>NC_141690.1:319137062-320387062 GCF_964263255.1 Lissotriton vulgaris | reverse complement strand
TGTATCTTTCCGTAATCTCTCATCCTTATATGATCCTCATAGTGTAAACAAATCTATCAGTCTTTAGGATCTCCTCCCAATTCATCCAGCAATATGTCAACCACCTCTATTTCTTTATTCATCCAGTAATTATCGTCTGGTGTGTTCTATACGTGATCGTTTAGGCTTCACTTGTTCACTATATTCAACGGTAAGTATAAAATATAGTGTGCACAGGGTCGTCGTCTTCTTTCGGTCAGTATACGGCTATCAATCGTCGGTTTCTTATAATATCTCGACTACCTGTGTTCAGCTTATTAGCTTGTCATATCATCCGGCCTCATCCAAGCATTGGCTAGACGCCAAAATATAGTGTGCACAGGGTCGTCGTCTTCTTTCGGTCAGTATACGGCTATCAATCGTCGGTTTCTTATAATATCTCGACTACCTGTGTTCAGCTTATTAGCTTGTCATATCATCCGGCCTCATCCAAGCATTGGCTAGACGCCAATGCTTGGATGAGGCCGGATGATATGACAAGCTAATAAGCTGAACACAGGTAGTCGAGATATTATAAGAAAACCGACGATTGATAGCCGTATACTGACCGAAAGAAGACGACGACCCTGTGCACACTATATTTTATACTTACCGTTGAATATAGTGAACAAGTGAAGCCTAAACGATCACGTATAGAACACACCAGACGATAATTACTGGATGAATAAAGAAATAGAGGTGGTTGACATATTGCTGGATGAATTGGGAGGAGATCCTAAAGACTGATAGATTTGTTTACACTATGAGGATCATATAAGGATGAGAGATTACGGAAAGATACAGAGCCCTGAAGAAGTCGAGGTATAATTTATGCACGACGAAACACGTGTTGGCTGGTGTAATCAACTTTTGAAATTTATTAAAAGGACTTCAAATACAGAAAGTGGACTCTTTTGTGCATTGACCTTGGAGACTATATTGATTGATCCGACTCCTGAGGATTGGAGTTGCTTGCCATATATACGTTGGAACTATATGTGTGAACTGTGGGTGTGCTCAGAGGATACTGTTCTGGTCCTCGTAATGCCCAGCCCTCCCGCATTACTTACGATGCCACCACCCTCCTAGCCCTTAACCCTGGCCGCTCCCCCATCTGCGTCCAAGCCGCTCCTGGACACACCCATGGACCCTTTTCCTGCTACTCCTGCAAGTTCGACGGCACCAAGGACAACTCCTCATCTACGAACACACAACAGATATCCGATCCCAACCACCTACAATGCTTCCTGCTCAACACCCGCTCGGTCCACAGACACGCCATTGACCTCTGGAATCTACTCGACACCATCTCTCCGGACGTCGCCTTCCTAACAGAAACATGGATGAATGCCTCTTCAGCCCCAGACATCACCATTGCCATCCTGGAAGGCTATAAGATCATTTGCAAGGACCGTACCGGCCACACAGGAGGAGGCATCGCTATCGTCCATAAGAAATCCATCCGCATCTCAACCAGCTCAGACGTCAATCTCGCCAACTCTGAACACCTTCACTTCCAGATCCACATCGACCCCAAGACCACACTCAGAGGCACCCTCCTTTACAGGCCACCAGGACCCCGTGCACAATTTAGTGAAGACATCACGGACTTCATCACTCCACACGCGCTCCCCTCCGAGGACTACATCCTTTTGGGAGACCTCAACTTTCACCTTGAAAAGAACAACGACCGCAACACCACCACCCTTTTGGACAACCTCGCAAACCTCGGACTTAAACAACTTGTCACTACCCCCACCCACATCGCAGGTCACACACTCGACCCTATCTTCACCTCCAGCAAGCATGTTTCCTTCAGCCACACCACAGCTCTCCTTTGGACTGACCACAGCTGCGTTCACTTCACCTACAAAAAGCCCACATCCAACAACCACCCCCAACCCACTCTGCATAGAAACTGGAACAAAATCACCATCGACCAGATCTCCTCATCGCTTCTTCAAAAGCCCCCCGCCCACTCCTCAAACCCAGACCAAGCAGCCACCAACCTCACCCAATGGTTATCCAACAGCGCCGACATCCTAGCACCACTGAAAAAACGACAAATCAAACTACGCAGCAAGAAGGCCTCCTGGTTCAACGATGATCTTAAGAAATCCAAGAAACTCTGTCGCTCTCTCGAGAAGGCCTGGAAAAAAGACCCAACCACCAGCACCAAGGACGCCTTCAAAAACGCCACCCGCATACACCACCAACTAATCCGAAATGCCAAGAAAGCAGCCTTCAAGGACCGTCTAGATAACAACGCCCACAACAGCAAGGAATTATTCAACATCGTCAAGGAATTTACCAACCCCTCAGCCAACTCCAACGACATCACCCCCTCTCAAGCCCTCTGCGACTCCCTAGCCTCATTCTTCCACAACAAAATTGCAGACATCCACAATAGCTTCGACAACCAACCCGAAGACCAACCCACCCAATCCCCTGCAGGACCCCCACCCCCCCTGAACATCCTCAATGACTGGAAGCCAATCTCCACTGAGGACACCATCCATCTGATGAACTCTATCCACTCCGGATCCCCCACAGACCCTTGCCCTCACCACATCTTTAACAAAGCAGACTACATTATTGCACCGCACCTCCGAGACGTCATCAACTGCTCCCTCAACTCCGCAACCTTCCCGGAAAGCTGGAAACATGCCGAACTCAGCGCCCTCCTGAAGAAACCCACAGCTGACCCCACCGAACTCAAAAACTACCGCCCTATCTCACTCCTTCCATTCCCGGCCAAAGTCATCGAGAAAGCTGTCAACAACCAGCTCGCCGCATTCCTCGAAACCAACAAATCCCTCGACTCCTCACAGTCCGGCTTCCGAGCCAAGCACAGCACCGAAACCGCCCTCATCGCAGCAACAGACGACATTCGAACTCTACTGGACAATGGAGACACAGTCGCCCTCATCCTCCTCGACCTCTCCGCAGCCTTCGACACAGTCTGCCATAGCACCCTTCTACAGCGCCTCAAAAACATCGGAATCCAAGGAAAAGCACTGGAATGGATCACCTCGTTCCTCTCCGGAAGAACCCAGAGAGTCCGCCTTCCACCATTCAAGTCAGAGGCCACTGAAGTCATCTGCGGCGTACCTCAAGGGTCCTCACTCAGTCCCACCCTCTTCAACGTTTACATGAGCCCCCTCGCGGCCATCGCACGCCAACATAACCTCAACATCATCTCCTACGCCGACGACACTCAACTGATCCTATCACTCACCAGAGACCCTAACACGGCCAAAACCAACCTACACGAAGGAATGAAAGAAGTAGCCGAATGGATGAAGCACAGCCGTCTGAAACTGAACTCAGACAAAACAGAAGTCCTCATCTTAGGTACCTCCCCCTCCACCTGGGACGACTCTTGGTGGCCAGAGGCCCTTGGAAAAGCACCCATCCCGACGGACCACGCACGGAACCTGGGCGTCATCCTGGATTCCTCACTCTCGATGAACAGACAAGTCAACGCCGTTTCTTCATCTTGCTTCAACATTCTTCGCATGCTCAAAAAAACATTTCGCTGGAACCCTACCGAAACTAGAAAAACAGTCACCCACGCTCTGGTCACGAGCCGACTGGACTACGGAAACACCCTCTACGCCTTACACCACCGCAAAACTCCAGAAAAAACTACAACGCATCCAGAACGCCTCAGCCAGGCTCATATTAGACATCCCGCGGAAAGAACACATCTCTGATCACCTGAAAAACCTCCACTGGCTCCCCGTCAATAAGAGGATCACTTTCCGGCTCCTAACCCACGCACACAAAGCACTCTACGAAATCGGACCCGAATGCCTCAACACACGACTATCCTTCTACACCCCCTCCCGCCAGCTACGATCCTCCAACCAAGCCCTTGCCACTGTACCTCGCATCAACAAAACCACCATGGGAGGTAGATCCTTCTCCTACCTAGCAGCTAAAACTTGGAACTCACTTCCCACTCACCTTCGCCTTACTCAGAACCACCTAGCATTCAAAAAGCAACTCAAAACGTGGATATTCGACAAGTAACTCCCCACCCTTCTACAAGCGCCTTGAGACCCTCTGGGTATGTAGCGCGCTATATAAATCTTTTGACTTGACTTGACTCTGTGAGGTCTGAATAGTGCCAGCCTCCCTGACCTCTGGCATTAGCACTGGGTGGAGACCCTCTGGGGCTTCAGAGGCAGAGCACCCTTCGAATGTGGTACTTCTCGCGCACTTGCTGCTAGCGTGGCTCCCTTGAGGGCAGTATTTTTAAATTTATCTTGGACAAGCTTAGTGTGGTCTCATTAGGCTTGCACATGTTTTTCCCTGTCCCTTTCCCGAATCTTCCTTTAGTAATGTAACATGTATTGTATTGTTTTGTAATTGCATTTATATTGCCCTTACTACCCCTGAAGAGGCGTTGAAGCGCTTTTTCAGCGAGTAGCACGCTACTCTGGGAGGATTAGTGTTGAATTAGTATAGTGAAACATGCAAGTAAATTTTAAGTGGTGGATAGATTAGTCAGTTATAGATTAGTCAGTTATTTGGATTCAGATTCAGAAAGATAGCAGAATCTTGAAGCTCGCTACTCCGGAAACCCATAAAGGATTAGTGCTGAATTAGTATGGTGAAATAGGAAAGTAATTTGAGTGGTAGTTATTAGTTAGTTATTTGGAGTGAGAAGGGTTGCGGAGGGATAAAAGGGAAGTAAGTAGCACCTGTTACCCCTGATGGGTGTTGAAGGTTTGTTGTCTAATCCAATTACACTATCTAGGCCACTTTGTATTTTAGCGGGCAGTCTCTTTTTGAGGAATGTTGTAAAAGAATTCAAACTGGGGGCCTTTATCGGTCCATGACTGTCCTGGCTCTTGACTCCACCATTCCCTCATGCTGTCCAGAAACTAAGTCATGGTTTCCCCAGGATTCATGCTCTGTGCCAATAATCCTCCTATGTTTGTGTGATCGGGGAGCATTTTCTTAAGGAACATCTAGATCTGGTGTCTGAATGGACTGAATGCAGCCCGTCATGCTCTGTGTTGATCAGTGTGATGGTTGGGATGTGGGCATGGGAAAACACTGTATTGGTCTGCTCTCCGATGGGGCTGCTGAGCAGAATCTTGACATTGCATATTGCTAGATTTAATCCTCCCATTTGTAAAACAGGAGATCGATTTTCCCACCCTGTCCATCAATGGCGGTAGTTTGGTCCTGAGCCTAACTTTGTTCATCTAGGCCCATGGCACAGGCCTTTCTGCAACAACGGACATATTTTAGCTTGGAGCCACTCGACCGGCTTTCCTCCAACAAAGAGGTCCTACTCTCAGGCAGTCTTCTATGTAGGGGAATGTTGGGATCTCCCCCTGCATGCCGGATGCAGTCCTCCAGGATGCCATATTCTCCTGTTCAAAGGATCCTTTCTCTGGCCAGGGTCTATCATAATGGCCATCCCTTTTGGTTCAGTGGACTAGCAGGTGTCAAAATGGGCACACAAAGATCTTGCCTTCTTCTCACAACACTATCTGTCAGTTTGTTTGACTGGAGTGTTCACTGGGACTGGCAGATGTCCTCATCACTGTTCTTCTTGTACGAGCACAGAGGTTCCAATTTTGCGCCTCCTCTGTTCTAACTGAGTTTGCGCTAGGCTACTCTGATGTCTTATTCACTGATGATCTGCTTGTGTTTATGTTCCAGAAAGGGGCCTCCATTTAGGGTCTGCCTCGGTCTCCTCTTTGTGTGGGATCCAAAGCCTAGCTCCGCTCTCCTTCGGGGTAAGAGGCGCGGTTCTGATCTCCCTTTGCACTCAGCAGCGGCCCGTGCAGGTAAGAGCGGTAGGGCGGTGGAACAGGGTGGAGGGTATTTTTACAGACGAGAAGGACAACAAGGGGAAATTAAATAAATAATACGTCTCCCCCTCGTCATCGTTTGTCAAAATCCCCCCACCTGGCCTAACCACACTTACCTGTATGGGCCGCAGCTGTTTAAACCTCACAGGTGAGAGGTCTTTCTCTCTCCATTCAAAACCAGCGCCTCTCCTCTAGCTCGCACCTAGGCTGTCTCCTTCGCTTGGTACTGTACGTGGTTCTCCTTGGTAGGAAATGTTAATACTACTCACTTCTTGTTGTTTCTTCTGCTGCCTGAGCATACCATGGGGGTGTATTTTTTGCAGCACTCCGCTCAAAGTCATACCTTCATGGGCTGGGACCTCTTTCCTCCCACCACAGGAGGTATCACTATCCAGTATGGCTACTAACATCCCAGTTACCTGATAGCGCTCTACCAGAAGAGTTTGAGTGCAAGCTCCCCACGCCACTGGGGCCTGGAAGGTTGCATGCGATGGATGGCAGGTTGAAATTAGGGGGAATTCTGGCACCGAAATGAGATGAGCCCGGGAGTGTTTGGGTTTCCCGCTCTGGCTCCATCCCTGTCATAGAGTTACTGGTTTGCTTCCTGGTGGGAGCACTTGGGCCACCTCGACTGGCGGATTGTGTAACCCAGTGCAGAAACTACAGGGATGGCAGGCATTAGAGAGAGAGTACCTCTGCGCATATCTATGGTGGGGAAGGTCAAGGATTATGGGGCAGAACTGTTGGTTGGGGCCACCACAATGATAGACTACAGCTCTAACAGTGCCTCTCTATTAGCCTGCTGCCCTATATTTATGGTGTGAATGTGTGTACTTGTGTGTTCTATTATGTTGGTGTCAAAGGTTACCCCCTCGGGCCAAGGGAAAGCATATGTTTTAGTAAGTGCGTGCCATTCACAGCAAGACGTATCTAGCTTTTTATCCTGTGTAAGGAATATAGCTTGCATGTGGTTTGAAGGCGACTCCATGATGACTTAGGAACTTTTTAAGGGCTAGCACACTTCTAAGACAACAACAATTCTAAACAAAGTTAAATACTACTCTGATTATGGAAAGATACGTGCACGGGATTATGCTGGCAACACATATTTTTACTATGAGCTCAGCCTAGGATAAAGATGCTTCAAAAACAAACTCAGTAAATAAAACAACACACATGGAAATTAACAACCAGTAGGAAAGTGCACTGGTTAACTCAAAAATATTATGAATTGTACTTTCATCAGCGGAATAGGAAAAGTAAACAAATGACGACTTTTCATACACACATAGAATCGTTAACTGGACACAAATTTAACATTGAACACAGTAGTTTTTTCAGCACCACAACATCAAGAAAAAAGCATCAATTGAAAACCACTCCTTGCATATGCCGCTCAATGACAAGGGGAAGCTTTGTGTGGTACAAGGAACTAAGTGAGCAGAGTAATCTGTCAGTCTGGGATCGGGGACAAAGGTAGCACCAATTTACAAGGAGAAGAAGGTGCAACCCAACATCTGCAGGCCCCCCTTGGCCAAGCACAAGTGTTTTTCCCTAATTTCTGAAGTACACCCTATATCACGCGCAAGGGTCATGCGACCCAGCGTTGTCACGCCACGTGGTCCAAGTAAATAGCACCTCTCACTTATTTCAGATACTACCGGTGTTAAGAAACTAATAGCCCTTAGAAAACTCATTTAGATCAATATGCTGGCTCTGTACCACACCCAGAGCCTATGTGCACCTTCGGTGTCACACTCAGTGGTCCAAGCGGTGAAGCTCCACCCCTGTATCACACCTAGGTATCACGCATACCCTCTGTGTCTCATCCAGTGGTCCAAGCAGTCCTTGTGTCACACCCAGAGACAAGATTATACTAAGGGCCCCATTACGATATCGGGCGGATTGCCTCCGCCAGGGTGGCGGTGGCCACCGCCTCCCAGGCGGAGGCAATCTGCCCGACAACCACTTTCGTGTTCCCCTCCGCCTGATTAGGATGGCGGAGGGGACAGCGGCGGACGCAAAGACCGTCCACCACTTTACCGCCGCAGTCGGCTTGCGACCGTGGCGGTAGTAGGTTAATATGGTGGCGGTGTTCAATGGACACTGCCAGCCATATTACAATGGCAAAAAGCAGAGGCCTTTCCGCGGCGGCAATGCTGCCACGGAAAGGCATGCGGTGATTGATGCGGGGGCCCCCTGCAGGGCCCCCAGGTTGGCGCCACTGTCTGGGGGGCACATGAGGGGTACCTATGGTACCCCCCCACATTTGCATATGCAAAGCGGCAGGCACCGCGCGGTGCCTGCCGCTTTGCATATGCAAATGCAAAACAGCATTTTTTACATTGTGGCGGGCGGTGCAGAGTGCACCGCCCGGCACAATGCAAAAACTACAGGATGTGGCCGCCACTGTGGCGGGCACATCCTAATTCCCCCCACGGGACCCCCGCCCTTATGGCGGGCGGTCCCGTTGTACGATAGGGTGGCGGGCGGACAATGTCCGCCCGTCATCCTAATGGGGCCCTATGTGTCATGCCCAACAGTCCAAGCAGGCCCTGCATCACACCCAATGACATCATCAGAATGATAAAAAAGTTCATTCATTTTCTGCCTAGTCATACCAGGAAGATCGTAGTGCAGGCGTTAATTACTTCGCACCTGGACTACGCCAATGGCCTTTACTCTGGTCTGTCTGTAGGGCTCAGTCATCGCCTTCAGACGGTACAGAATGCGGCGGTGCGGTTACCGGTCTCCCCCTACGTGAGCACATTGCTCCCCACCGTCGTGAACTTCACTGGTTACTACTGCACAAAAGGGCAGAATTCAAAGCTTTGGTATTAGCTCATCGGGCCATGCAAGGCAAAGGCTCCGCCTATCTGTCCTCTTGCTTGATCCCTTATTATAACATCAGGACTCTACGCTCCTCGTCAAAAAACCTCCTTACTGTTCCCAGATTCAGGAAAACCCGCTCAGGTGGGAAAACTTCCTCAGTGTTGACTGCGGCCCTCTGGAATAAACTTCCTAACGCCATCCGGTTGATCAAAGAAGAACAACCTTTCCGGAGAGCACTTAAAACTCATCTGTTCTGCTGATCGGCTCCCGCCTCAAATAACCATCTTAGGCTGCATGTAGTCACACAGGAGCGCCGGGACACCCCGTTGGGGTAGCTGCGCGCTATACCAAAATACACGAAATAAATAAATACCCTCTGTGTCATGCCCAGCAGTCCAGGTGATAAACAATCCGCACCTTTCCTTGCTTGTCATATGCAAAATGCTAAGACTAAGTTTCAGATGTAGTCTCTTACCCACTGACAGTGGCTTCAGGATGGACCTCCACCCTGTGGATTCAGCAGAACTTCAAATCAATTGTGACATTTTCTCACTGTTCTTGCTCCACTGATGTGAATCCGTGCGGGTGGGGTCCTTTTCCTTCGGTTGAAGTCTGGCTCGAAGAACACATCTCTCTTATCTGGTGGGCCATAATGTTGCTGAAATAGAAATTTACCTTGCCAAAATGAAAGACAAGAGGAGTTTGGCAAAAAGGAAACAATTGGTTAAATTAAACGTAGCAGCTGGGAGAGCAGGCAGAAGATAAGGGTCTGAACACTGTCTCAGAGCACATTGGTTAAGGCCATCATTTTATAAATTACATGAAGCATCTGACTTTATAGTGTTTTTGGAAACGTGTGCCCCTCTGGCCAAAAGTGTTTTATTAAGGCCAATCTCCAGGCTGAGACTATTGTGGTGTCACTTCCTATCTGTGGGATTGATCTGGGTTCTCCTGTGCACACGTTTGTCTAAGGGTTATATGTCCTGCCCCCACCTGTGCTCTGTCAATCAGTTGTTTCAGGCCTAGGTCGCAGAGCCTGCCTGACCAAGTATTACTGATCTGGGGTTAAGTGGCAGGTCTTATCAGTTCAATTCAACATCTGATATGGTAGTTCTTTATTATAGGTACCAATATCATGGTGTACATGGTACACAGACAAAATATCGAGTTTTAAATTTCGATATACAATTATATCGAAGTTTAAATATCGATGGGACATAATATAGAAGGTAAGTAATATCGACAGTCTTAATATCGATATTAGTATGATATTAGTAATATCGAAGTTTTAAATATCGATGTCAATAATATCGAAATAAATAATGTCAATGTTACTAATATCAATTTTTAAATAAATGTTGTGTATATTATATTGTATTTATTATGTTTTATTATTTATTTTTAATGCAATTTAATTAAATATTGTCTTTTAGTACTGTAGCAGGTTGTGGGTTTATAGGGGAATAGGGTGGGAAGTAATTTAATTATATTAAATTAATTATTAATTAGTAGGAATTATTAATTAATTAATTGAGAATTAATTGTTAATTAATTGTAATTAATTGATTAATTGATAAATATGTTCTGTAGCGGGTTATGGGTTTATAGGGGAATAGGGTGGGAAGTAATTTAATAATAATTAATTAATTAATTTATCTTTGTAAATATTTTTAATTAATAATTAATTGGTAATTAATTAATATTAATTAGTTAATTAATTAATATACTTTTGTACATATTTTTAATTACTAATTAGTTGGAAATTAATTAATATTAATTAGTTCATTACATTAATTAGAGTAATTTTTTTTATATATATAATTTTTTGTTATTCTTAATTAATTAATTGGGAAAGAATAATAATAATTATTAAATTACATTAATTACAGCTAATGTGCTAATATATTTTCTTTATTGTTTTTGTTAATTAATAATTAATTGGTAATTAAATAATAGTAATTAATTTGGGTAAAGGAGTATTTTTAGGGTTCAGGGTTCAGTTTTCAGTTTTTGGGTAAAGGGGTATTTTTAGGGTTCAGGGTCAGTTTTCAGTTCTTGGGTAAAGGGGTATTTTTTGGGTTCAGGGTCAGTTTTCAGTTTTTGGGTAAAGGGGTATTTTTAGGGTTCAGGGTCAGTTTTCAGTTTTTGGGTAAAGGGGTATTTTTAGGGTTCAGGGTCAGTTTTCAGTTTTTGGGTAAAGGGGTATTTTTAGGGTTCAGGGTCAGTTTTCAGTTCTTGGGTAAAGGGGTATTTTTTGGGTTCAGGGTCAGTTTTCAGTTCTTGGGTAAAGGGGTATTTTTTGGGTTCAGGGTCAGTTTTCAGTTTTTGGGTAAAGGGCTATTTTTAGGGTTCAGGGTCAGTTTTGGGTATTTGGGTAAAGGGGTATTTTTAGGGTTCAGGGTCAGTTTTGGGTTTTTGGGGTACAGGGATATTTTTAGGGTTCAGGGTCAGTTTTGGGTTTTTGGGGTACAGGCGTACAGGGTAAAAATAAAATAAATTTAAATTAAATCAATTAAATGAAATTAAAAAATAAAATTACATTAAATTATTAAGTGTTTAATTTATTTTAAATGTATATGTATTAGTTTTAATTTTGTAATTATGTTTTAATATTTTATTTAATATTTGTCAAATTATATGTATTTTAAAATTATTTTTACATTATTATTAATACATTTAAAAAACGATATTTTTAATTTCGATATTTTTGTAGTACGATATTAATTTTTCGATATTTTTGTACTTACCTTTATGAAGATATGACTCCGATAGTTTTGATTTCGATATTTTTGTGCCGATATTTTTGTATGTAGATATTTTGTCTGTCGATATTATGTCAGACATTCGGTGTACATCAACAGCATATTTATCAATATTGATAACTAGCTACTCAGTAGGACTGGACCATGCTGGTGTTCATAGCTGAAGTGAGTCCTGGCCCCGAGGTCTTGCTAGCCTTAAAATAGACCAATAAGGAATGCTCCTGAAAGTTTGGAAAGTTGGTCCTCAGTGATTTCTAGAGCATCAGCCGGACTTCCGGCAAAGGGGTCCAATTTCGAGAAGACTGCTGGCACATCTTCAAGTTTGCTCCTCTAGAGGAATTTAAGCTTTATAAACAGACTGCCTGCAAATGTAAAGGCCTCACTCAGGCAAAGGCCCAAAAGTAATTAACTGATGAGAGGACTCGGGAACACGAAATATGAATTTTCCCACTTACAGCGTGTCCTGCTAAAATCAATTGCTTCAGAGAGAACTGACCCTGACTTGAAGAGGACTTCGGTGAATAAAGCCGGAAACCATGCCACACTGGAAAATTGCACTGGGCTGGGAAAACCTGCTTGGGGTAGCTGACCTCCACTCCATCATGATCAGTCTAGATCCTTGTCCCCGTTCACCAGAATGACTACTTGACTACAGTAACTATTTTCTTCTCCAGACTCTAATATTAACTCCATTCTGCCTATAATGTAGGCCTAGTGCTAACACATCCTCTGATGTGATGGTTCCACCTACCGCTTACAATTTATCTTTACTTTTCGAAAGTGCTTTCGGATGACACGATAATGTAACTTTGCCCAATGCTCTTATTAAATATGCAATGAGGATTATAATCATGCATGGCACCTTTTCCGGTCACTTACACACCACTCCAAGATAGAGCATCCAGACTCCATGGGTAGTTCTTGGACCCGCATGTTTCGTAAAATGGAAAGTTACACTTCCGTTACTAATCCCATTAAGGAGAATGCCTTCTCTGTTTCGGCTGCCTGTGATGACAGAACACACATGACTAACAGCCGCAAGTAAGACTTTTTGTAAGCGCCTAACGGACCCGCAATGTCCTTCTCAAATTTTTGGAACATGGAGAGGAACTAGTCTTCTTTCAATGTTTGGTCTCCTTCCCCCAGATTTAACAGGTTCTAAAAAAAGAAGAAGCGCAGAAACTTGTGAACAATAAAGGTAGGGAGAGGACTATCTCAACAATTATACCCCTGACGTGATGCTATCTCAATTTCTGCGTAAGATATGAATAAAACGGGTGTTTATTTTTCCCCAAATTTACCTCCTGATCGATTCTAGCAATCCCAACCTTGTACATTTCTACAATAAGGAATAAACATTTTTTGACAGGATTTAAGGATAACCCTTTTAGAATACAACAACTAAACTCACTCTGCATGAGCGTTTTTTTAAAGTATTAGTATTACCTGACCGTTGCGGCATTTCACCCTTATGAAAATACGTTCACCAAAACATAACTCGTAAGTACTACTAAAAATGCCACTCGACATATAGACAGATTAAATTAGGATATTACCATTCTATCACCACTAAGTTAGGTCATTCATGAAACCGAATTCTTTGGACAATCTGGTAGAGGCTCCTTTATATCCATACATGTATCCTGCTAATAATTCCCGTCATGATTACAATTCAAAAGTATGTAAATGTTGATTTTTCCTTCATTCTTAATTGTCTGGAATCAATATTATGTACATTTTCCTGGTGATACATATTTCTTTCAATATATCATTTTAGATTTTTTCTTACCTTATAAACGTGTCCCCTATTTATGAATTTTCTTCTTCATTTTGTCTTCTCTTTTTCTTAATTCTTCTATTCCTCTTTCTATTGTCTTCTTTCTTTTTCCTCTCTTTTTCCTTCCCCCTCTCCTCTCTTCCCCTCAACCCCCTCCTTCTTCTTCTTTTTTTTCCCCTCAATGAACAGATTTCACACTTTTTCCTTCCCACCTCAATGCCTGATACTATACAGGTCCCCTTACTGATGTACTATGTATTTATTATTCACCGTTTTCATTTCTTGTGCTTTTTGCATTTCCTATGTATTTGTTCATTCCCTACTCTCTGAATAACCTTTCTTCTGTAAAATTGTATTTTTTAATGTACGGTATTTCTATTTTTCTGATATGCTTATATTGCTATTGGAATCGACAGCCCTGATGAAGCCCCATTGCTGAAATGCTGATTATAGGGGGCGAAACACATGTAGGCTGTGCCACAAAAACCTTTGTTTTCTGTTTAATGAATGTTTTCATTTGTCCTGGCACACTTCTCAGTCATAAAATAAATGAAGAAGGGGTTTCTTATTGCTGAGGACAAGTACTTTCACAAATATCCTCATCGATACGCAGGAGGGTAAAGAATTATGGGCCCATTGCCCCCTCTACCTCATTCGCCAGGAACAGTGACTGAACTGGCTGTTTTCTTCATTTTGGCACCTTTGATACCGACAATTTTTAAACATTCATTTCTCCAATTCCTCTTACTGGATTGTAGTTGTTTTGGTGTAATTGTTCTTATCAATGTTTTCAATTTATTTTTTAGAAATTGATCACACAATTTTTATTATTTTGTGTTTCAACTTTTAAACGGTTTTGGTGCTGCTAGATATTTTACACACAGTTCCTTAAGTTTACAAAGGTCTGCCCCATGCAATAACTAATGGGGATGGTGCACAGATGTATTTGTGTTAATTATGACAGGAGTCTGGACTTATTACTTGGAAAGGAATCACAGCCTCCCCAACAAAGAACCAATTTTCGTACAGTAGTGATTTGTGTTGTAAATGTTTTTAAGGTCCAGGTTTGGGTAGTGATTTGTGCTATAAGGTTCAGAGACAGGTAATGATTTGTGCTGGAAAGGGTGCTTAGGATTTAGGAGTCTAGAAATGAAAAGTGATTTGGGGGTAAGAGGACTTTTAGGATCCAAGGGCGGTTAGTGATGAGGGGGAATCCTTTATTACGGATTCAGAGGTGGGTAATATTTTGGTAACAAGGAGGTTTTTTTTTACTTCATAAATAAAACACAATTGTTAAAAAAGTAATATTGTATAAGCTATTGTTAGATATTTTGAAATAGAATTAAAAATAAGGACTAGTAAATAAATTAAATCTAGCACTCTTGGGCGCAAATCGCACCATCATCTACCTGCTGCCAGGGGTCCCGCAGACGCCGCTGTTCTACCCCGCTGCCGCTGTTGCTTACCCGGTTGCCGAGAGGGGAGAGAGTAAAAACTGCTGCACCCAGCATTCCCTGCTTGATTGGGACACTGCCTGCTACCGCCCACTTCCGCGCCCTGAGACCCTTAAAAGAGAGCTGCTCCTCCGGTGGAGCGGGAGCTCTAGCACTCTTGGGGGCAAATCGCACCATCATCTACCTGCTGCCAGGGGTCCCGTAGATGCCGGTGTTCTACCCGCTGCCGCTGTTGCTTACGCGGTTGCCGAGAGGGGAGAGAGTAAAAACTACTGCACCCAGCATTCCCTGCTTGATTGGGACGCCGCCTGCTACCACCCACTTCCGCGCCTTGAGGCGCCTAAAAGAGAGCTGCTCCTCCGGTGGAGATGGGGCTCTAGCACTCTTGGGGGCAAATCGCACCATCATCTACCTGCTGCCAGGGGTCCTGCAGACCTCGCTGTTCTCCCTCGCTGCCGCTGTTGCTAACGCGGTTGCCGAGAGGGGATAGAGTAAAAATGACTGCACCCAGCATTCCCTGCTTGATTTGGACGTCGCCTGCTACCACACACTCCCACGCCGTGAGGCGCCTAAAAGAGAGCTGCTCCTCCGGTGGAGCGGGGGCTTTAGCACTTTTAGGGACAAATCGCACCATCATCTACCTGCTGCCAAGGGTCCCGCAGATGCCGCTGTTCTCCCCCGCTGCCGCTGTTGCTAACGCGGTTGCCGAGAGGGGAGAGAGTAAAAACTACTGCACCCACTATTCCCTGCTTGATTGGGACGCCGCCTGCTACCACCCACTTCCACGCCTGAGGCGCCTAAAAGAGAGCTGCTCCTCCCGCGTCGCGGGACCACACGCGGGCCAAGCCAGGATAAGCCTTGGCAAAGGGCGTGCCGTCTGAGGCCCTCCAAGGCTATACGAGGTTGGGCTGGGCCACCCCCCTGATAAGGTCTGGAACATTGTTATATTGATATCTATTTCTTGGACTTTGACATCTGTACCATATCATATTCTTGTCTTGTAATTTTATGTGAACATTGATACCGTATTCTGGTTGGTCGATAGAATAATTGTTGTAAAAGTCCGGTATATTTCACTTTTTTGTAATGGCAAGACGTCGGGCTAAGCCTCTGGCCTGCAACACCATCGATAACTATCTGGTTAAGGCTGTACCAGCCCTTAACGATGAAATAGATTGCACCGAAAGGAGGCTATCTATGGGATCCAGTATTTTAGCACCAGAGCCGGCAACCTTGGGTAGCATGTCCGACCACAAAACTGAAGTTGACATAGATGTAGTTGTGCCAGAAGATATTAATAATAGCGACATCACCAACTCGCGCATTTCTAATTCACCAAGATTGTCCGTTATGGATAGTAGCCCTTGCCCCCCTTCTCCCCCTCAGGATAAACAAAAGGGCAGGAATACGAAAACTTTAGGGCCTGGCAATCCAAATGGTAAAAGGGAAAAAAAGCTAATCCAACAGGGAACATGTTTAGCACGCGCACAAGAGCCAAGCTAAGGTCCGGATTACCACCTGTTAACTATAGCCGAGAAGCTATCTTCGACAAAATGTCTGAATTAATTAGACCCCTGTATACGAAGGTAGATAAGTTGGCAGAGGAGGTATATGAACTAAACAATAAAATAGAGGACGTTATTATGAGGCCACATCAACATCACGTTAGTGGATCTAGCATAGAGGGAAATAACAATGGTAACAAAGATAGGAACAACGAAACCAAGGGAAATACGGTAGCACCTACCAATAGACCTAAAACAGCACCTAACACTAGCAAAGTTCAGGTGGACAATACTGTGTCACCAGACACAGACGAATCTAGTAGCGAGACCTTGCCTAATCCTTTACAATTGGATAATGGGGAATCTGAACTAGGTAGTCCTATTGACTTGGCCATTATTAGGGATGAGCAATCAAGATGCCCCCAAGCAGGTACAAATTCCTATTCCAACCACTTCAGAAACATCCATAATTATACCTGCAGATCGATCTATCCCTTTTATGGATGTACAACCAAATAATGCTACAGGTCAAGATTTAGGCTATAGTTTAGTTACTTGGAATATAGCGGGTCTTAAGAGAAAGCTGGACACACCATTCTGGAAGGGCTTCATTACTGAAGGTCATTACATTATTTGTCTCCACGAGACATGGTGCAAAGAACCCATTTTTATAGAAGGTTATACCTCTCATTGGGTGACAATAGAACAGAGCGGCTGTAAGCCTGGTTTTACCCTGCTAGTTATATTTTTAGAATCACTGCTTCACCTAATTTTGAGCACCTTGTAACCACTTGTGTTGTCTGAATTGACTGCAAATTGGGACACCAAGTCTGGGTCTACCCCGCCGGCCATTTCTTTTTAAACCACCCTCTTACCTGATTTTAAATTGTTTTTTATTAAACTTGTGTTGTATGAATTGACTGCGAATTTGCACACCAAGTCTGGGTCTTCCCCACCGGCCATACTCCTTTTTAACTCTTTCGTATCTGACTTCAGATCGCCTTGAACTAACCCTGTGTTGTTGGAATTGATTGCTAATTTGCACACAAAGTTGTTCTGCTCACCTGCTCCTCCTGTTGTGTCTTGTCGCCTGCACCCCGGTCCACCACGGGCTTGCCCGATTGTTGTGGAGGTTGCAGGCTTACACTGGCAGCAGTAACTCTTCGGTGGCTGTTGGGGGCGGAGTCCCGCGAATAGGTCGAGATCGATGCCTATATCTACCTATGCGCTTCCCGTCGCACAGCGGACACACGCAGCGGGCGCGCCTAAGGCAAACCCGTCTGCCCCCGTCCGCGGCCAGCCGGGGCCATGGGCCAAGCATGCTGCCCAAAACACCAGGCATTACACCAGGACCGAATTACTGTCATTATCTGCCCACCAGACTCCTTCACCATACATCTACAATATTCTTAAAGCCAACGGCCTCTTTGTTCCTAATGGCATGACCCCACCAGATCCCCCCCCTCCTATACCCCACGGAGCCCCTCCCCAGAAACCATCAACCCTTCGGCCAACATCGGCAGGGGATAAACTAGCTATCTAGTATCTCAATACCCGGTCTTTGGTTAAACACCAACTCGAAATTTTCTTCTTGCTAGATACCCATAAACCTGACATTCTGCTCCTCTCCGAAACATGGCTACACGATGAAACTTCACCAGATCTGCTAGCCGCCATCCCAAATGATTACTACATGCTTCAAGCCAATAGAGCACAGGCAAAAGCCGGTGGCGGAGTAGCAGCGATTAAACTGAAAACCCATACATTTTTGTCCCTCTCATCCCGGGGATACCCCAAGTGGACTGCCTGGTGTTTAAACTTAATGCACCAACCTCTCCTATTGTACGTGCAGTGGTATACAGGCCCCCTAGTTATATGCCCACCTTCCCCCTACAGTTCGGTAATGCTATTGCTGAACTCGCCATAAACAATGCCAGACTTTTAGTTATTGGCGACTTTAACTTCAGGCCTGGAGACTCGTGTGAGTGTCCAACGTCGGTAGCCTTCACAGAGCTTCTAAATAGGATGAATCTCACATAGCATGTTAAATCAGCCACCCATTTAAAAGGCCATACACTTGACCAGGTATGGTCTTCCAACGTGGAAATTCTAGACCTACTAATTACTCCTTGCACATGGTCGGATGACTTTTTCATATCCTTTTCCCTTCCCATTTTCCCCTACAGTAAAACCCCTCCGCCAGGGGCAAGTAGAGTAAGAAACTGGAGCCGGGTGTACGTAGTAGATGTATGCTCCTTCTTAGCCAAGTCCAAACCTCCCAGCCCCTCCTTCTGTGACCCCCAGCAATCTCCTCATTCTCAATCCGAGAACCTCAATGCTTTGTTGGCCACAGGTAGAGATTGTCTGGCCCCACTCAGGAGGGTAAATCAAAAAAGACCCCATGACGCAGAGCGCTGGTTCACCACCAGTTTGAAGGAGATGAAGCTGTCCCTGCCCCAATCGGAGCATAAGTGGAGGAAGAACTACTGCCCCACTGTGAAATATTCCTTCATTAAGGCCCTGTACGATTACAAAGACGCCATTTTAAGGGCTAAGTCGGAATACTTTTCACAAAAAAATCTTAGCTCCAATAACAAAGCGAGGAAGATATTTTCCATCGTGGATGAACTTGTTAAACCAGATCGGATCAACACCAAGCCAGCCCCTTCACAATTGCTGTGCGACTCCCTCGGCTCCTATTTCTTTGATAAAATTGCCACCATCAAAGCCAGCATACCAAAATTCATCTCCCCTCCAGAGCCCTCACCGAAACAGCACAACCCCTCTTCATTTGATCTTTTTCCACCCATCACACTAGAGGTTTTTGCTTCGCTTCTTAATAAAGCCTGCTCGGGCTCCCCCACAGATAGCTGTCCCCCCACATTGCATGTCAGATCTTTCTTCAGTTTCTCGAAGTCCCACTGTCTCTTCTCAACAATTCCTTGTCTTCAGGCATTGTCCCCAACTGCTTCAAAATGGCAGAAGTACGACCCATTCTGAAGAAACCAGGTGCTGACCGCTATGTACCCTGTAATTTTCGGCCCATTTCTCTTCTACCTTTCCTGGGGAAAATCCTTGAGGCCTATGTCACAAGCTGTCTCAGTACTTTCATAGAACACTCAAACTACCTGGACCCCCACCAGGCGGGCTTCAGACCTGAACACTCCAAGGAATCCATCCTTCTTGCTGTCCATGATGAACTAAGACAGGGCGCAGACCTTAACATCCTACAGGCGCTCGTCCACCTGGATTTGTCGGCTGCCTTCAACACCGTTGACCACAAACTTCTGGTCGACCGTGTCGAGGGCGCCGGCATCCAGGGGGTCCCCCTTGAATGGATTTCCTCCTTCCTCAGTAACCGCCACCAAGCCGTCCGCTTATCTGACTTCATCTCGGAAAGAAGGGAGCTCACCTGTGGGGTTCCCCAGGGCTCCTCCATCTCCCTGCTCCCTATCACTTAAGTTGAATTGGGTTTTAAGATCCTCGAAGGCCAGGACCCCTTCGGTCGAAAACAAGACTCCCAGTTTGTTTTTGCTGGAATGAACCAATGTTGAAAGTATGATCCTCAAAATATGACTGGCAGGTTAGCATTATTATTAGTAGGGGCATAGTAATTCAGTCTGCCAATTTCTAAAAGTTTACTCACTGTGGTAAATACCTTAAAGGTTCCCTTAAAGGTCTTGAATTTACCTTCTTGTAGTACCCAAATTCAAGTTGACGCCACAAGCACCCCCACGCATCAGACCCAAGTAAAAGATTGAAAGGTGACTGGAGTCCCGTTGTCTGTGTTAAAGGTTGATCTTGTATCAATATTGGGCATGTCTTTGAGACCGTGGCCCAGTAATTTAGTCTTCTATTTGGAAGTGGCCAGCTCTCTCTTTCCCAGGGAAGATATAAAAATGTGAATGCTCTCCGCGCTCAAATGCTCAAATTTCAGCAACATTGTATTAATGAATTCCAGAGGGATAATTCTAAAGAAATACAGAATTTTAGGAAAAAAACTAAACTCATTTTGAGGACATTGCATTGGCCCACCATGGATAGGTGTAGATTATTGAGCCTGTATAAAACCCTCTATGTCTCTGCCGCAAGGGGGTCCAGGTTTTCGCTAACTATTGACTTAGTTTCATTCAAGATGTTTACCCCTAGATAATTTGCCTTAGAGACTCTTTTATACATCCAGTTGATTTTTTTGTTCACAATAAGTCTTTCCTTTATTTAATGCGTATCCCAAAATCGCACCGAAACCCTGAGCCTCTTGTTCTATTGCTGGTATAGCCTTCTTGGGTTCCGGGGTCACGAAGGCAAAATCATCCGCATATGCCATGATTTGGTTTCTAGGCCATGTTTGTGAATAGCCGGGATTTCCTGATTTTTTTCAAGTTTTTTTATGAAAGGATCGATATACATTGCAAAAAGCAACGGGGAGCAGGGCAACCCTGACGGGTCCCACGTGTGATTTCAAATTGCTCGGTTAAATGCCTGTTAATAGAAACCCAAGCTGTAGGATTGAGGGATAATGCCTTAATGGCCTTGATTACCCTGGGCCCAAAATTCATTCTCTGCATAACGCACCAAAGAAGCATCCAGGAGACCCGATCAAATGCTTTCTCAGCATCAAGAAGTATTAGGGCCATGGAGTCTCCAGTGCGTCAAACAGAGTAATGGTCCTCCGAATATGGTCTGTTGTACTTTTTTGGGGGATAAACCTGTGCTGCCACTTAGAAACAAGATTTTCAATTTTAACTGAGAGTCGGGACGCAAGGATTTTGAAATAAATTTTTAAGGCTGAGTGTGATTGGACTATAGGAGCCGATTTCTAGAGTTGATTTATCTTTTTAGGAAAAATAGTAATCTTGGCTGTCACCCACGATGAAGGTGGGGTCGCGCTGCTAAAAATGTGGGTCACCTCAAGGATTTAAAAATATCTTTAATCTGGCTGGAGAAAACTTTATAAAATTCAACAGGTATACAGTCAGTGCCTGCGGCCTTGTGATCTGATAAGTTTGCCATAGCCATGGCAATTTCATACCAAGAAGGAGGGTCCTCTGTGTCACGGTCTGACAGTGAACTTGAATCAAGAAAATTATCAATTTCTAACTGCCTGATATCTTGTGAGCCAATTTCCCTCTTCTGTGTGTATGCCTTGATAAAATTTGCAAAAGGCTGTTTGAATTTCATTTCGGTCATTAGTGATCCCTCCTGCAGAGGTCCTGATGGAGTGTATTCTATTGTTGGTAAGCTGCTGGCCAATCTGCTCAATGCATTTGTATATTTCTTTGCGTGCAGCAGCCTACTTGTCCACAGCTTTCCCAGCCACTATGGAGCCAATTTCTGCTTTGATGGCTGCTGTTTTGAAGTGTGCTGGTTCGATTTCTACCCCTGACTGGACAGCACCAATAAGGTTTTCCCAGTCCTTTGCTAACTTTTATAGGAGTTCTATAAACAGAGCTTTCTCCTGTTTATTCTTCCTAATTGAGAACTGTACAGTCTACCCTTGAATACAGGCTTTTAAAGTGTCCCACACGACTATTATTGGGGTAAAACCAATATTGGTTTCTAGGAAATCCTAAATCCATCTTTTCAAATCCGTTTGGTATTCCTGTATCGAATAGTAGTGCTCCCTCAAAAATCCAGGATGAGACTTTTTTACAAACAGCCAGGCCCCCTATTTAAAAAATTAAAGGATTGTGGTCCGACAAAAATCGAGGAATAATATCCATAGTACTTTAGTAAATCAAAGAAGGCAAAACCAAAAAATAATCTAATCTTGCAAAAGAGTGATGAGGTGCAGAATAAAAGGATATCCTGGCAGATTCAGTTTTAGATGGGACCTGTCATCCACAAGCCCATAACCCATGTCAATTCAATTTCAATTCCAGAAGCTTCATTCTAATTGTAAAAACGAATTCATAAAAGCGTACAAATAAAATTCAGATTTAAAATAAACAGTTCCGATGCTGGTTCAGTGACTACATTTACAATACATAATTAAAAAAAGGTAAAAAAATGTGTTAAAACATTAAAAGCAAAGAATTTCATGATATAGTACAGCGGCCTAGTGAGAAAATTCATTTTGAGTTTTAAACATTCTGCATATTCGGCAAAAACAGGTACAAATTTAAATTTACATTGTGTTTCTATACCTCACAGTAGCTCTCAGAAAAGAAGATACGATTACAATGATGTGTTCATTTTCTAGAGATCCTAATTTATCATATGCCCCTCTACAAGACCTCAAGCCCCATGATACAAGTGGGGGTTTCAGCAATTTTTCCTCGGATGGCTATAAAAGGTGCAAAAGAGAATACAGTGAATGTTAGACTGAAAAGAAACAACTTCACAAGGACAGGTTCTTTTTTCTTTTGGCCAGTCATTACACTGTGGGAGGGTTATCAGTCTAAAGAAAGTCTTTAAGCGAAAACGAGTCAGGAGCATACGGTTAAAAGGGGGTTGTTCGATCAGAAGATATACCTGGGCACCCTTATTAACAGTAATCAGATCGTGATCCATGACTGTCTTCTTAGATCTATCTTCCCGCCAACTTTTTTTCTCTAAATGTTGTAAGAGGAGTTTTTTGAAGGGCAGTTCTAGACACGTTCGCCATGCTATCTGGGTTGGAAAAATATTCAGGATGCCCAATTTCTTGCAGTAGGTCTTTAACATAGGTAAACCATTTGATGTTGGTGGCTCCATCAGATGCCAAACAATCCTTTATTATATCTCTATTCAGGGAGGTCCCTGGATTAACCCATACATTATGCCATAGCAAGACTGGGGATGATTTAATAGTGTCTGTAACATATGGCAAGGCTGCTTCCATATGTGTCACATATGTTGCCGTACTCTTTGGGGTGGCCAATAGGTAGCGTAGGAATCGATTTTCAACTCGTTGGATGGTTTCCACCGACTCAATCCCCCAGAGTCCAGCCCCATGTCCCAGTAGAGATACATTTGGCCTTAAAAATCTGGAGCAATTCTCTTACTGATCTTCCACCTAACTTTTTTGCAAAATTCACCAGAGCTCCAGTAGCTCTAGTAAACGCAAGACTCCAGGCAGTTACTGCAGGTTTCCATGAGCCCTTTCTCTCAAAATGTACGCCAAGGTAGCAGAATCTGTTGGTAAACTCTACCTGTCCACCGTATAGAACAATTGAACAGGATGTTCTTCGGTTCTTGGGTCCGCATGACAAAGTGTATGTTTTAGAAACGTTCACGCGGAGGTCTTTACTTTTCATAAAATCTGAAAATTTCGACACCGCCTTTTGTAAACCAACCCTGGTCTGGGACATAATTGCTGCATCATCCGCATAAAGGAATATGGGAATGGGTATCCCATTTACTGTGGGATAATCGTGGTAGACTTCAGTAAGGGTGGATCCAACCTTGTTTATATATAGAGTAAAAAGCAGGGGTTCTAAAATGCACCCCTGTCTTACTCCTCTGCGGATTTTGAACATGTCAGAACACTCACCCATCCTGCCAAATCTAACACGTGCACCAGCCCCATTATAGAGTTTTTTGATGAAAGTGAGGATTTGATTGTCTAGAACAATGTCAGATAGTGTTTGCCAAAGCATTCCAAAATCGACACAATCAAAAGCAGAGCTTAAGTCCACATGTGTTATAAAGAGATTTCTTTTTTTGGCATGGATATACTTAGCTGTTATTATTGCTAGATTGAGTCCCTGCTCAACGGTCCCTTTACCTCTCATGAACCCATATTGCAGTTTGGAAACCACCTCATGTTCTTCCAACCAGTCCTGCATTCGGTTTAGAATATTCCTGCCTGCGACCTTCATTAGGCCATCGAGAAGCGAGATTGGCCGGTAGCAGGCAGGATAATTCCTATCCCCCTTTTTATAAATCGGAACTACTATGGCCTCTGACCAGGTGGTGATGAACCCGATGTTATTTGAGGAGTTGAGCTCTCTAGTCAACAGAGGTGCCCAAAGGTCAGGTACACTTTTGAAAACATCTATTGGAACGCAGTCCGGCCCTGGAGCCTTCCCGGCCGGGCTTTCTGTGAGTGCCTTGATCACTTCATCAAGATGGAAGTAGATGCCCAATGGGAAAGAACTGCTCTGTATCTCGGCCGACAGTGCCTCAGGGTTTTTTGGTGTCAATCCTGGGAGGTCTATTTCATCATAGAGACCTTCAAAGTGTGTAACTCAGTCTTGTGCTGTAATAGGTTGATCTTTTTTGGGGCCCTGAAGGGCTTCAAAAAACGGGGCATTGACTGCCTTCCAGAAGGCAGTGTTATCCTTCAGCTCGGAGGCTGTGTGCAGGGCTAACCATACCTGCATTTCTAGCTCTTTTGTCCTGGTTATTAGGGCATTCCGATAGGCATGTCTAGCTGACTGGATGTTTTCTCTAGATTTTGGGCAAGAATGCAGAGCTTTTTTCAGGGCGGCAAGCGCCTTAGTACAGTTCCTGTTAAACCATCCCTGAGACCCCTTTGGTGGATTACGGGGTACTCTCGTCAAAAGTTGTTTTATACCTGAACAGATTTTTGTAAATGAGCCAACAATGGTATGAGCATCTTCTTTAGTTGAAAGACAACTTTTAAACTCCTCATTGGCGTTCCTAACAAGGTTTTGTAAAAAGTTTGTGGGTGTCACCTTTTCCCATTGGATACAAAACCCGTTTTTCGATGCCAGTTTTGGCGTTAGATTATATATGATGTTACTCTTGTGACTTAAATCACCACCCCTAGCCTTCAATGTTACAGCAATGGGGTAGTGATCGCTAAGGGCAGTATCAATGATCTCCCAGTTTAGTACCACATCTACATAACGGGTAGATAGGAGAGTAAAATCAATAATCGAATTGTACCCTTTCCCATTAAACGTTGGTCTTAATGCTTTAGTGGGGGTGCAAAGTTCGTTAATGAAAGACAGAGAGAATTGAGCCGATATAGAATTATATAGCTCCCCTAGTTTTGTGTGGGTAAAATGACTCAGCGCCCCTTCGTTGTCGTCTCCCGCACCGCACAAACACGCTATTCCTCGGGGACATAGGGGGCAATTAAAATCCCCCACCCACAGGAGGGCCATGTCTCCTATTATATGCTCCTCGATTTTAATAAGATCTGTCAAGAGGTTGTTGATGACACGCTCTATAAGTACGGGAGGAATATTATTATAAAAATTTACCAGCACCATATTTTGTAGGTATCCCCATGATGTAATTAAAATTTGATAGTATTCATTAGTGGTGAATTTAACATTTAAGTGTCCAGTGGTGATTGAAATGTAGGTACACAGACCCCCCTTGTGCCTACCACTTTGGCTAGTGGTAGCTGGAGAAAAAAAAGTTTTATAACCCACAATATGTAATTCCTTGTTAGCCCAAGTTTCTTGAACGCATATGATGCTATAAATTTAATGTCAATGATTGCCACATCGGGTCATTGATTTTGGCGAGCAGTCCTTCTACGTTTCAGCTAATGATGCTGCTGGGAAGTACAGGCTTCAATAAGGGGCCGATTTCAGTGACTTCAGGAGAAATTAACTTCAACACTTACCACCAGAGGCACAGGGCAGTTGGGCGATTTTCGCCCCTCGGGATTTACTATGGGAGGGCTTATTGTTGGTTGTACTAATAGAGATTTAAGTCCCATTGTGGAGTTGGCCGGATCGGCAGGATTATCTAAGGTCGTACAAGATGGAAAAAGATTTGTAAGACCCATATCATGTATTTGGTAAAAGTTGTTTAAAGAGCTAGTTGCTTGGTTAGGATATCTTAAAACATTGACATTGTTGTTTGAATGGGATTTTACACTGCTGTTGTCAAGACTACCGTCTACAATGGGCGCCGTAGGAATGGCCGGTACTATATTGAATACATAGTCTGTCTCACTCACACCCCCCTCACTAAAACTACTCAAACTATCCTGTGTGGAGGTCTTTTTAGTGACAATGCGTTTACTTAAATCCACATTTAACTGTGTTGCTAGGGGTGAAGAGCCGTTTGAGGCATTTGACCAGTCGATGTGATAAAGTGCACATGGGACCATACGTTTCTCTGAAGTAAGTCAGTCTACTCCATCTAATCCTGTGAGTGCATCAAATCTGTTTAGAGTAGGAATGTTAAATACAGAGACACCCCACGATCCCTGGTAGGGATTCATTTGGCTATGTTGAAGGGGTATTCGTGACCTGGGGTAGAAATAACTCAAAACGTGAATCTGGATCTCAATTTTTTTTTTTTTAGATGACTTATAGAGCGCATAAATCACCCCACATGGGGTATCTCCGCAATATCAGAGTATTAGAACAGGAAGGTCTTTAGATTCTTTCTAAAACTGAGGTAGTTGTGGTTGAGTCGAAGTGTCTCAGGAAGCTGATTCCACATTTTGGGTCCCAGTTGGGAGAAGACTTTCCCACCCCACTTTGTTTTCTTGAAGCAGGGAATTACCAGGAGGCCTTTGCCTTCAGAACGGAGCCTTCGTGCGGGGCGTAGGTGATCAGTTTGTTGGCTAGGTATGTTGGGCCCAGCTGGTGAAGGCCCTTGAAAACTAAGCAGCATACTTTGTAGTGAACACGCCTGCATATAGGGAGCCAATGGAGTTTGCGTAGGAGGTGAATGGATGGGGTGCGGCGAGGAAAATTGGTGACCAGTCGGGCTGCTGTTTTCTGGACCACCTGAAGGGTCTGTAAAGCAGAGTCTTTGGCAGAAATGAGAAGGGCATTGCTAAAGTCCAGCCGGCTGAGTACTAAAGCATGTATGAGAGTCTTGCGAGTGGAAAGGGGGAGGAAATGAAAGACTTTCCGCAGAAGACTAAGGGCATGGAAGCATGAGCGTTTGGTTGATGTTATATGCTCTTCCATGTTGAGCGTGCTGTCTACTAGTTCCCCTAAGTTTTTTACGACTGATTTGGGGGTGGGGACTGTTCCTAGTTCTTGCGGCCACCAGCTCGGGGACCAGTTGGAGATTGCCTCAGAGAATAGCATGATCTCCGTTTTGCTTGTTTTGCTTATGTTAAGCTGCAGGAAATTCTGACTCATCCAGGCCGTGATCTTGAGCATGCCTCGGAGATTCCAACCCCCCCGCTCTCCTGATACCAGTCATTGAGGTATGGGATAACCCTGCGGTCCCTAAAGTTGATTATTAGGGCATCGCCTTGGGTATCTTTAGGCCTCTGTCCCACCCAATTGAGCCTTCTCACATTCAGAATTTCCCCATTGATATTGGGGGGTAGTGGTCTATTATTCCTTAGCCAGTAAATTACTTTATTTTTAAGCTCCTGATAGCCTTCTGTTTCCCTATTTGAATTCTAGGACCCTAGTCAGTACCGCAGCATAAGGGGCTGCTTCTGACGGAAGATCAATTTGCAAACTGGGGCCAGTGTTTTTTCTAGTATCTAAGTTGCCCCTCCCATTGTTACCCTGTGATGCCGCTGACCGGATTTCATGTCCCGCTGGTCCATCGATCCTAGTTGGTTTAGTGGCAGTGGTTGGAGTCTGTGTTGTATCTGGTAGTGTATGTGTAGGTTCTAGAATTTTATTTGCCTTACTGGTGTTATGCGTCGCCGATTCCACTATTATAGTTTTATTACTTACATTGGATGATAATTCCCTTAATAAACCTGTGTTTGATTTAACGGCAACTTCTATGGTCCCCAATAGGTCAGCTATTCTCTTTACTCATTCAACTAGTGGAAGAAGTAGTGACTTCACTAGGACTTCAATGTTCCCTATTAACTCATGAATTGGGGGAAAAGGCACTGGAATCTGGCCTGAGATTGTGTTTACTAATATGTTTCCTGTTCCTGTAGTTTGATGTGTTGGGGAATGTGGGTGGGTCTTAGTCAGTTTAGCCTGCCTACCCCCATGTCTATTTCCCCCTCTTTTCCTCTTTTGTGTATGCCCTTTAGATAGAATTTTCCCCCCAGGTTTTTTTGTTACAGTGGGGCTCGAGTGTTTCTGAAGCAGGGGTTCTTCCGAAATTATTTCTAAGACAGGATCGGCGCTAGAATCCTTGCTACTATATGACCTGTTGGGCTCAGATAATGTTGTAGCATCTTTAAACAGGAGAGGAGTGCCAATATCGCTGTGAGAAGATCTCTCCTTGTCCGGAGTAGGCGTCGGTGAAATCACTAATTGGAGGGGTCCTAATGATGAGCTTTTATTCTGGAATTCAGTTGATATGCAGTGCTCGGTGATGACTATCTCATGCTCCAGCATGGATGCCGCCCTGGTAATAAACTGATCGAGCGTCCCCCTTACGGACCCGCCCACTAATGATTTCCTTCCCTTCACAGCCCTTGGTGACATAATCCACAGTCTTTGTGCTCGGGTACTTTGTGGCCTAGAAAGTAATAAGCAAGGGCCCCACCAAAAACACAATGAGGCAGAAAGTGAAAAAGTGAGGCAACAGGTTCTGGGGCAAGATATCACAGTACCTTTGGGTTTTGAAGTCCCATGTAGCCTGATGGTAGGTGGAAAAGGTTTGGCCCAGCCCAGCCTCTTCTGGCTTCTGAGGGCCACAGAGGGCCGCGATGTGGGGGGAGCACCGCTGTTCTGTGCGCCTCCGGGCAGGGAAGTACTTGTGGGTGGGCGGGGCAGTCCACCAGGAATTATGAGGGCTGTAGTACCCCCACTCAGCAGCCGCAACTGGTGTGATGAGCGGTGGCGGGGGGAAACAGCAGCCGAGATGTCAGCGTGCTCACAGCGCTATATTCCCCAGGCACAGTGCTTCTCCAGGTAAGGGCGGCAAAAAGTACAGGTCCCAACAAGTAATGAATAGCGTTATGGTCTCCAGCTACTTCAAGGGAGCACCGCTGTTTTGTGTGCTTCCGGGCGCGGAAGCGCTTGTGGGTGGGCGGGGCAGTCCGCCGGGAATTATGGGGGCTGTAGTCCCCCCACTCAGCGGCCGCAACTGGTGTGATGAGTGGTGGCGGGGGGAACAGCAGCCGAGATGTCAGCGCGCTCACAGCGCTATATTCCCCAGGCACAGTGCTTCTCCAGGTAAGGGCGGCAAAAAGTACAGGTCCCAACAAGTAGTGAATAGCGTTATGGTCTCCCGCTCCTTCGAGGGAGCACCGCTGTTTTGTGCGGCTCCGGGCACGGAAGTGCTTGTGGGTGGGCGGGCAGTCCGCCGGGAATAATGGGGGCTGAAGTCCCCCCACTCAGCGGCCGCAACTGGTGTGATGTCACCGCGCTCACAGCGTTATTGTTTGAAATAGTGCACAAATTCTTTACACATTGCCTGTGCCAAGCTACCACAGGGTGTAGGTCAGGTTAATATAGTGATTCATCCTGTACAGAATTGCGTTTGCTGCTTGAGAAGGGGTTCACCCCTCTCAACCAGTAACCCAATTTCTTACAGCATATGAATCCAGGGAGTGTATCATTAAAGAGCTGCACTGGCTCAGCATAGAGCAAAGAGCCTGTTCCTTTTTATATTTTAAGTGTTTAAAGTTCATATACATATCTCAGAATTTCTCCATGTTAATAGATAGATTTTAGAGAGAACTAGTTGCAAACACCAAAAACTGACCCTGAACCCTAAAAATACCCCTTTACCAAAAACTGAAAACTGACTCTGAACCCTAAAAATACCCCTTTACCCAAAAACCCAAAACTGACCCTGAACCCTAAAAATACCCCTTTACCCAAAAACTGAAAACTGACCCTGAACCCTAAAAATACCCCTTTACCCAAAAACTGAAAACTGACCCTGAACCCAAAAAATACCCCTTTACCCAAAAACTGAAAACTGACCCTGAACCCTAAAAATACCCCTTTACCCAAAAACTGAAAACTGACCCTGAACCCTAAAAATACCCCTTTACCCAAAAACTGAAAACTGACCCTGAACCCAAAAAATACCCCTTTACCCAAAAACTGAAAACTGACCCTGAACCCAAAAAATACCCCTTTACCCAAAAACTGAAAACTGACCCTGAACCCTAAAAATACCCCTTTACCCAAAAACTGAAAACTGACCCTGAACCCTAAAAATACTCCTTTAACCAAAATTAATTAATCTTAATTAATTACCAATTAATTATTAATTAACAATAAGAATAAAGTAAATATATTAGCAAATTAGCTGTATTTAATTAAATTTAATAATTAATATTATTTTTCCCAATTAATTAATTAACAATAACAAAAAATTATATATAAAGAAATTACTCTAAATAATATAATTAACTAATTAATATTATTAATTACCAATTAATTATTAATTAAAAATATGTACAAAATTATATTAATTAATTAACTAATTAATATTAATTAATTACCAAATAATTATTAATTAAAAATATTTACAAACATATATTAATTATTTAATTATTATTAAATTACTTCCCACCCTATTCCCCTATAAACCCACAACCCGCTCTGATACTAAAACGCAAAATGTAAACAAATTTACAAATTTTCGAACATACATTACAAAACATGTTTAACAAACATATAAACAACATAATAAAATACATAACACTAAAAAAAATTCGGTATTAGTAAAATTCGATATTAGTAACATACATACCTTAAAAAAACGATATTCTGTCTGCCGATATTTTGGACATCGATATTCTGTACTGTCGAAATTAAAACATCCATATTATTGTATATCGATATTTTAATTTCGATATTTTGTCTGCCTACCGTTGAGTCAGTCGGGAGGGGAGGATAACCAGAACAACCAACTGTTCCAGCCCATCATTAGGTGAACTTTTATGATCTCTTGAGCTTCAACCCGGATACTCCATGCAACAATGATTTTCTTCCTTTTCCTCAAGTTTTCCAGATATCCAAAGTCATGCCCCATCCAAATATCAACAGAAGCGTGCCACTAGTTCAAAGTCCCTCACCACAGCTAGAAACTGCAGACACAAATACCCTGGAAAAGATGTGGTGCAAGTGAGAGGGAGGTCCCTGGGAGAAAGGGGGTCCCCAAGGTCCATCACAGCTCCAAGTGAAAGTAGGACGCCGAATGTGCTCACCCCGATATCAGGCCAAGCAATCAGCCAACAGACAATGCCTTACTTACAGCCTCTGGGGAAAGCAGTAAGTCCAACCCCAAATACCACAAAATTACATGAGTAGTGGTTCACAGAGGTCACGGAACAGCTTTCTAACCAGGCCACATGAAAATGAGAAAACAGATCCCCTGAGATCTAGCAAAGCACCCAAAAGATCAACAAAAAGAAGCACAAACCTTGATGCCTTCGGGTTATTGTTTGCGCGGTATACATTTTCTTTCAATTCAATTCAATTCAAACTAGCCCAAACTAGCCCAAAACAATTCTCTAGGGAAAGGGCATAGCCAAAACCTGGCATCATGAGGGCCACGTTGCACACCGCATGCCAAGGACTAGAGGGGTACACACATGACCTCAGGGCAAGTTGCAACCACCAAAAGTGCTCAAATAGTGACATGCACTCTCACTCTCACTATACTTTGTCCCGAGCACGTGTCGGTCAAACGACACCACCCGCCCAAATAGCACTCCCTTGCAAACACTAGGGGAGAAGGGCTGACAATGCCCATAGAACCATAGCTAAAATTGATATGACTCTAATGTTCATGAGATCACCCCATAAAAATCGTTCACCAGTCTAACATCCAGTTAGGTACTGAGAAGGGGAAGCCAAAAACTTTGATGTGCTACACTCTCCTTAATGTGAACCATCCAAAATAGGTACCAGACTGTGGCTTCCTTCCAGGCCCTCACTAAAATTGTGTGAATGGAGTGTGAAGAACACACCTCCAAAGAAGAGCACAGGAACCCCGAAAAAAAAGATTGACAATGATACATGCAAGAATGCACAACTAACTAATGAATGTAGGTCCTATCCAACAGATTAGCAATCAAAAATCAAAGAGCATTGCCTTTTCAGCGGCCACATCAGCACCCCAACAAGATCTAAGGGGCTCATTAGTATGGCGGGCTGACTTTGTCTGCCCACCATATCAGTGGGAAATTTGACATTTACCAGAGGACTACAGGTACCTCCAACTCATCAAAACGACAAAGAAGAACTTCCTCCAAGGCAGAATCCTTACCAATGCCCACAACTCCCAAAAACTTTTCTCCATCATTCTGAAATTTTCCAAACACGGCAGCGAAACAACAGACGTCCCACCCTCCAAAGACCTCTGCAATAGACTCAGCATCTTTTGTCACATCAAGATTAAGACGGTCAATTACAACTTCGCGTACCAAGACCACTGTATCGCTTCAGCCCCCTCCTCAAGCAATGCCACGTAAGCACCCCAACAAGATCTAAGGGGCTCATTAGTATGACAGGCTGACTTTGTCTGCCCACCAAATCAGTGGGAAATTGGACCACCTGCAATGCTAGCAGCGGTCCCGCACAGCCCATTAGGATGCACCACCCACACTGGTGGGCGCATCCCGCATTTTTAACATTGAGGCCGGTGGTGCTGAAAGCACCGACCGCTGCAATGCTAAAAATGCATGTTGTGCTTTTCAATACACAATGTGACAGGCACTGCGCGGTGCCAGCCACGCTGTTAATATGGTACCCCCCATGTGCACCCCCCACCCGCTCAGAGTCCATGGAGGCCTGCAACGGGCCCCCCAAGCAGACTCGGCATGCCTGCCCGTGGCGGCCAAGGAAAAGCGTGTGAAAGGCCACATTGTAATATGGTTTGCGATGTCTTTAAGACACCGCCACGTTATTAAACCCTTTTCCACCCAGTCGACTTCTCAACCAGGCGGAAAAGCGCCAGATGGTCTTTCCTTCTGCCCCGGACCCCCCGCCATGGTACTATGGTGGGGTCTTTAATGGGAGGATGGCCGGTGGATCGCCCCCGCCAGGGCGGTGGTAGCTACCGCCGGCCTGCAGGGGACATCCACCCGCCATCCTAATGGGGCCCACAGTGTTCGAATTAAGAACTATGAACTATACTGTGAAGTTTTTGTCTCAAACGTTTTAAACTAAAGAAACTCCCATTTACCAGAGGATTACAGGCACCTCCAACTCATCAAAACGACAAAGCAGAACTTTCTCCAAGGCAGAATCCTTACCAATGCCCACAACTCAAAAGAACTTTTCTCCATCATTATGAAATTTTCCAAACCCGGCAGCGAAACAACAGACGTCCCATCCTCCAAAGACCTCTGCAATAGACTCAGCATCTTTTGTCACATCAAGATTAAGACGGTCAATGACAACTTTGCGTACCAAGACCACTGTATCGCCTCAGCCCCCTCCCCCAGCAATGCCACCCAACAGACCTTACTCACTTGAACCCCGCTCACGACAGAAGACACCCTCAAGAACACGAAGAGCTTCCACTCCAGAGCACTCTCAGACCCCTGTTCTCACTACATCTTCCACTAAGCTGCCAGGGCCATCACACCCAAGCTACACCAGACGATCAACTGCTCCCTCAAGACCGCCACATTCCCATACAACTGGAAACATGCCAAAGTCAGCCCCAACCTCAAGAAACACCACACAGACCCAATGGACTTTAAGAATTTCAGGCCCATCTCTCTACTTTCGCAGCTAAGGTTATCGAAAAGGCCATCACCACCCACCTAGCAAACTTCATTGACGCCAAAATGTCCTGGACATTTCCTAATCCGATTCCGCAGCGACCAAAGCACCATGACTGCCCTACTCGCTGCCATGGACAACATATGTGCCCTCCTGGACCAGTGCCAAATGGTCCTCCTGGACCTCTCAGCTGCTTTTGAAACTGTCTCCCACTACACACTAGCCACCAGACTCCATGAGGTTGGCATCCCGGGAAAGGACCCCAACTGGATATAGTCATTTCTCACAGGCAGAAATCAGCGAGTCAGACTCCTGCCCTACCTCCCTGAACCAACAGAGACCAGATGTGGCGTACCCCGGGGATCCTTCCTCAACCCCACCCTCTCTAACATCTACATGGCCCCCCTTGCACCCATCGTCAGAAACCACAGGCTCAACATCATCTCCTATGCCGACGACACCCACCTCATTCTCATCCTCACCACTGATCCTAGACATCTCCGTCAAAACTACATCACCCAACACTTCCGTGATCTCCATCGACAGAAGAATAACCTTCAAGCTCCTCACGCATGCATACAAGGCCCTCCACAACATCGGGTCAACATACCTAAACAACTGCTTCTCCTTACAGCACATAAGAGAAACCTCTGATCAGCTGTCCTCTCTCTGGACACCATCCCACACACCTACAAGACCAGTTGGATTGGAAATTCCTTCTCCTATCTGGCAGCCAAGACTTGGAACAACCTCTCTCGCCGCCTCCAGCAAAGCCCTACACTGCAACGTAGACTGCAACATATTTCAGACCTTTTTTCCCCATAAGATCAGAGACATCCTCTCTGAGATTGATAACACCCCTATCAACCAGGGCTCCCTGGTCCAGAACCAGATACCTCCCCTCCTCTGCAAGGAACTTACGATCTTCCCTAATTTAGAATCTGCCTCCCTGACACTACTGATGAATCAATCCTGTTAGACCCGGCCTCGTGGCGTGGTCATCCCTGACCCGTAGCAACTCCCGTCCGAGCTTCCACCACAACAGACCCCTGAGTCCCCCGGCCTAACCAACCCTTCCCTCCACGTTAAGTCCTAACCCTTACCGGACTTCCCAGCCCGTGCCTCCATCTTCCCGGCCCATAGGCCCTGTGTGCCCACTTTTCGGCACCTAAGATGGCCGCCCGAGCCAGCGCGGCCTAGGCCGAGAGGCGCCACCCTGGCAGGAGGGCAGAGCGCTCCCAGTGAGTGAGAAAGGGAGGAGCAGTATCCTTCACACCTCCGACCTCTCCTCGAGAAGTGGGTTTCGATCGCCCCTCCGGCCGCCCGGAGGGCTGGCTCCCGCCTGCTGTGTGTCTGGTTCTCCTCCCGAAACCAACCTGAATGGATCAAAGGGCCGCGTGGCAGGAAACTACAACAAGCGGCCCCCAGGTGCCAAGTCCCCTGCCGACCAGACTCCGGAGATCAAAGAGGAGCAGTCCTATAACTGGGGGTGCTCCGGGACTATCGGCAGATTCGACTCTGGAACAACGAGAGCCCTGCTGACATGGTCGCGGCTCGTTTGGCAGAGAAGGACTTCTGCTGGAACCACCTGAGCCCTGCTGAGTGACTCGCGGCTCCCCTGCAATTTTGGAACACCTGAGCCCTGCTGAGTGACTCGTGGCTCCCCTGAAGATCGTAAGACCTCCGACATCTTGCTTGAGCCCTGCTGAGTGACTCGCGGCTCCCTGATTCTCCCGGTCCGGCTGGACCCTGAAAGATCGCCCCCGTCTCGAGGATTGAGACCTGTGCGCCGGATACGCAACAACATTGACACTGATCCTATAAGACTGTCCCGCTACCCCTACCCTGACCAAGACTCTTGAAGTTCTGCTCTACTTGTAATTACCAGCTTTCTCTGATCATAAAGATCCCTTGAATTACGAGATAAAGAAACGTTCTTAAGAAGCTACGGTGTGGTGTCTCTTTGTCGTGTGGTGCTTGTGTAGTGTGTACAATCCTAGAATCGAGACTCTCCCCCTGAGAAGACTCTCTCCAGTGCTCGTCATCGTATCTAGGGAGGTGGGTCCCAGGGTGGTCAGGTACACTTCCTGCCCTCCCCTAAGGTCGCCTTCTAACAAATCCAAATCGGGCTCTCCTGCAGACCCCTGCCCCGAAGATCTTCTGAATAGCCCTTATCGGGCTGGAAAGGCAGATCCTCGCTTTACTGAGCAACTCCTTGGAGACTGGCTACTTACCCTCCAACCCGAAAGAGGCCAGAGTCACCCCCTTGTTAAAGAAACCAGGAGCAGACACTGCTATTTTAAGAATTATAATCCCATCTCCCAGCTCCCCTTCCAGGTGAAAGTAGTGGAACAACCTGTACTGAAGACACTTTTTGTTCTCCTTGGAGGAACACCAGCTACTCCAAGATGCTGTCTGTACTTGATGAGCTCAGAATTATGACTGACAATAAAAAACTGAGCGCCCTGATTTTATTAGACCTATCGGTGGCGTTCGATACGGTCAGCCATATACAACGGCTGGCCTGAATGACTGACTTGGGCATCTGCGGGTTGGCACAACGGTGGCTAGATTCCTTCCTGTCAGGTCGGTCCCAGAGGATCTAGTAGGGTGAGCAGGTTTAGGACAGGGGCACCCTCACCTGCGGTGCCCGCCAGTGCTCCGCACTGTCCCAGCTCCTCTTCATCATGTACCTAGAGCCTCTGGTGGCGGCTCTAGCCAGCATGGACTGCCGAGTTTTCAACTATGCGGGCTATACTCAACTCATCCTCCGGATTGGCATCCCCGCCCATGCTCATGATCTAGTGCAAAACATACTCAGATTCTAGGTAAATTGGATGACATCCAATTCACAGAAATTTAACCTTGACAAAACAGAAGTCCTTGTCATCCCTATGAAAATAAATCCCTGGAGTGACCTTTTCTGGCCCCAATAGCTGGGTGCCACCCCCACATCAGTAACCATTGTCAATAGCCTGGACATAAAGATCGACTCCGAGCTTTCCATGACCAACCAAGTCACCACAGTAGTAGGAACTTCTATAGGTCTCATGAGACATATGATTGTGTCCTCCACAATTGTCTCTAGACTAAACTACGTTAATGCCTTATACAGCGGCCTCCCCCAAAAACGTTTCAATAAATTGCAGGTGGTATTTGATCGACGCAGCCAGGTTGATTTTTAAGCTCCCTAGAAGGACTCACACCACCCCTTTGCTGTACAAGCTGAACTGGCTCCCCATTAAGCAGAGAGCAAAATGTAAGGGTCTTTGCATTGCCCATAAAACAATCAATGGTCAAGCCCCCATCTATATTAAAGAATGCCTTAAGAACTATGTTCAGGGTCGTATACTGCAGTCATCTAAGACCTGCCACTTGCCCTTCCACGGTGCAGTACCTCATCTAGAGGGGGCAGAGCATTATGTGTCCTACTCCCACAACTATGGAACCAATGGCTTGATCACTCTCGCAAGGAACCTGCACTCCTCCCCTTCAGGAAAAAGCACAAAGCAATCCTGTTTAGGGAGGCCTTGAACACAGTCTAATCCCCCTTCTTTTCACTGTTATGTAACTTCTGGTGGTCGTTGGCCACCCTCTTTAAAGCGCCAAGAGACCTGCTGGAGATCATGTGCTATATAGAAATCAATTACCATACCATAGCATAACACTGCTCCAGTTCAGAAATGACCTCAGGACCTGGCTCTTTAGATGACCCCAGCACCCAACAGAACTGCTCCCCAGTACTTTCAGACCCTTACGGGTTAGTAGCTGTGCTTTACAAACTCCTAATTGATTGATTGATTGATTAATTGATAGGGGATACATGTCATGTGACATATTGAGGTGAGGAGTATTCTAGTGAGGAAGAGGCTTACATTACCATTAGGGAGTGTAGGCCTCATAAGCAGTTTCCAAATGGATCAGTTTAACAAGTGGGCATACTAAATTGGAACAGGACCAGGAGAAAAGGGCAGTGGCATGATGATAAACACAGAAACTGCCCTAGAAGCACAGACACATGTTACTGGCACTTTTCTGCCAAAAACTGAAGTTCACATCTTTCTCATCTGATGTGTTTTGTGCCTCCCCTGTGGGTGATGATTTTTGTGTTGGAGTCATCTAAGGCACACACACACATCAGGGGCAGAAGATCTGGCTCCCCTGTCCCACTCAATATTTGTCTGTGCCAGCAAGGAAGACTGACAGGGGCCCGATGGCTTCTCCACAAGATGCAAACATCACTGTGGAATTCACCCATTGTTTAAATATATGAGTCCTGTCCTGCTTGCGCTCCGCAGATTGGAGTATGGTGTGATTTGTCCCCAGCTGGGGGCCACCTCACTGGTGTCACATCGGTAGGGCTGTTGTTGCCTCTGCCTCATAACACCAGCAATGTCAGCCAGGGACTGTTAGATTCTATCGAGCGAAGAATAGGTGCCTTTGATTGATTTAGAGGTGTGTTTATTAGGACTGATGAACCTACAGACTCTAAAGTGCCTGCGATAGTCTCCATCCGCCCACAGCTCATCTACTAGCTGCTGCTGGGCTCTGACCGCTAGCAATTTAAAGTCAACTAGGGGGTCCTCAGAGTCCATAACTTAGCATATGGGGAATATAGATGCTTCTTTGGAGAGACAGTGATGCTGTCATCCATTGCAGTGACTGGAGAAGGTGTCTCAATGGAGCCCAGAAATTGCTGGAAGATGTTATCCTGCGTGGGGGCAGGATGTCATTGCCAACAGGTTGGTCATCCAGGACAGGCTGGAGGTCAGGAAGTGTTGTTACTCCTTCTACAGCGACATATTAACATGTTAATGGTGATCTATGCTAGATGTTAACATGAGTCATTTTAGCTGGCAAACAAACGTTATTAACATTCACTTTCTGGATGACAGCTTGCTGGACTGCCATGCCTGTGAGCTTAAGTTGAGGTATGATCTATATCTGCCTTGGTGAATGGCTTTCTTTTTCCTGATTGCTATACTGAAGCAAGTTTAATTATTTTTACCTCTACTAAGCACATTGCACAGGTTCCCTGTTTTCCCACTATTCAGTCCACAGCCAACTGCTTCTGAGAAAGTGATGTGAGTTTGGTCATGTATTTGAATGAGTCCTGTGTCTTCCTTGCACACAGTACACTACAACAACCTGCATTGTTGTGCTGTTTTGCATGCACATTGTGCATTCATGTAGCCAAGGTCACATATTTCACTTGCATCCACACAACCCTACACAAGTGTTCATGCATGATGTGCTGCTACAGTCCAGATTTTGTGCTTTGTTTTGTGGGACTTGTAGTCCTGGTAGCCAGTTGCATATTTATGAGGGCATTGCATCACGTTTACACCATGCAAAGTGGTACATGCATGATGCAAGTCTGTGACTCAGATTTATGAAGTCACGCAAAGCCACATTTCATGACTTTGAGTGGCCTCATAAATCTTGAGTAAGTCAACACATCACACATCACTGCTTCACCTTACTCTGTGCAAGGGATGCATTACATGGGCATTGTGTTGTGTGTTCTTAGCTACTACCCATGTTTTTTTACACATCCCCAGATTTTCAAGGACTTCTCAACCTGGGAATTTTTCCAAATTGTATGGCTATCAAGGTGAGGCTTAACGAGAAGAAATATCTCTATTTCTCTACATTGTTCCGCATGTATGTGTGCTGCTTTCAGCAGCACATGTAGGAAGAGGACCACACCTCTCAGGAATGTTTTTGTACAGGAATGTGCCCCTTCCTGCACAAAAACAATCCCGCCAACAACACTGGCACCCTTGCACCATGGTGCAAGAGTGCCTAGATTGGCATGAGGCAGCCGAAATAGTGCCTGGGCATGGGGAAAGGACTTTAGTGGACCGTATTGCATAAAAACAGTGCATTCCTGCCTTTTTACTATGTTATAGGGCTGCACAGCAAGGTGACTTACTGCACTGTCTTATGCCAAATCCACATTCATGTAGGCCTCATCTTCTACACTCCACTACAACCTTTAGACTACAACTGGACTGGACTACAGATGGACTGGACCTACTTGCTGGAGGTAGACTGGGCTGTACATTATGTGACTCAACTGTATGACTTACACTTATGTGATGTACTAAGCAACAAGTGGCAGATTCCTGCCCTTTCTTTTGCAGACAACACTGGGCAGCACAGGAAGATAGGTTGCTAGGTTGCATAGCATGCCAATTTTACTCTTTTACGCTGCATGTCTTCATGGTCCTTCAATGCAGCACTGCCCTGTTCGGAAACTGCTACTGTCCTGCCTGCAGTCTCTTCTAAGGAGTCCAGCTCCTACTGGTCCTCAGATCCTCCTCCTCCAATCCACATGACTGCCTTCGGTTCGTCTGCCAGTTTCTCCCTGATCCTGCGCTTAGAGTTGTCATTCGAGATGTCATCAGTGATGTCACCAATAATGTCACTGACTATGTCATAAGTGATGTAATATTAGAGATCATAAGTAGTGCATTATCGGGGAGCAAGTTATACTTAGCACATGTAACTATAAGTTCTGAATTTGACTAGTTCTGTACAAGTCTGAAGCCTAATTGAAACATCTCTGGAACCTTTGTGTTTTTCACTGAATTTGTAAGTTTTTTTTAATTCTATTTCCTAACTAGAACGTCCCTGTGAGTGTTTTCCTATGTTTTTTTTAACTGGTAGTTTTTGCATATTGGTGGAAAAAGAGGGACAGACCTCCAAACAGCTCTCATGAATCCTGCTGTGTCAATCAATCAATCACTTAATCAGATATCTCGTAAAGAGTGACTGCTCACCCGTAAGGATCTTAATGTGCTGGGGGTGGGGGGGTGGCTGCTGGTCCATCGGGGTACTGTGCTTCAGTTAAAGAGCCAGGTCTTCAGGTCCTTTGTGAAGTTAGGCAGTGACGTGATAGCCTGAGGTGGAGAGGTAGTATGTTCGAGGTCTTTTCTGCATTGTAGGAGAATATTCTTCCCCCAGCTGTGTTCTTGCAGATACTAGTCACCATAGCTAGGCTCAGTTTGGCAGAGTGGCAATCTCTGGTGTCTGTATGGAATGCAAAGCGGTGGTTGAGTACATAGGTATCACATCAGGGCTTTGTAGGCATGTGTGAGGAGCTCGAAGGTAATTTTTTTGTTGACTGGGAGCCAGTGGAGAGGCGTGGGTAACCGTCTTTCTGAACTCAGTGGGGATCCTCGTGCAAATCTTTCAAAACAGACGAAGCATGTGGAGCATTAGGATGAGTCAACGTTGATCTGGCAGCTCATTGTGAGAAAGGAGTCCAGGATGATGATGTGGTTTCGAGGGTGTGGGAGGGGTTCCATCCCAAGTGCTGCATGCCAACAGGAGTCAAGTCAAGTCAAGTCATAAAATTTGTATAGCGCACTACATACCCAGAGGGTTTCAAGGCGCTTAGGAAGGGGAGGAGGATTATTTGTCAAATATCCACGTTTTAAGCTGCTTTCTGAACGCTAGGTGATTCTGGGTGAGGCGAAGGTAAGCGGGGAGTGAGTTCCATGTTTTGGCAGCCAGGTAAGAAAAGGATCTGCCTCCCATGGTGGTCTTGTTGATGCGAGGTACAGTGGCGAAGGCTTGGCTGGAAGAGCGAAGTTGGCGGGAGGGGGTGTAGAAGGACATTCGAGAATTAAGGCAATCTGGTCCGATGTCGTAGAGTGATTTGTGTGCGTGGGTAAGCAGTCGGAAAGTGATCCTCTTATTGACGGGTAGCCAGTGGAGGTCTTTAAGGTGACCAGAGATGTGTTCATTGCGTGGGATGTCTAATATGAGCCTGGCTGAGGCGTTTTGGATTTGTTGTAGTTTCTTCTGGAGTTTAGCGGTGGTACCTGCGTAGAGGGTGTTTCCGTAGTCCAGTCTGCTCGTGACTAGAGCGTGGGTGACTGTTTTCCTTGTTTCGGAGGGGATCCAGCGAAATGTTTTTCTGAGCATGCGAAGAATGTTGAAGCAGGAAGAGGATACGGCGCTGACTTGTCTGTTCATTGAGAGTGAAGAATCCAGGATGATGCCAAGGTTCCGTGCGTGGTCTGTCGGGATGGGTGCTTTTCCGAGGGCTTCCGGCCACCAGGAGTCGTCCCATGCAGAGGGGGAAGTACCTAAGATGAGGACTTCTGTTTTGTCTGAGTTCAGTTTCAGACGGCTTTGTTTCATCCATTCGGCGACTTCTTTCATTCCTTCGTGTAGGTTAGTTTTGGCGGTGCTGGGGTCCTTGGTGAGAGAAAGGATCAGTTGAGTGTCATCCGCGTAAGAGATGATGTTGAGGTTGTGTTGGCGGGCGATGGCCGCGAGGGGGCTCATATATACGTTGAAGAGGGTGGGACTGAGTGAGGATCCTTGAGGTACGCCGCAGATGATTTCAGAGGCCTCGGACTTGAATGGTGGGAGGCGGACTCTCTGGGTTCTTCCGGTGAGGAACGAGGTGATCCATTCCAGTGCTTTTCCTTGGATTCCGATGTTTCTGAGGCGTTGTAAAAGGGTGCTGTGGCAGACTGTGTCGAAGGCTGCAGAGAGGTCGAGGAGGATGAGGGCGACTGTGTCTCCATTGTCCAGTAGAGTTCGAATGTCGTCTGTTGCTGCGATGAGGGCGGTCTCAGTGCTGTGTTTGGCTCGGAAGCCAGATTGTGAGGGGTCGAGTGATTTGTTGGCTTCGAGGAAGGCGGCGAGCTGGTTGTTGACGGCTTTCTCGATGACTTTGGCCGGGAATGGAAGAAGCGAGATGGGGCGGTAGTTTTTGAGTTCGGTGGGGTCCGCTGTGGGTTTTTTCAGAAGGGCGGTGAGTTCAGCGTGTTTCCAGTCTTCTGGGAAGGTAGCGGAGTTGAAGGAGCAGTTGATGACGTCTCGGAGGTGTGGAGCTATGACGGAATCTGCTTTGTTGAAGATGTGGTGAGGGCATGGGTCTGTGGGGGATCCAGAGTGGATGGAATTCATCAGGCGGATGGTGTCCTCAGTGGAGATTGGGTTCCAGGCGTTAAGGGTATTTACGGGGGGTAGATGGTCAGCAGATGGTAGGGTGGGTTGGCTTCCGGGTTGGTTGTCAAAGCTGTTGTGGATGTCAGCAATCTTGTTGTGGAAAAAAGAGGCTAGGGAGTCGCAGAGGGTTTGAGAGGGGGTGATGTCGTTGGAGTTGGCCGAGGGGTTGGAAAATTCCTTGACGATGTTGAAAAGTTCCTTGCTGTTGTGGGCGTTGTTGTCAAGTCGATCCTTGAATGTTGTTTTCTTGGCTTTTCGGATCAGTTGGTGGTGAGTACGGGTGGCGCTTTTGAAGGCGTCCTTGTTGCTGGTGGATGGGTCTTTTTTCCAGGCCTTTTCAAGGGAGCGGCACAGCTTCTTGGACTTCTTGAGATCATCGTTGAACCATGAGGCCTTCTTGTTGCCAAGTTTGTGTTGACGTTTTTTCAGTGGTGCTAAGGTGTCGGCGGTGTTGGATAACCAAAGGGTGAGGTTGGAGGCGGCTTCGTTGGCGTTAGAAGAGAGGGCTGGGGAGGTTCTAAGGAGCGATGTGGAGATCTGATCCGTGGTGATTTTGTTCCAGTTTCTTTGTAGAGTTGGTTGGAGGTGGATGATGGGTTTCGGCTTGTTGTAGGTGAAGTGAACGCAGCTGTGGTCAGTCCAGAGGAGATCCGTAGTGTGGCTGAAGGAGACATGGTTGCTGGAGGTGAAGATGGGGTCGAGTGTGTGACCTGCGATGTGGGTGGGGGAAGTGACCAGTTGTTTAAGTCCGAGGTTGGCGAGGTTGTCCACGAGGGTGGCGGTGTTGCGGTCGTTGATCTTTTCAAGGTGAAAGTTGAGGTCTCCCAGAAGGATGTAATCTTTGGAGGGGAGCGCGTGTGGGGTGATGAAGTCCGTGATGTCTTCACTGAATTTTGCGCGGGGTCCTGGAGGTCTGTAGAGGAGGGTGCCTCTAAGAGTTGTCTTGGGGTCCATGTGGATCTGGAAGTCAAGGTGTTCGGAGTTAGCGAGGTTGGCGTCGGAGCTGGTGGAGATGCGGATGGATTTCTTATGGACGATAGCGATTCCTCCTCCTGTATGGTCGGTGCGGTCCTTGCGTGTGATCTTATAGTCGTCAGGGATAGCGATGGCGATGTCAGGGGCGGAGGAAGCGTTCATCCATGTTTCCGTTAGGAAGGCGACGTCAGGAGAGATGGTGTCTAGTAGGTTCCAAAGGTCAATGGCGTGCCTGTGGACTGATCGGGTGTTGAGAAGGATACATTCTAGGTTGTTGGGGTCGGGATTCTGTGTTGTGGTCGTGGCGGGGATGTTGGCGGTGCCGATGAATTTGCAGGAGATGCAGGAGAACGGTCCATGGGTGCGTCCAGGAGCGGCTTGGACGCAGTTGGGGGCGCGACCTGGGTTGAGGGCTAGGAGGGTGGTGGCATCGTAGGTAATGCGGGGGGGCTGGGCAGCGCGAGGGGCAGGGGGTCTGGCGCTGGGCGCGGTCCAGGCGCGGACGGGCGTAGACGGGCTTACCTTTGGCGCACCTTCGGCGCGGGTTGGGCGCGGTCGCTGCGCGTGAACGCTGCGCGTTAGAGGAACTATGTTCCTGTTATGATAGTTGTACTTGGCGACTGAGGGTTCAACAGTGAGGGAGAGAATTAGCTGAGTGTTGTCGGCATAGGAGACAACGCTGAGTCTGTGGCTCCTGACAAGGACTGCGAGCAGGGCTTTGGAGATGTTGAAAAGAGTAGGGCTTAGGGAGGAGCCCTCAGGCACTCTGCAGCTGAGATCTGTGAGTTCCTAGAGGAGTTGAGGTAGTCTGATCCTCCATTGAGGAAGGAGCAGATTTATTACCAGGCCTTTGTCGCGAATGCCAGCGTCTTGGAGTCTTGTTCATAGGGTGCGGTGAGAGACGGTATCGTAGGTAGTCAAAAGGTCAAGGAGGATGAGAGCTGCAGTCTCGACACATTTGAGCAGGGCACATACGTCTTCTGTGGCGGAGTAGAGGGTGGTCTCAGCACTGTGGTCGCTTCAGATGCCGGATAAAGAGATGTCCAGGATTTAGTTTGCTTCGATGAACTCCGAAAGTTGGGCTTTGATGACCTTCTCGGAGACCTTGGCTATGAAGGGGGGGAAAAGACATGGGTCTGAAGTGCTTGTGCTCATTGAGTCAGCTGACGGTTCCTTGATCTCTTCGTGTATCTAGTTTTCTGGGTGTATGGTGGAGCAGATGGGGCAGTTGATCGTGTGGAAGAGTTTGGAGTCGATATTGGTCGCTGTTGTGTTGAAGATTTGATGTGGACATGGGTCTAAGGATACTCTGGAGTGGATGCTCTTCATTATCTTGAGGCTGATATCCATGGTGATGGGGTGAGGTCCAATGTCATAGGATGCTGTGGTTACGGGTTGGGTCGGATGTCCTTGTGTTAAACCAGGAGCTGCCATCTGATGTTAGCAGCAGAGGCTGGAGGTCATATTACAAAGGCATCAGGCCTTTGAAGTTTCTCCTATGGGCACTCGCTTATCCTGGGGTAGGAGGTGTGACAGCTCTGCCCAGGATATGCACTGTTTCTGGTCCATGAGAGCAGAGGCTTTCAACCCAGGGTCAAGAAACATGTCAGATGGGGGCTGGCTGCCTCCAGCTGATCAGAGATCACACCAGGGTTGGTAGGTTTTCATTGGGCAATCTGAGGTGTCTCAGAGTACAAGGTACAATAAATCTCACACTGGCATCAGTGTGGATTTGTTGAGAGAAGTAAATTGGTACCATACACTCCTGTGTTCAGTGAAGCCATCACATGGCTGTGGTACTCAAGTTGGTGAGTTTCAGCCCATGTACTCTCCTTGGCTTTACTGGCACTTACAATATTAGGAAATGGACCCTAATATTGTAGCGGTATATCTGCTAATTCAGATATGCCCTCACCTGTGGTATGTTTCCTGTGTCCCCCTTCCTGTATAACATTTCCTGTATAAAATATTGTGTTCTAGTGTATTTTCGAAGATTACAGCCAAAAACGTAATTTCCGGATCTGGAGCGTCGGGTCTGCATGTGCGTTGCACGCTCCGGACCCGGAAACTTTGTTTTCGTGCCGTAACCTACGGAATTCAACCAGACTTAATTATTTCATACAGGAAATATATGCAGGACATGGGAGACAGGAAATACATCACAGGAAGTAGTTGACAGGCATATTGTATTCATTCTGATCCATCCACAATCACAAATTAAATCCACTGCCATCCTGCTGCTCTGTAGTCGAAACACCTGAAATGACAGTGCAAGATAGAATCATACACATGAAACAAAATGGAGAACAGACCATTTAATGACATTTTTGTTCGGACGAATGGTGGGCTGACACACCATCAAACCCCAGTTTAGTGTTCTCCTACTTTGCATTATGGGTCATGTAGTCCATATTTAGTGCTCATCACAAGAGTTGTGTGTCCTATTACTGGAATTTTGGGGGGAAGCAGTGCTGTGTATCACATACACATTGTGCCAGATTTACCCATAACTTCATCACTCACGGTTTGGGCCCATCATCTAAGGGGGAGTCAAATATGTTGAGGGCAAAGGCTCGGAGAATGCAATGGTTAAGCCCTTTTGTGATTAAGGAACTCATCCCCATAAGGTCCAGGAGGTCTCTCAGAACATGTACAGTTTTTCCCCAGCGTCAATAGATTCCTTAGGGACATCCACTACACCAGTGGCGGCGCACATAGGGCGTGCTGTGGGACGGTGGAGCGGGGGGCAGGGTTGGGGATAGTAAACTGAGACATACGACAGAACAGTGGAACATAATAAATATTTTCCTCCGTTCCTTCTTATTTCCGAATTTACTGACCCCAACCCTGCCCCTTCCCCGCTTCAGCGCCCCGCAGCACGCCCTATGTGAGCTGTCACTGCACTACACTGATCACTGATATGGGCTCATGACCTGAAGCACGGTCAAACTTTTTACTACTGTCAACAGCTGTGGTTTACATGCAGTGGGTGTGTCTTGCAAAGTAGTCTCAGGATGGAATTTTTGGACAGAGTCGTAATTATCCAACTTTCATTGTTGAGAACAGACTGCAAACCACATTTTGTCCATGACACAAAAGGTTGCTCATGTGAAAAACATTGCAACCAGCTGGTCACGGACTTGCATACCCTGACCTCGGTTATGTGCAATGGCCCGGTTTCCCAGATTCAAAGCTAGCTGAGGTGCAAGAGGTATGTGTACATCTGGAAGGGGTGAGGAGTTGTGGGGAGAGTGGATACCCAGCGTCGTCTGAGGAAGGAAGAAAGGGCAATTGGTTACATTTCCCTCTTTGATTTACACAGGACATGATCTATACTTTGGTACATGCAATGTCTGTTGAGACATTGTGTGTTGCTTCATGATTCTTACTGTACAATAGTTGTCAATGTAAGGTGGCATTCATATATTTCAATTTCACATATCTCTCATTTTTAGTTTGTTTGTTCGTTTATTATACTTTTATTTGGCATATATAGCCATGAAAAGAAAGTGCTGCAAAACATACAATTAAAATCTGATTTGTACAAATCCTGTAACTGTAAAAACAGTATAAAACACCATAAAATCCTGATAAAGTCGAAAAAAGGAACTCAACCAGACCATAGGGAGTACCTAGTTCATCATCAGCAAGAGAAAGGAATCACCTATGCATTAGGTACACATTTGTACATCCACCATAAAGAACAAGGGCAGAGGGTATCCCAAAACATGGGTAACATCACATTTCTGCCCCGCCCCTTTTAAATTATATAACCAATTCCTTCAATGACTCCTGTTTGGCAATTTAAAATCTTCCCATTGCACATTTAAAAATCTCATATTTATCAGCAAGCTAAGCGCTTGATCCCTACTAAAGATTTCATAAACAGTAAAAAAGGGTTTCAAAAATGTTTTCTGCTCTTCTAAGAACCAAAAGCAGTCTAACAGAATATGTGGGCCGTTGCATTTCATTTGTAATCCATATGTGTACAAGCCTTGTTCATTCATCATAGCTGATTTTATCTTCCAATCTGTGTTGCATGGGTTCAGGCCTACTCTAAACTTCAAGATTATATTTCTAAATTTTGGGTTAGGCATGGACTCCATATAGGGGAATATTTGATCGTCCACCCATTTATCAAGAACCGGGAGGACGATTTACTCGTCAAATAACCAAAATCTTCCTCTCAGTCCTTCAAATTAATAATAGCACGCAACACCGATTTGGGAATCTGCTGCCCCAACCTCCATTGGTCTGGTTCTAGGGATGCTTTGACACACAACTTATCTAGCCTAATTCTAGATTGGGACACCCAATTTAGTTTGCTAGCCTCTATTTTTTTTACAGAGTTTTACTATTCATTCTCTGCAAAAAATTCAATACTGCTTGCATACTTTGAAAATTCCAGGCTGTAAGATGACTTTCAAATCGTACAGCCTGTATCATTGTTGACGAGAGGAGTGCAAGGAGCTGTTGGACGCATTTACCCTCTTCTAAGTTGCAATCCGATTTACCTCCCATATATACCTCCCGTATTGGAACTGTGGGCGTACCAATGCATTAAAAGCTGATATAATTGGCCGCATAGAGGAACCTCCGTACTTTTGCATGAAGTGTTTGAGACCCCAGACTGAGGAGAGTGCCTTCATTTGAGTGACTGTATGTGATCCCTCCGATTTAACTTATTGTCAAACCACATACCCAAATATTTATATCTATCCACTTCTTCCACTCTAACCTTTCCCAATTTCTAGTACAGGGAGCTCTTCTTTATTCCCAATACCATTATTTTTGTCTTTTCTAAGTTGAATGTGAGGCTTTTTAAAAAAAAATATTCTTGAAATATATCCATTGTTTTTGCAAGCCCAGCTCTGTCATATCCATTATCACTAAGTCATCTGCATATAACAGACAAGATATATGGGTCCCTCCCATCTTAGGAGTTACCCCACCTGCCCTACGAAATATATTGGGTAAATAGGATAAAAATAAGGAGAATAACAATGGGGCAAGAACACAGCCCTGCCGCAAACCATTGGAGGGAAATGGCATCTGGCCCTGACATCTTGGCTGGACATCCCAAATAGGTTGATCCTTTGTCTAAAGATCCTCCCTACTCTCCTCCTCCTTCTCCTCTTCAAGTCTTCTTGCTGCATGGCAAAGGGCAGAGCAACAAACACATTCAGCGACATGTTGAAAGGGTTTGTTTGTGTCTGCTCTGCATTCATGCATGTTGCATGGCTTGGATTGGCTGCAGTGTGTCAGCTGATGCATGGTGGGGATGGTAGGCACTTGGACAGGTGTTTACCCTGGAGGAAAATGAGTGATGGCCAGATTGTGGGTATTCTGGCCTGGAATCGCAAATGATGGCCCTGAAGCAGAAATCCCGGAACAAATGTGGATTTCCCACTCCGGGTGTGAAAATTCTGTCTAAAGAGCAGAAAACCCGGCCCGATTGCGGAAGTAAAGTTAGTAGTTGTAAGTGCATTCTGTAAATACCAAAAGTAGTATGTTTAGGATTTTGTCTCAGATTAGTTCTGTGAATTGGGCCCATAGTGATTAGCTCAACAGTCATCCTAGCCAGACACCTGCCAACAGCCACTTCTGCATATGGTGCCATTGATGCATTTGAGAATTCCTGGCGGAGTCAGTGAGACTCTGGCTGTCTTTTTTCTATTTACCCACCATCTAATTAGAATGGGCCGACTGCCAAGTAGGTGGGTGGTAAATCTATTGAAAAAGTGATGGCAGGACCATTACCACCAAGATCTAAATCAGACCCAAAGTGATTTACAAAAAAATACACTATCTTATTTAATTCTAGTACTGGTGAGATTTTGTGAAAAAAGCAACTAAAAGTGAGAAACGATGACATATTACTATCGGTTTAGAACCAGAAATCTAATCCAAAACTGGAACAAAAGAGGCACGTTCATACTATCCAACTATTATGACTGTATAATCATAATTGATTTCAAATACATTTACTACAATGTATATATTGACCTGATGTTAAGATACTGATATCATCATGTGCATTTTTTTAAGCACATGTTTTCAAAGGGAAATTTCGAAAGAATCTAAGGCCAGATTTACTAAGATTTCATACACAAAATGTGGTCACAATGTAGAAGTAGGGCGACTGGCAATCTCACCGGGCCTGATTCACACTCCACACTACCCTAGGTCAGACAATGGCTATATGCAAATCAGCCTTGACCCTGTGCCTCATGGGAACAGTCCAGCCCGAACTACCAAGCCATGTCTTTCCTAGACCGGAATCAGGCATCCAAGGACCGGTTTCTGGCTATCAGCCTGGATAGCTTGACTCCAGTGATGTGGAGAGCCTGGGACTCACGTCTGAGCATACCCAGCCCTCTCGGGGTGAAAATTGCAAAAAACACAGTTGATGGACAGAATTCAGAACAATGTCTTACATTCCCCCCAGTACAAAGATCTGGGCCTAAATCCATCATTTTTTTGTACTCCACACCACCCTAGGTCAGACAATGGCTATATGCAAATCAGCCTTGACCCTGTGCCTCATGGGAACAGTCCAGCCGAACTACCAAGCCATGTCTTTCCTAGACCGGAATCAAGCATCCAAGGACCAGTTTATGGCTATCAGCCTTCTTCAGCATGGATAACTTGACTCCAGTGATGTGGAGAGCCTGGGACTCACGTCTGAGCATACCCAGCCCACTCGTGGTGAAAATTGCAAAAAACACAGTTGATGGACAGAATGCAGAACAATGTCTTACATTCACCCCAGTACAAAGATCTGGGCCTAAATCCATCGTTTTTTTGCATTCCACACCACCCTTGGTCAGACAATGGCTATATGCAAATCAGCCTTGACCCTGTGTCTCATGGGAACCGTCCAGCCCGAACTACCAAGCCATGTCTTTCCTAGACCGGAATCAAGCATCCAAGGATGGGTTTCTGGCTCTCAGCTTTCTTCAGCCTGGATAGCTTATACAGAAACCGAGTTCTGTAAATGATATACCTTGTGTCCTGATAAATGACTATTTGGCACAGTTAACTGATAGATTGGTTTCTCTTCATCAACAGGTTCGAGAAGCACTTCCTGACAGATCCACAGGTGAAGGCCATGAACTCCGACCTGGTGACCAGGTGAATATTAAATCGTTTGAAAGATCGAGCAGCCTGGAACCAAGGTGGCGAGGGCCAGAGCAAGTGCTCTTGGCCACGAGAATAGCAGTTTGAGTGACGAACCGGAAAAATTGGGTACACAGCACTCACTGCAAGAAAGTACTATCTACCTTGGTGGAACCTGCTGTGCTGACCGATCATCGAGAGATCTTGACTACGGAGAAAGGCCAAGCTGTATCACCTGATGAATCTGCAGAGTAGGCGGACTTCTTTTTTCGCCTTAATAACGTGTGTTATCAAGACAAATATGGGTAACCCCAAGCTAATGGAACTAAATGGGAATTAGAGGAATACCGACCGGACAATATTTCCACCCCATATGTCTTCACCAACACAAGAGACTTTGCCGAAAATGAACAATATGTGATTACTGTTACAGAGACTAAAACGGATTTATGTGTACAAAGTATTGGACGAATTACAGTTGGAAAAAGTGATTGGACTGTAATTTTAGATATTGAAGGTGTGAACGATAGTTCTTTTGTAGCCTCACATAGCACATACTTTGTGTGCGGCAATTATGAATATTATCGACTACCAGTTGGGTGGTTGGGTGTATGTTATGTATCTTTTCTATTACCTCCTGTGTTTCTGGCACCTGCATCATATCATCGAGATTTTAAACTGTTTAATGATATTACTAAAAATAGATACAAGAGGACAATAAGTACTGATGAAGTAGACCAAACAGACCCTAGTCTACAAAAATGTATCGATTTTAACTTAGGATTGTTCTCTTTTGTAGGTGCTGCATTAAATACTAGGAAAGTGAGACGATTAACTAGGGTTGTAGAAGCTGTTACCAATCAGATGGCTATAGTACTTGGAAATATTACTGAGGAGCTTCAAATTGCAAGGATTGTAGCGCTCCAAAACAGGATCGTGTTAGATGTGATATTAGGTGATCGAGGTGGTGCATGTCGTATTATCGGTAGAAGTTACTGTGTTTTTATTCCCGATAATTCGCCCTCAGTATATGATGCAATATTTAAACTGCATAAAATTGCTGCAGAAATTCATACAGAAACTAGTACCTGGACTTTTGCTGGATGGTTTTGGCCTTTAGTATCTGCTTGGGGTTGGAAACTATTGACTATTCTATGTATTGTAATTGCAGTGTTTTTCACATGCTGTATGTGTATTCATTGTGTTCCAATGCTTTGCTCCATGTGTATTACTGCCTGTGTACCAGCTAAGAAGGATGTTACAGAAATTAAAGCACAATACATGTTAGATAAGGAAATAGCTGAAAAGATTAGTATAAATATACAGGATGAATATTTAGACTATCCCAGGAAAACAAATGTCTTCAGCTAATGCTGAAAGATTGTCTGTTGTAGTTTGACAGCGATTAGATTAAGCATTAGTAGAAGACATCTCATGTTTAGCTCTTATCGTGACATTTAGCGGACTCCATTTTGTATTCATGGTACCCATTTTGTCTGCCCCATACTGCCACATGTGGACCATGTGCTTTATCCTATCTTCCTGTTAGCTACGCTTGAAATCTGCCCGGCAACGACTTATATTTAGCATCCCACACTTTTGCGCATGCCCAGTATGCCCAGTAGGATCTACATCTGTTAGTGATTAGTACCAGACAGGAATGTGTTTACCAGTTCCCAAAACCGTTAGCCCCTCCCACTGATCGATTGTGCCTTTCAATATTACCTTATATGTACATACAACTCGTTTCAGTGTTTGTACCGCCTTCTTTTGAGCCCCTGTGTGGGTATAAAGAGACCATGCCCTTTTAGTTTGGGGTGCTACTTCTTGCAATACCGGAGGGAACAGTCTGAACCGTAGCACCACCTCATGAGGTGTAATAAACAGTATCTTTTCTATTCCAGTTTCTGTGCCAACTTCTTAATATTGTTCTGAGGACTTTGTGCGGAGAAGGGCAAACCCCTTGCACTAGTGGGTCTTGCTGAGGCTTGCTACGACAGTGCTATCACCAGATGAAGATTCTGTTCTATCCAAAGGGTTGGGGTTTGTATCTACCCCAAGGAATGAACTCTTCTCCCTACACATCGAACTGGTTCAGCTTTGAGCTACCTTGAAAAATATGAATCCGAGCCATAGAAACTCCCCAATACAAGACTTAGAAAGAAATCCACTTTTGTGCCACCTACACAGTAAATTCCATGCCACGTGCTGGCCTTTGAACAGGCAGTTCTTAATGGAATGGGGGAATTGAGGCCATCTACTGTGTTGCTGATGTGGAATCTTACCTGCCCGCCTTGACGCAGGTTCATACTGGTGTTACGCGTCTCCCTTCACCGCAGCTGCTGCCGCAGCCACCATCAACGCGGCGCGGCCTTGGAGGACTGCAACACCCATGTTCCCCAGCGGCGGTAGCGGAAGCCGTCAGCGCCCTCATCGCACCCCGAGGCGCTTAAAACTCCACAGATCCCCGGTGAAGCGGGGGAATTGAGGCCATCTACTGTGTTGCTGGTGGGGACTCTTACCTGCCACCCTTGACGCAGGTTCGTTGCTGGTGCTACGCATCTCCCTTCACCGCAGCCGCTGCCGCAGCCACCATCAGCGCTGCGTGGCCTTGGAGGACTGAAACACCCAGGTTCCCCAGTGGCGGAAGCGGAAGCCGCCAGCGCCCTCGGAGGCGCTTAAAACTCCACAGATCCCATGCGTCGCGGGACAGCGTGTGGGCTGCGCCGGGCTAAGCCCTGGCAAAGGGAGGGCCGTCTGTGGACGTCCGGCCCTGGCTGAGGCTGGGCTGGGCCACAGATCCTGGTCTCTGAAGTCAAGGACCCTCTACACATATGAAGTGAGACTTGAACCCATGTTTGTGTATTAATAATTGTACCGCTAGGAAATTGGGAAATCGGTCTAAGTTTATTTAATTATTTAATTATTTTAATATACTCATAATAGCTTTTGCACTGTAGCCCTTTATTTTATACATGGCACACCCCCTAATACTCCGGTACAGTGCTCCCCGGCACCTAGGACAAGAAGGGCATGTAGGAAAGTACACATTAAACATGGAGGAAATTATAATAAAAAAGGAGGGAAAACACCATCAATAAGTACTGTAGGCGGTGAGGAGTCAAAAGACAATAATGGCACAGCTAAAATGAAAACTGAGCAGTTTGAGCTACTAGTCAGCATCATGTGTGCCACAATAGAAAAGTCCATTAAACCCCTCACAGCCAAATTAGATCTGATGTCCGCAGAAGTTTTAAGATTAGGAGATCTTTTACCTGCCCATACTAATTCAGTAGAAAGATCTAGGGCTGATGAGGAGGGTTCTAGGGCTAGTAAAATTGTAATACAGCCACCTATCCTTGTTGAGGCTGGGGGGATAAATGTAACCGATGCGGTTACGCCTGACCCCCAGCTGATAGTCTGCAGGAAAAAACAGGTAGTAGTACCAGAGAGCACCTTAGGACATACTGTACCCAAGAAAAGTCATACTATTAACCACCCCACCCCCCCTTGTGCACCTTATGTGGTGATCTATGTATGAAACAAAGTTGAAACAAAGTTGAAAGAGAATGAAGTCTTCTGGTGGTAGATCTTCCCAGTGGAAAACAGGATTCCCTTGGCCGTCGTCTTCTTCTCCTCCCAGGTAGGTAGGGTGGTGGTTCCCCAGGTAGCATGGAGAGAGAGAGACAGGTGATAAGTATGGTTGTCCGGCTTTAGTACATTGCACCGTCACCAAGAAAACCCCAAAGTGCTCAAGGGACGTAGTAGGGAATAATGTGGGGTAACTAAATAGAGAGGCAGAGTGTATCTACAGGCTTGTCCTTACTTCAGGTAACAAGTCTCAAAGGTAGGGTAAAACAGGTTGGTGCAGGAAAGCAAAAGAAAAAATAGAATCAGCCCACGGGCTACTATTATGCCCAACAAAATTGGAGACCTTGTAACTTATCAGCGGACCTATATATGCCAGCTCCCCGTTCCCTTACGCTATCAGGCGTCCCGCTTCTCTGCCCGAGATAGTAACAATCAGCAAAAAAAAAGAAAACACAGAAGACTAGAAAACCCGTGCCCAGCACAAGCCCGGAATACTGACCCCCTCCCTCCACCCCCTTGCCCGATTCACGCACTGTGTTAGCCGTAACTCTCCAGAGTTACGGCGGCACTTGGGCGTCCTCCGGGGGTATCCACCACTCCTCGGACCAGGTCTCGTCCTCTCTGACGCCAGCCTCTTCTTCGTCCGTTCCTGGAGCCTCGGTGTCCGCAGGCAGGTCCTCGGTGTTGCCGGTCTTCCTCGTGGTTTTCGCGTCCTCCTCTCCGCTCCTCCTCGTGTCTTCCAGGTTCTCCACGTCAGCCGTCCGCTCCGCCCTCCTAATGGTGTCACTCTCCTCCCGTTGGTTGTGGCTCTCCTGTAGGGAAGAGGTCTCTATTTTAGTTAACCCTTCAGTGTCAGGGCAAGGCAGTTCTGTGGAAAAACTCCGGTGAGGGCTAATTACAGGAGTAAAGGCAAGTTCCTCCTCACAACCCCCATCTGACAATCAGTTGAACAAGAACCGACAGGAATCTCATGGCTCCCTCAAAAATAAAACGGTATCATGGCTTCATAAACAATGTGGGTTCCCAACCACTTATTCTGATCAAATATTAACTACTAGAAGGGTAAATTGGATTGGTAACTCCAGAAAGAATTGTAGGGGGATTGTGGTATAGTTAACTTTAAACACCCTCAACACGTGGCAACTGTCCTGTTAGGAGCAGCTTCCTTATCTTATTACGAGAATAGCATATGTGTACGCCCACTTGTTTTTTTCTACAGTGGAGAGGTGTGGCTCACTGGTTAGAGGCGGCAGACCCGAGTGCAGAGAACGGCCCGGGACCAGGGTTCGATTCCCGACGCGGCAGGGTCTTGGACCAGGATCAGCGGACTGATAATTCTCGCATCGGTGCCTACTCCGACCAGGGAGCACACTCGGCAACTCTGGGCATTAGCTTTCCTCATCTCCACAACGGCCCCACACAAACGCCGGGGATGCCTGGTTTCACCTTGGAGACCCCCAGGAGGGACTATCTCACAGGGAAAGCCAGGACGGGTTCCCCAGCGGTCTATAGCGCTACGAGGCCTCCGGGTAGCAGTGCGCTTTACAAGACACAACAATTTACAATTTACAGTCACCTTATCAAAGAACCTTTAGATAATAATAGACGAACCCCGTTCACACACATTCTTCGTTCTGACCCACATCCAGTGTTTCAGGTACCATTGCTAAACTGTTATCAAGCCCTAAGCTCCTTAGATGCTAATGATTGACATTAACAAGTTTGCCGGTTTATCCGATGCGCGACTCCAATTAGCCAGGCGACCGAAATAAGAGAAATATCTATAGGTCCCGGGCCATCACAGTAGGCCTATTTAAATTCGATCGCTGGCAGAGGAGATTCGACGAATGGTAATTTTATGTAGAAGATGGTCAAAATGAAATTAGCATTTCTAATACTATCGGAACAAGGGGCATTAATGGCGCAACTATTATTAGTTGGAACATCGCTGGATGGAAATCTAAGGGCAATGTTTTGGGTTGGACGAACCTGATCAATTCTTGTGATATTCTTTGTTTTCAGGAAACGTGGTGTACGGATGAATCAAATGTCGAGAGGTTTGTTTCATATAACTTACCAGCAGTGGCCTCTACCTCTGGTAGAACTAAAGGGGGCCTTTTCACTTCGGTTTCTATTAATCGACCAATTGTGGTAAAAATGTATTTGACTGTCTAGCAGATTCTTTGGTTATATGAGAATCCAGGCCGCAATATTCTTCTTGTAAACTATTATAACAATGTCTTTGATACCACTAGGATGCTAGCTACCTTGAAAAATCCGAATCCGAACAATAGGAACTCCCCAATACAAGACTTAGAAAGAAATCCACTTTTGTGCCACCTACACAGTCAATTCCATGCCATGTGCTGGCCTTTAAACAGGCAGTACTTAATGGAATAGAAACAATTGACTACCAGAACGACAAAGGATTTCAGAGCCTGAAGAGAGGTGAAAGAAAAGCACTCATGGACCTGAGGGAGAACACTGGACTTGTCCTTAAACCAGCAGACAAAGGTGGGGAAATTGTTGTCATGGATAACATGTATCATGAAGAATGCATCCCATTGTTATCAGATGGGGTCAGCTATGAAGTTCACCAGACCGACCCACACGAGGCTGGTTATTACAATGAAGACCATGGTGGATGAGGCCCTTATTAACGATTGGATTACCAAACATGAAGCTGATTTCCTGGTGTACAAAAATTAATGCACACCTAGATTTTACACTCTTCCCAAGATCCATAAAAACAGGGTGCCCCCACCAGGAAGACCTATATTGTCAGGTAAAGGGTTAATTCTTGAGCTTCATGTTCCACTCTCCTGACGGGAAGATAGCTCAGTTGCTCTATGCGCATGCTGCAGGTCAAAACGTTGGATGCCTGCAAGGTAGGCTCTGAGGTTCAAATTTCAGAAGTAGTTACTGGTTCACCTCAGGGTGCTTTTGGTGTGATTGAGGTGCCGTGGCAGAGCTGTGAAACTGGCACCCTATACTAGAGCAGTAGCAAGCTCTGCTATTCCAGTTCTGAAGCTGCAGCAGGTCTAGTAGGATTAAAGTGCACTGGGAGAGCTGCGTGAGTAGCCGAAGTACTGGAAAAGCACTGTTAAATGCCGACCCCGATTACGATTCACAGGCGTGCTTGGCACTGTATCAGTAGTGGGGCGTACTGTAAGTGAGGCAGGACTGCAGTGCACAGGCAGTTTCATGTACCAAGAGCCCACAGGAGGGAAGGGGGCCCTGCCTGCTTCATTCTCCCATCTGGGCTCTGTGTAGTAAATGGAGGCTGCCAGGAGTCACATGCTGGCCACCCAGAGAGAGAGGAGTAGGTAACAGCTAGCCACACTTGCCATGCCCTCTGAGAACTGTGTTTAATTGGAGGGCTATGAGGGAGTACTCAATGATTGTTTTTGCACTGATGACCCCAGGTTCGCCATATGAAACTGCTTCATTCTAGTCCAGTGGTTCTTAACCTGGAGTCCTTGGACTCCTGGTGATCTGCGGCACCAACTCGGGGGTCTGCAACTGTTTAAACAAGCACTTGCAAAGCAACAGCTCTCGCATTTACACAAGTTTGGGCTATTGTCTTTTTATATGACAATGCCTTTTATTTATGCTTTGCTTTTTGAAACATAAATAGAACGCATTGCCATTTACAATGCCAATAGCTTAAACTCGCGTAAATACAAGACCTATTGCATTGCAAATGCCTTTTGTGAGATGCCATCACCCTCTTTACTTAGTACCCCCTAAGTTTTGGTCACTGTATTTGGAGCAGCTTCTGTTGTGTTTTCATGTTACGTTGCCGGCTAGCTTGCTTTGAGCGCCCAGTGCCTCTGGTTCCCTCCCTGGGACTTCCTAGGGTTAGTGTGTTACATGCCTACACTGAGTTTGCATGCAAATCTTTTCCACATACTAGTCCCTGTGTTCGTCTGGAAAATTTGATCAATATACAAGTATACCGCCATGTGTGACACACTTTCTCGTTTCCACATTACTTATTCTCACACAACTGACTTTGTTGACGTTTGATACCAAGAGTAGGTAAGCCATTGACTTTTCTCTTGTGTTGCTTTTGTACTCATATTGGCTTGTCTGTTATGCCACATGAATGAATGAATGAAGTTTTATATTGCGCAACTTTGCCCGAGGGCATCAAGGCGCATCAAATTGAAAAGGGATGGTTTCATTAGTAATTTGTTACCCAGTGCAGTGTATGTGGTTCCATCCAACCACACTGAGTGAAATGATACATTGCTACTCACTGATGTTCTATTGCTACTGCCATTGACAGATTAGTCTGTGCGTGGCGCATTTGGTTTTGGCGCATGTATTTTCTGATGCAGGCCTAAAAGAACTGATGCATCTGGCCACATAAGTTGAGTTGTAGACATGGGCTACTGCCTGTGCCGCCAGCCCATCAAAATTGGTGACGCAACAGGGATGCAGGCCTTTCATAAATAAGCCCCTAACTATTGTAAGTAGCCTGGAGTTTTTAACAGAATTGCTCGTACCATGTCAATTTTAATATAACACAGAAGACTGTCTGCACCAGATGCTAACCCATGTACATGTGTTTGGATAGTTCAGAAGTTGGGCTATCTGTGAAGTTTTCACTATGCCTGACCAGAGCTCGTGGAATTTCACTCTGCGGAATTCCATCGAGTTGGTGAAAAACTCAGCCAAATGCCGCAAAGTTCTGCATGCGCAAGGAGTAGAGCCCTGCCAGGCTCAATACCATTATACACCTGCTAAGTTTTATGCCCCCAATTTATGAAGTGCCTCGACTAACACATTTCCTTTAATTTTTCTTTCTCCTGTGGGAATTGATTCTTGACCAAGATCACACACGTTGGTTAAGAACATGGGAAGCCATATCTCCCATTGACAGCTGCAGCTTTGGATGAACACAAAGTTCTCTTCAATCCTTGTGCGCGGTCACTTAAAGACCATCAGCCGAAATGCAATTCTTTTATGTTTGAAACCAATCCAACATGGGATTTGGTCCCACAGGTGCTCGGAGTCTAGTTGTTGGAGTCATTGACACTTCAGCACACGGACACATCAGGCGGTGCTAAAAGGCTGATTACTTAAAGCCCATCAGAGAAAAATATGTTGATTTGCATGAAAGTTCTAATCCCAGATATCTCACTAGTCCACATCACTCCTAGCACCTAAAATGGAGCTATGATGCTTTCAAGCGCTACATTAAGAACTGCTCCTCAAAACACCCCACAGTATTAGAACGCAGGTAGGGCAAACCAATCTCTAAATTCATTGTCTATTTTAAAGAGTTTGGTCAGGACGTGCATAGCCTGAGAGAAGCAAACGCTGACTTCTGGCCTGGGCTCACAACTCACAAATCACCTCATGCATGGACAATGCAGACTCACCTTGGCTTCATCCAGTAATACAAGCTCCATCTCCATGAGTGTGTTACCGCACACTGCCTCAGGCACCTTCAGTGTATTGAGACACAAAAAACTATTTGCTGCGAGTGCATCACTGCCCATTGCCTACAGCACATTTTCCTTATTGAGAGACCTGATGAGAAGTGACATAGTTTTCATAGTGTTGTAACATCAGCCAGAATAATTATGATCAGGTGAGCTACAATAGAGCTATATGCCCCTGTCAGAATACTATTGTCATGCTGTCTGCCATGAGATGGTCAAGAAAAGTATTGGGGGTTATCCAGGCAGCTCAATGGAATGGGTGGGAGGGTTAGGTTGTCTTTGGAACCGGTGACTGAGGTCACAGAGTGGTAGGATGGAGCCAGCAGTAATTTCGCTCGTGCTCCTCGCTGGTCCTCTGGTTGCTCCAACTGCAGAGGCTTTCCCAGGCATAGGGACATGCAGTAGTCATGTGGCAGGATGGGTGAAGTTGGCCCTCTTTCCCAGGCCGAATTTGGGCCCAGGGATTCCATCCACAGGGTCCCACATCTTTTAAAGAGGGGGGCCATCAAGCACATGCTGTGGCTGTCGTTAAGCGCAAGGTAATATGTGGCCTCAGCCGGCTCCCCGCATGGTGCTGGAGCCGCCCTCACTTCCAATGGTAGGCAGCAGCAATATCTTGCTCTGTTTCCCTGCGAGCAGTGCCCATGAGATTCTTGCAAGCCTCTTGTGGACTCAAGCATCCACATATACAATTATTTTTAAACCTTTATTTCTCAGAAATCACTGAACGGATTCACACCAAATCACAAAAAGCACAATTTGTATACCAAGATGTAGCTTCCTGCCAAATTTGGCAATATATTTAAAAAACTTTTGTGTGAAGTGTTAGAAAGTGTACTAATGTTAGTACACTTATTCTACAGTATGTTTACAGACTGAAACATAGTTTGAGGAGGTGTTGGTGTGTTAATATATGTTTTAATAGTTGCAGATTAGAATGAGAGATGTGAGAAAGGTTTGCAGATTGTGTTAAAAATGAAATGTGCAAACTGTGTGTACCTGTCTGTAAAGGAGCAGTGTTTATAAAATTATGAAACAAAGAATGTAATAATACAATATGTACTGTACTTTTGTTATGAACCTCATTGTACATATACTTTATCCTTATGAAATGTTTGAGCCGTGATGTTGCTATTTCTAGAGTGAAGAGCTGCAGTAGGTATTAGCAAAGGTTTCTGAAGAGGAATGTGTTACTTTATAAATGTTCATGAAAAAAAGTTTGATGATGTGTTATAATTTATTTGTGAAAAAAAGTGCACCGAGTGATGAAGTTGAATTTTTCAGGAGAAAGGAATAACAAGTTACTGGTGCATGAGATATAACGATGTGATTGTGAGTGGAACATAAAGAAATGTTTACAAAGGATACTGATGTATCACTGTTATCAATTGTTGACATGTATGTAGTTTTTATCTTTATCATTATCTTGTCTTATTTTAGGAGATAAATAGAAACTTGTCTGTGAGGAAATAATTATCTTGCTTTGTGAATCAGACCCAGTGTATTCAGGATGCAAGGATGTGGAGCTGCCTGAACAGTTGAGTACTTTAGCAGCACAAGCTAACTCTGGACGAACTTTGCTTTATGAACTGTATATATAGATATGCTGCTTTGCTGAGACTATATTGCCACATACCCTGCCATAACATACCACAAACATGAAGACTCTTTGGTAGGCTTAGGTGGCTAAAAGACCAAAAAAGAACTGCTACCAACATTAAAATATAGTAGACAAATAAAGCAAAAAGGGGTGGGGCGTTAGGTGGTGCTTATGGGATTCAGATTTTTTTTTAAATGTATTTTAAATGTTTTTTTTATGTGGTAATTGTTTCTATTATTTGTTAATAAAGTTGTTTTAGTTGTGTATTGTTGTTAATCTGTTTAGTTGTAATAAATACATTTATAGTTACTTTGGATTCGTTTCCTTAAAACTTATTATAAATTCCAAGTTTATTATAGTATTGCAAACTTCTGTAAATCTGGCAGCACCATGTTGAGGGACTGTGAATATGCTATTATATGTATATGTATATGCATGATACTATATCCATTTTTTACCCTATAGTCAGCAATGGAGGAGCCAATTATTTAGCAATGCAGGTATGGTTAGTTGTCAAGCAACAGGGAAGTATTGCTAGCTGTAGTATAGGTAAGTGTAACGCCAGAGAAGGAATTTCTCACCGGTAAGTGCATGTTCATACTCTAATACAAACTGCTATCAGCAGCCATGCACACCCTAGTATGTATGTATGTTGCCATTGAGAGTAGCACACATGTAAGCATATCTCCACAACGAACTATGGACAAGAATTATCCAAAACACAGTTCTGAACAGAGAGGATACTCCATTTTATACACTTCTATTGGCATTATTCAGTATGAAGAGAAGTGTGTGCAGAGAGAACAATGTATATGCATATCTGTCACCATGAGAAGAGGTATGAGTAGAGAAATACATTTCTCTCAAATTCTACAAGAGACACCTCTTACTATTGTGAGATATGTTAGCTGAGAGATGAGCCCCTTCCCAGACAGCACTGGATACTGATGTTGTTTAAGCAGTGGTGTGAGGACAAGGTCACTAATTCATTACATTGTGATACGTATCCAAGTTGTCCTGGAGGTAGGTGTTAGTGTAGAAGACAATGCTTCTCTCTATACTACTGTATATAACTGTGATGCTCGGGAGAGCTGTGCGTTGACAGGGAAATCCATTCCCACACATTAATACATTTGGTTGTTTCCCTTGGGAGAAGTGTCTGTGGGAGGGTAGTGCTTGTTTTACTCCGAATGGAATACTGAGGTATGGGAGGTGAGTACCTTTTTCACCCTACTATGCAAGCTACTGAGCCTGGGTAGATGTATACTTGGAGAGTCAGTGTCTCTTTACAACGTACTCAACACACTAGTTATCTTTATGCAAGGTCTCAGTGGAGAGGCCCATCTCCCCCATAGTCTAGTAGTGGGTATTGTAAGAGGTAAGTATTGTAATAAAAGAAGATTTTAATTTTTTTATGATTTGCAAGAGTTTTGCAGGATGGTATAAAAAAGTGGGTAGAGAAAGGCTGGTCCATAGCAATTATAATTATTACAACATGATATGTTCACTGAAAATGCAAAGTACCTTTTAAAAGTATGCCCTAATGAGAGGCCCGCAAGAGTTAATCACACTACGCATGAGAGCATCATTGATGTCACAAGTGTCTTGCGAGAGACATCAAAAAGGGAAAAAGAGTAACAGTACCAATAACATACATAATTAACATATTAGATAGCTCTGAAAGAGCTTTATTAATTAACATTTTTAACAACTGTATTTTTTAAAAAAATTTACTTTTTGGTATTTTTTATTAAAAGTATACAAAACAAGAAATTGAAAGTTAAAAGAAAAATAACATCTCCCTTAAAACAAAGAGGAGAAAAAAACAGGAAATTAAAAAAAAAAATACTGCCTGGGTGGACATTAATGATCCTGGACACGCCTCTCTCATACAGCCCTACTTGTCTCAGAAGAAAAAAAGATATCTCCCTGTAACACAGCAAAAAAGGGGTTTTTACTAATAACTAGACTTAGTATCTGCTTGACCTGTATGTACCACAGTGCCATCAGGTTGAAAAGTTGTGGACACTCCTGATGTGTTATCAAACTCTCCAGCACAGACTAACTCAGCCTGAGCAAGGCATTGAGAGTGCATAATCCTTAATTGTCACCCCATCCTAGTGGTATTCATGCTGTATTGCTTGTTGCAGCTGCCTCTACTGAACACCTTTTTACATATTCTAAAAATAAAATATTTCTCAGATATCTTTTTCCCACTAGGCCTAATTTGGCTAGCTAACAGGGTTGAGTTGCAGGACCAGCAGTAGGGTTCTCATCTGAACCTGAGAGTGACATTTTGGTGACAGAAAATCACCAATTTCACAGAGCGGACTAAAAAGGTCTAATCGCAGTAAAACCCAATAGATAAATAATGCAACAGGGAAGGAATATATCTTTGCTAAACAAAGACATCCATATGAACCAATCACAATCCTTCTTTGGGATGTCTGTCCTCTCCTGGGCATCTCACGACCGTATAGTAAGAGGCCCGCAGGATCATAACAACAAAGAATTTTCTTAATATCTCAAATGCAACAATACATCAACTGGTTTTGTATTTTAAACAACACTTTCAAATCTTAATTTCTTCCAAACCACAAAAATACAGTCTCATGAACCTAATTCCAAATGTACGATCTCCCGGGCCACTGGCGAGAGCTGGACAGGAAATACAGCCCCATCATAGTCCACACAGGGGATTGTGTATTTGATCATCATGATCTTATGAGAGCCGTAAATTTGTAAACTGAACGATTATACAATAAACATCTTATACTGGCTTCATTATTAAAGATTAGATTTTAATAATAACTGACCACTAGACAAAGATCTCTGTACAATAGATTTTTCATGAAATTTGTAACTCAACAATCTACCAAGTCTCCCGTGGACCACCCGTAACCGTCCCCCGAGAGCGATTACACACCTTGAAAATAGATGTACAGAGTGAAAACACATAGGGGATTATTTACCAGCACTGTGCTCTGCCAGGATGTAACATTTTTTGATCTTCCAGTGGCGCAGAGTTCAGCGCCAGATGTAGGAGGCCACGAAAACCCACCCTGCATGGCTTCATGGCCTCACAGATGTGGTGTAAGAAAATGCAGAGCATGTCGCTGCATTGCCTCACACTGGGTCGGGAAGGCGTGCCATGGGCGTTGCGGTGATTGTTCCCACTCAACATCCATAGTATTTGACACATTCACAGATTTACAAAACAGCGTAAATCTAGGAATGCATCTAAACTGTGCACCTCTCCAGGGGTGGCGTAACAATTCTTTCTGTGCAGGAAGCTGCATCTTCCGGCACAAAAACTATTGTGCCAACAATGCAGGCACCCTTGCACCATTGTGCAAGGGTGCCTGCATTGGCTATAGGCACTGAGTTGTTCACCTGTGCAGTGGAAGAGGACAGGAATTCACTGTATCTCATAGATACAGAGCATTCCTGACCTTTTCTTTTGACGCAGGGAAGCGCAGCAAAGTGCAGCACTGCCCTTGCATCAAATTCTAATAAATGAGGCTGCAGTGTACAGTATAGGAAAACTGATGATTGGCTTTTTGAAATATAAATATGAAGTTTATGTAAAGAAATATACAAAGAGTATAAAAAGCATTCTGGGAATATGTTTGTACATGTGAGCTACAACAACAAAGAAGTTGAACATTTACAGCACAAATATTGTTGGAATAATTAGTTTCTATGTATTTTTAAATATATTTTTATTCATAAAATCTTGAAATTCACTGGAAAACGTAAAGCTTAAAATAACTTATAGTTAGATGTAATAAAAATATGTGTTTTTTTGGTTAAAAACAAAAACCTTCAAATTCACTTAAAAATGCCAAAGGTTAAAGTAACGTTATAGGCACCTAAAACCAATAGACATAAATACAAAACAGTTAATCAACACTGAAAACATACTCCATCTGCACAAAGAAACCAGCACATTAACAGACTCTGAGGTTGTATAAATTCATTTAATCGTAATGCTGTTATAGAGCACTAGTATATCACAATTTACAACAAACTTTTTGAGTGTGTGATCATTCGGTTGACACCAATTATGAAGTACACTCGTATATGAACTAATGGCCCCATAAGGCAATGCATGACCGGTAATATGGCTGTAAAAGTGCTCCAGCTCGGTGTTGGAAAATGCATTACTGTCTCAGCCTTCAGCTGCTACTATTGTAATATAAATAATTGTTTATATTTCTACAATTCAACCATCTTCATATTCCCTGCACTCACTGGAAAATGCATATCTGGTAGTAATTAATTTGGATGTAGGAAATCTCTTATTTTTGTCCCTCCATAATGCATAATTAATTCTGAACTCTGGGCCTGATTTAATTACTGACAGATGCAGTATATCCCCTTGACCTGAAGGAGGACTTTACGTACATCCGACCGTCACTACTCTGATACCAGATTTATAAATGACCACCTAGCTGCTGTTCATTTTTAACCCTTTCGATGCTGATGACGAGCTCAGCTCGTCATCACCCACGGGTGTCGTGTGCTGATGACGAGCTGAGCTCGTCATGACACCAGCAAAATGGCAATTTGCAGCACAGCGCAAAAATCACCGCAGCAGCGATGTGGATAAAGGCATTGGCAGGGACCACCTTCACTGCCGATTCTGTAAATGCAATTTACCTTTTGCTGCAGGGCAAGTCCTAGCTCTACAGCAAACAGGTTGGAAGATGATATGTCATCCTGGATTGGTCATACAATTCCACCTTTTGAAGCTTTCTATCCCCACTTACAAGACCCTGCATTGGGAAAAAAACATTGATAACATTATGGATCCGGGGGAAGTACACCAGAAGAGTGGCCAGCTTGAAGAAAGTAGAAACCTGACTAATTCTGAAAAGGACTACTGCTAGTGGTAGGTAGCTGAACCTGATCACTTCCTTATTGGCAGGAGACCAGTGCAGTGAAGAATTAATCTCCAGAAGAATAAAAACTTTAATTCATTTTGTTGTCTCAAGCCCTCCAATGCCCTGGGTACTGATACGGAGAATAAAGCTGCTGCTGTGCAGTTCTGCAAACTATGTCGCAAGGGGGCCTTAGTGCCCAGATTAAGAAAGATCTTTTAGAGCTTTCTTGCTCATATGTCCTGAGGACTCCCAGGGACAGTCAGATGAGCAAAAGCAGCATGTTATGCCCGTTTTCTGCTCCCCGTGCTCATGTTGCGTGGGGTAAGTGAGCTCATGGAGCCTGTATCCTCACCCACATAGGAGCAGGCAGAAAAAAGAGGCAAGTAGGTGCTTTATCAGTTGTTCAAAGGTTGTGCTGGCATGGGGAGTGCCTAGGATCTGTGAAGGCTGTGGCCTCTCTTGCAGGCCACAGCAAAAACAGTGAATGCAGGTTCTCCCCTTCAGTCTAGGAAACCTTTTGAAAAATAAAACTAGAAATTTCCAAATGGTATATTGTGTTTTTGCGGTGCCCAGAAAGGCAGTGTGATGGACAACAAAATGAAATGTATTCTGGGGGATGCTAGAAGTGTGGCCGCCCACATATGATCATTTATTTAAAAACCCCATGGGGCCCATTAGGATGGTGGGCGGATCGCCCCCGCCAGGCGGGGGTGATCCGCCCGCCATATTAGTATGGCTTGGGGGATCGGGGGGGGGACAAAAAGAACGTCTGCCGCTTTTCCGCCCCGGTCGCCTTGCGGAAAGGGGTTCATATGGTGGTGGTGTCTATCAGACAACGCCAGCCATATTACAACGGTCTTTGACAGATGCCTTTCCGTGTCACGAACTTTTGCAACAATTCCTGTGTGTCCTACTGCAAAGTATCCCACAGTGACTCTCTTTACCTAATACCAACCTGGTGGAAACGTCCTTCCCATGTGCAGAGTGCCAACCCCAAAGATGTGGTCATGGAAATGAACATCCCCTCCACCGAACTAGGGTTGGTGGCTGAATGAATAGAGAGGCCAAAGAGGTGGCAGACACATCTGCCTCTGACAGGGCAGAGATCTTTGATGTTAGTTAGGTTCCTGACTACACCACAGATGGACATCCTGCCAAAGGAACAGAACACGCCTGAGCTCTGGGTACACGTTCACACTTTATAAAGGGCACTATTCAGCTCCTGGGTGACAGTTTGTAGCTCATGCAAATTTGCTTCTAGAGTCTTTAGGCAATGGAAAGGTAACTTTTTATAAAAAATATGTATTAAAAATTAGAATTTGCCAATGAATTCAGCTTGTAATAAATATTTAGAAGTGAAAAGTAATTAAATGTTAGATGTTTTCTAGGCAGAAATAACATAATTAAATCTAATGTTGTATCCCAATGCTTTTCCATGGAACAGCTAACTCTGCTACAGTGAAAATGTCTTTTGGGGCCTTCACAGAGTCAGGACATGTTTAACATTAAACCTTTACATGTTCCATGATTTAGTGCTGTGCACACTGCCTTATGAGCAGTAAAGCCTACTTAGTGGCAATTTATTAGTATTTAAAAGTAGGGTGTGGGCCTTCACAAGGGGTTATTTTGTTAGGATGAACTTGAAGCTTGAAAACTGCAAAGACAGGCTACAGTGATAGGCCTGCAGTCTTGTTTATATTGTCACTGTAGCGGTTGGTGCTGCAGTACCTTACTGGCCCTGAGTACACTGTACCATATACTATGGATTTATAGATATGTTAATTATGCCAATTAGAAGTATAGACAATGTTTACATGTTTTTGGGGTCATAGCACCGTCACAGGAGCCCACAAAGCCAAGTCCCAATGCACAGAGTCAATAAAACAACAGCATCATTACAAACATGTGAGGGTGGCCATGCACAAATAAGCTTTTTCCGACTCATCCTCCCTCTAGATGAAAGGTGAGGAGCAACTCTGCCATTCCCTTTGAAGTTCTTTTCATTGGACTCAAAGAGCCTGGAAAGCCTATCTGCACTGGCATGATCAGTCCCGTGTCTGTGTTCCACAATTATGTCCATTCCCTGTAGGGAGATGAAAGACCTCAACAGTTTGGTGTTTTCCTCTCTCATCTGTATGAGCCGTCTAGCAGGACTGTGGTCAGTCTGAATCCAGAAGTGAGTCCTCAGGAGATAGGGTCTTAGCTTCTCTAGTGACCAAACCGAAGCAAAGGCTTCCCTCTCCATCACTCATCAATGCAGCGGTGCGGCGTAGTCGCCTGCTTTTAAATGCAACTAGTTGATCATATAACCATCTTCATTTATCAGTTATAACACTGGCCCAATCCCATGTTCTGAAGGAAAAAGAGGAACTGCCGTGTAGCATTCCAAGAAAAAAATGTCATTGTTAGTGAACGGATGTTTTTACTGAACATAAGTTTTAGAGAACAGTAATGGATCAGCTATGTCTTCCCATTCATTCCTATGGGCCCATAGGAATGAATAGGAAGACATTCTCAATTTGCGAATCGCAATCAGCGAATCACAAATTGAGAATGCGATTTCAAGGGTTCAGGGGTGTCCAAATGACACCCTGTTGCACCCCTGATATTGATCTGTGCACATATGTTGCGCACACAAATGCCCTTAGGGCATGTGTGTGTGCTTCATGAAACTTTGAAAAATGCACTTTAGTGCATTTTTCAAAGTTTTTGCAAATTACCATGAAGTTCAACTTCATGGTAATTTGCGAGCCCTATTAGCGAAATCGCTATTTTTTAAACTTTAATTCATTGCATTTAAGGAATCTCAATTTGAGAATCCTTAAATGCAAATAATCGCAATTTTACGATTTCTAAATTTGCCATTTTTGCATTTGGGATGATGATTCTGAGAATCTGCCCCTTTGCCAGCGTATTTCACCTTGATGCATCTATGCCATGAACTGTTAAAACCGCAACTGTATGAATTGGACCTTTACTGTACAGATTTTCCTTTTTCTAGATATCCGACTGAATTTTATTTGTAAGGTGTATCTATTAAGAAAGTTCCCGAAGCTCTAAGCTACCCTAAAAAAAACTGTTCTATGTTCTGTATTCTCTATGAAGTGGTGCCGTTGATGTCTGAGCAATTTACCCTCTGCTGTTAAAGGGCTGCGTTATATTGCCATATAAAGGTACAAACGCCAACCTGGCTGAGCCTTTTTCTGTTTCGAAACAACAGAAAATCAATGTATATGAGCTATGGTTTTATGTCCATTACCTCTTCCTGCTGTGAGCCTGTGCCCTCGGAGATTAGCAAAGGAACAACACGAAGCAGATAGACAGGCAATTGGTCGACAAGTTGTCATTTTCATCTGGCTGCATTCTTTCTCGCCACTTAAGAAGAAATAGCTACGACTCCATTTTAGAGCAGCTTTTGTTAGAGAAGCAAGAGATTGATTTCCCGTCTCAGATTCAAATGGTGAAATAGAGTGCCGTGGTTGTGCGAGGTTAACAAGGAGTCTTCTAGCTCTGCCTTTTTTAAAAAAAATTGTAATACAATATCTGATTAAACTTTCCTGAACAATGTAAAGTATTAAAAAAAAAGGTTAAAAAAAAGTATAAAAAAAAGGTTGTGCTGGCATTCGTTCCTGTGTTGTAATGATTGTACTTATGGTAAACCCTGCTCTAATGTCACCGCCCGTGGTGTTAAAATGCCCTGCATTATTGGAAGTCATTTTAAGTCCAAGAGTGCTAACTGCAAGGAACCTACACGACTGATCAGCGAAACAATAAAAAGCAAGTTTAGCTATGTCAATCATGTAGGACACAGTAATCAGTATGCATTTACTCCTGCAATCACGTGGCAGCATTATTCCCAAAATAAATGATCTATTTCCATTTCTTAGGGTTGTGACTCACTTTTGATATTAAAGTAGGTAGCCATCGATGGATCCTCTCACTTGTAGTTGTGGACGGAGTATGTTGATTTTTTATCTCCTGATTAGCACTAAAACCTTTAAAGAAGAAAAAGAACAAAACGTGAGACATTCAAGTCAATGTAAAATGAGAGGTCCCAGAGGAACTTGAGATGACACAATAAGGATCATTTGCGGATGAGCTGGTAACTAAATGCCACACTGAAGTGTGTGCCAAGATTGACCGCCCAAACGCTACAAAACAAGTTTAATGAAGGTCCTCTCATTTAGAATTTATTACTAATTAAGTGGTTGATTAGGATGGTGGACGGACTTGCGTCCGTCCGCTGCCCCCGAGGTGGAGGGACCGTCCGCAGGGGCAGCAGCGTTCCCTCCATTGGGATTAGGATGTGACCTCCACCCTAGCGGTCACATCCTGTATATTTAACATTGCGGCGGGTGCTGCTTTAAGCAGCACCCGCTGCAAGGTTAAATATGCATGCTTTGCATTTGGTGCCTGCCGCTTTGTACATGCAAATGCAGGGGGTACCATAGGTACCCCCCATGTGCACCCCCGACACCCTGGGGACCCGCAAGGGCCCCCTAGAAGCTAAAGTCCACATGCTTTTCCACTGCGGAAAAACATGTTTACATACCCATTGTAATTTGGCTGGCGATGTCTTGCAGACACCGCAACCACATTGCGGCCAACTCCCGCAGGTCAGCGGCGGACGGACCTGTCGTCCGCCGCTGCTCCGACCGCCATCATAATCTGACGGTGGGTGTTTTGCAGGTCCGCAGCAGTGAATCCGCATCCTCCGGGCCGGCGGTGGCTTCCACCGGCACGGAGGATGCGGATTCACCCCAATCATAACCGAGCCCATAGTTTGCCTGTTTCGAAATTATTGTGGTATATATGTGTTCCCTTTTTCCATGGAAGTCATACATGAAAACTGTGGGATCCTTTCAATTTTCAATGATAGTTGAACATTGGACTTAAATGATAAGTATGGCTAGCATTTAGTTCTTTTAGGAAATTACAGCATCAATTGCAGCCTATGGGGCTGATTACGATGGCTTCAGGACGAGCATCCGAACCACCATCGTTGTGGGAACGGGACTTGCTGACAGGCAGGCGGTCCTGTCTGGCAAGTTACAATCCATCCGCCTTGGAGGTGGTGAGAAACAGGCTTGTGCCGTCGCCCAATACTGGGCCCCAGCACAAGCCCAGATGCCAAAAAGGCATATTTATAAACATCCCTGCACCCTGTGGCAGGCACCATGCAGTACCTGCCACAAGGTGCTGGGATGTTTAGGGAAAACCAAAGAAAATGATGGACGGAGGGTTGACAATACAAGCACTCACCCCCAGTCAACTGATCTGGGTTTAATCCATCACCGTTCTTTAGGCCACTCTGCCACCCCAGTTCAGACATGGCCAAATGCAAATCAGTCTGACTTGGGGTGAGTGTTTGATTTGCTCAAATGCTCCGTCCATCATCCCCTTTTGTATCGGGGTGTTTAGGGGGCACCACAGGTGCTCCCCAGGGTTCCTACCAGAGGGCCACAGGGGACAGTGGCCCTGCTACGGGCCTCAAAAAAGCCTTTCCACCAGCATTTTCACATCAGAAGAACCACTGTGAAATGGCTGGAGGAAAGGTGGATCATAATCACCACACAGTGCCTTAGAAGGCACCACTTCCATTGCAGGGAATGCGATCGGACTGACTGCATGCTAATGCTGAAGTCTAACCACTGTTATAGAAGTTGGTGGCTCTGACACTGAAGGTTCTACATCAGTGTCGGTCCCATGTACATCGTAATCGGTCCCTATGTTATTCATTTCAAAATCAGAGGTTGAGTTTAATATTTAAATACTTGTCATTGTTTGCCACCAAACCAAAATGACTGTGCCATTGTATATCTGCCTGTGCCGTGTGCACAGGGCACACAGTGAATATGGTATCTTAGCATTGCCTTTAATTAAAGCTCTCTCTGGGAATGTTCTCATATGTCTACTTACTGTTGTCAATGACAGACCATCTTCCCAGAAGCTCTCAAGGCAGGCCACATTATCCTACTCCTTTAGAAACCCACACCACCTTACTAATGGCCGATTATTCACCTACCATTGATTGGCAAGATCATTGAAACAACAGTCTATGCTCAACTTCAAGATCACATCAGTGCTGACCATCTCCTACATAACTGTAATGACTTGAGCCCTGTCGTGCTGTAAGGCAGGGCCCTGGGACATCAGTGTCTGTAGTGTGGTCCTTGTGGTGCGGTGGAGCATACGAAAATGGTTCACTGACAAAATATCGATGCAAAAAATATAGATGCAAAAAAATAGATGAATAAAATATAGAATGCAAAACTATTGACTTCCTATACTTAAACGTGTAAATATAAAAATATTGAAACAATTAGAAACTATTCATTTGAAATTATTTTAAAAATTACATAAATATTACAAATATATATATACCACTAACATAAACTCTATTAAAATAAACATTCTAATATAATTAAAACATTAAACTATCTTAAAATCTTCAAACTTAAATTCATCACTACAGTCAGTGCGACAGTGGGGAAAGTGTTCTATAGCGGAGGGGTAAGAATGACTATTCCCTCTCCAGTGAGTGCAACAATAGGGAAAGTGTTGGATAGTGGAGGGGTAAAAATTACTATTCCCAAATATACTGATTGTATTAGTAAGGAAAGTGTTGCATAGCAGACGGGTAAAAATTACTATTCCCACTCCAATGAGTGCAAAAGTAGGGAAATGTTGGATAGCTGATGGATAAAACTTACTATTCTCAATCCAGTGAGTGCAACAGTAGGGAAAGTGTTGGATAGCAGAGAAATAAAATCTACTATTCCCACTATTCAGTGCAACAGTCGCTAAAGTGTTAGATAGCGGAGGGGTACAAATTAATATCCCTCCTCAGTGAGTGCAACAATGCTGGGGAAAGCGGTCAAAAATCTGCTTTCAGGTGCTATGTTTTGACAGAAGGAGCCATTTGAAATATCTAATGCCGTTTTATATTTTTTGTGAACTATATTATTCATTAGTGCTGCACTGTGTGAGTTTTGTACTGCAAAAGTTTTACAACAAGAGTTTAGGTGTCTGTAGTCCAGAACTAGATGATATGAATCGTCTGGTTTGGAGACAGGAAACAAAGGATTGTTCATTTGTGAGGTGCATGTTTCAATCACCCCCTGATATTCAATTTGATCTAAGATTTCTCTGACTTGTTGTTTAGCTTCTTGCTTAACAGGACACTGCCTCTGTGCAGTAGAATGATTTTTTAACTGGATTTTATGGTGAGGAGATGTAGTTCTGAAAAATTCTAGACTCGTGCAACAAACTTTGTCGTAGCATGACGATTTTTATATCAAAAGACCGATAATGACTAGTACACTATGCACAAGCATTTTCGTCATAATCGAGTAACAATTTCACCTCGAAATCGTCAGTTCGTTTTTGAACCCTTGGGTTCCATTTTACGCTTGACGGCCATTTTGTGAGTTGCCCTTCACATAGGCTTGTAGCTACAGTTGAATTCGATATCAAAGGACACATACACCTTCATTGACTTTTCTGTGACCTGGGCAAGCTGGAACCATTGCCCCAGGCCAAACCTGTTTGGTCAGTCCCTCTCCCAGTGGCCGAACAAGATAGCATCAAAGCACAACAGGCCATAAACTGTTCCCATCGCACACACACCCCGCCCAAATCTTACTCACACGTGTCCCTGCTCTTTTCTCTCCTTTTCCTTTATGATGAGGAGGAGCCCGGTTTTATTGGGGTTACACCGATATCTGATGAAAATGTTGGGCCTTGCCGGGTAATTTGCTGTGGGCTGGACGAACTGGAATGTGGACTTGTCATCATGACTCTGCCTTTTCTTTGTAGTAAAAATATGTGAATAGCCCACTGTAAATCTAAGAATGTTTGCACTGTAAATCTAAGAATGCTTGCCTGAAGCTTAATATTTTGTATAAAAAGAGAAGCCTGGCTCTGTAATGTTGAGCAGTCTCCTGAGAATATACACACCGTGCTGTTGTACTTCTAGGATGCTTGTTACTTGGTTGCAGCCAATAAATTCGATCTTGACTTCACCTAGAAGACTCGTGTTTCTGTGGTCTGAATCAGGAAAGTACTCGAGGTCTTTGGGTGTTGCCCCTGACACCGCTGGGTTACCGGATCAGTACCGGTTCTGAAAAACCCAGTACCTCAGTTGGCGCCCAATGTGGGGCGATACCAGCGGTACCGGTCCAAGCCTGAGGTTCGTGAGGAGCTTCGTGTGAAAATTCTGGAGGAAGGCCGCCACTTCATCGACCCCTGCATGTCGACGTGGTCCGAAAGTCTTTGCTGCGAGGTTCCCCACTTCCCAACGGCTACAAAGGACTGCTGCCCTGGCTGTCGCCCTGATTTTGACCCTTGATGTATGGTAGAGCGAAACGATAGACGAGTCTTCTGGTGAAGCCATCGATACCTCAGTTAAGTATAAGTGGAGCGTCTCCCAGTCCTTAGTTTGTTTAGTGTCCCTTCGGGACCGCTTTGATTTGGAACTTGCAAGCGCCAAAGCCGAAGGACTCGTGTATTCACGAGAAAATCGTAATCGATAATCCTTTGAAGTTTGAAGCTAGACTAAAGAGCGAAGATTCCTGGTCTTAGCAGACTTGGAAATTTGTTTTGTCTGACTGGAGGACTCGTGTCCAGTTCCTCCGATTGGAACTCCAACCTATGAACTATATGTGAAACATGGGGTAGGCCCCATCACATACAATGAAGTATGGATCAAATACACCAGAAAGAATGGTGTTTTAAAATGGCCCCAATATGGTAGTTTTGATGCGAAAATCCTAGATAATCTCGAAGTTAAAGTTTTAAAGAAGAAAGCCCGGCCGGCGATGTTTAACTCTTTCCGCCTATGGCGTAAGGAGGCCAAACAAAAGGAAATTAAATTAGCGGAGAAAAATAAGAGAGAAAGGGGTATCTCAATAATGCAAGCTGCTATGCAGTATAAAGACAATGAAGAAGAACAGATGAGTGAGCAGTTGCACAGGCAACGTAAAATGGTAATAGATAAATGCTACCCAGTTTTGCCGCATCTTCAACAGGAAGCAGCAAAAGAGCTTGGAAAAGATCCTCTAATGTTGCATTTGTTAAGCTCACCACCCCCCTATGCGCAAAATGCTACAGCACCTCCACAACCTTTAGTTGTGCAACCCATGGTTGTTACACCTCCTGTTCCTCCACAGCACCCACCAGCTATTCTTCAGCTGGCTCCTATTCCTCCGGTGCAGCCTTCCCAAGGGTCACCGGCCTTTACACCTGCTCTTCCTATACTTCCTGCAACTTTAACTACTGTATCGACTACCACTCCTGGTACTCCTCCTCCCACTGCTTCTGCATCTGCCTCGTCTCATCCTGCCTTCCCACTTGTCTTTTCATCGACTTCTCCGTCTGTCCGCCAGAGAGTGGCAAGCACTGTTTCTAGTCTTCCATATCCTTTGTTTGGAAAGGCAAGTCCGGCTCACGTCTCTGGGTACAAACAGTTGCGTAGCCAACAGCCTGATTCTAGGGAGAAAGAAACGTTAAGTCATTTGGCACATAGATGGGTGACTAACCCGACAATATATGATCTAGAATCTATCATGGATGTCTTCCATCAGTGGGAAGCATCAAAGCAGAAATACGTCTTTGAGAAAATGTTTGTTTTTCTGTGCGAAGATTTAGAGGAAAGTGATTTGGACTCTAATCCGCCCGAGTTGAACCATGTACGGTTTGAATTTTCAAAAGGCACAATTGTGGGTTCGGATGTTAGGAAAGCAGTTGCGACGTTGTTGTCATTTAGGACTGAAGATGTTTCTAAGTCGTTGTTTGAGTCTGATTCTTCTACCAAGAAGAAGGGAAGACAATATCCCATGAGAGAAGTTCCCCCACAATGGAGGGAGGGGGACCTAGCAGCTAACCCACCTATTCTGCCTCATTTTCAGCGTGTGTGGGTACATGTCCCATGGAAGCGAGCTGAAGTATTAGCCCTTAAGCAGACATTGCCCGATGCCCGCAAAAATCCTGCAGGGTATTACAAGGAATTGTTGCAGACTGCAGGTTCATGCAATATGAATTTAGCCAATATTGATATGTTATTTGGAAATGTTGTTCCACAGCCTTTATGGGGAAAGATTCGTCATACAGACCATAATCAGGAATTAGGCGACTCATGGGCTAATATTGCTGCTGCAGATGCCCTTCAAATTGGTGGTGCTAAACCTGCACCTTTGGTAGCAGATCTCCCTGGTAGGATCATTTATTACATGAAAACTATAATGCCTGCGATGCGTGTAAATTGGGATAAGTTGTCTGTGTGTAAGCAGAAGAAAGATGAAACGGTGCCTGATTTCTTCACCAGGTTTGAAGAAACATTTGTCGACCACAGTTGTCAAGATATGAGTACAGAAGGTGGTCAGCGACTGTTCATCGATAAATTCGTGCACAATCTACTTCCAGATTTGTGTAAAAAGTTGAAGGATTCAGAGAGTTCATGGGCAGTTTCTTCTTCAGCACAGATATTGGCTACCGCGCAGTATTATGAAAATAGAGACAAGGATGAGAAAGATAGAGCAGAAAAGAAAACTAAAGAGTTGAAAACGAAGGTCCTGTTACAGCAAGCATATCCACCACGTGGTGGTAGTGGTCAGAATAATGGTGGGCAGAATAACTATCAGAATGATTATAGGCAACCTCAACAGTTTCAAAAGCCAAGAGTAGAGTATACTCAGCCACGCGCTGCTGTAGGTCCCAATCAGTGTTCGTATTTTAAGGAAGAGGGTCATTTTAAGTATAGTTGACCTATCCTGTTACAACGCGCAAATGGTGTGTCAAACACAAGAGGTAGAGGTGTTCAGCAAACACTTAGAGGTAGAGGACGCGGAAACGTCCCTCAGAATGCACGCTCCTTTCCACCTCAAAATTCTATGAATAGGTTTGATCAGCAGAATAACGCATCTGGTAGGACAGCTCAGTACTATGCTGATGATTAATATGCAGAAGATGAGTATATGGAAGGTAATGATTGCTAGGACAGCCATAGACAAAGAGAGGGAGTTGTTTCAGTTCCAGTAGATCAGAGTGGACCATACGTTGAGGTGATTACATCAGGTGTGTCAGAACCTTTTCTGTTGGATACTGGTGCTACAAAGAGTTCTATGATGCACTCAAAACTCCCTGGCGCACCTTTGTCTGGCGAAATGAATGTTTCTGTAGGTTTTTCTGGCGCCCCGGTTAGGAACCCGATTTCTAGTCCTATGTTCCTGTCTGTTGGTCCTTATGAATTCGAAGCACCCCTTATTCTGACAACAGGTTGCGGTGAGAACTTGTTGGGATTGGACCTGTTAAAAAGATTGTATGCGACTTTGTACTGTTCCCCTTCGGGAGTGCAACTTACACTAGGTAAGGAAATGGTTTCTCCAATGCATTTGTCAAGGGATGAATTTCCGACAGAATTGTCATCTCTACCTAATATTCTTTGGGCTACTGGTCCTAACGATATGGGTCTCTTGGAAATACCACCATATGTTGTGACATTAAAAGCTAATGTTAGGATGCCACGAATTCCCCAATACAAAATTTCTGGTGAAGGAGAAAAAGCGTTGTTAGCGATCATTTACGATCTAATTGAAAAAGATGTGATTGAAGAGACAAGTGGCAACGTTTGCAATAGTCCTGTTCTGCCTGTTTTAAAACGAACTGATCCCTCTCAGCCACCTGTGTACAGATTTGCTATTGATCTTAGAATGGTCAATAAAATAGTTGTGCCACAATTTCCAGTTGTTCCTGACATTACTGCCCTATTGACTATGATTCCAGCCTCTGCAACCTGGTTTTCGGTGATTGACTTGAAGAATGCTTTCTTCAGCATCCCGATTAATGAGGAGAGTAGGGATATTTTTGGCTTCAGTTTAGGAGGACGAAGTTTCCGCTTTAAACGCTCTCCCCAGGGCTACTGCGAAAGTCCATCAATATATAGTCAAGCTTTAAAAACACAGCTTGACACGATTGTTTTACCTGAAGGCGCTACCCTCATTCAGTATGTTGATGAGTTACTTGTTGCTGCAGATTCTGAGAAAATCTGTAAAGAAGCCACGTTGTCTGTGTTGCGTCATTTGTGTGATCTGCATCACAAAGTGTCTCCCTCAAAATTACAATACTGCGGACAAGAAGTGACCTACTTAGGTCATCTCTTATTGAAGGAGGGAAGGAAACTGACCCCAGAAAGAATTCAGGCAATAGCAGAATTAAGTGTGCCGAGAACACAGAGAGAAGTGCGTTCTTTCTTGGGTATTACATCGTACTTTAAACAGTGGATTCCAAATTTTTCTTTACTGGCCAAACACTTGGTGGCATTAACGTGTAAAGATACACCCAATCCCGTGTCTTGGTCTGAAGAGTGCCAGAAAAGTTTTTCTGAATTGCGCACAGCATTATGTTCGGCTCCTGTGTTGGGTACCCCCAACTACAGTAAGCCCTTTACATTGTATGTCCATGAGAAAGAAGGTTGTGCATTATCAGTGTTGACACAGTTGTTTGGAGACAAGCAGCATCCATGTGCATATTTTTCGTTGACTTTGGATCCAGTAGCTAAAGCATTGCCAAGTTGTTTAAGAGCAACAGCGGCAGCAGCTGTTTCGATTCGACAGTCTGCTGGCTTAGTAATGAATAACACGTTAGTGGTTATGGTTCCACATGCAGTGGACACGTTATTGAACAGAACCAAGACACAGCACTTAACTAGTGCTCGATTGTCTGGTTACGAACTAACTTTGTTAGCGAGCCATGTGCACATCAAAAGATGCAGCACACTAAACCCAGCCACGTTATTTCCAATGCCAGTTGAGACAGAGAATGCTGAAGAGCAGCATGATTGTTTTCTTAGAACAGAAGAAGAAACGAAAGGTGACACAACTGCAGCATATGCTGTCACAACTTTGCATACAATCGTTGAAGCTGCACGTATTCCACATAACTCAGCTCAAGCGGCGGAATTGATTGCACTTACAAGGGCGTGTGTGTTGTCAAAAGGAATGAAAGTGAATGTGTACACTGACAGTCAGTATGCATTTGGTGTGGCTCATAGTTTTGGACGTCTGTGGCGTGAACGTGGGTTTCTGACTTCGCATGGAGCCAAGATCCAGCATGGTCAGTTGGTGAATGAGCTTCTTGAATCACTGACCTTGCCTCTACAAGTTGCGATTGTAAAATGTAGTGCTCACAAGAAGGTGACTGATGATGTTGGTCGTGGAAATGCATGAAATCACGAAAGAAACAGCAAGGAATGTGATGAGCAGAATGTATGTTGCAGGCTCTGCAAGATGGGTTGGTGATGTTGGAATGTGTGAAGACACGGTAGAAAGTGTGAAATCGATCCAATCTGAGGCCACAGAGAAAGAGTTGAACATGTGGAGAGAAAGTACAGGTAGAAAGGATGCAAATGGTTGTTGGGTTGAATTGTCAGAGCATCGGAGATGGTTGCTACCCGATGCGTACGTGCTTGCAGTGGTTACAATGGATCATGGAATGGCTCATATCAGAGTGAAAGGGATTTGCAAGTTGTTGGCTCCAGTATGGCAAAATACTGGAATTCCTAAGTGTGCAGAGAATGTGGTCGAGAATTGCATGGTGTGTCTGAAACACAACCCTGGTAGGGGAACCCCAACTTGAGCTGGTCATTTTGCACCTCCTACGTATCCGTTTGAGGTTTTGCAGCTAGATTTCATCCACATGGAGAGGTGCAACAATTTAAAATACGTACTCGTTGTTGCCTGCGCCTTCTCAAGATGGGTAGAAGCATATCCCCTAAAGGACAATACTGCCTTGTCCACAGCGAAAGCCCTTGTGAAAGAGTTTTTCCCTAGATTTGGAATGCCTAGAATGATCTGGAGTGACAATGGGAGTGAATTTGTGGGTCAAGTGATGAAGAAAGTATGTGAAGGGCTAGGCATTCGACAGAAGTTTTATGCTGCAAATCACCCCCAATCAGTTGGACTAGTAGAATGTTATAATGGCACACTAAAAGTAAAACTAGCCAAGATTCAAGCGAGCACTGGTCTTAAATGGCCTGACGCTCTGCCCTTAGCACTCCTATCCACCAGAATGACCGTGCATTAAAGAGTGAAACTTAGTCCCTATGAAATTGTCTTCGGCCGTCCGGCCAACATATGGGGGGTGCCAAGACCCACCAAGTTCAGTGAAATAGAACACCCTGTTTTGCTTGACTATTTGTACAAATTGACGGCTAAATTGCGTGTTTTACACCAACAGGTCCATGACTCTCTGCCTCCGGCCTCCGAAGCTCCAGGCCATCAAAACGATCCTGGATCCTGGGTGCTGGTAAAGAAGTTTCAGCAAACAAAGAACGACCAGCCCAGGTGGACCGGCCAACACCTCGTCCTTCTTTCCACAAGATCAGCTGTTCGAGTGGAAGGAAAGAAGAACTGGATCCACAGGATCCACTGTAAACTGATCCCCCTGCCTCTGCCCTAAGACCGGTGGGTCCAGGAGGGTGTCGCCGACTCAGAGACTGAATCTATGCCACGGTTTCTACCTTTCAGTGATGCTCGTGTAAAAGGAACAATTACTGAACAAGAAAGTGACAATATTTTGCAACCAGCTGTACCACCGTCAGCCCGATTGGACACTACAGAACCTGAAGTCTTGTTTCAAGACCATACAATACCAGGAAACCAACGGTATAATCTGAGTCTAAGAAATACGAACTAATAAAAGTGAACTAATAAAAGTTTTTTTCTCCCAAGTACTATTTTTGAAAGCGCAGCTCTCCCATCTGAGGAACTCGCTTATTTTTGTTTTTCGAACCGCAATCCGGGTTCCGCTGCTAGGGCCGCAATTGCCCAAAGTCTTTGGGGTGCAGCTGACGAGCTCTGGTTGGTCTAAGGGAGTTGCCCTGGATCAACAGAAGCATTCCTTAGCAGAATCAACCTCCCCTCGCGGGCAGCATTGTAGAGAGGATGGAGTTTTTCAAGATGGAGAGACCTGCCAAAACTGTGAACTTTAAGGCCAGAATCTGTGGATTAATGACAAAGAAACGTTTTTTATTATTATGCATTTTCCTGTTATTCAGTGCAATAATGTTTTTAGTAGGATATGCATTATTTTCTTTACAAGCAACATTTGCACCCACTACATCGCCCGTACCTCCTCCTACTGTTTCTTCACATTCTTTTCAACCCCTTCCTGAACATGAGTCAGCTTGGAGATTAGAGTTCATTAATAACTCCTTCATTCTGCTCTTGCACCAACACAACTAGTAATAAACACGACTAACTGTTGGGTGTGTGGACTTATGTCCCACACAACGGATAAAGGTATCCCTTACTTGGTCCTGCCATTCAGCCACATTGGTTCTGTGTGGGCATACAGAACAATGTTCATTTATGCACATGAAGTCTACCCCCTACGTTCTGTAACAGACAATCCTAAGAATAGTGCTCTAGTTAAGGGTATAGTAGATATGATTAAGGAAGATATTTCCTATGAGACTATTCCAAGAGATGAGACACTAGTATACATAGGATGGAACGTGACCGGATATGGAGCTACTCTGAGTGAGAAACAGCAAGCTAAGAGATCTTCCCCGATTTGGATTGTACCCCATCAGGGTCATCTGTGTCTGCAAGGTACTGGCAAGAATCCCAGAGCTCAGTTAGGGAAGAGTGTCTGTGCTGAAACGTATGTTTTTGCATCTCAGACTTCCCCTTCGTTTTTAGCAGCTAAGGGTACCTATTTCATCTGCCATGATAGAGCTTATACATGGTTGCCCCCTGACTTTTCGGGCACATGTTTAGTTTCTTTCCTGTTGCCTCCCACCTACACTGCAGCGGCAGATTACCATAAGACAAGGATAGTTAGAGGTGTCTTGAGTAATGAAGACACTGCAGGACAAGAATTTGGGGATTTCGTAAAGGGTTTTCTGCCGTTCTGGGGACCGATGGTTAACAGCAGAAATATAAGGCAATTAGCAAGGGTGGTTGAATGTACCGTAATTGAAAGGGCTGGTGCCCTTAGTAACTTGACTGCTGAGCTCCAGTCGGCCGGTCTTATGACCCTTCAGAACAGGGCCGCATTAGATGTCTCTGGGCAGGTCACCCCCCGAGCACACTCCCCGTGAGTGAGCCCGTCCTCTGGTGCCGCCTCTGCCCTGAGCTGTGCCCTCTGCCAGATCCGCTTCCACGGATCTCCTGTGCCCCCTGCCTCCTGATTGCCTCGCCGTCATTAGGCTTCTTCTTTTCCCCGCCGTTTTTTCCCTAGCCCCAGTGCTCCCCCCTCCTCGCCCAGCCCCGGCCGCGTTTCCCGCCACCTCCTCGCCGCTGCCCCCCAGCGGCCCCGCCCCCTTCCCTCGCTCGCCATCCCCATTCGCCACCCCGCTCCCCCTCCCAGCGGCCCCTCCCTCGCTCCGCCCCCCCCACTCTCCTCATATGGCAGAGTGGCCAACGCGCAGCGTGCACGCGCAGCGGGCGCGCCGATTGTGCGCCGAAGGCGCGCCAAAGGAAAGCCCGTCTGCGCCCGTCCGCGCCTGGACCGCGCCCAGCGCCGGAACCCCTGGCCCCCGAGGATCCCAGCCCACCCGCCGGACGTACACCGCCGCCACCCTCAACGCGCTCAACACCGGCCGAGTCCCGGATTGCTACCGAGCCACCCCGAGACGCACCCACGGACCCTTCAGCTGCCACGCCTGCAAGTTCACCTGCATCCGGACCTGCATCGCACCAGCACCCGCCAAGCCGAACACCAGCAGCAACCACCTCAAGTGCATCCTGCTCAACACCCGCTCCGTCCACAGACACGCCATCGAACTCTGGAACCTCCTCGACACCACAGCTCCTGACGTTGCCTTCCTCACGGAAACCTGGATGAACGACTCCTCAGCGCCCGACATCGCCATCGCCATCCCAGAGGGATACAAGATCACCCGGAGAGATCACGACATCCAGACTGGAGGAGGCATCGCCATCATCCACAGGGACACCATCCACATCACGACCAACACCGACGACACCCTGACTACCGCCGAACACCTACACTTCCAGGTCTGCACCGACCCGAAGACCACCCTCAGAGGCACCCTGATCTACCGACCCCCGGGACCACGCACACAATTCAGCGAGGACATCGCCGACTTCGTCAGCCCGCATGCCCTCCCCTCCGCTGACTACATCCTCCTGGGGGACATCAACTTCCACCTGGAGAACAACAACGACCGCAACACCATCCCCCTGCTCGACAACCTTGCCAACCTCGGACTCAAGCAGCTGGTGTCCACCCCCACCCACCTCGCCGGACGCACACTCGACGCCATCTTCTCATCCAGCAAAGACATCGCCTTCAGCCACGCCACTACACTCCACTGGACGGACCACAGCTGCGTCCACTTCACCTTCAGAAGAACGACGATCCACCACCACCAGCAACAGGTTGCTCGAAGAAGCTGGAACAAGATCACAGCCGACCAGCTTGCCGCTTCCCTGAGCCAGCACCCTCCCGCCAGCTCAGCGAACCCCAGCCAGGCCGCCGACAACCTCACAAAGTGGATCAGCAACTACGCGGACGAACTCGCCCCACTGAGGACCCCGCCCAGCAGACCCGGCAGCAAGAAGGCCCCATGGTTCACCGACGAACTGAAGAGCTCCAAGAAGAACTGCCGAGCCCTCGAGAAAACCTGGAGAAGAGAAACAACACCGGACCACCCTCAAGCTTGCCACCCGGAAGTACCACCAACTGATCCGCGCCACCAAGAAAACTGCATTCAAGGACCGGCTGGACAACAACGCACACAACTGCAAGGAACTCTTCAACATCGTGAAAGAGCTCTCCAACCCCAAAGCCGGAAACAACTACATCACCCCATCGCAAGACCTCTGCAACTCCCTCGCCTCCCACTTCCACAACAAGATCGCGGACATACACAACAGCTTCAGCACTCAACCGACGCACGCCACGACCGAACCACCGTCCCCCACCACCACCCTCTGCGCCTGGACTCCGATCAGCACCGAAGACACCGTCCGCATGATGAACTCCATCCACTCCGGATCTCCGACCGACCCGTGCCCTCACCACGTCTTCAACAAGGCCGACGCTGTCATCGCACCCCACCTGCGGGATATCATCAACAACTCCTTCGACACCGCCACCTTCCCAGAGAGCTGGAAGCACGCCGAACTCAGCGCTCTACTAAAGAAACCAACAGCGGACCCCACCGAACTCAAGAATTACCGCCCCATCTCGCTCCTCCCGTTTTCAGCCAAAGTCATCGAGAAGACCGTCAACAAACAGCTGGCCGCCTTCCTCGAGACGAATGGATCCCTCGACCCCTCACAGTCTGGCTTCCGAGCCAACCACAGCACCGAGACCGCCCTCATCGCTGCCACCGATGACATCCGAGCCCTGATGGACAACGGAGAAACAGCGGCCCTCATCCTCCTAGACCTCTCCGCGGCATTCAACACTGTCTGCCACCGCACCCTAGTGCAGCGCCTCAGCAACATCGGAATCCAGGAGAAGGCACTGGAATGGATCATCTCCTTCCTCGACGGAAGAACACAGAGAGTCCGTCTACCACCGTACAAGTCAGAGGCCACCGAAGTCATCTGCGGCGTCCCTCAAGGATCCTCGCTGAGCCCCACCCTCTTCAACGTCTACATGAGCCCTCTCGCGGCCATCGCACGCCAACACAACCTCAACATCATCTCCTACGCTGACGACACCCAGCTGATCCTCTCTCTGACCAACGACCATGCCGCCGCCAGAGCCAACCTTCACGAAGGGATGAAAGACGTAGCCGAGTGGATGACGACCAGCCACCTGAAACTGAACTCAGACAAGACGGAAGTCCTCATCCTGGGCTCATCGCCCTCCGCCTGGGACGACTCCTAGTGGCCCCCCGCGCTGGGCACTGCACCCAAACCGACAGACCACACACGCAACCTGGGCTTCATCCTGGACTCCTCCCTCTCTATGACCAGACAAGTCAACGACGTCTCCTCGTCGTGCTTCAACATCCTGCGCATGCTACGGAAGATCTTCCGGTGGATCCCCACCGAGACCAGGAAGACGGTCACCCAGGCCCTCGTCACCAGCCGACTGGACTACGGCAACGCCCTCTACGCCGGAACCACGGCCAAGCTCCAGAAGAGACTCCAGCAGATCCAGAACACCTCAGCCAGACTCATCCTCGACATCCCACGACACAGCCACATCTCCGGACATCTGAGAGACCTGCATTGGCTCCCCGTCAACAAAAGAATCACCTTCCGGCTCCTCACCGACGCACACAAAGCCCTACATGATCAAGGCCCGAGCTACCTCAACAACCGCATCAACTTCTACGCTCCCAAACGCCATCTCCGATCAGCCAGTCACGCCCTCGCCGCCGTCTCCCGCATCCGAAGAACGACAACAGGAGGAAGGTCCTTCTCCTACCTGGCCGCCAAGACCTGGAACTCCCTCCCGACCGACCTACGCCTGACCGAAGACCACCTCTCCTTCAGGAAGAAGCTCAAGACCTGGCTGTTCGAGCAGTAGCAGCACCCCCCCTCCCCCAAGCGCCTTGAGACCCTCCGGGTAAGTAGTGCGCTCTATAAATGTCCTTGATTGATTGTTGATTACTTGCAGACCGAGGTGGGGTATGTAAATTGATCCAATCGAGTTGCTGTGTTTTCATTCCAGATAACACTCCAACAGTGTACCAGGCCATCTCCAAATTACATAAGATTTCCGAATCTATTCATGTGGAAAAAGGGGATTGGTCTTTTATGGGATGGTTCTGGGAACTGGTATCCGCTGGGGATGGAAAATTCTGATGGTCATTGGGATGGTCTTAGCCATTCTTTTCCTGTTCTGTCTGTGCGTGCAGTGTGCTCCTGCAATATGTAGCCTCTGTGCTACATCATGTGTAAGGAAGCCTGTGTCAAAAGACGAACTAAGTACCAGAATGATGTTTCAGCAACATCTCAATGACTTTAGGAATATTAGCATGAGATTAGGTTAAATTGCCTATGTAAGGGCAAAAGGAGGGTTTGTAGTTCTGAAAAATTCTGGACTCGTGCAACAAACTTTGTCGTAGCATGACGATTTTTATATCAAAAGACCGATAATGACTAGTACACTATGCACAAGCATTTTCGTCATAATCGAGTAACGTTTTCACCTCAAAATCGTCAGTTCGTTTTTGAACCCTTGGGTTCCATTTTACGCTTGACGGCCATTTTGCGAGTTGCCCTTCACATAGGCTTGTAGCTACAGTTGAATTCGATATCAAAGGACACATACACCTTAATTGACTTTTCTGTGACCTGGGCAAGCTGGAACCATTGCCCCAAGCCAAACCTGTTTGGTCAGTCCCTCTCCCAGTGGCCGAACAAGATAGCATCAAAGCACAACAGGCCATAAACTGTTCCCATCGCACACACACCCCGCCCAAATCTTACTCACACCTGTCCCTGCTCTTTTCTCTCCTTTTCCTTTATGATGAGGAGGAGCCCGGTTTTATTGGGGGTACACCGATATCTGATGAAAATGTTGGGCCTTGCCCGGTAATTCGCTATGGTCTGGACAAACTGGAATGTGGACTTGTCATCATGACTCTGCCTTTTCTTTGTAGTAAAAATATGTGAATAGCCCACTGTAAATCTAAGAATGTTTGCACTGTAAATCTAAGAATGCTTGCCTGAAGTTTAATATTTGTATAAAAAGAGAAGCCTGGCTCTGTAATGTTGAGCAGTCTCCTGAGAATATGCACACCGTGCTGTTGTACTTCTAGGACGCTTGTTACTTGGTTGCAGCCAATAAATTCGATCTTGACTTCACCTAGAAGACTCGTGTTTCTGTGGTCTGAATCAGGAAAGTACTCGAGGTCTTTGGGTGTTGCCCCTGACACCGCTGGGTTACCGGATCAGTACCGGTTCTGAAAAACCCAGTACCTCAGAGAATCCTCATCCCATCCTACATGATTTTTATATAATGCAGAGGCATGGGCCACTGCCCATTTTCTAGCAAATGTGTTTTTTTTATGAATTGGAATGTGATTTGAGATGGCAGGCATAATCATTTCTTCGCCATGTGGTCACTCCCTGACAAACTCTGGTGGCCAGTCTTTCTCTGCTAGAAGGATATCATAACCTTTAGATAGATTCTCCCAGAAGAGACCTTTAATTTTCCTAGTTTTATCTCCCTCTATACGTAATGTTATTTCATATAGTTTATGGGGCACGCTAACTCTGGCGTCTACAGTTTCCACTTGAATATATTCATTCGTGCCCACTGTCTCCAGAAGATTCATCAGGATCTTGCGAGCTATGGTCACTTCTGCTGCACTGTCTAGCATTGTCTGGGCCCACTCTCCGTTTTTCAGTTGTGTCCTCAGAATTCTCGGCATGTTTTACTTTAATACTGGCTACCTTCTTTCTGGGAAATTGTAATTTTTTACTTTGATGAGCAGGTTCCTTGTCTTTGGACTTGACGTGCTCTTCTTTATGTTCTGACTGTCCTCTTCTTTCCGATTTCTGTGAGGAAGTCTGAAAAGATCGAGAGGGACGTGTATCAATATCTTGATATCTGTCAGGTTTTCTCAAATTTTCCCTATTTCTAAGGTTGTATCTTTTTTCAGAGGGCTCCCTTTGGGGAGACTTGCCTCCTTCTGGAGATCTATCTCTTCGTTGGGGAGACCTTCCTCTGGTCTGAAACTGTTTTTCTCTGGGAGAGGTTTGTTTATTACCCTCGCACTTCTTCTTTTGAGTAATTAAATTATTTTTAATGAAAGTCTTTTCAGGATTTTCAGTTAGTGTAATTAGTCGGCAGATTGTACAGTCAACTGTTAATTGAACTAAATCTGTATATGCTTTTGTTAATTCTTTTATTTTAAATAAGAGTTCTTCGCTTGACATTTATTCAATGTCCCGATGTGGTGTGTAGCTGGCTAGAACCGGCTTTGTGGCTCCTGGTCTACCTAGTGGACGAGCCTGGTAATGTGATTTTGATGTTTTAGGGCACCATTAAACCTGAGCAGGTGCTCTTGGTATGTTAGTGGAATTTCAACGTCGTCGAAAGGGGCGTATTCCGCTGGAGATTCCTCTATTTTGTAGTAGTGGAACTCGCGTGTCACAGCGTGTGCTGCTGGACAATGTTCCAGGAATAGAATATCTCTGTCTGCTGATATTCATGGGCCTCGACCACAAATATGACTGTACCACCTCTTGATGATACTCCATTTTCTTTAAGTTTTATAGTTATAGTTTTTCTTATATTGACCGGGATGATTATAGCATTCAGGTCCTCATTTTGGATGATTGTGTCATTGAGCTGCTAGTCTAGCACTCTCTGACATTTTGCTGACAGAAAGGTTGCAGAGCAAGTTTCAAGGAAACAAAGATTAGGTGCACGATATTTTGGAACACTGTGTCCTTCAACGTTGACTAAACCAAAAACTAATACATAGGAATCTCTTCCTACTAAGTTTTGGTGGATATTAACCTGTCACCCCCTCCAGACGTCTATTGGAGTTTTTACAGGAAAAGGGGTCTGTGTGAAAAGCACAACTGAGTTACTCTAGTTTCTTGCGTTAGATTATCGCCTTACCAAACGTTGGGCGCCATGTAGTGAAGTTCCTATATTCCCAGTAGGCTCTGCGCATTGGAATAACATAAACGATAGTTTAGACGTAGGACTGCGGTTGACTAGGTCTCTATTGAGTATGTTAGACTTAATTATGAATGCCAGCTAGCTCAGAGGTCACTAGAAACTTTCTTGAGTGAACAGAATGAGTTAACTTTCCCGAATAGACAAGAAGGGATTAGCTTCTGACAAACGCATAAACATGACAACTTTGCTCCCTCCAGAATAAGGAGTATATCTCCAGAGTTGTGTGAAAACAATTGAAAGCTATTTCACTCAGTCAATCGTGCATGCTTAGTTTCACCAGAGTGCAGAGAATGGAAAGGGGCGACCACTCGGTCCCCCCGAACGTATGGTTGGGTGCCCCGATCCTCCCGGGAAACCATTTTGGGCGGGGGGCGTGGCTCGGCTGGTATGCCCGAAGCTGCGGAGCCGGGGCGCGCCTTTTCCCGCCCAAGAGGGGTTGTCCTAGACACCTACACCGAAGACCACGCCCAGTAGGCGTACCGGAGGAGGGTACACGCCCTCCCGCAGAAGAATAAATAGAGCGGGAATCCGAAGAAGCGTCCTCTTGTTCCTGTGCTCTGAAGGCTGCACCCACTCGTTGCTCGTGAGCCCTCAACGGAACAAGTGGCAATTTTGAGAACTTGTAATCTTGTTGTTTCTCTTTCAGTTACTTGGAGTACGAAGGATCCAGGACCTCGTTGATCGACTAGGAGCAGAATACTCGAAACCATGGCTGGCAAGAAAGCAGGAAAGGGTTACAAGACGGATAAGGTATTACGCCTATTGTCGAACCGGATGGCTTGCATGGACCGAAAACTCGGAAAGGTCCAATCGATCGGTCGAGGTTTGGCGGAGGTCAAAAAGCAGCTGGCGGCACTGAGCAACCCGGGTCACCCTAAGAAGGTAATAGGCCCGGCCTTGCCGGGAGTCGTCCCCGAGGGTAGAGGGAAACGGGTCAAGAAGAGGGTGGTTTCGGGGGAGGTCCCGGTTCCAGAGGTACCCCCAGTCGCCCCCGTCACACCGGCAGACAACCCGGTACCAAATCCAGATATAGGTCTGCCGATCCCGGTTGTGATTACTCCCGCTAATGATGAGGAGATGCCTCCCGAATTGGCCATCCAGTTGGCAGCGGTGTTGCCATGGCTCAAGAAAAAAGCCAGTGGCCCCGGGAGACCCGGCCGAGGAGGCCAGACTAATAATCGAGCAATTGCGGCAGTCGAGAGAGGCCGCAACGGCGAATGTTCCTCTTGTTTCCCCACAGGTGGCACCGGTAGGACCTGCAGTTGGTTGCGAGAAGACGCCCGGAACAACGGCCGAACCTGGTAAGCTCGCATTGCCAATGGCGGGGGAGGGTTCATTACCCTCGAGGCGGGAGAGGGTGGCACAGCACATCCTTATGGCCACGAAAGAGTTAATATGGGGAGACAAATATGTTAACATGTTTTCATTATTGACTGACCATCGCGAGATGGAATATGCTAAAACCCAGAAGGATTTATGGCACCCGAGCGTCTGGCGCGCCAAGATGGCAGAGTTCAGGGTGGATGAGACAGTAACGAACTGGGTTAAGGCCTTTTCTATATTTATTGCAGTCATGGGGGAACAAAAACCTGAGCTAATGACTGAGTTAACTTGCTATCAAAATCGTATTATGGATTTTTATTCAATGTATGAGGGGGATGAATGGAAAGGTTATGATATGAAATTCCGGAAAGCAAAAGAATACGATGCTACTTTGACTTGGGATTGCCTGGACTCGGTGTCATGGCACAAACAGCTCTTGCCAGGGGCGGCAGGTACGTCCTCGCCAGGCGGGAGCGGGTCAGGGTTCGTACGCCAAAAGCCCGCTGTGCCCTTTCGAGCGGGCGCCGGTGGGGAATACCAGCCCAAGACCGGCGGGAATGGCGGCAAGCGTGGGGTTTGTTGGGGCTTCAATCGAGGCAACTGTAACAGACCGCAGGGAACATGTAGGTTCAAGCATGCGTGTGCGGGCTGTGGGAATTCCTCACACCCGGAGAGTACCTGTAGATCTAAGAACAGCGGGACGGGAGGTAAAGGAGGGTCTAAGCAGGAGTGAGGTAGGACGTTGTGACCGATTGCCTACACCCGTTGATATCATGGCTCTGACTCCTTGGTTGAACAAATACCCTGATCATGTATCCGCTGGGGTGTTGAGGAAGGGATTCTTACATGGCTTCCACATCCCGGCGGGGGATTTTCGGGGGAACTCCTTGTGTAAAAACCAATTATCGGTACAGCACAACCCAAGCGTGGCAGAGAAGAAAATTGCGAAAGAAGTCAGCTTGGGGCGGGTGGCAGGGCCTTTTCATCACCCGCCGGTGGCGGAGTTCATCTGTTCCCCATTGGGGGTTGTCCCGAAGAAAGACCCTGGGGAGTTTAGACTTATTCATAACCTGTCTGCTCCAAGGGGTTCCTCGGTGAACGAAGCCATTGACCCAGAAGTTTGTTCAGTGCGGTACGCATCGTTCGATGATGCCGTGGCCATGTTAAATCGCCTGGGCCCCGGGGCGCTGATGGCGAAATCAGATATCGAATCAGCGTTCCGGTTGCTCCCGGTACACCCACAGGATCAGCGCTTGCTAGGTTTTGCATTTCAAGGGAGGTATTACATGGATAAATGCATGCCTATGGGTTGCTCCATTTCTTGTGCCTATTTTGAAATGTTCAGCTGTTTTTTAGAGTGGGCATTCACCGAGGCCACAGGGCATAGGCATGTTATGCACTATCTGGATGACTTCCTGTTCTTGGGAGCAGCTGACGATACGAAATGAGCGCAGGCGCTGCAGGACTTCTGCATCCTCATGCGGGAGTTCAGAGTCCCATTGGCACCAGGTACGACGGTTGGACCATCTACTTCACTGGAGTTTCTGGGAATTGAGCTCGATTCTGTGGAGGGATGTTTCCGTTTACCGATGGAAAAGGTGGCCAAGTTTAGGGCTTCCTTGACGCAATGCCTGGGCAAGGAGAAAGTGACCCTGCACCAGTTACAGCAAACAGTGGGTCAGCTTAACTTTGCCTTGAGGGTGATACCAATGGCCCGCCCCTTCTCGCGCTCTATTGCACAAGCTATGGTTGGTCTCAAGGAGGGACACCACCGTACGAGACTGTCGGCAGAGGTTCGCCAGGATATGCGCATTTGGTTGGCATTTCTGGCGGACTTCAACGGTCGAGTTGTGTGGAACAAGCCACCAGCGTCTTCAGATGAACTAGGTCTGTGGACTGACTCAGCTGGGAGCGTGGGATTTGGCGCCATCTTTGGTAACCGATGGTCGGCGCAAACATGGCCGACGTGGTGGCATTCCAGCAGGCTTAACAGGTAACATTGGGTTCTTGGAGTTCTTGGACATTGCTCAGAGACATAAACAAATTGTTTTTTATTTACGAGATGCTGTTGAACAAGAATTTGAATTGTTTATTAAGTATGACATTATTGAGTTTTCAACTGGTTGAATGCCATGGTTTTCTCCCATACTGGTAGTGACCAAAATGGACAGTGAAGGAGATGTATGCACATGTGTTGCATGCATCAAGCAAACAAGGCAATCGAACCAGAACAACATCCAGGTCCACATTCTGACATGATAATGCAATTAAATTATGCAAATGTCTTTTTGTTCCTTGAATTAAATAAAATTGTTGATCAGTTGGAACTTTAAGAAGATTGCAGGTACATTGCAACCTTTTCTACACATGTTGGTCTATTTCGATACAAGAGAATTAGTTTTGGTATGTTGTTGGGTGCAGAACTTTTCCAAGCTGTCATTTGACATCTCATACAGTCGGTTGTGAATGCATTCAAGTCGAGCAATGACATTTTGATTTTCGGAGCAACACAGAAGAAGCATGATAAGTATGTTGTTAACACACAAGCTTCCTGGGACCAGTTTCGGGGTAAAACCCCTCATCACCGAGGCTAGCTTGAATCCAGTGGCAAAGTGAGCAAGAGACCGACACCTGTGCATGCCCTGCCAATTTAGGGCAAATAAAACAAACACAAGGAGATGATGGACAAGGAGATGAAACTTTTCAGACACTCACCCCAGTCACAGATATGGGTTGAATCGATCATCGTTCTTTAGCTCACTTCACCACCCCAGTTCAAACCCAGCTATATGCAAATCAGTCTTGACCCTGTGCCTCATGTGAACAGTCTAGCCAGGTCTTCCCTGGACCAGAAACAAGCATACTGGGACCAGATTCGGGGTAGCACCCCTCATCAGCCAGGCTAGCTTGAATCCAGTGACAAAGTGAGCAAGGGACCCACGTCTGGGCATACCCTGCCAACTTAGGGTGAATAAAGCAAACACAAAGAGATGATGGATGGAGCTCTGAAAACTTTTCAGACACTCACCCCAGTCACAGATCTGGGTTGAAATATTCATCTTTCTTTAGCTCATTTCGCCACCACTTCTCCGTACCCAAAAATTTCTGAAAACTAGACACCTAAGGGGAATCCCGTGAGGTGAGACTTGCATAGATCCCCAAAAGCTTTCCTACCCAGAATCCCTTGCAAACCTCAAATTTAGCTAAAGAATTACACGTTCCTTTCATTTCTGTGTGAGATCACTGGGCGGGCGCAAATGTCCTACCAGTCAGCATTCTCCTCGATCTCCGGAGTCTAATGATACCTCACTTGTGTGGGTAGTTCCATGGCCTTCGACTGGGATGGGGCCAAAAACGTAGGGATTGAGGGGATAGCACAGAGAGCTTTAAGCAATATCTTTTTTACATTTGTGTATTTAAGCAGACTCTGCATTAGACACCCACACAAGTGAAGGATCATTTTTATCTAGAGATCAATGGGCACTTTAGGTGGTAGGACATTTGTGCCGGTGCAGTAATCCCAGGCAGAAAAGTAGGGAAAATTTGTTTTTTTTTTAGCAAAACTTGAGGTTTACGGTTGATTCTGGATGGGGAAACGTTGCGGGATCCACACAAGGCACATGTCCCTAGACTCCACAATGTCTCTACCTTTCAGAAATGCCTAGGTTTGGTAGGTGCAGGTGCCCCCTTGCAAAGCAGGGTTGTTTTGTGATAGATCATTTTGATGTCTCCACAATGCATTTTGGGACCTTTCCTGCCATGGGTACTTTCCCCACCCACACAAGTGGGGTAAATATTTATCGGGAGACCTGGGGGAAATCTGGGTGGTGGAAATTTGTGTCAGCCCGGTGATCCTACAACTTACCCACACAGAAATGCGAGGAAAAATGTGTTTTTTTTCATCAAAATTTTAGATTTGCAAGGGATACTGGGTAGGAAAACATTGGGAGATCCACGCAAGCCATACATCCCTGGACTCCCCCAGGTATCTAGTTTTCAAAAATGTCTGGGTTTGGTAAGAGGCCCTAGATGGCTGTCGAGCCCGGGACCAAAAATTCTAGTGCCCCCTTGCAAAACCGAGTTGTTTTTGTGATAGATCATATTGATGTCTCCACAATACATTTTGAGCCTTTCCCTGCTGTGGTACTTTGCCTGCCCACACAAGTGAGGTACCATTTTTATCGGGAGACTGAGGGGATGGCTAAGGGGTAGGAAAGTTGTGTCAGGTCAGTGATCCCACAAAGTTCCCACACAGAAATGTGGGAAAAACTTTTATTTTGTAGCTAAATTTGAGGTTTGCAAGGGATTCTGGGCAGGAAAACATATAGTTTGCTAGGTTTCCTTAGGTGCTGGCAGAGCTAGGGTCTAAGAATGTATGTCATTACAGCGCATACTAATGCCACGCATGCCATTACAACGCAGGTATTAGTACGCAATGTCACTGACATCTCATGCCATAACATCGCATACTTTTACCACAAGTATGCTTTTACCATGCATGCCATTACAACGCAAAGGCATGCGTGGTAAAGCTATACTTGTGGTAAAAGTATGCAAGGTAAGTAACATCCCTATCCCTACACCTACACAACAGACTACTCCCACCCCTACATTGCCCCAACCCAAAAACACTGCCACACTACTACACTACCCAAACTACTCCCACCCTTACACTACCCTAAACCCTAAAACACTACTACGCTACCCACACTACTCCCACCCCTACACTACCCTAAACCCTAAAACACTACTATGCTAACCACACTACTCCCACCCTTACAACTACCCTAAACCCTAAAACACTACTACGCTACCCACACTACTCCCACCCCTACACTACCCTAAACCGCCATTACACATTACATCGCATGCGTTGTAAAAGCGCATGTGATGTAATGGTATGCGTGATTTTACCACGCGTTTTAACATCGCATGCGTTGTAACGCATGAGATGTAAAAGCAACGAGTGGTAAAACCCGCATTGTAATGGCTGTTCCCCAGGTCTAAAATCCACAGCCAGGCACATTGCAAAAAAAAAGGGTCCGTTTGATGTGGAAAAATTTTATTTATCCACGTTGCGTTTTAGGACATTTCCTGTCATGGGCACTAGGCCTACCTAGCCGAGTGAGGTACAATTTTTATTGGAAGATATTGGGGAATGCTGGGTGGGTGGAAGTTTGTGGATCCACGCAGATTCCAGAACTTCCAATCACAGAAATGTGATGAAAAATAGTTTTTTTACAAAGTTTGAGGTTTACAAGAGATTATGGGTAACAGAACCTGATGGGAGCTACACAAGTTACCCCATCCTGGAATTCCCAAGATGTTTATTTTTCAAAAATGTACAGGTTTTCTAGGTTTCTTTAGTTGCCGGTAGAGCTAGGGTCCAAAATCCACAGCTGGGCACATTGCAAAAAAAGGGTACATTTTCACTGGAAAAAAGTGATGTGGCCACATTGCGTTTTGGGCCGTTACCTGCCGCAGTTACTAGTCCTACCCACACAAGTCAGATACCATTTTTATCGAGATACTTTGGGAAATGGTGGGAGGCTAATAGTTTTTGACTATCCGCAGATTACACAAGTAAAAAAAGGGTCCATTTCACACATTGCATTTTGGACTGTTTCCTGTCAAGGGTTGATGAAAATGTGTTTTTGGACAAAGTTTGAGGTTTGAAAAGGAATTTGGGTAACAGAACCTGCTGAGAGCCAAACAAGTCACCCCATCCTGGATTCCTCTGAATGTCTAGTTTTTAAAAAATGTATAGGTTTACTAGGTTTACTTAGTGCCGACAGAGTTAGGGTCCAAAATCCACAGCTAGGCACATTGCGAAAAACGGTCTGTTTTCACTGGAAAAATGTGATGTGTCCACATTGCATTTTGGGCCATTTGCTGTTGCGGGTACTAGACCTACCCACATAAGTGAGGTACCATTTTTTATCAGGAGATGTTTGGGAATGCTAGGTGGCTGGAAATTTGTGACTCCCCTCAGATGATAGAACTTTCCATCACAGAAATTTGAGGAAAATTTGCTTTTTTTTTGCGAAGTTTGTGGTGTGCAGTGGATTCTGGATAACAGACCTATTGAGAGCCACACAAGTCACCCGATACTAAATTCCCCTTGATGTATAGTTTAAAAAAATGTATAGGTTTGCTAGGTATCCCTAGGTGCTTCCTGAGTTAGTGCCCACAATCCACAGCTAGGCACATTACAAAAAAAGGGTCAGTTTTCACCGGACAAATGTGGTGTCCACATTGTATGTTGGCCCGTTTCCTGTTGCAGGCACTAGGCCTACCCACACAAGTCAGGTACATTTTGTATTGAGAGTCTTAGGGGAGCAAAGAATTGTAGAACAAGTGTTATTACCAATTGACTTTCTTTGCATTTCTGCCTTTCAAATGTACAACAATGTGTAAAAAAGAAAATATTTCGAAAACTGGCTCTGAATCACATGCTAGTATGGATACCTACAAATTTAGAGATGTACACATAACTGCTGCTCCTAAACTCTGTATCTGGTGTACATTTCATAAATGCAAAGGTTTGCTTATACCCATTTTTCACAACCATATGAATTGTGTTATACTCAGTACATATTCAAATACCATTGTAAGGTGCTGCTCAGTTGTTGGCACTGGGTTCTTCGCTTCTCAGACAACCTACAAACCCTGTATATCCCTGAAAACAGAAGGGTATAGCAGACTTAATGGGATATCGCATTTGTAAATTGGCCATCGTGACAAGAAGTTAAAGATGAAAAAGTTGTCACAAAAGGCCATTTGAATTCTCATTTTAAATATTTTTTTATTTCAACTATTAGTTTCTTTGGGAAAACCTTAGGGGATCTACCCAAATGGCTACTTGCTGAATAAAAATGTTGTCTACTTTTTAGAAATCTATTGCTTTCCAAGATTACCAATGCGTTTCACACGGTTTTTCACCACAAACTGGAAGTAGGCTAAAAGTACAAGAATTAGGACAAATGAGCTACCAAACTCTGGTAAAAGTATAGTGTTTCTAATGCAGTTCTGCATGGTCCTGAAAGCTGGGAAATGTGTGACGTTAGCACAGCAAACCTTTGATGTATGCCATTTTGTGGAGAATACACAGACACTTTTTTGTATTTTTCCCCATAAAACTCAACATTTAGCTATATTTATTTTATTTTTCTGTTCCCTCCAGGTGCACACACACTTTAGAATCCCCACAATGTGGGTATAAAAGATACAAATCAGCATAGGTACCTAATGTAGAAAAAAGTTATGGAGGTCTCAGCACGAACTACCCCAAACAGACAAAACATGGCTTAATCACTGAGGTGTAAAAGCATCAGTATTTAGGGGGCTAAACCACCTTTGCTTCAAAAATTATTGTGGAGCTGCATTTCGATCTAAAATATAGTATAAAATCACATATTTGCATTTCATATAATTATGCATAATTGTACTATATTTTCGCAAAACTATGCTAAGGGCAATTACTCAAATTTCGCACACACCTACATCTGCCTTCTCAGCATTCTTCTATCCATCCCATCAACCCTGACCAGACAGGGGGCTGTTCCTTGGACGTGGCCTCCACTAAGTCTCATGGCAAAGCCATATCCCCACCTCTTTGGTAAGTGGGGGCAGGAACTAGGCGCATTTCCCCTATTCCCTGGAGCCTTTAGTGGCTGTTTTATGCACAGAGGACCACTAATGGCACCTCGGTTACTTTCTCCTACTTCCGGGTAATTACAGTGAGGAAGGAGGGGCTGCGGAAGAGGGAGAAGAAGTGATGAGTGAGCAAAGAACAAGGGAGCAGGGCTAATTTGAGCACTTTTGACATTGTTCCTTTTTGATCCAAGTCCAGATCGCTGCTCGGAGAACACATAACTCTGCTCTTTATTTATTTATTTATTTATTTATATGCTTGTATAGCGCAAGAATCCAGCCCGAAAGGGTTATCTCCGCGCTTTGACAGCAGCAGGTCGCAAGAAACTGTAAAGGCAGCAATCCTAAAGTTATATCTCCTCAAACAGATTCGTCTTCAGCATTTTTCTAAAGGTAAGGTGTTTGGGGACCTGTCTTAAGTTGAGGGGCAAGTTGTTCCACAGGGCCGGCCCCACTGATGAGAGGGCTCTGCCGCCTTGTCTGGTTTTTTTAACAAATGGTGTTTTGAGCAGGAGTAGATTACTTGACCGTAATTCTCGTTCTGGTTTGTAGGGTTGGAATAGTTTGGCTAGGTATTTGGGGCCGTTTCCAAATAAGCACTTATGTACAGTGCAGCAAATTTTGAATTTAACCCGTTGGCGTATAGGAAGCCAATGTAGTTTTTTTAACAGGGGTCCAGAAGATGTTCTGGGGGGGGCATTCAGAATCAGTCTTGCCGCCGTGTTCTGGACCACCTGCAGACGATTGATGGCATCCTCATTGGCTTGTATCAGAAGCCCGTTGCAATAGTCAAGTCAACTTATTACAAGGGCTTGCACCAGAGTCTTTCTGTAGGTGTCAGGCAGCAGGGGAAAGACTCGCCTGAGTAATCCAATAGTGCGAAAACAAGCACCAGCAATTACATTTGCATGTTCTTTGAGGGTTAGGCTTTGGTCTAGTTTCACACCCAGATTTTTGATGGTAGGTTTAGGGGAGGGTACAGGTCCCAAATCTTGGGGCCCCCAATCAGGAGACCAAGGCATGCTGGCTTTCCCAAAACACATTACTTCGGTCTTCCCGACGTTGCACTGGAGGTAGTTGGCAGCCATCCAGTTGGAGATGGCCCTCATACCTTCCACAAAATTTCCCCTAACATTAGGGTCGGGGGCATGGAAAGAGTAGAGAAGTTGAGTGTCGTCGGCATACGACACTGGAGTGAATCCGTACTTCCTCACAATCTCAGCAAGGGGGGCCACATATATGTTGAATAATGTGGGGCTTAGGCATGAGCCCTGTGGCACCCCCTTAGTGAGCGCCCTAGAGATGGAATGGTAGGGGCCCAGGCTGACAGATTGTGAGCGCCCGGAAAGGAAACTCTCCAGCCATGCAAGTGCCTGACCTCTGATGCCCGCTCCTTTAGGATCGAGTAGCTCAAAATACCATAGTGCCAGCCCGTTACCATACAGAGAACCTATTCTGAAAATTTGAGACAGAAGAGAAGAAAGACTGCTCAGTTCAGCTCGAAGAAGGATATAGAACAGGGGCGTAACCGAGGCCCCCGCTACCCATGCGGTGCAGGGGGCCCCTAGCTCCAAGGGGCCCCCTCGGCACGGCACTCTGGCCGGAGAGCTCCTGATTGAGCCCGGAGGGGGCCCCCCTAAGTACCATGCAGGGAGGCCCCCTCACTTTTCGTTACGACAGTGATATAGAATTACCTCCCCGTATGTATTCCTGTATGCAGTCCTTACGCATGATACTTCTCCTGTATGGCAGAACCAATTCCCTAGCTTAAACCCAAAAAGTTCCCCCAAGATGGCCCTGCAACCAATGTGCCACCAAATAAGGGAGGAAAAAAGAAAGCACTCCTTGTAACATGCCAAAAGACACAAGAAAACAGGAAACAGTCAACCGCCAAGCCCGGGTGGGAGGGCGGGTCTCAGGTCTCCATCAAGGAAAGACTAGAAGTAATGAAGATTACCAGTAAGTAACTGGGGCATTACTTATTAAATTCAGGCTACTTTCCATACCACTGTGGAGGCTGTCTGCATTACGGGAACCAAACTGCTGTGCTGAGAGTGAAGAGCAACAATTCAGACCGCTCAAAGGTGTAGCTTGCAGTAAAATGCACCCCTTATATAAGGCCCCTAGTGGAATCATTACCATATTTGGTGGCACTGGTGAGCATATTCTTGATAGTTGTCAATCACACGGACCTGCTTGTAGGATTCCAGTGTGCAGTCTGCTTTGCGCATCTGCATGAAACACAAAGGCAAATAACATTGTAATTATGAAAATGAAAAAAAACGATATTTAAATTAAGATACAAGGTCGCTAAGGCCTTTCTTGCACATTACGCTGCAGCCCATTAAAAGTGCAGACGGCAGGCAAGTAGAATAATGTTGGCAAATAAAAAGCATGCTTCTTTCATTAACCAATACACCTAATATTACAGTACAGCTCACAACTGGGGACGTATTAAAAGAAACTTCGTGATGGCAAAAGAAATGAAACTTTTTCCATAATCGTTATTCAGCTACAAATGTGCTTTGCTGAAACATTAATACAATACGGAATTTTACTGTTCTATTTTTCAATAGAAATTAGATAAAGAGAAATTTGAATTTTGCTCTAAAATGTAATTTTTTAAGAGGTGTATTTTTATACTTAGCAAATAAGTGAGAACAATTAGATAAAAAAATGTAATATAACCATTCCAAAAGCACAGGATTGTACTAAAGTTACAAAGTGTATTAGCATTCCACATGGTTATGACATTTGCATACAACTATTAAAAAATTAAATGAATAAAGACAAAAAATGCACAGGTAGATAAACGATGACTATGCGTGGAGAATATAAGAGATTTTGGTGTGGAAAGGAATTTCTGTAAAGGGGAAAGACAAGGTCTTCACCAATGAGGGAAAGTAAAAGTGTGTCTTTACTACTGACACACATACAATGGCTCAATTATTCAATCTCATTACTATTGTTTTGTGGATGTTATGTTTACCTCTACATCTTCATTGCTCTCATACACTGCATTGCATACTGTTGCACTAGGTGTTTCAGAACAACAGAATGCTCACTGCTGTCTTGATCTAAATGATCGACCACTCAGCAGAGTGATAATTCCTCTGCATACTCAGTCTAGAAGTCTGTCAAAAGTACTATGTTTGTGAAATGTCCTACTCATCAGTGATTGAAATTGTGAGTTTAATGATTATCCGCCAGATTCATCATTCTCCCGTTTTGCGAGGCCCTAATAGCGATTCATAGCGCATCGCTATTAAGGACTCGCAAAACGGGATTCATGTAGGAATCGCAATATTTTTTGCCATTCCTACACATTCTTTATTTGCGATTAGCAAATTGCTAATCGCAAATAAGGAATAACTCCCCATGCATTCCTATGGGCCAAAAGGCCCATAGGAATGAATGGTAAGTATTCCTTATTTGCGATTAGCAATTTGCTAATCGCAAATAAGATAGCGATTTGAAGGGTGCCAGGGGTGTCCAAAGGACACCCTGTAGCACCCCTCAAATGATCTGTGACACAGGTGTTGCACACACACATGTCCAAAGGACATGTGTGTGTGTAACATGCAACTCAGAAAAATGCATTTAAATGCATTTTTCTGAGTTTTCGCAATTTACCGCGAGGTCTGACCTCGCGGTAAATTGTGCCTAGAAATTGCGAATTCGCAAATTTAAATAGGATGTTGAATTGCATTTAAGGAATCTCAAATAGAGATTCCTTAAATGTCATTCCTCGCAAAATTGCGAGATGGCAATTAGCGATTTTTACATTTGGGATGCTGAATCCCAAATGCAAAAATCGCTCTCGCAAAGGGCCGGATTCTCAGAATCTGGCCCTTTGCGAGGGCAAAAAAGCTTGATGAATCAGGCTGTATATTCTGGAATTTTACCACCCATCTATGGTGTTACAAAATAACACCAAAACATACAGCAACCATTAATATCAACTTGTATGTAAAGTAAAAAATGTTGACTAGTGACATGCAGAAAAACAAAATATCGTTACAAATAGGTGTAATATTTAAATTGTAAATACTATTAGGCATTTTTTAGCCGTTTTGTGTCACTCTCGCATCATGTTAAAAATCACATTTGTGAAGCCATGCAAGGCCCCCTGGCATAGCCCTGAGTGGCTTCATAAATCTCATATAGTGCAACCCAGCACAAAACACTGCATGTCATTACTCTGTGATCTACTCCAGCACTGGAAGTATTTCAATAGTCTTTCTGCAGGTGTTACCAGGCAGCATCCATCGATTTTGATGCATTCTCAGATTTAACAGAAGTGGTAGACCCAGTAATGCTCCAAACCCCTATGACTCCCCAGGTGAGTCGTAACAAGGAGAAATATGTTTAATTCTCCTATTTGTTTCCTCATAGAAAGAGAGAAAAGACTCAGGAGATTTTTTTGTTAAGGATGGTGCCCCTTCTTTCAAAAAACAATCCACCTTACAATGCAGGCACCCTCTGGCTAATATGGCGCCAGAGCAGGGGAATAGGCAGGAATGTGCTGTCATGACTCATATACAGTGCATTTCTGCCCTTTTTCAGTCATGCAGCGCAGCACTGCAAACATGATGTACTGCGATGCACTGTTTGACTTGGCCATATAAAAGACCCTATATTATCTTTAAAAAATATAACAACATAAGAAAATCTCATATAATATAACAGTTATAAATGAACTATTATAACTTGCAAACATAAAAAAGTATACTTTAAAATATTATAAAAAAGATAAACATGAATTATAAAAACTATAATGATAAAATTTGCATTGTTAAATAAATAAAAAATACTGGTAACGTATTCATAATTAAAAACACTATATATTAAAAATTAAAACATACATATAAAAATAAACTATTAAAATAAAAAAGTAATACAAATCATTTTACTTCAAAAGTAAAAAATACATAATTAAGAAAAAAACTACATTAAAATAACTTTTAATCCCTTCGCTGCTAGGCCTTTCCCCCTCCTGTGTTGTCTTTTTTTTGGCTATTTGAGGTAGTTTGAGCTTAAGCCCCTGTAACTTTTTGACCACATAAGGTATCCACACCAAATTTGCATCCTTTTCTTCCAACATAAGGGGGATTCTAAAAGTACCCAGGGTTTATGGATTCCCCTGGAGGGGGCACAGAAATTAGCTAAAATACAGCTAATTTGAGTTTTTGGGGGAAATTTGGGAAAAAAAGGCTATAGTTGAAAGCTTCTGGTTTTTTACCTGCAAATGGTATCAACAAAGGGGTTGTGGTGCTGTAATCACTATCTTCTCAACTTTTTTTCTGGGACGTTTTTTAAAAGTAGACAAAATTCTAAATTCAGCAATTTCTTTCTGTAGATCCTTCATGGTTTCTTTATGGAAGCTAACAGTTGAATATAGGAAAAATTGAAAATTAGTTGAAAAAAACAGCCATTTGTGTCAACGTTTTCACCTATAACTTCTTCTAAATATGACAGCTGTTTGAAAGCAATATACTGTTGAGCCTTTCTAGTTTTGAGGATATATAGGGCTTGTAGGTTCTCTAAAACCCAGACGAACCAAGAGCCAATAACTGAGCAGCATCTTGCAATTGTTTTTTATTATGTACCGGGTATATAGCCATTAATTTGGGAAAATATATACATGGAAAAATCGGTCTGAAAGACGCCTATGTATTTCTGAAATTGGAACAAAATACAGAGATTAGAAACAGTAGATACTTGCACATTTCCGGCATTGGGAGTACTGATACTAGCATGAGAATTATAGGTCATTTAAAAAAAAACTTAATTTTTACACATTGTCTTCATTTGGAAAGTAGAAATGATTCAAAAATCAATAGGTGATAACAGTTGCTCTACAATTCTGTGTTATCCTTAGTCGCCTGATAAAAATGGTACCTCACTTGTGTAGGTAGGCCTAGTGCCCATGACAGGAACCGGCTCAAAAAATATTTTCTTCACATTTCTGTGGTTGAAAGTTCTGGAATCTGCATGGATGTACAAAATTCCACGCATCCCATGTTTCCCAAAGTCTTCAGAGAAAAATGGTACCTCACTTGTGTGGGTAGGCCTAGTGCCTGTGACAGGAAACGGCCAAAAACACAACGTGGACACACCAAATTTTCACAGTGAAAGCAGACCCTTTTTTTGCACCGTGCCTAGCTGTAGAGTTTGAACCCTAGCTCTGCCGGCACCTAGAGAAACCTAGCAAACATTTTTAAAAACTAGACACCCAGCGAAATATAGGATGGGGTAACTTGACTGGCTGTCACCATGTTCTGGTACTCAGAATCCCCTGCAAACCTCAAAAATTGTCCAAAAAGTACATTTTCCTCACATTTCTGTGGTGGAAAGTTCTTGAATCTGCATGGATCCACAACATTCCACCCACCTGCCTCCCCCAAAGTCTTCCAAGAAAGATAGTACCCCACTTGTGTGAGTAGTACTAGTGCCTGCAACAGGAAATGGCCCAAAACACAATGTGGACACACCAAATTTTCACAGTGAAAATGGACCCTTGTTTTGCAAAGTGAGTAGCTGTAGATTATGAACCCTAGCTGCCGGCACCTAGGGAAACCTAGAAAAGCTATAAATGTTTTAAAACTAGACACCCAGCGGAATCCAGGATGGGGTGACTTGTCTGGCTCTCACCATGTTCTGTTACCCAGAATCCCTTGCAAACCTAAGGAATTGTAAAAAATGGTGCTTCACTTGCCTGGGTGGGTCAAATACCTGCGACGAGAAATGGCCCAAAACCCGTTGACGCGACATCAAAAATAACTATCACACCCCACCCTGGTTTTGCAAGGGGGTTCCCATGAGTTTTTGGCCCCCGGGCTCAGCTCCAGGGGAGTCTAGCGAGGTATGGCTTGCATTGATCCCCCATCTTTCTCCAACCCAGAATACCCTGAAAACCTCAAATGTAGCTGAAAAAATCCCTTTTTTCCAAAATTTCTGTGGGAGAAAGTTCTGGAATCTTCATGGATCCACAAATTTCCTCCGACCCATGTCTCCCAATAAAAATGGTTCCTCACTCGTGTGGGTGGGTGAAGGGCCCGTGACAGGCAAGGGCCCAAAACCTTGTGAGGCAACATCAAAATTTCAAACAAACCTGATTTTGCAAGGGGATCCCAGGAGTTCGGCGGCCATCTAGGGAAACCTACCAAACCCACACATATCTGAAAACTAGACACCCCGGGGAGTCCATCGAGCTATGACTTGCGCAGAAACCCCCACATTCTCTAACCCAGAATCCCCTGCACACCGCAAATTTTTCTGAAAAATCACTTTTTTCTCAAATGTCTGATTGGGAAAGTTCTGGAATCTGTGTGGATCTATACATTTTCTCCCACCCAGCATTCCCCCAGGCCTCCCGATAAAAATGGTACCTCACCCGCGTTGGTGGGTCAAGTACCCGCGTCAGGAAAGGGCCAAAAACGTAGTGATGTGTCATCAAAATTACTTATCACAAACCAACCTGGTTTTGCAAGGGGTCCCATGAGTTATTGGCCCGGGGCTCTGCGGCCATGTAGGGAAACCTAACAAACCCATATATTTCTGAAAAGTAAACCCCTGGGGGAGTCCAGTGGAGGTATGGCTTGCGTGGGTCCCCCAATATTCTCCTACCCAGAATCCCCTGCAAACCTCAAATTTAGCTGAAAAAATCAATTTTCTGTGTGGGAATCTGCATGGATCCAAATATTTCCTCCCACCCAGCGTTCCCCCAGGCCTCTCCATAAAAATGATACATCAGTTGTGTGGGTAGGCATAGTGGCTGCAACAGGAAATGGCACAAATCGTATTGTGAACAGAAAAGTCTAGGGTGGATGCACAGCCGTTTTACTTCACAAATTCGTTTAGGTTAGGTTCCCACTGCCTCTCTCCTGAACCACCGTGTGACATGAGCAACAGCAGCGCCCGGGGTACCTCGACATAAGCATGACCCGCCTGGCGGACTACTTCATGCTGGTGGGATTCGATTTAGAAAGGAGAGTGTTATTCCCTGATGTAGGGCTCAAAGTGCAGCCCGAAATGCATTGGACACTATGTACAATAATGATGCCTCATTGATGAGAATGTGAGATTACATAAAGGAACTGAACATGCTCTAATGAATTTCTGTTGAAAAAAGAGAACGTTTATAAATAAACTAAGCAACAATATGAACTAAACTGTGTGGAATCCTCTGATTACTCAAGAGGAGAAAATAAGTGTTCCCAAGGGGATGGTCCCAGTGACCCACTGGAATCACATGTTTCAAACAAATCATATTGTGGAATCACTGTGCCGGCACAAATGTCCTACCCCACAGCGTGCCCATGTTTCCTGAGTAAAATGATACCTCACTTGTGTGGGTGGAGCAGGGGCCCGTGACTGGGAAGAGCCCAAAACATAGGGATTAAGGGTAAAGCACCAAGAATTCTATATGCTACATTATTGGCTAAAACGTTTTTAGCCAATTCTGCATCTGACTCCCACACAAGTTACGTATCATTTTACTCAGGACACTTAGGAGAATGCTGTGGGGTAGGACATTTGTGCCGGCACAGTAATTACACTAATAAATATCTGGAAAATGTGTTTTTTTCAGCTAAATTTGAGGTTTGCAGGGCATTCTAGGTAGTAAAACATTGGGGGGTCCACGCAAGCTATGCCTCATTGGACTTTCCCGGGTGGCTAGTTTTCAGAAATGTTTGGGTTTGGTAGTTTTCCAAGATGGCCATCGAGCCACGACAAGGCAGCAACCTCTGTAGAGGCCATTCATACACCTTTCATTCATGATACACACAAGACCATTCACACCACCAGGCACAAAACCAACACATTACAACATTCACAAAAAGAGACAAGGTACACCGTGGTTGGGAAAGACAGAAAATACCAATATTTCTGAACAACCACCTATTCCTCAATCACACATACATACCGATTGGATTTGGCATGAGGGTGAGTGATGGTTCTGTATATACAGTTGTATTACCAGAAATTTCACAAAAATGAAATACACTGTTAATAATTGAAAGGATGAGAAACTGAACGATTGACACACAGCTCGTGAGCTGTAAAGCCACCACAAGGCACCAACCTCTTTACAGGCCATTCATGCACCTTTCATATGTGTGACACATACAAATCCATTCACACCGCCAGCCACGGGCCCAGCAAATTACAACACTCACACCAGCAGACAGTGCGATTCAAGGGCTCATCACTTTCACATGCCCACATTCCTGACACAGCAACCACACCAGCCTATGGATTGCGTGGAGTGGCACTTGGCTAGCAGTGTGTGTATTGACCAGTAGCAAGTCACTACTCACACACCGCCAGCCAAGCGCCAGTCAATGCACACAGCCAGCTGAGTGCCAGTCCACGCACACTGCTATCCAAGCACCAGTCTACGCACACCACCAGCTAAGCGCCAGTCCATGCACACCGCCAGCCAAGCACAAGTCCACACACACTGCCAGCCAAGTGCCAGTCCATGCACACCACCATCCAAGCGCCAGTTCAGAAACACCGCCAGCCAAGCGCCAGTCCAAGAACACCGCCAGCCAAGCGCCAGTCCAGGCACACCGCCAGCCAAGCGCTAGTCTATGCACACTGCCAGTTAAACGCCAGCCCACACACACCGCCAGCCAAACGCCAGTCCACGCACACCGCCACCCAAATGCCAGTCCATGCGCACAGCCAGCCAAGCGCAAGTCCACGCACACCACCTGCCAAGCGTCAGCCTACACACACCGCCATCAAAATGTAGGATTTTTTAAACAAAACAGAAAACACAAGCAAATTGCAAATAGATACAAATCTACTAACACAACATCTGAAACTAAATATATTACAAAAATGCCCACCTTGATATTGAAAACAAATATAAAACAATAGAGACCAGGCAGTTCACTTTACCACTTATGGATGCTCCCAAAAATTATTATGCGTGTGGAACATTCTAAAACAAGCAGGCACCCACAGCACAGGGTTAGATGGATACTCGGGGCTGTACATATGAGTCTCCTTCCGCGTACCTCTTCACCAACAGACTCTACATTTCCTACTGAGAAAGTCTTTGGAGGATGTGGGAGGAATGTGATCAGGAAAGAGGCGATCTTTTAATCTAGCCTCATCCTCCACCACTCCAACTCTAGGAACACTTGCCTGTTCCACTACAACAAGGCTGCCTATTACAGACTCCTGAAACTTAGCAAAAGTCATCTTTGACTCAGGACAATAATCCTTGAATACAATAAATGCATTAAAGGTTGCCAAGTGGAAAGGATGGATAGCCAACTTCTTATACCAAATGTAAGTCTTACGAAGAGCAGTGTAAGGTTCCAGCCTCTGATCTAGTCCATCAACACCACCCATGTGCTTATTATAGTCTAAAATGCACACAGGTTTGCGAGCTTCTGCAACCTGACCCCAAACAGTCACAGGTGAAGTGCTTTCATCATGGATAGTAGTCAGCATGTACAGATTAATAAAGGCACCCCCTTAAAAAGTAACTGCAAGGTCAGGGAAAAGGGGAAAAAAAACAATCAAACTATACAAATATAGTATACCTCCTCACCTATATTTCTCTGCAAAAGGCTTATTCAAAGCTTATGCCTGGGGTACACAAAAAATGCTCTGCTACACATAGAACTGATGTTTCATGTATACTCATTTTATTTCACTTTTTTACCTTTTTTTATAAAGAAACTTTCATCTATTGAATTCCTTTTTGCCTTGTATTAATACATAGTTACATTTGTGAATCAATCAACAATTTCATTATACGTAATACTCAAAAAGAATTATATAAACAACTTTACAAACGGAAATATATAACAGTCTTTTTCGATGACACAATTTATATGCAAATAATACACAATGTCCTTAAAGTTCACACCTTCTTTGAAAATCCAAACTCACAGTCCCCCTTGCTCATTCATACCTTTTATCACTGTACATACACATCACTTACACTCACTACATACATACTATACACCCCAAAACCAGACTACATACACAGATGAAACCATAGGGGTGAGACACTCAGCCCTCTAATGCTGTGCTGAGAACTGGGGTATTACACACAAACTGGTCAACACACATTTCAATGGCCTATTTTTCTTTTCTTGCCATCTACTTCAGGACCTATAGCTTTGAAGGTTTATGACAGGCTGAATGAAGGGGGAGAGCAACCCCCCTCGTTTTCCATCCACTTTTGGAATGACTGAAAATTGTGTGGGAACTTGGTAGAGGACTTTTCAGCAAAGGTCACCATTTATATGTAACTTCTACACTGGTGTACCGTTGTTCAAGGAATCGGCCAAAGTGGACATGGTTGCTTGTGGCACAACCTGCTCTAACTGTGAAGGTTTCCCAAAATAACTTATTTGTCAAAAGCTTGTGCAGGGACAGTGCAGTGCGTTGCTTTGCGAGGAACTTCTAGCTGTGAAGTTTTCAGACAGGAGAGATGTCTACATGCTGACTACCACAATCAAACTATACAAATATAGTATTCCTCCTGACCTATATTGCTTTGCAAAAGGCTTATTTAAACCTTATACCAGGGGGGTTAATCCTGGACTCTTTTCCAGTGTACAGCCCGAAATTAGAGACATATTCAGTCCTACTGTCAAACAGCATATACAGCCTAATTCAATCGCATGCCCTCTTGCTAGGAATGTATTGTCTAAAAACCAAGCAGAGCTTTAACAAGACCAAAGACTGCTATGTCTTTCCCTGGAGCATATATCTCAGAAAATTGATCTGCAAAGTGATTAATGACAGGCCGAATCTTAAAAATATGGTCATAATCAGGGTGATCTTGTGGCACCGCTAAACCATTATCGTCAAAATGCAGCATCCAAAGCAGAAGCAAATACCTATCACGACTCATGACTGCCGGAAATATAGCTGTTACCATCAAGGGACTAGTGGACCAATTTGAAGACATTGATGGCTTCCTTAGCAAGCCCATCAAAAATGTTAAACCCAAGAACCTCTTCATCTCTTCCATATTTGAGTGAGCGCACTGGGTAGCTCTAGAGTGGGGCTTAAGGCTGGCACTGTTGTCCCTCAAAACTGTTTTGCGTACAAATTAGTCTGCTCAACAATCTCTGCCGAAAATACATCGTCCATAAACAACTGACAAAAATGTATTTGCAAAAAGTTTTCAGTATTCACTCTACACCCTGGAACACCAGTAAAGTCTGCCAATGTCGGCTACACCATGGTCAGAGGAAGACTCAAAAAGCATACTAACAACCTGCTGGCAGTAATCCTGAGGCTAGACATATTCCTTACTAAGAAAGGTAGACTGCACAAACAAGTCAACAACAACCAACACTGTGCAAAAGAAGTAAGTACAAAAATGTGTGACTTTATCAAAAACATCTATATACTAAAAAGCTATACTATTCACTTGCAAGAGACACCAACACAATCCAGCACCTATTGTGCAGAGACAGCAAAAGCCAACGATATCCCACTAGAAAAAAAAACAATTATTCACAAGACAACAAAATACACATAAAGCACAAATGCAAAATGTTTTTGACACTCAAAAACAGAAGCCAAACATACTGCTAATATTACACCATTTGCAAAAAACACATGTATGCAGAGAAATGAAAATCATTTACATTGTACAAAAAAAGTCCCTCACCAAAAACACACGCAACTACACAAACAGCAGATCCACCAGTAACGAAACCACAACCTGGAACAGTCTAAAGAGCAAAAGCCTTGAACTATAACACAACGGGAGAAATAAAGCATTACAATTGCAATTTACAAGAAATAAAACAATTAACATCATAACATGCTATGCAACTACCTAACTGGTCGATCTGCCAGATGGGCCTTCAAATAGGACTGAGAAAAATGGGGGGTGATCTTGCCCAAGGGATTGGGTGAGGTTGTCTGCCTGGCCAATCTGTCCCCCAGGTGGGGCAGAAAACAGCAGACAGAAATGTGCCCCCCTTGGAGAAGAAAAAAGTCCCTCTTGCCTAGTAGGGTTTTCTGCCTCACCCCTCTCGCTTAGGACAGAAAGGCAACATAAATGGGCACATCTGTCCCCAGGAGGGACAGAAAATAACATTAACCAGATTTGAACCACTTTGAAGAAACCATGTCGCTTCCATTACACACAAAACAACATACCTGGTGCCTAGTGGGTTTTCTGCCCCGCCCTGCTGCAAAAAGTCCAAACAAAAGGGCCGATCAGGTAACGCAGAATACACACATAAACAAAATCTGCCCCCTGGAAGTGACCCTTGCCCAAGGGGTCACTTCCATTTTAATTTTAAAGAAATCTCTGGTGTGTAGTGGGCTTTTCTGCCCCCCCCCCTCTCGGGGCACAAAGGCCAAAATAACGGGCCGATCTGCCCCCGGGGGAGCTGAATAGACATGTGAAAAAATCTTCCATTTTAATTTTAAAGAAGTCCCTGGTGTCTAGTGGGGTTTTCTGCCCCTCCCCCCCCCACAGAAAGGACCCAGAAAAAGGCCAAACTGCCCCCAGGGGGGGGGGGGCAGAATACACACACACCAAACATTGCTCCCCTGAAGCCTCCCTTTCCCAAGGTGTCACTTCCATTTAAATTTTAAATAACTCCCTGGTGTCTAGTGGGGTTATCTGCCCCCCGGGTGGCAGAAAGGGGGGCAGAAAGGCAAAATAAATGGGCTGATCTGGCAGATTGTACCTAGAAAAATATGCCCCCTGGAAGCGACCCTTGCCCAAGGCTCTAGTGGGCGTTCCCCCCCCTCCCCCTGGGGCCAGAGATGCCCCAAAAATTGAACGATCCATCCGGGGGGGGGGGGGGCAGAAAGTCTTTAACCCCTTCGATGCTGATGACGAGCTCAGCTCGTCATCATCCACGGGGGGTGTGTGCGGATGACGAGCTGAGCTCATCATCTAACGCGGCTTTTAGAAAAAAGCAGCGTAGCACGAAAATAACCGCTGCAGCGATGCGGTTAAATTATTTTGCCCCCTAAGGAAGTGGCCCTTGCCCAAGGAATTGCTTCCTTTAAATAAAAAAAAATCCCTGGTGTCTAGTGGGGGCATACCTGCTGCACGATCGAGACTTCAGGGGGGAGGAAAAACTCTTTTTTCTCCCCCGATGCATCATCTGCCCTACCAGAGCAAGGAAACATACCTGTTTCCTCTGTGGACGCCTGGAAGCAAATGGCTTCCAGGCGTCCAGCGCTTCCTGATGACGTCTTCCAGAATGAGCAAACAGACAGTTGGTGTACCTCAGGACTCTGCTTTAAGTCCTACCCTGTTCAATGTATATCTTACAACACTGGAGATATTGGCAGAGTCTTTGGGTGCTAAAGTGATCTCTTATATTGATGACACCCAGCTTCTCTCTTCCTGAGGAAAAAGGAGAGGAGTTAGTTTGGGAGTCTATTAAAAACTGTCTCTCTAATCTGTTCCAGTGGTTGACGATTAATCAACTTAAATGCAACCTGGATAAAACCAAGATCATGATCTATGATTCAGCCTCCCCTAACCTATGGAGATCTTGCTAGCCAAAGGACTCTCTGCTTCCAGGCCCGAACATAGCTATATAATAAATGTACCCATTACATTTGATAGTGCCCTTTCCTATCCGTCACAGATTCAGACTCTGATGGGTTCCTGCTTTGGGACGCTTCAGATGCTGAAAACATTCTTGCCCTTCCTGTCAGGGTCTTCTAGGAGATTAGTAATCCAAGCATTAATTACCTGTAGATTGGATCATCTGGAGGCTCTCCATGAGCTCCCAATAATACAGAGCATATGGTTTAAAGCCATGGTTCTGGTACTTAAAGCTCTACATGGTTCACGGGCCGGCTATCCGAGGGAGAGAGTATCCAGGATTATATCCCTGTCAGAAACCTTTGGTGCTCTTCAGAATACTTGGCTAAAGTTACATGAATCTACTTGCTTCATTCAGGCAGCAGATCCTTTTCTTATTTAGGGCCAGTCAACTGGAATAAACTCCCTAGGGAGCTGTGCACAATACTGGACCTGTCTTCCTTTAAGAAAAAACCAAAGACTTGGCTCTCCCATCAATCTGCATAGGTCTCTGCTGAACGTACTATTTAGCATCGGGGCACTCTTCAGAGTAGCTGTGAGTTGCATAAATCTATATATAACATAACATAAATTAACAATATAACAAAGCCTCAAACTACCTTATTTTTACCTATGTCACCTAACCCTGGGCGGAGTTTGCGTAGCCATGCAAAGTGAACTCTGCATAGTGGTAAAAAATCTCCGCTGCGCTATGTGGTGTTCCGCAAGATGGCAGAGTTGCTTGTCCTGCCCATTTGATTGAAATTTTTCTGTACGGCAAAGAAGATTCCTTGTTCGAGGGGGAATATCGCGCAAACTGCATCACAATGTCACGCATGGGCACAACCATCTTATTTTCTTCTTTGTTATGGTGCTGGGCCTACTTTTCAATCCTGCCTAAATCTATTCAATCCTTCTTTACCAGAACCTTTTCTCTGATGCTTTTTATTTATTATCTTTCCGTCAGTCTTCTTAAGTGCATATTTTGTGTTTTCTTCTACTTTTTGTGTGTTTTTTGTGAGTTTTGTACTGGTGTTCTCTATTCCTTGCATTCTAATTTGTGTTACTTCCTTCTTTCTTCTCCCTTAATTTTTTTTATAATTTCTACATTTTATTTTCTGCCCCCACACTCCCCAGCATCTTGGCAGAGTGCCATGCCAAAAAGGTGGCAAAGAAGAGCCGCTTTTCTTGCGGAAGGCAGCACCAGGAAGGGGGGCCGTCTCTGGCCCTGTTTTCTGAGATGGAGGTGGCAGCGCTATTTTATTTTTATGCAGCACCACTGCCCCTCCACCCTAGTAGCAGGAAACAGGCCTGGGTCTGGGTACGTGCTCCTGGAGCACCAGCAGCGGTGAGCTTGGGTGTGTCAGGCAGTGTATCGCTGCTCTGGGATCCGGTGCACCCACAACCAGCTGATGCACCAGTGGTCCGATATCCTGGACTGAGAGCAGGAGCTAACGGACCTTCTAGGAGTTGAGGTTGTGAGGCTTGGTGAGAAGCTAATTATTATTATTATTATTGTGTCTTCTATGTTATTGCTAATATTTTTCTGCTAACATGCAGGCTAGGTATGTAATGTTTACAAATCTTATATTATGTGATTTTTATTCCAGGCATGTACTTGGCTCTACCTAATTGTACTTGTTTGCAACTTTGCACTAGCTTCGGGTGATTATGTTAGAACTTAAGATAAGTAATGCAGACCAAATAGAGACTCCTTTGCTTTGTCCTGTCACTACTAAGATAGTAAGTATTAGTAATTTAGTGGAATGCTTCATCTGACTTCAGTTCTTAACCCCTTTATGTAGCTTGTACAGTGACAAGTAAACAATCAATTTTTGTGGACTTAGTGAATTGTGGCCGTCAAAGAGGGTTGAGAATGATTGTGTATGAAATCGGAACTTTTAGGCAACTATCATTTGTTGCAATTTATTTCAAAGTGTTTGAAAGAGGTGGGCTAGGTAGGTTAAGGAAATGTGGAACTGATAGGACTGTCTGCAATACTACTCTACTACTAGTTGATATGATTTAGGAAAGTTCAATGTTTTTGTATTTGCCATTTTTTAGTCTAAACGTTTTTGGGAGTGGTTATTTATTTACCACCAATTATTTCTTGTCTCTTTAATTATGTCTTACATACATCAGCATCCAGGGGCAGAGGCCAATGGAGGCAGATGAGGGAGCTGGAAGTGCCTCCCAGCAGGAAGAAGGATCCTTGGTCGATGGCTCGGCTGGCCCCAGTAAGTCCTCCTATTTTTAATATTAATATATATTGCTCTAACTTTAACTGCTCCTTATATTGAACTATTTTCTTCTTGTTTCCTAATTTTATTTCTTTCCCAAATACTCTTTGATCTATCCATTGAAAAAATCTTGTTATCCCTGCAGTATCCTATTATTTACTCAATTATTTTCTATTTCTAGTGTCTGTATTTCACCTCAAACTGCCTCTGTTTGTAGCTTCCTTTCTTCTGGTTTTTCAGTCAGCTTTCCCTCCCCCCATATCTATTTTGTGGACTGCCTATTGGTGGTACTGTAAGGCTCAGAGAACCCATTGCTCCTTACTACTTGTACTCTACTAGTACGACTACTAATACTACTATTCTGCCATTCGGAATACATGCCCAGGTAACTTTCTTCTACGCACGTTTTTTTTATGAAAAGGCTTTCTTTTACTTTTCCATGCTCAATCAGTAAAACAAGAGATTGGCCGTGGTCACGTTGGACACCCCAAAGTTGTGTCTTCATCTAGCTACGCCTAGTATTATTAGCAGCAGTTGATGGTGAACTGATTACTATGCACCATGGCTGGAAGGAAGTATGAGGAGAGGACAGCACCATTACATTTGCCAACCAAGAAGACTTTATGTCCATTTGTCCAGCCAGTTGGCCACTCATTATTTTAAAAAACTCAGATTCACCATTAGCTCGAGCCACTTAGTTCATTCCTTTATAGGTTGTCTTCTTGAGAGACTTTTCAAAAACGGCAACCAAGAAACACAAAATGCCCTTCTGGATGATTTATACTTTTTGATAGAGCATACTGGGACTGCACCTGAATTGCTAGTGATGTGTGTGGTGTATGTATTTTCAATTATGCTACAGAAATAAATACATAGGGGTAGGTGCATGTGGCATCTAACAAATGTTCAATGTTTTTTTCTAGCCGCACCAACCACTAGTGCCGGGGCCAGTAGGGATGGCGGTGCCATCCAGGGAGCAGGTACAGCAGCTGCAGGGGGTGAGCAAGCAGCAGTGGCGGACGGTGGTAAGATACATTGTTTGCTTATTGACAATTTATGTACTTGCTGCAATCGTCTATATTGTACTGTTGAGAAGTGGGTGGGTGAAGGATGGGTGAAAGGTGAAAGAAATTATGCCTACCTGTGTGTGTAAGAGTATATGGGTGAAAGGAATCCTCCGGGTGGTTTGATGGGTCAAAGAAAGGTTGCATGGGTGGTTAAAATGACAAATGTATGTTGGTGAAAGGTTTGTTGTGAATGATAGCATTATTTGGATGAAAGGATAGTACTAGTATTCATAGTGAAGACTGGATGAAGGGAATGTAAAACTTAAATGTGACTTAGTAGCCATGCCAATGGTAAAGAATGAAAATAATGCTAGAAGAAATATGCAGTGAAAAAAGGAAAAATCCCTGGGAAGAAGAGTAAACGAGGAATGTTTTTTTATCAAGGTTTTTGATTCAAAGATTTTATCAAGGTTGTATTTCAGACTACTCCCTTGATTCACAGTAGTTTTCAAGCACAACATATATTATGTACCCCTGCCCACCCATCATCATCAATCACCTCACTCTGAAGCCCACTCCCTACCCATGGTATTTTTGCCAGTTCAGCCATGGGTGGCCCATCGGATGCATGGTAGTACCTCACGTTGCGCTGTATATGTTTCATATATTACTAGTTATTCATCTGCCTTGTTTTAGACAGGGTAAAAGTGAAAGTGAGCATTGTATTTACCAGAGCATGGCCATGACAGGAAAATAGATAATTGTGTGTACAGCTGCCCCTCCTGCAGGCAGTAGCAAAGTCTAACATGACACAAGTATGTCTGTCTGGAGTGCAAGCTGAGCTGGCATGCCTACATTCAATCAGCTAAATAGGAGAGACAAAGAAAATGTGTATACTATAGAACATAATGCTTGGAACTGTAATCACATCAAAATCAAATGAGTTGATGATTCTAGGATATCAGCAAATGTTATGTGCTGCTAGTGCTACTGTACCACTATATAATTTTATGTGTTACAGTTTGGCTAAGAATATTGGATACAATTGGTTCCTTTGCTTTCTTGATAGAGCAATTCATGCCAATCCACCATCATTCAACTCACAACCCAACAGGTAAGAGATTGCAGCCAGGCCCCAACAAATTGAGCTGGAAGCTATCAGGGCTGAATATCAGCTGCTGGTGGTCCAGGAGGAGGAGGAGGAGGAGGCAGCAGCTGCAGCCTCCAAGGCCACAGGCCCCAGACAGGCCCCAGTGTTAGTGTCGGGTGGCTGCCTGCCATGGTCAGACAGCCACCCGCCACTATTCATCAACCACTGCTGCTCCCCCCTTAGACTCTATAGAGCATTTCAGTGCTGCATGCTCCTGAGGATGTCACAAATGGAAGACAGGATAGATGAGGAAATCTGACTCTTGGGGTTTTTGGCATTTTTGTTAATGGACATTTGTTAGGACAATTTGGACTTTCGTTGAACATTGGTTGGGGTTAGGAAGAGGGTCGGGCCAGGTGTTTTGGGCTATAGTTTATTTGGGAAATATATTTTTTATGGCTGTACATATGACTTAATTCTTTTTTGGGGGTTACTCTTTTACTTCTCACTTTTTTCTTCGCTGCACAGGCGTCTGGTACCTCACTTGTCCTATTCTCTCCTCCTAGTCTCTGCAGTCTGCAAATATATCAACCCCCTAAGAACTTGAAGGAGGTGTGGGTGGGAATGTTTCTAGTTTATAGATTATTGTAGCCAAGCAATCCCCACAATTCTTCTCTTCCCTGTGAATAGGCAAATCGATGGCAGCATGGTTTCCCAAGGTGCCATGGTGGTGGTAGTAGACAGCACCAGCATGCTTGCAGACTAGTTGTTACATTCGAGTGAAAGAACCAGATCAAGAAGCGAGTTCTACTCCCTCCTAGCTGAACTCAAATTGTAGGATGAGAAATATTTTACGCAGGAAACTAATTACATTGAAATAAAAAAACTGAGTTATTGATGTTTTGCACAAAAAAATAAAGTCAGTCACCAGAGGAAGACTAGAGTATGACTGAGAGGCAAGATGGCGGCCGCTTAAGAGGCCATCATCGGTGATAGCTGGCTGTGGCAGAGTTTCAGCAGCATCAGCAGGATTCAAGATCCATCTAACCCTAGCAAATTAAATACCTTTTGATACCCCCCCTGGAACCTCCCAAAATCCCCCCCACTTTCCACCCGATGCTGAACCTCCGCAGTAGAAAATGTTTAAAACGTACCGAGCTGCTGCAGAATAAATGTTTTATCGAGGAGTACCTGCTGCAGTTTTTCCGGCGGCTGGTGAGGGACGGCTTCCCGATGGCTCGAAGGTGGTGGACCCACCAGCGCTTAGGAGAGGAAAGGGCGGAGCAACCAGCAAACTTCACCCGGTGGGTCCCACGATAGTGGAGCTGCTCCTTCGGACGAAGGATGCACAAGCAGGAACAGAGGTGGTGTCAAGTGCGGGTAACGGGAGTGCTCGAGGCGGCAATGAAGTGAGCCTAGAGATTGCGATTGTCAGTGAAGAGTCTCAGGATGGCTCAGGCGCTGATAACCCAAAAAGTCCAAACAATCCAGGTCAGCCGCAGGAAGATATGGCCGCTCACAAGGCCAACGAGCCGGTAGATAGAAATGTTGAGAGTGACCCAGCCGGGATAAGTCCTGTGAAAATTGCGGAAGTCCCACTGAGGGGCAGCAATAACGAGAACAGCAGCAGTAAGATACTGAATAATAGGCATAAAGTGGGTGAAGTAGAAACAAATCATGAAAAGGCCAATCAAATCAATAAACAGCCAAAGTGTGGCGCCAAAGGTTGTCAATGAAGTAAATAATGTGAGTGCTTTACCTCCGGTAACTGACCAAAGTAGGATAGATATTGATATAGAACCTAACGACTGCTTCTTCTCGGTATCAGAAGGGGCAAAATGGTCAGACGATGGTCTGAGTACATCTAAGGGGGGCAGCAGCCAAGAATCTGATCCGGAGGATAGTGACGAAAATCTCCCCACGTTAACTTATATATACAAAAATCGAGAAAAACTGCGATATGGAGTGGTATTCAGAAAAGGTAGAGGAAAGATTTGAGATGGGACTACTCATCAGCCCTGCCTCTATCTGGCTCACTCCATGGTAAATCTCCAGTGGCAGTACCAGAGGGGGGTCCCCCTACATTGGATACAATTCATCAAGCATAACTTGGGCACAGGTAAGAGACTCGGCAAGACAGCAGGAAGAGCCAGATGGGGCTGAGGAATATGCAGGGGGTCATCAGGAAATTGTCTAAAGTCTGTGCAAGTATGGGAGAGAGAGTCACAAATTTGGAAGAAAGAATCGTGGTGGCAGAATAAAGAAATAAAGGATATCCAATGGAAACTTGAAGTGTTTGAAAATCAATACAGAAGAAAAAACCTTAGGGTGTTAGGGGTCCAAGAGGGGGTGGAGGGGTCCGACACCAGGCTGTATATAATTGATCTTTTCAAGGAAGCTTTTCCAGAATTAACCGGGTGGAATTGGGCAACAGAGATATAGAGGGCCCATCGCATTCCGTTTAATTTGCAAACACCACCATAAGACGGTGTTAAACCAAGGGCTACACTAGTATACTTTGGGAACTTCATTTTACGCCAAGTAATTTCTGATAAAACAAGGCCGGACAACTTATTTGGCCTTTTCAAGGAGAAAGGGTTCAAGCATATCTTATTAACCCAGCCCAGCACAAGATTATCAACCAGGGGAGTAAGCGCCACTTTGCATCAGAGATAAAAGCAAAGGAATATCTGGACTCTTTTGATAAATGAAGGTGGAGGGGTAAATAAATATTGCTGTTCTTTTGGAAGGCAGGGAAAGGGGGTGGGGGTGGAGGAGGGGATTGGGGGTGAGTGGGGAGGGTGAAGGTGTTATAGTATAGTTTATTTGGTGCTAGGATTGTCACATAGTGGCTTTATTAATGTTTGTGTATGGTGTTCTTGGAGTTTTGAAAAAAGATGCCCAGCCCCTAGCATAGCGCGCATCACATGCACAGACCTAGGTCTGAGTGCCTCATTTGGGTGTGTGGGGGGTGGAGGTTGGGATTGGAAAGGTGAGGGGGGTATTTCACTGGGGAAGGGAAAAAAGGGGAAAAAAAGGAATTACCTGGTATGATAATCTGTGCATATGGATCCAAGGAGTTTTTGGAGGTATCTGAATAGGCGGAAATTAAGGACAGGGGATAAGTCACAAAGATGAAATGGGGAAGCTTAAGGTTTGCTCTATTAATATTGGGGGCCTGAATGATTGGGGCAAAAGACAAAGGATGGGCCATTTTGTCAGATCGAATCAAATTGATGTAGTCTGCTTACAGGAGACCCACCTACCCTGGGCTAAAAAACACTTGCTTAATATTTGAGGTTACAATATGCTGGCCTGCTCCTCGCAAACATCTACTATCAGAGGAGTGGCTATATTGACCAAGTCTAGTTTGGGGGGGTCTAGACGTCATCTGGCAAATCCGTATGGTTGATGAGCACTGGTTGAACTTGAGTTGGGTTTTACAATTTGTACTATAAATGGATCTAACCAGGATGACCCGGAAACCTTTGATAATTTGGAAATAGAACTTGTGAACTGGACAAGCCCCCTCATAGTTTGTGAGGATTTTAATATTGCAGCTGATTTTACAGAAGTAGGAATGAATACCCTGTATTTGGGCCACAAGCCTAGGGTATTTTGAGGTTAATCTCATTGATTAAATCTCATGGGTTGTTGGATGTCTGGGGGGTAAAAGAGCCAAACAACCCGGGGTACATGCCCCTTTAAAATATATTCTAAGCTGGACTATTTCCTTATCTCTGCTATGGAGGCAAGCAGAGTATGAATTAAAAAGTATCCAAAAGTCATTACCGACCACAATCCGTTAACTTTATATTACTTCATTGATACTATATTGAGGCCTCCTTTAAGGTGGACGTTTGGGAGGAGATTGTTAGCAGACACTAAATTCAGGGAACACTTAAAGATCTGGGCTCACCATTTCTTTGATATTAATCAGTTTACTGCATCCTGCAATATGGTATGGGACTCATTCAAATCCGCCCTGAGAGGGGAGGTAATCAGCTATTCCACCAGGCTGAGGAATGAAGTTAGAGCTCAGAATGAGAATCTCTTGACACAACTGGCGCAGGCAGAGGAACTCCATGTGAGGGATATAGTTGGGCGTGAGGCTGCAAGGAGCCAGCAGACAGTCCTTGTAATTTAAGCTGAGTTAAAAAAAACAGATAGCTCAAAAAGCAGCAGATGAGTATCAAACATATAGGGGTAGGATGTATGAGACTGGGGAGCAGGCGGGTAATCTTTTGGCCCTCAGGATTAGGCAGGAACGAAACAGGAATGTTATAAAAAGAATCCATGAGGGGGCCCAAGATTAATCAGATCCAGACCAGATTCGGAATGTCTTTAAGAATTTTTATTAGACTCTATACTAGAGGTCTTCAAACTTTTGGATGCCGAGACCTCCCTGTCAAAATTTCCAGGCTTAAGGACCCCCTCCTGAAAACAATTTCTAGAACTTGGAACTTCTCTTCACAGACAATCAAAAATGCCCCCAAGTTCCCATGGCAAATCATTTTTACAGTGGGGAAATATTATTAAACAGTGTTTAGCAAACTAAAGGTTTTTGGGTGATCATAGTTTGGAGTCACAGGTTTACTACACAGTTCAAACAAAAAGTCTCAAAAAAGATTTGCCCAAAAATCCACAACAGTACTTTATTTTTCCTAAACGAAACATAGTTTGGCAAACTTTATAACACTTTTTTAACTAATGGGATGAGTGTGCCTGTTTTTCTCCACAGAGATTGTCAATTTGTGGATGTATCTTTGCTACAGCCATCCTCAGGTTGTGCTCCACCTCAAGCCTTGAATGGTACTTAGTCTTTAATACTGCCAATGCTGAGAAACCAATCTCACATAAATATGACGAACTAAAAGGCAGAATAGTCTTGACTGCAATTTTTGACAAGCATGAATGTTCCTCAGACATGTTCCGCCAAATTTCCGCCAATGGGATTTTGATAAATTGCATTTCGAAAATGAAATCGCTATGGGCCTGTAATGACCGACTTTTTCTGGCCCTTTTAGAGGGAGAATGATGGAGAATGACTCCAGTCTATTACCCTTGTAGTATAGGGATTGGGACTATAAGTAGGACCTCTTCAGGAGGCACAGTAGGGCATTTTCGTACCCCTTTCTTTAGATCAGGGCTTATGAATTTAAGCTAGGGGATAAATATATAAGTATTAGAGATGATCCATCCTTTTGCTAGAGTGTTAGGATATTTTCCATGGAGTTATGCGTATTTTGGGCCCTCTAGGCCTTAAACGGGACAGACTCCATCTTGCCCTCTGTCTGGTAGCTCGAGAGGCCTTCTAGGTCAAGTGTAATGTTTTAGTTTCAAGGTGTTGTTCGCTTGGAGAGAACCGGCTCAGGCCGGCCCTTATCGAAGGAATGTATTTTTCTCCACTCCGAAGACACAACTTCAGGCCGGCCGGCTGGGAACGTGTCCTTGGTACGGGGAGGAACAAGAATTTGGTGGGCGGCAGGTTACTGGCCGTAACTTTCCATGAAGGGACAGGCTTTGATATTAGCGAAGGTGTTAGGCAGTTAGGGAGTTAGTTTGTAGGCGGCAGCTAGCCGTTAGCATCTCTGCTATTAATTATTTCCACGGCGGACAGTCGCCATCTTTGAAGTCCGAGAAAGATTTAAGACCGAGACTCTCTGAGAAAGACTGAAGGAGAAATAGCGCGGAGCGCACAGAGACAGAGAGAGAGAGATACGGTAGCTAATAACCAGCAAGGTTCCAGTGACTTGGAGGGAAGCAGAAGAGATTGAGCCTAGCGGTGCAGACGTGTACTTATGACGGCTGGGGTGTGACTTAAGACGAGCCAAGACACAGAGACGAGAAGGGAACCTAGATGACTGCCGAGCCCCGACTTCACATTAACCAGGTGACCTCCGCCCTTTCCTTAAATAAGCGCGCACTCTAACCTTTACCTTTTCTTTGCAGAAAATATATTGCATAGTATTGTGTTTATGTTAAATGCTAATAAAATACCCCGAGTTCTTAGTGAACCGACATGTGCCTTGTATTCTTGTTCAATCATGGTAACTTACCCGTCTAGTTGAGCATTGTTTGCATGAACGGATGTGAAATCCCGATCAGGTAAGGAGTGATTAAGCAAATAAGAAGCGAAGGGACCTCTGATGCCAGGAGCAGAAGGTACATATTATAATTCGGAAAACAGTACTAACTTTCATTGTCATAGTTTTATCCCAAGTAGATAAATGAGAAGTTGCTCCCATAGGTGTTCATAGGAAAGTGGTCGTCGTTGATATACGGCGTTAATGAAAGCGCTGGGGGGGATACCAGCGTGGAGGTTCGCCGGATTGTGAACCGTGTGTTAATGAGAGCGCTGGGGGGGATACCAGCGTGGAGGTTCGCTGGATTGTGAACCGTATATAAATGAGAGCATTGGGACTGCAGGCCCGTGTGTAGAGATGCCGGATTGTGTGTCATATCTGCCCTAGGGTAGATTAGTCTGGGTCTGAGTGGCCGCGAGACTAGCTGATATGAATAGGATATGGTAGAGAATCTATGCATGTTTATTGCTATTTCCCCATCCTTAGGTACGAAATGTACATATATGTATCCATACCCATTGTAAATACGTTCTAAGGAGGGAGGTGATTACGTTCTGGCTGGGTTGGAGGGGCCCCTAGGGGCTGATCCCATCTAAGTGGAAAATCCGGCCATTACAGGGCCTCAATTAGGTCTTCCTGAAGGTGCACTGGGAGATGCATCCACTAGAAAAGTGGAAAACGCTTTTTTAGTGGATGCCTTAAGAATTTTATTTTTATCTCTTTTTAATAGCCCTGATTAAAGTACTAATGTGGTGCAAGTGATTTATATGAATTTAAGGTCATCCAGGCATGGGACCTGTCTGCAAAGGGTTCCTTGTCCTCAATCACCGCAATTTGTTTTACACATTTCCAGGCCAATTTTTTGAAAGTTGAATGACCAAGTTGAGTGTTCCAAAAGTCCATAAGCTTGGTACTTCTCAAAGGTGTCTGAAGATATCTCCTCACTTGACACGTATCCCTATGCTGGATTTCATACCACAGCAGTTGGTTTAACGTATTTGGAGTAGCGTTTATGATCTTTTGTAAGCATTTGACATAAGACCCGTGCCTGGTCAGGGATTGATGTAGGAGGCGAGCTCCAACCTTATTTGAGCCGGTGAAGTGTAATGCGGGTGGCAAAACATGATCCTCTAAGCTTTGACCAGTGTACTATCTAGTAACTTGGCATCCCTCCCCCACAATGCTTCACTACTGTAGGTGATTGTAGGGAGTAGTTTGGCCTGAGCTACCTTCAGCAGTGGGCTCAGTGGCGACCCCATCACTTGGTTAGCAAGATTTTTCATTGAACGAGCTATTGCCAGCCCTCTCCTTCTTATTTCATTTTTTTGGTGTTTAAATGTTCCTTCCTTGTCAAGTATGACTCCTAAATATTTATAATCCTGCGATGATTTGAGTTGATTGCCATTCAGAAACCAATCCCTCTGCAGATTTCTTTTGTTGTTTATTGTCATTGACCGAGTCTTACTGAGATTGATTTTTAAAGTATTTTCTGTGGCATAGTTCTGCATTTCCATTAGTAGGTGTTGAAGACCCACATAAGTGTACCTGAGCAGAACTACGTCGTCTGCATACATTGGTCAATGTTTTTCCACCTAGCTTCGGGGAGTGTGAGTTTCAAGCATTGAGTGCCTTTGGGAGGTCAGCCATGAATAGATTGAACAGGGTGGGAGCAAGCACACAACCCTGTTTCAGGCCTTTAGTTGTAGGGACTTTAGAGGAGAGGTGGGTTCCGCCCCCTAGTTTCACCTGCGCTCAGGTGTCAGGCAAAGAGAGTTTGTGTAAGAGGGAAGGATTCTAGTCCAGATTAATATTAGTAAAATTGGAAAAATTGAAATAGGCCTAAGTCACATAGGAATTTTGGGGTATGTGAAGTAGTACTCACAATGGAACACTTACATACTTTTGGGAATTGGCCTCAAAACATCTACAATATGAATAACAAGGAAATATTCGTATACAATTGGTACAAACACTTTTATTGATAGGGAGTTGGATATTTTGGGATTAATTCACAAAGCCATGTGCTAATTCCATAATGCACTTTGTGATCTGGCCCTCTACTTTTTTCTGTAGTTTAATGCATACTTGAAGGTCTTATAGACCAATATGTTTTTTAGGATGTAAAGTGCTATTTCTGTTGGACTGTTTCAGGTACCCATATAGGTCTTTCTGGCATGGCCTCCAAAACATTTCTCAGATGGGAATACGAAGGGAATTTTTATGTAAAATTTATACAAATTGAAAAGACTGTGCCCTCTTTGCACTTTTACTAATGTACAGAGTTAGCCGTGTCTGGGATGATGCACAAAGGCATGTAAGTACCTAAATAGAGAACTATAGTAGAACGACTACTCATAAGCATAAGTGCTTTTTCTGATTCTGCCCCATAAACGTCAGTATTATGGAGTGAACAATTCTTGCTTCTTTGTGATTTTTAATTTACTCAATAGCAAGTTGATCTTATGAGCAAGAGTTTGGTGAAATGTTTCTTTTGTTAAGATGTCATGTCATAGCAACTTTACATTCATAAGTACACCGCTATATTACAATGTGGGGAGTCACAGCATCCGACAGAAAGATCATCCACCGCATCTCCGCCGGCAGGCAATCCCTCCGATTGCCCACCAGGCAGATCTTGGGCCTAATTTGGTGGTGGTGTCTGGAAGACACCATCATCCATATGAGGATGCCTGGCGAAGAGGGCCTCCGCCGCCATTGAAAGGCATGCAGTCTTTTGTATTGGGGGCCCTTTGTGGAACCGCAGGCTTTTGGGGTGAATGGTGGTGCACTTGGGGGTACCAATGGTAGCCCCCTACATTTACATGCAAGAGGTGGCATGCACCCCACGGTGCCTGTCACGTTGTGCATGCAAATGTAGAACATGCATTTTTTAGGTTGCGGCAGGTGCTGCTTACGGCACCGTCCGCTGCAATTTTAAAAATGCGCTATGCGACCGCCATGGTGGCAGTCGCATCCTGATTGGAATGGCGGAACCGCAGCACCTCTAGCAGGCGGTCCCTTTTGCCGTTGCGGTCGCCATCGTTATGATGCCCCTAGTTGCAAGGTTACATTTACATGTGTAGATATATTCACATATACGTTTACTCTTACATCTAGGAGATGCATTGCTTCTTTTTATTCACCATTCACAAGTGTAAAGATACTATGAGATGTAGACATATAAGTCTTTACCCCCTCAGATAGGGAGGGCGAGGGAGTCAGCTACAACATCATTTACAACTGTAAGCTTAATACTTGTATTGTTAAAACATATATATATATATATATATATATATATATATATATATATATATATATATATATATATATATATATATATATATATATATATATTCACTGAAAAAACCATAGGTTTCACACCAGTTATAGTTACCTGGAAATTTTACTGACATAAAACCATTGAAATTCCCACGTTATAGTTAGTTGGACTCACTATAACTTGCGCGTGCAATGCACTGCTGATGACATCACATATTACATCACTCATGACATGGTCAGTGACATCACTCATGACATCACTGATGACACCATCCAGTGAATGTGTGCCTTTCTGAAAATTAAATATGTTTTATATATGTATATGTTAAGGTCGATGGGAGAATAAATGTTTAAATAAGTGTCTGAATGGATGTTTTTTTTAAAGAAATTGATTGGTTAACTGTTTTATTTAGTGTATCTTAGTGAATACATATATTAGCGAGTAATGTTTAAATATTTAAATATATGTATCAGTGTTTTACTTTGTGTATAAGTGGCTGCATGGGTTGGTGAGTAGCTACATGTGTGTGTATATGGGTTATTAGATTTTTTTTTAGTATCAGTATGAGTGTCTGTATGGTTTGGTGGGGCTGTTACTTAGCACATAGATGCATCAATGACTGACTCACTGTTTGTATGTGTTTTGAAGACAGCATTTGTGTAGGATTGTATGGGTGGATGAGTGTGTATATGTGTGTGTTAGAGAGTGAATGCCTCTCTCACTAGTGTCTTTATGAGTAACTACATATGTTTTAATCTTGTATATATGAGAAATGATGAATATAAGTAAGTATATGTGAGAGTGAGAGATTGAAAGAGTTCCTGTTTAAATAAGTATGTGTTTCTATAAGTGATTGTTTAAGAGAGTAAGTATGTGTAAGTTTCCTTAGAAGTAATGTGCTAATGTGTGTATAGTTGTATATGCAAATAAATGGATGTTTATTAGTTTATTTGTATGTGTGAGTATATGTATGAGTAAGTTTTTGATGACTGTCAGTGTGTAACAGAATGAATAGGGGTATCACTACATATGATGAGTGAGTATATGTATGAGTGAATACATAAAACTGTTGGTGAATGTGTGAATTTGTATATAGATGGTGAAATTACTGAATTGGTTGTTGTAACTGGTATGGGTATATCCACTTTTTTGTTAATGTTAGTTTCTATTTTTGAATATGTGTTTCAAAGGTTACTTTACAGTGAAAGGAGGTCTGTCACTCTGTCACAAGGATGGTGTCATCAGTGATGTCATGAGTGATGTCACTGACCATGTCATGAGTGATGTAATATGTGATGTCATCAGCAGTGCATTGCACGCGCAAGTTATAGTGAGTCCAACTAACTATAACGTGGGAATTTCAATGGTTTTATGTCAGTAAAATTTCCAGGTAACTATAACTGGTGTGAAACCTATGGTTTTTTCAGTGAATTTAATAGGTTTTTTAAATGCTAATTCCTAACTATAACCGGTGTGAAACCTATGGTTTTTTCAGTGAATTTCATAGGTTTTTTAAATACTAATTCCTAACTATAACTGGTGTGAAACCTATGGTTTTTTCAGTGAATTTCATAGGTTTTTTTAATGCTAATTCCTAACTTTTTATACAGTCTCATACCTATGTGTTTTTTAGTGAATTGCTAAAGTATGTTTTTCTAAAAATGAACACGATAATGTATATTGAGATAATATTTTTAATTTAAAATAGTTTTTTTTTATATTTCACCCTTGTGCGCTTTTTTAAAGTGATTATTTTTCCAAAGTACCCTCCTTGGAGCGCTCCCCGGTGCGCCCCCCGGTGCGCGTACCGGGCGCTTCCCCCGCGAAAAACGCAAAAAAAAAATTTTTTTTGAAGGCCCCGCGGGGCCCTTTAATGGCCCCCATATCAAACCTAGGGGGTCAGGGGGGGTCTACCCTACCCCCTTATGGTCAATTCCCCCCTTTGTTTTTGCCACCTCTTATGACTAGATTTTACCGATAGACAAGATGGCGGCCGCTCCGGACTGTTTAGAATGTTTACAGACAACTGAGAGCCAATCAGCTTTCTGCGCGCAAGTCGCGTGTCGCGCCTGGAGCGCTCACTGGTGCGCGTACCGGAGCGCGGCTACAGATATATATATTTTTTTGAACGTTAATTTCTCAAAATCCACTGAAGCACATATCTTGAGACATAGCAAAGGCACATCGGGCTACCAGTCCCTACAATTTTGCCAAGTTTGGTGGAAATCCATTCAGCCGTTCGGGCTAAAAGTGAAATCGACCGCCCTATGGAAATTAACATGGGGAAAACGCGTTTTGGGACCCCCCTTTTATCTCGGCCCCCGCTTAACGTATCCCCCCCAAACTTTCAGGGAAGGACCGGAACCCCGCGAGGCCATTTTCAGGAAATTTTCAGGCAGATTCGTCAACCGGCGCCAAAGTTATTCTAAATAGAATTTTGAGATTTAACATTGAAAAAAATCCTAACTATAACTACCTACTGGCGACCGCCAGTAGGTAATATGTATATATATATATATGTATATATATATGTATATATATGTATATATGTATATATATATATTCACTGAAAAAACCATAGGTTTTACACACGTTATAGTTAGGAAGTAGCATTTGAAAAACCTATGAAATTCACTGAAAAAACCATGGGTTTGACACCAGTTATAGTTAGCTGGAAATTTTACTGACATAAAACCAATGAAATTCCACGTTATAGTTTGTTGGACTCACTATAACTTGCGCGTGTAATGCACTGCTGATGACATCACTTATTACATTACTTATGACATGGTCAGTGACGTCACTAATGAGATCACTGATGATACCATCTTTGTGACAGAGAGACTAACCTACTTGCACACTAAAGTAACCCTTAAAACACATTTTGAAAAAAAAAATAACATATAAAAAAAAGTGGACATACCTATACCAGTTACAACAACCAATTCAGTAATTCCAACATTTATATACACATCCAATAATTCAATACCAGTTCTATATAGTCACTCGTATATATACTCACTGATTATATATAGTGATACAGCTATACATCCTGTTATATACCGACAGACATCCAAAAGTAAATCACACACATATTCACACTTGCAAATAAAGTAATAAACATCCATTTATTTACATAGACAGATATACACACAGTAGCACCTTACTTCTAAGTAAACTTACACTTACTTACTCTTTTAAACAATCACTTATAGAAACACATACTTATTTAAAGAGGAACTCTTTCAATCTCTCACTGTCACATATACTCACTTATATATATCAATACTTACATAAACTAGATTAAAACATATATCATTACTGATAAACACACTAGTGAGGCAGGCATTCACTCACTAACACACACATATACACACTCAGCCATCCATACAGTCCCCCACATCGATTAAGACACTTATTTAAACATTTATTTTTACATCGACCTCTACATATACATATATAAAACATATTTATTTTTTAAAAAGACAGACATTCACTAGATGGTGTTATCAGTGATCTCATTAGTGATGTAATATGTGATGTCATCAGCAGTGCATTACACGCGCAAGTTATAGTGAGTCCAACTAACTATAACGTGGAATTTCATTGGTTTTATGTCAGTAAAATTTCCAGCTAACTATAACTGGTGTCAAACCTATGGTTTTTTCAGTGAATTTCATAGGTTTTTCAAATGCTACTTCCTAACTATAACGTGTGTAAAACCTATGGTTTTTTCAGTGAATTTCATAGTTTTTTTGAATGCTAGTTCCTAAGTATGTAATCACGTTCGTAACTAGATAGTGTCACCGCCTACACGTCCTGAGAAGTGCATGTAAAGTCATGTGACTTGAAAACAAGACTTCCAATTGGTTCTTAGTAGTTTCTGTTCTGGTATTTACACAAAGCATTCCACCCACTTTCCTCACAATCTTTTCTACTCTAAAGAGACAACAACGTCGAGCATCTTCCGGAAAAGTTTGCTGAAATGGCTGCCGTTCTGCATTCATCTTCCGAATCGGAAGGAAATGAGCGACCACCGTTAAGAAGAAAAAAGGAATCTTTCATTTGGCAATTTTTTACTTATCCTGAAGATCAAAAGAAAGTGAATGCGCCAAAAGTAACCTGCACGATATGCAATACGGAGCTCTCAAGGGGAAATCCAAATAAAAAATATTCCTTTTCTATACACACCATGCAGCGGCATGTTAAACAAAGGCATCCTGAGCATTATGCAAAAGCATCGACAAGAGCCCTGGCCACGCTATTACCATCAGAGGTGGCCAGCACATCTTCTGGTGGACGACCTGTATCTCCATCGAGTGCTGAGATGGACTTGAGACCATATCTTGCGAAGGTGCACATGAAATGCAACGAGTGTGGAGAAATTCTTTTGTACGGAGAGCAGAGCCTCGTTCTTATTCAACTCAAAATTGAAAGTCATAAATGCCCCAAGAAAAGATAAATTTCTTCACTTCACTTTCATAGTATTACATACTGAAAAATGTAGTACAAACTTTAAGAAATCGAAGTTTCTATTCTGGAATTTACACGCAGCACTCCACCCACTTCCATCACTTTCTTTTCTACTCTCAAGAGAAAACAACGTCGAACATCTTCCCGAAGACTTCCCTGCAATGGCTACCGTTCCTCATTCATCTTCCGAATCTGAAGGAGATGAGCGACCACCTTTCACAAGAAAAACGGAGGCTACGCTATTACCATCAGAAGTAATCAGCATATCTTCCGGTGGACGACATGTATCTCCATCGAGTGCTGAAATGGACTTGAAACCATGTCTGGCGAACGTGCACATAAAATGCAACAACTGTAGAGAACTTCTTGTATACGGAGAGCAAAGCTTTACTCTAATTAAACACAAAATTGAGAGTCATAAATGCTCCAAGAAAAGTTAAATTTCTTCACTTTATTTGGATAGTATAACATACTGAAAAATGTCGTAGCAACTTTAAGAAATCAAAAGCATCATAACACTTGTTTCCAAAAAAAAAAAAAAAAAAAGTTCTTTTCAGAACTAACTCTTTCTACCAAAACGTGCTCCAAGAACATATTATGAGATGTTTTTTCGCCGCTTTCTTTTAGTACGCGACCGGGTGCGCGCACCCACCTTTCGCGTACAGGCGTCGAGACACGCATGTGCAGTCATGTGACTTTAAAACAACGCTTCCAATTGGTTCTTACTAGTTTCTATTCTGCAATTTACACGGAACACTCCACCCACTTCCCTAGAAAACCAGTTTATCGAAAAACTTTTAAAGCCTCCTCTTATGAAATATTCGACATCAATCACATAGCAGAGTACTAAATAGCACTATATACACTCTGTCCCTTAATTATAAGAGACTTATTGCTATGTAAAAGCAACTTTTGTTTTCACGCGATAATGTGAAATGCTGAGCCTATTGCATAATTTTATTTCACATATATGTTACTATTCTCCTTCGAGTACTAACACCGTAGAAAATACCACCAATAGCGGTGATATTTTTTACACCGAGAACGGGCGATTTCTATCGCTTAGAGCCCTTACAATTATAAAGTTTTATTTCCTAAGTCTCTGATCTCCAACTGTGCAACGTAGCTCCCCTGTGTGTCGTAATAAGGTCCATAAACAAAAACTACAGGGCCAGCATTATAAACATGCACAGAACCACAAAACGACAAGAGCCACCATGTTGATATATATCTTTAATATTATAAACCTCTGAGAATAAATACATATTTCCGTGGCACCCCATAACACAAATGTGGCGTCCTCTGACTCTGCTCCATTACCAAACACCGTAACTCCCCGCCCCCCTCACTTTTCACTAAACTCCGCACTCCACCCCACCCGAACCCCCTATTACAAACCCACAACCTACCCTCCCTGCCCAAACCCACCATGAACCTCAAACCGCCCCTAGAAAACTTATAAGACACAGGATTAATAAAACTCAAGAATACGCAACAGGCAGATAATGTAAATAGTACATAAAGGCACATATTTTTTCCAAAATACTATTTAAAAACATGTTCTATTTTTTATAAATCTATCATGCATCTGACCCTCTACAACTGCTTTCAAAACGTGAACTATAAACCTCTACTTTTCATTTTCAAACCATACACTTTCATCTGACCCTCTAGAACTGCTTTCAAAACATGAACTATAAACCTCTACTTTTCATTTTCAAACCATACACTTTCAATTACATTATTTTTTTCCACAATTCATGTAATGTTACACACCTTTTCTATAATACACCAGTCCCTATCATTTATAAGGATTTATTTTCAGTCTTCATCAGTGACACTTTCTTCACATATAATAGAAATCACTATAACTTTTTAAACGACAATGCTAACGCGGTAAAAATAACCCTTCATTTGCTTTCCTTTAAGAATGCACACTATGTACCCCACGCATGCGTTTCCTATATGGCTGAGATACCCGCCACCCCCTCTCAACACGATCCCGAAAGGAGGGAAACCGGAAACCGTTCTTTAAAGTTTTTGGATGTGGGAGGGAGTGACCCTCCCGCGGCCGTATTTATTAAAACAAAAAATTAAACATTAAACGTTTCATGTTATGTACAATTTCATTATCACATTGCGATGTTTGGCTAACCTTAACATATTCTCTAATACAGAGGTTCTCCTAGCCGAACTAGCATCCTACAAAAACATTCTCTATAAACACTGAAATTGTACATCCTAACGTTTAAGGGCCAACGGCAAGGTCATAACCGGTGTCAAGATCCCTAACCAGACTTACCCCTCCCACTTGGGAGGGGCGACAGCACAGAGGCTTACCTCAAGTGCAACTACTAACAATTTCCCTTGACTTGACGGGGGCACTTAAGACTCGACGCCATTTAAAGGTCGTTCGAATACTTGTGTGTGGTATCTAGAAGGTATCGTGGACCTCCCCCCACCCCACACAACTTACCGCATCTGCCGTCGCAGATGACACTGGCCCCGGGAAATTCCCCAGGAGGGGGCTGTAACCCCTCCTACACAGGAAGGGGCCTTGACCGCCTTTCCTTAACTTCCGGCGACCCGCCCTTAGACGGGACCGCCTCCCCATTGAGGGGCCAATGGCCACCTCTCCCGAGCGCTCCCATCCGTGTTGGGTGACGCCCACTCATAGGGATCTACCAATTAGTGCTCACCGATCATGACCTTACCGCCTACCAAAAAATAAATACGACAATTCTTACTCGAACCTATGAAAACATTGGTCGCTACGACCGAAAGAGCATGCTTAAAATGCAACACTACATCAAGTCATTTTAATCGTAACAACCTAAACGATATTCACCATACTTTATTATGATCAACAACAAACTGATACTTTCACAACCTGTAAACGAAACAGAAAAACATACTTATAAAATTCACTTTATTGCACAACGACTTGCTGTCCTCAGGGGCTGGTGGGTGGGTCAAAATTGGCTCTTCGTTCTGTCCCGAGCTCACGTGTAGCGAGGAGGTGCAGCTTCGGAGCACAAGAACAAGAGGACGTCTTCTGGTCTTGCGTCTCTTTTTATCCGTCTTCAGGGCGGGCGTAAACCCGCCCCTGCCCGTCCCGGGGGCGGGGCTGGCTACGTCGGTGTCTAGGCCAGCCCACTCTAGGGCGGGAAAAAGCGCGCCCCGGCTACGCCGCTTCGGGCATACCAGCCGAGACGCGCCTCCCGCCCAAAAATGGCTTCCCGGGGGGATCGAGGCACTCCGCCATACGTTCGGGGGGACCGAGTGGTCGCCCCTTTCCATATGGCTGAGATACCCGCCACCCCCTCTCAACACGATCCCGAAAGGAGGGAAACCGGAAACCGTTCTTTAAAGTTTTTGGATGTGGGAGGGAGTGACCCTCCCGCGGCCGTATTTATTAAAACAAAAAATTAAACATTAAACGTTTCATGTTATGTACAATTTCATTATCACATTGCGATGTTTGGCTAACCTTAACATATTCTCTAATACAGAGGTTCTCCTAGCCGAACTAGCATCCTACAAAAACATTCTCTATAAACACTGAAATTGTACATCCTAACGTTTAAGGGCCAACGGCAAGGTCATAACCGGTGTCAAGATCCCTAACCAGACTTACCCCTCCCACTTGGGAGGGGCGACAGCACAGAGGCTTACCTCAAGTGCAACTACTAACAATTTCCCTTGACTTGACGGGGGCACTTAAGACTCGACGCCATTTAAAGGTCGTTCGAATACTTGTGTGTGGTATCTAGAAGGTATCGTGGACCTCCCCCCACCCCACACAACTTACCGCATCTGCCGTCGCAGATGACACTGGCCCCGGGAAATTCCCCAGGAGGGGGCTGTAACCCCTCCTACACAGGAAGGGGCCTTGACCGCCTTTCCTTAACTTCCGGCGACCCGCCCTTAGACGGGACCGCCTCCCCATTGAGGGGCCAATGGCCACCTCTCCCGAGCGCTCCCATCCGTGTTGGGTGACGCCCACTCATAGGGATCTACCAATTAGTGCTCACCGATCATGACCTTACCGCCACAGGTCCGGATAGTTGACCGGCTATCCGGACCCCCCACAAAACTCCTACCTAAAGGTCATGTTTTAACGATTTTAACCAAGCTAAGAAGTCTCCTATGAGTAACTCATTCCCCACCCTCGACAAATGCACACCATCCCCCAAATACATACTGTCATCATTAATACAATTATGCGAGATCGAATGCAAAGTCTTGGAACGGAACAACCTACTCACTTTGTTATTCAGCTTCCTAACAGAATGATTCAAAGCAGGGATCGAGATAGCCCCCCGCCACACTTTTCGTGGGATCATATGAGACCACGCAATTATGCACCCCGGAACTCTCCTCGCTAACCAACTTACCGTGGAAAGCATAGCCTCCAGGAGAAGTCGTCTACCGGTGGTGACCAAATCATTGCCTCCCAAATGCACTATGACTAAGGACGGCGGTGACCTCATCCGCCCTAACAAACCCTCAAAGAATGCTTGAAACTGGTCAATACAGAGACCGCCTCTTCCGTAGAAGGACACTATGTACCCGTATTCCCCAGGTATGTGAATCATGTCACCTGCTTTGAATACGTCTGCGGCCCGTCTCACATATGAGTGGCCCACGACCCACACCTCCTTCCTCACAGCCGGTGATGTGCGACCGCTGGCCTGGTGTTGGGTCGACTGCACAGTCCGCCCTGCCGCGTAGGCTTGCGCAACTGAAAACAAACAAAAGACAAGAAGCGTGAGTACATGATTACAGCTTCACAACATGTGCAATCGCACGTACCTCTTATAACAATTGGAGGACCAACGCCCCACTCGTTTCACTTGTTCTACATTAAGACCCCTGGCTGTAGCTTCAGTGGCAGCCCCTATTCGAAAGGAATGGGTCCCAAATTCGCCCGGGTCCAAGCCCGCTGCGGCAATGGCCATTGCAAGCACCCGCTGAAACTGAAACCTCGTCAGTGGGGTGGCGTCTGCATGCCTCAACAATGTCCCCCCCCATGATGCCGCCCTCCGTGCTAGGTAATCTTCTAAACACTGTACCGGACACATGGAGGACCCGGGGGTCCTGCGAATGATCGTGCAGTCCCCCCTCCCATCTTGATCGGTCTTGGACCTGGGAAAGGAGACAATCATCGCATCGCCCCTGATCTGAACATGTTCCCTGCACAAGCCCCCCGCCACATCCTGTTTGTTCCTTGCAACCAGCTCACTTATTCTCATAGCCCCGTGAAATGCCAGCGTAAATGCAGTCCGGAACAAACAGGTCTCGAAAGGAGACGAGCATGTGTTAGGGAGTGTGGCCAGTAACTGGGACAACCTATCCAGACCTATCGGTCGTCTTACGTCTACTCTGCGACCCTCTAAGCGTTGCCACCCACGCAGCGCCTTTTGCACTGAAAAAGACGCTGTCGGGTCCTGGATCCCATGGGCCCTGGCAACAAAGGAAATGGCGGCACGATGCCTTTGGGCCGTAGCCACCGATTTCCCAGCCCTACGTAAGGACAACAGAAAATGTACTACCCACTCTTCTTGACCCCAAAGTCCCCCTCTCTCAGCCCCCAAAAAGGCTAAATAGGCCTGAAACGCCCCTTCATATGCCTTCCTTGTCCTGGGTGCTAGACTCTCTCCCACGAGGTGACGAAGTTCGGGGCACCGAGAGACCAGAGAGCTTCGGGGAAGGGTGCCGGCTTTGGGTCCGCTGAAGGAAGGAAACCCGAGAAAGCCTGCATGTGAAAACGAGACAGTGCATCAGCAGCCTGATTCATCACCCCCGGGACATGTTTTGCTCTGAAAACCACGTTCAGTTGCATACACAGTAAGACAATTTCTTTGAGCAGCCTCAAAATCAATTTACAACGGGCTGCCTGACTATTGATGCATTCTACGACGGTCATATTGTCGGACCAGAACACGACAGAATGATCTCTGAACCCTTCAGGCCAGGTTCTCAGGGCCACCAGAATGGGAAATAGTTCAAGGAAAGCAATATTACTCGACAGCCCCTTCTCGTGCCACCACTGGGGCCACCTTTGTGCAGACCACTTTGTGCCGAAAATGGCGCCAAAGCCTATGCTTCCTGCTGAATCTGTCCATAGCCCAAGCTCTTCGGAGGACACGGCTGGCTTGTTCCAGACTACTCGACCATTGAAGTCCGCCAAGAATGCTAACCAAATTCGCATGTCCTGGCGGACCTCGGCCGATAACCTCGTACGATGATGACCCTCCTTTAGGCCGACCATCGCTTGGGCAATTGAGCTAGAAAAGGGGCGGGCCATTGGGATCACCCTCAAGGCAAAGTTCAACTTTCCCACCAATTGTTGCAACTGATGCAGTGTAACCTTAGATGCATTTAAACATACTTGGAGGGCTGTCCTGAATTTCAACACTTTGATAGCTGGCAAACGGAAACACCCCTCCCTTGAGTCCAACTCGATCCCCAAAAACTCGAGGCAAGTCGTGGGACCCATAGTTTTACCCGGTGCCAATGGCACGCCAAAATGACCCATCAACACACAGAATTCAGCTAAGGCCTGGGCACATTCGGAATTTCCGGCGGGACCAAGGAACAGAAAGTCGTCAAGGTAGTGCATTACATTTCGGAAACCCGTTTTCTTAGTGAACACCCATTGCAGGAAAGTACTGAATTTTTCAAAATAAGCACATGATATAGAGCATCCCATTGGCATACACCTATCCATGTAAAATGACCCCTGAAACCCGAATCCCAGAAGACGCTGGTCGTCCGGGTGTACCGGGAGCAACCGGAACGCTGACTCGATATCTGATTTCGCCAACAACGTCCCGGGCCCCAGGCGATTCAAGATGGCTACTGCCTCATCAAACGATGCGTATCGCACCGAACAAACTTACGGATCGATTGCATCGTTCACCGAAATACCATGCGGAGCAGACAAATTATGGATCAAACGAAACTCACCTGGGTCCTTCTTGGGGACTACCCCTAACGGAGAACAGACAAAATCCGGTACCGGGGGTACACTAAACGGGCCGGCGACCCGTCCCCGGCTAACCTCTTTCTGAATTTTCTCTTGCACTACAGATGTATGTTGTAAAACGGACAGTTGATTTTTACACGTCCCTACACCCTGAAAGTCCCCCACCGGGATGCGGAAACCATGAGTAAAACCGTTCCGCAGCACCCCGGCAGAAGTACGATCCGGGTATTCACTGAGCCAGGGAATCATTGCCAAAGTATCAATCGGGGTTGGTAGAGGCGCCCCTCGGACTATCTTAGACCTGTTTGGCGCCACCCTTCCCCCCATTCTCACTCGTTCTGGCTCTGCATGATGACTCAGGATGGGACGACCCACAAGTACTACATTCGTGTTTGAATTTACAAGTTCCCGGAGGCCTGGTACATTTCCCTTTGTTGAAATTAAAACAGAAACCCTTTTTTCCTGTACTGCCTGCGGGTCTCGAATAATCGTCGGTGCTCGTGCTTGGTCGAAAGGGCGTCCCCACATTTTGGCGGGAGTAATCAACAACATTGCTCCCAACCAATGGCATTTTTAACATTCCAGATTCCTTCATTTTATCCCATGTCACAGAATCGTAACAATCCCAAGTCAAACTCTTGTTATGCTCCTTTTCTTTCCTGAACAGATTATCATAACAGAACCAATGGTTACCTTGATACGCTGTCGAGTAACCCATAATTCGTGATTGATAAATGGGAAATTCGGGAAGCAACTCGGGCCTACGTTCCCCTAAAATCGATGTAAAAATACCCCATGCATTGCCCCAGTTGCCAATATTCTCATTTACCTTAAAGGCGGCCATTTTTGCGCGCCAAACACTTGGATGCATTAAGTCCTTCTGACTCTTGACATGCTCTACCTCATAATGATCGACAAGCAGGGAGAATATATTCACGTATTCCCCCGCCCAAATCTTTTCTTTCATTGCTAAAGGAACATGCTGCCCCAATCTTTCTCTGCGAGAGGGTGCTGACTCGTCCCTTGCGATCGGCAATGGCCGCTTACCTGAACCGGATGCTGTTTCTGCCACTTGCGGCTTTTCTATCACTGCTACCGGTGCGGTCACCTTGGCTGCTTCTTTCTCCTTACGCAGCTTGTTTATCAGCGCCTGTGCCTTGGCAGTCGTGGCGCCTCCAGTACTATCGCCCAACCATGCTGCTAGCTGTGCTGCCAGCTCGGGGGGCATATCCTCGTTGGTTGTCGGGGTGATGACAACGGGGATTGGGTTCCCCTCCATCGGCAGCGGGGTCGGCACCTCGAGCGGGGCAGAGGGAGCGGGGACATCGCCCCCGGCTGGAACCCCTTTCGGCCTCTTAGGTCTCCCCCCAGCCGGTGGTTGGCCCGATCCCTCCTCCCCGTCTCGCTCCGCCAGCCGCTTCTTTATATCGGACATATCCTTACAAAGGGCCCGAACCAACTGCTCAGTCGTCATTCTCTTTGCTCCTTTCTTGGGCATCTCTCCGACGAAGTATCTAAAAGACAAAGAACAAGATCAAAACGCTCAAAATTGGCTCTTCGTTCTGTCCCGAGCTCACGTGTAGCGAGGAGGTGCAGCTTCGGAGCACAAGAACAAGAGGACGTCTTCTGGTCTTGCGTCTCTTTTTATCCGTCTTCAGGGCGGGCGTAAACCCGCCCCTGCCCGTCCCGGGGGCGGGGCTGGCTACGTCGGTGTCTAGGCCAGCCCACTCTAGGGCGGGAAAAAGCGCGCCCCGGCTACGCCGCTTCGGGCATACCAGCCGAGACGCGCCTCCCGCCCAAAAATGGCTTCCCGGGGGGATCGAGGCACTCCGCCATACGTTCGGGGGGACCGAGTGGTCGCCCCTTTCCAATCTTTCTATTTGGCAGCGAATACCGACCTTGAATCGGAAGACATGAACAAGACCGCCATTGTCACATTTAAAACTGAACGTTGTATCTGCTCACACACATATCTTTCACTAAGCTAACATTCACAGAAAAGAGCATTGATGTAAAAAAAAATTAACCTTGCTTTACAACTCCCTCAAATCACTCCCTTATTTTTTAACTCATCCTCCAGTTCAAAAAAAGCTACTTTTTGGATAACCACTAAGCAATATATAAGTGACTAGACTCCTAGAAAATGTATCAAGTCATTCTGCTCCTCTCCACTGCATAGCCGGCGACCTAATTCTGTGGAGTTGCTATACAACCGGCAGTGCTGTGCCGTTTCCTGTACCATCTTGGGAAATTCAAAATGGATGTCCCTCCTGCCTTCGCAAACGAACCGGACTACTTGGAACTATTTCGACAGAGAATGCTTCTGTACTACGGCACCTTACCACTCTCAACTTTGAATACTTCATATCGATTATCATTTCGATATTCGTATTTCACCTGTGTGCAGCCTGTATTTCATTGCCTGAGCTGTGATTTCACGTGGGCCCTGGATTTATGTCTCTGCAATTTGGTACCTCCTGAACCGAATTACAATCACCTCATGAATCCGTTACTTGATCATGAACAGCTTTGTTACAACGGAGGGTTTATGGCCTTTGCAGCGATACAAGGAGTTCTGGGTCATTGGAATATATTCGCAGCGGCGCAAGATTTCCTAACAGAGAGCTACATCAAAAACCCACCGAGCTGCCCTATGATGGTAAAAGACGCCCCAATAATGACAGATCATGAATGCTCCTTTCATCTTCTCAATTGGATGGCTGACATGTTTTCAGATGATAACAATGATTTCATGTTAGAGGCACTTGCTGCATACTTTGCCTACACAATGGACGGTTAACTCTTTCCTAACAGCGAGCTACATCGAAAACCCACCGAGCTGCCCTCTGATAATAAAAGAGGCTCCGATTTTAACAGATCATGAGTACTGCTTTACTCTTTTCCATTGGATAGCTGACATACTTTCAAATGATAAAACTGATTTCCTGTTACAAGCAGAAGCTACCTATTTTGCCTAAACAATGCTTCAATAACTCTCAAACAAGCCATTGACGTCCTCATTTCCTTTTGGTTTTCTATATTCTTCACGTTCTTTTCCATATTTTCTTTTGAAGAACAGTCCTATTTGCTTTACTAACAGTGGACATTATGATTTCGTGTTGTTTGACAGCTGATTCATAAAGTAATGATGTATAACCACTTGCATTTTCATATATCGTTCCTAAACTGAAAGGCCAGAGACCTTCTTCCATTTATTAAAATATAATATACTTCCTTATAAGACTGTACAATGTTTTTTTCCAACTATATTCATTTTTCTTCAACTATAGCGTTTGTATTCCATGTACTACTGACAATACCAATTACTGTGTTTTTTGCAATTTCTGTACTCATATTACATAATGATTTGCCTTTAAAACAGTACATTTCTAAATAAACATTTCAAATATTCACGGTTTCTCTTTTAATCCATAATCTCAACTGAAATGATTTCATATTGAAAAACTATTCATGGGTTCCACATAACCTTAACTGTAGTCACTGAGGACCTTATTTATGAAGACCTTCCGCCGCCAGTGCCTCATTTTTTAAAATGGGAAAAAGTAACGCACCGGTGGCGCAAGGCCTTCATAAATAAAGTCCAGAATGTTTTCTTTTCTCGACCTCACTTACTGATACTAGAACCTGCAAGCCAATTACGGCCCGTGAACTCTTTCTTAGTAGGTCACGCACCGTAAAGACAGTTATACCACTGTTAACATTTTTTTTTTCTGTTACTAAGCACCGACACAGTTCCGCTTCACTCAGAGTTAATCACTGCTCCCACGCTTCTACAGGCCAGAAGCTATGTCGTATTTCTCTCCTTATCACCCTTTCATCTCCACAATAACAAACAGTTGTCCGCCTGCCACCAGAGAACAGACTCAGATGCAGAGGCACCAAAGAGTGAACCCATCACCAACTGCCATCTCCGGCTGTTTCCATGGTTACAGCTCATTCTGCACCTTGCTGAAGGCACAGGTCAAAAGTTCATGTCTTAACGTTCTACAACAAACTAAGAACACTATTTTCCCTCCAGAAACACCTACCAATACACAGCTCTGTTACATATCTTGTTTTTTCACACCCAATAGTACTTTTCGTTTAACATAAACATTAACCTGTTCAATTTCCACTTGTTACAATCAACCAATCATTTTTATTTTTTAAACCACACCCAGCCTCTTCCTTTTTCTTTATTTAGAATTTCAACTTCTAACTATCATTCCACTTCCAGAACCGATCGGAGGACGACTACAAATCCCTTGAAAATGAAGGTCTGGCTAATAGGACACAGTTATATTCACTGGAGTGAAAAATATGCAGTAAGCAGACGAATTTGCAACCTCAGCTTACCAAATGTACACATAACATGGATTTCCAAAAGAGGATTGAAATGTCACCAATTGATTCCATTGGTGAAAACTTTTATGCATCTCCCAGAACCAGACCTTATAATTGTGCACTGTGGTGGGAACGATCTAGGCACAATCACTGGGGTAGGTCTGGAAATGCTTCTAAAAGACACCTTTCGACAATTGATGACACTTTTTCCTCGATCTGCCTTGGTATATTCCAATATATGCCAAAGACAGAAATGGAATTGGTCCAATCAACATTTTGCACAATTTGAGAAAGCAAGGAGACATGTAAATAAATCTGTTTCTGCGTTCCTCAGAGATTATAGCATGGGTTCTATTTACCACAACAACTTGCGATACCACATGCAAGACGTCTACAGGAGAGACGGTATTCATTTCACAAATGAGGGAAACAGAATCTTCCTCTGCAACATCAGGCTCTGCATCGGTACTTACTCATAAAAGCAGAAAACACTCAAGTAACACAAGGGCTCTTTTCAGAGCCACCTTATATCTAAGCACTCAAACTTCTGATTTATCTCCATTTTCACACTCTTGTAAATAGGTGTGCGCGACCGGGTGCGCGCACCCCGTATTTTTTTTCGAGGGAAAATTATATCTTTTCGCGATTAAGGGCATTACTGCACACCCCGAGAAAAGCTACGCAGCAAAACAATCTCTAACTTCTCCCCTTTCCATGTTTCAATGCTTTAAAATGAACAATATATTTACTCGCAGTGACAAAATGGCGGACAAAACTTCCTGATTTCCTTCGAATCGAACGTTAACAGACGTCATGCAGCCAAAAAAAATTCCGCTCACGCGCAGCCGTTTGGGTGCGCGCCTATAGATATATAATTGACTTTAACTTTAATTTTCTCAACAACTACTGAACAGATTTACACCATTCCAAAAAAAGCGTAATCTGCGAACCGAACTCTACAGTTTTGGCAAATTTCTTATAAATCCATTCAGCCGTTCGACCTGTAGCCGAGTCTAAAGGTCCTATGGAAAATAACATGGAGAAAACACGTTTTGGGACCCCCCTTATATCTCAGCCCCCACTTGACCAATCCCCCCCAAACTTTCAGGGAAGGAACGCAGCGGACCGAGCCATCTTCTTTGAGAAATTCGCAAAGACTCATCCACCAGGGCCAAAGTTATTCCAAATAGAATGTTAAGGATTTCCTATGGAAACTAGGTCCTAACTACAACTACCTACTGGCGACCGCCAGTAGGTAATATATATATATATATATATATATATATATATATATATATATATATATATATATATATATATATATATATATATTACCTACTGGCGGTCGCCAGTAGGTAGTTGTAGTTATATATATATATATATATATATATATATATATATATATATATATATATATATATATATATATATATATATATATTACCTACTGGCGGTATATATATATATATTCACTGAAAAAACCATAGGTTTTAGACCATATATAGTTAGGGATTAGCATTTAAAAAACCTTATTTTATTTGCACAAAACCATTGATATTCCATATATAGTTAGTTGCACTAACTATATATCGCGGACCCGCAATCCACTGCTAATGATGTCAGGGTGTGGATGATAAACAGTGTCTCCCATAAGGGAGCTTAAATGTATTACTGTTTCTGATGTGGCCCACGTGTATTTCTTGGAGTAACTGTGGTGTTTATTGGATGTGTGCATATGAAAGACAGAGGTTGTGTGTGAAAACTAGGGGAGCTGTATGTGGCTTCATCTTGAATGTTTGTGAGAGGGCTGCTGGTGTATTTGCTATTACACTAGGCAGATGTGTTTGCGACAGTGCTGGCTTGAGTGACCGGGGGCATCTCACACATAATGTGATTGTGATGAAGGAGAACATGTCCCTAAGCTCACACATAATGTGATTGTGATGAAGGAGAACATGTCCCTAAGCTTATTTTTACACTTGTAGCAGTTTGAGTCCTGTCTTTCTGTAATAACAGATCTGTGGTTAGTGTTCTTTTGTGAGTTTAGAAAGCTTTAATAAAATAGATAAAAATCACATGGTATAAAATTCTAGTAAATAGCATGAAGTACAGTCTAGAGAATAGCATGGAATATGAACATTAGTAAGAATTAAATAAAATCTAAGAGTACCACAGGAAAGTTATAAATGAAAGATCCCTCAGTTCAGATATAATTTTAGAGAATCTGTCAATTCAGATTTTTCTCCTGAAGAGACAATAAGGCATGGTAGCCTACGAGTATTCGGTCATCCGACGTGAAGCAGCGTCTAATACTCGTAGGCTACCATGCCTTATCGTCTCTTCAGGAGAAAAATCTGAATTGACAGATTCTCTAAAATTATATCTGAACTGAGGGATCTTTCATTTATACTACATTTCTTTATAACACTACTATGAGCCCTGAAGAAGTCTCTTTCATGAGACGAAACGCGTTGGCTAAAAAAGAGACAAACTGGCTGTAACATTGGAACGTTTTTATCTATTGTTGAACATTAAATAAAGAACTGAAAATAAACCACACTCAGGTTTGGTTCCTTTGGAAACAGCTTTAATCTTGATTGAGGAACAACAGACATTATGGATGATACTTTTTGATGGGTGCTGATTCCACGTTATCTTCTTGCATAATGAGGAAAAGGGTAATGGATGAATAACAGACTCCTCTAATTTATACCATATTGACATGGGAGGGTCATCAGAAGAAGAAAGATAGGGCAGAACCTACCGTATAGGAAGGAGGAATGATACTGACGAAAATTTGGATAGTGAATAAATGGTAAGCAATTTGCTGTGGGAAATGTTTGTGCTCTTGTTCTGTCTCGGTCTATCAGTGGACCAGTACGCTATATTTAATGGCACATCTGCTAAGGTCACTATTTTTTTTAAAGACCCTGCGTGCCTTGTTTGAGATACTGACGACCCCAGAAAGAACTTACAAAGCCGTGCAGCTTTAACAAGATAATTTTCTTTTGAGCTGCTTTCACGGATACCTTCTTATTTTTGTGTTGCATTACAATGAAGATGTCTGCTAAACCTACTGTTAATAATTCTTTCAAATATACATATAGTTAGCTTTGACTAGACCTTCATAGGTGTGTAACTGTCGTCTTATGCTCATGGCCGTGTAATGTATTATTCAGCCATCTATGGAAGAAGCATACTGAATCATCATCCTTTAAACTCCATGGGCCTCATGTGCTACAAATGCAACGCAGCATGACGCTGCAAGCCCTTTTGCTGCGACAAGCTGCAACATTTTCAAGCACACAGAAGCACTGTACTAACAACAATACAACACATCTGTGTGCTTTCCCATGCGCTGGTGCACAATTGGCTGCACACAAAAATCATTGATGGAATTTTCCGCTGGCTAAGCCATGTGCAGAACTCAGCACGCATAGAAAGAGGAAAAAACGAGGATAAATAAAAGTATCTCTCCTCCTTGCATCACTCCTATGTCATCCCGTGGGAGACATAGGAGTCTGAGGCACTCTCAGCTTAACAAAACAGTGTAAACCCGAGAATGCCTCAGGTTCCATGGATGTTGCATGGGAGTAACCACAGCAAGATCCATCGAAAGACCCTTTCACGCACAGTAATGCAAAGGGACCCATATTTACATGGCCAAGTAAAGTCACGCAGGGTGACTTTACTTGGCCTTGTAAATATGGGCAAGCCAGTGCGCCAAAAAAAGTGATGCACCAGCGGCACATGGGCTTGTCAATGAGGCGCCATATTTGATAGATGCATTACGGACAGAAAACGCTTTTTCTTTAGTACACTTGTTGTTGTATTTAGGACTCAGAATGCAAGCCAGACATATTGGCACTACCAATGTTTGCTTTATATTATTTTCACACATTCAAGATATTTTTTTCAGTTTCTTGATCTGTAAAATCCATTTGCTGCTGCATTTGGTATTAAATTTCACTCACAAAAGTTTAAAAAAAAAATCTTTTCATCATGTTTTCTAGCATTGACCTTGTTTTTCTGTCTGAAGAGCACAGATTTCTGCTTTTGGGTTTAGAAATGCTGTAGCTCTTGGTGAGGGCTCTTCATAACAGAGCTAAGTAAGATTGCAGAATTCCTATATCTGAAGTGGGATTATGCTTGCCTTACTCATTCACTTTCTGGTTTGTAGTTCGACATACAAAGACAGATGATTTACGAAGGAGATAAAAGGGAAATGAGAGGACGAAAGCAAAGAAGTAAAAGAGAGTATAACATATTACTCAGCAGGAAGCATTGCACTCCCCTGTCACAGGCAAAAAGACAGGTCATATACTGTGGTGCACATATTTATTTATCTGCCCTCAAACGTGAGCACTGTACCATGGATTATTTAGGAGTACACAGTGCTAGGGATTGCATGAAATGTAGCGATGGGCTGTGATGCTAACATATATAGTTTCAGCACAGGTAGTGCTAGAATAAATTGTACACGGCTGTTCTGCATGAAGTCCTAGGGATTTGGAGAATCATACCCATAGCTGCAAAAAAAAGATGCAGACCATGTTTTCAAACGTTTGAGGCAAATAATCTTTGAACTGAAATAATGCAGATTCAGATATGCATTTTTGCTCACCTAAATTCAACTACATCCTGATTTAAAAAATTACAATTTCCCCTTAAGCGCAACCATAAGCGGAAATGTCTGCTATTGTTGCCCATTCTGTGAACAATCTCATTGGTTTGAGGTGCGAAAATTGTAGCGCCCTTCTCAGCCCACACCACACAAGGCGCTCTAATTTGATCGTCTTTATTCTTCAGCATGCAATAATTAACTGAACGCACTGCGTCACAACCTTTATTAACCACTCCCAGCCACACCCATCAGATTATGTAATACTTGTAAGGAGACTATCGACTTCACTGGAGTCTTTATGCACTTAAACAAAAGAACACAACAAAAATGTCTTTCCCCTATGGGGTAAAGAAAAAAAACTTTTAGTGTACTAATAGGTATTAGTTTTGCAGGGCTCACTCATTCGGATCGCTTGCCTTGTAGACAATGATCCCGATTTAGAGTGACGAATATACCGTCCACCGAACTCTAAATGCCATTATTTCTTATGGGATTTAGATTTCAGTGGACAGGTTATTTGTCAAAGTTTTGATGCAGTAACCCGTCTGCCCAAATTTAAATAAGGCCCAAAGCCTGAGCCGAAAATTAACAATGTGCAACTCTGGCTTTATATATGCCATACAAAGGGGATAGCAGATATTCCTCCAATGTGTAGTGGTCACTTAAAACGAAATATGGGTAGATCAGGTAACTGGAGTGGCTCATCCTCCGATGGGTCTGTTCAAGAGACCCTCGTTGAACACCATCACTGAGAGGCTTTTCTTGAAAGGTAAGTATGCTGAGAATTATCCACAGCGTTTTAAGGGACACTAGATATAACATAACTGGTAGACCTGCCATCTTTAGGGAAGGCTTACCCCAAACATTTTGCCTGCTTACCTTCACTCTATTTTTTTATATATATTTTTTTATTTTTCACCGTGATACAATGAAAAAATGTCAAGACAAAAAATGAGAAATTAATTAAGACTACCCTCCAACCCCCACCCCTCAAGACCAATGAGAACCAATATTACAGACACAAAAAACAGAAAAGGAACAAAAGGCAAGAGGTATAAGTAAGTAGCGATAGATATTATGGTTTCCTCAAGGCGTCCCCTGCGATGCCTCCTGGCCGTGTTGCCCCTGATGCTCAATCCAAAGAGAGAATTTTCCCAAGACCTCCGAGCCTATCCTCCTTTTTCTTCATCCTTTCTTAGCGTATACCGATCTTTCTAAGTGGAATGTGGCTACCAGCCTGGCCAGTCATTGTGCAAAGGAAGGGGGATCAGTGTCTAACCAACCGGAGGAAACGCAAATCCTCCACACTGCCATTGCGATAAAAACCAGCCCTTCCTCCTTAATCCTCGGTGAGTCAAATTGGGTCCCCAGAAGGATGGTTGTAGGATTTAAAGAGATTGGTTGGTTAGCTATTTTCGCTAAGTAGGTTCAGTACTTTATGTAAGGTCGGAGCTAATTTAGGGCAGGTTGCGAAGATATGTATCGAGTCAGCCCCCACTACGGAGCAACGTGGACATAGTGTTCCCTTGCCGGATCCCCATTTGATGATTTTACTGGGTGTCATATACAGGAAAAAAATAGTTTTAAAATGTTGTGCTTGTAATTTGGCAGAGATTAAAATCTGTTGTGATAGAAGTAGAGAGTTATAGAAAAAGCTTTGGGGGGAGTTGAGTTTGATGTGCCATTTAGTAGAAATGGAATCTAAGTCGTCTGGGGTTTGCCTATTGAGCATTTTATAAATGCTTCCAATAAGAGGGGTGATGATGTTGCGTAAAGCGTGTAGAAGTTCATCTTCTGCAAACCCGGTGACTCCACCCACTTTCCTGGATAAATAGCCATGGATGGACAGATATTTAAATGAGTCTTGGTTTTTTAGGTTAAATTTTGATATGTAGACTTGTCAAGGATTCAATCCCCTCGGCTGTAATCAAGTCCCCGAGTTTCACTATTTCGGCCCTGTGCCAGTCGGAAAGGTAAGATGGGCTAAAAATAGCTGGTAAGTTGTTGTTGGTAATTATGGGAGAGTAAAAGTTAAATCTACCGATTCCAAAAATTCTCCGGATGTTGCGGAAGTCTTTATATGAGTTCATTAATGTCTTGAATTTTACACGATTGTAGTACCCATATGTTGTTTCATGGAGCAGGCAACCCCAATGTTGTTCCCCTAGTAGGAGCTGAAAGGGTGAGGGTAGCCTGGATGCTGCGACGTGAGTAGATTCTCTTACTAGTGCTGAGCTGTACTGTAGTACTGACGCCCAGTAGTATAGAGTGATATTAGGAAAAGACCATCCTCCTCTTTCTTTTGGAAGCGTGAGTTGTTTCAGGGCTCGTCTGGGCTGAGCATAAGCCCAGATTAATTGAGTGAAGATTTGCTGAAATTTGAGAAGGCTGTTTTTACTGAATTCAAGGGGTATGCTACGAAAAAAATTGAGCAATTTCGGAAAGTATGTCATTTTGATGACGTTGCATCTGCCAACTAGCGATAAATGTAGGTTATCGATCTGCTTTAATGCCTTCCTAGTCTGGGCAGCGAGGGGTGCCAGGTTGTCAGTTACTATTTCCTCCAATTTGGGTGAGACGAGCACCCCCAAGAATTTAGTCTTGGGCACCACCCTGTCATCGGTCCAAGTAATTTTACGATTTACTAAGATCTGTGTTTTGTTTTTATTGAGGGCATATCCAGATAGGCTCCAAATTTCTGGGCCTCCCCTTCTAGTGCTAGTATGGTGTCAGCAGGGTCTGGGGAGGTGATGGCAAGGTCGTCGACATAGGCCAGGATTTTACAGTTGTTATGATAATAGGGTACTGAGGAGATTTTGTCGTTTTTCTCCATCTGCCTAATGAAGGGATCCAAATAAAGGACGAACAGTAGAGGCGAGCAGGCACAGCCCTGCCTGGTACCCCGAGAGATGTTAAAGGGGTCGGTAAGTTGTCCATTTTTAGTGACACTGGCTGTTGGTTTAGAGTAAAGTGCCTGTGTTGCCAGCATGAGCTTGTCCCCGAACCCTATTCTGCACATTACACTTAACAGGAATCGCCAGGAGACCCGGTCAAAGGCCTTTTCGGCGTCGAGTAGTGTGAGTGACATCGGGTCTCCAGCAACATGTGCAGCGTCAAACAGGGTAATCACCCTCCTGACGTGTTCAGTGGTCCCTTTCTTGGGAATGAAACCATGTTGCCACTTCGAGACAAGAGATTCCACTACTTGGGAAATTCCGGAGGCTAGTACCTTAGAGAATATTTTTGACTCACAGTTCATGAGGGTTATGGGTCTGTAGAAGCTCATGTCCAAAGGGGATTCATCTTTTTTTAGGAAGATAGAGATTCTAGTACTTGACCAAAAGGCTGGAGGGGAAGCCCCATTGAAGATAGATGTTATTATCTCAGTAAATGCCTGAGCAGTGAAAGCATGCTGTCTGAATCTAAGCGCCAGGATGCCCTTTGGGTGACAGGTCTGCGCTCTATAAGTACACCTACAAACATACATAAATATAGCTTTAATTTGAGGGGCGAAGACTTTAAAGAATTCAACGGGTATAGAGTCAGGGCCTGAAGCCTTCCCATACGGGAGGCTAGTGAGGGCATCCAGGATTTCCTCCCAGGTGGGTGTAAGGTCTAAAAGCTCGCTATCTTCTGGACTAAGTTGCCTTAGTTCGATCTCGCTGAGGTAGCTGGAGATCTCCCTATCTAAGACATCCCCCGTGGAACCGTTTTCTTCGGTGTATAATTTGGCATAATAATCCTGGAATCCCTACCGAATAAGACTAGGGTCAGTGGTCTCAATGCCGGAGGGAAGTCTGATTGCATGGATTTCGCTGCTAGTAGCCTGTTGTCTTGTCCTAAAGGCTAGGTGGTGCCCAATGCTATTGCTACACTCATAGCTCTTTTCCCTTGTGGCTGCCCACTTTGCTGCGATTTTTTCCATGAAGACAGCTCCAATTTCAGCTTTGGACAAGACTGCTTCCTTTTGGGCAGGCTGGCAGTCTAGTCCTGCATGGATAGATTGGGTTACCTTAATTTCGATTTTTCTTAGTTTTTCTTGTAAATCACTAATTAGAGTTTTTTCCCCCTTGTTTTTCTGAATAGAAAACCTTAGGGTCTCGCCTCTGATCCCCGCCTTTAAAGTGTCCCAGACTATCATTTGAGAGGCAGAGCCAATGTTTATCTCCAAAAACTCTTGAATCCATCCCTGTATGTGGGTTATGTAACTGCTGTCATAGAACAGTGCTTTTTCGAAGCTCCACTTAGTAGTTTCTTTGGGTTGTCCGAGCCCCTTGATGGTAATGATGAGAGGGTTATGATCAGATAAAAAGCGAGGTGCAATATCGATTGTATAATTGTTGGTAAATGAGGCTGAGATAAAAAAATAGTCTAGTCTGATTAGAACTTGGTGAGGGGCAGAGTAGAAAGTATACCCAGGTTGCGTAGGATTTTTGCTCGCCCAGCCATCTATTAATCTGTTAGTCTGTATAAGATTAGTTAGAGCCTGAAAGACTAGGGCTTTCCTACCTTTATAGCTCCATGTTGTATTAGTAGCCCATTTACAAGGTAGGTGTATATTAAAGTTCCCACAAAGCACTATGGGAGTGGGCCAGTGCACTAGCTCACCAGAGACCTGGTTAATAGCCCCAGGGTCATCGGCATTGCTCCCATATACTGAACAAAGGGTAATAGATGAGTTGTTGGGGAGTAGAATCTGGGTAATGACCCACCTCCCTAGCGGGTCAGATTTGGTTCAAGGGTTACTGGTAACAAGTCTTCTGTTGGCTAGGACTCCCACTCCCTTTGTTTTAGCCCCCTAGTGGTGGCGACCCACTACCTTAAACCCTAGAGTGTTTAGTAGGTGTTTGTCTGACTGTTCTACATGGGTTTCTTGTAGGCATATGTCTCTTAGAAGCGTCATTTAGTCCACATACTTTGACCAAAACAATTCGTAATTTGTCTATCCTAGCCATCTAGAAAGTGTGAGGGTGAAGGCCATAATATATGATGCGCGCACCCTTTTTTCCCCCCCTCTTCTTCCCTGTTCGTTTCCTTGAGTGAGCTGTTTGGAATCAATGCGGTTACTTTTAGAGACATGGTTCCTGTGTCCCGTCCCACCCCTCCCCCCATTCCCTCCCACCCTGCCCACCCACCCCCTTATGTGAGCAATCAGGCCAGGCCTGAATGATGGTGGTCAGTCATGAGCCTCGGCTGCTGGCCACGCCAGTCAAAAAAAAGAAAAGAGAATTAATAAATGTAATCTGTGATCGGCCGCTGGCCCTTCCTTGTGTAGTGCGCAATTTGAGTGCTGAGTACTAAATACAAGTGTGTAAATACATAGTTTTTGTTCTTTCACTCTCTCTCCCCCTTTCTTTTAAGAACTCTCCCCCAATTCTTCCCCTTTTTTATTTGTTTTGTTCCTGAAAGGAGAAGTAAAAGGCGGGAAAAAGAGTTAAGATTCTTAGAAATTAGCAGAACATATAGTAGAGGGTATAGCACAGGAAAGATTGAATTTAGCTGTGACTGCAACCCCCCTGATTAAGAGAAATTAATTAACAGTAAGTTTGCAATAATTGCAGGAGGAGAGAGAAGAAATACAATAATACGCTTTTTTTTGCATAGAAAAACGTTCCTCTTTTTTTTTTTGGGCTTTTGATTCCTTCTTAGTCTTAGCTTCTTCCAGGTACTCTCTGGCTTTAATTTCAGACAGGAAGACCTTAGTGGTGCCTCGGAGGATAACCTTCAGCCTGGCCGGGTTCATAAGGTATACCTCAGCGCCCAGTTGCTGGAAGGGGGAGATCAATTGCCTCAAGTGCCACCTCCGCTCCACAGTCTGATGGCAGAAATCTGGCTTGGCGAAAAAGGTAATCCCATTGGCCCCTTTCTTAGAGTTAGGACGAGCCTGGTCATACACCAATTGTCTTAGGAGGAAGTTGTTAAAGTACACAAGGAACACCCTGGGTGGTCCTCCGTTTGAATTACCACTGTTATATTGCCGCTTCAAGGAAAAGGGGAAACAGTAAGCTCGCTGCACTTCTCGGTTCCAGTCCCAGCCTGGATGTTCCGGCAAGAAGTCTTGTAGCAGCTTGACTATGAATTGTCTAGGATCTTCCCCCTGCTTCCCTTCCGGAATGCTGAGCAGGCGGAGGTTGTTCCTGCGTTGTCCATTCTCTTGTTCTTCCATTTTGACCATCAGGTCTGTAAGGCAAGCAGAGTTGGATTCAATCAGCTGTTTGGCAGCCACTGCTTCGGTTTCCAGGTGTTCTGTCCTAGCCTCAACCATACTCACCCGCTCGCTGATATCTGTACAAGTTTTGTTCAATCTTCTCAGGTCGCCCTGTAATTTTTTAGCTGCGTTCTTTGCAGTCCGGTTTTCAGCTCTAACCTCCTCTTGGAAGTCCTTGATAGAAGTAAGTATAGCCGCCAGTGAGGGCTCCACTGTCTCAGTTGTTTTGGTTTGTAGATTTCTTGGGCTGTGCCAATGTGTTTGGGCTGGTCCATCTTCCTCCAAAGGGTAGGACATCTATGAGTCCGAATAGTCCCATATGAGTTGACTTTTCTGCTTGCTCTTTTTTCTTGGCTTTTTGGGACGTACAACTGTGTAAGGGTTAACACAGGAGGACTTGCGGTCCTCTTTGCTAGCACTGTTGGGGTCGTCCTCATGTTCTGTCCCCCCTTTACCAGAGGAGCTGGGGGTGCTATCAGAAACAGAGTAAAAGTCCTCATGTCCTGCTTCTGGGGTCCAGGGGTTGGTATTCCGAAAGGGATTTCCAGGTTTTGAATGGTGAATTCTGTCCCCGCTGGTTGCGCCCTAGGATTGGTGGTATCTGAGGATGTACAGGCACCTTCGCTGGTGATTCCTTCAGCTGGTTTCGGCTGTCCTAGTGCAGTGGGCAGGACTGGCGGCAAGGTGTCCGGTAGCACGGGAGGATTGGAGGTATCAAGGGGCCCCTTGGTCAGGGGGTACACGAGGTCATGACCCTTGATGGGAGTATGTGTGGAGGAAGCGGGCTCTAGAAAACTGCCTGGGGACAGGTGGGACCCGGGCCGTTTGCAGTGTTGTGCTGTTAAGGAATAGTTTCCCTTTGAGCTCTATCAACAGTGGCACTGTCCTGCTGTGGGGGAGCATTAGGTGGTTTGGTAGAGGGTTGTTTTCCTGTACTGCTTTTAACATTGGCGGCTTGGTTTTTAGCCACCGTGAAAATCTTGGCCGGTAGGGTTGTGTAGGGCCACGGTCCTTGCAGTCTTTGCCTTCTCTGAGGTTAGAGGGCAATCTAAGAGCCCGTGCGTGAGGATCAGCGCTACTGCTGTTGCAACAGCCAGAGACAAATAAGAGCTCAGATTCCTGCACCGAATCGGCGCCGATCCAGCACGGCCCCTGTCAGTGCTCCTGTCCGGTGCCTCACTCCTGTGCACGCAAGCCACGTGTGAGGACAAAAGTTCAATTTCTGAGGCAAATAAGTTAAGGATGTTGTTCTTGGATCTCCCGCTCTTCCCTGCAAGCCTGGTAATTGTGTTAAGCAGTCCCACACCTCCTAACGATATCTGTGGTGTCCTCCGCTGTCTCGTGGTGACTGACAGTCTGTGCGCCTGGGAGCCAAGCATCGCCGATGATCACGCAGGGCAGCTAGCCTATCATCTCCACATCTGGTGACTGGCGTGAGCACCCGAGCAGCACGGAACTCACGCTGTCTCCATCCTCTAGTGTACCCTTTACCTTCACTTCTTGCTGTATCTTTTTGTTGGCCTTTTGACTCTCCGCACTTTATCACTGCTAAACAGAGATAAAGTGCATGTGCTTCTCCCCTAAACATGGTGACATTAGTGTATATCCAATTGACATATTTAATTTACTTATGAATCCCTTTTAAAGTGGTATACCATATACCCAAGGCCTGTAACCTAGACGCTACTAGTGGGCTCCTTTATTCTGAAATCCCCAACATTCACAATGATTGTTCTAGGATATTTAGCTTTCAGATATTGAACTGCTGGAACTCCATGTGCACACAAGATCATGAGGTCCGTCTTCTGGGTAGTAAGGTCTGGGCATACCTATTTGGTGATCAAATTCGTGATGACTTTATCCATTGGTTGCCCTCGGGGCGGTCACAGGAGATTTTCCAGGTTTCCTGATTATCCAGCAATGGTTTAGATGTGCTGAGAGCACATTTTGGTTGTTTGGCCTGGACAGAAATACTACCGTCTCCATGCTGGTAGGAAACATGGGTTTCCCAGAGAGACTGAGGAGGAGGAGGCTCTAGGAGGCAATAAGCCTGGAGTGATCTCTGCTAGCAACGCTGCAGATATTTCTCACTTGGAAGGTTTACAAAAGAGGAACATACAAGGCAGAAGATGTCAGATGCTGTGCTTGGGCTCTTAGAGGTTTGACGCTGCAACCCTTTTCTTCTGTCTTAAGTAGTTCAGGTGAGATCAGAACCAGCTTGGCGAGAAGCTGCTTGCTACATTCTCACTTTGGATACTTTGTTGCAGATAATCATTTAATTTATGGACATTACAAAGGGCGTGCACCTGCTCCTTATGGCATTTTCTAACTATGACTTTGATATTCTATCTGGCATAAAGGTTTTTGAGACTTTCAAGGCTGGTTTCACAGGGTGCTGAGGCACACCTGGGCTTGCTTGGACTGGGTGCGGCTTGTGTCTCCCGCATAAATATTTTCTTATTCTTGCGTAAGGAGTAGCATCAAGCTTGAAAAAGCTAATTAATATGAAAAGAATCTCTCAGGATACTACGGCAAAACCTTGCTTTATCGCAAACTCCGCAAGGGGGACGAGAACATGCCATAAGAGTAAGAGCCCATCCATCAATGAAGTTGAGCCAGGTCTGTTCCATGGAACTGGCGGCCAGCGCAAAAATCAATCTAAGAAGTTGATAGGCTTGTTTGTTTTTGAAGGCGCGGGACTTCAAAAAAGACCTTGAGAACGAGCAAGTTATGAATGCCCCTCAGGACAGCGCCGACCCTCAAATAACAATGCCCAATTTAATTTCTTTGGGAGACAGGAGCCTCAGCGATAATTCTTCCCTCAGCTCAGTTAATCAATCCTTTTTTACAAACAACAACAATAACAGAGGATCTCACAGTGGTTAGACAGTACATCTGTAGCCAGCCTATTATGGGACATAATGCAAAGGCTCAGGCTCAGTCCAATCTAGATAGCTTTGTTATTTCTAAATCTAGTCTTATTCCCGCGCAGCAGGAGGTGGGAAGCTCCCAGCTCTGGGATTCATCCCTTTTTGCGTCTGCATTGGAATCTGCAAAGGCAACACCAGAAAAGATCTTGCTTCAAAGTTCATTTACTCAGAGCCTGGATTCAACATCACTTGATTCAAGGTTTAACAGCCTACATCTCGAGTTACAGAAGTGGAACAGCGCATAGCCGATCTCGAAGACTCGACTCCTCTGCAAACAGATCAGGTATATTAACTGCAATCTGAGCTAGCAAAAATCCAGTCTAAGGTAGACGATGTGGAAAACTGTGCACAAAGATGTAATTTACGCATTACTGGAGTTACGGAAGAGTTTGAAAAAGGACAACCAATGGATAAAACCTGTGCCAACCTTACCTTGAGGCCGCAGTGGGCCCTAGCAGAGACGATGTCAACCAAATATGCTGTGCATGGGGAAGGAGGTCTTGGATGTTTCATAAGTGGCAATCCTTCTATGTGTACCCTGCTGCACCTTAAATATTGAAGAATACATTTTTGTGATCGCTAAAGCATATATTGGTATTTATTTAAAATTAATTGGTAATTATTTTTTAATTGGTAATTAATTAAAATATAATTGTAATTAATTTAATTGATTAATTGATCAATATGTTAATTTTAGTAATTTATTTTCTGTAGCGGGTTGTGGGTTTATAGGGGAATAGGGTGGGAAGTAATTTAATTATAATTAATTAAATATGGTATTTTATTTATTGTTCTTTATTTAGAATTAATTGTTAATTAATTATTAATTGGTAATTAATTAAAATATAATTTGTAATTTATTGTAATTGATTAATTGACTAATATGTTACTTTTATTACATTATTTTCTGTAGTGGGTTGTGTGTTTATACGGGAATAGCTTGGGAAGTAATTTAATTGTAAGTAATTACATTTTTAAATTTTTTTTTTGTGTCTAATGTTTATGTTATCGCAGACTTTATCAGCCCACTCGCCCTTCCCTCCGCCGACTACATCCTCCTAGGAGACCTCAACTTCCACCTGGAAAACAACAACGACAACAACACCACCACCCTCCTGGACAACCTCGCTAACCTCGGACTCAAGCAACTGGTGAACACCCCCACCTACTACGCCGGACACACGCTTGACCCAATCTTCTCCTCCAGCAAGTACATCTCCTTCAGCCACTCCACCGGACTCCACTGGACAGACCACAGCTGCGTCCACTTCAGCTTCAGAAAGACCAAAACCCACCACCTCCCGCAACAAGTTCCCCGCAGGAACGGGAACAAGATCACGACCGACCAGCTCACAGCATCACTGAACCAGAACGCTCCCGCCGGATCAATGGACCACAACCAAGCAGCCCACAACCTGGCACAGTGGATCACCAACTGCGCAGACGACCTTGCACCCCTGAAAACTCATCCCAACAGGCCCGGAAGCAAGAAAGCCCCGTGGTTCAACGACGACCTCAAGAACTCCAAGAAGAACTGCCGCACCCTCGAGAAAGCCTGGCGAAAGAACCCGACCACAGACAACATGACAGCCCTCAAGCAAGCCACCCGCAAACACCACCAGCTGATCCACACCACCAAGAAGACAGCATTCAAGGAACGATTAGACAACAACACACACAACAGCATTCTATATGTCTATATTTTTTCCTATCGATATTTTGGAGTCGATATTTTTGTACTTACCTGTTTGTAGATAGGAAGTCGATATTCTGGCATTCTATATTTTTACCTCGATATTTTGGCAAGTCGATATTTTGACTGTCGATATTCTGTCAGTGATCCGGCCGAAGTAACGTAGGCAGCAAGGTCTTGAAACCACCCAGAATGAAGAATTCTATAACAACACAAACATGTTATAGTAGCATGATGCACTGCACCCAAATACACATCTTCAAACACTGAGAAAGAAACACAATAATAATAACCTTGGTATGATATGTTTTCTCATAGTCCAGGAACGGAAGAGTATAACTCAGTTAAGGCGTCACTGACTGCTTTCCTCCCAAAATTAGAGGTGGGGAGAGTTGCACTATGTGAAATTCTGCAGAGTTGCAAAAAAACTTAGTGGAATTTCGCGGAGCTCCTCTCTGCCCAACTACCAGGGAGTGAGAAATGTTTTTACCATGTAACAACGGATGAGTGCAGTAGAAAGTATTTGAAAACAAAAAACCCATAAAGAGCACTCTACCTTTTGGAAATATTCCCTTGCAGCCCTGTTTGCTATGGTGAAGTTTCCCTTGCCAATGGTCTGACTCTGTTCCGGCTGATTCCTTCTGATCTGGGCTAGACCTGGCCCTTGCTGTGGGTGTGCAAGGGAGCCGCCACGGTGCTGCCATGTCTGTCAGTGCAGGGGTTAGGGTAGCGTAGGCCACTGACATCATGGGTTGCGGCTGATGGTGCTGTGGCTCTGTCCGGTCACACGCACTGTCCTGTCAGACAGGACTTCTGGTAGAGCCACCCGTCACCCAATTCTCCCTGGTAGAACAATGGATTTAACCCATATCTATTGAATGAGGGAGATTGTTGGATTTGCTCTGCATTCCGTCCATCATCTGTTTCTCAGCCTAAGTTCACGGGGTATGCCCAGATGTTGGCCCTGGGCTCACTGTGCCACTGGATTCAAGCAAGCCTGGCTGATGAGGGGGGATGCCCCCAAAACAGGTCCAGGATGCTTTTTTCCAGTCCCTGGAGGACCTGGCATGGCAGTTCTATCTGGACTGTTCCCACTGGGGTGGCATGGTGAGCAAAAGAACAATGGATCTAACCCGGATCTATTGACTGGAGGAGAATGTTTGATTTGCTCTGCCTAGCGTCCATCATCTGTGTGCCTTTTGCTAATTAAAACCAGACATCCAACGTCAGTGTAGGGAGGCTCCATATATGCACAAGCCCTCTGGAAGGAGTATGTACAGATCTTCATGTTTGCATACATTCAAACAAAAATGTAAGACCTGGTGTGAATCGCATCACAGTATGCTGCTACCTGAATCCAGAAGCGTCTGAAGGCTCAGGGGAGTGAGCATGAAACATGTACCTGCGTCTTTCCATCTGCCACGGCACCTACGTGAACCACCACTCTCCTCCTCCTCCATGGAATTTCAAAACATTTTCAACTTAAGCTAATGGGGCACCGCAGGGCAAGAAGCATCACGCTTGTGAATAGGTGCAGAATATATTTTATTAATACAGTTGTTAGGTTAATTGGTGTACACACCACTAAAGCTACTGAACACACACAGTATTAGGTCTGCTCATGTGTTGGGGAGTGCTAGTTCTGGTAAACTCTGCTAGCAGAGCACGGCGTGGGCAAAACTTTGCATGCTCTGCCGGCGAAGCAGAGTTAACCACCCACCTCTACCCAATACCACACATTTGTTGTGTGTTTGAAAATCAAGTAATGAGTAAGGGCAGAGAAGGAATTGGAGAATTATCTGACCAGACCCAAGGTCAGTTAGGCTCACACTGATGTTCGTCTTTTCCAGCGCAGCGCATTTCTAGTGTGAGTAATCAACAACGTATAACTGCATGTGGCTTGTGGCCATTGCTTGGTGGTTTCAGATAATAACGTGCTCCTGTCACAAGTAGTAACAGAATAGCACTCCAAGCTCTAAAAAACTATTATAGACACCATGGGCCTCATTTATGAAAAGTGACGCATCGCTGCGTGAAAACAGCGATGCGTCACTTTTCACTGCGCACTCCATGCGACACCAATGATGCGTCATATTTAATGTATGACGCATCATGTCGCAAGGACTTACAGATACGTCAGTATTTCTGACGCATCTGTAAGCGCAAAAGTGACGCATTGCTGGAGTGTGTCACAAAAGTGACGCATCTCTAGCAATGCGTCCTTTCACATGGGGAAAGCCCCATGTGAAAGGGCTTGCGTCAGTCTTACGCCTGCTGTGAGGCAGGCGCAAGATTTTGACGCAACCGCATCCTAAAAGTGACGCAGTGAAATCTCATAGATTTCACTGCGTCACTATTACGAGGCTTTTTGCGGGGGAACGCCCCCTCTGCATACATTATACCTGACGCAGTGACGCATCTACCTAGATGCGTCACTTTTTAAATATGGCGCAACAAGGCGCATGTTTTACGCCACAGATGCGTCACAAAAAGTGACGCATCCGCAGCGCAAAACTGATAAATAAATGAGGCCCCATGTTTGAAAGCATGCGCTCCCTGCGACGCTGTCAATTGTCTGCAAACTGAAAATGAAATTGAAAGCTGGAAACGGGGTCCATGCACGTGCGAATATTTGCTTTGCCTAGATTTAATAATCGCGCTCCATGAGCTTTGTGTCAATGTCCAAGGGACCGCAAATGCACTCCATGAGCACATACTCACAGTTCTGTGATGATTGTCTGCCAGATAACGCTCTCCTAGCGCATGTACCAAGGCAGTCAGGAGGCAATTGCATGCAGCACAGGAGTGCCAATGAAAAGTGGTCTCCAAAAGGGAAGCGGGCACAATTCCAAGATGAGCACTAATAAGGGAAACTCCTTTGTTTCCCAGGACAACAGGATTCATGACATCCTCAGATCACATCGGGATATGAAGCATCACTGGGTCAGTAGATGCAGGTTAAATATGAGTTCCAGCGAGCCATGACCCGGGACTCCATCAAATCATGTCACGACTTCGCAAAACCAGCGAGTGCACTGCTAACCTAGTAGCGATTCCAGATTTGAGTGCTCTGTGCACATGGTCACAAAACAGGTCCCCTATCATTTAGCAGATACGTCAAGGAGAAAAAAATGTCAGGAAAAAGGCACTGTTGTCACAAGCACACCATGCATACAGATCACTACGCAACATTTGAGGGATCGAACAGGGTAGCTGGTGGGTCATGGGCCCAGAACATGACAATTGCCACCTGCTGAAAGTCTAGAGCCAGGGCTGGGAAGAAGCCTGCCAGGAGTAGAGACTGAGGTGCTACAAGGATTGCTACTCTGCTTGACTATTGGAAAGGGGCGACCACTCGGTCCCCCCGAACGTATGGCAGAGTGCCTCGATCCCCCCGGGAAGCCATTTTTGGGCGGGAGGCGCGTCTCGGCTGGTATGCCCGAAGCGGCGTAGTCAGGGCGCGCTTTTTCCCGCCCTAGAGTGGGCTGGCCTAGACACCGACGTAGCCAGCCCCGCCCTAGGGGCAGGCAGGGGCGGGTTTACGCCCGCCCTGAAGACGGATAAAAGGAGACGCAAGACCAGAAGACGTCCTCTTGTTCTTGTGCTCCGAAGCTGCACCTCCTCGCTACACGTGAGCTCGGGACAGAACGAAGAGCCAATTTTGAGTGTTTTGATCTTTTTCTTTGTCTTCTAGATACTTCGTCGGAGAGATGCCCAAGAAAGGCGCAAAGAGAATGACGACTGAGCAGATGGTTCGGGCCCTTTTTAAGGATATGTCCGACATAAAGAAGCGGCTGGCGGAGCGAGACGGTGAGGAGGGATCGGGCCAACCACCGGCTGGAGGGAGACCTAAGAGGCCGAGAAGGGTTCCAGCCGGGGGCGATGTCCCAGCTCCCTCTGCCCCGCTCGAGGTGCCGACCCCGCTACCAATGGAGGGGAATCCAATCCCCGTTGTCATCACCCCGACAACCAACGAGGATATGCCCCCCGAGCTGGCAGCACAGCTAGCAGCGTGGTTGGGCGATAGTACTGAGGGCGCCACGGCTGCCGAGGCACAGGCGCTGATAAGAAAGCTGCGTAAGGAAAAAGAAGCAGCCAAGGTGACCGCACCGGTAGCAGTGATAGAAAAGCCACAAGTGGCAGAAGCAGCATCCGGTTCAGGTAAGCGGCCATTGCCGATCGCAAGGGACGAGTCAGCACCCTCTCGTAGAGAAAGACTGGGGCAGCATGTTCCTTTAGCAATAAAAGAAAAGATTTGGGCGGGGGAATACGTGAATATATTCTCCTTGCTTGTCGATCATTATGAGGTAGAGCATGTCAAGAGTCAGAAGGACCTTATGCATCCAAGTGTTTGGCGCGCAAAAATGGCCGCCTTTAAGGTAAATGAGAATATTGGCAACTGGGGCAATGCGTGGGGTATTTTTACATCGATTTTGGGGGAACGTAGGCCCGAGTTGCTTCCCGAATTTCCCATTTATCAATCACGAATTATGGGTTACTCGACAGCGTATCAAGGTAACCATTGGTTCTGTTATGACAATCTGTTCAGGAAAGAAAAGGAGCATAACAAGAGTTTGACTTGGGATTGTTACGATTCTGTGACATGGGATAAAATGAAGGAATCAGGAATGTTGAAAATGCCATTGGTTGGGAGCAATGTTGTTGATTACTCCCGCCAAAATGTGGGGACGCCCTTTCGACCAAGTACGAGCACCGACGATTATTCGAGACCCGCAGGCAATACAGGGAGAAAGGGTTTCTGCTTTAATTTCAACAAAGGAAAATGTACCAGGCCTCCGGGATCGTGTAAATTCAAACACGAATGTAGTACTTGTGGGTCGTCCCATCCTGAGTCATCGTGCAGAGCCAGAACGAGTGAGAATGGGGGTAAGGGAGGCGCCAAACAGGTCTAAGATAGTCCGAGGGGCGCCTTTACCAACCCCGATTGATACCTTGGCAATGATTCCCTGGCTCAGCGAATACCCGGATCGTACTTCTGCTGGGGTGCTGCGGAACGGTTTTACACATGGTTTCCGCATCCCGGTGGGGGACTTTCAGGGTGTAGGGACGTGCAAAAATCAACTTTCCGTTTTACAACATACATCTGTAGTGCAAGAGAAGATTCAGAAAGAGGTTAGCCGGGGACGGGTCGCCGGCCCGTTTAGTGTACCCCCGGTACCGGATTTTGTCTGTTCTCCGTTAGGGGTGGTCCCCAAGAAGGACCCAGGTGAGTTTCGTTTGATCCATAATCTGTCTGCTCCACATGGTCTTTCGGTGAACGATGCAATTGATCCAGAAGTTTGTTCGGTGCGATACGCATCGTTTGATGAGGCAGTAGCCATCTTGAATCGCCTGGGGCCCGGGACGTTGATGGCGAAATCAGATATCGAGTCAGCGTTCCGGTTGCTCCCGGTACACCCAGACGACCAGCGTCTTCTGGGATTCGGGTTTCAGGGGTCATTTTACATGGATAGTTGTATGCCAATGGGATGCTCTATATCATGTGCTTATTTTGAGAAATTCAGTACTTTCCTGCAATGGGTGTTCACTAAGAAAACGGGTTTCCGAAATGTAATGCACTACCTTGACGACTTTCTGTTCCTTGGCCCCGCCGGAAATCCCGAATGTGCCCAGGCCTTAGCTGAATTCTGTGTGTTGATGGGTCATTTTGGCGTGCCATTGGCACCGGGTAAAACTATGGGTCCCACGACTTGCCTCGAGTTTTTGGGGATCGAGTTGGACTCAAGGGAGGGGTGTTTCCGTTTACCAGCTAGCAAAGTGTTGAAATTCAGGGCAGCCCTCCAAGTATGTTTAAATGCATCTAAGGTTACACTGCATCAGTTGCAACAATTGGTGGGAAAGTTGAACTTTGCCTTGAGGGTGATCCCAATGGCCCGCCCCTTTTCCCGCTCAATTGCCCAAGCGATGGTTGGCCTAAAGGAGGGTCATCATCGCACGAGGTTATCGGCTGAGGTCCGCCAGGACATGCGGATTTGGTTAGCATTTTTGGCGGACTTCAATGGCCGAGTCGTCTGGAACAAGCCAGCCGTGTCCTCCGAAGAACTTGGGCTATGGACAGATTCAGCAGGAAGCATAGGCTTTGGCGCCATCTTCGGCACAAAATGGTCTGCACAAAGGTGGCCCCCATGGTGGCACGAGAAGGGGCTGACGAGTAATATTGCTTTCCTTGAACTATTTCCCATTCTGGTGGCCCTGAGAACCTGGCCTGAAGGGTTCAGAGATCATTCTGTCGTGTTCTGGTCCGACAATATGACCGTTGTAGAATGCATCAATAGTCAGGCAGCCCGTTGTAAATTGATTTTGAGGCTGCTCAAAGAAATTGTCTTACTGTGTATGCAACTGAACGTGATATTCAGAGCAAAACATGTCCCGGGGGTGATGAATCAGGCTGCTGATGCACTGTCTCGTTTTCACATGCAGGCTTTCTCGGGTTTCCTTCCTTCAGCGGACCCAGAGCCGGCACCCTTCCCCGAAGCTCTCTGGTCTCTCGGTGCCCCGAACTTCGTCACCTCGTGGGAGAGAGTCTAGCACCCAGGACAAGGAAGGCATATGAAGGGGCGTTTCAGGCCTATTTAGCCTTTTTGGGGGCTGAGAGAGGGGGACTTTGGGGTCAGGAAGAGTGGGTAGTACATTTTCTGATGTCCTTACGTAGGGCTGGGAAGTCGGTGGCTACGGCCCAAAGGCATCGTGCCGCCATTTCCTTTGTTGCCAGGGCCCATGGCATCCAGGACCCGACAGCGTCTTTTACAGTACAAAAGGCGCTGCGTGGGTGGCAACGCCTAGAGGGTCGCAGAGTAGACGTAAGACGACCGATAGGTCTAGATAGGTTGTCCCAGTTACTGGCCACACTCCCTAACACATGCTCGTCTCCTTTCGAGACCTGTTTGTTCCGGACTGCATTTACGCTGGCATTTCACGGGGCTATGAGAATAAGTGAGCTGGTTGCAAGGAACAAACAGGATGTGGCGGGGGGCTTGTGCAGGGAACATGTTCAGATCAGGGGCGATGCGATGATTGTCTCCTTTCTCAGGTCCAAGACCGACCAAGATGGGAGGGGGGACTGCACGATCATTCGCAGGACCCCCGGGTCATCCATGTGTCCGGTACAGTGTTTAGAAGATTACCTAGCACGAAGGGTGGCATCATGGGGGGGGACATTGTTGAGGCATGACGAGGTTTCAGTTTCAGCGGGTGCTTGCAATGGCCATTGCCGCAGCGGGCTTGGACCCGGGCGAATTTGGGACCCATTCCTTTCGAATAGGGGCTGCCACTGAAGCTACAGCCAGGGGTCTTAATGTAGAACAAGTGAAACGAGTGGGGCGTTGGTCCTCCAATTGTTATAAGAGGTATGTGCGATTGCACATGTTGTGAAGCTGTAATCATGTACTCACGCTTCTTGTCTTTTGTTTGTTTTCAGTTGCGCAAGCCTACGCGGCAGGGCGGACTGTGCAGTCGACCCAACACCAGGCCAGCGGTCGCACATCACCGGCTGTGAGAAAGGAGGTGTGGGTCGTGGGCCACTCATACGTGAGACGGGCCGCAGACGTATTCAAAGCAGGTGACATGATTCACGTACCTGGGGAATACGGGTACAGAGTGTCCTTCTACGGAAGAGGCGGTCTCTGTATTGACCAGTTTCAAGCATTCTTTGAGGGTTTGTTAGAGCGGATGAGGTCACCGCCGTCCATAGTCATAGTGCATTTGGGGGGCAATGATTTGGTCACCACCGGTAGACGACTTCTCCTGGAGGCTATGCTTTCCACGGTAAGTTGGTTAGCGAGGAGAGTTCCGGGGTGCATAATTGCGTGGTCTCATATGATCCCACGAAAAGTGTGGCGGGGGGCTATCTCGATCCCTGCTTTGAATCATTCTGTTAGAAAACTGAATAACAAAGTGAGTAGGTTGTTCCGTTCCAAGACATTGCATTCGATCTCGCATAGTTGTATTAATGATGACAGTATGTATTTGGGGGATGGTGTGCATTTGTCGAGGGTGGGGAATGAGTTACTCATAGGAGACTTCTTAGCTTGGTTAAAATCGTTAAAACATGACCTTTAGGTAGGAGTTTTGTGGGGGGTCCGGATAGCCGGTCAACTATCCGGACCTGTGGCGGTAAGGTCATGATCGGTGAGCACTAATTGGTAGATCCCTATGAGTGGGCGTCACCCAACACGGATGGGAGCGCTCGGGAGAGGTGGCCATTGGCCCCTCAATGGGGAGGCGGTCCCGTCTAAGGGCGGGTCGCCGGAAGTAAAGGAAAGGCGGTCAAGGCCCCTTCCTTTGTAGGAGGGGTTACAGCCCCCTCCTGGGGAATTTCCCGGGGCCAGTGTCATCTGCGACGGCAGATGCGGTAAGTTGTGTGGGGTGGGGGGAGGTCCACGATACCTTCTAGATACCACACACAAGTCTTCGAACGACCTTTAAATGGCGTCGAGTCTTAAGTGCCCCCGTCAAGTCAAGGGAAATTGTTAGTAGTTGCACTTGAGGTAAGCCTCTGTGCTGTCGCCCCTCTCAAGTGGGAGGGGTAAGTCTGGTTAGGGATCTTGACACCGGTTATGACCTTGCCGTTGGCCCTTAAACGTTAGGATGTACAATTTCAGTGTTTCTAGAGAATGTTTTTGTAGGATGCTAGTTCGGCTAGGAGAACCTCTGTATTAGAGAATATGTTAAGGTTAGCCAAACATCGCAATGTGATAATGAAATTGTACATAACATGAAACGTTTAATGTTTTAATTTTTTGTTTTAATAAATACGGCCGGGAGGGTCACTCCCTCCCACATCCAAAAACTTTAAGAACTGTTTCCGGTTTCCCTCCTTTTGGGGATTGTGTTGAGAGGGGGTGGCGGGTATCTCAGCCATATGGAAAGGGGCGACCACTCGGTCCCCCCGAACGTATGGCAGAGTGCCTCGATCCCCCCGGGAAGCCATTTTTGGGCGGGAGGCGCGTCTCGGCTGGTATGCCCGAAGCGGCGTAGTCAGGGCGCGCTTTTTCCCGCCCTAGAGTGGGCTGGCCTAGACACCGACGTAGCCAGCCCCGCCCTAGGGGCAGGCAGGGGCGGGTTTACGCCCGCCCTGAAGACGGATAAAAGGAGACGCAAGACCAGAAGACGTCCTCTTGTTCTTGTGCTCCGAAGCTGCACCTCCTCGCTACACGTGAGCTCGGGACAGAACGAAGAGCCAATTTTGACCCACCCACCAGCCCCTGAGGACAGCAAGTTGTTGTGCAATAAAGTGAATTTTATAAGTATGTTTTTCCGTTTCGTTTACAGGCTGTGAAAGTATCAGTTTGTTGTTGATCATAATAAAGTATGGTGAATATCGTGTAGGTTGTTACGATTAAAATGATTTGATGTAGTGTTGCATTTTAAGCATGCTCTTTCGGTCGTAGCGACCAATGTTTTCATAGGTTTGAGTAAGAATTGTCGTATTTATTTTTTGGTAGGCGGTAAGGTCATGATCGGTGAGCACTAATTGGTAGATCCCTATGAGTGGGCGTCACCCAACACGGATGGGAGCGCTCGGGAGAGGTGGCCATTGGCCCCTCAATGGGGAGGCGGTCCCGTCTAAGGGCGGGTCGCCGGAAGTAAAGGAAAGGCGGTCAAGGCCCCTTCCTTTGTAGGAGGGGTTACAGCCCCCTCCTGGGGAATTTCCCGGGGCCAGTGTCATCTGCGACGGCAGATGCGGTAAGTTGTGTGGGGTGGGGGGAGGTCCACGATACCTTCTAGATACCACACACAAGTCTTCGAACGACCTTTAAATGGCGTCGAGTCTTAAGTGCCCCCGTCAAGTCAAGGGAAATTGTTAGTAGTTGCACTTGAGGTAAGCCTCTGTGCTGTCGCCCCTCCCAAGTGGGAGGGGTAAGTCTGGTTAGGGATCTTGACACCGGTTATGACCTTGCCGTTGGCCCTTAAACGTTAGGATGTACAATTTCAGTGTTTCTAGAGAATGTTTTTGTAGGATGCTAGTTCGGCTAGGAGAACCTCTGTATTAGAGAATATGTTAAGGTTAGCCAAACATCGCAATGTGATAATGAAATTGTACATAACATGAAACGTTTAATGTTTTAATTTTTTGTTTTAATAAATACGGCCGGGAGGGTCACTCCCTCCCACATCCAAAAACTTTAAGAACTGTTTCCGGTTTCCCTCCTTTTGGGGATTGTGTTGAGAGGGGGTGGCGTGTATCTCAGCCATATGATCTGGAAGAATTGTTTTTCTATTTTGCCGTGCTGCCTGCTGATCTCTGCCCGGCTGAGGATAAGGACCCTTCTCACTTGAAGAGTGATCCTTGGGGCTTGCTGCCTTGCCCCCTGTTCTGAAGTCTCAGGGCCATCAAAGACTTCCTTCAGCCCTACAACAACCCCTGGACTCTGCCATCTGTGAGTCCTGCCCTGATAAGTGGTGCCAATCCAGTCATGGGGATGGGCTAGGCGATGCTGATCCATCAAAACCGATGAGTTGATGACTTTACAGGACACAAGGAGGGGGACTCTGTCTGTCCAAATAAAACACCCACTGCTGGGAATCCTACATGGCGCGGGCAATGTGAACTTGGGGAAATTAGTCCGCAGGGGCAGATCATAAATGTCCATGCTGGTTTGATTAACCATGAATATAAATCTGTCAAATGTGGCCCGAATTGGTCGACCCAATGACGCCTTGTGCACTTGCCTGGCCTAAAAAGAGTGAGGCATCTGAGGTTAACTTTGCAAGGATGAGTTATGAGGATCCAACTTGGAGTTTTTTCTGTGAGCTGTGATATTAATAATAAAATATGTGTTTTACATTTCAAATGTATATATACGGAAATTGTTATATTTTACTGATGACAGTTTCTTATATTTAAGGCAACATTTTCACAAATGCGCTTAAAATATCAGTGGTACAAAAAATAACACAAGCAATTTTCTAATTTGTATTCCTTTACTCGATTCATATCACAGGCAGCTCCATGTGTAATATAGTTGTTGACTTTTAAAGATCCCTTTAACCAAATGCCTAATTTGCACATCTTTTGAAAACAAAACTCAAAATTGACCAGGAAATGACAGAAAATGGCGCTAAAAAGTTCATCCTTGAGTGATGTCATTCGAAGTATGAGTGAGGGCATGCCCTCAAATGACAAATGCCAGCGTGCTTAATTAAATGCCACCCGTCCGCCACTGAATGAAATTGCTTGGAAAATGATACACTAATACTGACTGCTATTTAAATCACCTCCAATTTATATGGACGACTGATAACCAGTATCACTTGAGGGGTTAGTGTGAGTGATCCTTCTTCTGCTAATTTGTATTTTTAATCTGCTAAAACACTGGGAGCCTTCACCCTGTCTTCTCCTTGCTGTAAGGCCAGTGCTGCAGGTGAGCTTCGCATAGCTATATGGAATGCATTCAAAGCAATCTAGGGTGACCTTGTAAGGCAGATAATGAAATGTCGACAAATATTAAAAATGTCACCATAATTACTAGCATGCTAACATACTGTAATGAGTCATTAAAAGTAACTGTGATAACTCAATCCTTTAATACGTGAATTTTAAGGAAAACATTATTAAATAGCTGGAGTATATGTGTCGCTTTTTCAAGTAGGAGAAATAAACATCTGTACATAACTAGAACACCCACTGGCTTCTCAAACTGAAATGAAAGATATAGGGGGATAAAAACAAGCACCTATTACACATGGCAACGTCACCTTTTGCGACAATCCTGTGGCGATAGGCGCTTCGTCTTATTTACAATGCGGCGTTAAGCCACTTAATGTGGGTTAACGCCGCCTTACAAATAAGGCCCCCTTTCATGCTATCCTGGATGTACGTTGTTACAACGCATGCTTTTACCACGCATGCCTTTACAACGCAGGTTTTTCAACGCAAGTCGTTACAACGACTTGCGTTGAGGGGTGCTGGATAGTGAATAGTTTAATTTACAATTTCAACTCCAGTCCCCGTGGATAGTAGGGAAGGTGTTGGATAGCAAATTAAACTATTAACTATCCTAAAGCGTCCCCCAGCGCAAGTCGTTGTAATGACTTGTGTTGAAAAACCTGCGTTGTAAAGGTACTGCGTGGTAAAAGTTGCGTCGTAAAGGATGTTTCCCTGCTATCCTTAACATGAAAGGGGTGGTCAGTGGGTGTTGCGGTGGCTGTTCCACTGCAACACCCATTGATGTTGATGCTGCCCCATATTTACAAGGGCAGCATAAATTGGAGGCAGCGCCAAACTTAATACCAGGGAAAACCTGGTCTTAACTTGGTGAATCAAGAGGAAATGCTTTATTTCTTCTCCTTTTTGCCTTTACCATGTATGTTGCCTTGTGCAGCACACATGGAAAAAGCAAAACGTCTTGGATTATTTATGTTCAGGAAGGTGACCCTTCCTGCACATTATCAATCTTTAAAAAAATCAAAAGAAATGTTGGGATAAAACGGCATTTCAAGATTGTTAATGTACAGGAAGGAGGACTGTCCTGTACATAAATAATCTTCCCCTCCATGCAGACACCCTTGCACTTTGGTGCAAGGGTGCCTGCGTAGACACTACACTGCTAAGGGGTCGATTCCGATTCGGGAAAAACCACTCCGAATAGCCGTTCAGAGCGTTTTTCCCATACGAATCGTACCCTGCAACGTCCCCCGTACGTACGACGAAGTATGATTCGTACTAGGAGCCGTACTCCATACGAGTCGTACAAGACACCGTACAACTCTAATCTCCGTACGATTCTCCCTCGGAACCTGCTGTACGCGACATCTGTACGGTTCGCGGCTGGTTTTTACGACCCAGCAAGTACGATACGTGTCGGGTACGCACCGTACGACCCTTTTTCTACGGGAGCTGAAAACAGCCGTAAAATCAGAGTTCGTGCCGAAACAGGTACGGAACGGCCCCCCCGGGTACGGTGCGTACCCCCCATGATCGCAGGGGTACGTGCCGTACCCCTGCGATCATGGGGTGTACGAGCCGTACCCCCATTGTACGATCGGTGTACAAGCCGTACCCCCATTGTACGATCGGTGTACGAGCCGTACCCCATGTACGATCGGTGTACGAGCCGTACCCCATGTACGATCGGTGTACGAGCCGTACCCCATGTACGATGGGGGTACGGCTCGTACACCGATCGTACAATGGGGGTACGGCTCGTACACCGATCGTACACTGATTGTACAATGGGGGGGTACGGCTCGTACACCGATCGTACATGGGGTACGGCTCGTACACCGATCGTACAATGGGGGTACGGCTCGTACACCGATCGTACACCGATCATACAATGGGGGTACGGCTCGTACACCCCATGATCGCAGGGGTACGTGCCGTACCCCTGCAATCATGGGCGGGTACGCGCTGTACGGGGTGTATGTAATCGTGCGCTTTTCCGTACGAATCGCCCTTACCAGACGTGGACCGTACGAATCGCGTCCTGATTCCCCGGTCCGGATCGTACTCGTCGGGTCGTACGGCGTGTGTACGAGTCGTACGGTTCACAGTCTCAGCCTTGCAATACGTACGGATCGCGACGTTTCGGACGGATTCACGGAATGCGGATCGTACTACGCGACTCGGACGGACGGGTACGATTCGTATGGAAAGGGCTACGAATACGAATCGTACGGTGTATTTTTTCACCGGATCGGAATCGAGCCCTAAGTGTACCGCCAGCGCAGGGGGTAGGGTTGGGCTGCACCATATTTTTGTAAATATGGTGCAGACCTGCATTTCTGAAATAGCGGAGCATGTCATTAAGCCAAGGAAGCTAACAACACGCTCTGCCACATCTGTTGTAAATATTCCCCAGAGGTTGTGAAATGTTGAACATTTCAGGTGGAAAAAGAAAAATTCAAATACATTGCTTAATATTGAAAAATATGGTTTTGGAGACTAAATCTGATGATATGCGAAAGTTTACATTTTCTTAAGTACATTAGGAAAGCAATGAAAAAACAGTATTGTCAGGCATACTCTTATTTCTCCTAGCCATAATCCTTACTACTGTTTGTTGGACCTGGCCCTTTTTGCAGGGTCATCCCCACAAGTTTTGCCTTCTTCCTATAATATTTCTGACCTTCTTTTTGCTGTTTTCCCGAATCTGAACACTTTTCCACTGCTAAACAGTGCTAAAGTGCTTGTGCTCTCCCCTCTAAAACATTGTATGATCGGTTTATACCTGTTTGGCATATTTAATTTACTTGTAAATTGCTTGTAGTGGTATACCATATATCCAGGGCTTTTAAATTAAATGCTACTAGTGGGCCCATAACACTGTGTAAAAAGGAGGTGAGGTCCAAGTGATGACTTTAAGATAATGTTTATTAATAAGTACAGGATACAGAGACCCCATCCACAGATGGAGCAAAAATGCTCCCAACCAAGTCTTCCTTTCTTCTCTACACCTCGAACTTGGTTGCCACATGACACATCTCTCCTAGGTTGCAGAACCAGCTGTCCAGGTCATTCTAGAACCTAGGATACCACATCAACTCCCCATTTATAAGTATGAAAACAAATAATAAAAAAAGTCTAGCATAGTACAGCATAACCTCAAAAGAAAAGCTAAAAGAACAGGAAGCAACGAAACTGCATACAAATTCCACTTATACAAAGTCATGAAAGCAAATAAGCCTTCTCTTTGCCCGTTGGGGGTCGGGCTTTCAATTCCTCAGGTGCCATTCTCTCTAAAGAGGTAAGATGCAATCCCAACTTAAAACTGCATTTAGATATCCTATTGAGATTACAGATCCTATTATCACCAGTTCTCACTGCATTCTTGAACAATTTTTTTACTCTACAAGGTATACTGAATTTGCAACCTTTTCTTGGAGATTTTATTTTTATCCAATCCCCCACTTCACTCTAGTTTTTTCAACAGCTTTCCTTTTGACAACACCGTGGACTTCCATTTATTTTCCTCTTCTTTTGCTTCCCAACCTAATATTACGCCAACCTGATCATCAACCGTCTCCCTTTTTTCTCATCGCGGGCAGTCATGCCATGTTGCGACTGGCCAGATTGAGAAAGCTACCATTCAAGTTGAAAAAGTAATGGTGCAGCAGAAAACATCTGTGACCTCTGGCCGTCCACAGGTGCTGTTCCTGCTGATCTGATTTTACAGTATCAAACAGGCTCCTGGTGCTAGATATCAACCAGATGTGTCAAATTCCGCCAGAATAGGTGCTATGTTTTTATGTAACTCCCCAGGATTCCTTTGAGTGAAATGCCTCGAGTTCCGCTCATCGCTAATTATGGCAAATTCAAGAACGTACATATTTATCTTGTTGCACCTTTACCTACATTTATAAAGCATAAACTATCAATCTATAATAATTAAAATGTTATATGGTACACATGTGTAAAGAGTACTAATAGCAACATGTGTTTATATATGAGAAATGTACACTCAAATAAATGAATATATGAAATGATGTGGAGGTACAAAAGTAGAGAAATGCATATATTCTGCTGTGTAACTTCCTGTTCGTGATGGTTGGAGCAGAACCCTGCTCCCAGTATATACACTTTGATTTGGCATTGTAGAGATCATTTTAAGAAAAGGGGGGGCATGGGGGCACTATATCTAAAGTGATGGGTGGCACTCTAGTGATGAAAAACTTCATTGGTTTTGTGGGCCAATGATTCATATCTTCGCGGAGTAAGTTTTTACGAATGATTGGTTGAAATATTTCTACATGTGTAGTATACAAAAAGTAATAGATGGAACGCTTGAACTAATCTTAGCCACTGGTAATCTCCTGGGCCACATCCCAATTGTCCTTTTTCACACCATGCCTGCTCAGCTTGGACCAAGCCATACGCAAATCAATCTTGACTCTGATGCAATGGGAACTGCTATGTCATGTCCTTCCTGAAATGAAACACAAGCAACATAGGACCAGTTCCATCCTTAGTAGGGTTCATCAGACAGGAAAAGCATTGTGTGCATGGGATCCAAGTCTGAGCATGCCCATCCCACTTAGGGCGCAACACTGTTATATATAACAAAGTATTATACACAAAGCGATGGATGGAATGCTTTAGTTAATCTCTGCTGCTGATAATCAATAAGGGCCACATCCCAATATCATTATTTGGTACTCAGAGCCACTTCAATCTTGACCCAGCCACATGCAAATCAGTCATGATCCTGCTCCAACAGGAACCTGGCTGATGAGTACTAAGTAGAGCAAAACCAGACCTGGATTTGCTTGTGTTCCATTACAGGAAGGACCAGTTTAGTGGTATGGTGTGCAAAATACAAATGCTCTAGGATGGAACCTGAGTAATTACCGGTGGCTTAGGTTAATTAAAGCATTCCATCTATCACTTGTTTGTATGTTTGTTGTATGATTTTTTGTATACTGGAATATTTCAACATGTGTACACTGCTGTTTGCTGTACGTGACCTATAGAGGTTGCTGCAATCTATGCAACTGTGCAATGTGTGGTATGTCATTTAGTGGTTGTGTGTATGTACATGGAAAATGTGTTGTGTGCTGTTGCGTACAATAAATTGAGTAACATATAGTGAGTAACAGACTTACTGGTTGCATAATTATGCAAAATTCACAAAAGAATTTGCAAAATAACACGTAATTACGCAAAATGCGTCTCCCAACCTCCAGCACAATAACGCACTCATGTGGCCATTTTGAATAAACCAGGGTGTACATTTCATTATATTGCCATATTTGTCGGTCACTCAGGAAGTTTGCATTATAAGTATTATGTGTAATGTCCAAGATTAGGACTTTCACCACCTCACATAAATGAGATGTCCATTTGGGGAAAAATCCTTTTCCATGAGCATGGAAACAATGCGACCCAAGCACGGGAACAATGAGAGGATCCGAAATTCAAGCAGCATTTCTTTTACTCAGGCATCGATAAAATTACTTGAAAAGTCATTTTGTGTTACTCCAAGCGGCCTGTTCAGATACATTTTGGGCTCGATTCCGATCCGGTAAAAAAATCCACCGTACGTCGTATTCGTAGCCCTTTCCGTACGAATCGTACCCGTCCGTCCGAGTCGCGTAGTACGATCCGCATTCTGTGAATCCGTCCGAATCGTCGCGATCCGTACGTATTGCAAGGCTGAGACTGTGAACCGTACGACTCGTACACACGCCGTACGACCCAACGAGTACGATCCGGACCAGGGAATCAGGACGCGATTCGTACGGTCCACGTCAGGTAAGGGCGATTCGTATGGAAAAGCGCACAATTACATACACCCCGTACAGCGCGTACCCCCCATGATTGCAGGGGTACGGCACGTACCCCTGCGATCATGGGGTGTACGAGCCGTACCCCCATTGTACGATCGGTGCACGATCGGTGTATGAGCCGTACCCCCTTTGTATGATCGGTGTACGAGCCGTACCCCATGTACGATTGGTGTACGAGCCGTACCCCATGTACGATCGGTGTAGGAGCCGTACCCCCATTGTACGATCGGTGTACGAGCCGTACCCCATGTACGATCGGTGTACGAGCCGTACCCCCATTGTGCATGGGGTATGGCTCGTACACCGTTCGTACATGGGGTACGGCTCTTACACCGATCGTACACCGATCGTACAATGGGGGTACGGCTCGTACACTGATCGTACACCGATCGTACAATGGGGGTACGGCTCGTACACCGATCGTACAATGGGGGTACGGCTCGTACACCCCATGATCGCAGGGGTACGGTGCGTACCCCTGTGATCATGGGGGATACGCACCGTACCGGGGGGGCGTTTCGTACCTGTTTTGGCACGAACTCTGCTTTTACGGCTGCTTTCAGCTCCCGTAGAAAAAGGGTTGTACGGTGCGTACCCAACACGTATCGTACTTGCTGGGTCGTAAAAACCAGCCGCGAACCGTACAGATGTAGCGTACAGCAGGTTCCAAGGGAGAATCGTACGGAGATTAGAGTCGTACGGTGTCTTGTACGACTCGTACGGAGTACGGCTCCTGGTACGAATCGTACTTCATCGTACGTACGGGGGACGTTGCAGGGTACGATTCGTACGGGAAAAATGCTCCGAACGGCTATTCCGATTCTTTTGGGAAATACAGAGGGAGGGCCATACAGAGTGAGGCTACTGTACAGGCACCATCAACTTCCTCCTCCTATCCTGAAGTCATTTACCTGTACTTTGTTCAACCCTTGGTCATTTTTGATTTGGGATCATTCTTCCTTTGTCTGCAATCGCTTCTGCAGAATTCTTTTTTTGGAATTTATAATCTGTACATTGTTTGGAAAATAATTGTGTAGTGCAGTACTTTACAATATGTTTGTGTGACAGGCTACATTGTTTTTTGTTCCTATCTTGTATTTTTTAAACTTTTGTTATATGTTTGTTGCTGATGACCTGGAGTGGAAGTTAGGGAGGGTGCAGGAAGGCCCAAGTGAGATTAAGGATAATGCAAAATGTTTGGATGATGGCAGCTTAGGGCTAACAAACTTGTATTGTCTTTTTAAATAAAACCAATTCATCAAAGTGTATGTGAACCATCATCAAGGATTTTTTAAAAAGCTGAAAGACTTCAAGTTAAAGACAAAGCTAATATTTTCTGCATTAACACAGCTCCATTTCCAGCTCGTAACTTACTATACAGCAGGTATCAGCAAGAGGCTACAAGTTATATACAATAGAACACATAAACAGTTTGCCCTTTAACTACCAACAGGAGGAGACATAGGAGTCAACGGGAAAGTAATTTAAAGCTCATCAGTCTGAAGAGATTAAGAATAATGAGCGAGACACAGAAGGTGATATACAATCTGTTCATGTGAGGTTGCCACAGCCATATCATGCATTCAGTCAGAATGTGAAGGAGGTGCCCTCTATTTCCATCGTTGAAGGATAGCCATGGTAGCAAACAACAGCACCTTTATCGACCCACCACTTTGTATGATTGTCAAGTTCCACTTCATTCAGTGTATTGAGAAGACTAATCAGTTCTGCCATGGGCCATAGCTCAAGATCCCAGTTGGAGTTTATAGTATTTGTTTTTTTTTGTATTTTTTTTGTATGTTCTTATACAGCGCTCGACTACCCGGAGGCATCTCGGCGCTTGCCTTGGGAACCCGTCCTGGCTTTTCCCTGTGAGATAGCCCCTAACGGGCATCCCCAAGGTGAAAGCCAGGCATCCCGCCGCAGGGGGCCGTTGTGGAGATTAAGCAAGCTTAATGCCCAGAGTTGCAGAGTGTGAACCCATGATTAGGTCAGGCACCGAAGCGAGAATTATCGAGTCCGTGGACATTTGAGCTCAAGATTTGGGACTTGTGGCCAAAATATTTGCATGGAGGGTCAAGAGCGTTTCAAATGGAAGATGGCGTCGGTGTGAACCCAGTATGAATGAATGAATGAATGAATGAATGAATGAATGAAAGGATATTTGTGTTGCGCAAACTTAGCCCAACGGGCATCAAGGCGCAGTCCACACAGAAACATATATTCTGATGCAAAAAAAAGATTTAATAAGCCTGAGAGAAGAGCCAAGTCTTCAGGAGCTTCCGGAAAGTCAACAAAGAGGATTGGTTGGAAAGATCGGGGGGGGAGGTTGTTCCACACTTTAGGGGCCAGAGCAGAGAAAGCTTAAATCTGGGGACAACAAGCAGATTTCCTGAGGATGAACGGAGGGCTCTTTTGGGAGATTAGGGACTGACAAGAGTCTTTATACCTTCAGGACCAGAGCCGAATACAGCCCTGTGGGCCAAACAGATGAGCTTGAAGGAAATCCTGGCATGTATAGGTAGCCAATGGAGATCCTTCCTGGCCTGAGTTGCGGATGATAACCTAGGTAGATTAAGGACCATCCTAGCAGCAGAATTTTGAACCATCTGAAGGCGATGGAGAGATTTCTTGTTTATTCCCCCATACAGCGCATTACAATAGTCGAGCCTGGAAGATACCAAGGTGACTGTTGGCTGCTTGCAGGCGTCGGATTGTGGTAAATAAAGTATTACCCTGTCATAATTTCTATAAATAAACAAAGGGTCATGCATAAAATGAGAGGCAGAGTCCGTGGTGTCCGATTCAAAAGGGCTTTATTTCAATAACTCGAGTTAGGGGAGAATCGGTTCCATCCCCACTAAGGTTCTGGAAGGGTCTACTAAACTTTATTCACAGAGTACAATATTTATACATTCAATTTCGCACATAGGGAGGAGCGCTCCAGGCAGAGCAAGAGAAAGAGAGATAAGAACATGTGGGCGTGCATGAGGGCGTACATGTGGGCGTTCACTTGAGGAGTCATAGGTGAGTCATAGGTGGGTGGATACATGGAGGGGGATTGCATGGCCAGCTGGAACTTTGCCCTACTTGTGTGCGCAACTTGATCATGACGTGCAACTGACGTGTAACTGGGGGGAACTGACTTTCGGTCTGGTAGGGAGGCTTTCAGTGTCAGGGCGACCAGCACGTCTGGTATTATCTGATATCTTAAGTCCGGGGATGTATTATCTGAAGCAAAGGTCGCTCATCACCAAGAGCCATTGTGGACATCTATTTCTTTGTTCATTGCGTGGGGGCCTTGAGCTTTCTATGGACGCGAGCTCTGCAAATCACTTAAACGGAGACAGGAAGGCTAGGCCCTATCTCTGCAGACGGGTTCTGTTTACCTCCTTCACCAGGCAGGAATGTGATTCTGTAGAGCAAGCAGATAACTGTTGTGCACAATACTGTCTTGGCACCCCGTGCTGGGCCCCTCTCGGCTTAGCCAAAAGTATGCGAGGTCAGGGATACGTAGCTGCAGCCCTCAGAGTGTCTGGAGGCATGAAACTTCAATTCGGGGACTGGCTGAGCCACGAAATGGAGAAATGGGTTCTTCGCGATATATAAAAAGTGCACAATGCAAACACATGGGCCACATGGGCCTCAGTGCAAAATTAACGTTTCTTCCATGGAAGACTTGGTGACTGGCATCCTACTGTGGGACGTAAATGCAGAGGCATCATTATTGCAGGCCATAGAGGGAAAATGCATGGGTGACATGCACATACACTAAACGTTGGGGTACACGCAGGGGACATATTGGCCATGTAAAATTTCTTTTTTCTCAGGATGACAGATAGGGGGCGATCTTTTTCAACATGCGGATGGTATTACAGCAGGTGGATACTGTTCTGTTAACCTGAAGGTCAAAGGAGAGGGCCGAATCTGTAAGAACACCAAGGTTCCCGGCCGAGTTGGTAGGTTGGGGGCAGTCTCCCAAAGAAGGGGGCCACCAGTCTTTGGACCAGATGTCGTGGTTTCCTCCAAAGACTAGGACCCTCGTCTTCTCCCCATTGAGCTTCAAGTAGTTACGCACCATCCATTGCGAGACTGCTTCCATACAAGTTCGAAATTTGGAGGCAGCCTCTTTGGTCGGTGAGGTGGTGGAAATGATAATTTGGGTATCGTCTGCATAGGACAATATTTGGTACCCAAAAGACCCTATTTCCTCTGCAAGTGGGGTTACATACATGTTAAATAGCAAAGGACTCAAGGAGGAGGGAGGGAGACAGGAAACTACCAAGCTGGACCCTTTGTTGTCTCTGAGAGAGGAAGGAGGATAGAAGACTCAAGGCACTTCACCCCACCCCTATCCCCTTCAGCCGGTCTACCAGGATTGAAGGGGACAGGGTATCAAATGCTGCCGTAAGATCAAGTAGCTCCAATAATGCGGTCTGCCATCTGTCCACCTCGGAGCGGATGTTGTCAACTATGACAGTGAGGGCAGACTTGGTGCTGTGGGCAGCACGAAACCCATGCTGGGAGATGTCAAGAAGACCCATCTTCTCTAAGTATGTAGTCAGATGAGAATGAAGATGGGCCTCGAGTATCTTTGCCGGGGCAGGAGGAAGAGATATTGGCCGGAAGTTTTTTAAAACTTCAGGATTTAGGGAAGGTTTCTTTAAGAGGGGCTTAACAACTGCTGATTTCCAAGGAGTTGGAAAAGACACCTCATCGATAGCCATGTTCATGACCTCCAAAAGAGGAGGAAGGACAGTCTCTCTGCAGGACTTCAAGATTTTTAGAGGACAAGGATTGAGAGGCGAATATGATTTGGTGGCATCAAGGAGGCGATTTAATTAGTCCTGCGTCAGATGTAGAAAGTTGGAAAAATTAGACGAGGGGCCCAATTCGCGGGTCTCAGTGTGTAAAAGGAAAGGGGGGGGGCAAGAGTGCACTATTGGCATCCAGTTCAGTATTGCGGGATTTGGGAGAAACATAAATATGAGAAATTTTGGATAGGAAGAAGCCTGCGATATCATCGCAGAGTTCCTGCGACTCATTCACTGATTCGATAACTTTAGGTGTTGACAGGGAAAGGAAAGCGTTGGATAGCGGGAGGGTAAAAATAACTATTCCCACTCCAGAAAGTGCAACAGTAGGGAAAGCGTTGGATAGTGTAGGGGTAAAAATTACTATTCCCACTCCAGTGAGTGCAACAGTAGGGAAAGCGTTGGATAGCGTAGGAGTAAAAACTACCATTCCCACTCCAATGAGTGCAACAGTAGGGAAAGCTTTGGATAGCGGGAGGGTAAAAATTACTATTCCAACTCCAGAGAGTGCAACAGTAGGAAAAGCATTGGATAGCGTAGCGGTAAAAATGACTATTCCCAATCCAGAGAGTGCAACATTAGGGAAAGTGTTGGATAGCGTAGGCATAACATTTACTATTCCCACTCCAGTGAGTGCAACAGTAGGGAAAGCATTGGATACGAGAAAGGTAAAAATTACTATTCCCACTCCAGAGAGTGCAACAGTAAGGAAAGCGTTGGATAGCGAAGAGATAAAATTACTATTCCCACTCCAGAGAGTGCAACAGTAGGGAAAGTAAATACTTCATATATAAATACAAATAAAATAAATATTAATACTTATTACAAATTAATTAAAATAATTAACACTTTTATATAATATAGTAATTAATCAATTAAAAATACAAATACAAATTCATTAATAAAAATAATGACCTACTAATACAAAATATTTACCAGTTAACAATAAATTAATAAACAATTAAAAAATAATTAAAAATTAGATGAAAGAAAAAGAATTAAAAAATTGAATTACTTACATTTAAAATACGTCCTACCCTATTCCCCTATAAGCCCACAACCCGCTACAGAAAATAAATTAATAAAATTAACATAATTATTAATTAATACATTCATTACAATTATTACCCATTATATTTTAATTAACGACCCATTAATAATTAATTAACAATTAATTCAAAATAAATACATATAAATAAATTAACATATTTAATTATTTACAATTAAATAACTTCCCACCCTATTCCCCTTTAAACCCACAATCCGCTACAGAAAATAAATTACTAAAATTAACATTTTTATCAATTCATCAATTAATTAAAATTATTTACCAATTATATGTTAATTAATTATCAATTAATAATTACTTAACAATTAATTCAAAATAAATACCAATACATAAATTAACATATTTAATAATTATAATTAAATTACTTCCAACCCTATTCCCCTATAATCCCACAACCCGCTACAGAAAATGAAATACTAAAATTAACATAATTATCAATTAATCAATTAATTAAAATTCATTACCAATTATATTTTAATTAATTACCAATTAATAATTAATTAACAATTCATTCAAAATAAATACCAATAAATAAATTAACATATTTAATTAATTATAAATAAATTACTTCCCACCCTATTCCCCTATAAACCCACAACCCGCTACAGAATTATGTTACGCAAAAATTAAATGCCATAAAAAAAAATAATTAATATAAGTAATAAAATAAATAAACACTTTTCACACATATAATAACATAAAAAACACTTTAAAAATTGATATTAACTTACCTCAAATTTTTGTAGTCTATATTCTGTCCATTCTATATTTTTGTTGTCTATATTCTGTCCATTCTATATTTTTGTTGTCTATATTCTGTCCATTCGATATTATGCCAATTCTATATTTTTGATTCGATATTAATGCTATCCTATTCGATATTTTTATAGTCTATATTCTGTCCAGTCGGTATTATGTCCATTCTATATTTTAATAGATATTAATGCAAATCGATATTTATAACTCGATATTTTATGAGGGTATACCGATTATAAACAGCTCCATGAAAACAGGAATCATATCTGACTGCCTCAAAATCGGTCAAGTAACACCATTACTGAAAAAAGCAGGGGCTGACCCAAACAATCTCAAAAACTTCAGGCCTGTCTTCAATCTCCCATTCCTAGCCAAACTACTAGAAAAATGTGTTCTCTGTCAACTCACCCATCACATGGACAACAACAATCTCCCCGACCCTCACCCATTGGGCTTTAGAAAGGATGCAGCACAGAGACAGCCATCCTGAATGCCATTGATGACGTCCACAAACCACTTGACAAGGACTGCTGCTGCCTACACAGACTCATGGACCTTTCGGCGGCCTCAACACAGTTGACCAGAAATTACTCCTCAATGTACTCCGAGAAAGGGTAGGAGCAGAAGGGCTGGTCCTACAATGGTTCACCTCCTTCCTGCAAAACCGCTCGCAAAGAACAAAAATCAGAAACTTCATATCTGACCTACATCCCATAAACAGAGGCGTTCCCCAAGGATCAGTTCTCTCACACGTACTGTTCGACATTTACATGGAGCCACTCCCCACTATCCCCAAAAAGGCCATCAAACCCTTCCACCTTTATGCTGATGACACCCAAATCTACCTAGGAACCTCAAGCAGAGCGGATATGCAAAGACTCAATGACACCCTAATAGAAGTCCAAAAATGGCTGTCTCAAAACCATCTGAAACTCAACCAAGACAAAATGGAATTCCTCCTCTAATGTGTGCTTCAGAATCAAGCACACATAGAAAGAGGAAAAAACAAGAAGTAAACAGATTTGTCCTTGTTTCTCTACCCCTGGGGAGGTGTAGTAGTTTTTGTGCATTTCCAGGTCTACCACTTATTGTAAATCTGGGAATGCATCAAAGTCCATGGATGTTGTGTGGGAACAGCTAAGCACCACAATAAATCAATCAATCAGGAGTTTGTTAGAGCGCGACTACTCACCCGTGAGGGTCTCAAGGTGTTAGGGGCGGGGGGAGGAGGGGTGCAGGTTCTATTCCATCAATGAGGGGGTCTGTCGAAGAGCCAGGTTTTGAGGTTTCTTGCGAAGATGGGGAGCAATGTTGTCTGTCTCAGGTGGAGCGGAGGGGCGTTCCATGCTTTGCCCGCGAGGAAGGAGAAGGAGCGGCCTCCCGATCTGGTCTTTCTGGTGCGAGGGACCACGGCGTAGGAAAGCTGGGCTGATCGTAGGGTCCTTTGGGGTGTGTGGAATTTGAGTCGGCTGTTCAGGTATGCTGGTCCGGTGCCGTGGAGGGCCTTGTGTGCGTGGGTGAGCATCTTAAAGGTGATTCTCACCTCGACGGGGAGCCAGTGGAGTGTGCGCAGGTGCTGGGAGATGTGGCAGTGTTTTGGCAGGTTGAGGACCAGTCTTGGGGCGGCGTTCTGGATGTACTGTAGCTTGCGGATGAGGTTTTTGATTATTCTGGCGTAGAGTGCGTTGCCGTAGTCGAGTCTGCTGGTGACCAGGGCGTGAGTGACTGTCTTTCGGTGTTCGAGGGGGATCCATTTGAAGGTCTTACGAAGGAGGCGGAGGGTGTGGAAGCAGGAAGATGAGACAGATTTGATCTGGCGGTCCATTTTGAGCTCGGAGTCCAGGATGATTCCCAGGTTGCGTGCGTGGTCTGTGGGGGTTGGCGGGTTTCCGAGGGCGGTGGGCCACCAGGTGTCGCTCCAGGCGTCGGGGTTTGGGCCCATGATGAGTACTTCTGTTTTGTTGGTGTTTAGTTGTAGGCAGCTGTTTTTCATCCATTTGGCGATGGCTTCCATGCCTTTTCGAAAGTTGCGTCTGGCGGTGTTGGGCTCGTTGGATAGGGAGAGGATGAGCTGGTTGTCGTCTGCGTATGACACGATGTTGAGTCCGTAGGTTTTGACGATGGGGGCAAGTGGAGCCATGTAGACGCTGAAGAGCGTCGGGCTGAGGGAGAAGCCCTGGGGGACTCCGCAGGGGGTAGGTGTGGGGTCTGAGAGGAAAGGGGGGAGTCTGACCCACTGCGTCCTGCCAGAGCCACACTTGCAACACAATGATTCGGGTTGTGTTGCCTTACTCTATAGTTACTAAACGATGCAAGGTGGACTTGCATAGCTTAATAAATAGCATTTAGTAGTATTGCACATGCAGCCCGTTTGGAGTTGCAAGTGCGACCCAACTACTTGATAAATAGGACACTTTGGGGCTTATTAATGAAAGGCTTGCGCCTCCGGAGCATCACTTTTTTTATTGCTCCGGTGGCACAAGCCTCTCAATCTATGATGCAACACAAAGCCACTCTGCATGGCTTTGCATGCCCACATACATATGGAGTAAGACAAAGCATTGCAAGTCACTGCCTTGCTTTACTCTGCATCAAGGAGGCATTCCATGGGCATTGCAGTGGGATTTCCCCTGCAATATCCATGGATTTTGATGCTGCCCCTTACTCCTGTCAATCTTGGGCAGCACCAAAACCTTACACCTTCATGGAACAGAAGGAATATTTTTTTTATTTATTCTTGTTTTTTCCTCTTTTTATGTGTTTTAATTTCAATGCAGGAAAGTACCCTTCCTGCACAAAAACATGGCGCATGGTGCACATTGTGTGCCAGGGCCATTCATAAATAGGGTGCATTGCTGCCCTTTCACATTGATTTAGAGCATCGCTGAAGAACACTTGCAGCGCTGCTCTCCACCAATTCCTCATAAATGAGACCCCCAATGTGCAAGCCCCTGCACACTGATGGGGTGCCACTCCCTTTTTACTCCCCTTTCACCTCTTTGGTTAGATTGCTACCTCTGTTCCCACTCTCCTATTGCTTGCCCTCTGTTCCTGCGCCCCTGTTAAATTTAACATTCCAAATCCATCCCATATCCTTTACAAATGTTAATACATTATTTACAACAATAAATATGAGTATAAATAAATAAGCCACTTGAAAATGTTTCAATTTTTATAATAAATAAAATCAAAATATAATTAACATCAACTAATATGAAAGGTGAATTAAAATGCTACCGAATACAATACCCCATTAAACCCATAACATGAAAATAAAATACATAAAAATGAAACATATCAACAAATGAAACATTTTAACTTTACATAGTTGAGATATCAATTGATTAACCGTTATTAATATGTAAACTTCAACGACATCCCAACCCATCCCTAATAAAAACAAGCACCCAAGAAAAAGTGAACCTTATTATAATTGAATAGTTGTGACAATGAAATAAAAACAATATTATAGACACTACATTTTAAGTTTCAATATTTTTCGGGTTTAATCAAAAGTAAGGCGCTGATTACGCTGCAGTCTGTAAAGGCTTAGACTGATGGTCAGAGCCTTCAGGGCTTCATCGTAATCAGCCGCTCGGTTTATTTTCCGACTACTGCGAATGCTGATGAGCCGAAACTAAACTGGCTGGTCATTCCGGCTGGCCTCCAACAGGCTCAAGGAGCCAGTCGGCTAGTTAGAACCGGCTCATAATCCCGTGGGATTATGATGCACGGTTTACATGCCGACCTGTCTGACATGTAAGCCATGTTGGAAAGTGTTTTGAGACCCCTATTAGGGCCCCCTTGGGTGGGCGGTCTCCAGTTGAGGGAAGTAGGGGCACCTATGTTGATCCCCTGTTGATCCCTTCACCCTGTGGCAGGCACATTGAGGTGCCGCCACAAGGTGCAGGGATGAATAGCACCTCCCATTTCCCTGTGGGAGCATGCATTCCGGCTGGTTTACAGCTGTAATGCACGCTCCCATTGGGAAATGTAGGAATGCGACCGAACAGTGTTTGGTCGCATCCTAATTAGGCAGTCAGAACCACCTACCAGAGTTTGGTTGGTCCCAGGACCGAGACGGTGTTGGTGGACTCATTTACTTTCATGTTATTTCCAGCGCAAAACAAGTTTAGCACTGGAAGGAAAATCAGAGAAAAAGATTTTTCCTCAATTTGTGTCACCTGTGTGTAGCAGACATGGTGTAAAATCTTAGTAACTCTGCCCCCTTGACTCTAAAGCCATCATACACACAGATCTCCCTATACACACAATGATTTGTTCAATTTGCACCATGCATGCAAAACTGCAACAGCATCCACAGGACCAATCATGACTTCACACAGTCTTTTAACATTCCTAACAGGCAGCGACAATGTTGACTGTCACAGGACTACAACCTCAGGCCTCTGTGATCCTCTGACTAAGCATACACAGAAGAATTTTATATGTGCTTTTACATGTTCATTATAATGATATTATAGAGGTGTGATGAAGATTTGAGAAATCAAGCATCCCTCAAATATCAAACTTGCGAATGAGCAATAGCCAGTAGTGGGACACATCATTTCAGGAAGTTACAATATCTTGAGGGCCTTTCTAAAGGAGGAATGGTTGTTCATCTCTTGATGGTTAAAGTGGAAAAGAGCAACTTTATTGTGTAATTGAGGTGATGGTGACATATCAACTGTCTCTAGATTTTGGATCACATGATGCTCTACTGTGTACGAAAGTATTTGTTCATAGACTCGTACACTCGTTGACATTTTCAGGCAGATCACATTATCATGCTTACCATTTGCAAAGGACGGCTTTTCGCCGTTCGCTGCTGCGGAGTTTCATTTAACTTTTCCTCAGTAACTGTGTCTATAATCTGACTGATTGTGCCTGGGATAATTTTGGATTGGGAGCCATCTTTTAATTATCATGTTCTGCTGCATGATGCAGAACCGTAGTCAGGAACTGAGAATAATACCCCCATATCTCTAGGTAAAGAAGCATGCACCTTTTCACTAGTACTGCTAGATATTTTTCAAGTACCACTAGTGTGTATCCATCTATATTGTTTACGAAGAACATCAAAAACTTTCTCTTGAACGAAGGGTAGACTTGTGAATTTATGCAGGCTTCGTGACCGCTGTAGTGTCTTGTGTCTGCGGAGATATGGCGTGGAATCTGCCACAAAAATTTTACAACTTATTTTGTATAACTTTCTCTTGGCTTTTGTTACTTTCTGTGCTATTTGTTTTTTTTGACAAAGTATTAGTGCATATGGAACACTTTTATTTGTGATAGGTGTCCCATTGATGGTTGCATTGGCTGCCTATCACATGGATCAGAAGGGTGGTAAAACCTCTATTTGCAGGAACTGCTCTCGTATTTCAGGTCAAAACGATTACATGCATGTGCTTTTGGGTCCGACAGAGTAAAACAACCACACTGAATATTTGCATTTGGGACTTCAAGCTTAGACATCCAGAATACTTTCAGTAGGCATTGTACTCCCCTACCATTATGAAGAGGCATGGAAAGTGGTTCACCCATGTTTGCTGGACAATGCAGTGCAAATTGTAATTTTATGCATTGAAGAAAAGATCTACTCTGGTTAAGCAGTTGGGGAGTCAAAAATCCAAACTGCAAACTCTGCAAATACTGTATCCCTAAATGCAAGGAATTGCCTTACCCCAAATGTTGTAATATTCTTGTTTCTTGTTTAAGGATTGGATAAACCCTGAGGCATACATCTTGTGCCTTTCCATTTAAGGACAGTAAATATTTCTGCTGTTTATCAGGAGCACGTATCATCCATTAGATGATTCTTCTATTTCAAATGGAATGTACATGAGGGGGAACCAGAAGAGGTCCCCACCTGCTGTCACTGGAGTGAACATTTTGATTTGCAGCCTAAATAAACAATTGTTCTTCCTTGGTGTGTTCTTTCCCCAACCATTTTGCCTTCACCTCTCCTTTTTCTAAATTGTGTTTTTGTTGGAATTAGGGCTCTGTGCACTTTAACACTACTGACTAGTGCTAAAGTGCTTATGGTCTCGCCTTAAAACACGGTTCAGTTGGTTTACACCTGATTGTCATATTTATGTCCCTATTATAATGGTCTAATTGTACCCAGAGCCTGTAAATCAAATGCTTCTAGTGGGCTAGCGTATGCAGAACTCATTGTGGCACCCACTTAAGTAACACTTTAAAACATGGCTGAAACCTGCTATTGCAGCCTACTGTGCAGTTTTAAAACTGCCAATTCCAACTCTCTGCAGCTGCCAGCCCTGAGCTAAAATGTGTCACATACCCCACACCCAAGCCTTCCTGACAAACGGCCTGAGCTAATATTTCTACTCTGGTAGCATTTTTACACCTCATTAGGAAGAAGAACTGACAGGCCAGCTGCTGACAGGCTAATGCTGATCAGTATACTGAGACAAATATGACTGCTGTCAAAACTCACAAAGTTTAACCAGTTTGCAAAACCTAAGATCCCTATAGGTCCCTCTACAATTAAATTCCCAGTGCATGTTTATGCCACTACAGCAAATGACCTTAGAGAAGCAGGTATTCTTGTTCATAAGGTCTTATTTGACCCTCCCCTGTGATATCCCAATCTGAAGTTTCCTCGTTCTTACATATCGTCCCATAGTCACCCTTCAAGGAAGACTAATCATCCACCATAGCACTAGTTACTCATATCTGCTGCTTTCCCACTACATGACATATCTCATGTGTGATACAATAGGGCATGCAGCATGCAGATAGGAACATGTGGGCATGGCATGCTCCAGATATGCCAGGGGAAAGGGTATTCAGGAGAGAAAAATTAAACCAGGAGTGATATCAGAAACTTCTATAGAGCAGTATTAATATTTTAAAGATGTAGAGGCATTTGGTTGAGGTGATAAGAATGTCTGTATGATATACAATTACAACTAATAATAGCATAATACATCCCTCAAAGCTCAAGGTTCTCACATTTCCTCCTTCACCAAGCTTAGGTGCAGCTTTCCTCTCACAAATACATGACAACAAAGCATTTACCACATTGGCCATTATCCAATCACACACTTCTGGCCGTCCACTCACTACAACTTAATGCCTAAGCTTGCACTCCTTTTCGCTTCAGCTTTACACAAAGGTGCAGCAACAAAACCACAATAATTGCATAGTCTTGTCCCACAGAAAAGAGTGCTAACCATCCACAAATGCTCTCAGGAGCATCTGAGAGGATTTGAAACAACATAAAAAATGCAATTACTATACAATACAATACAACACAATAATTCTCAATATACTTGATAATCGTATTAATGAAAAACTAATGAAAAATACATTGGGACCGATCGCAAAGGCCTTTAACTATTTCATAGGCTCATAACATTTTCTTTAAAGCTTGTGTTATTGTCATGTTCAATTTGTAATTATTCATATCTACCAGAAGGTTAAAAGTATTGAGAATTCATCTGTTGTAAACAGTATTCACCCTTAACATTGACTCAAGAGGAACCAGCACTGAGCACTTTTGCCTGAGTCCTTGACCTAGTTCCTGCCTTGCCCTGAAGCACTTTGCATTTTGAGGACGGTCCCTGGAGGGGCTTGAAAACAACGCCGGTGGTCCCGCCACGTGGGAGACCGCAAACTGAAGAACCAGCACTGAGCAATTTCGCCCAAGTCCCTTCCTTGCCTTGAAGCACTTTGCACTTTGCGCTTTGAGGATGGTCCCTGGAGGGGCTTGAAAACAACGCTGGTGGTCCCACCATGCGGGACGCGCGCGGGGCGTGCCCGGGCAAAGAAGGCCGATCTGGGCCATAACCCTTTCATCCATGCATTGGGGCAACATTGCAGGATTGATATTGACTCTGCGTTTCATTGAACTTGTGCCATTATGTGCAACCCTTTCCAGAGTAGGAAGGCAGAAAGGAACTAAGTTGGAGCTAAGGCATTGCGTATTGACTGATTGCAACCTTATGACCATTGGACTAAGTTTATTTATATCGGGCGCTGTGGGGGACATAGAACGACAGATTATAACTGTTGAAGAGGCCTTAAATCCAGTCATGGAGGGAGGCGTATCAGGGAATGCTAGGTCTTTTAAGCCAATAGGCGCTCATGGAAGAGACCCGGTTTTAAATGGCTGAGTGGTAAACATCTCTGATCACATATTCGGCTGTGAACACAACAGTGAACATGATTATGAAATACAACCGCCACCTAAGCGCGCCAGTAAAACCCGACACATGCCCTCCCTATTCCAGACATTTTATGCTCAAAGCCAAGTAAACCCCCATCTAAATCATGTAAAAAGGCCTGTACAAAAGTTAAATCCCAGAAATCCGAAAATTGGGAAAAATCACTACTCAGCTCTAATGCGCGCTTACAGAGTGTGGTTGGTAACTTTAAAGATAAGCTGGAGGCCCTAGAAACATACTCAAGAGATAGTTTAGGCAACCTGATGTCAAGATTTGGTCAAATCGAAGCAAGCCTGACTAAATGCTTGGACAAACTTGAGTCCCTTGGACAGGGGAGCGCTTTTAATCAAGTGAAACAATTGGGTAATGAAGAAGACAGATTAATATCTAACACAAATATCATTGTCCCAGGCACTGACAGGGACTTTGGACCCGGCACCTCAAATATACCATCACAGCCTTCCACTGTAAACATATGGATTCCTCCCCCAGTCATACCATCAGTCACTATCCCACCTATACACAACACTAGCAATAAAAATCCCAATGCCTTATATGAGAGGAAGAAGGAACAGCACACAATATATTTTGACCTTCCTCCAGTCGCCACGCCTTATATCGTGGTATTGGTGAATGTTCCTAAATTAGACCATGGGATAGAAGAATCGCTGGAAACGCTGAAAAATAGGTAGCTGCATTGGCTTGGCACTAGGACGGACCTTGCGGGAGAACTATGGTGAGAAGAATAGGGTGGGTTGAAGGAGGACAGAAAACACTCCCAGGGGACTGCGTAGTCCTGACATTCAGGACCCACTGCCTAGTAAATTTGATCATGAGTAGAGCAAGAAATCATACCACATTAGTACAAGGTGTTAATGTACTACCTCTAGGCTACTTCTACCAACCCCCGGACAGTAGCAGTGTAAGGGTAAACTGGGAACCTCATATGCTAACCCACAGCAACCTTTTTAACATTCATACATGTAACCGCTTCGAAGCATTTAATACTCTCAAACCAGTAGACTGACTGAGACAAGAGGATCCCGCTCAGGCAATAACACCTAGAACTGCGGTTTGATGGGTGCGTTAACAACTGTCCCTATATCTGAAGCAGGCGACATACAAGAAAAAGACACAATGGGATATATACAGGGAAGCATTGGCATAGTCCCAGAGATTTTTGGCCGTGCCAACTCGATCTTCCCCTCTACTAACTGGGTCTATCAACCACAGGCCTTGACTAGTGGACTTGCTTTCGCCGGGTTGACTAGTGGACTTGCTAGAGGTCACCATTGTTTAACCAATGAGTCACCGAGCCGCAGTGGAGCAGTGGAGCACGGAGCACGGAGCAGACCAGCGCTGTGGGACTGAAACAAGCCCGGTACCGTAGTTCTCAACCGCGAGGACCGCAAGGATAGTGAGGACACTGGCAAATCAGCAAATACGGTCCCATGTGAGTCGGTGAGTCGACTGGGGAGCTATTTCAAGACTGGGTGAGGGAGGCATGAAGCGTGAAGCGTGAAGCAGGAACCGGGAAGAATGCTCCGGCTCCGGTTCCCGGTTGCCAACTGCGGTTCCCCTTCATCCGTGGCTCCCCCCCATTTGCTCCTGCATCCTTTTCTGCCAGAGTCTGCCAGAGTCTCGGCATCTCTAACGCCACTGGAGCCTCACCCCTCATCCCTGTCTCATGCCCGTTTTGGCGTCCGTCCTGCCAGAATGTGGGGGTGCTGAGGCTGAGGCTGCTAAAGTCTCTACTGCGGTGAGGAACAGGGGAGAGGGCACAGCCCCGAAGCAAGGCGAGGTCCTTTATTTATTGAATTGAATTTATTGAATTGAGTGCTGGGAAGGAGACGATTAGGAGCCAAGAGCCCAGTGCCTTTGGACTAATAGAAAGAGGACCGCACGTTTGAGGACTGCCTGGAGAAGTCCTTGCAAACACCTGAGCAGAGCTATAACCCGTAAATACACCCACCAGTTTGTCTCCTGGGTTTCAGTGTTAATCCCCGACGGCTGGTATGCTGTAGTACCCATACGGCCAGGTTGCTGGACTCTCGGTATTCACCCTGTAAATGATCACTTGACCAGTACACTGAAGGGGCTGATGGTGTATAAAAGTACATGCATCATTGTTGCCGTTTGCGATTCCTTAATTGCGAAAATTAAGGAATCGCAATTAAGGAATCCCAAACGGCAATGCATCAAAAAATCGCAATTTCATTAGCGATTCCTTATTTTTCCTTAATTGCGATTCACAATTTGCGAATCGCAATTAAGGAATACCTTCCCATTGATTCCTATGGGCCAAAAGGCCCATATGAATGAATGGGAAGGCAATCTCAATTTGCGATTCGCAATTAGCTAATCGCAAATTGAGATTGCGATTTCAAGGGTGCAGGGGTGTCCAAAGGACACCCTGTTGCACCCCTGAAACCAATCTATGCACATATGTTGTGCACACACATGTCCTAAGGGCATGTGTGTGCACAACATGACAGTTTAAAAAATGCACAAAATTGCATTTTTCAGATTTTTCGCAAATTATCATGAGGTCCAACCTCATGGTAATTTTTTCCTCCTAATTGCGATTTCGGTATTTTTTTAAGTGTCATGCATTGCATTTAAGGAATCGCAAATTGCGATTCCTTAATTGCAATCGCATTTTCCGAAATCGCAAAAAATTGCGATTTCTTGTAATTTTTTGATGATGCATCCCAAATAGTGATTTAGGAATCGCAAACGGCTGAATTTTGCGATACGCACCGTTTGCGATTTCTAAATCCTTTGATGCATGTACCTGGTAGTGGTGATCAGTGTTCGGCGGTTATAGGCGGGGCAACATCACCATTGTCCCACCGGTACTAGAGCAGCAGCACAACCGAGTGGAGGAAAGAAGCGCACACAGGCTGGGGAGCTGGAAGCTAAACAGATGAACAACAGGGTGAGACTCCTCAAAGACTTGTGACCATCGACTACATCTAAAGGATAAAACTGGCACAGTGCCAATATTGAGATAACACTCAGACATAAGGACATAAAGACAACATATTTTGGGAAGTATGCGATCAGGAAAGGTAAGGACTGCAGGCACAGCAACAAAACGCACAAAAAGAATGCAACAATCCTCGGTGTCCAAAAAGGTAAAAGCAAACGCACCAGGGTTGACCCAGTCTCTTATTTCGCCAATAGCATGGATGTTCGAGAAATCAGGAAAAATACCGGACAAATTTCAATTTATGAAGGATCCAACCGGAACTCTAATGTCAATGCATTCGGAATTGGACAAGGATAAACTACAGACTCCTATGAAACCTACTAGCGGTGAAATTCCCAGTATCACAAAACACAGTAAGCAAATTGTACAAATAGATCAAAATTCAGATAATTTCCAAATTACAGACCAAGATATAATGACCAGAGAGCAGTTCCAAGGGTCAATAAACCAAGAAACTCCAAAAGAAAGGAAACATTGTAATACATCATCTGAGATAGAGGTAAAGTCTAAGGATGCTCACTCTCCTACAAATAAACCTCACTCAAAATATCAACCATCAACATCGTGGAGATAGGATGGAACTAACGCTACCAAGAAATCCTATTGAAGTCAATGTTGAAATTAATACAAGGTTGTGTTTAGCCCCTGAGGAAACCGAAAACATCTGAACCACCACAGGCCTAAACACTAGAATGTCAACATCAATAAAGACAATAATGATATGGCCTATGGAACAACAAAAGAAGTTAAGCCACTAGGGGAATATGAGGAAGGTTATGAAGCAACTAACGATTCAGATATAAAAATTACGGATAATCATACGGTGGAATACAAACTCACACGGGATATCAAGCATTCCAACGGTGAGGCGGCCCAAATTTCAGAATCGGGAATAAAACAGCAAGGAGCTGGGATAACATGGAATATCTTTTACCAAACTTCGACCCTCACGCTAGAAGCACTCCAATATCAATCATATAAAAGGGATACACAAATCGACCTCCTAAAAATGATGGCAAATAGTGTTGTGAGAATTGATAACAAACTTGCCCAGCTTAATAATGAGAGCACAGACAGAAAATGAAAAATTACTACGGAATGTATCTACCTACCCATTATGGATAAATTAGCAGCACTTCCTGAAGTTTTATCTACTATAATAGAAGATACTAAAAGAGACATCCAAAACAGTAAGGAGAATGCTAATGCAGATAATACTACTACTAAGGAAAAGATTACATACTAAATCAGGAAGGGGTCCGAAAGCTCTAAAGACCCAGAAACAAAACAACTATCAAAGCAACACACAATACTAAACGTACAGAGAGAAACAGTAAATCTACCAGTCATGCAATCACCGGAACATCCTGGAGATGAAATAGTAAACCTAACGGCCACAAAATTAGACAAGCATCCTGGAAACGAAACTATAAGCAAAGAAATGCAAGATGATCAGACCCAAAATGATAATGATTCAGACGGCTTTACGGTGATGTCAAAACACCAAAGGAAAAAACTACGCAAAGCAAGAAAAAATGGAAAATCGAAACTATGTGACACATTAAAGAGAGAAGACGACCGGATTCCAACAACTACAGATGTTTCACAGAATGGTAGAAACAAGTATTTTTCAATTTTTGGTCAAAAACCAACAAATGGACCAAGTCCAACAAAGTGCCCCAAACTAAATGAAATACAATGCCCAATAAGGGTCAATAGTAGAGTTGCAGAAGGGCAAGTGGCCATTAGGCCCCCAGATAACCTGCCACAGGTAGTAAAACAGGAAGCAAAGCGGGAGGAAGAAGGAAGAGGATCACCAAACTCTAGCTTTAAAAAAACGAACGAAAGTAGCCCTACTAAACCAACCCAAATAACTATTCCCCCCAACGACAAAGTACTAATGAAAAAAGAAAAAAAGACAGGGAGCGAGGTGGGGAATGAGCCATCAAAAATGCCTGAATAGGATCATCTGCTGATTGAAAGTAGGGAAGGGGTAAAAACAATTAGCTACAAATCTAAGCAAAGCGAGAAAAGTAAGGTCCCCAATTATCAAATTCCTATGATTAATAAAAAATGTATATTTACACCAGAATTTGAGTCTAGAGGTAGGCACGATATATTAAACCGTGGGAATTTACTCAGATTATTCAAGTCAATGGCACCATTAACTAACATTGTAAGTGAGGATATTGTCCCAATTGAGTTTATGGAGGGAAAACATAGCAATCAGTCTCCAACATTAATAACTCTGATATCGCCAATAGTAGCAGAACAGATTATGAAGGAGCAAATAACATTTAAAACCTGGGGTATAGCAATAACCAAACAAATCCCAGAGGTATACCCTACTCCTTTTATAGGGGATGAAACAAAATTAAATCAGGAAAAAAAGATACACAGATCGTTTCAGTCTTAAAAAATGCACTAGGTAGATCCCCTACGAAAATAGCAAAGTCCAGTGGAAAGGAACCTAGAAATAAATAAAAAATGGATAAACATGGCATTACATAACAACAATAAACAATGAGACGACAGACTGAAGCAAGCAATTCTTAATAGCAATGAGACTGAATTCATAAGAATGTGTTCATGGAACATTAATGGTTTGGGTGGTAAGATCCAGAATGCACATATAGATTCTATAGTGGGACCATGTCAGATTATTTTATTGCAAGAAACATGGGAAACCAATCCATTTCTGTTACACGGATTCACAGGCTACTACGAAAATGCAAAGAAAAAGCAAAGGTTCGGCCGAGCAAGTGGGGGTCAGGCAACATTTATTTCGAACACCATACAGGCACACCATGATCAAGTGGAAGCAGGTAGTACGAACATCCTAATAGTTAAACCGAACTACAAATTAAATAATCAAAAATCTAAATCTATATATTTGATTAATGTTTATATCCTGCCAACACATAGGAGTAGGGAGGGAACTTGTGCAATCTTGAACAATTTTTTAATTAATAAAATGTTGGAGGATCCGATAGCAGATTTCCTGATTACTGGGGACTTTAATCTGAACCTCATGTCTCCCCATACAAGAGATGACATATCGCAATCGCAAAATCACCAATGGCTAATTCCCCAGCAAGACTTAGGGAAATAGACTAATTCCACTACGACTAGAATGGGTATACAATTCGTCAATGACATCGAAGCGATGGGACTACGAGTTTTAAACGGTAGATTAAAAACAGATGTGCCACCAGCATACAGGTATTTTGGGCATAACTCAAAATCCAGTATTGATTATATTATATTGATTATTATATATGACTTCATTATATATGTTTCATAACATTACTTCGTACCAATTACAGAAAGTAAATGAGAGTGACCACGCCCAGCAGATAATTACAATGAATATCGGAACGAATGCAAATCAAGCATACCAGACGGTTCAGGGCTCCATTGGAACAACTAATTATAAAAAACTGTTCTGGAATGTTGGAAATAAAGAAGAAATGAATGAACAGGTGGAAAGTCTTTTGGAGGATTTTTTTAAAGAACCAACACCAGAAACAGTGGTAGAGCAATGGGAAAACTTCACAGAGAAGGTGATCAAAACGCAAAATCAAAAACATACAAGAAAGAACCGAAAGTGGAATGAAGAAAATAGGGAAAATGAAAACTACATAAACCTTCCATATACAATAATGAAATTAAAAAAAGATAGAAATAGGATTATTAGGCTAACAAAGAAATCTGGGGTAAAAGCAGAAACACTGGGCAAGCTAAAATTATTAAATCAAAATCTGAAGAAACTAATATGGAGTGAAAAAAATCAAGCAAAACAGGGAATTTGGGCAAAATTATACCACGCTAGCAAGCAAAAGAACCCAAGAGAATTCTGGAAAATTATCAACGGACTTGCTAGACCAAATAAGCATGTGGTCTCAACACCATTAACCGAGCAGGAATGGGAGACTTTCCTAAGGAAGCATTTAAATCAGGATAATACATGGATATGGTAAGCGGAAATGCAACCCAGGTGCAAGAACGATAACACGGAAACTTCATCCCATCACAACGACACAGTCACATCGATACAAATTGAAAAAGATGAGATAATAAAACGAATAAAAAAACAGAAGGACGGCGCTCCCAGACCAAATGTGATACTTTTTGCACTTTATAAAGAAAATCCAGAATTATTGGCGACTTACTTAGAGAAACTATATAGAGAAGTCATCTTAAAAGGAGTTATAGTCATGGCGAGGATCCTTAATTACCCCAATCTTCAAAAAAAGAAACTGGGAGCTTGCAGAAAACTATAGGCTGATTACTCTGCAAGACACGGACGCCAAGTTGTTTGTCAGGATTTTGTTGACTAATCTTACTGATTGGGTCGGGGAAAGCAAGTTACTGCCTTTGAACCAAAAAGGCTTTATACAAGGCTTGGGGACAACAACAAATATAATGGCTCTAGCTTTGCTTATGGATAAGAGCTAAGCAACCCCTGTACCTATGTTTTATTAATTTTAAATCTGCATTTGACTGTGTCAAAAGAAATGTACTATGGAAAAAACTTGGGAAAATGAAAATTCCAGTGGCCCTTTTGAAATTGATTTGTCTCTTATATACTAAGACTTGGGTAAGGGTGAGGATGGGGAATGGACAAACACTATCTAAGGAGATTCCAGTAAACGAAGGCCTAAAACAAGGATGTGTTTTAGCCCCCCTCCTATTTAATCTGTTTTTGGCAGACTTAACCTGGATACTGGATGAGGTAAATGCTCATCCCCCGAAATTAGCTGATAAGCGTCTCACTAATTTGTTGTATGCGGACAATGTCATACTACTAAGCCACACTAAAGTTGGACCACCGCGCTTAATCACTCAGACTCACATGTATGTGAAGGACAACGGGATGGTGATAAATGAGACAAAAACTAAGATCATGGTAGTCACAAAAAATAAAAAAATCAAGATAAGATGCAAAAGTAAATGGTTTATGGACAAGACACAACTAGAACAAGTAGAGGTATATAAATACTTGGGTATGTTATTCAATGAGAAGGGAAATTACCATCTACAAAAAAAGGACATTCAAAGGAAGACTAATGCATTGACGGCAGCGTTCAGAATTGTACAGAAGTCACTGTCTAGTTTAACTTATGGCCCTCTCCTGACTATCATAGGAGCAAGACTCCTACCAACCATCACATATGGTAGTGAAGCAGCAATGGGTAAGGATACTGGAGCCTTGAACAAAGCCATAACAAGAGAATATCGGGCCCTATTTCATCTCCCAGCAAATGCGTCACCCGCATAAATAAGGCTGGAGTTCGGACTAACTAATCAAAGGTCACTTTATAAAAATCTGGAACCGAATAAAAAATGACCATGACAATGAGATATCAAAGCTATTATGGAGGGAAATAAATAATAACGCAAACTCAACCGCATGGCACTACCTTAAGGATGCGATAAGAGAGTTTGCAGTCACGCCTATTTGGAAAAATAATACAATCAAGGCATCCCTTAAGAAAATAATTAATAAAACGGCAAACCAACTATCCGTTGTAAATGATAAAGCTGTCCTTACAAAGAGAAAACATGCCTGGACAATAATACATGGGTATAAGAAAAAGAAAATACAGCAATATTTGGAATCACCCTGGACGGAAAGAAATAAACAGGTGTTCCTTAATGCAAGATTTGGAATATTGCCAGGCCTGTGTCACCGACCACCATGGGAGAAAGTGGAAACCCAAACGTTATGTAGACTGTGTAACAACGGTGAGGTGAACATTCTCCATCTATTATGTACTTGCCCGGAGCTCTTACAGGAGAGAAGAGAATTGCTTAAGCTACCTTTTAATGTACCTAGCATAAGGACATGCAGGCAGGCCCTGATTAGGTGCCTACATTTGAACGATATAATTTTGAATGTTACCTTTGTAAAGTTCTTATTGACAGTTAAAAAGAAATTAGGTGAATAACTACTTTTAATATGTAAATTATTACGCAACCCGAATGAATTTATATAGATGTACGGGTATTTTAAGTGATTTTATTAGAACATAGCTTTTACTGTTTTCTAGTTTTAGATGTGTAATATTGTAAGATTTTAAATAATCAACACCATAAAGATTACTTACCCTCTACTAACTGGGTCTATCAACCTGCAGTGGGAGAACGGACAGGGAAGGAGTATGGCCACTGACAGGCGAGATAAATATCAGTTTCTATTTTGGAATGTGGCTGGCCTAAAAATCAAGACTCCTATTAACATATGAATGGATTTTGTGTGCAAATTTGAGATTATAAGCCTACAAGAATCCTGGGTAGTGAGACCAATTCATATAAATGGGTTTAAAACGTTTCATACCCCAGCAATAAGATCACACCACAGTAGAGCATAAGGGGGGCTGTGTACCTATATTTCGAACCAGCTAAACTTGAGAAAAGTTGAAGTAACCGTATCCAACAGGTACTATCAACTTATAAATATTCAAGCCGATCTGGGCCTGTGCATGGCTCTAATAAATTTCTATAACAATATTCCAATAGATGTGCTCGAGGGCACTTTGTGCAAACAAATTGGCAAGTTGGATAAGCTACTCTCCCACTTAAATAATTAAGTCATTGTTATATGGGGTGGTGACTTCAACTCCCCGATCTGCCAAAGGGATGCTAAAGGGGCATGTGGAATAACACTTGAAAAACATATCAACCTCCTTCATTTCCCACACACACTTCTCGGAGAGCTCCTAAATGAGATCAAGTTTTCAGAAGAGATGGGCTTTGCAAACAACTTATGTTCACTGGTGGTCCTTTTTTCCCCAACGTTTAACGGACAAGGTTCTTTTTCTATTGTTGATTTTATAGTGATAACATGAAGGCATTCCACAGGTGTTAGAGCATTCACCACTCATGACATTGCTTTGAGCGATCACTATCCGCAAAGCATTGATATTTTATTATGTAAACAAGATCTTTATATGAAGGGCCACCCTAATCATCTGTTGAGTAACATCACATTAAATTGGCAAAATGGGTATGCACTAAAATCGGAGAAACTGGACCCAGAGGTTTTTGTCATAACTATTTTCTCAAAATGCAAAAACATGTTCTATTCCTGTGTAGAGGAGAATTCATAGGACCTGTACCTTCCAGATATGCCCCCGCCGCCCAACTACCCTAGACATGCAAGATCCCCAAGTTTGAAATCACCAGAGATTCAGGTGGGGTTTAAAAAGGCCATGTTTATTCATCACATTGTATAAACATGACAAGCAATAACATTCATATCTAAAATCACAAGTTATAACATAACTACATTTGTTTAGCATATCAGCTCCATCACCTTCCCAACCCTAAGGGAGGAACACCATCTGGTTCGCATCTCGCAACTGGGTATCCTACGCCAAGTGCCGTGCACCTGCCCCTTAGAGTGGTCGGTCCCGCCCTTCTATCCTTGTCCGCCATTACCGGGGCCCACCTCTCGACCACCAGGCTGCCCGGGGTCGCCCGGGAGGCTCAAAATCTGTCGCCCTAGCCTCCCCAGCCGGTGGTCACTTCCTCCCAGTGGAGAGCTTGCCATATCCCCTCTCAGAGCTGGCCTATGGAGCCCGGCAAGCGGGCTCCCATCCATCTTGTTTAGCCACTATTTACTGATCGCAGGTCTCTTCTATGCAGAACGCCACTCAAACCATTAATCTAAGGGACGGGTGGGTGGGAGTTTCGGAAAGCCGGCCCGGTCACGAGGATGGCTAGGTGCCGGCGTGAGCAGTCAGGTATCCAGGAGTGATGGCGGGAACAGAGACCCCAGTCACAGGGAGTTGATCCTAAATAGGCCCAGAGTCTCCACCCCCTGACCCCCGGGTCACGCGATATCGCCGGGCCAGAAATGGGTGGGCCGGACGCCGATTGGGCCGTCCGCCCGACCAACCACCAGAGACCAGGAGCGGGCGGGGTCCGGAGAGGCCGGGTCCTAAGTGCGCGCGTCGTGATTCTCCGCGCTTGTCATAGGACCCGTACCTTCCAGATGTGCCCCCGCCGCCCAACTACCCTAGACATGCAAGATCCCCACATTTGAAATCACCAGAGATTCAGGTGGGGTTTAAAAAGGCCATGTTTATTCATCACATTGTATAAACATGACAAGCAATAACATGCATATCTAAAATCACAAGTTATAACATAACTACATTTGTTGAGCATATCAGCTCCATCACCTTCCCAACCCTAAGGGAGGAACACCATCTGGTTCGCATCTCGCAACTGGGTATCCTACGCCAAGTGCCGTGCACCTGCCCCTTAGAGTGGTCGGTCCCGCCCTTCTATCCTTGTCCGCCATTACCGGGGCCCACCTCTCGACCACCAGGCTGCCCGGGGTCGCCCGGGAGGCTCAAAATCTGTCGCCCTAGCCTCCCCAGCCGGTGGTCACTTCCTCCCAGTGGAGAGCTTGCCATATCCCCTCTCAGAGCTGGCCTATGGAGCCCGGCAAGCGGGCTTCCATCCATCTTGTTTAGCCACTATTTACTGATCGCAGGTCTCTTCTATGCAGAACGCCACTCAAACCATTAATCTAAGGGACGGGTGGGTGGGAGTTTCGGAAAGCCGGCCCGGTCACGAGGATGGCTAGGTGCCGGCGTGAGCAGTCAGGTATCCAGGAGTGATGGCGGGAACAGAGACCCCAGTCACAGGGAGTTGATCCTAAATAGGCCCAGAGTCTCCACCCCCTGACCCCCGGGTCACGCGATATCGCCGGGCCGGAAATGGGTGGGCCGGACGCCGATTGGGCCGTCCGCCCGACCAACCACCAGAGACCAGGAGCGGGCGGGGTCCAGAGAGGCCGGGTCCTAAGTGCGCGCGTCGTGATTCTCCGCGCTTGTCATAGGACCCGTACCTTCCAGATATGCCCCCGCCGCCCAACTACCCTAGACATGCAAGATCCCCACATTTGAAATCACCAGAGATTCAGTTGGGGTTTAAAAAGGCCATGTTTATTCATCACATTGTATAAACATGACAAGCAATAACATGCATATCTAAAATCACAAGTTATAACATAACTACATTTGTTGAGCATATCAGCTCCATCACCTTCCCAACCCTAAGGGAGGAACACCATCTGGTTCGCATCTCGCAACTGGGTATCCTACGCCAAGTGCCGTGCACCTGCCCCTTAGAGTGGTGGGTCCCGCCCTTCTATCCTTGTCCGCCATTAGTGGGGCCCACCTCTCGACCACCAGGCTGCCCGGGGTCACACGGGAGGCTCGAAATCTGTCGCCCTAGCCTCCCCAGCCGGTGGTCACTTCCTCCCAGTGGAGAGCTTGCCATATCCACCCTCAGAGCTGGCCTATGGAGCCCGGCAAGCGGGCTTCCATCCATCTTGTTTAGCCACTATTTACTGATCGCAGGTCTCTTCTCCGCCACAAGGGTGGCCAAGGCCCACAGGTCTGCCACCCTCCCCACCTGCGTTCAGAATAAATGACCAAAGTTCTTGGATAAAAGTATCAGTTCCATAGTCCGACAAATGCACCCCATCCTGGTTGTACATTGCTTCTCCGGAAATCATCCGGTGCTGGAGGTAGCGCAAGCGGCCCTTCACTGAGCACAACCTTGCTAGTTCGCCAATCAATCGCATCACCGAGACGTTCAAAGATCTAGGACGCACTCCTGGGCCCCATGCCCTGCGTGATATCATGCCAGACCAGACTATTTTTGTCGATGGGAACTCATGCCCCAGCCAGGCAAGCTCTGCTAGTAGGGCTTCCTTGACAGCCAAGCGCCCTCTGTCGACCATGTCGTTGCCACCCAAATGTAGGATAATCCAATCCGGCAATTTTTGCTCTCGTGCCCTGAGCTCCTCGACGATCCGCCTCAAGCGTCGGATACGCATCCCTCAAACGCCGTGCCATAAGAATTCGGTCTCACCCAATGCGGCCGGTTTCACCACCTCTCTTCGCTGCAAGCGCACCGCCGCGCGACGCACGAAAGAGTGCCCGAGTATCCATACCACGGAAGCGGGCATACTAATCAGAAAGGAGAGAGATGAAGCCGTTAGACACTGCACACATATGTTTTTACAACAACTCAGACCTCACATATCGCTTATATCAGTCAGAGGTCCAGCGACCTACACCTTTCACCACGTTGGGGGCGAGACCGGCCCCGGCCGCCAAAGTTGCGGCTCCAATCCTAAAGGAATGAGAAGAATAGCCCACTGCTCCCAGACCCAGATTCCCCAAGGCCAACCCAAATACTGCTTTAAATTGATATTGAGACAGGCAATCCCCGTTTTCGTGGATGAAGAGATCCGACCCCACCCCAGCTGGGCGTCGGGCCAAGTACGCCTGCATGCGGGATACGGGGCAGGCTGCTATCCCTGGGGCTGGCAGCAAACGGATGGTGACCCCCTTCCCTGTTTGGTCTGTCTTGGAACGTCACAACCGCAGTACTAGGCCCGCCGAGGAAAGGGAGATATCCCTGAACTGCAACCCTCCCCGATGGTCTACTTTGGAGGCCCCAACTATCTCACCCAGGCGAAAGGCCCCGTAAAAGGCCAGGCAAAATGCCACCCCCAGCATGATTCCCTCGAACGGTGACTGGCAAATAACAGGCAGTACCCCCAAAATATCAATCAAGGTCGGGAGATCCAGAGGCTACGACAGTCCCGCCGTGGCCCGTCCAATCGAGCCCAACCCGCTAAGGCCTTTCTGATCAAGAATGAAGCCCCAGGGTCCCGCTCCCCCGCCAGTTTAGCGAAGAAGCCTATCGCTGCCAAGGAGGCCCTAGCATAAGACACTGATTTGCCCTGATCCCGCAGAACCTGTAAGAAGGAATACATTGTTTCAGTTGAGAAGGTCCTAGCCTCTCCGGCTTGTTCCACAAATGATCTGTAAACATTAAACTGTGACTGATAGGCACGTTTGGTGAGGTCACACAGGGCGGCACCTACCAGCTCCGCTAAAGCGGGGCTCCAATTTTCCACAGTGACGTAGGGAACGTCGTCATGCGCTTTTCCGCCAGTGGGTGGAACCTCCGGAAGTCCTGCAACTTGGAACGAGACAAAGCGTCAGCAGCATGGTTATCAACACCAGGTATATGCGCAGCTTTAAAGGTCGAATTCAATTTCAAGCATGCCAACACCAACAATTTCAGCAACCTCAGCACATGTGGGCAAGTCGCTCCTTGCCGATTGATAACCTGAACCACTGCCATGTTATCCGACCAAAAGGTCACGACCCTGTCCCTGAAGCGCTCCGCCCAAACCGTAACTGCCACCCAGATGGGAAAAAGTCCAAGAAAGGCCAAATTCTTAGTCAAACCTGCTAAATGCCACTCCGCTGGCCAAACCGCCCAACACCAGGCGGGGCCCAAGATTGCCCCAAAACCAACACTTCCAGCTGAATCGGTGTATAATCCTAGCTCCACACTGGATACCGGATGCGCGGGCCATACCACCCGCCCGTTGAAGTCTGCTAGGAAGTCTCGCCACACCTTGAGGTCCTCCTTAACCCCTGCTTTTAACCTCACCTGGTGATGCTTCTGGGTAAGACCCACCATCGCTCTGGCTATAGACCTCGAGAAAGGGCGTCCCGTGGGAATGATACGCAAAGCAAAGTTCAGCTGACCCACTAGCACTTGTAACTGGTGCAACGTCACCTTTGGACACGCCAAGGCAACCTCAATGGCTAGGGAAAAGGCCTTTACCTTATCCATTGGCAATCTACATTCCCCCGCTACTGTGTCAATTTCGATGCCCAGGAAGGACAAGCACGTGTCGGGGCCGACTGTCTTGCTCGGTGCCAGCGGCACCCCAAAATCCTTTAGCATAGCCACCAGCTGACTTAAGGCCAACGCACAGGCATCCGACGATGCGGGCCCCATCACCATGAAATCATCTAAGTAATGCACCACATCTGTACATCCTGACTTTTGCGAAAACACCCATTGCAGCATGGAGCTAAAGGTCTCAAAGTACTTGCAGGAGACCGCACAACCCATAGGCATACATCTGTCGTAATAAAATTGCCGTTGGACCTGAATCCTCAGGGTGTACCGGTAACAAGCGGAATGCTGACTCAATGTCGGTTTTCGCTAACAACGCCCCACGGCCTAGCTCCCTCACTTTCTGAACCGCGGCATCAAAGGACGAGTACGTCACTGAGCACCCTGCCGGGTCGATGGCATACTTTACAGATGTACCCTTCGGTGCAGATAAGTTATGGATCATTCTGAATTGTCCCGGCTCCTTCTTGGGCACTACTCCCAGAGGGGAGCACACATAGTTCTCCCAGGGAGGAGCCGGGAACGGGCATGCTACTCGGCCTAAGGCCCGCTCTTTTTCAACTTTTGTGGCCACTACAGAGGGATGAGTTCTTGCTGAAATTTGGTTCCTACACTGAGTAATAGGGGGGACATGCGATGCTGGGATACGAAAACCACTGGAAAAACCCTTGAACAATATCCTCGCAGCTGCCCTGTCTGGATACCTGTCCAACCAAAAGATCAGCTTCTCAATATCAACGGGAGTACGCAATTTAGACTTGGGGAGGCTTGATATCCTTAGAGGCATTTCCCCCCCGGTCTTTGGATTTCTTGTTGCACTTTGGTTCGGGATGAGACGGGTGACCGCAGTAGGCGCATGCGTGCTTAAACTTGCACTGCCTGGGGGGCCATGTGCACCCTTTACCGTTGAATGCCCAGCATGTACCTTTCTTCTCGCCCGGCCCTCCCTGAGAAAACCGAAAGGGCTGCCTAGCCGGGTGTTCCCTAGTGCTCACGCTCTCCAACCAAGCATTGACCTCAACCTGGTCCCAACAAATGGAGGGGTTTTCCTCCTTCGCCCAGCGAAACTCCCTATCATATGTCAACCAGGCTGAACCACCATGCGTGGAGTGAGCCTTCACGATCTTATTGGTATAAAACACCAGCGGAATCGCCAACTCTGGCCTTCTTTCCAACGACACTGTCATATAAACATGAAAGCCGCACAACCAATTGGTAATCGTCTCCTCAATCCTAGGTCTCCAATCTCGGAAGGAGTGCTCTTTCCCCTCTCCGGAGCTGATAGTTGGCCCACTAATGTGGAAACCGAAGCCAGCAAGCTATCTAACGGATTACCCACGGCTGCCACTGCGGCCACTGGCTGCGGTGGGAGTGGGGCCGGGGGGACCGTAACTACTGGTCCCTGGCCTCCCGGGGCCAACACTTTCAGCGCCTCCCTAATCTCGGACAATACTGAACCCACTGGGTCTCCTGGCGCGGCTACATTCGGGATGGGGACGGAAGGGTACACCTGCTCTGCATCTAACGGAGGCGTGGGGACGGGACCTACTGATCCCTCGTCCTGTTTCCCCCTGACAGGGCTAGGCCTACCCTTCCCCTGCCTGGCTCCCTCTTTCTTTTTAGGCTGCGCCTTAGGTTTCTTCTGTAATGGAGGATCAGCGACCTTTGGTGTCACCCCCCTGCGTGGCCGCTCTATGACCTCGGGCTGTTCCCCCTGAGAAGAATCGCTCTCATCCCCGCTTTCGGGAGCCTCCTTGCTCAACTTCTTCAGCAGTAATTTCATAATCTGTGCCAATTCCGGCTCAGAATCTTTCTGCTTTTGTCCTCCCTTTTTGGGCGCCATGTTAACTATCTCGCGCTTCGTGCTAACTTGCTATAACCCTAAAGCGCGCGTTCCCTGCTCCCGCACTCCTAAGCACCGTTCGCGCCACCCGGCAGGAATCCGCACCACGAGGAACTACGCACACAGCCGTAAGCCCCGATAGGCAGGGACACTCCTATCCCCTCCCAACACCCCCTTACCTGGCTACACGAACGATGCTCGAGCCTTCTGCTTCTATAGTTTCGGAAAGCCGGCCCGGTCACGACGATGGCTAGGTGCCGGCGTGAGCAGTCAGGTATCCAGGAGTGATAGCGGGAACAGAGACCCCAGTCACAGGGAGTTGACCCTAAATAGGCCCAGAGTCTCCACCCCCTGACCCCCGGGTCACGCGATATCGCTGGGCCAGAAATGGGTGGGCCGGACGCCGATTGGGCCGTCCGCCCGACCAACCACCAGAGACCAGGAGCGGGCGGGGTCCGGAGAGGCCGGGTCCTAAGTGCGCGCGTCGTGATTCTCCACGCTTGTCATTACATCAGGAAATTATTAAGAGTTTCTTAAATATTGCTGTTCATATTAAAGATACGCTATATGTAAATACAAGAGGGAAGAACCCGCGCAATGAAGGATGGTTCGATTCCCATTGCACTAAAGATTACACTAATCTAAAACACGCTCTGAATGCAGGGGCTAGGAACCTGGATCACATCAGGGAAACTAGAAGGAATTATAGGAAGGCTTTAAATGCTAGGAAAAAGTCTCTGAAAGAGGAAGCCTGGAACGCACTGCATGAGGTATCAACTGACCGAGATCCCAAAGCTTTCTGGAAAGTAGTAAATGCTCCTTTCCTGGTTGAGAGCAACAAAGCAAGCATAGAAATCACTATAACAGAAGAGGAGTGGATCTCACATTTTTCTAATTTGTATAATAATGTAACCAGAGATGAACAAGAGATCTCGGTAAATTGGGTTGATCCTGATTTGCCCCCTCCATTTTTAAAGTTACCCTTGGTCTTTACTTTGAGCGAGGCTAATAACGCCATAAGTGTAAGTATGGGTGATAAGGCGCAGGGGCCGGGCGGCATCCCGGTGGACCTATTTAAGTCTAATCTGGCTCTGTGGGGACTGATTTTAACGCACGTTTTTAACACATGCTGCTCACAGGGACTTTTAATGACTTGGTATGACTCTATAATCAAATCTATTTTCAAAAAGGGAGATAGGTCGAGCCCTGCCTGTTATCGTCCTATTTCATTACTGGACTCCACAGTGAAGATTTTGGGACGGGTGATTTTAGAGAGATTGAAGGCTTGGGCGGAAGAACACAGAATCATAAGCGACTTACAATATGGTTATCGCAAGGGTTTGGGCACTATCGACCAGGGATTAAATCTTTACATTTTATTGGAAAAATATATAGAAGCCAAAGGAGAAAGGTTGTATTTAACCTTCGTTGACCTAACAGCTGCTTTCGATTGTGTCGCCCACGAAACGTTTTGGTCAATTTTAGGGAAGCAGGGGGTAGACCCTGTTTTAATTTCCTTCCTAAGGCAGCTTTATATGGGTGCTAGGGCCAGGGTGCGTTTTGGGCGGGACGGGGAATGTACAAAAAGTTTTAGAGTTAAGAAAGGCGTTAGGCAAGGCTGAGTCCTTGCCCCTTTCTATTCACTATGTACATAAATAACTTAGAGGCCACATTGGTAAAGGAGTGCAGGGATTTACCATCAGCAGCCACCCGCCCTATACCTGTGCTCCTTTACGCAGACGATGCAGTTCTCATGTCACGCACGCCCCTTGGCCTACAAAGGGTAGTCACCTCCTTTACAAACTTCATGTCTAAACGGCGTCCCACCATTAATTGCTCAAAGACGTTTGTTATGAACTGTGGCAATGGATCCAATAAAAAGAGTAACACCATCTTTATTAACAACAAGGTAATTGAGCGCACCAAAACATTTGCTTATCTAGTGCTTTTATTCGATCAAACAGGAACCTGGACCAGTGCAGCTAAATCCAGAAGGCATCTGTTTAGTAAGTCACTCACAGCTTTAGCCAATTTTAGGAGAAAATTAGGAAAACGCCCTCCAGGGGAATAACTGCACATATATAAGGCAAAATGCATTGCAGTTGCAACCTATGGGGCAGGAATTTGGGGTCTTTCCAATGTTAATTCACTAAAAACGGCAGAAAATATGTATCTTAAATACCTTTTGTCTGTACCTGAAAGCACGTCCAATTTTATCTGTCATGCCGAACTGTACCCTACCTAGAGGACGTGATTAAGATCCAGCCCGTCCTCCTTTGGCATTGGGTCTGGACCACAGACGAGTCCGTTTTTAATCGCCTTATATTAAAAGACTCAATGGTGCTTGATGGAGTAAAAAGTATGAGATGGCTAGAATATGTTAAATCATTCTTAGGCCAGTTAGGTCATCAGGAATACTACAACGATTCCCATACCTTATGCAATGTCTCTAGAAAGGACTTAAAAGCTGGTTGTATGATACATGTATGTGAAAAGAGAACCATGATTGAAATAGGTAAGTCCACAGTTCAATTCCACCATCTCACCTTGGCCTTTGAGCACATCCAGCCATATATTCTGATGGTCACTAGCGACTACGATAGATTTTTGCTAACACGCTTAAGGTTAAACATTATTTTCAGGTTATTAAGTTTTCCAGAACTGAATGACTGGTTGAGATGTTAAGTAAATGCCCCTGCAATGACCTTTCCGCACAATCAAGTAAATGCCCCTGCAATGACCTTTTTCTGTAAATTTTATCTTAGCCCTAGAAAAAGATGGATCATACCAGCGCTTAAAAAAACTAACATTGAGACAATCCTGCCCTGCCCTGCACACCTGGCACTACAATTCCTGGATAGTGAATTTATTATTGCCTCTATCACTGCCTTTTCAAAAATTGCTTTTAAAGTGCGTAAATCAATTATGATTGTGTTATAAACTGTTTCTTATTATTTTTTAAATTGTATAAACTATGAACTGTGCTTTTATGTTATGCTTTATCAAGTATCCGAATAATTTGAAATTGAAATTGACTCAAGAATAACATTGGAGAATATGATAGGGGCATATGTATGAGCCTGGTGTAAGAGAAATGCAAATTTAAAGTGAGATCTAGGAAGCTACACTATGGTCACCTTGTGTGGCTCTAAGCGGCTTCATACGTTTCGTGTAATGCATTACTCTGCACCAGAGAGGCTCTTCCATGGGTGTTGGGTTGGTGTTTCCCAGCAACATCCATGGATTTTGACGTATTCCCAGATGTACCAGAAGTGGTGGACCTGGGAATGCACCAAAATCCTACGCCTTCCCAGGCGAGGTGTAATGAGGAGACATATCTTTATTTTTCCTAGTTTTTCCTCACTCATTCTGCAGGACCATAAAAAGAGAAAAATCACCTTAGTAGATTGTTTTTATGCAGCCAGGTGCCTGTTCCTCCTTAAAACATAGGCAGCCTTGTACTATGCTGCAAGGGTGCCTGCGTCGGTGCTAGGCAGCAAAAGGGCAACAATGCTGGGGTAAAGGCAGAAATTTGCCATTTTGTACTTGCATATAGCGCATTCCTGCCCTTTCCCTGTCATGCGGTGCAGTGTAGCAAGGTGACTTGCTGCACTGCATGACTTGGTCAATTTTATGGCCCACCGTTTCTAGCATACTGTGGTATTTAGAACATTGTAGAGAACATTTTAATTTAGGAAATTGTTTACTTTAATATTGTTATAAACCATGTTATTATGCTGTTGCGCTTTTGTATGTTTAAATTTTATGTGCAGTGTTTATTGAATTTTATTTTTAGTGGTTTATATATTTCATGTTGGTTTAAGTGTTTTTTTAAATTTGTTATAACTTTTATGTTAAATATTTTTGTTAAGTCTTTATTTATGTTATGATATTCTTATTGCATTGTGAAGTGTTTCCGTTTTGGTGCATGTGATTTTTCTAGCTTTAGTTTGCCTTACTGTTACTAATCTATAGTAAAGAACATGTGTGTCCACCCCAAAACATGTGCTGTACATTGAAAATTCCGCTTTGGTCCATTTTATTATCAATAAGACAAATGTAAATGATGCCAAATCTGCACATATGACCTGTAAGGTTAAATGTCACATGTTTGGATGCCAGCATGGAAAAGGCCTGTTGTTTTTTTTTCTCTTCTTAGTCGGAAATCTGATGGCATCCTGGATGTGGGTTTGCTGAGAACCACCAGGGATGGTGAGTTTGACTACAAGATAAGCAAAGGGGTGCTGGTCATGATGACTTTATAAATGATGCAGCTGGTTTTGAATATGGTGTGGGCCGGCAATGAAAGACAATGGAGTTCTAACGGGATAGCAGTAATGTGATTATATTTCTTCAGCAAGGGGATTAGATGTTCTGTGCATGTAGGATGCCCTGAAGGGCTGCCAGTGTGAATCTGAAAAGCAATAAAGCAACTACCTCCATCCAGATGCAGGAATACAAGGGTTTTAGCAGGAGTTCTCAAGTAGAGAACTGGTACTAGGACATTTCTGTTTTTTAAGGTACTAATAAACAAATATACATGGCCTTACAGCAGAATCAAATATTCCAGTAGGGGATTAGTCATATTTTACATGTTGTAGAGACTGGAGCACATTCAACTGGGCCTGGGCACTGGGCAGCAACACCCATTGTGCAGAGTGTAATAACCATGAATAACATAAAGCTACAAATGAGGTAAACTATGCAGAAAGGGTATTTCGTCACATAATTTCCGTCTGTTTTAGTTTATTATATAATACTATTTGTTTGATTTTAATTTATGTTATTTTTATAAATATGTTTGGTTGTTCTTTTATAAGCCATTGTTCAGGAACTATTATTGTTTGGATCTTTATTGGAGGTGTGATGCTAAATAATGCTCAAAATCCCAGTCAGGATAAATCACAAAAGTTACTGAATAAACCTATGCTCAGCCCTCTAGTGACACAAAGCAACCAAGCTTCACTAAGATGCAAAAGAAGAATTGATGGACAAAATGCAGAACAATGACATACATTCACCCCAGTACAGAGATCTAGGCCTAAATCCATAATTTTTTTGCTTACCATGCCATTCAAATTTCAAACCAGCCTTATTTACAAATCAGTCTTGACCCTGCGCCCAATGGGAACAGTCCAGCCGATCTACCCTCGACTGGAAACAAGCATCCTAGGACTGGTTTCGGGGTTTCACCTCTCATCAGCCAGGATCGCTTGACTCCAGTGGCATGAAGAGCACGGAACCCATGTCTGGGCACACCCATCCCACTCGGGATGGCAAATGCAAAAACAACAGTTGATGGACGGAATGCAGAACTATGTCATACATTCACCCACATACAAAGATCTGGGAATAAATTCATTGTTTATTTGCTCCACATGACATTCTAGTTTGTTCTCAGCCATATGCAAATCATTCTTGACCCTGCACCCAATGGCAACAGTCCAGCCCGAACTGCCAGGCCAGGTCCTTACTGAAATTTTTAAAGAATATATGCAGTACTGAAACGATATTAAAATGAAAAAAGACACAAGCAATGATAAAACTCCAATAAAGAGATCTGGATATACAAGTTTTTAAAGACGGATTAAAAAAGTGACAAAAAAGCACCAACCAGTGATATTTGGTCACACTAGACTGGCAAAAAGTAAAACAAAATAAATGCCCACGACAATAAATAGTCAGTCAGATACAGTTTTAACATATTAGTTGTGATGGAAGGTTTACCTTCTGACTTAGAAAGTTTTCTGGAGAAAAAAGGGATCATCAAAGAGTTGTCGGCAGGACAAGCTGGATCAAGGAATGACCCAATAACAAAGGGGAACAGCTGTAAGAGTCAATCTGCGGCTGTTCAGTATGAGGGCTGGTGAGGCCATCAACAAAGGTTGTCAGTGTTGATCAGATTCTGATTGGTGTTGCGTCCGGTGAAGAAGTGAATAGGGTGCAGCTCAGCTTCGAGTCGGATGTTTCAGTTGATTAACGTTGCCCGTGGATAGGCATGCCGTCAAGTCTGGTGAAGCTAGTAGTTAGGCAGGAAGGAGTACCCTTTGACAACAACCAAGAGTCCCGGACCTTGGTGCATTACATGGAGGTCTGGACTCCCACAGAGGCCAGCAGAGAGGACCAAGTAAGTTCTGTTGGAACTGGTCATCTGAAAAGCCAAAAAGGCCCCTGTAATCTTGTTTTGTACCGCTAGCTCAAAATAAAGGTCAGTCAGCTGAATAATGGAGTCTCCTCTGGGGTCCTAGGTTCATAGCAGACAGGTCCTGTATTCCTCTAGGATTCATATGGCAGGGCAGTGCTTCTTCTAATTCTTCACAGGTCCAGGAGGGTTCTGACGAAAGGACTAATTTATGTCCAGTGCCAGACCGTGGGTGGAGGGCAATCATTTGTCCACTAACTAAACCAGTGTTGGTTAGTATTTCTCCTCACTGGATTCGGAGCTAGCCATTCTAGAGAGGCAAAAGTGAGACTGATACAGGTTTGACTTTAATCAGTCAGTGACAAGGCATCCCTTGAACCTCAGGAAAGGGAGGGGCACAGCCCCAGGACATCGTGTTAAGGGAGGAGATTCTCCTCTCCTCTCCATACCCAAAGCCATATGTCTAATGTCTGGGAAAAAACACATCTCACCACAGGTGAGCCCTCGGAGACCATGCAACATGTGGTTTAAGGCTGGAAGATGACAAGTGTCTAAAATAGTAATATAAAATCCAACTTTTCCACCAGGTTGGATATTATTTTTACTTTAAAATAAGTCCTTGATTTGTTTCTCTGGCTAATCCCAAAATGGATTTATCACTTATACAATGCAATTGTGTAGACATGTGTCAACTTATGGGAGAGCCAGGCTTGCTAGGGTAAGAGAAAAACACTTTGGAGGATTTTCACTGTCAGGACATGTAAAACATTAAATATGCATGGCCTCCTATTATATCGAGGCCCAGCTTAAATCCTGGAAGTCCGGTGGGACGAACCTGAAATCCAGGACAGATCAAGGTTGAAGGTAGCCAGCTTGACACTCAGGGTCCGATTCCGATTCGGTAAAATCCCGTACGAATAGCCGTACGGAGCTTTTTTCCCATACGAATCGTATACTTGAACGTCCCGTACATACGATGTAGTACGATGCGTACCCAAAGCAGTTCTCTGTCCGAATCATACCAAAGCCCATACGACTCAATAATCCGTATGAATCACATTTGGAATGCACAGTACGCGATGTCCATACGGATCGAAGCATCATTTTCCGACCCAGCAAGTACGATTCGTCCAGTCAACACTCCGTACGACTCTTTTTTTAGGGGAGCTCAAAATGCCCGGAAAAGCAGAATTCGTCTTGAAGTGCATGCAAAACGGACACGGTTCGTACACCCCATGATCGTAGGGGTACGGTTTGTACACCCCAAGATCGTAGGGGTACGGTTCGCACATCTACGATCATGGGGTACGGTTCGTACAGCACATGATCATAGGGGTATGGTTCGTACACCTACGATCATGAGGTACGGTTCGTACACCCCATGATCATAGGGGTATGGTTCGTACACCTACAATCATGAGGTACGGTTCGTACACCCCATGATCATTGAGGTACGGTTCGTACACCTACAATCATGGGGTATGGTTCGAACACCCCATAATCGTATGGGTACGGTTCCTACACCCCATGATCATAGGTGCACAAACCGTACCCCTATGATCATGGGGTGTACGAACCGTACCCCATGATCATAGGTGTACGAACCGTACCCCTCGATCATGGGGGATACGAACTGTACCCCCACGATCATGGGGTGTACGAACCGTACCCCATGATCGTAGGTGTATGAACTGTACCTCTACGATCATGGGGTGTACGAACCATACCCCATGATCGTAGGTGTACGAACCGTACCCCTACGATCATGGGGTGTATGAACCGTACCCTATATGAATGTGTGTCTCTCCGTACGAATTGCTCATACGCTACATTTACCGCACGAATCACTTACTCATTCCCCAGTCCGGATTGTACTTGTCGGGTCGTACGGCATGTTTACGATTCGTACAGCTCACTTTCAGGGTCCGTATCGTACGGATTTTCAATTGCTTTTTGTATGGTTCGCAACGGTTCGGACGTATTTTTTTTACTACGGATCGTACTACGCGATTCAGACGGATTTGCACGATTCTTATGGAAACGGCTACAAATTCGAATCGTCGTACGGATTTGTTTCCCGAATCGGAATCGACCCCTCAATGTTGAGTTGATCACCTTATAGAGTTTTTTTCAATAGTTACTCCATACCTCTCCAAACTTCTGGAGCATCTTCCTGAAATTCCTCTTGAAAGTGTCCAAAACACTTCTCCAAACTTTTGGAATTTCCTCTTCAAAGTGTCCAAAAAACAAATCCAAAGGGCTGGAAGCTCCTAGATGGTCCTTAGAATGTATGGATCACAATTACCGCAATACACCTGGCCATATCCTTAACAGTCCACTCGAAGCACTCGAGGATGGGGTCTCTTGGTGGAGATGATACAGGTGGGCTGTATGTAACCTGTAGCTTGCAGGGAGTCCACTCCTTCATCCTTCTTGAAGATAGGCAAAGTCCTTAGTTCTGCAATACTAGATTGTGCAGCAGGTGCAGTCCATCAGAGTGCAGTCCTTTGGGTGCAGATCTAGATTTCAGTAGGGCAGTCCTTCTTCTACTGTTAGTTCAGACAGCAGATCTGGGGATCTATGCAGCTATTTCATATTTATCCAGCGTTCCTGGGCATCAAGCAGGGGGACAACCCTGACCAATGTGATGTAGGGTTCCACCCAGATGTATGACCACTTCCTCCAAAGAGGGGCATATTTTTTTCCCAGGAAGCACTATTCATTCATAATCCAAAGGAGCTGGATTATACTAACTTAACCTACTGGTGTGACTAGTTTTCCTAAACACTACCCTACCAACCCTCTCCCTAATCGAATTATAGGGGCTTATGTGTGGATGGTGTGGCAAGATATGGGGGTCAGCCTGTGCTGTCTTAATGTTATGTTATGTTATGTTATATTTGTCTTGTATAGCGCATGGCTACTCAAAGAGTGTCCCGGCGCTTTGATGCAAACCTGTAACACAACATAACAGAAAGAAAAAAGCAGAAAAGTGGGGGGAAATCCTGACTAACCAAGAGAACTGATATCTAAGAAGTAAAAAGCCAGGATTTAAGGCCCTTCCTGAACGCCAGTAAATTTGAAGTACTGCGCAATGTCACTGGCAGAGTGTTCCAGAGCTGCGGAGCCAACAGTCTGAAAGATCGACCTCCTATGCGCGCCCTTTTTATACGAGGGACCACGGCAAGAAACAAAGACCCGGACCTCAGAGACCTTGCAGGATGGTAGAAAGCTAGCCTTTTTTGTAAATATTTTGCTCCTAAAGCATGAAGAGCTTTATGAGCCAAGGTCAGGGCCTTGAAAAGTATCTGCTTCTGGATGGGGAGCCAATGAAGTGACTGCAGGAGGCCCGAGGTTCTAGCAGGGCCAGGTAATCCGAAAATGGCCCATGCTGCCGAGTACTGGACCACCTGCAGTCGTTGCAGCAGATACTCTGGCAGGCCGAGATAAAGAATGTTAGAGTAATCCATTCTCGAACCGATTATAGCCTGCACCGTTATCTTCCTGTGATCCTCCGATAGTATGGGAAGAAACTTGCGTAGCATCCGGAGCAGACCGAAACAGGTGCCAGTAAGACCGATAATCTGGGTTCGCAATGTCAAGCCATTATCGATCTTAATCCCCAGGTTCCTTGCCACCTGGGAGGAACCTGCAGGAGGAAACATATTCGCCGGCCACCATTCCTGCCAGTCTGGATCCGATCTGCACCCGAAGAAGAGTACCTCCGATTTATCCGAGTTGCAATTGAGGCTGTTGAGTTGGAACCAATTAAAAACAGCCCCAAGTGTCATTCTCCCATTGTAGACCTGTTTGGCTGCCCTTCACCTGCTTCCTGCCATCTGTTCTGCAGCTTGTACCTCTCCGCCCACAGGAAACGCATTATCTCTCTAGCAGTTCTTTTCACACCTCATTGGAGCGGCTTGACCTGGGCAGAGGCTGACCAATCAGGAGGGAGCAGCTGAAAGTCTGGATTTTGGCTCCCAGAAATGAAAGTTTAAGAACTTTTTTTCTGTCATAGTTATTTTAAATTGCAATTCTCCTTTTACCATGACTAGAGAATCTGGATTTCATTAAAGACACAGAGGCTAACATTATGCATATTTCTTTTAATGTAACTCCATGCAGCCCCTTGAAAGCATACATCATAAAGAGAAAAGTTCCAGAACAGAACATTAAGAACATAGAATAGTCATTAGCACAGAGCAGTCTGACTCTTTTAAATGTGGTGTAGTGGTAAATAAGTCCAAACATGTATTCTTCTATACTCTTCTTCTTAAAACTAGTAGAAAATCAAAGATACCGATGGACAAGGAAGGATCCAACTGTAGAACTTCTGGTAATTATGAACGGTTATCTGAATAGGAAAGAGTACTTCAAGGAGTGAGAGTAAAAGGAAGAAAAATAAGCAATGCATCAATATAGAATATAATGTTATTATTTATTTAGCTATTTTTTATATAATCTTTAAATCATTTCAAAACATTTTCTTTTAAACACATTTAAATATGAAAATAATTATAAGGTAAAGCTTAAACATCCAATGGTAGGGGTGGGTGGGATAATGTTAGCCTCTGTGTCTTTAATAAAATCCAGATTCTCAGAGTCATGGTAATAGGAGAATCACAATTTCATTACAAGACAGGAGGCTACCATCATGCATGTTGGTAGCTTTGTAAGACTACGTCAGACATGTGCTCGATTGGTTTGCAGTCATGTTGTGCAAAGGTGTTAGCATTATACCAATCGGCCACTGTAATAATATCGTCTAACTTACCTCCAAACCAGAAAGATTTACGGGCATAGTAACTCTATGAGAATGTGCTTGGAATTTCTTTAGATCAATACCAGCTAAATTCATAACAGTGTTAACCCATCTGGCAATAAAAGCAGAATTTATAGCTTTGTAAGGTTTAACAAAGGATATAAGTAACGGATTCACACCATGAGCATGAAGACCATTCATTCTGCAGTTGTACTCCTTTATGCAATCTACCACACAAAGTTTTTGCATAAATCAAAACGTGGATAAATGATTGAATCAGACATAGTCTTAGATCTTCTAATTATCTCAAATTTAACTCCAAACATGGTATAAGATCTATTTATGATTTCAAGAGCTTTGACATCAGAAACCCTTCTGCAAGGGATTAAACATAACAAGGTTGCAAGTTTTTTCTATTCATATGAATATTATCTGGCCAATTTGTGTAAAGATATAAAATTAGTTTAACGTCCCAGAGAGAGTTGTATATGGGTTTAGGAGGTCTCCTTAGTCTAATACGTATAAGCACTCTACAAACTATGATGTTCTTACCTACAGTTTTACCGTTGACAAGAGCGTGGCCAACAATTGATTTTTCTATAACTGAGACCCTTTTCAAACTGTTCTACAAGAAACACAACAATGTGGGCGATAGGAGCTTCCACTGAATTCAGGTTCCTCTCCAGGCACCAACGTACCCAGCTTCTCCAAATGTTGTTATACTTATAGTGAGAGTTGCAGCTGTCGACGGAAGTCCAGAGATTTCAGTGCATCTCCTGACACTCTCCAGGCATGAAGGTTCAAATACCCGGCCTGTACTAGGGGGTGATCTCTTCCATCTACATCTGTTAGAAGTTCCGCCTCAGCTGGAGTTAAAAAGGGAATGTTGCAAGCGAGTTCCAAAGTAGTGGAGAACCAGGCCGGAGATGACCCGAAGGGAGCATTGGTCTTGTCCCACTTGCTGTAGAATTCTCTGGATCATGGCAAAAGGAGGAAATGTGAATGCTTTTACTTGTTTCCAGCATTGGAGAAAGCTGTTTACTGCAAGAGCACCCGGGTTGGGAAGTATTTCTTCAATTGGCAGGTTAGTCTGCTCGCAAAGAGATCTATTTCCAGTGGGCCCCATATTTTGTTTAGAGCCCTGAAGATGGATATGTTGAGTTTCCAATTGCTTTGATCTATAAGGAGTTATTCAGCTCTTAGGGCAATCTTGTGCTCCAGACAGAACATCCAAAGTTTCCTTGCTAAGTTCGAGAGGTCTGCAGAATTTGACCCCACCAGACGATTTATATATGCTACCCTGGACATGTTGTTCATCTTTAGAATGACTGATCTGCCTTGGAGAGAATGTCTGAATCTCATCAATGCGTAAAGACCAGCAGTCAGTTCTAGGTAGTTTATGTAATGAGAAGACTCTTCCTGAGACCAGACGCCGCCCGTGTTCTGATCGAGAAGGCAAGCTCCCCAGCCATGAAGGCTTGCATCTGATTCCAAAGTAAATTCTGATGTTGAACCAATATTGCTTTGCATTCCAGGCATCTAAATTCTCTAGCCAGCAAGTCAGTTTTGATTTGGCATCCTGATCTAGGGATGTCTGATCTCCGTACCAAAGGCCAGATCCTAGAGCTCTCGCTTTTACCCTTTGAAGAGCTCGATAATTCAGAGGACCTGGGAAGATGGCTTGAATAGATGAAGAGAGGAAAGAGAGGAGGCCTAGCAGTCTGGATAGTTCTCTCAGAGTTAGGTATTATTGTTTCAAGACAAGTCTTACTTCCTTTCGGATCTTGATAATTTTCTTTGATGGGAGTAAAGGGAGACATTTTGATGTATCTACGGTGAAAAATATGAATTACAGGGTTCTGGAGGGAGATAGTATTGATTTGTCTTGTTTATAATGAACCCTAAGCTTCTTCCTCTACTGTTTGCTGCTGATCTCTTGTGAACGGGATGTCTCTCGGGAAAGAAGTTTGTTTAGGAGTTTCCACAACATTTATCATTAATCCCTCGACAGTATTTAATACCCATGGGTCTTGAGTGATTAATTTCCAATTCTGATAGAAAAATTTGAGTCCACCTCCCACCTTTTGGCAGAAAGAAGGAAGAGGAACTGGTATGGTACTCATTCTAAAGGTTGTTGTTGCTGGAGACTCAACGCGAACTGAACCCTCTGTTGTGAGCGCCTCTCCCTCTTTGGGGGTAAAATTGGGGAACGTTGGTAACCTCTTCCATAACTTCTGAACTTCGAATAGGGCGTTAGTTTGTAGTAGCCAGAAGAGAGGTTTGGATTGAAAATGCGTCTCATATTGTTTTGAGCCTTGTCCAGTGCCGTGTAGGTTGAGATTTATTTTTCAAGGAATTTGATCAAATCCTCGCCATAAAGTAAACCTTTGGGATTTTGAGAAGGTTCTTTGTCTGCCATGTCGCAGGGTCTCTGGTTTATTTTGGTAACCACTACCCTTCTCCTTTCAGTGTTGAGGCTGAAAGGAGAAGGATCATAGTCTTTTTGGCTCCATCCCCTGATTACCTCAGTATCTAGGGGCGTGCCGTTAACATGGCTTTCTTCAGCTGTGTCGATAATCCAGGCCAAAGGGCCCAGAATGTCGAGAAGGTGGACTTGACACGCCTTGAGGGATCTTTCAATCCCCTTCCTCCGGTCTCTCCCAAGTTTAAAAAGGAATTTAATTAATTAAGGATCAGATTTGGTGTTTGGAAGATTTTATCCTGAACAGAGGGTCTTGAGCATTCTGCTCTAAGTATGCTGCCAGTATGTTTTTTAACACCTTGGCTGATAGGCGTTTTCCCCCTCCTGTGCTGGATATGGATATTTTACATTATTCATGACGAGCTCAGCTCGTCATCAGCACAGCTCAACTGTGCATCATGACGAGCTGAGCTCGTCATGAGCATCGAAAGGGTTAAGAAGGTTTCTAAGCCATCTTTTTAATAAATTTGGCTACATGATCTTGTGGCTACCATTCTGAGTTTCTCCGATGTTTGATATTGAAGGGTGAGAACATTTCCTCACACAGAGGATTGAGAATGTTGTCTTTAGAAGAGGACATAAGATCATCCTCAGTTGTGTTGTATAACATTTTAGGACCCTAGTGTAATTTTCCAAATTCATGCCCTTATATAGGTATAAATAACCATATCCTTATATAGGCATAGAAATCATAGCCATATTTAGACATAAATCATGCAGTCCAAATATGGCATGGCTACTTCCACTAGTTCCGAAAATCCACAACGATTTCTTGGAAAACAGCAGCTAGGGACTTCCCCTTGCTTGAATATTGATTTATCTAAGAACTCATGGAGTTTTCAAAGAACTGAGACTCTTTGATGACGTTATTATGTCCAACTTTACGTCAAACTCGGCACCTTCAGGGTATAAATTTGCCCACACTTGCCTTAGCCAACACACAGTGGTTTGGAGCAGTTCGACTATTTACTTGCCGGACACATCCTGCTACAGCAAGTGCAGAAGGAAGCCAACCCTCCAGCAGACACACTGAGAGAGACGCTGTCTTTTCTCTGGCCGCGAAATACAGCTCCAGTGTTTCCAAGCTACCCTTGCGGGTTGTTGGGAAATCGAGTCCTGAGACTGACCTCCTTCATTCTAAACCAAGGTACGGAGCTGATTAGACCCTAAGAGAAATCTTGGATAGATTCTTGGCAAAAAGAATACTACATTTATGCTACACCTCACTTCCCTCGTACTAGACATAGGTTAGGTACATTGGGTTAGGCGTATTTTAGAAGCACCAGTTGAGTACTTTTTAGCCTTTGTTATTTATATATGTAATTATCCAGGGTCTAGAAACCATACAATGCTTTTATAGTATTCAGTGGGGGAGCCAAGGCCAATTGACAGAGAGGGTACCCGTCAATAGAGGCGTGCGGCAGGGTTGTGTGATGGCGCCGACATTGTTCTCCCTTTTCATAAATGGGGTGGTGGACCACTTACGGGAGGTACCCGCGGATGCCCCTGTCCTAGTCCTAGTCGGAGAGATAACTCCCACACTTCTCTTTGCGGATGATACCCTCTTGATGTCCAAAACACCCAAGGGTCTACAAAAATTGCTTGACCGTTTCAGTATCTTTTGTAAAGAATGTGGGCTAACAGTCAATACCACGAAAACCAAAATGATGGTACTATCTGCTAAAAGGAATTCGAAGAAAGTCCATCTTTCCCTGAATGGTACCCCCCTAGAAGTGGTAGATGAATTTGACTACTTTGGGGTCAGGCTTTGTAACAATATGAGATGGGACTCACATATATCTAAAATGGTCCTAAATCTCAAAAGGGTCTCCAGAGCCATCTTAAAGAACAAGCGTCTTTCAATCAGTAGACCAGTAGCCCCGCCCTGGCAGTTTATGAGGGGAAAGCTTTAGCTTCTGCAGTCTATGGCTCTGAGCTATGGGTCGCGGAGAATAGCAAGGCGCTGGCTATTGCAGAGAATAAGGTCTTGAGAGACCTAGTTTTCCTTTCCCCCATCGACCCCCCTGAAACCGCTATTTTATGATATGGGCAAAAGACCAATTGCAGAAATAGTCCAAATACGCCCTGTGCTATTCTGGGTGCGACTAAGACGGACCCCTGAATTAGTAAATTATGCCCTAGTACTGGACGAATTAATCACTTTGAATGCTTCCGGCAAAATAAGGTGGCTCAACAATTTAAAAAAGCTGGTGGAATCTATAGGACTGGCTGAGTCTTGGGGCTTGCAGTCCACTCTCTCTAAACAAATGGTTAAGAAATGATATTGGGAATGGGCAGAGGGCAAAGATCTCATTATTTCAAGCTGGGGATCTCTGACGAACAACTTTCTCAATCATAAACCCAGCAGAAAATTGGAACCATTTCTGGATTTTATTCAGACCCCTAGAGATAAAACCCTGTTCTTAAAATTAAGATATGGCACCCTACCTCTAAAAAAATGTATGTAAGGGTGGAAGGGCAGGAGGGTTCATGATCTAAAATGTCCAGGTTGCCCGTGTCCGGTAGAATCCCTTGGCCATTTTCTGTTTGCCTGTAATGCCTATAAACATGCTAGGGCAAAATGGCTGAAACCTGTTTGTAGGGATATGGGCGTCAGAGACCACAGATCAGCTATGCGCATTATTCTAACCACCACTACCTCAATGTACATAGTTTGCGGGATAGCTAAGTATTTGGCAAGTGCTTGGTTCACACGATCTAGGCTGCTTTTAATGTTTTAAGAATGCATCCTTTTTATATTTATTTATTTATTTATTTATTTATTTAAAGGTTTTGTAGAGCGCGTAGTAACCCTAGAGCATCCCAGCGCTAAACCTGAAACTCCGAGGGTAACAGTCGTGGAGGGAGTTTATGGGTGAGGAAAGAAGAGGGTCTTCAGTGATTTCCTAAACTGAAGGAGATTGGGTTCTAATCTCAGTCGTCTTGGGAGGTTATTCCAGAGTTTGGCCGTGTGGACCGAGAAGCGGCGGCCACCGGTCCTGGCTTTTTTGACTCTAGGAACTGTGATGAAATTTTCTCCCCTGGACCGGAGGGCCCTTTCTGCTTTGTAAGGGATAATGACTTCCTTGAGGAGGGGAGGGTCGTTGTTGTTCAGGGTTTTGTGGGCCAGACAGAGAGCCTTAAAGGCCACTCTTTCTCTGACTGGGAGCCAATGGAGAGACTCGAGGGCTGGTTTAGCAGATGATCTTGCTGGTGTACCGGTCAGAAGGCGCGCGGCGGCATTTTGGACTTTCTGCAAGGTGTTAAGCGTGGCTTCGGGAGCTCCCAAGTAAATTGCGTTGCAGTAGTCCAGTCTCGCCAGAATGAGGCCCTGAATGAGAAGTTTCTTGGCGTTCGCTGGGAGCAAAGGGAAGACCTTTCTGCAGGATCTGAGGAGTCCGAAGCATGTTCCTGCAGTTTTTGTTGCCTGAGTTCTAAAGCTTAGGTCGTTGTCGATCCAAACGCCTAGGCTTTTGACCTCTTCCTTAGCGGTGGGGGGGTTGCCCAGGCAGTCGGGCCAGAGGTGAGGCGGTAGGGAGGGTCCTTTGTGGCCGAGCATCAGTATCTCGGTCTTTGAGCCGTTTAATTTTAGTGAGGAGAGGTTCATCCAGCGGTGGACTTCAGTGAGACAACTGTGAAGGTCAGAGGGGGCGTAGTGGGGGTGTGAGAGGGTGACCACCAGCTGGGTATCGTCAGCGTAGTTGATTATTGATACGCCGAACGGGTTAACCAGTTTCTCCAGTGGAGCCATGTAAACGTTAAATAACGTAGGGCTCAAAGATGAGCCCTGCGGTACTCCACAGCGGAGGGGGATAAATCTCTGTAGACTTTTCTCCATATTTTTAACTGTTTGTAACAAAGATTTTTTTCTTTAATGGATTTGTAGTAATACTTGTAATTGTTTAATGTGATTTTATGTCTGTACTTTTATGATATATTTTATCGAATAAAGTATTACAACAACAAAAAAGAATTTTAGATTCCTAAAATGTTGGAGGACTGGCCTAACGGGGGCTGATCAACAATTTTACATTTTCCCCTGAAGGGGATAGCGAGATTCATTCACTGAATTCAACTCCATTCCACACAGTCCACTCTGTTTTGGTTTTTATTGTTTTATGCTTTATATTTATACTCCTCAAAGGCTAAGACCTGATCAGTCCCTTATATAATGCAAACTTTGCAAACACAAATCTAGTCTACACAAAATCTTTCCCTTCTTGTTGTTCAATAACAAAATTGTACTACTACATGCCAATCTATTGCATTTTGAGTCAGACACTGTTGCTCCAGAGTTGGACACCATGCTCGGGGTCAGACGGAATCAGAGATGATTGAATGACTAAGGCTGTGGGCGTGAGCGTGACTACTGCAAGAACTGCCACCACAGGAAGATAGAAGTTTTCAAATTCACTGAAACCAACTTATTTGGATGATGATGACTTTGAAGTGGCCTAAAGGTAAACCACATTTCCAGAACTTCTCAAGTCTGTGTAGTGGTGGTGGTGAGTGGTGTGACTGACAGCGGTACATTGATTTTCTAATTGATTGGGACAATTCTTTGTTGCTGTCAGTGTGTGTGTGCACACTGCTCACTGCTGTCATGCTCCAATTTATTGTTAAATCCGAAGCTAAGTGGTGGTTGGATATGGGGCATGTTGTTGATTTTACTGCTGGGACCATATATTTAATCATGCTTCTCCTGAGTCTTCTCTACTTGTTTATAACTCCTCCTTATGTACTTCAACTTTTCTCCTTGACTTTTTGCTTTTCAATCAAGAGGCAATGGCCTTTACCCAGCACCATACTGGAAAAACAATGTAAGATACTCACACTTACCTTACGGAACTGCATCTGCCAGGCACCCGAGATTAATAGACAGATGCAACTACCAATTTAGCAATAGAGTATATTTTTTTCTCTTTAATCATCATTATAATGTGTGTGTCATTTATGATTGTTACTTGACTCCTACATATATTTTAATTTTATTGGATATATTTCAAAGCTCTGTACAACAGTTACAGAACATAACATAACTTGGGTCTCTCTGGGGGCAGACGGATACTTTGATTTGGTTTACCTGTACTAGTACGCATCATCATGCAGGCATTTCCATTTCCTCTCATAACTCATTTAGTATGGTCGGCTGCCAAGAAGAATGTGTTGTCCTTGTGTAGAGTTTGTCTTTGTCAAACCTTTCCCTCAAATCGCCCTTCCCATCAATTCATTGAACTTAATCCTCACCCCCTGGGTGTGTGATTTAAAGAGGTGTGACTAAATTAAATTTACACCATTAATTGATCTCACTCTTGGTGGGGCGGATGTGGTAAACGCAGCACTAACTCGAGGCAAGGTGAGGATCTTCTTCTGTTCTAAGTATAGCCTACAGAGGCAATATTATTATATATTAGATTGCATACCCATGCACAGTAGTCAATATTTACATGTTTTTCAGAGGAACATAATTCATAATTCTCAGCATCATCGTCCTTCCAGCACTAAAGGTTATTCTTGTCCACTTCATAGATCAGGTCGACTTCAGTTAGTAACTTTTACTAGGTCACCATTCCGATTATTTATTTTACTTTATCATTGCTTATCATGTTTTCTTGTTTGACAGCCTTCTTCTTGTGTACTTCTAGTCATACTCTAGTCTTCCTCTGGTGGCTGTCTTTATTTTTGTGTGCAAAACATCAATAACTCCGTTTTTTTATTTCTTTTTTTATTTTAATTTTATTTATTAATACCTGGTACAGTACAATACACAAAACACTCCATTAAAACTTCATGTGATCAATACATAAATATAAGCATATTTAGACATTAAAGATTCAGCAATAACACATCAAAATTACATACTATATACATATCTGATTAGCGTGATAAAATCATGGGAAAAAATTCATTTATATACAATGAGGTGAATTAGTTGGGGGACTCCCTCCAAACATTAAGGGGGGGCCAGATGGGCTGACCCATCTCCCTCATCCTCTTGCCTATCCAAGTATAGAAAGAGGAATCAATATTATGAATTCCCATCAGCCTGGCTAACCACATCTGGAAGGTGGGTTCTGGGATATCCTTTCCTCCTTCAGCCAGCAAAATACAGAGGACTGCCACACATATAAACTCAAACGCCTCCTTATTGCTCTCAAGGGCTAGATTACTATTATAGCCAGATAGCATAAGGATAGGGGATAGGCAGAGCTCGATACCTAGCAGCCCCTCCCAAAACTTCTCAATCTCAGCACATATTCCTTTCACTTTTTCACATTGATAAAACATGTGAAGTAGTGTGGCTCACTGGTTAGAGGCGGCAGACCCGAGAGCAGAGGACGGCCCGGGACCAGGGTTCGATTCCCGGCGCGGCAGGTTTCTGGACCAGGGTCAGCGGACTCGATAATTCTCTCGCCTCGGTGCCCACTCTGATCAGCGATCACACTCGGCAACTCTGGGCGTTAGCTTGCCTCATCTTCACTAACGGCCCCACCAGACCGCCGGGGATGCCTGGTCTCACCCTGGAGATACCCATTAAGGGACCATCTCTCAGGGAAGCCAGGAAGGGTTTCGCAGCGGTCGAAGCGCCTAAATGCCTATACATACATACATACATTCAAAGTTAGCCGGCCCTTCCTGACACCTTGGACACTTGTCATCCTCCCTTTTACCCCACTGAAATACCTTAGCGGGAGAAAAGTACAAGTTGAAGAGGGTTTTATAGTGTTCTGCTCGTACATTTGTGGAGCAAAACAGTTTATCTGCAAGTAGTAATGCTTTATCTAAATCAACATCTGGATCCCCTAATTTCACCATCCATGAAGTCTCACATTTATCCATTTCATCTTGTAACAGTTCAATTAGTGTTTTATAAAGAATTTTAATTCTGGTTCTACCTCCTACTAAATAATCAATCATATTTATTCTGTCCCCTGGGTGGATACACGGTCTAATGCCGAAAAACGTTTGGCAGATTTGAACATACTTAAAGCCTTGATTGGAAGATACTCCAAATTTGCACTGGATATCAACAAAACTCATCAGGTTATCTGTGCCTGTATCAAATATATCCCCTGCTCTTTTGACTACTTTCTACTCCCAAACCATTCCCATCCTGTCGCTGCTAAATTGTGGGAAGATGCTAGAATTCCACAAAGGCGTATAATAATTAATTTTCGGAATTCCTGGTCTTTTTGGAGCAACTTTCCATACTCTCCAAATTCCATCCAATACCTTATATCGAGTTTTTCTATAGTAATGTCTCTCTGTCCTACATAACAAAAGGCCATAAGTATCCCTACCAACGAGCAATTCAAAAATAGATGGGAGATTATCCTTCCCCAAGGGGGAGTCGGCAGGATTAACAGCTGAATGAAATAGTATCCCCATCTGACTCAGTAAACAAGCCCAGTGATAAAATCTAATGTTAGGGACTGCTAACCCTCCCCTTTCTTGTGGAAGAGATAGATACATCATAGATCTTCTAACTTTACCATATTGCCAAACAAAATTCATAAATATTGACTGTAAAGTTTTTATACATCGCTCAACTACCATAAGAGGGATCGAACACAAAAGATATAAGATTTTAGGGAGCATAGTCATTTTAAGTACGTTGACATGACCTATTATAGATAAATGGATGGTATCTATTAATTTTAACTCCAGAGTGATAGACACAACCAGCGGAACAAAATTCTCTTCAATAATTCAATTCATTAAAGGGGATATCCTAACCCCTAAATAGGTTGCTGAGTCAACATATCTCTCACCCTGTATTTGCATGTTGTTATTGCAAACTACTTTGGTTTTACTTTTATTTCAAGAGGTAGCCTGAATAGCTACCAAATTCCATAGCTAATCGTGTGAGAGCTCTCATCGCCGCAGCCGGGTCTGTAGTGGTTATGGCCAGATCAACTGCATAAGCCAATAATTTGGTCTCGAGCCCCTTACACACTACTGGCTTGATAGCCTCACACCTTATTATGCTGCATATCTATGGATCAATATAGAGGGCGAAGAGAATCGGGGAGCAGGGGCAGCCCTGACGTGTCCCTCGGGATATAAAGATTTCTTCTGAGGTGCCTCCCATCAGCTGAATCCTGGCCCTGGGATAGACATACATAGCCTTTACCGCTCTCATTATCTTAGGGACAACGCCCCTTCATTCCAATATCCCCCACAAATACCTCCAAGTTACGCGGTATAATGCGTTTTTCAGCATCTAGAAGGATCATTGCTATCTGCCCTTCCGAAGCAGCATGCACGTCAAATACCGTGATAACCCGCCTTACATCATGATCAGTTGTTCCTCAACCTGGGATAAACCCATGCTGCAACGGAGAGAATAGACTGGCAATGACCCCTCCTAGCCTTTTGGCCAAAACCTTGGCGTAGATCTTAGTGACAGAATTTATGAGGGATATTGGACGATATGCACCGGGGTCCTCCTTAGGCTTGCCTTTTTTATGAAAAACAACTATGTTTGTCTCTTTCCAGGATTCTGTAATGCACTTAGTACAGATTATGCCATTAAATAGTTCCACCAACACAGGTGCTATAACATCCTGTAAACACTTATTTAATTCCAGTGGAATGCCATCTGGACCTTCAGCTTTCCCTGCTGCCAGACCCAGAATCGCTTCTGCAACACCTCCATTGAGAGATCTTCCTCTAAAGCCAGTCTATCCTGTTCCGTCAGTTTAGGACCTAAATCATCACATATTAGTTTGGAAAAGACTGCTCTAGCCTCCTCTTTGTGTAGAGCGGGGGTCTTCAATCTGTGGGGCGCAACCACCAGGGGGGGCGTGGTATTGAGGAAAGGGGGTCTTGCATTTCCGTCGCACTTCTACCTTAAACTGCTTCAATCTGGAATCCAAAATGTTTACTCTACGATTTGGATTCCGAGCAGTGCACCTCACAGGCTGCTCTGATTGGAGGACATTGTTAAAGAATATCACGTCATTGACGACTGTCCTCCAATCAGAGAAACCGCAGGATGAAAACCAGGAAATGGGCCCGTGAAGTGGGGCCATAAATATGCACCTTTGGAGTGCTTCAATCATTTCTTGTTCCTGCTGCCTTGCACTCCTGAACCCTTTCCTGGACATTCTCGGTGCTGCCGCTGCTGCTGTGTGTTGCTGGTGTCCGCTTCTAGAATCTTGCTCGTGGCTGCCTCTCAATTCCGATCTCCCGGCTGGTTCCTGTTTTCCAAGGCGACGGAAGCTTCCAAAACTGGTGAGGAAGCTGGTTGCCTCTTCCCCCGCCTTCCTCTGCATCCGCCCCCCACACCTTTAGGAGCCCTCTACTATCTATCTAGCTATCGCATTCTCATTACCTTTGTATAGCATTTCTGAAGAAACTGAGCTTCTCGGGGTTAAATTGGGGACTTGCTTTGGTGTTTTATGTCAAGTATTGATTATGTCTCGCTTTTATGAATTGGTTATTTTCAGATTCTGTGCAGGCTGTTACAAAATGCTGGACAGAGCGAACTGCTGGGTTCCCCTCTATTGTACGCTTAGAATTGTCTACCTAAAATTCCCTCCAGTCTAGTTGTAAAATGAGGTGGAAATAAGCATGTGGCACATTTAATTATCCAAATAAAAAGAATTACGATTTTTATCCAGCTTTAAAGTTCGGTCCAAAAGTAATAAGTGAACTCAGCAAACTCCATAAAACCTAGCAAAAGAGAATTTAATTTAATTGTAGAGGATTATGACCTATAAGGGATCTCCAACCTTTTCAGGTGTGAGAATAACTTCTGATCATTGATAATACCCGAGCTATTCCCTGATATATGGTTTAAATAAGGATACATAAAGTCCAAGCAACTTAAACACTGGCCCTGCAACACTCAGAGTCTCACTGCAGTACTTTTTGTGGTGGGGGGGAGTTTTATGTAGCACAAACTCGACCCGAAAGTATCAGAAAGCTTCAGATGACCACCAGTTGCGTTACAGATGGATGTATGACGTTACAACGCATACTTTTACAACGCCTACCTTTACAACGCGGTTTTTACAACGCATACCATTACAATGCATAATGCTTTTAGGCGCTGGATAGTGAATAGTTTAATTTACTATTCCAACTCCAGTCCCCGTGGATAGTAGGGAAGGTTATTGGATAGTAAATTAACCTATTCCCTATCCTAGAGCGCCCCCCAGCGCAATGCGTTGTAATAGTTTGCGTTGTAAAAGTTGCGTTGTAATGGTAGGTCGTTGTAAAAGTTGCGTTGTAACGGTTGTATACCGTTACAGATGGGCACACTCATTTTTTTTAGGCACGGGGAGATTAAGTGATTTGACCAGAATTACAGGATATTGAGGGTCCCTGCCCCAACTCAAACCCAATTCCCCAGCTTGAGGCCAACCACTCTAGCCATTAGGCCACATCCTCTCAGTGCTAACACAGCAGTGAAGGCACAAAAGCTGTATCAGGATAGGTTTACTTGATGGGGCCCTAAGGATCAGTTTGCCCCTTTACTCTTGTTTAAGGATCACCCCAGAGATGGGAGTGTTTCACTTGGATTTGTGGTCTCTTTGTTGTGCAAAGCATAGGAATGACACTGATCTCATTATAAGCGCAAAGACCCAACACATTTCTGTTATCTGTTTAATTCCCCTAAAGTCCATTGCTTGATTCCAGAAACCGAACCTCCTATGAATATTATTTTGTGACATTTGTTCAGTGTGTCGAAATGTGGGTCTGTGATCCCCTACACTGTAAATGTACAAGAATTTATATAGCGCAAATCACCAACCGGTCTCTAAGCACTTGCTTAGGGAACCCGTCCTGGTATTCCCCTGTGAGATGACCCAGCAGGGTATCTGCAAGGTGAGAGCCAGGCATCCCACCGCGAGGGGCCGTTGTGGAGATTAGGCAAGCTATTGCCCAGAGTCGCAGAGTGTGAACTCGTGAATCGAGTAGGCGCCGGAGCGAGAATTGTCGAGTCAATGGACATTTTAGGACTCAAGACCCCGCCGAGCCGGGAATTGAACCCTGGTCCCCGGCTGACCTCTGCTTCCAGGTCTGCCTCCTCTAACCAGTGAGCCACACTTCTTCACTGCAAATACTAGTGCTGTATATAACCTATTGATATTTACAACACAAGGGAAAGGGATCAGGGAAACAGAAAAAGAAACCCTGTTCCCTCATTTCAGTCTCTATTAGCAAGGGCACCAAATTTCTCTCCGCCTAAGTCGCTATATTAACAAATGCCGGCGAGTGTAGGGCTCCAGCCGCAACCTAGTGCCAGAATCCACTTGGCATTAACTGTCACGCTCCCATAACCCAGAGACTGACCACAGCATGCCACTAGGAGTACCGGTACTCTCTTAACACAAGGAGAAGTCCTGGTACTCAATGGGAGAACACAGAGAAGTGCTGATACTCAGTACCGGCCCATTAAAAGCACTGGAGAGTGCCTGGCGACCGGTAGCATTTATGGTGAGTGCTCACCATTAATTAATGTTGCCAGCCGCCACTGGTTTCTAAGATAAAGAGAGTTCAACAAATGTAATACTAATGTGATATGAAGTTAGAAAATCATAAGGAATTTTCTGTTCCAGTTTTGTTAAATAGTTGAAAAAGAAAAATTTCAAGAAAAGCGGTTTTGTTTTATTTTAAAAAGGAAATCTTTTCCGCTGCACACAATTGAAATGCTCCGAATTCGGATGCCTTGTAATCTTTCTCTGTGGCAGCTAGGGTAGGAAGCGGGATCCCTGTGTAGCTCTTGAGGCTTTAAGTTTCAAATTTAAAAGACCCCAAGTCTTGAGGCTAGAATCTGCGCAATGTACGGAGGAAGGTTATAAGGATAGGTATTGTCACATGCAGAGGAGAAGGACATGTTATCATCATGTCTTGACTTAAGAATTGTCGAGTCCCATCATTGTGCGTGTGTGTAAACATGCCTAAAGTTGAGATACTGACCATGTAGGAAGAATATTCATTTTATTTTAAGTCTAATGTGTAAATGGTGTTTTTTTTTAACATAAGATTTCGCAAAATGCACAACTGCTGTATCAAGCTAAACCTAAAAAGGGGACAACTAATTATGGATGGCAGATAAGAGTGTGTATAACTTGAGTTGCAAACTGAAACGATGTCAACCTAAAATTACTTTTACGTACGTCCTGCTAACCACATCCCCACATGAATAGCATAGTCAATTTGAATATAATGCCACTGTATTTTTTAATTACCCTTGCTTTATCACTTGATGCTGTGTGGACTTTCTTGAATGCTTTGTCTAGGGACGGTATTTCAGACCCCTGTGACTGTGCCTCTAGCAGTTTGGTTAACTGTACGTGACTTCTATTTCCTATTGGTCTTTCCCTAATGCTTCTTTTTATTGCATAATGGATATTTCCTTTTTAAACTGTTTCATTAAAATGCGTTTATGATATTTTTTTGTCATGGCGATGAAACTGTATTTCTAGCAGTGAAATGTGTAAAACAACATTACAAGGGTTTTGGCTCCCAACAATATTTCTTATTAAACGCATTTGTTTATCATTAATGTAACGACAAGTGCCTTTGAGTGCTTCCAAGGACCAAAAAATGCACTGGAATATATGTGCACGACAAAGTAACAATATTGATACTTAAAACAAAGACTGTATACATGTGGTCTTTAGGGTCCCATACTTAAATGTAGCCTTTGACATAGAATCTGAATAGTTGGGGTTTCTGGTTTCTCCTGAACCATAGCACTTTTTTCTCTGGCAGATTGTTGAAAAGTATGGAAACAAGACATGAGAAGATTTAGTTCTGTGTTTTTTAAATATTTATTTATACAATAGCCCTCACTTGTCTGGTAGGGTTTCCAAGCAAGCACTGCAACACTGGCTTTTACTAGATAGTAGTGGTCTTCCTTCCGAGATCAATAATGATACAGGCAACAAACTTGGAGTCCTTCTACTTTTCTTGAAGAAGGTGTCAGGAGATCATGAGTTGGACTAGCCTACACAGAGAGCAGTACAATAATCAATTTGGGCACACATAGCAGATTTTTTATCTCATTAACAAGTAGGCGGTGGATTTTATACATTTTGTCCACCCATGTTACCTATTGCTATCAATGTGTGCGCACTCAAGGGAAAGAGAACCTTGGTAACGGTCCACAACGCTATCTCACGTAATGGAAGCCAGCACCATCTGCAATTTCTTTTTTAAGCACGTGGAAGAAACCTCAAGTCTTATTCGCATTAAGATTTTTTTACACTTCTTGTGAAAATGCAAAAGAGTTTTTATTTAAATAACAACCATACAGCATTCAGCAGCAAGTCTGTGGTAATCATTAATGTTGGACTTTGAAATTTTGTATCAAAGATCGACCACACATTTGCTATGGATCGAAAGGCCGAAACAGATGTCGAGAAAAGAGCTGCAAAAAAGTAGGAAGTATGATGCCTCCTACCTTGACCTTGGATAAACCTGTGTCACCATAAGTGGTGAAATAAAGCCACAGTGTGTGGTTTGTGGCATGACCTTGGCTAATGAAAGTCTGAAACCAAACAAATTAAAGCGCCACTTGGAAACTAAACACGGGTCACTGGTAGGAAAGAATACAGATTATTTTGCCAGAAAGATGGAAGAGATCATCCATCAAAAAGATACTATGAAAAATGTGGTCTCCACACCAACAAATGCCTTGAAAGCATCTTACCAAGTGGCGTACCACATTTCCAAAAAGAATAAGCCCTTTACGGATGGGGAAAAAGTGTTTCTCCCAGCAATGCTTGATGTGACCAGAACAATGCTTGGTGAAAAAGCAGCAGATAAGTTGAACATTGTACCACTCTCAGACACCGCAGAATCTCTGACATGTCTGAGGATATCCACAGACAACTCTTTGCACGTTTGAAATCGAGTTTGTTTGCTTTGCAATTGGATGAAGCGACTGACTTATCTAAAGACGCTCATTTAATGTCTTATGTCAGATACTGCCACAAAACTGTAATATTGTAAACATTTTTATTCTGTAAACCAATCAGGGGACAGGCAACAGCATCAACCCTGTTTGAGATTCTCAATGACTTCCTGTGCTCCAACGGCTTAAAATGGGACAGCTGTGTTGGGATCTGTACAAATGGCGGGGCTGCTGACTCCCGTGCGGCCCGCCCCCGTGCCCATTGGCTGTCCTGCCCTCCCGCCTCCCAGCTGACCCCATTTAATGGCGGCCGCTGTGCGATAGAGACAGCGACCCTTGACACTCTGGGTAGGTCGCTTCCCCACCGCTACAGCGCCACCTGTGCCAGTGACCTCCTCCTGCCAGCCGCCTGTTCTGCTGCCTCGCTCCTCGGCTGACCTGAGCCGACTTCCTGCCTTGCTCCGCTCCCGGTCCCCTCCTGGGAGACCCTCCCTGTGTGTCTGCTGCCCCTCTTTATTTTTGTACCCCCATGTGCGAGTGCCTGCTGCCCTTTTTCATTTCTGTACCCCGTGTGCCTGTCGCCCCTGTTTCCCTTTACTCTTTACCTATCGCTCCGCTACTCCCCCGTTTCCCTCTGCTACTCATGTGCGGCCCCGCCCCGTGCCCATAGGCTATCCTACCCGCCCGCCTCCCAGCTGACCCCCCCTCCCACTTAATGGCAGCCGATGGTACGCCGTAGGTGCGCCTAAGGCAAGCACGTCTGTGCCCGTCCGTGCCTGGACCGCGCCCAGCACCAGAAACCCTGGTCCCCACCAGATCCAGAGGACGCAACTGAGATACGACTCCGTGGCCCTCCACGCACTCAACACCGAACGACCACCCGCCTGCTACCGAGCCACCCCGAAGCGCACTCACAGAGCCTTCACCTGTGAAGCCTGCAAATTCACCTGCCTACGAACCCGCCCAACACCCTCCAAACCCTGCAACAACAACAACCACCTCAAGTGCATCCTCCTCAACACCCGGTCCATCCACAAGCACGCCATCGAACTGTGGGACTTCCTCAACACAACAGCACCAGACGTCGCCTTCCTCACGGAAAGCTGGATGAACGCCTCCTCGGCCCCCGACATCGCCACAAGCTACAAGATCACCCGGAAGGACGGCTTCAACCAAACTGGGAGGAGGAATCGCCATCGTCCACAAGAACACGATAGACATCACAACCGCCACCAAAGACACGCTCCTCTCCGCTGAACACCTACACTTCCAGATTCACACGACCCCAAGACCACCCTCAGAGTAATGCTCATCTACAGACCCCTGGGACCACGCACACAATTCAGCAAAACCATCGCCGACTTCATCAGCCCGCACGCCCTAGCCTCAGGGACCTGAACTTCCACCTGGAGAAAAACAGCGACAACAACACCACCACACTGCTCGACAACCTGGCCAACCTCAGACTCAAACAACTGGTTGACACACCCACCCACCTCGCCGGCAACACGCTCAACCCCATCTTCTCCACCAGCAACCACGTCTCCTTCAGCCACTCCACAGAACTACACTGGACCGACCACAGATGTATCCACTTCACCTTCAAAAAGAACACATCCCACCACCGCACACAACAGATCCCCCGCAGATGCTGGAGCAAAATCCCCACAGACCAACTGCTCTCATCACTAAGCCAGAACCCACCAGCCAACACCACCGACGCCAATGACGCAGCCCGCAACCTCGCACAGTGGATCACCAACTGCGCCGATGACCTAGCACCACTGAAGAACCCCCCAGGCCTGACCGGCAACAGGAAAACCCCATGGTTCACAGACGCACTTAAAGAATCCAAGAAATCATGTTGAACGCTTGAAAAAACCTGGCGCCACGAACGAACTACAGAGAACACAACAGCCCTCAAGAACACCACCCGCGAGCACCACCAGCTTATCCGAACCACCAAAAGGTCATCATTCAAAGAGCGACTGGACAACAACACCCGCAACAGCAAGGAGCTCTTCAGCATCGTCAAAGAGCTCTCCAACCCCAGCGCCATCAACAACGATGTCACACCATCACAAGAACTCTGCAACTCCCTTGCCACATTCTTCCACCGCAAGATCGCCGATATACACAACAGCTTTGGACCCCAGACTCCGCCTGCAGCCACCAAACCAGCGACCCCCACCTCCACCCTCAGCGATTGGACCCCTACCAGCACTGAAGACACCACCACCGTCATGAACTCCATCTACTCCGGCTCCCCTTCCGACCCTTGCCCCCATCATATCTTCAACAAAACCAACCTCCAGAAAGGAATGAAAGACATCGCAGAATGGATGACACTCAGCCGCCTGAATCTGAACTCACACAAAAAGGAGGTCCTCATCATCGGACAACGGAGAGGTAAGCTCCTGAGGCGGAAGCCGGGAGCGAGGCACTATGCTTTGAAAGAGTATTTTCACAGATTGCTTGTGATTTTAAATTGTGTGGTGTCACAAATTTTTTTTCCTGTGTATTTTAAAAGTAAACAGACTGCTTGCTTATAAGAGAAGTTTACCTTCGTGACTTCTGAGACCCAGTTGGTGCACGCAGCGGAGCCAGCGCTGACGTTGCACGCCGGGCTGATACTTCCCCTCGCGCCCTCCCGCCACGAGCGGAGGCCACGCCCCCTTTTAGGCCACGCCCCCTCTATCCTCAGCTTCCACACCATAAACTATGTGCATCGCTCGGTCGCGCAGCGTGTGAGCGCAGCCTAAGGCAGCGGCCGGGCGCGGACCAGGGCCACAACCCCTGTCCGCGGACAGGAACAGACTAATATGCATGTAGCCAGGTTCTGAGCTGGGATGGTGCAGTGAGCTAAAAAACGTGATGGATCAAGCCCTGATCTTTGGACTGGGTAAGAGTGGTCTGCTTAATTCAGACACTCTGTTCATCACCACCCCCTTTTCTGAATCATTTTGTCCACCATAAGCGGTATACTCAGATGTGAGTCCCTTGCTCATTGCACCATCAGGATTCAAGCAAGCCGGGCCGACGACGGCTGAAATGCCAGAAACCGGTCCCCGGAAGCTTGTTTCCTTCCCAGTATAAGAATTGGCTTGGTAGTTTGGTTTGCCCTGTTCCCATCATGCACTGGGACAGGAACAGACTAATTTGCATGTAGCCAGGTTCTGAGCTGGGATGGTGCAGTGAGCTAAAAAACGGTGATGGATCAAGCCCTGATCTTTGGACTGGGTAAGAGTGGTCTGCTTAATTCAGACACTCTGTTCATCACCACCCCCTTTTCTGAACCGCATAAACATGACAACTTTGCTTCCTCAGAATAAAGAGTGTATCTCTAGAGTTGTGTGAAAACAATTGACAGCTATTTTATCGTGCATGCTTAATTTCACCAGAGTGCAGAGAAACAGAGAGACGGGCATTTTCAATAAAAGGTGTTATTTTATTGAGCAGTGTTCTTTCTCATGCAAGAGAAATGAATGCAATACTTATCATAAAGTAAAGTGCATACAGTAAAAGTAGTATTATGAAATAATAATGTAAAAGCATTGATATGGTTTCTTAGCCATATGATACTTTAAATTGGATAAAATATATACATACATAAAAACATTGACTAACAAACTCAACTGGTGCTTTTAAGATACACCTACCCTGGTGTACCTGACCTAACCCTAATACGTGGTAAGGAGTAAGTAAGTTGCAGTTTTAAGTTAGCTAGGTTTTTGCCAAGTATTGGAATCAATAATTCTCTCTAAGGTTTCAATCAGCTCCGTACCTTAGTTATAGAATGAAGGAGGTCTTGTTTCTCGCTTCTCAGGACTCGATCTCCCAGCAACCCGCGAGGGTGACTTGGGAACACCGGAGCTGGATTTTCTCGGCTGGAGAAAAAGACAGCGCCTCTCTCAGTCCCTCAAAGGGAGGGGCGTTTTCCTTCGGCTCTGTCAACATCTGGGCTCTCGGGCATGTAGAATGTCGCTCTGCTCCCCACCACCGTGTGTTTGCTTAAGGCAACTTTGGTATATTTATACCTGAGAGGTGCCGCATTTGACGTAAGGTTGGACATAAGACGTCACTAAGAAGTAACAGTTCTTTCTGGACTCCAGGAGTTCTTGTGCAAATCATAAAAAAGCAGGGGGAATTCCCGGGCTACTGGAGACTTGGTTTGTTCAAAGAACGCGTTGTGCTTTCTAGGAGTCTATGGGAGTAGCCGTGCCGTGTTTTGGACTGCATGGCTATTACTAAATATGGATATGATTCTTATGCCTTTATAAGTATATTATTTGTTATAACCACATAAGGGCATGAATCAGGAATATCGAATTAAGGTCCTAGATCGAAATACAACACTGTCAACAAGAGGATCACGTTCATGCTCCTCACCCACGCACACAAAGCACTCCACGACATAGGACCCTAATACCTCAACAACCGCCTCTCGTTCCGCTCTCCCACACGTCAACTCCGCTCCTCCAGCTTCGCCCTCGCCACCATCCCACGGATTTGCAGAACCCTAGCCGGAGGAAGATCATTCTCCTAGGCGCCTTGATACCTGCGGGTTATTGTTTTGCGCATTATAAATCTCCTTTCAATTCAATTCAATTCTAGCAGCCAAAACATGGAACTCCCTCCCCACACACCTACGAACGACCCAGGACCATCTCACCTTCAGGAAACACCTCAAGGCTTGGCTCTTCGAACAGTAGCAGCAGCAAGTCCGGGCTCTCGAACAGTAGCATCCCCCCCCCCTTTTTTTCAGTGCCTTGAGACCCTCATGGGTGAGTAGCGCACTCTAGAAATGCTCTGATTGATTGATTGATTGATTGATTGATGGTGCGCCCTCCATGTGTGTGGCTAGGGCAGGCCTAAAAGCCAAAGTGTTAAAAGTGGCTCCTCATATTCTATGGACCCACTGCATGATGCCCTTGCAGTCCGTAACATGGATAGAGAACTTGGGGATGTGTTGGATTGTGCTGTGAAAATTGTTAATTTCATAAAGCTTCACCCACTATAGCACGTCTATTTTCACTTTTGTGTGCAGAAATGGGAGCTGATCATAATGGTTTGCTTTTCCATACTGAAGTCCGAGAGGGAAGGTTCAGAATCTTATTTTTGAATTACGAAATGAAGTACGGCAATTCCTTCTAAATTTGGATCCATACAAAGCAGAACAGTTGTGTAATCCCCATTGGCTTGTGCTTTTAGCATACCTTGCAGACATCTTTGATAAATTAAATTCCTTGAAATTGTCTTCGCAAGGAGCTGAAAGTACATCTTCCACAATGTGCAAAAAAATATCTGCTTTCAAAAAGAAGCTAGATTTGTGGAAAAGAATAATCAAAGATGGCCTGCTGGAGGCATTCCCATGTTTATCAGAAGCTGTTGAGGACACAGGTAATGAACTTGAAAGTGCTGCTGAGGTCATAAGAAATCACTTGACTTCTCTCAGGAGTGGTTTAGAAAAGTACTTTCCTGAGGAGGACATTGATCATGACAAGGACTGGGTCTTCCAACCTTTTCTAGTGGATCCTTACTTGCTCCCAGTATCTGCCACCATGGCTGAGGGCCACAACTCAAAGCATGTGCAGGCTGTGCAACACTAAGCAAGGAGACATGTTACACCCAATCTGCACCTGTAAGGATCTACAACAAGAATGGTTCCTGCTATCAAAAGCTCCCCTCAAGCATTTATTTATCCGCACCAGGAGACAAACGGTGTTGGCTTGCTTTAACCCGGTAAACATGCAGCTGAACTGCAGATTAGTAAAATACTCAAAGTTGGCCGAACAAAAAAACACCTAAAATTGGAATAGCCGAATAACAGCCACACAAGTAAGAAGCCCCTGTGGTGCTACTAACTTATAATTTGGGACTGGTTTTCCTCAAAGGGCAGAGAACTAGCACTTTTCTCGAACACATTATGAGCAGGAACTAATAACGAGAACAATGCGCTCTATATGGCACCATGATACGCCCATGCCCAGCACCAGCAAGGAACAGCAAATGTCCTGCATTTTATTTTGCGCGAATGCCCTGCACTTTATTTTGCAAAAAAATGAACCTTACCATCGCTTGCATAGCTAACTTTTTTAATGTACAGCATTTTAGCTTCTGTTTTATGATTTTGTGTAGAACAATAATGTTACTATATTTTTCTTAAGCAAATGTTGCAATGGTTTTTAATAACTATGCAAAATAAAAAAACGTAAACTCTTTGGCTGCTTGACTTGCATGGTTATTAAAAACAGGACCAGGTAAAAGAGCACGTTTTAAATACCTCATTGTAAGGAGAAAGGGCTTAAATGTCATGTTAAATGTTAAGTGGTGGTGGAAGTAAAAGTCATGAAACTAATATTCTCTATTAGTAAAAGAAATCAATGATTTGCCACCTCGGACGCCAGGGGTTGGAAAGCATTTCTAGGGGCACAATGCCCAAGCCAGTGGTCGCAGCAAGACTTCAGAATAACATCCAAACAGCATATATGTAGATTCTGCCTAGGTTGGGGGAGGGGAGTGATGGGAATTATCTGACACCTAGATTTCCATAGTGAAATTTGATTCACACCCAATTGAATTAAGCCAGGTATGGATATGGAACATGTTGTTTCTAAGCACAGAAAGTTTAGGCATCTTTAGTTAGTCTAGCAACTAGACAGGGCCAGCTCTAGGGCGGTGCGATCGGTGCCACTGCACCAGGCTCTGACTTGGGGTGAGGGCGTAATTTTTGAAAGCATATTTTCATTTTAAAAGCACCTGCTGCTGCGTTACTGTCCTCCAGCAATCTTCAGGCATCAATTAAAATGTCAAGATAGCTTGGGTGATTAATCTTCATCCTGGTAAGAGATCAAGGTTTGTCTAGTAGAAGTTGTGACTCATCCTAAGGTAGCACAGAGGGTTAAAATGCTTGCTGCTAAGAACGTGTACCATGCAGATCACAAAGCAAATATAATGTAAATAGGTCAGTGGGTTACTGCTTCAGTAAGAAAGCTCCTTTTGTTACATATCGTTAATCAGTAAAAATCATAATATAGAACATTGAGCTTGTAACTGTTGCATGCAAACTGCAAGGTATAAGTTACTGCTATATGTTTTTTTTCCAGTCTCTCATTTTCCTAATCTTCCCAGAAGGGTTAATTTGGGTAGAAAACTATTCTTATTAATAAAGAGAACCCCTAACATGGATGTTATGTTTTAAATTCTGAATTTGTCCTTTTCCCGAATAAGGACTCTTAAACTATATGGCCTACCAGTATCGATGACATGTCACTCACACACTACACCTTGTAGTCCTGCCTGATGTAACGTTTCCTATAAACTGATTTACACAAATATTATTGTCTCTGTGCAATGTGTGTGTGATGTAAAGTGCCCTGACACCTTACACTGTTATGAGTGGTGCTATAAAACTAAATGAATCTGAAAGACAGAGGTAATGGAGACTTGAGGGGCACTGTTTAAGGGTGCTAGTGAGGGAATCCATGGCAGACGTGGTCATTGGGGGGCACCAACAAACATCGTCGCACAGGGCGCCATAAGTGAACAAGCTGGCCCTGCAGCTAAATATTCATTGGACAGCTCAGGGTGTTCAGCGCTTTACGAGAAGGTTAGAGTAGCTTTGACTGGATTGGATGCGTGTAATGATTTTATTGGACTGAGCCACAATATTGTTTTGTTTTGATAACATGTCTTAAAGACCTAGGGCCTCATTTATGAAAAGTGACGCATCGCTGCGTGAAAACAGCGATGCGTCACTTTTCATTGTGCCCTCCTTGCGACACCAGTGATGCGTCATAATTACAGTATGACGCATCATGGTGCAAAGAGTTACAGATACGTCAGTATTTCTGACGTATCTGTATGGCGCAAAAGTGACGCATTGCTGGAGTGTGTCACAAAACTGACGCAACTCCAGCAATGTGTCCTTTCACAAGAACCTGGGTCAGTCTTATGCCTGCTGTGAGGCAGGCGTAAGAAATTGTTGCATTTGGGTCCTAGAAGTGGCGCAGTGAAATCTTATAGATTTCACTGCGTCACTTCTACGACCCTTCCTTGCGTCAGAACGCCCCCTGCATAGATTATACCTGGCGCAGGTATATTGTAGCGCAGGGGTTTACAAAGTGACGCATCTACCTAGATGCGTCACTTTGTAAACATGGTGCAACAAGGCACATTTTTTACGCTGCTGGTGCGTCACAAAAATGAGGCCCTTAGACTCATGCATCCACCTTAATACGATATTTGAGATTTCACAATTTTATGCTTTGCCTTCATCTCTTTAAAAAATATTAACATTTGGTGTAAATTCCACGTATGTGAAACACATCGAAATAAAGAAAAGCCTATGCAAGTTGGGTCCTACTAAATGTTCAATGATGAATCATCCGCATTTTATATAATAATGTCATGCGAAGAAATGATTGCATTTTTTATTGAAAAATGACAATGGCATTACAGAGCCGTGAACTTCGAGGCCCAGTGTGTCCTTTATTTCCATCAGATAGGAGATCCTGCGAAAAGGTCACAGATAAATTATTGCTCACAACTGTGAGACTGAGTAATGATTAGGTGGTAGATCAAACAATACATTGGTTGAATGCATGATAATGGAAAACTATTTTCAGAAACAATGGTTTGCATCTCACTGAAAACAGCCATGTTTTGGAACCTGGAAGTATGACTGAATTGGGAGGTCCTGACATTTTAAATGCTCTCAAATGTATGCATAATAGAAGCCTATTGTTGCTATTATAAACGTGATGCCAAAAATCGACAACAGTAGTGTTATTCACAACAAGATAAAATACATGATTGATGCACATGTCGGCTATTTCTGTCAGTAAGCAACATACTGCACCTTGCACATGCACACCAGCATGAATATTATTAATATGTATATTTTGCATTGGCAAACAGCCAAAGCAATTTAATGTGACATGTAAGTGGTTTATGACAGATTGACACTTAATGATGCATAAACGCAATTCTCTCATTTCACACTTGTCAGTATGTTTAACGTTAACCCCCTACGGAGATACCCGAAAGTGAAAAACAGTTCCAAAAGGCTATTCTTCCATAATATATTTTGGTTTTCCCACCAGCTTCCCAACATGATAAACTATGTGACATTTTCCTGAAGGGCCCCATGGATAGAAAATGAAACCAGAATCCCAGCATGGCAATATAGGGCCATATTACACGTTCCATATCATGTATATTTTACATTGCATGTTTATTCTGGAGTCTTTGGCAGGAAAAGGGAAGTTTTCAGGGAGGGAATTTTTTATTGGACTTAATAGGTCAAATAATGTAACATACTGTTTGGTTGTCTACACTAGAAGGAACACTACTTAACTCAGAAGTTTAAAAAATAGAATTTATGAAGAAATAGCCTCTAGGAAGTTATTAAAACACATTTTTAAAGGTATTGTCTTGAAGATACAGTTAGCAATGGGCACTTGTTGGTTTCAGATTAATAGATTAGTTATATGGGAAAATGTCTCTTTTTGTATGGTCACTGTTATGGGATTTCTGGTTGGCTAGGGCGTGCGCCTAAGCCAGGCAGAAACCACCACCCTAGTCAGGACAAGGGAGTTACACGCTGAAGATAAACCCTGCTCACCCCCTTTGGTAGCTTGGCAGAGCAGTCAGGCTTATCCAGGAGGCAATGTGTAAAGCGTTTGCACAACACACTCACAACAGCAGCGACACACTAGGAACACCACAAAAGAAACTCAACACAAGGTTATATAAAAAATAGCCGTTGTATTATGCATAAAAACACATTAGGACACAATCACATATAGCACTGTGCCACTAGCCACTAGTCATGACTTTATAGGAGAAGTGTGGCTCAGGGTTAGAGGCGGCAGACCCGGAAGCTGAGATCGGAAGCTGAGATCGGTCCTGGACGGGTTTGCGGCGGGATGCCTGACTTTCACCTTGTGGATACCTGCTGGGGCTATCACACAGGGGAATATGAGGACGGGTTCCCTAAGCAAGCGCCGGGACACCCACTGCGGGTAGCTGTGCGCTATATAAGCTCAACTACATTTACATTTACATTTTATATAGGGATTACATAAATCATTATGTCAATCAGGCCACTACTGTCATAACGTCATAAGGGTGACCAGTAACTAATGGCAGGATTGCACATAGCACACCAAATTAGGCATAAACATAAAAAACGTACTTAGTGTAGTCCAATATGTGTATAATCATCAGTCCACCTTAGTGCACGTTTAGCTGGTCATACATATCATAAATACATCATGCCCCCATTAAAAGCCTCATGCCCACAGTAAGCTTAACATCACAGATCTCCACAAGCACGGGGCCTCTGTGAGAGGTCTTACCCTGAACAGCTCCTAATAATGACAACTTCAAATCCGGGGCCCCTACTGGGCTTGCCACAGAATTCCAAGAAAAGAAAATGCCCCCAACATCAGGAGAGGTGCAGTGGCCCGCAACTATGCGGAACAGTTGCAACATTATCAGGAATGCTGGGATTGCTCCTGGGTGAGACCTGCTAATGGACCCCTCGGGCCGGAAAACAGCAGTGCAGCCCGCTGTTTCGTTGTTCACCTCCTCCCAGTCAGGCCACGGGCAGACTCGGGTCGGGCCTCGCCGGGGCCAGAAACACCAAAGGGACGACCCTTTTCGCCACTTGCTTCCTGGTACGCAGTCCCTCTGGTCTCCTTGGGGCTTGTAAGGCTCTTGGCCTGCCTCCACGCCTCTGGCAGCTTACTCTCTGCAACTGGACCTCCCTCCTCTTGGCCGCACACGTTCACTTCCTCTTACTCGTGGGGAGCCCCACCGAGGGCTTTGCCTGGCTTCCAGTGGCTCTATGTTCTGGCTGAAAACCCCAGAGTGATCTGATCCCAGCAGTGCAGATCCACCTCAGCAGAGCCCCCTCCTGCTGATCTTTAGTGGGTAACACAACACAGTGCTGGACAGGCAACCATCACCGCAACTGCAGATCACAATGCTTTTGTGACAGAGCACTTGCTCTCTTTGCACCCACTACTGCAGGAGCCCACTGTACGGTTTCCAACTTGCAGGGCAGAGGAATATAAAAGCGCACCTCACGCTTTCTCTCAATGCTGCTCCTGGTACTTTGCCTCTCCCAGGCACCAGAGGTAGACCGCACACCACGGGCTGGACTCAGAAGACAAAAACAAATAAAGCACTTAGCCTGTCTCCCACCTGAAGACAGAGTCAGGGAGCAGGCAATGCTCTTCTGTGGAAATCCACAAGGGCAGAGCTGGGTACAGGCAGACCAGCACAGGGCCTTCCAGAAGAGGGCAGCCCCTTCAACCTCCTAGCTGGCAGCAGTTGAGTCCCATGGCGGTTCCTCCTTGCAGAGTGCTCTTCAGACCCAAGTAAGTTCCAAGTTTCCAAAAGACATGGGGTCACAGCCCCAATGTTTATACCAGTAAGTGTCTTTGTCCTCCCCTAGCCCAGGGCTCTGAGCCCAGTCAAAACCAGTTCTGGGGGACAAGTGCACACCCCTCCCCATTGTAAGTGTAAGTCCTGTCCTCAGGCACACCACAGGGGGGCGGAGCCATCCCTTGTTGAACTCAGGCACAGCCCTATTCAGGAGCTGGTGCTACTCCTCCCAACACTCCAAATGCAGACCAGGCCGATTCAGCCTAGCACTGACTCATCCAGACTCTCTTGAGCCACTGCACCTTCCCAGCCCCTGTCACTCCAAAGCCAGCCAGTTAATACACATCCTAGTAGAGGACCAAAGACATACAGCACACTAAAATGCCTACTTCTAAAAGTGGCATTTCTGAAATAGTAATAATAAATCTGTGAAAACTAATATGCAGCATTTATCACCACTTTTCCAAACATACCAAACTTGACCACGCTACCCCTCTCATGTCAGGAATTACCACTTATCGCTCCATCTGTTACTTGGATAACTGTGGTAATTCTAGAGCTAATACATGCCGACGAGCGCTGACCTCTCGGGATGCGTGCATTTATCAGACCAAGACCAATCCGGGCTCGCCCGGCCGCTTTGGTGACTCTAGATAACCTCGGGCCGATCGCACGTCCCCGTGACGGCGACGATACATTCGATGTCTGCCCTATCAACTTTTGATGGTACTTTCTGTGCTTACCATGGTGACCACGGGTAACGGGGAATCAGGGTTCGATTCCGGAGAGGGAGCCTGAGAAACGGCTACCACATCCAAGGAAGGCAGCAGGCGTGCAAATTACCCACTCCCGACTCGGGGAGGTAGTGACGAAAAATAACAGTACAGGACTCTTTCGAGGCCCTGTACTTGGAATGAGTACCACTGAAGCAGATATCAGGGAATCCCCAATGCATCCCTATGAAATGGCAGCCTCACAGCAGTGAGAAACCAATTAGGCTGTTTGTCGCTACCAGGACATGCCATACAGTTAAGGCATATTCCTACCTTTTACCTACACCGCACCCTGCTCATATGTAGTAAAAGGGGAGTTACTGGGGTGGCAGCCATTTTATGTGCCATGTCACAGTGACACTAAACTGTGTGCACAGGCCCTGCAGTGGCAGTGGCCTGAGACAGGTTTGAAAGGCTACTTTGGTGGGTGGCACAAGCAGCGCTGCAAGTCCACCAGTAGCATTTAATTTACTGTCCCTGGGTATATGGGATACCAATGTACAAGGGACTGATCAGTAAATTAAATATGCTAAACTAGTGTAGACCAATCTTACTAATTATAACATGGAGAGCACATGCACGTTAGCACTGACAGGCAGTGATAGAGTGCCCATAGTACTAACACCACCAACAACGGGTCAGAAAAAATACAGGAGGAAGGCAAAAGTTCTGGCATGACCCTGCAAAAAGGGCCAAGTCCAACAGTCATCCTCATTGTTTATGGACTGATGCTGCTGGATTTGTGACTCTGGATACTCAGGCACTGCTACCTAGGCCCCAGTGCTTAGGCTCTAACCCCTAAAACATTTCAAAAGTGATGGAACTTAGCTATAAGTCTTAAGTATAGGGTTAAAAGTGAACTCAGGTTCTGTAAGCACTTATTGGGCCACCACTAAAGTGATAATGCATTGCTTGTCTCCAGCCATGCCACTGCACTCTTAGTAGGCAATTTTAAAAGTGGGAGTTCGACCTGGTAAAATACAACATTTGGCAGCCACAAACTTTTCTTTTTAAGATGGTCCGTAAATGCCAATAGGGCAATATGCATGGTGTTTTAAACAGTCCAACTAGTGTTTGTTTTGCTTTACATCTCCTGGCTCTGAAAATGTTCCAAAGTAATTTTTTACTGTGACAAGACTGGCTTTCCCATAGAAAACCATTCAGGTACATTATAACACCTTATAATGCTTCATTTCAGTTTTGGAGTAGCTAGAAACATGATTCAAGGTCTCAATTTAATAGTAATGTTAAGTCCAACTGAATGGTTATATTAGAATCTATATTGTTATTTTTAAAATTATACATTTAAAAAGTTGCTCCTTTTTGTACCTGAGATAAATATGCCTTTCTTCCAGTATTTACTGTCCCTCAGGAGATGAATGGCTCCTTGATTAGGTGTGAAGTGGCACGCAGAACTAAGATAAGGGGAAATGGATTTATCTTGCCCTGTCATTATGGACATCTAGACTGTGCCCACAAACTTAATTGAATTACAAAGATGCCTAGGATGGCAGATGTAGCTCATACCTGGACTGGCCCCCTCTACTGTCCTGTTAGACAGCCAGACACCACTTGCAGTGGGAAATGAGCTACACCAGTACCAGTTTTAAGTGTCCACAAGGGAGGGTCTGTCCATCATTATAGTCTCACCTCTGGGTGTGCACAGGGGGTCTCTACATGGCTGAAGAAAGGTTCTGCTATGGTGGTTTTCAGTAAAGGAGGCACTGTGGGATAGTTTACAGTAAAACACACAGGACATTTTGCAGTAGTGGTTAGGTCGTCTGTGAGAGCCTCTAACACATTGGATAGGGAGTGAGCAGGAAATACCCCCACACCAACCGGCTAGTACTAGCATAAATGTTGGTTTTCCAGTTTCCTCCTTGTAACACCCCCCGACTAGAGAAATTGGACTGTACCTGCCGTTGTGTCTTGAAATGAAGAACACTAAGGGCTAGACTTGTTCTCACTTGTGCCCAACACTGAGAAATGGACCCCAAGGTTCAGTTGGCTGATCTGCTGTAAAGCTACAGGGACAAAAATGCTGCAAGAAACCCACTTTCCTGAATAGCCCATCTGACCAGTTTCAACTGGAACTGCCCTGGACACTGTTGCTGGCTTCTACCTGACCTTTAAGTAGTATCCTGGGCCCCTTTGACAAGTGTCAGAGTGTACTCCTTTCGCCTACCCCTAAAACCTGGGACTTTTTAAAGGACTTTTGCCTAGAGAATAGATAGAAGCTGAGACCAACCTGCCAAGCTCCTCTGCTGAGGGTGCATTGTCAGTGGACCCTAACTGCACTACAACTCCTGTTATGTTCTTTTCAGCAGCAAAAAATCAGATTCAGCGGGCCATACAGCAAGCAGCATCCAACTACATCAAACCCTCTCCGGCTAACGGCATTGTTACTTTTGGTGAATAACATCCACTCTAACTAATAATCCACTTTCTCACAACTGCTCAACAATGGACAATAGAAAAAAGTATGTGAAATTAGGCCATATTTGGTTGTGGTGTTTATCCCACAACTACATATTTAAAGGAATTGCCTCATAACTTGCTGCATAATTTGCAAAGCTAATCAAAGAATGTTGTTTCTGAAATGGAAAAAAAATATACTGCTAGTACATGTAAATGTTCATAAAAGCTGACATTTTCTCAGACGGGGTCCTTTTCCTGGTTTGGTGTAAATCTGTTTAGTAGTTTGTAAGATTTTAATGTTTGGAAAAAGGAGCTGGGCAGGTATTGAAACTATGCAGTTTAAAGATAGTCAGATTGTTGAAAAGGTATTTTTTGATTTGTTTCTAACTTTAGAACAGATTGATAAATGTGTGCTGATTCATTGGGAGCACCAAACCACAAAGCTCCTACCTCCCCATGAGGAGAGCTTGTCGTTTGGCACCACCAGAGTCTTGGCTGTACTGGACCTAAGATTCCTATCGTGAATGTACCTTCTAAGCTTTTCTCTAAAAGAAGGCTGGACCTTGTCCCTGAAGCGCTTTATAGGTGATTCAAATCGCTTAAAAGAGAATCCTTTCATGCACAGTGATCCTGTGAAGCCTCACCAAAGCCTGAAAAGCCGACTGGAATCTTGTGATTTTCATCAGCATTCTTGGTGCTGAATTATGTAGAATCTGTATTTATGTAAATGTAAATGTAAATGTACATGTATTTATATAGCGCAAATCGCCCACATTGAAGGCATCTAAGGCATCTATGCGCTTGCTTACGGAACCTGTCCTGGTATTCCCCTGTGAGATACCCCGGCAGGGTATCCACAAGGTGAAAGCCAGGCATCCCGCCGCGAGGGGCCGTTGTGGAGATTAAGCAAGCTATTGCCCAGAGTCGCAAAGTGTGAACCTGTGAGTCGAGTAGGCACCGGAGCGAGAATTATCAAGTCCGTGGAATTATTGAGCCCAACCCCCATCGGGGCGGGGAATTGAACCCTGGTCCAGGGCCGATCTCAGCTTCCGGGTCTGCCGCCTCTAACCCCTGAGCCACACTTCTCCACAGGAGAGCTTTAGGTAAATTGACATAAAGGGGCATATTATCAAAGGGGTTTATCTCCGCTTTTTTGGCTTTAAAAGCCAAGAAAGAAGAGCTAAAATTATCTCCCTATTACCTAGCTGTCGCTAACACCAGTTAGCGACAGCTAGTAGGAGATAGCGTGGCTCAGTGGTTATAGGCGGCAGACCCGGAAGCTGGGATCGGCCGTGGACCAGGGTTCGATTCCCCGCCTCGGCGGGTCTCGGGCTCAAAATTCCACGGTGTCGACAATTCTCGCTCCGGTGCCTACTCGACTCACGGGGTCACACTCTGCGACTCTGAGCAATAGCTTGCTTAATCTCCACTACGGCCCCTCGCGGCGGGATGCCTGGCTTTCACCTTGTGGATACCCGGCCGGGGTATCTCACAGGGGAATACCAGGACGGGTTCCCTAAGCAAGCGCCTTGAGACCCCTGGGTTAAAGTGTTGCGCTATATAAATCCAAACACATTTACATTTACACATAGCGACCATCTTGGGCCCCACTTTGCATGTCAGAAAAATGTATCACTAATGACATGCAAAGTGGGCATGCCAAGATGTTAGTGACTGGAAACAGTCGCTAACATTGCTATCTCCTATTACCAACTTTTGGAGATATTTGCGCATAGCGCGAATATATCCAAAAGCTAACACCTGCCCTGAGCAGTTCTTAGCCATGTTATCCAATGGGAGGTGGATAACATGGCTAAGAGCATTAGCTCGGTAATGCATGAATACGCGGACTTTTCAGCGATATTCATGCATTGCGGCCGATTTTTATCGCATTTGCGATAAACCTTGGTAATACCAAGGTTTATCTGCAATAAAAATCGCCGCAGGTCGGCAATAAATTTTTGTCTCTAACCAAGCAATAGCGATAATTATAGTCAAACTTGGACTTACAAAATTAAGAACCACCATTTTCTGAAGCTTTGGAGGAAGAAACTGTGTGATTTTCCTAATTGTATGTAGCACAGAGAAGGATGTAGAAATTACATTATTAACTTGTTCTTTATAAGTGAGTTTGTTATCGATCAGGATTCCCAAATGTTTCACTTTGTTCACCAGAAGAGAACCCAATTCATCCAGCCACCAGCAGGGATTTAAAAAGGAAGTATTAATTCCAAATAGGATGACCTCCATTTTTGCAGAATTCAACATGAGGCAATTTGCATCCATCCAAGCACTGGCCTCTGGGGTGCACGTTGGGAATGACTTGTTGGTATTGTCGTAATTTGACGGTGATCGGGTTAGCGTTAAGCTTTGCTACACGTATTTCCCCTTAAATTGACTATGGTGTTCAGGAGCTATTTTGAACGCACTGGTGGCCATTTATATGAATGCGTCGCCTTGTGGCTAGCATACCCTTTGTTCTTTCTTTGTACCACTGACCACTTGAATTTGCCCAGCAACAGGCTATTTTTAGTGTTGGTCAAGCACGCACATGCGCAGTCAAACCCTTTGTACTAGTGGACAGTCATCACTTAGGAATGTCCCTCCAAACTGACCAGTGGTGTTGTAACTCCTCCCATGAGTTGGCTGTGTTCCAAAAATGACCATATATGTACCTAAACTGAGCAAATGTGTTCCGCCTACTCTTTTATTGCTGTAAAACTGTATAAAAGATGTCTCGCACCGATGTTCGGTGTGATACTTCTTGCATTACCGAAGGGTGCTGTAGGAATGTACCACCACCCCATAGGGTCTTAATAAACTTGTCTTTTGCATTTTTCAGTTTCCGTGCCAAAGTCTGTTATATGGTGTAGCGGGTTTGAAGGAATATGTAGGCCTGGAGAACCCAATACCACAAATTGGCGACCACGAAGGGACTCATCGGCGACTCGGATGCCCGAAGGAGAGGTTTTGACGAAGGATTGAAAACTCGCCATGGACGCATACGCTGTCACTGAGTGACGCGAGTCTCGGCACCCACGGTGTTTTCTTCCTTTCCTTCTGATCTGACCTTCCAGGTGGCGCCGGTCCTCGACTGAGATCCTGATCATTTGAGTTGTCGTACAGTGCCGGTTTGGCTGATTCGATTAAAGAACTTGGTAGTTGGAATCTGGATATCTGAGAACTTGGTAAGCTTGTGATTGGTAAGATAGTCTACGGACGCTTACTGTGGCTTTTTGAATATGTTTTGAGTTAGCTAACATTTGATTCCATGATTTGAACTATATGTGCAGTGCACTTCACATAGGCGGGCATGTAGAGATATTTCTCTAAAAATTGTCTTTGTTTGAACGGCACACCTTGTGTAAAGTATATTAAGTGCTACTTTTGCGTATCGTGTTTTTGTGATACTTTGACATTCCTGCTTTAAGCACACTCCGAGGAATGTGCTGTCTTGGAAAAGGTACCAATTATCGACTAAATGAATCTCAGCCGGCTCCCCCAGAGGGGACCCCTTATCGTGAAATGTATATAAAATTTGGCATTCCCCCTATCCTATATAGTACTTTGTGGCATAAGTACACAAAAACTGATCCCGAATTGCAATGGCCACTACATGGGTCGTTTGATTTACGAAAGGTTCATTATGTGGAGCAATGTTTGTTTCAGCGTAGGTCTAGACAAGATATGTTTGATTGTGTACGTATGTGGGAGAAAGCGGTGCGTGAACGAATGAAGCGTGAAATAGCCTTGGCGGACAAAGAGCAGCAGAAGGCTGCTCGGGATAAGGCTTTACAGCTGGAGGAGAAAGAGTTGCAGGAAAAGATTGAAAGGGAGGCGCGGGAACACAATTTACAAGCGACTGGTCAATTTCCTATTCAACGTCCTCTTTATCCTGTGAACTAATGAAGTTGATGATTTTTCATTATTAGATCGTTGCCCGCCTCCGTATGTTTTACCTTCGGCCCCAGATGAGGATTCGGATGGAGACGGTCAAGGAGATAGTCGTGTGAGGTTAAGTGCCAGTGTGACTGCGGAATTGCGCAGTTTTGCTCGTAAACTTAACTTGAATAAAAAACCTATGTCAGAAATTAATGATCAAATGAGTAAGTGATCTGAACGAGAATGGTTGTATTTTTTGAGTCACTTTGGGGATGAAGTTGTAGAACGATTTTGGAAAAATTCAACTGATTTAGAGCCTAAGGATATATCACTTAATCGTGAGAATATGCGTAAAGGTTTATTTGTTATTGCAGATGCGTATGGGTTTTTCCAACGGTTGGTCCAGCTACGGGATGAGGCGTCCAGATTACGGGAAGCGAGGAAAGCATCAGAGGCGTCTGAGCCGGGATCGACGGAGCAATCCAAAGAGTGTTTTATCTTTGGAGCAGATAAGAGTTCTACGGTTCATGTTATGCCTATGCGTGAAGCTGCACCTTTGTATGTCCCTCCTAAAGGGCAAGGTACAAGTGACGATAAATTGTGCAGGGATGCAAAGGGCTATTTTGTACATCATTGGGTTTATACTCCTTGGAATAGAGCAGATGTTATGGCACTTAAAAACGCTCTGCCTGACCCCCGTAAGAATCCGGCAGCTTTCTATGAAGGAGTGGAAGGGGCTATTTCTTCGTGTGTTATGACGTTAGTTGATATTGACCTTTTCTTTGGGTTGATCTTGCCCCCTGATATGTGGAGGGCAATTCATAAGTTCGATGATGGAGCGGTCTTGGGGGCGGATTGGAAAGCTTTAGCCCAAGCTGATTTAGACAGGGAGCCTGCATGTAAGCCGTGTCAATTAATTTTAGATCTCCCAACGGCTATTTTAAACAAATTAAAAACGCTCGTCCCCCCAAAAAAGATTGATTGGACTATGCTAGCCTCTTGCAAACAGAAGGCGGATGAGTCGGTGTCTGACTTCTTTTCACGTTTTGAAGAAGCATTTCATGATTACAGTGGGCAATTATTAACAGATGATACGGGTAGGCATTTGTTCGTTGACAAGTATGTAGCAAATCTCCTACCGGAGACCGCGAAACGATTAAAGACCAGTGAAAGTTCTTGGACCACGGCGACCCCTGCTTCTTTATTGACTATGGCTCAGTATTACGAGCGACAGGAAATCGAGGCTAAAAAAAGTACTGATAAGAAAGCGAAGGAATTGAAGACGAAAGTGATGTTGGCTCAGGTTTATGCTACACAGCCGAGAGGGAATGATAGAGGTAGGCGTGGTTCGTATGGTACGTCTTCTAGTCGTACCGACATTGCTGAGGATCAATGTGGATATTGTAAAGAGTTTGGACATTGGGCCTCAGATTGTCCGGTGCTTCGTGAACAACGTAATCAGCGTGGTCTAGGAGGTGGAAGGGCACGGAATTGTTATTCAGGAGCGAGGGGTGGAGGAAGCGATCGCGGTAGGTTTGAAGCGAGGGGTCAGGGTCGGGCCGACGATAACACTTTCGATCGATGGAATCAGTATCAGATATCGGAAGGTGAGAATGTGGAGTCTCAGGATTATGTACATGCTTAGGATTGCGTAGGATGGGGTGTGGAATCGGTTGAAGTACCAGTAGATCAAAGAGGTCCATATGTTTGCAAACAAAACAGGTGATGGACCGAATGTGGATCAATGTCACACATTCAACCCAGTCAAAAGATCTGGGCCCAAATCCATCATTTTTTTGCACTCCACACCACCCTGGGTTAGACAATGGCGATATGCAAATCAGCTCTGACCCTGTGCCCCATGGGAACAGTCCAGTCCGAACTACAAAAGCCATGTCCTTCCCAGAACGGAATCAAGCATCCGAGGACCGGACAGGTTTCGAGGTAACACCTCTCATCAGCCCGCCTAGCTTGACTCCAGTGGTGTGGAGTGCCTGGGACCCACGTCTGAGCATCCCCAGCACACTTATGGCGGCAATTGCAAACAAAACAGGTGATGGACCGAATGTGGATCAATCTCACACATTCAACCCAGTCAAAAGATCTGGGCCTAAATCCATCGTTTTTTTGCACTCCACACCACCCTGGGTTAGACAATGGCGATATGCAAATCAGCTCTGACCCTGTGCCCCATGGGAACAGTCCAGTCCGAAATACAAAAGCCATGTCCTTCCCAGAACGGAATCAAGCATCCGAGGACCGGACCGGTTTCGAGGTAACACCTCTCATCAGCCCCGCTAGCTTGACTCCAGTGGTGTGGAGTGCCTGGGACCCACGTCTGAGCATCCCCAGCACACTTATGGCGGCAATTGCAAACAAAACAGGTGATGGACCGAATGTGGATCAATGTCACACATTCAACCCAGTCAAAAGAACTGGGCCCAAATCCATCGTTTTTTTGCACTCCACACCATCCTGGGTTAGACAATGGCGATATGCAAATCAGCTCAGACCCTGTGCCCCATGGGAACAGTCCAGTCCGAACTACAAAAGCCATGTCCTTCCCAGAACGGAATCAAGCATCCGAGGACCGGACCGGTTTCGAGGTAACACCTCTCATCAGCCCGGCTAGCTTGACTCCAGTGGTGTGGAGTGCCTGGGACCCACGTCTGAGCATCCCCAGCACACTTATGGCGGCAATTGCAAACAAAACAGGTGATGGACCGAATGTGGATCAATGTCACACATTCAACCCAGTCAAAAGATCTGGGCCCAAATCCATCGTTTTTTTGCACTCCACACCACCCTGGGTTAGACAATGGTGATATGCAAATCAGCTCTGACCCTGTGCCCCATGGGAACAGTCCAGTCCGAACTACAAAAGCCATGTCCTTCCCAGAATGGAATCAAGCATCCGAGGACCGGACCGGTTTCGAGGTAACACCTCTCATCAGCCCGGCTAGCCTGACTCCAGTGGTGTGGAGTGCCTGGGACCCACGTCTGAGCATCCCCAGCACACTTATGGCGGCAATTGCAAACAAAACAGGTGATGGACCGAATGTGGATCAATGTCACACATTCAACCCAGTCAAAAGATCTGGGCCCAAATCCATCGTTTTTTTGCACTCCACACCACCCTGGGTTAGACAATGGCGATAATCAAATCAGCTCTGACCCTGTGCCCCATGGGAACAGTCCAGTCCGAACTACAAAAGCCATGTCCTTCCCAGAACGGAATCAAGCATCCGAGGACCGTACCGGTTTCGAGGTAACACCTCTCATCAGCCCGGCTAGCTTGACTCCAGTGGTGTGGAGTGCCTGGGACCCACGTCTGAGCATCCCCAGCACACTTATGGCGGCAATTGCAAACAAAACAGGTGATGGACCGAATGTGGATCAATGTCACACATTCAACCCAGTCAAAAGATCTGGGCCCAAATCCATCATTTTTTTGCACTCCACACCACCCTGGGTTAGACAATGGCGATATGCAAATCAGCTCTGACCCTGAGCCCCATGGGAACAGTCCAGTCCGAACTACAAAAGCCATGTCCTTCCCAGAACGGAATCAAGCATCCGAGAACCGGACCGGTTTCGAGGTAACACCTCTCATCAGCCCGGCTAGCTTGACTCCAGTGGTGTGGAGTGCCTGGGACCCACGTCTGAGCATCGCCAGCACACTTATGGCGGCAATTGCAAACAAAACAGGTGATGGACCGAATGTGGATCAATGTCACACATTCAACCCAGTCAAAAGATCTGGGCCCAAATCCATCGTTTTTTTGCACTCCACACCACCCTGGGTTAGACAATGGCGATATGCAAATCAGCTCTGACCCTGTGCCCCATGGGAACAGTCCAGTCCGAACTACAAAAGCCATGTCCTTCCCAGAACGGAATCAAGCATCCGAGGACCGGACCGGTTTCGAGGTACCACCTCTCATCAGCCCGGCTAGCTTGACTCCAGTGGTGTGGAGTGCCTGGGACCCACGTCTGAGCATCCCCAGCACACTTATGGCGGCAATTGCAAACAAAACAGGTGATGGACCGAATGTGGATCAATGTCACACATTCAACCCAGTCAAAAGATCTGGGCCCAAATCCATCGTTTTTTTGCACTCCACACCAGCCTGGGTTAGACAATGGCGATATGCAAATCAGCTCTGACCCTGTGCCCCATGAGAACAGTCCAGTCCGAACTACAAAAGCCATGTCCTTCCCAGAACGGAATCAAGCATCCGAGGACCAGACAGGTTTCGAGGTAACACCTCTCATCAGCCCGGCTAGCTTGACTCCAGTGGTGTGGAGTGCCTGGGACCCACGTCTGAGCATCCCCAGCACACTTATGGCGGCAATTGCAAACAAAACAGGTGATGGACCGAATGTGGATCAATGTCACACATTCAACCCAGTCAAAAGATCTGGGCCCAAATCCATCGTTTTTTTTCACTCCACACCACCCTGGGTTAGACAATGGCGATATGCAAATCAGCTCTGACCCTGTGCCCCATGGGAACAGTCCAGTCCGAACTACAAAAGCCATGTCCTTCCCAGAACGGAATCAAGCATCCGAGGACCGGACCGGTTTCGAGGTAACACCTCTCATCAGTCCGGCTAGCTTGACTCCAGTGGTGTGGAGTGCCTGGGACCCACGTCTGAGCATCCCCAGCACAATTATGGCGGCAATTGCAAACAAAACAGGTGATGGACCGAATGTCAAACATTCAACCCTGTCAAAAGATTTGGGCCCAAATCCATCGTTTTTTTGCACTCCACACCACCCTGGGTTAGACAATGGCGATATGCAAATCAGCTCTGACCCTGTGCCCCATGGGAACAGTCAAGTCCGAACTACAAAAGCCATGGCCTTCCCAGAACAGAATCAAGCATCCGAGGACCGGACCTGTTTCGAGGTAACACCTCTCATCAGCCCGGCTAGCTTGACTCCAGTGGTGTGGAGTGCCTGGGACCCACGTCTGAGCATCCCCAGCACACTTATGGCGGCAATTGCAAACAAAACAGGTGATGGACCGAATGTGGATCAATGTCACACATTCAACCCAGTCAAAAGATCTAGGCCCAAAGCCATCGTTTTTTTGCACTCCACACCACCCTGGGTTAGACAATGGCGATATGCAAATCAGCTCTGACCCTGTGCCCCATGGGAACAGTCCAGTCCAGTCCGAACTACAAAAGCCATGTCCTTCCCAGAACGGAATCAAGCATCCGAGGACCGGACCAGTTTCGAGGTAACACCTCTCATCAGCCCGGCTAGCTTGACTCCAGTGGTGTGGAGTTCCTGGGACCCACGTCTGAGCATCCCCAGCACACTTATGGCGGCAATTGCAAACAAAACAGGTGATGGACCGAATGTGGATCAATGTCACACATTCAACCCAGTCAAAAGATCTGGGCCCAAATCCATCGTTTTTTTGCACTCCACACCACCCTGGGTTAGACAATGGCGATATGCAAATCAGCTCTGACCCTGTGCCCCATGGGAACAGTCCAGTCCGAACTACAAAAGCCATGTCCTTCCCAGAACGGAATCAAGCATCCGAGGACCGGACCGGTTTCGAGGTAACACCTCTCATCAGCCCGGCTAGCTTGACTCCAGTGGTGTGGAGTGCCTGGGACCCACGTCTGAGCATCCCCAGCACACTTATGGCAGAAATTGCAAACAAAACAGGTGATGGACCGAATGTGGATCAATGTCACACATTCAACCCAGTCAAAAGATCTGAGCCCAAATCCATCGTTTTTTTGCACTCCACACCACCCTGGGTTAGACAATGGCGATATGCAAATCAGCTCTGACCCTGTGCCCCATGGGAACAGTCCAGTCCGAACTACAAAAGCCATGTCCTTCCCAGAACGGAATCAAGCATCCGAGGACCGGACCGGTTTTGAGGTAACACCTCTCATCAGCCCGGCTAGCTTGACTCCAGTGGTGTGGAGTGCCTGGGACCCACGTCTGAGCATCCCCAGCACACTTATGGCGGCAATTGCAAACAAAACAGGTGATGGACCGAACGTGGATCAATGTCACACATTCAACCCAGTCAAAAGATCTGGGCCCAAATCCATCGTTTTTTTGCACTCCACACCACCCTGGGTTAGACAATGGCGATATGCAAATCAGCTCTGACCCTGTGCCCCATGGGAACAGTCCAGTCCGAACTACAAAAGCCATGTCCTTCCCAGAACGGAATCAAGCATCCGAGGACCGGACAGGTTTCGAGGTAACACCTCTCATCAGCCCGGCTAGCTTGACTCCAGTGGTGTGGAGTGCCTGGGACCCACGTCTGAGCATCCCCAGCACACTTATGGCGGCAATTGCAAACAAAACAGGTGATGGACCGAATGTGGATCAATGTCACACATTCAACCCAGTCAAAAGATGTGGGCCCAAATCCATCGTTTTTTTGCACTCCACACCTCCCTGGGTTAGACAATGGCGATATGCAAATCAGCTCTGACCCTGTGCCCCATGGGAACAGTCCAGTCCGAACTACAAAAGCCATGTCCTTCCCAGAACGGAATCAAGCATCCGAGGACCGGACCAGTTTCGAGGTAACACCTCTCATCAGCCCGGCTAGCTTGACGCCAGTGGTGTGGAGTGCCTGGGACCCACGTCTGAGCATCCCCAGCACACTTATGGCGGCAATTGCAAACAAAACAGGTAATGGACCGAATGTGGATCAATGTCACACATTCAACCCAGTCAAAAGATCTGGGCCCAAATGCATCGTTTTTTTGCACTCCACACCACCCTGGGTTAGACAATGGCGATATGCAAATCAGCTCTGACCCTGTGCCCCATGGGAACAGTCCAGTCCGAACTACAAAAGCCATGTCCTTCCCAGAACGGAATCAAGCATCCGAGGACTGGACCGGTTTCGAGGTAACACCTCTCATCAGCCCGGCTAGCTTGACTCCAGTGGTGTGGAGTGCCTGGGACCCACGTCTGAGCATCCCCAGCACACTTATGGCGGCAATTGCAAACAAAACAGGTGATGGACTGAATGTGGATCAATGTCACACATTCAACCCAGTCAAAAGATCTGGGCCCAAATCCATCGTTTTTTTGCACTCCACACCACCCTGGGTTAGACAATGGCGATATGCAAATCAGCTCTGACCCTGTGCCCCATGGGAACAGTCCAGTCCGAACTACAAAAGCCATGTCCTTCCCAGAACGGAGTCAAGCATCCGAGGACCGGACCGGTTTCGAGGTAACACCTCTCATCAGCCCGGCTAGCTTGACTCCAGTGGTGTGGAGTGCCTGGGACCCACGTCTGAGCATCCCCAGCACACTTATGGCGGCAATTGCAAACAAAACAGGTGATGGACCGAATGTCAAACATTCATCCCTGTCAAAAGATTTGGGCCCAAATCCATCGTTTTTTTGCACTCCACACCACCCTGGGTTAGACAATGGCGATATGCAAATCAGCTCTGACCCTGTGCCCCATGGGAACAGTCCAGTCCAGTCCGAACTACAAAAGCCATGTCCTTCCCAGAACGGAATCAAGCATCCGAGGACCGGACCGGTTTCGAGGTAACACCTCTCATCAGCCCGGCTAGCTTGACTCCAGTGGTGTGGAGTTCCTGGGACCCACGTCTGAGCATCCCCAGCACACTTATGGCAGCAATTGCAAACAAAACAGGTGATGGACCGAATGTGGATCAATGTCACACATTCAACCCAGTCAAAAGATCTGGGCCCAAATCCATCGTTTTTTTGCACTCCACACCACCCTGGGTTAGACAATGGCGATATGCAAATCAGCTCTGACCCTGTGCCCCATGGGAAGAGTGCAGTCCGAACTACAAAAGCCATGTCCTTCCCAGAAGGGAATCAAGCATCCGAGGACCGGACCGGTTTCGAGGTAACACCTCTCATCAGCCCGGCTAGCTTGACTCCAGTGGTGTGGAGTTCCTGGGACCCACGTCTGAGCATCCCCAGCACACTTATGGCGGCAATTGCAAACAAAACAGGTGATGGACCGAATGTGGATCAATGTCACACATTCAACCCAGTCAAAAGATCTGGGCCCAAATCCATCGTTTTTTTGCACTCCACACCACCCTGGGTTAGACAATGGCGATATGCAAATCAGCTTTGACCCTGTGCCCCATGGGAACAGTCCAGTCCGAACTACAAAAGCCATGTCCTTCCCAGAACGGAATCAAGCATCCGAGGACCGGACCGGTTTCGAGGTAACACCTCTCATCAGCCCAGCTAGCTTGACTCCAGTGGTGTGGAGTGCCTGGGACCCATGTCTGAGCATCCCCAGCACACTTATGGCGGCAATTGCAAACAAAACAGGTGATGGACCGAATGTGGATCAATGTCACACATTCAACCCAGTCAAAAGATCTGGGCCCAAATCCATCGTTTTTTTGCACTCCACACCACCCTGGGTTAGACAATGGCGATATGCAAATCAGCTCTGACCCTGTGCCCCATGGGAGCACAGGGTCAGCGGGCGTTTTGGGTTCTACTGATCAGTTCCTGGTTGATACAGGAGCTACTCGTAGTGCTCTGTCTAAAAACTTGGTTCCAAGGGCTCCCCTGTCTGGCAAAACGATTACATCCATAGGGTTCGATGGAACACCCTCTCTTAGCCCATTGTCACAACCCCTTACATTTTACATTGACAGATTCTTTGGTCCATGCCTGTTTTTATTGTCACCGAATACTCCAGACGATATTATGGGAATAGATTTGCTCCAAAACTTTCGAGCAACAATACGCTGCGCTCCGGAAGGAGTGCAGGTTATTCTGAATGACAATTACCCAGATGTAGAGAGATTGTGCACTATGCAAGAAATTGAAGCGTTGGCCTCTCTCCCACAAACGCTATGGGCTACTTCAGACACGGATGTGGGACAGATGCTTATTCCCCCAATTCGAATAACAGTCAAGGAGGGAGTACCTTTGCCTCGTGTACCGCAGTATAAAATATCTAGGGAAGGTGAAGTTGCCCTAACTCATATTGTACACGATTTGATTATTGTGGGCATTGTGGAAGAAGTTTCCTATAATGTCTGTAATAGCCCTATTCTTCCGATCTTAAAGAAAGATACTGATGACAAAGTCTATCGATTTATTTTTGATTTGAGGGAAATTAATAAGATTGTAGTGCCCCAGTACCCGGTGGTGTCTGATATTACCACCTTACTTACTCTGATTCCGCCCACTGCCACCACGTTCACTGTGATTGACCTCAAAAAAGCCTTCTTTTCTATTCCCATCCATCCCAATAGCAGATATCTATTTGGTTTCACATTAAATAATAAATCGTATAGATTTTGTCGAGTTCCTCAAGGCTATACAGAAAGTCCTAGCATTTATAGCCAGGCTTTAAAGAGACAGCTCGATTCTTTTGATTTGCAGTCTGGAGTGGCTCTCATTCAGTATGTCGATGACATTCTACTTGCAGCAGGTACGCAAGAACAGTATGAGGAGAGTACTCTTGCTTTGCTCTCCTTTCTTGCTCAGAATAATCATAAGGTATCTAGGAAAAAACTTCAATATTGTAGACCAAAGGTGACCTACCTCGGTCATCTTTTGTCAAAGGAGGGACGTGCATTAACATCTGATCAAATTCAAGCGATTTTAGATACACCAGTCCCCCGCACTCAGAGAGATGTGCGCGCTTTTATAGGCTTAACGTCTTTTTGTAGGCAGTGGATAATGGGGTTTTCACACATTATGAAACCTTTGTTAGCGTTATTGTCCAAAACTACACCAATGCCCCTTGAATGGACAGATGAATGTCAGAACGCGTTTTAACAATTGAGACAAGCCCTTTGTTCTGCACCAGTGTTAGGTACACCAGATTACACGAAGATCTTCACTTTGTATGTACATGAGAAGGATGGGTACGCATTGTCAGTCCTAGTGCAGACACACGGGGATAAACAGAGACCTTGCGTGTATTTTTCGGCAATACTTGACCCCGTAGCACGAGGATTACCTGGGTGTCTTCGAGCAGTCGCAGCAACAGCAGTGGCCATACGGCAGAGTGATGGAATAGTTTTGTCACATATATTGCTGGTGTTAGTTCCCCATGCGGTAGATGCTCTGTTAAATCAAACAAAAGACCCAGTATCTCACGAGTGCACGTTTAACAGGATATAAGCTCACACTGTTGGCGCCACACATCACACTAAAGAGATGTGCTACCCTGAACCCTGCTACTTTATTGCCGTATCCAGTTGCTGAGGGCCAGGAGGAAGAACACCATGATTGTGTTTTCCTTTTTGAAGAACAAACAAAGGGTCGTGTCGACTTGCAGGATACGCCACTTCCAGATGTGGATGGGGAACTGTGGGTTGATGGATCGTGTTTAAGGCTGCCAGATGGTACAACTTCCGCAGCATATGCGATCACGACACTTAAGACAGTGGTAGAAGCAGCACGAATACCACAGAAATCGGCCCAAGCAGCGGAACTGATAGCCTTAACAAGAGCATGTGAATTGAGTGCTGGCTTGTGTGTGAACATCTACACTGATAGCCGGTACGCCTTCGGAGTAGCGCATGATTTTGGCCTACTCTGGAGAGAGCAAGGGTTTTTGACTTCACACGGAGTGCACATCATGCACGGAGAACTAGTGCGTGATCTTTTGAATGCGCTGCTTTGTCCAAAGAAAGTGGCGATAATTAAATGCAGTGCACATAAGAAAGTGACAGAAAAAGTAGGGCAAGGAAACGCCTTTGCAGATTGCATTTCGAGGGAAACTGCTATGTCACGAAACGCTTCGCCAATGTATGTAGTAAAATCGCAGGCGGAGCGATGGCATGATGCTAGAGAAGAAATACTAGACATTCAGAAATCAGCATCTGAAACAGAACTTGCAACCTGGGCAGCGGAGGGAGTGCTAGATGATGTGGGTTGTTGGAGAAGCAAAGATATGGAAAGATGGAAACTGCCTGCAGCTTACTTGCAGACAATGGTTCAAATGACACATGGATTGGCACATGTTGGAGCTCTCGCAATTACTAGATTGCTTACGTGAGTCTGGGAGCATCCTGAGATTGCCAATACGGCCAAAAGAGTAGTGCAGACCTGTCTGATATGTTTGCAGCATAATCCTGCTAAAGGGACGTATACTCCGAAAGGAGGGTTTGTTCCACCTACTGCACCATTCGAAGTGCTACAAATGGATTACATCCAGCTTGAGCGTTGCAATAACCTTAAGTATGTTTTAGTGGTGGTATGTGCTTTCACTAAATGGATTGAGGCCTTCCCCACGAAGGATAATACAGCACTGACAACAGCTAAGGTTTTGCTCAAGGAGTACTTCCCACGCTACGGTGTTTGTAAGTTTTTGTGGAGCGATAATGGTCCTAATTTTGTTGGGAAAATTGTAGAATATGTGATGAAGGGATTGGGAATTCAGCAGAAATTCCATGCTGTATTCCATCTGCAGTCAGCAGGTCTTGTGGAAAGATATAATGCCACTTTGAAATTAAAGCTAGCAAAGATCGTGGCATCCACGTCTTTGAAATGGCCGGATGCTCTGCCTCTGGCATTGCTATCTATCTGATCAGTGCCCCATTCCCGAACTGGCCTCACACCTTATGAAGTGGTGTTTGGAAGGCCTATGAATATATGGGGAGTTCCTAAGCCTCGATTGTTACATGATGTGCATTGTATAATGATGAACAATTATTTGGCACGATTAACAAATGATTTACTTTCTATTCATCAACAGGTTCGAGAAGCGCTCCCCGACAATTCCATTGTAGAGGCTCACAATCGTTGTCCTGGCGACCATGTGATGGTCCGGTCCTTTGAGAGAACAAGCAGCTTGGAGCCGAGGTGGCGTGGCCCCGAGCAGGTGCTACTCGCGACTCGAACGGCTGTGCGAGTTACCAACAGGAAGCGTTGGGTGCATTCCACTCACTGCCGTCGTGTCTTTCCGGATCTGGTGAACCCAACTGTGCTGTCTGATTATCGAGACATCTTGGACGAGAAGAAGAGCCCAGCTGTTGCGTCTACTGAATCGGAGGGAGCCTTCCCGGACCACACCGTTTTGGGAAAAGAGAGATACAACCTGCGACCAAGAAAAGCAGTTGTTTTGTGCGAGACTGGTTGAGTTACCGCTCCAGGTTTGTGAAACGGAAGCCGGGAATATCAAGGGGGGGGATCTGTTCTGCCAAGTGTAGCGACACCCGTCTTGAATCTCGGAGAAGAACCCAACGGCTACCTTGGAGCTCAGCACTTATATTTTAATTTTTTAGTTGCTTTTTGAGACATTTTGAACTTTGAACTATGGCATCTTCTACAATGCGAAATAGGAGAATCCTTGGTGCAGTACTCTTTGTTATGCCAATTGTGTTGATAGCTGTGATTGCTTGGGTAGTAGAACTCCTTGTGCCAGTAAGAGAACATTTATTTCTAACTACCCCAATTCCATCTGAACATTTTCATTTTACTCTGCCTTATCATGAAGAACGACACAGACAAACTTATCTGAATAATAGTTTTATCCAGATTCTGCATCACACCCATAATATGACAAATACTTCGAACTGTTGGGTATGTGGGATGTTGCCTAAACATCAAAAGAAAAGAGTCACTCCACTTATCCCACTCCCATTTTCTCATAATGCTTCTTGCAATGCTTGGTATACTCTTTTGTTCACTCTGCGATGACCAACAAAAGGTGGACTACTTTTCCAACTCAACAAGGTCTGCTTTAATGACCGAGATGGTTATCCACAAGCTGAAGGAACTAAATTTGAATGGGAAGAATATAGGCCTGACAATGTATCCTTGCCCCGAATTTATAGCAATCAACGAAATATAAATATGTCTAATCTGCATCTAATTACTGTTATTGACATAAAAGCTGACTTATGTGTTCGTAATAAAGGTACAATCCCAGTAGGAAGAAGTGAATGTAACACCACTCTCACCTTTGAAACTCCAAATGGCATTACATTTGTGGCCACACGAAACACGTACTTTATTTGTGGAAATAAAGGTTATCACCGTCTCCCTATAGGATGGTTAGGAACATGCTATATATCCTTTGTATTACCCCCTGTGTTTATTGCCCCACCTATGTATCATAATGACTTTATTCTGTACCATGACTTTATATTGAATAGAGTGAAGAGAGCATTAGCTCTCGATGACATTGACCAAACTGACACTTCTCTGCAACAGTATGTTGATTTTAATTTAGGCCTCTTCTCATTTGTTGGGGCTGCTTTAAACAGCCGAAAAATAAGACGACTGGCACGTGTTGTAGAAGCTGTTGCTAATGAGACAGTCTTTGCTTTAGGGAACTTAACTGAGGAACTTCAGATTACTAGAATTGTAACGCTCCAGAACCGCATGGTTCTAGATGTAGTATTAGCTGACCGTGGGGGTGCATGTCGCATTATCGGAAGTAGTTGCTGTGTATACGTGCCAGATAATTCACCTTCTGTATATGATGCAATATCTAAATTACACAAGATAGCTGCTGAGATACATCCTGATAATGGTACTTGGACACTTTCGGGGTGGTTTTGGACGTTACTTAGTACTTGGGGTTGGAATTTTATGTGTAATAATTGGGATATTATTCTTCCTATGTCTCTGCATCCAATGTGGCCCTATGTTATGTTCCATGTGTCTTTCTGCTTGTATCCCGTCCAAACGAGCTATTGTAAAAAATGAACAAATGATTCATAGAGAAGTAGCGAAAATTATGTCCATTGATATTGAGGATGAATACCCTGATTATGTCCACTATGAGGTAGCTTCAGCTGAACGCTAAAAGGGTCGTCTGTCGTAATTTGACGGTGATCGGGTTAGCGTTAAGCTTTGCTACACGTATTTCCCCTTAAATTGACTATGGTGTTTAGGAGCCATTTTGAACGCACTGGCGGCCATTTATATGAATGCCTCGCCTCGTGGCTAGCATACCCTTTGTCCTTTCTTTGTACCACTGACCACTTGAAATTGCCCAGCAACAGGCTATTTTTAGTGTTGGTCAAGCACGCACATGCGCAGCCAAACCCTTTGTACTAGTGGACAGTCATCACTTAGGAATGTCCCTCCAAACTGACCAGTGGTGTTGTAACTCCTCCCATGAGTTGACTATGTTCCAAAAATGACCATATATGTACCTAAACTGAGCAAATATGTTCCGCCTACTCTTTTATTGCTGTAAAACTGTATAAAAGATGTCTCGTACCGATGTTTGGTGTGATACTTCTTGCATTACCGAATGGTGCTGTAGGAATGTACCACCACCCCATGGGGTCTTATTAAACTTGTCTTTTGCATTTTTCAGTTTCCGTGCCAAAGTCTGTTATATGGTGTAGCGGGTTTGAAGGAATATGTAGGCCTGGAGAACCCAATACCACAGTATCAGGACCATTCCTGGAAAGGGAAATGACATTTTGAGTGTTGTCCTTGTATGAAACAATCTAAAGACCTAATAATTTCACCAGGGCCACCAGCGGTGTTGCATAAATAGTGAACAGAGTTGGTCTCACTGAGGAGCCCTGGGGTACTCCACATAATAAAAGAATGGTTCAGAAATAAAATTGCCCTTGACTACAGTTCGGATTCGTTCTGTCCGAAAGGATCTGAAAGGGCCAGAGCGGCTATTTCTAAACTCAGGTCTTTCAACTGCTGTATCAGAAGGTCAAGATTGGCAGTGTCAAAAGCTGCAGTAAGATCGAGAATGATGAGGACGGTATTGCTCCCTTTCTGTAGCTACATTAACAGCAGAATAAGTAGAATGCCCCTGGCAAAACACATACTGGGAATCATCCAGCAGCTGATTACTATCCAGAAAAGCTGATAACTGAAGATTCATTTCTTTCTCCAATTGCTTAGCTGGAAAAGGTAGCCTGGAAATTGGTCTATAGCTATTTGGGTCAAGAGTATTCAAGTTGACTTTCTTAAGAATTGGAAGGATTGATGCCGATTTCCAATTGTTGGAACCGGGGTCTCTAGTTGGCCAGGGTATGTACCCTAGTCCAAGTAGGGACCACAGCTCCGACAGGGTAGGTTGGCGCAGAGCAGGAAGGCCAACATTTCCCAGTAAAACACGCACAAAAAGAAAAAGACACTACACCAATGAAGTATAAATATATAAATATCTTTATTTCAGTTTCCGGCAAGGTCAATCATCAGATAAATGCAGTTGCAGGCAAGATCAATAACAAAAGTGAAGCCAGTTGCATATAGGGGAGGTAAAGTTATCCCTATCTTGAAATTGCGCAAGATAATAAGGACATATTAAGGCTCCACAGGTATATATATGATCAAAAAGGGGTCAGTGTAATGTCTTAGGAAGGTGGATGACAGCATTCTTCATTCGAGGAAAGTCAGTTCTTCGTGTGCAATAAGTAGTCCCCGGTTCACAGTTTTTAGGAAGTTATCCCACCAGTCTCTGGCGGCTTGCTCATAGGGAAAAGACTCGGTCACTGGCAGGCCCATTATTGTGTGCAGATTTGTCCCCTGTGACCCTGTGGTTTAAAGCAAGGCCCAAACAATCTCCCGCAGCCCCGCGGCTGAATGTACACAGTTCCCTCAAGCATCTCTTGATAGAGGGCACCAAGGGAGGCAAATCCCAAACACTGGACCGGCCCGCAATTAAATAGATACAGCCCCCGTGCTAACTGAAGGCAGTCCAGCAAACTAATTTCCCCACAGCCTCCAGCCCGCCCCAAGGCAGCGCTCCTCACAGCAGTGCAGCGTGGATTTTACCAGGGGGGGTGAAGGCGAGGCTGGCAGCCGCTGAAGTCTTCTCTTGGGTTCGGGCACGCCGGCCCGATGACACTCCACGGCCTCCCTGAGAACGCGTGCAGCTCTGCCCCTCGGCTCTTTTAGCTGCGATGCCGCGTCTCCGTTGCCAGGTAATGCCTGGGCTGGAGCCAATCCGTGCGCGGCTCTTACCCGATGACTCTGTCGTGGTGGGGCCAGCCCTCACACCCGCACCCAATCCCAGCACAGCGGGAGTCCTACATCACTGAGGGAGTCCCCAGCGGCTTCCCGAGGCTCCCGGGTGGCAGCGGCGATCTGTGGCCCACATCAATGGGAAGCACAGTGTCCAAGAGTCTCCCGGGCTCACAGCGGTGATCTTGGGACCAGTGGTTAGCTCAGGTCTCCAGTTAAATGCAGACACCCACGCTCAGTTAGGATTTAAATATCGAGCTCCACTCGGGCCAGCGGCACTGGTTTCAGGGATATTGAAGGGAATAGTTTTCCACGCCCAGTGCTGCCAAGGCAGTTTTGAAAGGGGAAATAAAGTGGTTGTCCTAAGGAATTCCCCACAAAGCAGTTCTTGATGCAAAAACCTTGCAGGGGGCAACATCCATATAAGCACTCTGTGATATTGCTGATTTCTCCACTGGGCAGGAGAGCAGTCAGTAGTATGCTGTGGAGACACTCTGGGGTGGTTATTTCCATCTCTCCCTCGCAGGGCAGGATCAGCAGTCAGTAGGGCAGCTCAGTAGATTGTGGGGCAGCAGTTCTTTGGAGCAGTCAGCCTCCTTCCCAATGGCAATCCTCCTGCGCAGCAATCCTCACTCCAGCAGGGATTCTTCCAGGTCCAGCAGTGTAGGAAAGAAGTGAGGCCAGGGCCCTCCCTTATATATATTAGTCTAGGAGCTAGAAAGTGGTAGAAGTCTCTGGGGCAGTGGCTGCTGGAAGAGTCCAGGGAGTTCTGGTATGTTCCCTGCCTTCCCTGACCTGGCTATCACATTGATGAGAGACAGGGCCGTTAATCCTACAGTGGGCAGCCCATCACAGCCCATCCAAGGGGAGAAGGTGTGAATCACCACTCCCACCTCCCACCCCAGGCAGATATCAGTATGCAAAGGGGAGGGGGGAGTCTGCAGTGCCCAATCTAAGTGTAGGCAGGAAAAGGTCCACTTTCTAAAAGTGGGATCCCTAGCGTAGTAGTGCCCAAACCCCATATATCATTGGAAATGGTTCCCTGCCCGAGTCCAACAAGACCAAATATGACAGACTTATTAGGTCCCTGTGAGAAATTATCCCATAAGGGGGGATAATTTGGAGAGTTAAGCCTTACTGCAGTAGCAGGGGCTTGTGGCAGATATGCCAGGGTCATAAGGTTTTAAGGGAGAGCACCTGAACCTCAGCACTTTTGAGCAGTGGTGAGGGGCCCAGAGTCCTAGGTCCAACAAAAAGGTACTGTCAAAATGGGAGATAGGGGAAGACCACCCTAAGGCTGACAGGTCCAACACCAATCTTCTAGAAAGACACCCGTCCTAAATACACCATCAAAATGGACATTAATTGGACAGCTACCAAGTCCGGAATGAGCTGTATAGATTTTGGAGGACAGGGATCATGAGGTGACCCGAATTTAGTCGAGAGAACTAGTTGTCTAACTTGGTCTACTGAGAGAGCATTACACTCAGAGAAAGACACCTTCTTGCTATACCTAAGACAGTGGTCCATCCCAAGGATGGTGCAGAATGCAGCTCACACAAAGAGTGGAAATAAAGATATTTCTCCTTATTACACCTCACCTTGGGCGAGATAAGAATTTGGTGTTTCCCCAGGTTAACATGATCTTGTAAATCTGAGGCAGTGTCATTATCCACTTCAGCCCTCATGGAATTCCACCTGAGTGCAGAGTAAGGCAATGCAGCGATTTGCGCTGTCTTGCCTTACTAAATATATATGAGGCCATCCAAAGCCATGTTTAGTGGATTTACGTGGCCTTGTAGATATCATTTTGTAATCTATCTGCTGGGCCATCACAAGAAGTAACGCTCTAGTGATGCAGGAGGCACACGAAGAAGCCCCTACATGTTCAATGGGTTGTACCACCCGAGTAGGGCTAACCATCTCAGAGGTCTTGATTCTTCTTGCATATTTTTTCTTCTAAAATCTCGGAGACATACAACATCACATTTTGATTTTCCAGCACTATTTTTCCTAGAATACTTCTGAAGATTTATAGACCACTTCAGAATTCATTCATTTTAAGGTACCAGCAACTGCTCTATCTTGCTCCTCTAATACTACACTCTAATAATGTCTGTTAAAATTGAGATTGTTCTTAAAAATCATTTTCAAGTATGTATATTTATTCAGAGCCTCCAATTGTTGTCCATGAAGATGTTTTACATTATTTTGTTTGTGAAGACATCACTATCATAATACACCTCAGTTATTTCACCTGGCAGTATTTTGCGATTACTTTTAAATGTATCAGCAAAACTATCGTAAGATCAATTAAAACTCTATCACCTACTAAAAATCCATTTGTGATTCTTTCATGCCCCAATTTTAGGATATGTGAGGCATCAGCTTTAAACATTTAAGGTAAAAGAGGAGCCAAAATTCATCCTTACCGTTTGGGTTTCTCAGGTCTCAAGTTTCCCAGACAAGTTGGATTTGCATCTAGAGGCCATAATGAAGTTGGATAATCAGATTCAGATGGCCTGGGGTAATACCCCATTGATCCTTTTTTTCTTCATACTAGTTCTATTGATAGTAGTGAATGCTGTAGTTAGAATTATATGTCACATAATCCAGCTGTCCTTTCTTTAAAGCAGATTTCTCAGTGAGACAAGTCAATTATGGGCGAGCATAACTTTTGCAATTTTGTGTAGTAAAATTGTGCGGCATTATCTAAAAATTCTGTTAGATTGCGGGGATTATTCAAGGAGAGTAATTCTGCATTTAGTGCTAATTTCATAGCACAAAAATGTCTCAAGGATGCATTTTGCACTAAAAAGTAGCACTGAATACAATAGAACATGAATCGCTCGGTAAATGTGCATGTGAGGTAGGATTTTTCCCAACTTACTTTCAAAGATGGATGCAAGGATTCATTTTGTGCTAACAAAATAGCACCAAATATAAACAGTCGAGCTTTCTCTCACCGTTGGAGTTCCCCCGGAATTACTCATAGTTATACAAGCCCGCGTAATTGTGTTAATATTGGTAATCCTGCATCAAAGAGTAATGCAGACTTACCAAATTTACTCTGAATAATCTGGCATAATTAAAATGGTTACCAGGCCTACTTTTAATATAAAGCAGCCTACGGTAGCAGCATAGCTCTTCTGAAATCCTAGTTGCCCTTTTAGTAGCACATTATCACTGTCTACCCATTCTTCCAGACTTTTAGCAAATATTTAGCATACATTTTACTTAGGATATCTGGAATGGTTATCATTCTTGTTATTAAATAGTTCTAGTGATTGCTTTAAATATAATATTAACATCATTTACTGTGCTTGCATCAACACATTAAAAACAAGATTATTAGATAGATAATTATTCAAAATAGAACTAAAACATGCCATCTTCCATTGCCAATATCTTTGTTTATGCAAGACCAACAAATAGTTTTTCTTATTGATTTTAAGACAAGGCACTTCCTGTACTAAGGCAGATCCATGAGACATTTGACACATATTTGCTGTCCTTCAAAATAGAACACTGAGATCCTCACATTCATTTTTATTGAAAATTATGTATAACAAGTATTTTTCTGTTAAATGAAACAGAAAGCTATTTTACAGTCTTGTCTCAAAGTGACAAAATGTGGAAAGTACAGAATTTGTTCGGAATATGAAGTCCATGTAGATAGTTGAACGAAGCTATTTTATGTTTTGTATTTCCCAGCAATATTGAAACTTTTTTAATCGCCGTATATAAATTGGACTTTCAACCCATAGTTTATCAAAGGCTGATTAACTTTTGCTAATTATTTTATTCAATTAAGATATCATTTATAACCTGCATTAGAGTGCTCAACAAATTGTACGTTAAAGGAAATGCAAGGGTGTTATTTCTTTAATGGTCTTAGTCTTCATCCCTCATATGAGATTTAACTAAGTGATTATCTTTTTTGCATACATATAAAACCATCACCTTTCACCTGCAATAAGGCCCACTCCTCTAGTGAGATTAAGAGCTATGTGTGTTACATGAGCCGTTTCTGTGCCCATATAACAATAAGCAAATACATACTCTTTGAGCCAAGCGTACTGGCTTAGCATAAAGTGGCCTCACTCTAATATAAGGATTCTTTTTACTTGTACAAGGCACCTCAATTAAATCTACAAGTAGCTATAGACTAGTGCTGAACTTTTACACAAAGTGCATGCTTGGAGACGCTTATATTCTATTACAGGAGGGCATAGGTAGTATTTTACTAAGCTAACTTTCATAATGGTGTGCCTCGAACTTAAACTTTTTCTTTTTTGGTTTTTTTCTATTCCAGTTCCTAAAGACTTTGCCAGAAAATGTTAGTGTTGATGCATAATAGACCAGTCAGCTTTAGGGTGGTCTTCCTCCATTTTTTTCTGACTTAATTGTTGCTGGCCTTAAGACTCTGAGTACTTTGCAAATGTGCTAACATGCATGTGCTCTCTCCTCTAAACATAGTATTATTGGCTCATTCCCAATTGGCATATTTAGTTTACATATAAGTTTTCAGTAAGGTGGTAATAAAAGTGCCCCAGGCCTATAAATTATATGCTGCTAGTGGGCCTGCAACACTGATTGTGCCATCCACTTAAGAAGTCCTGTAAACATGTCTCAGGCCGGCCATTGCAGAGCCTGTGTGTGTAGTTTAAACTGCCATTTTGTCCTGGCAAAATAAACTTTTTTTTCACACCCAAATCGTTCTTTTTAAGACTAGGGTTGGCTCTGGACAGCTTAGAATGCAGGGTGCAATGTATTTAAAAAAATGGACATGCACTTTTATGTTTTAGTTAATTAAAAATACTTATTTGTTTTTCTCTTCGATGAGGCCTGGAAATGGATGTAATTTGAGGTTATTAGGGGTCGCAGCTGGCCTCAGAGAAGGCAAAAGTCTTGCCCCCTTTGAGGACATTGGTAGCAAAGGAAGTGCCAGGAGAAGCAGGAGTCAAGTTGGAGATTGTAGATGCAACCACTAATAGCCTAAAATTATGTCCATGGGCCTATGTCTCCCATATGGTAACTTTGGTATTACCTTATTACATTTGATAAGTGTAATTTTCAAATATAAATGGTTCAAGTTTATTACCTCTGGAATCCTGATTTAAAATCCTAACTGATGGTGAAGCAGGATTTTGAATTACAATTCTAAAAGTGCCACTTTTAGAAAGTTGCCTTTTCCTTACCTTAGTTATTTGGTGCCTGCAGACTGTCTCTGGTCACATGACTGGGTGTAGTTGGCAGTGGGGCTTTTTGTATTCCTCCTAGATAGCCACAAAAAATGGGAGCTTAGATGTGACGGGAGTGGGCCATCACTAGCAGGATGGGAGGAAGTAACTGGGCAAGTCTCACTTACACCTAAATAGGCTGTGTCCTGTCTCCATACAAATGGCAGCGTATTTAGTCTGGAGCCAGACCAGAAAATGCAAGGCATCTGTTCACTTCAAAGGCATGCCTTTAGAAGCGTTTCCCCACTTCATAGGTACAACTGTGCATAAAAGGACCTTAGACACCACCACTTCAGTATACTTCTGGACCTGTGGATACTCTGCAAGTAAGAAGGACTGCCATGCTGCTGAAGGGCAGCCACTCTGCCGGACTGCACTCTGCTAGACTCCTGCTTTGCTGTGATGATCTGCTTCCTGCTGCCCTCTTGCCTGGGTGAGAAGGACTGGGCCTGCATCTCTTGTGACCAGAAACCAGAGTAACTCCAAGAGCTAGGAGTTTGGCCTCCTGATCTGTAGCCTCAGTGACATAGCCTTCCAACAAGTTGAAATTGCACCTGAACTCTACTGTTTGTGAGTCTACCCTCCCAAGTTGTGTCACCACAGTCCTGGACCCTTGGCAGTGGGCTTAAGGTTCTTGCCAGCGGAAACAACACATCTTCTCTGCTGCGGCACAACCCCTAGCAGATGCGACTCATCTCCTTGGCTGAGTGGACCTTGCCAGAGTAGAACCAATGCATCGCTGCTGCTGGGTGGATTAAATCAGTCACAAAGACATTCATCACCCTTTAGTCCCCGGACTCGGCATCGCAGCCTCACAGCTCCTCAGACCTGGTGCATCGCCAGCTGTGCGCCGCATCCCCAACTCAAGCCTGTGCATTGCAAGCTCCATCAACAGGGTTCTCAGTGACAGCGGATCATTAACTCACACTGCAGCCCCCGCATCTCGGAATAGACGCATCAGTTCGGCTATGAGGCACATATTTGACGCAGACCAGTACAACACTCTGCAACCAGGATTCAAGGTACTTGTTTCAGCCATCGTAACTGGGTCCCTGTAGCTGGCCCACATTTCATCACAATCAACTTGCTCTTGTGACTTTCTCCCAGTGAGGCGTAACCAGATATCTTCAGTTGTCGCGTTGTGCTTTTAGTCACTATTGTTACTAAAAAAATTAAATTCAATATCTCTAGTCCTACTAATCAGGTTTCTTTGTCATTTTGATCTTGTTTTATTTATCAATAATCACTCTATTCATCAAAATCTGTTGTGGGCTTCTTTTTGTGATGTGTTTTCACTAATTTATTGTTTGAAGTGTTTCACAAATACTGTACACATTGCCTCTAAGTGAAGCCTAGCTGCTCTGTGCCAAGCCAACAAGGGAGTTTTGAGGTTTGCTTGTGCATTGCCCTGACAAGGATTGGTGTTGCTGCCTGAACAGGGCTTACACCTTAGTCAGCCAATAACCCCATTTCTTGGAATGCCTATTACTTTAAATTAGCAGTTGTATTGTATTGTATTACAACATTTATATTTTTTCTTACTACCACTACGAGGGGCGTTGAAGCACTTACTTACATGGGTAGCATGCTAAGCCCTGTAGGGTTTGTGGTTGGAAGTGTGTTGTCATTGTTTTTGATCATTTAAGATAAGTGTTTCCGCGTCATGCATGATTACCACCAAGGCGCAGTTGTGGTGTAATGGGGTCACAGATCTTAGCAATGTGATGGATGAAGGTGTTATACACAGGGAAACAGTTCATATTTTTCAGCAAACTGGCAGATCTGAGCAGCTCTACAGATCCCTGTATGGCATTTCATGTGTTTATAGGCCAATTAGGTAGTTACTGCACTGGGTTGCTCAATCCACAATATTTTGTTTAAAGTGTATGATAATGAAAAGGCTTAGGGTAAAGGAAGAAATAATGGAGATATATTCTGAGATTGGCTTCATTAGGATCGTCCTGTGTCTTATTGTCATTGTGAGATGTCAATAAGTGGTCAACTGTAGCGTGTTCGGACCCGCACTTGTGTACTAATTTAAATTCCTCCATTGGTCAGAAACATGTGACAGAACTCTTCTATTAATTCAGGCCTATTCACTTGGTGATAGGTGGGTCAATGCTGTGGACTGGTACATAACTGAATGATGGGCAGAAACTTTAACAGTTTTGTCTCAAGTAAGAGTAAGTCTTTCTAGCATTTATTATGCAGCTTGTATAAACTACGTTTGACTGCTCAACCACTGAGAATCATGGTATTAATAGTATTGTGAGTTATATATTGTATTGTGTTGGCATTGCATTTTTCTGGCACTTACAATCCATGATGAGGTATTGCAGTACTTTACACTGAGCAGCACTCTGCTTCAGAACCCAGGATTTGTAGTTGTTGGGATAAGTCTTTACTCCTAATGATACCATGCCATGAATTTTCCCAGATTTCTACGTGGTAGAATATATTAATAGGGGTAAGGTGTGATTCCATACATTGGTTGGTGTATTATTAAATGAGATACAGGAGTTAGTGTGGAGACAACTACAAGCTGCCTGCTGCACCAGTCCTCGCGTGCTGAGCATGGCTCCAGAATATCCTCCTACCTGAGGCAAAAAATCTCTTGAATTGAAATCCTTTCATTTTAAAATAGACTTTGGAGCTTCCTCCTGTGCATGGCATTCAGTGCTTGGGGGCATATCTCAGCCCTCCAATTACCAAAGAATATGGCAGAGGTATAGTTGGAAAGGAGAGAATAGATTCTTTCCAATTGTACCTTTTACTAGTGGCTCTCTTTGGAGATATTCGTAGGAGGGTGATTCATTTACAGGGATCTGTTCCACTAGACACCAGGGACTCTTTTTTGAGGGGGAAGCTGAATCCTTTTATTGGGCTAGTGCCCTCCCTGCCCTGGCCCCAAAGGTCTTTCTGCCCCAACCTCGGTGCAGATTGGAGGTTCTAGGCTCAAATCTTCCCAGGGTTGGAGCAGAAAGCCCCCTAGACACCAGAGATTTATTATAAGGGGCATAAAAACTTTACTGCTCAGAGCAGATTACAGAAATTTCCATTACAGAAATTTGAGGAAAGTTGTTTTTTACTCAAAGTTTTAGGTTTGCAAGGACTTCTGGTTATAACAAACTAATGAGAGCCACACAAGTCACCCCATCTCGGATTCCCCTAGGTGTCTAGTTTTGTTTTGAAAAACATACACATTTGCTAGATTTCCCTTAGTGCCGGCCGAGCCAGGGCCTAAAGTTTACAGCTATTCAGAAAAGGGGGTGGTGATAGACAGAGTATCTGAATTAAACAGAACACTCATACCCATTCAACAGATCAGGGTTTGATCCATCACCGTTTTTTAGCTCACTGCACCATCCCAGCTCAGAACCTGGCTACATGCAAATTAGTCTGTCCCTGGCCCAGTGCATCATGGAAACAGGGCAGACCAAACTACCAAGCCAATTCTTATACTGGGAAGGATACAAGCTTCCGGGGACCGGTTTCTGGCATTACAGCCGTCTTCGGCCCGGCTTGCTTGAATCCTGATGGTGCAATGAGCAAGGGACTCACATCTGAGTATACCCTTCCACGCTTATGGTGGACAAAATGATTCAGAAAAGGGGGTGGTGATAGACAGAGTATCTGAATTAAACAGAACACTCATACCCAGTCAACAGACCAGGGTTTGATCCATCACCGTTTTTTAGCTCACTGCACCATCCGAGCTCGGAACCTGGCTACATGCAAATTAGTCTGTCCCTGGCCCAGTGCATCATGGGAACAGGGCAGACCAAACTACCAAGCCAATTCTTATACTGGGAAGGAAACAAGCTTCCGGGGACCGGTTTCTGGCATTACAGCCGTCTTTGGCCCGGCTTGCTTGAATCCTGATGGTGCAATGAGCAAGGGACTCACATCTGAGTATACCCTTCCACGCTTACGGTGGACAAAACAATTCAGAAAAGGGGTTGGTGATGGACAGAGTATCTGAATTAAACAGAACACTCATACCCAGTCAACAGATCAGGGTTTGATCCATCACCGTTTTTTAGCTCACTGCACCATCCCAGCTCAGAACCTGGCTAAATGCAAATTAGTCTGTCCCTGGCCCAGTGCATCATGGGAACAGGGCAGACCAAACTACCAAGCCTGACCCTGTGCCCCATGGGGCACAGGGCCAGAGCTGATTTGCATATCGCCATTGTCTAACCCAGGGTGGTGTGGAGTGCAAAAAAACGATGGATTTGGGCCCAGATCTTTGGACTGGGGTGAATGTGTGACATTGATCCACATTCGGTCCATCACCTGTTTTGTTTGCAAATTCCGCCATAAGTGCGCTGGGGATGCTCAGACGTGGGTCCCAGGCACTCCACACCACTGGAATCAAGCTAGCTGGGCTAATGAGAGGTGTTACCTCGAAACCGGTCCGGTCCTCGGATGCTTGATTCCGTTCTGGGAAGGACATGGCTTTTGTAGTTCGGACTGGACTGTTCCCATGGGGCACATGGTCAGAGCTGATTTGCATATCGCCATTGTCTAACCCAGGGTGGTGTGGAGTGCAAAAAAACGATGGATCTGGGCCCAGATCTTTGGACTGGGGTGAATGTGTGACATTGATCCACATTCGGTCCATCATCTGTTTTGTTTGCAAATTCCGCCATAAGTGCGCTGGGGATGCTCAGACGTGGGTCCCAGGCACTCCACACCACTGGAATCAAGCTAGCCGGGCTGATGAGAGGTGTTACCTCGAAACCGGTCCGGTCCTCGGATGCTTGATTCCGTTCTGGGAAGGACATGGCTTTTGTAGTTCGGACTGGACTGTTCCCATGGGGCACAGGGTCAGAGCTGATTTGCATATCGCCATTGTCTAACCCAGGGTGGTGTGGAGTGCAAAAAAACGATGGATTTGGGCCCAGATCTTTGGACTGGGGTGAATGTGTGACATTGATCCACATTGGGTCCATCACCTGTTTTGTTTGCAAATTCCGCCATAAGTGCGCTGGGGATGCTCAGACGTGGGTCCCAGGCACTCCACACCACTGGAATCAAGCTAGCCGGGCTGATGAGAGGTGTTACCTCGAAACCGGTCCGGTCCTCGGATGCTTGATTCCGTTCTGGGAAGGACATGGCTTTTGTAGTTCGGACTGGACTGTTCCCATGGGGCACAGGGTCAGAGCTGATTTGCATATCGCCATTGTCTAACCCAGGGTGGTGTGGAGTGCAAAAAAACGATGGATTTGGGCCCAGATCTTTGGACTGGGGTGAATGTGTGACATTGATCCACATTCGGTCCATCACCTGTTTTGTTTGCAAATTCCGCCATAAGTGCGCTGGGGATGCTCAGACGTGGGTCCCAGGCACTCCACACCACTGGAATCAAGCTAGCCGGGCTGATGAGAGGTGTTACCTCGAAACCGGTCCGGTCCTCGGATGCTTGATTCCGTTCTGGGAAGGACATGGCTTTTGTAGTTCGGACTGGACTGTTCCCATGGGGCACAGGGTCAGAGCTGATTTGCATATCGCCATTGTCTAACCCAGGGTGGTGTGGAGTGCAAAAAAACGATCGATTTGGGCCCAGATCTTTGGACTGGGGTGAATGTGTGACATTGATCCACATTTGGTCCATCAACTGTTTTGTTTGCTAATTCCACCATAAGTGCGCTGGGGATGCTCAGACGTAGGTCCCAGGCACTGGAATCAAGCTAGCCGGGCTGACGAGAGGTGTTACCTCAAAACCGGTCCGGTCCTCGGATGCTTGATTCCGTTCTGGGAAGGACATGGCTTTTGTAGTTCGGACTGGACTGTTCCCATGGGGCACAGGGTCAGAGCTGATTTGCATATCGCCATTGTCCAACCCAGGGTGGTGTGGAGTGCAAAAAAACGATGGATTTGGGCCCAGATCTTTGGACTGGGGTGAATGTGTGACATTGATCCACATTCGGTCCATCACCTGTTTTGTTTGCAAATTCCGCCATAAGTGCGCTGGGGATGCTCAGACGTGGGTCCCAGGCACTCCACACCACTGGAATCAAGCTAGCCGGGCTGATGAGAGGTCTTACCGCGAAACCGGTCCGGTCCTCGGATGCTTGATTCCGTTCTGGGAAGGACATGGCTTTTGTAGTTCGGACTGGACTGTTCCCATGGGGCACAGGGTCAGAGCTGATTTGCATATCGCCATTGTCTTACCCAGGATGTTGTGGAGTGCAAAAAAACGATGGATTTGGGCCCAGATCTTTGGACTGGGGTGAATGTGTGACATTGATCCACATTCGGTCCATCACCTGTTTTGTTTGCAAAGTCCACCCTCAAGCCATAGGAATGCAGACAGAACACTTCCACTGTCTGAGGACGAGATTGCATCTTTTACAAAAGCAACATGTGGCTAAGTTCTGCAGAAATCCCAGAGATTCCTTATCAAGGTAAGCAATGTGCCCTTTAACTTTCAGCTCAAAATCAACTTTTTTATGCAGGCATAATGCAATGAAAATGAGAAAGCTTCTCAAAGTCCTGCAGATGTATAAAATGGCAACGTTTCTTTCGGCATTTAGATTCCCAGTCCCGTGGGTACATACAGACAGACAGTTCCTGGAGATCCAACATTTCTAAGCAACTACAACAATATGAGCCCGATGTAGGTCCCAAATACCGAATTCGGCCGTTACCGACCGGTATTTGGTGATTGAGATGTAGGGGCCATTATTTTACAGAATCAGTAAATTTACCGAATCGGTAAATTTACCGATTCTGTAAAATACCGAATCAGTAATTTTACCGATTCGGTAAATCCCAGATGTAGGTAGCACTGTTTACAGTGCCACAGGCCTTCAGAATTCGGTATTTTATCACCCAATACAATTGGGTGGTAAAATACCGAATTCAGGTGTACATGCACAACTGTGCATGGACACCTGTGCCATGTGACACACAGACATGCCCTTAGGGCATGTCTGTGTGCCACTTGGCACACAAGCCTTGAATTGGGGTGCTACAGGGTGTCAAAGTGACACCCCGTTCACCCTTGCAGGATTCGGTATTTACCGATTCGGTAAACACTGAATCGGTATTTCCCATTGATTCCTATGGGCTTCAAGGCCCATAGGAATCTTACAGATTCGGTAATTTTAAAATATGAATTACCTACATCTGCCCCCTTCCTATTTACCTACTCTTAAATACTGAATCGGTATGATTCGGTATTTAAGAGTAGGTAAATAGGAATTACCTATATCGGGCCCATATGTTTTATATACATTCCCAGCACATACACATATTCTCACAGATCCTGTCTTATATACATTTAGGCAGACTGTGCAGGTACATATATTCTCAAGTGGGCATAATTCCAAGAACTATACATAGTACCTAATAGGTTGGTAAATCAATTCACAAAAGAACTACAGCTTCAATTTCAGGATCTGCATGTCACTGAAAAGTCACAGATTTGAATCTTGCAGATTCACCCAATTTCCAGGGTCGCTAAATCATTTAACAGTGACATCTTTCATTTACAGCGCTTAGAGCCATGGTCCAAAAGAGCTGTATAAAATTCACTGTGTTCTACAAAAGTGTTACTTAGCAAAAGAAACACGACGCACAAGCTTTCTTTAGTCGGGAACCTGTTACAACCAATTGCTTAACCAAATACATGGAGAAGTATGGCTCAGGGGTTAGAGGCGGCAGACCCGGAATCTGAGATCGGTCCTGGACCAGTGTTCAATTCCCCGCCCCAGAGGGTCTTGGGCTAAAAATTCCACGGACTCGATAATTCTCGTCCCGGTGCCTCCTCGACTCACGGGTTCCCACTCTGCGACTCTGGTCAATAGCTTGCTTAATCTCCACAACGGCCCCTCGCGGCAGGATGCCTGACTTTCACCCTGTGGACACCCTGTCGGGGCTTCTCACAGGGGAATAGCAGGACGGGTTCCCTAGGCAAGCGCCAGGATGCCCTTTGTGGTGACAGGTTGCGCTATATAAGTATACCTACATTTACATTTTACATTTTATACATACACCCTTGCAAGCTTAAGGTGGCATGCAGTGCTTTGCAATCTGTAGTTTTACCAGATGGCCCATGCCATCTGGACACATCTGTTTAACACAGTGTGCACTCTGGGACATGTAGTCATTGTTCAGATAGGATGAACCACTTGTACTATCATGTATGAAAACAATAATTTTCACAAAGGAAAGCCAGGGCTGGAGGCGTGGGGCCTGAAGTCTCGGTACTCGGGCAACATTTCCATAATGAGAATTGTCATTGCAGTAATTCTGCCCCTAGTGATGGGACTTCCCCACGACTGTGGGGCCTCCCCCATAAGTTTTTAAGGCCCTTTGTGAATCAGACCCGTGGTATTCAGGTAACCTTGCAAACAAACAAAATAATAACAAATAAATAATACATTCAAAGGCACATATCATGACAGCTCTGAGGAACAAAGAGACAAGTCAAGTAATCAGTCAGACTTGTAGTGAACAGATATGGATCATATACATAAAATAAATAACTGTTTCTCACATGCCTTTCATATTGTTATTAATTAGAATACAGAATCACCATACATGCAGACCAATGACATGCAAACACCAACACCGACTCTCCTTATGGTTCGATGCAGGCCCATATGCCTGCTCATCCATCAACACACTGCAGACAAACTATGTTTCCCAGGCTTCCCAACCCTCAGACACACAAACAGACTAGAGTGGCCTAGTTTGCTCTTGCATGCTGATTCCTGGGCCCCTTCCCTGCATCCGTGGTCCTGTGTGTTACTGCACGTGTCCCAGGACCAGAGGAGTGACTGTGAGCCAAGAATAAAAAACAAGACAGTGACCTCCAATGTAAACAAGAGAAATAGAGAGAGACAGACCCATCTGGTGGCTGAACTTCAAAATGTGAAAACCAGGTAACCTGGAATAAATACCAGCTTCCCTGCTTGTCCAATTAGTGTGATTCTAGCAAAATATATTATTTCACAGAACCTCCTTTTTCCTTACCAGCACATAAAATAAAACTTTTAACTGTAATGTTGCTCCCATCTAATAATATTCTAGGCCACTTTTAGGGTTTAAATTACTATTGACTTACCTTTTTGTTCAGGAATGGCATTGTCATTGGGGGCAACCATGAATGTGTCTAAACCCTTTTAACAAATGTGTGTCTATGCAGTGATGTAATCTGATATGTGTAAAACTACAGCACCTGTTGACAGTGTCCCCCCACTTTTTGCCCCTTTTGGACAACTAGATGCTGGTTTTCTGATACTTAATATGCCCTGGGCTCTGCTTAACAGACCCATGGCCGGTGCACTGATTAAAAGTACATGCCAATTAGGTATAAATACAATTGATACTGAAAACCTACGTGTAAGTCCCTAGTATATGGTAAAGCATGTACGTTTAGAAATCCAACAGACTTAATGGAGTTAAATGTGCACTACTGTGGTGTCTGCTGTTGTTTAAAAGCCAGCCCAGCATTGCATGCTTATTTTAAAGTAGAATTATATGCACATTCGACTTTGGAATTAAAGGTACTTTCAAAGTAGTAAATTACCGTATTTTTACATATGTCCGCTCTAAGGTTTCCCCTAGATGCCCTGGGAGTAGAGTGCCATGTACCTATAAACTGCGACATTATAAAAAGATGTTTTATATGCCCCGATGAGGGAAAAACGGCCAATTTGGTTTTCCCCCATTTTAATGCATTGGCTCAATAGTGTAACGTGGTAATGCTTTAATAAAGTATAACTATTGATAGAAAGGAGCTAAAAATGTAATTTAAGCACTCAAATTGATAGTGATGATACACCCAACAACTTGTCACTGTTAGATTTATAATAACTATTACTGAAAATACGTTAACGCACTTTCTTTTCTGTAACCATGAATCCAGCTTTTTAGCTGCCCTCTCCTGATTGGCCAGCCTCTACCAGGCTGAGCCAAACTGTCTTAATGAGGTGTGAAGTGGTCTCCAAGAGAGAAAAAGAAGTTCAAGTCATTGGAGAACTGCAGCTGCAGGAGGAAAGGCAGCATGAGGGTGGAGTAGCCAAACTGGTCTTTGATGGGAGAATGACAGTTTAGGGCAGCACAGGCTCACTCCCACATTCTGCAACGCCAGCCACTCAAAATCCCCTGTAATAAAGTAAGTGAAGGGGATAGATGGGGAGAATCTTAGCCACATCACTGGGCTGGCATAACCAGATCTAACCCTCCAGCAGACATGTTCTCCATTTTGGATTTTGGAGGAATAGTGCTTTCTGGGACAAGAATATGCGATACTTTGGAGAAAGCGGTCATACCTAAGGGTGGCACCCTGCATCCCATTGTTCAGGGGTTCCCCCCACTTGTCTCCCAGGAGCACTGAACACATATGGGAGAGTTTCCAAGCAACTCAGATCTGCTGCCTGAAACAACAAGTATAAAAAGGACTGCCCTACTGAAACCTTGATCTACACCCAAAGGACTGCTCTCTGCATAATCAACTAATACTGTGGGAGTGGACTCCCTGAAAGCTACAGGTAAACAGAGCCCACCTGCATTATCTCTACTAAGAAGTCTCCCGCCTGGAATGCGTCTATCGGTCTTTTAAGGATTTGGTCAAGTGCATCGTAAAAAGTATAGTCCCAACATTCCAAAGACCGTCTCAGAGCTTCTAGACTCTTGGATTGATATTTTGAACTTCAGGAAGACATTCCAGTAGTTTGGAGAATTTTTCAGTAAGTTTTGTAAAATGCTCCATAAGTTGACCAGGTACATTGTGGGAGTTGTAGTCCTACACCCCAAGAGGCAAACCAGAGCATCAGAACCCTTGGTGGTGCTGTGGACCGCTTTTCTGCATCAAGAAACACTTCTGGCAGTAAGTGTATAAGTGTTACATCGTGGGTGGCGTGAGGACTGGACTTTGTCCTGGTCCAGTGCCATCTTTTTTAACCCTCTGAACGCCATTTGCTTCTAAGCGCTAGTTTTACTTTAGTCATAACAATATTCCCATTTGTTATAAATTGGGGTTGGAATTTTATTGTGCGTTGTGTCTTACTTACTTAATGCATTGCTGTTTTTAAATGCTTTACACACCTGTCTCCTACATTAAGGCTTCCTGATTGCTGACAGCTACCAAGAGCTAAGCAAGGGAAGAATTTATTGAGATCTTATCTGGACCTCATATTGTGATTATGGCCTAATTACCAGTGGTAGGTACCTACTTACCACTACTAATAAACCATTTTCCAACCATGTGCTAAAGTGATACACATATACATTTTGAAAAGATTATATATTATTGTACATTATTAGCCAGATTCGCAAAGGTACATTTGCAATTTTGTGTCAGTTTATGACTCTTTGCTATTCACAAAGGGATTTATGAGTAGTATCTTTATGAGTGTGAAGTCTCAGGCGTGAGTGGGGGTATCAAACCTCTCAAATGTATTCTTGATTTGGTAGTTTGGTTTGTGGGCCCTGAGCCACCCATAGAAGTACTCAGTTACCCGATACAAATGTACTACTTTTTGGAATTCACAACATTGCCAGTAGTAGGCTTGGAAAGCTGCACCATTCTCAATATTCCAGATATAATACTGGCAATCAAACACCCAAAAGGTGAATGATTGCAAATAGTCTAACTAGTGGCAATTGTTCAGGGTAACATTCCAACCCATAATTTTTCACCTACTGTGTCTCTTTACACTGAGGCTCACCTAGCAGAAATCATTAATTACCCTGTTTCCCGTGAAAAAATCCAAACTGAACCTTGGTCTACTCACCCTTCTACTGTGCAGCCCACTGCTTTTTTAATTGGGAAACTACACACCTGGTTGGGGCTAACACCCTTCTCTGACTGTGAAGTCCACCATATCTCTGCCCTCATACCTTTTTGTGTGCCTCTCTAATGTGGGATGCTTCCTTTTTGTCACTACCTTCTGGGTCAGTGTGACTCTGGCAGGAGGACAGCAAGGGGTTTTCTGCAGGACCACACAAGGAGGTCCTGGAGTAGTGGTAGAGTTGCCCCACCTCTTCTTAGAGCTGGTATATGCAGCTGTCGACCTAAGCTGCTTCATGCGATGCAACACATACAGTCTTTCGGTACCTACCATCTTACTTTATCACAGACATGACAACTAGAATCATTTCCACTAATTTCTGCTGGTGCATGTTGATGGGCCCCAACAGCACTTGTTCTCGGGGCCCAGGAATCTTTCAATCCCTTCTACAGATTGCGGGTAACAAGCTCATTAAAAACGTTATGTGGCAGGAAGTTGGGCATAGGGAGGGGGAAACAGCAGTCATCCAATTGCAAAGAAGCCCAGTATTGTGAGGGTCATGAGAGGACATGTGAGAAGTAGAACGCTGCTGTGCACTCCGTACGGCACATGGCAAAGTCTTTATTTAATTACCTGGCCCATTATCAGAGAGAGCAGATAGGTTGCTGCGCCATCTGCATGCAGTGAAGATAGCTCCCAAAGGCATGAAGCACCAACTTTGGATATCTAGTCGTGCCTGACCAGGCCAAAGTTACAAGTTCAGGCCGACTGCAATTGAGAACAGGCTGACTGCAGGGCCCACTGAACGAGAAAAAGTCAGTCCATACTTCTCCCTCATGAATATTAACATTCTTTCAATCTGTAAGAATTCAAATAAATTCAATTTTCGGCTTGTATTTATCAAGTTTGTATCCAGGTTCATAGGTTGTCATCATATTCCAAGAGTTTTGTTTACAGTAATAATTTTATTTAAACGTTCAACAGCTAATATTGTTTAGGCATTCAACAGCCTTTCAACAGTTGACATGTGTTTTGCCCCATAGTGGTCATGTGGACCAGGGCTTCCTGAAGTCTAGAAAGAAGCAAATGTCATTTATAATCGAAGCAACATGTTTGAGCATATGGTATTTGGCAAAATATGTTGCATTAAAAGTATCAGGGAGAGCCAAAGTCATTTTTTAGTCAGAACGCCACCAGTCCTGGTTATGATCCCTTGCCTAGTCGGGTAAAGGTGTAACTTAAATCCTGGTTTGCGGATTGTTGTAAGATTTCGCGTCAAATATGCATCATGAAACTGATGTGTTGCGTTGGTTCTGCGGTGCAGTGAGTCTGTGAAGAAAGAGCCTTTGTCAACGTCAAGGATACCATCGATCTGACTTGTGATGTAGTCCATTTTGATGATGTGGCACATATTTGGAATGAAGCATCATTTCTTAAAAGCTGGGAGGCTGCGATGCAAAGTCCGGAATCTTGTGGAGGCTGCTACTGACGAGTGATGTGAGGACCTACAACAAGGATGTATCACGCAGTGGTGGTTCCAATGGGCTGCTGCGGTAATGCAGATCTCTGTGATGGGTACAATCCATGAAGCAGTGGAGATGCATCAGCTCTGCTCTGGTTTGTGCTGCACAGCAGAAGAGATGAGTCATTATCACTGGATCCAAAGGGGCTGACAGACCACCTTAAGCCAACTTTCAAGAGTCCTGGACGGAGGTGGCAAAAATTGGCAGGGTAAACTCACAGATAGCAGAGTCCATAAGCAGATGCAAGGTTGTTACAAGCCTGTTGTGTCCATGAGGCTTCAGTCCAGGAAGCCAGCCAATTAGTGCTTGGAGTCACTCTGGGTTCTGGGGTCAAGAGATGCAGGTCCTTCCAACCCAAACAAGAGGTCAGCAAGCAGCAATTTAGCACAGCAGGGTACAAGTTCCTTTAGAACAGCAGTCCAGTAGAGTGGCAGTCTTACAGCAGCACAGTAGTCCTTATTCCGGCAAATTATCAACAAGTCCAGAAGTGTACTGAAGTGGTGGTGTCTGAGGTCCTTCTTTTATACACAGTTGTGCCTTTGAAATGGGATCCAGGGGGTACGCTGCCCTTTGTGTGGAGACAGGACATAGCCTATTCAGATGTAAGTGAGGCTGGGCCCAGCGCCTCCCTCCCATCCTGACTGTGATGGCCCACTCAGTCACACCTAAGCTCCCATTGTGTGTGTCTGTCTAGGAGGAATACACAAAACCCCACTACCAACTACACCATGTTATGTGACCAGACACTGTCTGCAAGCTCTAAGGGCCAGATGTGAGATGGAAAATTGCATGCACAAATGGGTTTGCGACCTGTTTGTGCATGCAATTTTCCTCTGGGCCATGTACTAACACTGTTTTGCGACTCGCAAATAATTCCCAACTCACAAAATAGTGATTTGCGACTCGCTATTAGGAAGGAGCGTTCCCTTCCTAATAGCGACTCACAAGCCATGTACGACTGTTTTGCAGCCGCAATTGCAAAAGGGAAGGGTGCCAGGGACCACTACCTGCCCTTAAAAAACGAAACAAAAACAATTTATTTTTTATTTATCCTGTTTTCCTTTAGGGAAAATGGGCCGCATTAAAAAAACAGCTTTTTTTTAAAGCAGTCCCAGACATGGAGGTCTGCAGAGCCCAGCAGGCCACCATCCCTGGGAGGGCCAGCCATTCCCAATGGGGTCGCAATTGCGAGTTCCTCATTAATATTCATGAAGCTCGCATTTTGCGACCCCAATAGGAATAGCAATCAGTGTCTTAGACACTGTTGTACATTTGAAATTGCAACTCGAGCAATTATGTGCAATTTGCGAGTAGCATATTCATGTGGTCGTATATCTAGCCCTAAATGACTAAGGCAAGAAAATGGCAACTTACTAAATGTGGCACTTTCAGAATTGTAATTTGAAATCCAACTTCACCATCAGTTAGAATTTTAAATTAGGACTCCAAAGATTTGACAAACCTGAACCAGCTATACCTTCCCAATTAGAAATGACACTAATCAAATTTAACAAGGTAATCCCAATATTATGATACTGGAAATATAGGTCATGGAGTATTTAAAAACAAATGTATGTGTCTTTTACTAGCTGGACATGTCCACCTTTTTAAATACATTTCACCCTGCCTTCTGGGCTGTGTAGGGCTACCCTAGGGGTGACTTATAAGTCTTAAAAAGAAAGATTTGCTTCTGGCAAAAGGGTTATTTGCCAGGATGAAATGGCAGTTTAAACTACACACAAAGGCTCTGCAATGGCAGGCCTGAGACACATTTACAAGACTACTTAAGTGAGTGGAACAATCGGTGCAGCAGGTCCAACGGTAACATTTAAATTATAGGCCCTGATCACTCATAGTACCACCTAACTACAGACGTGTTAGTACAATAAATATGCGATTTGGGTATTAGCCAATATTACCATATTTAGAGGAAAGAGCACATGCACTTTAACACTGATTAGCAGTTGTACAGTGGGCAAAGTCCTAAGGCCATAACAAAAGCGAGGTCAGAAATAATAGAGGAGGAAGGGAAAAAGTTGGATGGAAGAACACACTACAGCTGACAGGTATAACATGAATCAGCGTGGGAGTGTCACCTATAATTTTCTGCCAAAGTCCTTAAGCACTGCCAAAATGCAAAGAAAGGAAACACAACATTACAAAAGTTAGATTAGTAGTATACCACCAATGCCCTCCTGAAATAGAATATGTGTCTTCAAGCATGCACTTTGTGTAAAGTTTAGCCAAGGTCTACAGCTATGTAATACACATAGGGGCTTATTTACAAGCCCCTTGCACCGTTGTTATGTCACTTTTTCCCATATTAAAAGTGACGCACTGGCGGCAAGCCCCATAGTTCTTAACCTTCACTAAAGGTACTGGACTTATTGCAGGTGAAAGGTGATGGTTTTATATGTCTGTAAAAAGGATAATCACAAACTTAAATCTCACCTACCAGCTGAGGACTAAGACCATTAAAGAAATAACACCCTTGCATTTCCTTCAACATATAGAGTGCTTGAAAATCTCTTAGAATTACAATTTGTTTAGCACTCTAATGCAGGTTTTAAATGGCCTCCTAATTAAATTATGATTCTGCATAAAATGAGTAGCAAAGACAAATCAGTCTTTGAAAAATAATTGGTTGAAAGTTAAATTTATATTGCGATGAAATAACTTTAATTACAGCTGCGAAATAAAAACACTAAAACGTTTCTTTCAAATTTTACAGGGACTGTATTTTGTGAACAAATACTGTACTGTACCCATTTTGTCACTTTTGGACGAGGCTGTAAAATAGGTCTCTATTTTCTTTGAAAGAAAAAGACTGTTTATAAATAATTTGCAATAAACACGAGCTTTAGGATCACAGTGTTCCTTGCTCAAACACAGCAAATATGTGCCAAATGTCGCATGAATCTGCCAGAGGAAGGGAACTGCCTGGTCTTAAAATCAATCAGCAAATGCTTTTTTTTGGTCTTGCATAAACAAAGATATTGTCAATGGAAGATGGCATGTCTTATTTTATCTATCTAAAAATAATGTAGCATGTTGATGCAAGCACAGTTAAAGGTTATTTCTATATAAAAAAGTGACTAAGGGAAAGGTGTTTTCTTTTGGTTGGATGAAGAGGAGCTCGGTTTAGTGTGGGTTGAGCATAAGGTAGTTGTTGGCCAGCCAGGATTGCTCTGTGGAAAGAGTGCTGTTTAGATGCTGGTTATCTTTGCCTAATTGAATTTTAATGGAGAGTTGGGTGTGATCTGCATAGAGGTGGTAGGCAATTGTGGCTTCTTTTAGATTCACTGCAAGGGGTTCCATATAGAGTTTGAATTGAACCTTGTGGAACTCCTTGTGAGACTGGTTTTGCTTTTGAGGAAGAGCTTTTTATTCTGATTAGCTGTGAGCATTGGCTCACAAAATGAAGCAATCCATTGAAGGACAGTGCCATTGACATCTGCATGCTGTGATTCAGTGGTTCAGATGATGTCATGGTTGACTGTATCAACGCAGCCATGAGGTCTAGGAGAACTAGGAAGCATGCTTGGCCATCATCCAGAGATCTGTGTACAGTGACATTGTTGGTGATGTTCAGTATTGCAGTCTCTGTACTTTGGCCTTTCCTGCAGCCAGATTGGAAAGTGTCTTGCGGGTTGTATTTTTGAATGTGGTTTTTGTGCAAGGACACACTTCTCAATAGTTTTGTCAAGAAGAGGGAGGTTAGTTATAGCTCTGAAGTTCTGGGATGGGGATATGGCGAGTTTAGGTACATAAAGGACGTTGGTGGTACTGGTTACATAAAGGTGTTGTGAGACAATTTCTCTCCATTGTGCGGGTTTCTTTGTTTAGAAAAGGAAATCCGTTTTATGGCCTCCACACACTGGGCAATAGAAGATGTCTGTTATTAGTCTCTCTAGGTGTTCTTTGAATATTTTATGTTTTAAGTTTTTTGCTGCATTTTGGTAGAGGTTCTCCAGATATCTTATGTATGAGTTAGAGCCACATCTTTCCATGATGGTGCTGAGGGGGGACATTGACCCAGCTGTAGTCTAGGCATCGACTGGGTGGTTGGGGCGGGGGTTGGTGTGTGGGAGTGTAGACCTTCCACTGTTACAGTAGTGATCTCCCTTGGAAGAAAAGTGTTTAGGCTGTAGACAATTTCAAAATAATAAACAATAAAACATATCACAATACCATACACAAAATCATATAATAACACAATTAGAATCAACACACCTAGACTTAAATGACGCACAGCACAGCAAAACAATTGAGATGTGAAAAACATCAGAAGGAACCAATATTGCATTACCATAATGCAGCACCAAAGCTGACACTCACAAACTAACACAGTACATCACCTACCTAAAATAATTACACACAATACATCATCTCTTGTGAACTCACGCACTGCTTGTTGTTGGGGCATTGCCTGGAGCCCGTACCCTGTCCCCGCATCGTCACCGCTGCCCGCATTGCTGTCTGAGGTCTCCTCCAGCCGCCGCAGCTCTACAAACATCCGAGCCTGGCTGCAGTGGGGGGAGACCTGCCTGCCTGGGGACACAGGGACTACTAGTCCCAGCTTGCTTCGTGGCCGGAAGCCGCCTTCACCCGCGCCAGGAGGCGCTTTAAATTCTGGACACCGCCAGTGGAGCGGGGGACATCATCTCTTGCGATTTCGTGCCCTGCTTGATGTTGGGGCATTGCCTGGAGCCCGTATCCTGTGCCCGCATCGTCACCGCTGCCCGCATTGCTGTCTGAGGTCTCCTCCCGCCGCCGCAGCTCTACAAACATCCGAGCATGACCGCAGTGGGGGGGAGACCTGCCTGCCTGGGGACACAGGGACTACTAGTCCCAGCTTGCTTCGCGGCCGGAAGCCGCCTTCACCCGCACCAGGAGGCGCTTTAAATTCCGGATACCCCCCGCATCGCGGGATCGCTCGCGGGTCACGCCGGGCTAAGCCCGGGCAAAGGGCGGGCCGTCTTTGGCCGTCCGGGGCCTGACGGAGACTGGACTGGGCCACCCCTTTGTATTTTGCCTCCTGGGAACTGTGACTAAGGTGACGTTTGAAAACGTTTACCTCACATCGACCTCTATGTTAAGTATTTGGTATTTGCACTAATTGAATCGTATAGATTCATTTCGACCGTACGATAACTTAAAATTAAGTGGGGCATAGCATACTCACAGTTGTTTAAAGGGCCAAAAACAAATATGAGTAAGAATAAAAGTAAACCAATGTCGCCTCGTTCTACTTCACGGAAAAAAGCACAAACCACCACCCCACTCCCAAGTCTGACTGCAATTGATAGGATGCTTCAAAAAACTATAGGAGTTATTGCTAGTGCTATAGAGAGCATGGAGAGGTGCCTCTCATTACCCCCAAGTATGTGCCTATCCACTCAGTCCACTCAGGAAATAAATATGCGTGCAAACACTTCTATAATCACGGCGTACTCACAGGACTCCATTCTAATGGAATCTTATGCAGGGTTTCAGGAAAAAGAGAATAACTGTGTAATCACTCCACATCAAACTTCGCCTATTGACTTTGTCAATCCGGAAAGTAGGCTGTCATTGACCCCTAACATGCGGATGAATGTATAATTCCCCCCACTTACTAATGTTTTAGATGGTGTAGAAAGGATGGATGTTTGTATTATTAATGATAGTAAGCCATTAGACAAAGTGACCCTCTCAAAAATAAAAAAAATAAAAAGTTTGAGAGGGAAAGGGCATAATGGAAAACTGGCATATAGTGGAATGGTGAGGCCTGTAAACAAACCCAGGGTGAAATCCAAAGATGTAAGGCACAAACTTAGACCCGGACAGGGGGAAAATAAGAGCTATGCACTGAGGGTCACTAATAGGGCAGCACAAACCACAATACTTGTAGATCTAACACAGATAATAGCTACCCAGGGAACCATAGACAATGACAATATTGACAGAGAACTGACTAATCAGGCAAGTGACAATAATATTTGTGTGGAGACCCTCATGTTAAGAATGGAACACCTAATTAAATCGCTTATGCTCCCCATGTATGAATGGGTAAAAGTGATAGGGGAGAAACTGACGAAAATAGAAGAAGCGCAACAGCAAAATAAAGAAATTCTGCTGAAATATACTAAATCCTCCCAAATACAGACTCAGAATAAAATCAATGATAGGTCAGCAAACCCATCTAATAATAAGAACATCACAGAAGTTACATCAGGCACACGCAAGCCCGTCAAACACACACAGCCACCGACATTATTAGGCAAAGGGCATAAGGAGTTACCAAAGGACCCGCCAGTATATTCAGGTGAGAATAGAGATAAGATGCCCGCTAGTGTACAGTCTAGAGAAGCAGGAACGGAAAATACAAATGGGAGGGGTGAGAGCAAGAGGGTAGCTGAGGGTCTGAATTATAATAATAATAACCAACGATTAGCAACCCAATAGAGCAAGACCATTCAATAAGAACACACGCATTGATCTGCCAACTGAGTCTCACCCATTTACTGTGGTCATGATAGCAGCACCAATTCTAGGAGAGGGAAAGTTAGAAAATCATCCTGAACTAAGAAACAAGGTTAGCCATTGGCTAACCAAGCACAGGCTATCCCCCCATTTCTAAATGGTCAAATACTCCATGTTAGAAGATTAAGTTGGGTGGGACAGAGGAAAAAGGACCAAGAAGGTGATTGTATTATCATACATTTTATAGATAGGCGTGTGGTAAATTATATTAGTGGTTTGAGGGAAGGTGATTTAGAAAGTAGGATTCAAACAGTAGACCATAGTTACTTTTACCCACCACCTCCCATGGTTCAACGCAATATCTTTCCAAACTATACACAAGGAAGTAGGTATTATGATCCCTGTGACATCAATATAGGGTACCTACCTTCAACCGTTTTGATGCCTTCCACTCCCAGGAAGGTCTCGAGGGAGTGGATTGACTCTGTGAGGAGATTGGGTACCCAGTAATTTATAATTTGTCTGAACTACGTAGCAGTGTAGCAAACAGGGAACAGGCGCAGGTAGATCTGCATTCAGTATCCACCTCACGGGATAGATCAGAATTATTGTTATTAAATATCTCAGGGGAAAGGGATGAGACTGAGAACCATCCAGGGCAATTGGTGGTAGATAATGAATTACTGAATCACAATAATCTAGTTAAAGACCCACCCGTACAAACCTGTGAACCTATAAGACTCTTAATAACTGAGCGGAATAACTCCCCGACTTAAAAATATTTAGCTGGAACATTGCTGGCCTTGAACCCAGACTAATGGATATAGACTGGTTTGACTTAATTTCAAGGTACGATATAATAATGTTCCAAGAAACTTGGGCGCCATATGACTTGCATGGGAGACAATAACGGTACCTGTCCTTTTACGGCCAGGCTCAGCTCTGCTGCAGCGCCGCAGCACCACCAGCAAAGGGCCGGGCCTTGCTCCGCCTGGTTCCCGGCCGGGCTTGGCTCCGCCGGGGCCCCTCCCACCCCAGTGACGCCCTCACCAGCGCCAGGTGGCGCATAAAGGCAGCGCCAGGACCAAGACTCGTTGGGGGACACAAACGGTACCTGTACTTTTACGGCCGGGCTCAGCTCCGCCGCAGCGCCGCAGCACCACCAGCAAAGGGCCAGGCCTTGCTCAGCCTGGTTCCCCTCTATATCGCAAGATCCACCACAAATAGTACCCCCAGTATCCCCAGTATCCCCACAAATGTCCTCACCCACGTGTAGAACTGTGAGGGCCTGTAGAAGGACACAGAACAAACGGGTAGTGTATCATAGAGTTAACAAGTTGGCCTCAACTGTTGATAAACCAAGGTCCATTCCTGATACTCATATGGAGGATGACTTAACCAGCCTGAAGTCAAACCAACTTGATTCCTTGATAAACATGTTTGCGCTTAAACTTGAGGACATGATCAGACCATTGGCTGAGAAAGTAGAACAGGTCATTACAGAAGTATCTAGATTGGGCACACTATTGACATCTCATAAGGCTGCACCACAAAACCCCAGTGTGCTTAGTAAGGGTTCTGTTGCCATAAGTAAAGGGGAGGCCGCTAAACTGGATCAGGTTGCCAAGGAGGTGTCTAAATTAGGGGTTCTTTTATCTACTCATTTGACTTCAGCAAAATCAGTTAGGCACATTAGTACAGGGGAAGTGGTAAACGAGGCGTCAGTAAGCGCAAGCGTAAGTAGTGGGGGGGGGGGCATTACTTAATTACCAGCTGCTCAGCCTCCCATTCAGCCATGCATTCCACCACTCACACTGCAGGTTAACACACAACCAAACATCGCAGGAGTCCCTTTAGAGCGTAGGCTAGGAAAGCAAAAACCAATTGTTAATCTACCCCTAAATTGTGCCCCATACATAGTAGTGTTGACTAACGTCCCTGGTGTAGATTCACACATGAATGATGCTAAAGGGGAAACCCGTGACTCTCTGAATCATAAAGTATTAGCCTAGTTGAGCAAATATTGTGGCTTCCCTGTCGCTTTTTCTAACAACATCATATCAACACGAAGAGTGGAGTGGTTGGGTAATTCAAGAAAGTCTACCAAGGGGGATTGTGTGATCATAAACTTTAAGCTTCCACAGCATGTAGCGACTGTTTTGCTAAGGGCTGCTTCTTTGCCATCGACAGATAATTCTGTATGTGCACGCCCCCTTGGTTTCTTCTATAATCACTTAAATTACATCATTAAACCTCAAGTAGCCCAACATTATCCACCAATTTCTCCTTTCATGCAGGGTATTGTGCCACACGTTTTTTCTGGTCATCATAACCCAATGCCCCAAGATCCCTATTGTTATAACTTGTGTCGACCAAACTTTCCAGCTGACCAAATCCTGCCTTTATTCAATAGTTTTTCACCCTTAACCTCTCTGGAGGATAATGATTGACTGGTAAATCAATCACGGACTATCACACAAGTCCGTAGAATTATGACTTGGACAAAGTGGGTAACAAAACCTGCATTGACTTTTTGAAAACTTTTGACATTGTGGCTCTACCGGAGACCTGGGACCTTTCGAACAGTTTTTTCCTTGATGGATATAGACATTTCTTCATTCCCGCTACAGCCAGTTTGGCTGGAAGACCGAAAGGAGGATTATTAACTTTGTTTAAGTTAGAGCTAAAAGGAGAACTGTCACAGCTTGATTCAGGTTGTGAAAATTGTTTAATTTTTTTAATGAATTCCCCCGATTCATCCAATATTTTATTTATACATTTCTACAATGCTAAAGCTACAGAGAGAGCAACAGACATAATCTGGACCAGATAGATACATTTTTGTCAGTCTATAGAACAAAAGTAAATTGCTTTGAGATAATTCTACTTTGAGATTTTAATATTCATCCGTGTGATTACCCCTGTGTCAACTCAGTAGATGATGCCCCCCCCCCCGGTTCCACAGTTTCACATTTTGAACATTCAAAAAGGGGGAGGCCCTTGAAGAATTTTTGGCTGTGTGGAACCTATACGAATAAGGATGCAGGGAGGATGATTTAATTGTCCCAACTTTCAAAGGCATAGGTGATGGCAAAATTATTGATTTTATCTTCATGTCTTGTAAAATTTTAGGTAAAGTGATAAGGTATAGAACTGAGGTTTCCGTTTTTAGTGACCATAACCCAGTCCTGATGGAGGTTTTGTCTAGGGGTCTGTTACCTTTTAAAAGAGTACTTCATAAGGGAGGCCAGCGAGTGATTCCGATAGATCAAGGACGTAGACTAAAATGGGAGAATATAGAACCAGAGGCCATCTTACAGAATGTTTTGAATAGGGTGGAGGATGATGTAGCTACGTGTCTAGACCCACAGGCTGCTAGCGAGCACGTAGGTATTGCATTTGACAGTATTTGTAAACAGATCAACCAAACTCTAACGGTGGTAAAGGGACCCCTTAAAAACTCAGGGAAAAGATGGTTTGATCACTCTTGTTCAAAGACACACCCCCTGAAGTCTATCAGAAAAGACCGCGTACTAATAGCCAAACTGAGAGCGAACTACAAAAAGGTTATACAGACCAGGAAGAACGCTGTGAAAGATAATGCTTGGTCACAGCTACTTGATCCAGAGGTGTTAAAAAATAGTAGCCAATTCTGGAAAGTAGTAAGTCATCCCTTATTCTCACCGGTAGAGAACTGCCCTCTTGAGTCCTACATTGCTGATGAGGCTTGGATTATGCATTTTAGTAACATATACCCTAGTAACGTTCCTCAAGAGTCATTAAATATGACAGTTGAGAGAGACGAGGGTATTTGTATTTCTTTCGAAGCCTCAGATGTGGAAAGGGCAATAGACCAGACCTTGAGAAATAAGGCACCTGGCCCTGACGGGGTTCCCGCTGATATTTTTAAGTGTGCTCCAAAATTATGGTCGGAGATACTGTGTAAGGTCTTTAATAAACGAAATCATAATTATATCCCAGCATCCTGGAAAGAGTCCATTATTGTCCCAGTTTTTAAGAAAGGTGATCGGTCAGATCCAGCCTGTTATCGACCGATCTCCCTAATAGATTTGTCAGTTAAAATTCTGGGACGGGTCATCCTTTTTAAATTACCGGATTGGCTTGAAGAGAAAGGGATTCTGTCTAATGTTCAATACGGTTTCAGATCCAAAAGAAGTACTGTGGACCAGTGTCTTAACTTACAACTGTTAGTGGACAAATATACCGTTGCTAAGAATGGGATACTATATCTTGGGTTTATGGACCTTTCGTCTGCTTTCGACCTTGTGAACCGATCAAAATTATGGAAGATTTTAATCGGATTGGGTCTTGATCCAATCTTGGTAAATTTCTTGGCAGACTTACACACTGGCTTGCGAGCCTCTGTCAGAGTAAACTCAGCGGGACGCTGTTCTAGCCATTTCCATCCAGAAAGGGGGGTCAGACAGGGGTGCATTATGGCCCCTCTCTTGTTGACAGTTTATATAAACGCTCTTGAACATGTACTCAGGGAGGCCATGGCAGACATACCGCATATAGGAGACCTGGGTATACCAGTTCTCCTGTATGCGGATGATGCTGTGCTTTTATCACGAACCGGGGTGGGGCTTCAATGATTGCTGGACGCATTCGGTCATTTTATGAATTCCTTAGATCTCAAAATAAATGTAAAAAAATCACAAATAATGATAGGGGGAGAGGTTCTCGAAAGAAAAATTTTAAGCTTTTTTCTGTTGCTATGAGGAACTTGGGTATTATCTTTGAGGAGAGGGGGAAATGGGGCCCACAAATTAAAGCAATAAATATTGCTTTTGCTAGAACCTCTATGGCAGTCATGTCCTTTAGCAAAAAACTTGGGGCTAGGCCCATATCAGCTCTGTTAAACATCTACAAAGCAAAGTGTTTGGCAGTTGCCACGTATGGCTGCTCACTTTGGGGATACAGCACTACGGACTGCTTGCAAATCACCGAAAATAAATTAATGAGATCAATCTTGTCGGTGCCGCAGTCAACCCCTTCATTTGCAGTGCATTCGGAGTTGGGTGTTGGTTTTATCTAACCCTGGGCGTAGTTCGCGGAGTCGGACTCCGCGGAGCTACGCGAAGACGTAGTTGCACTCCGCGAACTACGCGTAGCTCCGCAAGCATGCGGAGTTGCTTGCTGGGCCCGTTCGCGCGCCGTTTTTCGTCTTCGGGAGCGCGGTGCGCGTGTTCGGGGCGTTGCCTGCATGCTCGGGATGGCTAGCGCGCTAAATTACCACAGAGGTTTGTCCCGCCTGCTTGCGTTCCCTTATTTCCTGTTCCGGGTCACAATTAACGTGGTCGCGTTGTGCAAGACATGTTCGGGAACTCATCTTCTCGTTCGCACTACAAAAGTGCGTGATCGCACTAAATATCGCGCGAACCTACCCATGCGGTCGCGATGGGCGCAGCCATCTTGTGGATCACACACTCTGGCTATGGTTTTGGGCCTACTTTTGCATCCTGTTAAAATCTCTTTAATCCTTGTCTTTTTACCCACTTTTTCTAACTTTCTTTAGTTATTACCTATTTCTCTCTGTGCCTAGGTTTATATTTTTCATTTTATTTCTACTTTTACAACTTTTCTATTGCTTTTTACTTCCTTCTTGTTCTTTTACCTTGCTTCTTCTTTCCCCTAACTTTTTGTCTTTAACTTTTAGTTTTCTTCTACCCTCCACCCAGAACCATGGTCAAGGGCGCCAGCAGCAGCGGCGGCTCAAAGGGCAAGGCGCCAGTGCCCCAAAAAACTAGGCTGCCTTGCGGCAGAATGCGCCCCCAAGGGGTGAGGCCCCGCCAACTTTTTGGGGAGGAGGAGGTGGCTGCCCTGGTTTTTTTTATCCAGCGCTACCTCCCCTTGATGTTGGCAGCAGGTGGCAGGCCCGGCTCCGGCTACCAGCATATTGAGGAGCGTCTCCGGCGGTGGGTGAAGGTGCGCCGGGCAGTCTTCCGCTGCTCCGGTATCCGGCGTACCCACCACCAGCTGACCCACCGTTGGGCAGACATTTTGGACCGGGAGCAGGACCTGTTGGACCTGCTTGGCGTCGAGGTCGTGGGTCTTGGTGAGTGGCTACCCCAAAAAAAAGTGTGTATAATATATCTCTATAGTAGTATAAGTATTGTTGTTGTATCTTTGTAAATCTTGGCTGAATAAGTAACGCAATGACTGGTGCTCCTAGTTACATTTCCGATGTATTCCGTTATTATATCTACTGTAATTGTATGACACTGGTCTATGCTGCGCTTCTTCATCTTCACTGACTCTTGCGTGTTCAATTTGGCGCTAGCTTTTGCTGTTTATTGGTGTGAGATTTTCTTTATTGTAGAGAACTGAAGTTAGTTAATGCTATTAATAGAGTCTTGTCCTTCCTTTGTCCGTCAGTGAAATAGCCGTTTATGGATAATTGTACGTGTTTGCAATGCATATTGTATCTTTTTTTCACGGCCTTCTCTTCTGCATGAATAATACTCCTCTGGCAATGAATGCAAAAGTTACTTTGTTCTTCTTACCTCAGCCAGGGCCGGATTTAGGCATGTTCAAGCTGTGCAACTGCACAGGGCCACCAAACGCCAGGGGCCACCCCACCAATATATATCCTTAATTTAATAATCCTCAGAGGATGGATACATATTTGCGTGGCGGCCCCTGGCAGGGATTTGGTGCCTCCGGCTCTGTTCCACTTCCAAACACCCTGACTCCCCCCTCTTCACTGGCCTCCGTGCTCCGCCCCGACCTCCTCTTCCGGGCCCCCCACCTACGCTCCCTGGCCAGGAGTCCAGGACCACCATGAGCCTATAGCCGCCCCTGCCTCAGCCCTCCATAGAACTGATGTAGTTTGTTTATTGAGTGGGTAGGGCAGCAGTAGCATTCAGTCAGTAGCAAAACAAAATATGATGCCATGAACGTACAATTTCGTGTTAGTTAGTATGCACAAAGTTAAGCTTGTCTCCTCCTTGCGATCTATGTATTTTGCTGGCAAAAAATGAAAAAGAAATGGCAACTTACATTCTTGAATCTGTGGTGTTGTTCAGGTCTTACTGCCTCTGTGTTACTTAGTAATCTGCAATCAGAATGTTTATGGAACATTTGATTTGTTTTCACCAAGTACACTAGTCAGTGAATCATGCAAGGCAGTAGTCATTTGGTAGACCAATGTTTGTTTCTTTTAATGTTGTAGCAGTGGTTTTTGAAATGCTTGCTGTCTATGTTTCACAGCACTCAATGTTTTCTCTTTCTTTATTATTTCTTACATGAACCACAGAACCCAGGGGCAAGCAGAAGGCTGGGACCGAGTCGGCGGGTGAACGTGATTGTGAACCACAGGCACAAAGCTCCTCTACTGAGGATCCTGCTGCTGTCCCTAGTAAGTCCAACAGTGTTTTCTTTTGGAACAATGATATTTCCCTAACTTTCTAACGGAGCTTTTTTTCCAACCGATTAATGACATTTCACCTAACTGTTTAGTTAAGGTATCAATCTTTTCAAAAAATCTGTGATCGAATAGCGGAAGGCACAGGGTCCACTCCTGTCTTATGCTTTTTCCTCTGTAATGTCTCTTCTTTGGCAATTGACACCAACCAAGTATGCATGCAGATGTTGGTCTACTATTTTGTAAGCGTTAGTAATGAATACCACTACTACTCTTGCGGGTATTCTTCTATGCAGTGACATACATAACTATGTATGCACCCCAAAATTGGATGTTGTTGTTGATAGGCAGGTTGGACCTTACTTACTTACAGTCTTACACCTCAGTCACAGAACTCAGAGGAACCCACAATTCAATGAACGACAACCTATATGGGCTCAGTCATTAGTCAATTATTCAATTACCCCTTTCCTGAACCCCAATATGAAGATGCCAAATGCTTTTTTTATTACACAATCCATAACCTAAGTAACCCCCTTTTTCTCACTCTCTCGTGTAAGTCTACAAGACAACAGGCACTGAAAATATACTTCCGAGTCAATGTGGTACTTCAAAACCTTTATTTTGTTAGAAGTAACTAAGTAAGTAACATCAATGTTTTTAAGTTGTTCTGTCAAATACGTCAAGGGCAGGGCCACCAGAAGAAATCCAGAGTTAAAAAAGGCTCAATAAAAAGTATCCTACATTTGTACAGCTACCAGTGCACGATAGGGAAATGTGGGAAATGTCCGAGACCCCTCACCATTGAACGTATACTGGTTGCATATGCCTCTTGTTGGTAAGCTCTGCAAATCTTTGCTTCGTAGAAGTAAATCTTCTCATCTGCCGAAAGATAATGACAAAAGTGGTGCACGTTAGACAGTATGAAAACATTACATACATTTATTCAACTTTTTAGCTGTCATGCAAAAAAAAAGGTGTAACCTGAGGCTGTAAGGAAACTGGACTCCACAATCCACATTCAAAAAGTAAATACGGGCCTCTATTTTCCAAACTCTTCAGGTGTATGCTTTGAACTATCATGTGGCCTCAAAGGCGTCTCCTCGTACTGCGCAACAAGCTGTGAGGTAGCATGCGCAAAACTGTAGACATGTCATTGATGTACAAAGTAAACTGGTTAGGTTACATGGTTCAGTCTAACTTTCCAAGGACTAGAGTACCAGTATAGATGAGATGAGCTTGGGTACCATACCATACCAAATAAATGCTGATATGTGTAGTGTGTTACTTACTCTGCTGTACTAGGCAATGTGGACTACTAGTGATTACGTTGTACTTAACTGTTTTGCAGAACTCCGTTCTTGGTGAACAAGTACAATGGGGGCTGTGCATCCATCTAAAAAGGTGTACTTAATTACTTATTTTTATTTTTGCAGAACCGGTACCATCCACCAGTGCCGACGGGGGCAGCGGCGCTGCAACGCCGTCAGCAGAGGCGATCCCGGAGGGGAATGGAGGACCACCAGAGGCACCTACAGCAGCACCGGCAGCAGCGGGGGAGGAGACAACAACGGTGGGCGATGGTAAGTTACATTCAATAGTGATCCGCATTACTTGGTGGGTGGGGAAAACTTCCTCACTGTACTCTGATATTTATAGTGAACTTGAAGTTCTACTGGACAATATATGACGCCACTGTTCTCATTACCAAGCTTAGCAAAAGCATTACCACCGGCCAGAATTGATAAAATTAGTTATACATGCCTCTTCTATGTGACTACAACTCAGCTGTGAAAGGTTGGTGGCAGACTAAAAAAGTCTTATCCACAACATTACATGACCGCGATGGATTAACATGAGATTGATTTTAAGTATGATGAAAGGTGCAAGGAAAAAGCTCTAATCATATAATATAGAAGGATACTTTGGAATCAGCAATGCAGGTGTTTGAGAGCAGTTGGATGCGTGGGTTGTTGTGGAAGCATAGAAAGTGGAAAACACAGCTGCCTGCGTGGGTGGGAGACACATCCAATATTGGTGGTTAGTGGATAGTGGATACTAGTGTTGGCAGCGGTGTTTTGGTTAAACACAAAGGCAAGGGAAGGAGGGGACGACTGGATGCATTCCGGGTCGTTGCTAGCGAAACACAAACCACCTAACGTTTGTTGGCGATATAAAGAATGATAGTCTCTAGAGTAGAAATTTATTAGTACTAGCTGGCCACTGTTCATTTAATGTTAGTTTGAGACTGTCACTTTTCCCGGAAGCACAGAGTATATGATATAAAAGAACGAGATATGAAAAAGACAGGTGTTCGTATGTGACCGTTGAAGTACACCCATACTATGTTACTAGGGCAGGCATAATGCCGTGCCATAAAGGCAGGCAAATGAAGTATATAAGGCGTACAATGTTCAAGATAGATAAAACAACATTTTAGGTACTCAACTTGCTTGCTATTGCTACTGTACTGTGCCGCCCACTATGTGTTGGATCCATTTTGCGTTCTTTATTTGCTGGGATTTTTGATTACAACAATTCTGTCTCTTTCTTTATAGTTACTCCTTCTAAACCAACGAGGAAGGAGCTGGCAGTCCGGGCCCGTCAGCGGAAACTGCAGGCCATCGTTGAGGCCTACTGCTGGCTGGTGGCTCAGGCCGAGGAGGAGGAGGAGGAGGCGGCGGCAGCAGCTGCTGCCTCTTCCAATGCCCCGGCCCCCAAGCCTGCAGGAGTACGTCGGCGTGCTCAGGCAGCCGCCCGCCGCCAGATTTTCCCCGCATCGTCCACCCCCCCACAACAACATGGCTGCCAATGTAGGTGCCGCCAGTTCCAGCGAAAAATTCTCCTCCGGGTAGCCAGGCTGGAGGCTCAAAGCAGTCAGACTAAAAAACAGATAGAGGAGCGTGTAAAGATCCTGGTGGATCAACACTTAAAAGCCCGCCGGCTATGAGATGGACCCTGTTTGCCCCTTTTTCAATCCTTTTGTTGGTGGGTGGGAATTGGGTGTTGGGTTTTTACTTTTTTTTTACATGACATTGAGCGTGGGAATTTGGTTGGGGTTAGGGGAGGCGGGTAGGGGGACAGCTTGGTGTAGGATTTATATATATTTTATTTTTGTATCATCTTTAGTTATATATTACATTATGTTAAAATAAACGAGACACAAAGTTATGTTAAAAAGAAAACATTTGAAGTTCATTTGCGTTTCTTGTGGGGTTGGAGGGGGGAGTGTTTCACCAAATAATGTACGTTGTGCAACCTCGCAAGGTTTAATTTGGCCATGCAGGTCGGCGGACAGTGCTTTTTAATAATTAAATATATTGCCCACATCTTTCTTTAACATGCAAACAGATAGATGCAGTAAACCCTCACCGAGTTATATTTGTAGTATTAGAAGAACGACCAGTCTGTCTTGCGTTATACCTCACTGCAAACTTATCTTACCTGTGATTGCTGATGAGATGATGATGATTTATCATGAAGTGTGGCACTGCAAGGGCTGCATTTGATTTCCAAGACAATGGCGAAGAATCTGTGGTTCAGAATCAGAACTTCTGTGATAGTAGTAGACAGACCCTGCCAGTAGCGACAAAAAGAAAGAGACAGTCATTTGCGTGACAGACAATGTGGGGGTAGTATAAGTAAGTACAGTACATTGCATGGGTGACCCAATATTGCAACTGCTAAACTGAAACAAAACAATGGTTTTGGGAACTGGAAACAAAGTGCAAGAGAAGATAAGAAGTTCAACTTTACTTGTAGTACTCACGGCAACGTCAAACTTTTCTAAATCATAATGCTTTACACTTTAAACCCAAAAAATTACGCCAATTCATTAGATGCATTCGTTGTTTGATGTTAATGGTAAATTATTTGGCGTTATACACAGAGCTTGAGTTGGGAAGCCGCAGAAGATCCTGGCCATGCCTTGTTGACATTTCACTATTGTTGCTTTGACCACATCTGCCCCAGCAAGCGCGTGATCAAATTGTTGGTGTATATTTAATGTAAGAAACATCACACCTCAATGTAACCACGCAGCCCGGGGGAAGAGGGTTAGGGATTGTTTAATGGATGGGTACGGGGGTTTTGGGAAAGGTTTGAGAAAGAAAAACAGTACGCATGGAGATTGGAGACAACAAAAGCAAAACAATGAAGACGATGATTTATGATGTTGATCAGCTAGCTAATGATTGTAAGCAATGGACGTAAGAAAAGGACACGCTGAATATGATTCTTGGTTTCCCGCAATCCAATTGCTTGATGATGAGGATCTGTGGTAAGGATGAGAGTTGATGCTCATACTATAAAGCAGTGGGTGAACCGTGAAAGATGTCCAGCCTGAAAAAGAAAAGGCAAATACAAAAGAATGTGAATGACCTAAACAAATTGTAATACAGTGAAGATAAAAAAACAATACAAAACAAGAGGAGTAGTCGTATGAGAGGACTTTCAGACTGAGGCGGCTTGGATACAATTTGTATAAGTCTACTAGTTGCATATCATTTTTAATGTAGAAGTACAAAAAAAGACAGGAGCAAGCACACAACAACAGGCCCACGACGACACAGGTTTGGCCGTTATACAAACTGCATTTCCCTAAAAATTTCAGACCCACAGAAAGGTGAATGAAATTGAAAAAGCAACCTAGCATTTACAAAATTAATCAACAAAATCAATGCGTCATTCTCAGTCATCAATCATACCACTATTGTACTCTACCACAGCACTGTGCACAAACATGTAGTAGCCTGGGTCTACTGTGCTGTGACTCTTATTTGTATTTATTTATTACCTTGTATTCCACTCCAAGAAACATCGTGCATCAATCAGCTCAGATCCAACCGCCGGACAGCAAAGATAAATTAAGTCCTGACTGCATCTGTAGTAGTAGGAACACAAGTGCGTAAATAATTTCTATTATTAGTAAATAACATGGAAGAATTGGCTATCACGTGAGTCTGAACTGAAGTTACTAGTATACTTCAACTCCATGCACATTAGCTTAGAGTCAGCCAAAAAATACATCCAATGCAATGCATGGCATCATTCATTTTTATACCTGTTTTGCTCTTCTTCTCTTTCACTGTCAGAAGATTGATCACAGATGCTGCCGAGCCTTTGTAATGCGAGTCATCACAACAAGTTGACTTCAGTTGTGGATGCCTGCTCAAGTTTCTTTTGACACAGAAGAGTCGTCTCTGAATGCCTGCAGACAGAGGTGGTAGCCTTAACAGTAAGACTCAGCAAGGCAGTTATTATGAGTTGCAGATTTCAAATGAAATAGAGGATGGCTGTAGTCATGTACGGTTCACTTATTATGGAGGGACTGTTAGAGGCTACATTATTGTTATTGTACTATACTCCATCTACAACATCAAATGTATGGCTGCCAAGATGGAATTGTATTGACTTGAGTGGGAGTCAAGAAGATGCAGCAAGACTCTGAGGAGTGCAGTCAACATGGAACATAAATGCACAGGCGTGCAACTCCAGGAGGTAACTAAAAAAGATACAGCGAAAATAAAATGCACAGGTGTGCAACTCCAGTAGGTACATTAAAAGAATGAGTGGTGGGGATGGATTTGGTTGAGCTTTTTATTTTAAGATTAGCAGTTATGCACCAGAAAGTCATTTTTAATAAGAAAATAAATAACACAAATAAAAGAAGGGAAAAAGTCACAATTTAACAGCCTATTGGTCAGGGAAGAGGTGCTCGTCCTCAAACTCTGCGGGTCCGGACAGCAGTAGGTCATGTAACCCAGCAGTGATAAATTCTTCGGGCTCGCTTTCTTCATCCTGCTCTGATTCACGTACAGTATAGTCTGGTGGTATGAAGTGTTGATTCATTTTTATCATTGTCAGCCTCTCGACGCTTTTGGGGGAGAGACTGGTCCTTTTCGATGTCACAATGGCACCAGCAGCACTGAAAACCCGCTCAGAGGCGACACTGGCTACAGGACAAGCCAAATACTTTATCGCCAGCCTGCTCAGCACTGGCCACTGTCTCCTTCTTTCATACCAATAGACCAATGGGCTTTGCTCCATGAACACCTCTGTTGTGTCATCCAGATAGGCCTGAACCATCCGCTCAGTGTTCAATGGTGCTCGGCTTTGCTGCTCCTCTTTCCCCTTTGCAACAGCAACGGACTTACCCATTCCCTTCTGTAGAAAAAAAGCAGTTATGCTTTTGGTTGTGTCTGCTGAATCAGATCGTGTAGGTGCTGCTTTTGGTACTGTTGGTGCCTGCTGGGAAGCGGACGCACCGCTCTCATGCTGTGATGAACTTGCCAGAGTTGCCTCAGGAGGATGGCCTGGAGTACTTTGACTGTCCTGGGCTGGCACTGTCAGGCCTTTAAGTAACAGCCGTTCAGTTTCGAAATCATTAGCTTCCACAGCTATGGAACTTTTGTAATTGGCAACATCCCCATCTGAAAAAGGAATGACTGCGCTACTGCTGACAAACAATTTGTACCGTGGATCCAAGATTGTTGCAGTTATGTAATTTGGATCTGACACAATCATTTTAAGCCTTGCATTTACAGATAAGCGGTTGCGTAAGGCCTTGGCCAAGGTACATGCATCAACTTTTTCTTCGTCACCTTCGTATGTTTCACAGACCTCCTTCAGCTGTTGCTCGAGCATGTACAACAATGGGATGGCTTGGCCCATAGTACAGTCCTCCCTGCTAACTGCACGTGTGAACACCTCAAAAGGTTGTAGCATCTCTGTCAAGCATTTAATGATGTCCCACTGCCACATCTCAACGGTCAGGCTTTTAAGATTAACAGTAGGATCCACAAATCTTCTTGACATTACATAAGCATTCAGTGGTATGTACTGCTCAAAGAGACGCTCAAGCATGAAATAAGTCGAGTTCCAACGTGTTGGGACCTCCTGGATCAGTGCTTTGACTGGCAAATTATGCTCCCGCTGAATGACGCGTAGCAGCTTCCGCGCTTTGAAAGAATGGTTAAAATGCGTGCATATTCTTCTGCAGATGGTCAGTATGGTGCTGACTTTGAGTTCATGTTTCAGAAAGTCTTGCACGACTAAGTTAATGCAGTGTGCCAAACAGGGTACCCTGAAATACTGTCCATCTTTCATTGCCCTCACTACATTACTGCCATTGTCGGTGGCAACAAAACCAATCTTAAGGCCTCTTGGTTTCAGCCATTCAAAGACCTTGCTGTTAAAGTCAGACAAAATGTTGTCAGCAGTATGATTTTTCTCCATACCAAACATGGCTACAGTTGCATGTTTGCGAGTGTCATTGAAAATCCCAGCAACATCAAGAAGGCCTGATGTTAACTTGTCTTTCACACCTGCAAAAGAGATTCAGTGTGCGGTGATGCACATGTAATCTGCTGTGGCTTCACGACTGCTCCACATGTCGGTTGTCAGGTGGATACAATGGACAACACTCTGTTGTAAGGCTTTCCCAATCAATCCCAGCACGTCGTGGTGTAGTGCTGGAATAGCAACTCTTGCAAAATAGTAGCGACTGGGAACGTTCCATTTTGGGGCGAGTGTTGCCACTAATTGCCGAAATCCCACTGCCTCAACAAATGAAAATGGGAGAAGGTCCAGTGCCAACATTTTTGCAAGTTTCGCATTGTACAAACGTGCTGTTGGGTGGTTCCGCTCGTACTTTCCCTCCTGCCTAAACATGCCAGTAATGGTAAGCTGCTTGGTAATTCTGTCTGTTCTGCTAGACGGACCACCTTTCAACGCAGACTTTTCACTCCTTGCCCTTGGTGTCTCCGGCTGACTCTGGTGCCACTGAGAAGTTGCTGATGCTGAGGATTTGGACTGCACCACTCCAGTGCTCATTGGTGTACCACTCCCAGATAGAAGGTCATCGTCTCCCTCTTCTTCCATGAGTGGACCTTGTAGTACTGTATCCTCCCCACCAACACCAGTGCTTACATCTTTTTGTAAGCTTGCAAGGTGGTTCTCCCATACAATTGTGTTTTTTTTTTCATATGGGTCATTGGGCCTCCAGTACCATAGTTTGTACCAATCTTACCACGACTAACATTGGTGTGACAAATGGAGCATATAGCAATGTTCTCCTGATGTGGGTGAACCGTAAAAAAATCCCAGACTGGGGAGCTAAACTTTTGTCTCCTGCCATAGGAAGAGGAGGACCCACTTCCAATCCCGGATGAACTGGAGCCTTTTTGTTGCATTTCCCTATGTGACAGTTCAGTACTAGTACTGCCACTACCTCCTTCTGTTGAGGTGGCGCTTGCGCTGGATGTCGCAGGCTGCGGGGCCTACGCTGATGCAAAAATGGGAGCTGGTGTTACTTTGGGCGCTGAGTGTGTAGGAGTTACACGTGCTACCTGCTCATCACTAATCGCAGCCCTTCTGGATAGGGTGAAAATGCTGGTCTCTACATCCTCTGCACCAGGAATAACGCTTGTGATGATGACATTGTCAGTGTCAGACCCGTCTTTATCACCATCAGTATCCTGTTCACCTACATCGAACTCCGGAAGTTCAAGCCTTGACGGATCCTTCCTTTTTCCCAGCCTGGTCTTTTGATGCCTCTCCTTTGAATGCTCAGTTCTTCGTTGTGGATGCCATTCCTTATCAAGGTCATCTGAAGGGATGCTATGCGAAGAACTCGATGCACTGCCACTAACCCTCCTTTCCTTTCGTAAATTTAAAGACAGTAGATCACCTCCAGAAGTGGCTTCCTCTTCTTCTTGCTCGGAATGAGGCTCTACTTCCTGAACTGCCCCGACATCGGGAGGAACAACTTCCACTATTGCGTGCGGAGACGGTGGTTGTTGTTCTTGAGGAAGTACTATAGCGTGCTGTGGTTCTTCAACAACTACTACTGTGGGATTTGGTTGTTGTTGTTGAACAACTATTGCGGGCGGTGGTTGTGGTTTTTCAACAACTATTGCGGGAAGTGGTTGTGGTTGTTGAACATCTACTGCTGGCGGCGGTTGTTCAGCACTTTCAGCTTGCGTGGATTGTGTGCTACTTTGAGACAGCGATAAGTTAAGTTCAGGCTCAGTATCACTGCTTTGTAACACTAGGTCGGCTACCTCTTCGACCCTCATGTGCTTGGCCCTGGGTTGGTGGCTTGCCCCCGCTAATGCGGATGTGCTGGCTCCAGCTTGCACCACGGACACCGCTGCTGCAGGCGTACGTTTTGGGGGCCCAAAAAAGGTTTGGGGGTCCATACCAGCCTTAAGTGACACTTCCTTTTTCTGTACCTTCTTCTCAGCAACTTTCTTGGTGGTGGAGGACCTGGTAACTGCTCTCTTAGGACCCATCTTCTTCTGATGTCAGCAGCACACAGCAGCACTCAGTAGCACAAATTGCAGAGATGTGTGGTCAGATGAGTCACACACCACACGTGGCGTACAATTGAAGGACGTCCGTCTGGCAGTTGAACGGGCGATGGATGAAAACAGCCAGCACCTCCTCAGTCTTTTTCTGTGCACCTACAAGCAAAGAAGACAGAAAACGTCAGTCAAACAAGCAGTAAGCCAACAACACATGAACAATTGAAAGACACACAGGGCAATGTATAAAACACAAAAAAGAAGACTAATAGTACGAGCACCACAGCTCCCAGCCAGAAATAACCAGTAATAAAGTCAAGCAGGCCTATCATATACCAATATGGACAGAAAAAGGAGGTTGCCTGCTACACATGAGTCATGACAGGTTAATGCAAGGAAAATCAAAATACCCCATGGCTAAGAGTTTGTAAAACTTCACTGCAAAAACACATACAAGTCATAAAATTATTACACACACAAAAAAGTTACCTACCCCCCTGCCCAGACAACCAACTTGGAAATGCAATGGCATACACACATGCCGTAATGATGGTAATTAAATAGACCAAATAGAAACAGCTACATAAAGCAGCCCCGCTAACTAGTAACTAACTACCACCTCTGGGACTCTGTCCTACTATCAGATCAGACCAAAAGCAGGGAGGCCAATGATAAATGCACAAAGGAAGTACCTACAAAATGTCCGCCACCACATGGCCTGTCCAGGAAGACAAAACTACAACCAAATAAGTAAATAACACAAAAATGAGGACTTTTTGGTAGCACAGGGGACACATTAAACATTTTCGAGGAACTTTTATGCAACTCGGGACATATTGTTCGCGAGAATGCAAAATCGGCGTGTTCGGCAACGCGAATCGAGTAAAAAGTCGTTATCGCGTTCCCGAGCCAGTACATTGAGCGCGCGAACAAGACAAAAAAGGTAAGGTCGCGTTCTCACACGGCGCGACGTTACCAAAACTACCCGAGCTGTATTCCTAGGGTTACCTAATGGCAGGGAGTGCCATAATAGCTACACACAAGCAACCAAAAAACTAAAAGTACCACCATTACAAAAAAATGTGAAGCAATCCAAAGCCATACACGGTGTAATTAAAGTTACACCACAAAAATAGTTGATTAACTTGAATGCACCTATGGCTTTGAGTGGTGGTACCTACAAAAGCCTTGGATGGCTATGGCAAAAGAAGAGGACCAGGGAAGGACACAGTAAATGGCCGCCTCCATAGGGCCAGGAGGACAGGGACACCCAAAAACAACATGGAAAGGGGATGCACCCAAAATGGCCTCCACCACATGGCAAAATCAGTCACAAAGGAAGCATACACAAAATGGCCGCCACCACATGGCCTGCCCACCAACAACAACATAGCAGAATCATCACAAAGGAAGTAAGTACACACAAAATGGCCCTCACCACTACATGAAAAGAAAGAGAGGACAGACAATAAATGCCTATGCCAAAGGGACAATGCTTTGCTTCACAAAATGAACACACCAGACACCACCCCCCAAATTGGTCACCCCAACCATAAACAAGAAATCATTACATAGAGGACAGAAAGGAACTGGGAGTGGCCCATGCTCCAGGAAGACAAAACTACAACCAAATAAGTAAATAACACAAAAATGAGGACTTTTTGGTAGCACAGGGGACACATTAAACATTTTCGAGGAACTTTTATGCAACTCGGGACATATTGTTCGCGAGAATGCAAAATCGGCGTGTTCGGCAACGCGAATCGAGTAAAAAGTCGTTATCGCGTTCCCGAGCCAGTACATTGAGCGCGCGAACAAGACAAAAAAGGTAAGGTCGCGATCTCACACGGCGCGACGTTACCAAAACTACCCGAGCTGTATTCCTAGGGTTACCTAATGGCAGGGAGTGCCATAATAGCTACACACAAGCAACCAAAAAACTAAAAGTACCACCATTACAAAAAAATGTGAAGCAATCCAAAGCCATACACGGTGTAATTAAAGTTACACCACAAAAATAGTTGATTAACTTGAATGCACCTATGGCTTTGAGTGGTAGTACCTACAAAAGCCTTGGATGGCTATGGCAAAAGAAGAGGACCAGGGAAGGACACAGAAAATGGCCGCCTCCATAGGGCCAGGAGGACAGGGACACCCAAAGACAACATGGGAAGGGGATGCACCCAAAATGGCCTCCACCACATGGCAAAATCAGTCACAAAGGAAGCATACACAAAATGGCCGCCACCACATGGCCTGCCCACCAACAACAACATAGCAGAATCATCACAAAGGAAGTAAGTACACACAAAATGGCCCTCACCACTACATGAAAAGAAAGAGAGGACAGACAATAAATGCCTATGCCAAAGGGACAATGCTTTGCTTCACAAAATGAACACACCAGACACCACCCCCCAAATTGGTCACCCCAACCATAAACAAGAAATCATTACATAGAGGACAGAAAGGAACTGGGAGTGGCCCATGCTCCAGGAAGACAAAACTACAACCAAATAAGTAAATAACACAAAAATGAGGACTTTTTGGTAGCACAGGGGACACATTAAACATTTTCGAGGAACTTTTATGCAACTCGGGACATATTGTTCGCGAGAATGCAAAATCGGCGTGTTCGGCAACGCGAATCGAGTAAAAAGTCGTTATCGCGTTCCCGAGCCAGTACATTGAGCGCGCGAAAAAGACAAAAAAGGTAAGGTCGCGTTCTCACACGGCGCGACGTTACCAAAACTACCCGAGCTGTATTCCTAGGGTTACCTAATGGCAGAAATTGACAGACACCCGAAACCTGACATACCCCACACATAAACATAAGATTTTCTAAATCAATCCAGTCCATCCATGATTTCCTAATTAGAGGTACACCAGAAAAACAGTTGATTACCTTTCATGACCCTATGACTAGTACCTCTGGCCTACTGGAAGAGTAGGCCACAAGTTTGGAGGCCTATGGCAAGACCAAAGTGGCTGGGAAACATAAAATGGCCGCCAACAACACATGGCCAGGCCAACCACAGAAAGTTATTACAATGAACTCAAACATGCCTACACACTAACTACATGGAGTACTAGGGTCAGCTATTGGCTTAAAAAAATAAAAAAACTTTTTCATTACACAAACAGAAATTCCACAGCAGACATTGCTATTGCATAATGATGACCATAATCCAATGCCAGCCATGATGTTTGTTTACAAACTTGAATAAAAATTTAAACACAGAATTATGATTTTACCCATGGGTACCTCTCTATGTAGCCTGGATGAAATTTAAAAAGAAATACAAGTTGGGACCTCATAAAAGTAGGCACCCATCAATAATTTAAATCAAGGAATGAATAATGTAGTTAAAACATTTTAAATCAAACAAACACAAGTCTACAACATCATACTCACTCATACATTACTGAACTTACTTGAAAAAGAGAATTCAAAATCCAAAAAGTCCTCAGTAAGATTCAAAAAAAGCAGTAATGCAGCCAACACACACAGAAAGTGATCCTGCCAGCTCAAAATCCAAATGAAAGTGACCACCTCATGGACAAAGCACTGGGAGGAGCCTGGTGGACAGGAACAGGAAGTTGTAAACTCCAGAGCCCTTCCTCCTTAATATTCAAAAATACAGTAGAAACAGAAAGAGGACTCCTTCCCCCCAAAAAATACATCCAAAGGTACAACTTTGAGGGGTTTCTCACTTGTTTGCTAACCAAAATGGTAATTTATTATTATGGTTTAACTTTTAACATGCTCGCGAGTTATTCTGTGCAAGATTGCAGGTTCTGCGTGTTCGGCAACTCGATCTTACCAACAAACATACTCGCGCGTCCTTATGGCTTTATCGCGCTTCCAATGACGTTATCGCGTTCGCACAGCTGCACGGAAGGGTTTACAAACATGGTGGCCGACGCGACCGGGAAAAAGCGAACGCAGAACCAAGGTAAGCCATTGCCGCGCACGCGATAATGTTATTGAGCGCGCGACAATGTTATTTAGCGCGCGACAACTACGCTCCGCACCGGATAGCGGAGTTATCGGCAGCTACGCGAACTCCGCGGAACGCGGAGTTGCCAAAACTCCGCAAACGGAGCGTAGTTCTTCGCCCAGGGTTAGTTTTATCACAGATATGTTGAAGGTAGCCCCATTAATAACTTGGCTGAAGACTTAGTTGAACGATGAACTCTCCCTAAATCATGCCATTCTTAAGGATTGTCTTAGTTTAGACACCCAAAATAAAATTAAGTGGTTATCCTACGTCAAACAGGGTTTTCAGAAAATTGGAAGACCTGAGCTTTTTCACTCCCCGGAAAGTGTAATTCGTAGGGACATAGCATTTACGAAGGGGACTATGTTACAGATGCTGTCTGTCGATAGGGAGGAAAGGGAGCTCAGAAAAACCACTGTTAGATCTTTTATTATGGTTGCTAATCCCCCTGGCCCTGAACTTTACTTAGTCTTAGTGAATCGACCCTACCATAGGTTTCTTTTAACGGGTTTTCAATTAAATTTGATTTATTTAACATTGGGTCAACTCACGGAATGGAATACTCCTGATCAGGCACAGCCGTGTTCCTGCGATAATTTTTCAAAGCAGGACACAATGCATTTTGTAATGTTTTGTGGCCATTATTTAGCCGCAAGGAGGAAGTTTCTTGTGCCTATCCTTAGGGAGGCGGGCTTCATTCAAGTGAGGCCCGAACTCCTATACCTGCAACTACTAGACAGTCCGAGGGTTATTTCTCATGTCGCTAGTTTTTTGGTAGGGGCAGCGAGGGAGAGAAATAAGATAATGAAACTTCGTGCTTAAATGTACTCCTATAAAAATGCACTTTTTTTGTATATATTGTCTTTTTAAATAAGTGACCTATCATAACAGTTACCACTCTGTGAACTGATCGTTTTCAACGCTTTTGAATTTTTTACGTTTTTTAAAAATGTGGCTGGATTTTTTTTATATATTTAAAATGTGTGAGTGTAATGGATCGTATTTTGTTCATCATTGTCTTTTTATGATATTGAATTATCGAATAAAGTATTTTGACTGACTGACTGACTGACTTGCATGTTAACGGGTTCCACTGTTATAATATAGTGGCATGCAAGTCACATTATGTTCGGGCAGTCGTAGGATTGTTTGTCGGATTCAGTATAATGGCCGGGGGGAACCACAGGATCATCGATACTAATAATGCTAATATACAAGCCATTGAGTATAAGCGAAAAGTTCCTTTTGTTTTAATACATTTTCATAATAATGATTTTACTTCGGTTCCTAACAGGAATTTCTTAGCACTTTCTAAATTTATTTCCAAATTAGAGGATACCCGGGGCAAAAGTGACAGATTAGAGAATATTTTGGGTGGGGATTTTAATGCCAAGCTCCCAGCAGGCAGATTTAAGAAAGGGGGACCTAATTAATCAAAGGGCCCAAGAACTGAGAGCCCTGTTAGATGAGCATATTTTGAGTAATATAATGGACTTTGGTCAAAATCCCTTATCGCAGCAGGTCCCCACGCACAGAGGACTAGCCAGCACCTCAACTATTGATTTTATTTTTGTCTCTCCTGGCATGGCCGACCGTATAATAACATCTGACACAATAGTAACAGATTTTGGGGATCCTGTAACCGTAACCCTGAAACTAGCATCACAACCTGCCTTCAGTACAACGCAAGGAGCAAAGGACATAAGTGTAGCTACAGATAAATTGAGGTTGAAATGGAAAGACATAGATAAAGCTGGAGCTACTATGTCTTTATTAAGGGACGAGCAGTCATCCAAAGATTCCTGTTTAGATTCCACAACTAGTGGTCAGGCAATTATTACACACTTTAGTAAAATATGCTCCACGGTCAGAACTTTGTTGTCAGCGCCAGCTCCCCGGGGCCCTAAAGACCCTAGGGGTTCGACAACAGTTGTTCTGTGGCAAACAGGAATCTACGCAAGGCCCTAACAGTGACCCCTAGAGTTAGGGCAAATGTTAGTGTAGCAAGGAAAGCATACAAACTAGCTTCAGACAAACGGAGAGCTACACTCTTGGGTGAACGCTGGGAGGCCCTAGCAGGAACTGCCGGAGGGAAATCCAGTAATTTATTCTGGCCTGCAGTAAAAGAACTCCGGAACATGGCCCAACAACTCACCCCAACTAGCTATACCATCGCTAGTAGTTCCTGGGAATCACACTTCTCAAAAATCTATGCCCCCCCATCAAATAACCCGACCCTTGATACAACCGAAGCGACTAGTAACTTAAAGATAAACCTGGTGAGAAGTGGAGGAGGCAATCGCCCAAAGACTTGGAAATGAGGCTCCTGGACCAGACGGGTTGCCCATGGATCTTATTAAATGGAAACCTGATCTCTGGGCTCCAATATTGGTGAATGTTTTTAATAGTTTACCTCAAGCAACAATGCCTGACACTTGGGGCACTAGTATATTAGTCCCCATATATAAGAAAGGAGATTGGTCTGACCTTACAAACTACAGACTGATCTCATTGTTAGACAACAAACTGAAAATTTTGGGCCTCATCATCTACAATAGGTTAATCACATGGACGGAGGAAAGTGGGATTTTATCACCGTGCCAATTAGGATTCAGAAGTAGGGTTGGTACAGTTGAACAATGCCTCAACCTTAAAATAACCATTGATAAATATAACATTGCTTGTTCTGCCCCTATTTATTTAGCATTTATGGACCTGTCATCCGCTTTTGATTTGGTTAACAGGTCAAAACTTTGGTCTATTTTATTGGAGTATGGTTTGGATATTTCCCTGGTCCACTTTTTAGTTTTTTACACACAGATCTAAAGTCCAGAGTGGGAATAGGAATGGGAGGGGAACTACCTGGACCAATTAAAATTGGAAGAGGAGTTAGGCAGGGGTGCATTTTAGCACCCCTACTCTTCATTATCTATATTAACGGCCTCAGCAACCATCTGGGAAAGTCCACCCCAGATGTGCCTTTAATAAATGGTAAACCCATACCCGCTCTTCTTTACGCAGACGATGTGGTATTAATAGGGCGCACACCGAACTCACTCCGTATCCTGGTTTTAAATTTTACAAAGTTTATGGACGACCTAGACTTGCGGGTTAATTTTAAAAAGTCTTACATAATGTCATGTGTGCCATACTTTTCCGTACTTGGGAGTGACCTTTGCTGCAAATGGCTCGTGGACTGGGCATTTGGCCCAGGCCACAAGCAAATTCTCAAAGGCCACTAACTCGATTTTAAGTATCCCTAGACCAAAGAGATCATGCATCATCAAACCGATTGTTAACATTTTTAAATTACAATCTGTCCCAGTAGCAACTTTTGGGGCAGAAGTATGGGGCATTGGGAATAGCACCATTATTCAACAAGAAGAAAATCGGTTTTGCAGGAAATTATTAAGTGTGCCAATTTTTACATCTAATTTTATTGCACACAATGAATTAAATTTTCAATTTATCTCGGACTTTGTTAGTGCCCGACCAGTGCTATTTTGACACTCAGTTTGGATGAATCACTGAGCGACACTGACACAAGAGATAATACCTGGCTGCTTAAGCTGTGATAGGGAATGAAGATCCCATGGCTTTCATATGTGCATACCAACCTGCGCGAAATAGGCATGGACAATATCTTCACTAACCCAAGCCATGTTAGTACAGTCAAGAAATCCGAACTAAAGGAAGCATTATACGCACTTTATTCATCGAGAAGATTTAGGATTGGGAAAAACTAACAGTTGCTAGGTACCTGAACATAGAGGCACCCAGAAATCCTCTTGTATTGTATCCAACATTACCATTGACAAACTGGGAAAGAAGTCTTTTGTTCCGACTAAGGGCTGGTTCCATTAGGTATTTGTTAAATTTTCCTTTGGGTCATCAGCCAAGTACAGCCAAAATGAGTTGCCCCTGTAATGGGCAAAGTATCCAAAATGATCTGCACTTCCTCTTTTCTTGTAATTTCTATTTGAAATATACAAAATGGCTTTTAATACCTTTTTTTTTAAAAATATAGACCTATCACTTTGGACCAATCTTATCAGGAGTTGGTAATACTTGATAATGAGGAAATAATCTGTGGTACTTGCACTTTTTTAAAAATTGCTGTTCATGCACGTAAGATGATGGAAAATGCCTAAAATAATATTTTCGTCCGATTGATTGTTTTTACTATGGAACATAGGTTTTTATGAATTATGTATTAAGATATGTGCTTTTATGAATTTCTGCAATTCGAATAAAGATTTGTGAATTTAATTGACACACAATACATGTACCAATATATTCTTGTCACCTTCTCTAGAGTTCTGGGTGTGCGATAGGCAAGATTTGCAGTGTAGGCAAAAGGTAACAGCATCAACATAAAGTCACAGTGCCTGCACAGTCCACCAATATTGGTGATAAGTAGGTTTAAATCATCTTTTAGGCCTACGGTCTGTGCGAAAAACCCAATATAAACGTAAGATAACAGTGTGGGCAAACAGAACACGTTCTGAAGTGAAATTATTCTATTTGACATAAAATGGGCAAAAATCGCAGTCAAGTCATAGAGTAGTGACATAAACATGATTAACGTACAAGATAATAATAAAGGCTTAGTAGTGTAGGCAGAAGAACACAGTATACAAGCAAGAAACAGAAAAGGAATACCATACCAAGTTCTGAAGCAGAAATGCTCCTTGTTAATAGGTGGTGGACTAAATAGCATGTAGCATTATGTGCTGCAGCAGGACATTGATCAAGTTGTAGGCTTTCAAACTTGGTATGATGCTCAGAAGTGTTTTCTATCAATGTAGAGTATGGAGCTCACAGAGAAAGGGGGAGGGCACTTTCATCAGTAGTGGAGCAACTTTGTGTCCCTCAGTGACAACAGAGATTTCATGTGTTTAGTTTCCCCTTTCACTCCTGATCATGCAAGACCCTTTTCACACAATTGTTGATTTGGCAGACACTTAGCAAGGCTCATAATCTTGAGGGATGAGATCTTGACAAGTTACCTTGAAGCAACCCCATGAGGATATCTGGAGCAGGTATTGTTGGGCTGAAGAGAAACTAAGACAAACAATGAGAATGGCCAGCATAAGAGTTATAAAAGGGACGACTGCCTCTTGAATACATCCCGCTCCAACATGGTTTTCGTGTTGACATATCTAAGGTTAGGCCCAATGAACAAGTGAAGTGGGCGTGCCCCAATCCAGGGAGTTGTAGTGATAAGAATTAGCGGGGCTCAATGTATATAATCAATTGTGGTCAAATCATTGGTTTGACTTTTAATCACTGTACTATGAGCTGATTCATGTTTATAGGTGTGAATGAAGGTGTTAAATCTCTAGATCGCTTGAAAGGGTGTCCTTGTGCTAGTACTATTCTCTCCGAGACTGTGCATATTGAAGTCACCCATCATAATTATATCCGATAAGTCCTCATAGATTAATTCCTCCCAGAGGGCAATCCTCTTTTCTGTTTTTTCCAATGTCTCTCTACTCTAGCATGGAAGTTAAAGTATGCATTTATTATTAAGATTGTCAATATACCTCAATTAGCTCTGTATCCTTCGACAATACCAGCTTGCAACATTTCTGATTTGACTTTTATTTCTTTGATAGTGAGTTTTGCTGCCTGTCTTATGTATGTGGATATGCTAACAAATGCCCTTTCAAAGGAGTGGACCTTTTTTGCAGGATTATGAATCACCGCAAAGCCTGGTATGAGTGTAGGTGTAATGGACCAGGTTTCCTGGAGGCAGACAATGTCTGCTTCAGTCAATGGAGTGAGTATGGCCTTGTGCTGTAGGATCTTTATAATTCCTGCTACATTCAATGACAACATTTTTGTTGTTGCAGCCTGGTGGTTCGTGCTTTCCACGGCTGTGTGGCTATTGCTAGGAAAATCTAAGTTTTTCCCATTCAAGGTTTACGTCAAACCGGCTACAGTTATTTGGTCTTTCACTTGCTGTTCCTGGCAGAATGAGTACCCTTTGTTCTCTTGCAAACACCTTGGGTCAGTACTGAATAATTATATTTCTGAACCAGAAATAAGGTTGCCGGCTTGGTGTATCCAGTAGGATGCCTTTTTTGTGTGCTGTAAATGGTGGATGCCGACCAGTATTTCTGGCAATGTGTTTCTTTTTCAGCATCTTTGGCCAGAATTATGATTTCCTAGTAGGCAAATTGCTCTTTTTCTGATAACACCCCATTTTTCCAAGTTGTTACTGTGAAGTCTCTCAATTCTCCTTGACCTGTGTATTTCTATTGGATTATTAATATGTCTTTGCTTTTAATGGAAGCTAATGAGGGTATATGCTGCAAGAGTTTAAGTATATTGGATTGATTAAGGACATTTATTTATCTGATTCGTACTGTGGGGTAAACATTGTTTTTTGTGGTTCCCCCTCTTATTCTGGACTAGGTCTTTTTGTGTCATGAGTTCAAAGCCAGATATCGATTTTTGTCGGCTGAAGGCTGTCCACCAATGTCTCATGCTTGGCCCGCCTGATGTTGCTGAGCTTATTATTGTAATACTAGTCCCAGTACAAGGGCATTCTACATTCCCTTCACTTGGTGATTCCTTGTGGTCCTTGCACATTGCTTGTAGGCTTCTCTTATGGATATCGAATGACCCTCTAGTTGTATTTGGCCTGCTGTCTCTGAGGGGAACGCCCACTTTTCTTGTGCATTTCTGATCGTGTTTGAGATATTCTCCGGCCTCTCATGCTTGGGTCATCTAGTGGCCTCTAATCTCACAGTGGTTATAGTTTGGAAACTTGGCCAAGTATAAGGGCATTCTTGATTTCCTTGGCTCATTAGTGCCTCCCTGTCCTTGCATACTGATATTTGGTCCTCCTGGGGGTCCCTGAAGTCTATCCTTATTGCGTTGCTGCTTTCTCTAACTTGTTGTTGCACTGCTTATGCATATGTGATCATATTTGAGGTGAAAGTGGCGATCTGCTCTCAAGATTCTTGGGCTGTATTTTGAGCCATGTTTGATTGCAAAATTGGATAGAGGGTCTTAGTTGGTCTGTCTGTATTTGTTGGTGAGCTTTTCACTGCTGGTGGAGTTTGAACGATTTTTTTGCTGCCTTTTCTCACATATTGATTGTTCTGCATTTTATTTATGTTTCTTACGGTGTTTTTTGGCTCTCCATTCCATGAGAGCGGCCTGGAATTCTGAGTCATTTCCCAACCTTCGTTATAAGGCCCTGTCCCTAACTTCTCTTTCGGGGCTGATCAGTAGTGTTTTTAGTGGTGATATCTCCTATAGTGGAGTCTGTTTTCAGTTTCTCCGGCTCCTCCTCTGCTGCTATGTGGTTATCCTTTCCCCTGTTTGTTCCCAAGTTCCACTTCCCGAGAGACATGTGGTCCTGGCTTGTAGTGCTCTCTCAAATCAGTGACCACTGGTGAAAGAACTATTGGTATAGTAGACACTTTTTCTACTATTTCTGGGAAATGTCATTCATTTGTGCCATTGTGAGGGCCATTATTTGTATTATTTCCATATGAACTTCAGGTTTATGAGACGGCCAAGTCAGAGCATGTGTGGCGGCAATCTGAGTTGAGTTGATTGACCTCTAATAACTTATCCTGGATAGGGGATCCCAAACATTAAAGTCATTAATAATCAGGCTATTGCAGAAGGGAGATTCAGGTGGTAGGTGTGTAAGCATGCAGCCCTGAGGGAGGCAATTATTACTTTCAAGAATTAGAGATATGCCTCAGCCTCAGGGCCATTAAATTGTGCACACTGTCTTTCGATAGGCTACAGTTATTTCCCCCGCCTGTCAGTGTAATTGTGTCTGTCAATTTTAGGCCTCATGTACAATATTTTGAGGCATGGCAGCACAGCATGCCTTTCTGCTGTGCTTGTTGCATCAAAAGAAAAGGCCAGGATTGAGCTGGATCTATACGATGCTCTTGGAACATCTAAGAGCCGGCCCTATCCCAGTAGGACTGCAAGTGAAAAACATACCAGTCATATTTGTGAATCACCCTGAATATTTGGATGACTTTAGCCATATTGGAACAAAATGCTCATGAGATTGAACTTTTTTATCCACCAAGACAGCATCAAAATTGAGCCTTGACACCTTGCCTGCGGCACCGATTCTCCCCCGGTGCTGAACATTCCATTCGCGGGTGTGGTCATGACGGAACGGTTCCGTCATGAGCACAGCGTGACCGATGCTCATGACGGAACCGTTCCGTCATGAGCATCGAGCATCGAAGGGGTTAAGGAGCTGGAACTCATTAAGGAACTTGAAGAAGCTTTATTATCTAATGAGGCTTTTGAAAATGCCCAAGCACTTTTGAACAAACTAGAAAATGATAAGGCAGTGTTTAAGAAAAACGCTAAAGACTTTAAGAGAGCCATACTACAGAAAGACATAATTAATTTCAGTGAGAAGAAAGCATATCCTTAAAAGATTTTTACAAGCAACTAGAACATACAAGAGCTTTGAGACAACTCCCAGGAAGAAGTAGGAAGAAATGCATTACTTTTTCAGACACTTAATCATACTGTGACAGCTCAAACGAATCTGAGCCCTTCACTAGCGCCAAATACCATAAACATGGCCAACCCTTCCAAGTTCAGGAGCTTTTTAGAAAGAGGCCAAGGACACCCCTGGGGATGCAACAGAGGCAAACAATGGTTCAACGCAAACCAATACTAGGACGAAATCACCACAAGGAGGCAGACGTACAGATGTTTACAGCAGAGATGATTCCCATATATAACTTATCGAATCGGAACCTAGACCATGATGAGACCACATTATTATGCAACGGTTTGTCATTTATTCCAACTACTCGCCCTGATTTTATTCAGACAAGATTAGAGATGTTACAACTATTTCGCAAGAGTCGACTGCAAATATTCTCCTCTGAACATACCAGTCACGCAGAAACTAATTAATCTGGCCTGAAAGAACCCTCCACTTTCTATCTATCAACCAGCAGTATGCTGATTGAACTCCAAACATTTAAAAAAAATGTTTTGAGGCACATAGAGCATTGGAAAGGAAAAAGATATACGTAAAGTAGAACTTAACAGAAAATGTAAAAGATGCATTAACAAAACTTAAGGATGACCAAGATATAATTATCAAGCCTGCTGATAAAGGTGGAGGAATAGTGATAATGGACAGGAACAACTATGAGAGAGAGGTGCTTCGTCAACTTGATAACCAAGATTATTATAAAAGAAACAGGGACAATCCCAGTAGTATGGTCACACCAAAGCTACTCGACTTGATCCAGGAAGGAAAAGAAAATGGAGGGCTTTCCAAAAAGGAAGCAAAATATTCACTGAACAAAAATCGGAAAATGCCCTTAATACACACTCTTCCTAAAATACCTAAGGACCCCATCAAGCCACGAGGGAGACCAATAATTTCAGGGGTGAACTCCATTTTAGAAAGACCAGCTAAGTACATCAACACATTCCTGAAACCTCTCATCTCCTCAATTCCAAGTTACTTTAGCAATACCATGCAAGAGATTAGTATCTTGGAAGAATTGCCATTCACAGACACTTTTGTCCCCCTTGACATTGTCAGCATTTACATGAACATTCCACAAGATGCAGGTTTAGAAGCATTGGAGATCTTTCTTGACAAAAGGGCCCGCCCACACGAAGTCCCAACAGTCAAGTCAAGTCAAGTCAAAGAATTTATATAGCGCACTACGTACCCGGAGGGTTTCAAGGCGCTTAGGAAGGGGGAGGAGGATTACTTGTCAAATATCCACGTTTTAAGTTGCTTTCTGAATGCTAGGTGGTTCTGGGTAAGGCGAAGGTTAGCGGGGAGTGAGTTCCATGTTTTAGCAGCCAGGTATGAAAAGGATCTGCCTCCCATGGTGGTCTTGTTGATGCGAGGTACAGTGGCGAGGGCTTGGCTGGAAGAACGTAGTTGGCGGGAGGGGGTGTAGAAGGACAGTCGTGAGTTGAGGCATTCTGGACCGATGTCGTAGAGTGATTTGTGTGCGTGGGTAAGCAGTCGGAAAGTGATCCTCTTATTGACGGGTAGCCAGTGGAGGTCTTTAAGGTGACCAGAGATGTGTTCCTTCTTAGATATTACAGTGAAGTCCGAAAACTCTCTAATTTTCACAACTTTGTATACCAAAAATATGGATAGGAACACTGTTCTGCACTACTCTAGTTTCCACCATTGAAATTTACGTGACAATCTTCATTATAGTCAATCTATCAGGATTACGAGGAATTGTTACAAATATGAAGACTACTTCAGCAATGCAAAAATGCTGCTGAATAAACTACACCAGCAAAATTATTCCCGGAAACCTTTGAAAAGGGCTTGTTATATTCTCCAAGAATCACTGTTGGTTCCCAACTAGCGCAAAAGAAATAATCCTTTGGTGTTTGTAACCAAATTTTTTAGTGTAACAAATGAAATAAAAAGGATCATTCGCAAGAACTGGACTGAGGCTGCCGGAGCACCGTGTTTGGAGTGCTGCGCTGTGCAAAGGGGACGCCGGTGCACTAAAAAAACTATTCAGAGCAGCTTGAAACCTGGAGCTCGGAGCCGCCGGCTGGATCCGAGGTAGTATGGCTTTCGTGTTTTGTTTTGTTACATGTGAGCACGAGCTGAGGGGAGAGACAGTTGGAGGCATTTAGAGGAACCCGGTCTGGGGAGGAAAAAAAAAAGTTTGCTGATACTATACCATACAGTCGGGACAATTTTTGCTGGCTGTGGAGTCTTTCTCTCGGTCCGGTATTAGAGAGGATGGGCTGTCCCCGTGGATTTTGGTTCTCCCTCGTGGCGTAGAAACAGCAATGGCTCCTAAGGGAAGAGGCGCAAAATTAAAGGCTGCTGCCATGGCAGCCGCAGCTACGGGAATCCAACGACATCCAATGTATCAACTGATGCAAATGACCCATGTACCCTAAGCACCCCTGAACCACATAGCAGTAAAAGTGGTGAGGATGGACTCAATCCTCACAGGGTCTTAAGTGGGCAGACAGGGGCTCAATCAGATGCAGGAGTAAAAGAACGCAGAGTACCTGACATCTTTAAGAGGAACAACGTGCCCGGCAAACAAACTGTTGCTATATCTACAGGCTCAGTTGTTGGAAGTGAAGTTACCTCTGGAACAATTCCTGAGCTGAGTGTGAGGGCACTATCAGTATTGACGCCATTACCTGGAGATGTGGAGGATAAGATGGCCGAATTGTGTCAGGCTGTGGCCGGTGTTAGGGTTTCGCCTAAGACGGCTATAAATCCTATTAAAAAAAAAAACAGACGTGGGCCTACCTGCCTCTGTGAAGGTGGTTCCTGGGACTTCTAAGTCTTTGGTATCAGTATTTCAATTGAATAGGAAAGATGATCTTATTAACCAGGATAAAGACACAGGAATGGTGTTTGTTAATGATGGAGAGTCAACTGGCTCTGGGGTGCAATTCTACTCTATGTCAGATCTATCTCTTATGTCAGAGAATGAGAATGACAATGAAAGAACAAGCTTTTGAGGTGATTGGGCGGAAGATGACAATTTATCTCCTGAAGATGATATTCTAAGTTTAGACTACGTCATAAAACCAGGAGGATCATGGTACAGTCCGTAAAGTGTGTGAACCATCGAAATCACTTATAACCGCTAGACCCTGCAAGGTTGAACAGCCTCAATGGGATACTATGCCCGGTGCGCAAGTTGGCCTAGGAGAAGCAGTCGATAAAGTTGAATTAGAAGGTGAGATTACACTTACAACAATCTATAAAATCATTATGGCGCATAGAGAGGAAACCAAAGCCGAAGGGAGCGGTACGCAAGCTGCAGAACACTGTACGTCGCAATGCTAAATCATGTACAGAAGTTACCACCAGAGAACAAGAAGAAGAGGAGTGGATCTCCTCTGTTGAGGATCAATTATCTGTGCAAAAATCCTCTATAAGCATATTACAGAAAACCGGACAGGATGTGGATTGGAAACTTACTGATATAGTAAATCACGCATGAAGAAATAACTTACGTGTCCTGGGCATACAGGAAGGTAGTGAAGGGAAGGATACGCAACGGTTTGTGGTAGAACTTTTTACAACTGCCTTCCCTGATCTAAAGGTTTGGAATTGAGACAAGGAGATCATTAGAGCTCATAGGTTCCCGTTTGTGCAGAGACGAAACTCAGGAGGTAGGGTGAGAAACCAAGAGCAATTCTCATTTATCTTCACAATTAAATAATTCGAGAAATTCTCTATGATTTGGCTAGGCCAGCATGGCCCAGGAAAGGCAACGGGTGGGTATTTTTGTGCGTCCGGACTTTTGTCAGGTGACTGTACAGCAGAGGTGGTGTTTAAGGCAATTGATACCATCCATCCAAGCAAAAGGGGGACAGGTGTTTTTATTAAACCCTGCAAAAACTTAAAGTGATTTATAAAGGGAAAATGATATATTTTCTTTCTGAAATTAAGGCACAGGAATGTTTGGATACAATGTGATGTATATTCCAAAATTTTATTTGGGCTTCTTTTCCTGTGCTATTAGAACTGCCATTAGTTCTCCCATCTTCTTTTTTTCTTCTTTTTCCTGTAAAGATTGATGATATGGTTTAAAGAGAAAAATGTTTATGAGAAAGGGTAACTATAGGTTGGGTGATGGGTTATAGAGTGCATACAGGATACAGGACACAGGGTATAGGTCGGGACACAGCGGGACTCAATCACTACACGATCACTCACCATCACTTAGGACATTGTCCTTAAGCCTCTGTTGGGTGGGTTCACTGAGGGTGGGGGTGGCTGAGGAGGGGAAGGTGGGGAGGGCAAGGAGGGTTTGGTGCGGGGGGCAAGGAAAACCAGTAAAAGAATGTTTTGAGCAAATCAAGTTAAAGAGTTTGTCATTTTGTATTACTTTTGATGACGTAGTTATTTATGTTGTGAGCATTGCCTGTGTCATTTTGTCTAGCGCATTTTTGTTTAGATGTGAAAATGGGTAAATTTACAATTTGCTCTTGGTACATTTGTGGTCTTAATGATAAAAGAAAAAGGGGTATAATGGCTCAAATATTGAAACCTATGAGGATTGACGTTTTGTGTATTCAAGAAACTCATATACCTTGGAAGAACAGCAGCTGGTTTAAAGAATTCGGATTAGAATTAGTAGGCTGTACCCGTCAAGGCTCTACTACAGGGGGAGTAGCTATACTAAAGCGGTTTGGGTTGGGGCAATGCAGACGAGTTAAAGAAGACCCGTTGGGTCGCTGGGTGATCATGGAATTACAATAGGAGGCTACATCGCTGACCATATGTTCCATTTATGGGCCTAATGTTGACGATCCGGCTGTTTTGAATCAACTGAGTATTGAGTTAACATTATGGCCCCCTCTGGTAGTGGATTTTAATTTACATCTGGATGGGACATTTGATATATCTAGTAAATTTTTATATGTAGGCAAGAAGAAAAATGTGTTTAAAGCCACTCAAGGTATTATTGATGAATTTGGGCTAGTGGACGTAGGGTATGTAAAGGGAGGGGGTACTCCCGGGAGCACTTTTTTCTCTGCTCTGCACCAGAAGCATTTTCGGTTACACTATTTCTTCGCTTCAGCTGGATTTATTAATACTGCTGCAAACTTTAGATTTGAAACTATCCCTAAATTAATCTCTGACCACAACCCTATAACCCTTGACATAGACATTAATTTTAGAAAATCTCCGAAGCCCTGGTCTTTCGAGCAGAAGCTTCTCTTCGACCCCCTTTATGTTGAACATATGGGTAAGTGGATCCCTGAGTTTTTTTAGAATAATAGAGCTCCAGCTTCAATTGGTATTATTTGGGATGCCTTTAAACAGGGGTTCGAGGAGAAACCCTAAGCTATTCACTTAATAAGCAGTTGGAAACTAGGAAGATGGACGAAGGAGAAATGACCAAGCTCCAAGAATTGAAATTAAATTAATGATTGCATGTAATAGAGGGATCTGTATTGAGGAAATTTCAAGGGATTTAGCGGTACAGAAAGCCAGGATTTATCAAGGCTTCGCTGCAAAATTGGCTCAACAAATAGCAGCTTTTAGATCAGAGCTGTATGAAGTGGGGGAAAATTCAGGAAAGCTCTTAGCCAAAAGACTTAGTCAGAAGGCGGTATCTGCCAATATGGACAAGATCATGGATAATTCAGGGAAGCTATATTTTAACCCATCAGATATACTAGGGGTTTTTCACAAATGTTACTGTAATTTATACACGGATGATCTTTGTAGAGACATTGAAGGTAGGCTAACTGACTTCATCAATTCCCTACCCAATACTACTCTATCATTAGAAGAAGTAGAACAATTGGATTCACCCATTACGTGGGAAGAAATAGAACTATCCTTACTGTCACTAGCTTCTGGCAAAGCTGTTGGACCTGATGTTATCCCGCTCACGTTTTTTAGGCTTTTTCGCTATATTTTAAAACAAGTGCTAATTATATTGTTTGCAGAAGCCCAAAAATGAACGGCTCCACCATCCTGGCAAGAATCATTAATTACTGTTTTTCTCAAAAAGGATAAATCCCCTTTGCTTCCGTCCTCATTTCGTCCTATTTCATTGATCAACGTGGATAGCAAGGTTTATTCCAAGATCTTAACCTCACGACTTTCTAGAATCATTACACCACTTGTGTCGAATTGTCAGCATGGGTTTATTCCTGCACGTGACACAGTGGACCATATCCGCCGTTTGATCACTTTTTTGGATTGGGCTCAGGCAACCCGCTCTAATAGCATTCAACAGGGTTGCTTGGCCATACATGTGGGACATTTTAACTAGAAAGGGACAGGGCCCGGGTATGCTAACCGCTTTAAGGACAGTCAGCCAGATGCATCAAGCATCTATTTTACGATTCCATATTAGCGAAAAATAAGGATTCGCAAATAAGGAATAGCAAAATGCTATGCATGAAGAAATCGGATAAAAAAAAGCAATTTCTTAGAATTCTTTAATTGCGACTCGCAAATTGCGAGTCGCAATTAAGGAATACCTCCCCATTCATTCCTACGGGCCTAGAGGCCCATAGGAATGAATGGGAAGACAATCTCAATTTGCGAATCGCAATTAGCGATTCGCAAATTGAGATTGCGATTTCAACGGTGCAGGGGTGTCCAGAGGACACCGTGTTGCACCCCTGAACTTGATCTGTGCACATATGTTGCATACACACATGCCCTTAGGACATGTGTGCGCAAACATGAAACTTTGAAACTTTGAAACTTTGAAACTTTGAAAAATGCACTTTAGTGCATTTTTCAAAGTTTTTGCAAATTACCATGAAGTTGTACTTCGTGGTAATTTGCCTGCCCTATTAGCTAATTCATTATTTTTGAAACTTTCATGCATTGCATTTAAGGAATCTCAATTTGAGATTCCTTAAATGCAAACAATCGCAATATAGCGAGTTCTCAATTTGCGATTTTTGCATTTGGGATGATGCATCCCAAATGCAAAAATACCGGTCGCAAAGGGGCAGATTCTGAGAATCTGCCCCTTTGCGACCCGTTTTTAGCTTGATGCATCTGGCTGTGTGTATCTTGCCCCTACTGCATCTATTTGTCTTAATGCTCAAACTTCGCTTCCATTCTCAATTACCCGTGGTACGCGACAAGGGTGCCTGTGGTCCCCGTTTTATATTGATCATTTTGTTAATCGTTTAAATTTGGAAGAAAAAATAAAACCAATCTACTTAGCCCATACACACTATAGAGCCTTAGCTTATGCTGACGACATTGTGGTTGTTACGAAAGATATTGAGACTGCGCTGCCAGCTTAACGATCTAGCTGCACTTTCCTTGGGTATAAGCTGAATCTCTCCAAAACTCAGGGGCATATTACCAAGCAATAGCGATAATTATCGCTATTGCTTGGTTAGCGTGAAAAATTTACAGCTGAGCTGCGGCGATTTTTACCGCAATTAAACCTTGGTATTACCAAGGTTTATCGCAAAAGCGATAAAAATCACGCAATGCATGAATATCGCTGAAAAGTCAGCGATATTCATGCATTACCGAGCTAATGCTCTTAGCCATGTTATCCACCTCCCATTGGATAACATGGCTAAGAACTGCTCAGGGCAGGTGTTAGCTTTTGGAGATATTCCCGCGAATATCTCCAAAAGTTGGTAATAGAAGATAACGATGTTAGCGACTGTTTTCAGTCGCTAACATCTTGGCACGCCCACTTTGCATGTCATTAGTGATAAATATCACTGACATGCAAAGTGGGGCCCAAGATGGTCGCTATCTCCTACTAGCTGTCGCTAACTGGTGTTAGCGACAGCTATGTAATAGGGAGATCATTTTATCTCCGCTTTCTTGGCTTTTAAAGCCAAAAAAGCGGAGATAAACCCCCTTGATAATATGCCCCTCAGAACTGCTGTTTTCTCCAAAAACTAACGTCTGCTAAATTCTTGACTTAGCCACCCCTAGCATAGGGGGTGGATTGTGCTGATACGACCAAGGTTATCGCCCTTTTGCATGGAACATCGCTGGGAAACCAGCGATGTTCCCTGCAAAAGGGAAATAACCTCACTATCTCTGGTATTTTGATCGCCATGTAGTAAGGCAGTGTTAATTACACGCTACCAGGGTGATAAAAAGCAGAGATAGCTTTCGATAATCTAATTATCGCTAAGCACGGCCAGCGATAATTATCGCTGGCCGTTGCTAATATGCCCCCAAGTTTTTCGTCATTTAGGGGCTTATTTAGGAGAGCCTTTCATCACTTTTGCACCACGTCGAGTGGCACATGCAAGACGCAGGGCTCTGAATTCGATTAATGAAGTCAAGCAAAGCCATGCTTCAAGTGGCCTCATAAACCATGAGCAAGGCAATGCAGCGCAAATCAATGCATCACCTTCCTCTGCTCACGGGAGGCGTTCCATTGGCACTGTGGTGGGTTTTCCCACGTAACACCTATGGAATTTGATGCTGCCCGGATTTACAAAATCATATACAACTGGGGAAGTGTCAAATCTCCATGCCTCCTAAGGTGAGGCGTAACAAGGAGAAATATTTCTCCTCGTTTTTTTCCTTTTTCTATTTGTACAATTTTGAGGCAAACATGGAAAGAAGAAAATGCCTCTTAGGATTGTTTTTGTGCAGCAGTTTCCCCCTGCTGCTCAGAAACAATCATATGGCTGAGATACCCGCCACCCCCTCTCAACACAATCCCCAAAAGGAGGGAAACCGGAAACAGTTCTTGAAGTTTTTGGAAGTGGGAGGGAGTGACCCTCCCGGCCGTATTTATTAAAACAAAATTAAAACATTAAACGTTTCATGTTATGTACAATTTCATTACCACATTGCGCTGTTTGGCTAACTTTAACATATTCTCTAATACAGAGGTTCTCCTAGCCGAACTAGCATCCTACAAAAACATTCTCTAGAAATATTGAAATTGTACATCCTAACGTTTAAGGGCCAACAGCAAGGTCATAACCGGTGTCAAGATCCCTAACCAGACTTACCCCTCCCACTTGGGAGGGGCGACAGCACGGAGGCTTACCTCAAGTGCAACTACTACCAATTTCCCTTGACTTGACGGGGGCACTTAAGAACTCGACGCCAGTTAAAGGTCGTTCGAATACTCGTGTGAGGTATCTAGAAGGTATCGTAGACCTCCCCCCAACCCCACACAACTTACCGCATCTGCCGTCGCAGATGTCCCTGGCCCCGGGAAATTCCCCAGGAGGGGGCTGTAACCCCTCCTACACAGGAAGGGGCCTTGACCGCCTTTCCTTTACTTCCGGCGACCCATCCTTAGACGGGACCGCCTCCCCATTGAGGGGCCAATGGCCACCTCACCCGAGCGCTCCCATCCGTGTTGGGTGACGCCCACTCATAGGGATCTTCTAATTAGTGCTCACCGATCATGACCTTACCGCCTACCAAAAATAAATACGACAATGCTAATAAAACCTATGAAAACATTGGTCACTACGACCGAAAGAGCATGCTTAAAATTCAACACTATATCGAATCATTTTAATCGCAAAAACCTACACAACATACACCAGTCTTTAATATAATCAACATCAACATGATACTATCACAACCTGTAAACGAAACAGAAACATAATTATCGATCAACTTTATTACAAACAACTGGCTGTCCTCAGGGGCTGGTGGGTGGGTCAAAATTGGCTCTTCGTTCTGTCCCGAGCTCACGTGTAGCGAGGAGGTGCAGCTTCAGAGCACAAGAACAAGAGGACGTCTTCCAGTCTTGCGTCCCTTTTTATCCGTCTTCAGGGCGGGCGAAAACCCGCCCCGGCCTGCCCCGAGGGCGTGGCTGGCTGCGTCAGTGTCTAGGCCAGCCCACTCTAGGGCGGGAAAAGGCGCGCCCCGGCTACGCCGCTTCGGGCATACCAGCCGAGACGCGCCTCCCGCCCAAAAATGGCTTCCCGGGGGGATCGAGGCACTCCGCCATACGTTCGGGGGGACCGAGTGGTCGCCCCTTTCCATATGGCTGAGATACCCGCCACCCCCTCTCAACACAATCCCCAAAAGGAGGGAAACCGGAAACAGTTCTTGAAGTTTTTGGAAGTGGGAGGGAGTGACCCTCCCGGCCGTATTTATTAAAACAAAATTAAAACATTAAACGTTTCATGTTATGTACAATTTCATTACCACATTGCGCTGTTTGGCTAACTTTAACATATTCTCTAATACAGAGGTTCTCCTAGCCGAACTAGCATCCTACAAAAACATTGAAATTGTACATCCTAACGTTTAAGGGCCAACGGCAAGGTCATAACCGGTGTCAAGATCCCTAACCAGACTTACCCCTCCCACTTGGAGGGGCGACAGCACGGAGGCTTACCTCAAGTGCAACTACTACCAATTTCCCTTGACTTGACGGGGGCACTTAAGAACTCGACGCCAGTTAAAGGTCGTTCGAATACTCGTGTGAGGTATCTAGAAGGTATCGTAGACCTCCCCCCAACCCCACACAACTTACCGCATCTGCCGTCGCAGATGTCCCTGGCCCCGGGAAATTCCCCAGGAGGGGGCTGTAACCCCTCCTACACAGGAAGGGGCCTTGACCGCCTTTCCTTTACTTCCGGCGACCCATCCTTAGACGGGACCGCCTCCCCATTGAGGGGCCAATGGCCACCTCACCCGAGCGCTCCCATCCGTGTTGGGTGACGCCCACTCATAGGGATCTTCTAATTAGTGCTCACCGATCATGACCTTACCGCCACAGGTCCGGATAGTTGACCGGCTATCCGGACCCCCCACAAAACTCCTACCTAAAGGTCATGTTTTAACGTCTTTAACCAAGCTAAGAAGTCTCCTATGAGTAACTCATTCCCCACCCGCGACAAATGCACACCATCCCCCAAATACATACTGTCATCATTAATACAACTATGCGAGATAGAATGCAATGTCTTGGAACGGAACAACCTACTCACTTTGTTATTAAGTTTTCTAACAGAATGGTTCAAAGCAGGAATCGAGATAGCCCCCCGCCACACTTTTCGTGGGATCATATGAGACCACGCAATTATGCACCCCGGAACTTTCCTCGCCAACCAACTTACAGTGGAAAGCATTGCCTCTAGGAGAAGTCGTCTACCGGTGGTGACCAAATCATTGCCCCCTAAATGTACTATTACTATAGACGGCGGTGACCTCGTCCGCCCTAACAAACCCTCAAAGAATGCTTGAAACTGGTCAATACAGAGACCGCCCCTTCCGTAGAAGGACACTCTGTACCCGTATTCCCCAGGTACGTGAATCATGTCACCTGCTTCGAATACGTCTGCGGCACGCCTCACGTATGAGTGGCCCACGACCCACACCTCCTTTCTCACAGCCGGTGATGTCTGACCGCTGGCCTGGTGTTGGGTCGACTGCATAGTCCGCCCTGCCTCGTAGGCTTGCGCAACTGAAAACCAAACAAAAGACAAGAAGCGTGAGTGCATTATTACAGCTTCACAACATGTGCAACCGCACATATCTCTTATAACAATTGGAGGACCAACGCCCCACTCGTTTTACTTGTTCAACATTAAGACCCCTGGCTGTAGCTTCAGTGGCAGCCCCTATTCGAAAGGAATGGGTCCCGAATTCGCCCGGGTCTAAGCCCGCTGCGGTAATAGACATCGCAAGCACCCGCTGAAACTGAAACTTCGTCAGTGGGGTGGCGTCCGCGTGTCTCAACAATGTCCCCCCCCATGATGCCACCCTTCGTGCTAGGTAATCTTCTAAACACTGTACCGGACACATGGAGGACCCGGGGATCCTGCGAATGATCGTGCAGTCCCCCATCCCATCTTGATCGGTCTTGGACCTGACAAAGGAGACAATCATCGCTTCACCCCTGATCTGAACGTGTTCCCGGCACAAACCCCCCACCACATCCTGTTTGTTCCTTGCAACCAGCTCACTTATCCTCATCGCCCCGTGAAATGCCAGCGTAAATGCAGCTCGGAACAAACATGCCTCGAATTGAGACGAGCATGTGGTGGGGAGTGTGGCCAGCAACTGGGACAACCTATCCAGACCTATCGGTCGCCTCTCATCTACTCTGCGACCCTCCAGGCGTTGCCACCCACGCAGCGCCTTTTGTACCACAAAAGACGCTGTCGGGTCCTGGATATTATGGGCCCTGGCAACAAAGGAAATGGCAGCACGATGCCTTTGGGCCGTAGCCACCGACTTCCCAGCCCTACGCAAAGACATCAGAAAATGTACTACCCATTCCTCCTGACCCCAAAGCCCCTCTCTCTCAGTCCCCAAAAAGGCTAAATAGGCCCGAAACGCCCCTTCATATGCCTTCCTCGTCCTTGGCGCTAGACTCTCTCCCACGAGGTGACGAAGTTCGGGGCACCGAGAGACCATAGAGCTTCGGGGAAGGGTGCCGGCTCTGGGTCCGCTGAGGGAAGGAAACCCGAGAAAGCCTGCATTTGAAAACGAGACAGTGCATCAGCCGCCTGATTCATCACCCCTGGGACATGTTTTGCTCTGAATATCACGTTCAGTTGCATACACAGTAAGACAATTTCTTTGAGCAGCCTTAAAATCAGTTTACAACGGGCTGCCTGACTATTGATGCATTCTACAACGGTCATATTGTCAGACCAAAACACGACAGAATGATCTTTGAACCCTTCGGGCCAGGTTCTGAGGGCCACCAGAATGGGAAACAGTTCAAGGAAAGCAATATTACTTGTCAGCCCCTCTTCATGCCACCATGGGGGCCACCTTTGTGCCGACCATTTCGTGCCGAAGATGGCGCCAAAGCCCATGCTCCCCGCTGAATCTGTCCATAGACCAAGCTCTTCAGAGGACACGGCTGGCTTGTTCCAGACGACTCGACCATTGAAGTCCGCCAAAAATGCTAACCAAATACGCATGTCCTGGCGGACCTCAGCCGATAGTCTCGTGCGATGATGACCCTCCTTTAGGCCAACCATCGCTTGGGCAATTGAACGGGAAAAGGGGCGAGCCATTGGGATCACCCTTAGGGCAAAATTCAACTTCCCCACCAATTGTTGCAACTGATTCAGCGTAACCTTAGATGCATTTATACATACTTGCAGGGCTGCCCTGAATTTCAACACTTTGGTAGCTGGTAAACGAAAACAACCCTCACTAGAGTCCAACTCGATCCCCAAAAACTCGAGGCAAGTCGTGGGACCCACAGTTTTACCCGGTGCCAATGGCACGCCAAATTGACCCATTAACACACAAAATTCAGCCAAGGCCTGGGCGCATTCGTGATTTTCGGCGGGCCCAAGGAACAGAAAGTCATCAAGGTAATGCATTACATTTCGGAAACCTGTCTTCTTGGTGAATACCCATTGCAGAAAAGTACTGAATTTCTCGAAATATGCACAGGATATAGAGCATCCCATCGGCATACACCTATCCAAGTAATATGATCCCTGAAACATGAATCCCAGAAGACGCTGGTCGTCTGGGTGTACCGGGAGCAACCGGAACGCTGACTCGATATCTGATTTCGCCATCAACGTCCCGGGCCCCAGGCGATTCAAAATGGCCACTGCTTCATCAAATGATGCGTACCGCACCGAACATACCTCTGGATCAATTGCATCGTTCACCGAAAGACCATGTGGAGCTGACAGATTATGAATTAATCGAAACTCACCTGGGTCCTTCTTGGGGACCACCCCTAACGGAGAACAGACAAAATACGGTACCGGGGGTACACTAAACGGGCCGGCGACCCGACCCCGGTTAACCTCTTTCCGAATCTTATCTTGCACTACAGTTGTATGCTGCAAGACGGAAAGTTGATTTCTGCACGTCCCGACGCCCTGAAAGTCCCCTACCGGGATGCGGAAACCATATGAAAAACCGTTCCGCAGCACCCCAGCAGAAGTACGATCTGGGTATTCACTGAGCCAGGGAATCATCGCCAAGGTATCAATCGGGGTTGGTAAAGGCGCCCCTCGGACTATATTAGACCTGTTTGGCGCCTCCTCTACCCCCATTCTCACCCGTTCTGGCTCTGCACGAGGACTCAGGATGGGACGACCCGCAACTACTACATTCGTGTTTGAACTTACACGATCCCGGAGGCCTAGTACATTTACCTTTGTTGAAATTGAAGCAGAAACCCCTTTTCCCTGTATTGCCGGCAGGTCTCGAGTAATCGTCGGTACTCGTACCTGACCGAAAGGGCGTCCCCGCATTTTGGCGGGAGTATTCACCAACATTGCTCCCCACCAACGGCATTTTCAACATGCCTGACTCTTTCATTTTATCCCATGTCAAAGAATCATAACAGTCCCAAGTTAAACTTTTGTTATGCTCCTTTTCTTTCCTGAAAAGGTTGTCATAACAGAACCAATGGTTACCTTGATACGATGTCGAGTAACCCATAATTCGTGACTGATAAATTGGAAACTCAGGAAGCAACTCAGGCCTACGTTCCCCCAAAATCGATGTAAAAATACCCCACGCATTGCCCCAGTTGCCAATATTCTCATTTACCTTAAAGGCGGCCATTTTCGCGCGCCAAACACTCGGATGCATTAGGTCCTTCTGACTCTTAACATGCTCCACTTCATAATGATCGACAAGCAAGGAGAAAATGTTCACGTACTCCCCCGCCCAAATCTTTTCCTTTATTGCCAAAGGAACATGTTGACCCAATTTCTCTCTACGAGAGGGTGCTGACTCATCCCTTGCGATCGGCAATGGCCGCTTACCTGCACCGGACGCTGCTTCCGTCACTTGTGGCTTGTCTATCACTGCCGCCGGTGCGGGCACCTTGGCTGCATCTCTTTTTTCACGCAACTGTTTCATCAGCGCCTGTGCCTCGGCAGCCGTGGCGCCCTCACTACTATCGCCCAACCACGCTGCTAGCTGTGCCGCCAGCTCGGGGGGCATATCCTCATTAGATGTCGGGGTGACGACAACGGGGATCGGATTCCCCTCCATCGGTACCGGGGTCGGCGCCTCGAGCGGGGCTGAGGGAACCGGGACGTCTCCCCCGGCTGGACCCCTTCTTGGCCTCTTGGGTTTCCCTCCAGCCGGTGGACGCCCCGATCCCTCCTCCCCGTCTCGCTCCGCCAGTCGCTTCTTTATCTCGGACATCTCCTTGACGAGGACCCGAACCATCTGATCAGTCGTTATTCTCTTCGCGCCTTTCTTGGGCATCTCTCCGACAAAGTATCTAGAAAACAAAAGAAAAGATCAAAACGCTCAAAATTGGCTCTTCGTTCTGTCCCGAGCTCACGTGTAGCGAGGAGGTGCAGCTTCAGAGCACAAGAACAAGAGGACGTCTTCCAGTCTTGCGTCCCTTTTTATCCGTCTTCAGGGCGGGCGAAAACCCGCCCCGGCCTGCCCCGAGGGCGTGGCTGGCTGCGTCAGTGTCTAGGCCAGCCCACTCTAGGGCGGGAAAAGGCGCGCCCCGGCTACGCCGCTTCGGGCATACCAGCCGAGACGCGCCTCCCGCCCAAAAATGGCTTCCCGGGGGGATCGAGGCACTCCGCCATACGTTCGGGGGGACCGAGTGGTCGCCCCTTTCCATGCGTGTCATGAAGGCACCCATGCACCATGATGCAAGGGTGCCTATGTTGGCGCTAGACTGCCGAAACGGTGCCAGTGCAAGAAGAAAGAACAGGAATGGACCATATTGCATACATTCCTACCCTTTCTCTTTGTCATAGGGCCCTGCCTTATGCCAAAACCCCATGAATGAGGCCCTTAGTTTCAATGTGTTCAATGTATATTTTTTCATTCGCTGTTTGCTGCATCCATGCTCATCTCGACATTGAATGCTATTACATGTGCAAATCAACCACTTGTACCTGCGATTCTCTCTGACCAAATTGGTTGTGCTCCACGTCATTCAAAAAGACAAATGGGTATATACATGAACAAATAAATGGAATAATATTTTCAAATGTTGGATTAAAGGGGATAGTTCTGTTGTAAAAATCAACGTTCAACCAGAATATCATTTTATATCGAGAGTGAAAGTTAGAGAGAAACTATCGTTATGCAGGGCTTCACGTGTAAAGATTATTCTAATTTATGCAATGGTTCCTGTATGGAACACGAGGGGTTGCCCAAGAGAGGTTAGATGGAAATTAATGAGGCGGCACACGGGAACAAGAGGGATTGTTTCTTCTGAGACGAAGCAATGAAAGATACAATTGGCATAGCAGGGCGCTGTGGAAATGTGTTTGATATTGTAATTCTGCAAGTCCAAATTGAAAATATATGCACAGGCAAGGTTGCCTTCATTTAGCAGAAACATCATTTGGCAAGTTCGTGCATTCATTTGATCTTAAAAGAATATAGGAGCGAATTAAAAAAAGTTGAGGAAGAGTTACCCTGCAGAACAAGACATTCCATGTGCTGTGAGAGAACATGAAAGCTTCTGTGTGTAAATAAACATTGCCGATGATATAATAAGAAATATAAATACACCCCAAACGACTACATGCTCACATCAGCTCTTGAGGTCAAAAATGAAGCCTATTTGCCATTCATCACTCGTAACTTTCTGAACTTTCACAATGGTGCTACATATAGTACACCGTCTTATATTTTATTTTATCCCTCAATTCCTCTTCAGATCAAATGTCAACATCTCCATAGCCAGCAACAACTAACGTCTGAATTGTGTCTTATTTCTCAACTAAAACCAGAGGCAGGTTGCAGTATTGTACAAGTAAGACATGGAGACATGGAGTCCTGAGTTTTTGCCAAGCCTTTGCCCATTTGAAGGCAAAGGGGAAATACATTCCACAAATACTTATACACTTTCATATTTCATAGAGACGCTGATAGTGGAGGTGACAGGGGTGAATTAGCTGAGGTGACCTTTTCTGTGTTTTAGCCAAAGCTCCTGTTTAATATTATTTTTGTAATTGAGGGAGATGCCTCCTGAATCCAGGGACCCTAATGTTGAAGACATATATCCCCTAGAAAAGTTTAGCTCATCAGTCACTGGCATGATCAGAAAGTGTATTTGGTAGAGTAGAGCCCTGGCCAGACGTTGTGGGTCACAGACCCAGTAAGTCCCAATGTCCTTTAGCATTGTTGGTATGGGCCCTACATTGTTCATGAAAGCAATAGAAACATGACATGCATAATGGGCCTTGCCACAATCTGGAGCTCCTTATTAGTCATTGATGTCAATTGAATGAATCCTCACTATGACAAGGTTAACATTCCCATGGTGACTGGTGATGTAGAAGAGGCGAGTGCGCCACTTCCAGATCTCTGCTACTAGAGCACAAATGATAGCTCAGTGTAGCATGTTAAACACGTCCTAGGCCTGAGAGTACAGAGCCTGTGTGTGCAGATTTTAACTGCCATGCCAATTGGCAAAGTAAACCTTTCACAAGCCTCAAACCTTACTTTTTAATACATATCGGTCACCCTTAGTGTAGTCCCTATACAGCTCAAAAGGCAGGGTTTAATATGTTTACAAAGAAGGACATGTACTTTTTAGCTTTACATGTCCAGGTAGTGAAAACTATTAAATAATTTTTTCACTACCACCAAGCCTGCCTCTCCTATATGATACCATGAGACTTACCTTATTACATTTTATCTGTTTAATTTTCAAATGGAAAATGTAACCAGTTTATGTTTGGTGACTCTGGAATTGTAAAGGAAAATCCTAGCTTATGGTGAAGTGGGATTTTTAATTACAGTTTGGAAAATGGCACTTTTAGAACATTTGCATTTTCTTGTCTGAACTATGTGGTGCCTGCAGTCCATATCTGAGTCACAATTACTGGGTGTAGTTGGCAGCTGGGCTCTGAGTGTTCCTCCTAGACAGTCACACAGAATGGGGGCTTAGACGTGACTGGGTGGACCATCACTAGGAGGATGGGAGGAGAGGCTGGACCTTGCCCCAGTTACACTTGAATAGTCTGTGTCCTGTCATACCCTCTGTTGTTAGTCTAGAGTCAGGTCCATGAATGCAGGGCACCTGCACACTTCAAAGGCATGTCTCTAGAAGCTTTGCCCCACATCAAAGGCACAACTACACATATATACTTGACTTCAGACATCCACTCTGAATGTCACTTCTGGACCTGTGGATACTCAATCAAGAATAACTACTGCTGTACTACCACAAGGTCTGCTGGACTGCTACACCGAAGGAGCTGCTGTGCTGACCTGCTGATCTCTTGCCTGGGGAGAAAGTACAGAACCTGTCACCCCATTTTTAACCCAGGACCCCAGGATGATTCTAAAGGCTAGTATACTGGCCTCCTGATCTGAGACTTAGGGACATGAAAGGTTACCCAGATCCTCCACCAGCCCCTGGACCCAACTGCAGCAAGGTCCTAACCCCCAAGGCTTGCCCTTCAGATCCTGGACTCTTGCTGTGGCTCACAAGAGTGGAAATCCAACTTTTGGGCTCTTCTTGACTGCAATTGGGCTAGTTTGCACCAATACCTCACCCCTTGCACTGCAATCCAATGTTTCTCACTGCAGCATCAACAGCTCACCGGAACCACCAAAGTGGGGCTCCAGCAATGCACACCCACAATGCCAGCTGATTCTTTGTTGACATCCTCCTATGACATGCCCCTGCTCCTTGTTGCCTTCTACAGCGCAAACAGGACTCTTGGCATGAACGTGACAAGGCAAACTCTGGCAGGCCTAACTTGGTGACAGTAGTCAACCTGCACTCTATTGCAGTTGGTCTAAAAGTATGACTTTCACCATGACCAGTGTGACCAGCAATCCCTGGGTGGCGCTTTATGCCTTTTATTTCTATATTATACTTCAATCTTTAAAAATGTATAACTCCGGTTCTACGGATTGGATTTTTATCATTTTGGTTGTGTTCTCCTTATTGTCTTTGTTTTACTTGTCTAACTTGGTTTGGGCTTTTTGTTAAGTGTTTTCACTGTTTTATGGTTTGAAGTGTTGTAGAAATACTTTACACATTGACTCTAAGTTAAGCCTGACTGCTCTGTGCCTAGCTAGCAGGAGTTGAGCACAGGTTAAATTAAAGTTTGCTTCTGCCGTACATTGATAGGGATCGTGGTTGCTGCTTATAATAAAATAATAATATTAATACATTGACCAGGGCTCACACCCAATCAACTGACAACCAAATTTCTCACACCCTGTCTATTAAGAATGTACATACACATGGCAATAAAGCGGGCACATACATGTAGGAAAACTATGTGACCTACCTATATGTGGAGAACATCTTCTATTCATATACTTATGGGAAAATGTATCTATTTTAAATATTGTTTCTTAGACTGTAATACGATCCATTTCTTTAATTATTGGTGATTAATTGACTTTTGTGTTAAGGATTTTGTTCCAGTGCCTGTATTCAATATTACAAAAGAGAATGGGATGAAATGCAGTTTTCATTTTGCAGCGACAGTTGCATAACTGGGAACTCTTTGGTGATAGCTGATAAAGGAGGCATTTAGGCCTGGCATGGGTAAGCCCAGTGGGGTAATTTTATAAGGGAATCCATGCATAGCACTACAGCAACTAAAGTTGTGTGTTGCATAAAGTGATATCAAGGAATCAGAAAGCACCATCTGTACTAGGATTTGGCACAGTTGCTCGACTCCACTGATTGGTGCCACACACAACCTTGCATACTTAATTCAAGGGTATTTGTGTGATGTTTAATATGGGGCTTGTACTGAAAGGGTACCCTTCCAGTACAAAATACTATGCTCATAATTAGGTGAACATTTTAATAACTTTTTGTGTTTGTGCTATACATTACAACACATTGCAAAATTTGAAAAGGTTTGACAGAAGTTTATTTTCTCCATTGTTTGGCCTGACTCAAGGAGGCGTGAATTTGTGGTGCAAGCCCTTTTTACACATTTTGATAACTAGAGTTTCACATCAAAAAATGTGGATGGTTGCCACAGGAGAAACTATTCACGCTATATAGAACTTCTTTGCATAACTTTAGGACTACCTTCTAGATTTGCACTGAAAAATGATTCCCATTTCAAGACTTTTCACAGGTTTGCGTCACTTTCTGTGACTCTAGTGCAAAACTTTGACAAATCTGACCTAGTGATGTCTAGCCTGAATTAGCCAGAGGGCCTGGTATTATACCTCCCATGGCTTGAGGCCTTGGGGCCTACGAATCGAAGTCTAACGCCCTTTAGCATCCTGTAGCTTATGGTGAATAATAAAGTGGCAAACCTCAGAAGTGGCATTTTTGGCACTAAACATTCTGCTGTTCTCTTTAACATAGTGGTTCAATAATATAAAAGATAATCCATGTAAAAAAACGAATACAAAAGAAAGAGGGGGTTTGCTATTGCCGTTAAAGAAAAACGACATGAGTACTTAAAATGCTATGAACTTCAACACCATGAATGCTAGGCTGATATGCTAGCAGCATGCACTGCTCTGTGCAGCAATAATGATATGTTAATGTTTTAAGCTGGGATTTGCCTCAAACTTGGCTAGGAGACAATGGGTACTAATATACATTAAGGGCCAGATGTATCATTGCATCATGCATGGTGTCACAACGGCAATGCAATACTTAATTTAGATTTTCCAAGCGACACAAACGCACCTTGCGTGACCCTGCTTTGCTTGGTAAATCCGGAGTAACGCGAGGCAGCGCAAGTCATCATTCCCTTGCATTAAACTGTCCAAGAAAGGTGTTCCATGGGTGAAATGAGGGTCTTCACACATATCTGCCCTTGAATGTTGGGGCATTCCCAGCTTTTCCAAGACTGGTAAACTTGGGAATGAGTCAAAATACTATGTCTTCCCAGGGGAGGTGCAACGAGGAGAAATATCTTTCTCATCATTGGTCCCTCTTTCTAAGTGTGCAGCAGCATTTTCTACATGTGCTTTTTAAGTGCAGCACACTTAGGAAGAAAGAAAATCCATGGAAGGTTTTTTTTGTCGGAGAAGATGTCATTTCCTGCACAAAACCAATCTGGCTGCAATGTACCATGGCACAAGTGTGCATGCACGGGCACATGACAGCCAAAGTGGCATATTTACAAGGGCATTGCACCACAGGAACGTCACTTTTATCAACGTTCCTGTGGTGCAATGCCCTGCTACAAATTTACAAAGTATTGTTAAGAGACTTTTTGTGGCTTAACGCCGCTTTGTAAATAGGGTACCCTTTCATAAAGTGTTCGGCAAGAAAAGGGCGTACAATAGGTGTTGTGGCAGTGGTTCTGCCACAGCACTCATTGCATTTTGATGCTGCCCCAGATTTACAAGGATGCGTAGATTTGAGCATGCACCAAAAACGCCATGGAATAGTGCATAAAGGAGAAATACTTTTACTACTCATCTTTTTTGCTTTTTATATGTGTGATGTATTGTGCAGCACACAAAGAAAAGGCATAGCTCCATTAATAATTGTGTATGTGCAAGAAGGTGTCCATTCCTGCACATAAACATTCATTAAATAATGACGATTGGCCACTTCACTGCGTGCTGCGTTCTGCGGCACAAACAGAAGTAACAAATCACCATTATTGATTGTTTACGTACAGTGAGGGACTCCTTCATGCACGAAAAAACAATCATCCCTGAAGCGCAGGCACCCTTGCTCTTTAGTGCAATGGGTATCTGTGTTGGTGCTAGGGAAATTACAGGGTGCACCGTATTGTTGTAAATACAGCACACTACACATTTTGCTGTACCTCTGCTCTCCGCCATTTGCTTATCAATATGCCCCATAATGTGTCAGCACAAGGAGAGAGCATGAATGAGCCATGTTATGGTAAATATGGTGCATTCTAGCCCTCTCCTTTTGACCCACTGCAGCAAGTTGTCTTGCTGCTTTGCGCTTCGTAAACAGTTTATAAATCTGGGCCATGGTGTTTTTTTTTCCAATGCTATGTTCTATCTATGACCAAAGTGCCCAAAAGGTGTGCAAAGCTGTACTACTAAGATCATTCATTGAGCGAGGTAATATCTGGAATCCTGGTTGTCATCCCACAAGAAGGTGGAGGTCCTCATTAATAGCTATGGAAAGAAGTACATTTTCAAAAACACAAAACAATAGGCAAAATAAAAGAACCTTATTATTACTCTCACAGCAGTGCTCAATACAAACAAAGAAATATAGCGTTTGGAAAATCTCTCAAAATAGTGGCCTTATTTAACCTTTTTCATTTGCTTCTAGGGGTCCACCTTAAAAAACAAATATCAACCTTTCAGTGCACACACTATTAAAGGCTAAGATAAGAAATCAATTCTACCAACTTCTTAATATTTTAGTCCAAAAACTAAAATAAATAGCAGTTATGTCTGTCAGAGACTTGGCACAAAATGTTGAAAGCAAGTTCATCTTTCCTTGCCTCGAGCAGTAAGCAATAGAATTCCGTAAAAATAAAAAATATATTGAATAAAGGGAACTTGTGGTACCCAAATAAAACAATAATGTTGTCAAGTTATGCATAAAAAGAAAGTATATTTCCTCTAGAATAGCTCCCCAAGGGCACTGCCAGGCAATGACAAAAGGTGCGAGTGTCATACATTACTATGTGCACAGTTTTCTTTAACTTACACTTACTATTGATAGGAACAGATTCCAAAGAAATTAGTGTGCGATCTTCATCAAAACAATGCCTAAGTGAGAAGTCGAAAAGAATGAGCCATGACAGAAGCATTGGGGATGCGCTCTCTGCTTCTGTTTAACACACATTGATATCTTTTTAAGTTCAAATAATTTTTATTAGGGTAAACAGAATGGTCATTACAAAAAGTAATATGCAATACAACATTAGCGATAGGAATAATAAGCTAGGATAACATTATTAAGTTACATCAAAATAAAAAGTGAAGGGGAAAAAGAGGAAAAGGGTAATCAAAAAATAGTAATTGAGGCTTGGGATGAAAGTTGTACACTCGATGAGGCTTTGTACTTCAGGAGACAGTGCAAATACAAGCGGGAAGCTAAGTATTAAAGAAAAAGAGGGAACAAAAGGCAATTCATGGGGGTTTCGAGACCTCTTGCTGCGATGGGGGAAGGTGAGGTGAGCGTTTGGCGCAAACATCCAAGTAAAGGGTAACAGGAAGCCACAACGCATGTCTTTTCGGGGCCAGGGTGATGGGATAAATAAATGCAGTATCTAACACACATTGATATCTAAACCTATCATCCATGCAAAGATTCCAGTCGTGGGCCTTTCACATTTCAAAATACGGCTAAAACTAATATGGCCTATGGCTGGGCGTGGGATGACTACAGTTTAAGATCTCGGGGGCCACGAAAACGAGTGTCTATCCAAACGCATACACATTTGCCGGCAAGGGTGAGTCTTTTTGTTTAAGGTCGCAAATACGGCATGACATTTTTTATTTAAATACATATCGGCCACTATGTGCATCACACCTTTTTGAAGCCTCATTTTCACTTTTTTGAGGTTTGCAGACTGTGGAACTCTGAAACAGCAGGTATCATTGTCCGAATAAGGCAGAGGGATGTTGCATAAATGCAAGTGAAGTTAAGTTGTAGGTTGATACCTGTGAATCAGGAAGGAATAAACATGAATTACAAACTACATTGAGGAATGCTTGCCCAGCTGCAGCTGAAGGCAAGCATTCCTCAATGAAGGAGACAATGGGGAAAATCCTACTGGTACTTATTACTGACTAGTCTATTGCCCAAAATAGTAAACACATTTTAAAACAGACACAATTCAGAATTTCAGATCAATAAACACACTCAATCTTAACTTCCCCATTGCTATTCTTCTGACAGATTCTTGCAATGCAAGGGATGGCATTGTAGAGACACGAAGCATACAATGCAACACACAATTAAAAAAACTCCTTACAGTGCAAGGCATTTGTTTTTTTCTGAAACAAACTCTTGCTTTGGGTCTTTGATTCAAAACCACAGAATAGAATTCCAAGTGGAGGCCAAAAATGTGTTAGCACTCAGCTCTGCCTTCACTGCATATGCTGCATATGCTGCATATGCTGGTGGGGGACATTTCTTAATATAGGAAGTTACCTGCAATAGGGATGAGTCCTCTGCCAACTCAGCAGACTGCCAAAACACCCACCAACGTATATATTAGCCCCAGTGTTCCACAACAAAGTGCAAGAGCAGTGTACTGCAACAAATAGACTCCAGTCATGAAGTTGCTTTATGTCCCACACATAATGGGGCCTGTTTCTTCCGCCTATGCACCAACGCAAGTCTAAAGACAGATTTCTAAAGCCACAAAAAGCCACTTTGCCTTGCTGTGAGTGGCTCTAAATATTTGGAATAATGCAGGGCAGTGTAAGTCAATGCGTTGAGTTACTGTGCCCTAGTAGGGCTTTCCCTGGGCATTGCAAGAGTGTATCAATGCAACTCCCATGGATTTTGATGCATTCCCAAATTGTTCAAGAACTTGAAAACCATGGGATGTGCCAAAATCTTACAACCTCCCCAGGAAAGACGTTATGAGGAGAAATAGCTCTCTATTTCTCCTCATTTCTGCAGCACACATAAAAAAAGGAATATGCCTCCCTGGATAGTTTTTGTGCAGGAAAGTGCCCCATCTGGTACTAAAACAAGCTTTACATGCAACACAGGCAACGTTGCACAAATGGTGCAAGGGTGCCTGCATTAACGCTAGGCAGCCAAAATGGCACCAGCGAAAGAGAAAAGTCAGGGCCGCACATTATTCTTTTAAACACAGTGCTTTACTGACCTTTCCCTGTAATGCAGCACAGCAAATCAAGGTGACTGCTACGCTGCGTTGCATTAGTTTCCCATATTTTCAAAGCCAGGCAATGCCACTTTGTGTGGCTCTGAGTTGCTTCAAAAATGTGGAATAATGCAATGCAGTGCAAATTTCTGCTTTGCTCTGCCCTGGAAAGGCAGTCCATGGGAATGGCATGCGTGTCCCTATTTATCTCCAACAGATTTGGGCACATCCCCAGATTTACAAGAACTTGTGCACCTGGGGATAGGTCAAAATCTTACACCTTCCCAGGGGAGTTAAAAAGAGGGGGAAATATCCATATTTTTCCTCTTTTCTATTTCTGCAGCACTCATGGAAATAGGAGTTTGCCTCCCAAGATTGGTTTTCTGCAGGAAGGTGTCTCTTCATGCACAAAAACAATCTTGCATGCAGCACAGGCACCCTTGCACCATGTTACCTGCATTGGCGCTCGGAAGCTCATTGTAATCGAGAGCTTGGAAAGGACAGGAATGTGGCACGTTCTATTAAATAGGAGCATTCTTGCCCTTTCCCTGTCATGCAGTGCAGCACAGCAAGATGACTTGCTGCACTGTACTGCATCACAAAGCTCATAAATGTGCCCCTGAGTTTGTAGGAAAAACTGTTAAGCAAGATTGATTTACAAAATTCTTACTCCATTTTTGTCATCTAGAATGGCATCTAGGACCTATCACTCATGCCCCCAAAATAACCATCAGTTTTTGATAAACCATTTGATTTTTGTATTTTTAAAACAGTTCACAATCCCTGATCTCTCTAACCAACATTTATATTTTGTCACTTTTATCACTACATATTATGTTATATTTATATCACCAAAATTGTTTGCGAATTACATCTTTTGTGTGTTCATCTTAAATGGTGTGAATCTGCCAAATTATTAGGGCGGGAAACCTGTTGTTTTGTGCCAGGATTTCAGAGCTAAACCCAGAATTCTACATTAAAACCTGCCTTTACTATTTTTTATTTTCATTTTTTAGAGTTTTCTATAGCGCAAACCAGACCCAGGGTAGGGTATCAGAGCGCTTTACATATCGAGAAAGGTGACAAACAAATTAGTGAAAACACATTTTATAACAAAGAAAAGCAAAAAAGTAACAGCATATAGTAAAAGGGTTTGGGTGGATCGCAGCATTGAGCATTGTTCTGAGCAATAAAAACAAGTTCGAGTTCGTATAGATCTTAGCTTACTTAGATAACTCAAAAGTAGATGTAATTAGGAGGTTGTATAGCTGGTGTGATTGTGCAGATTTAAGGTAGGAATTTGCTCATCCAGAATGATTGTGCCTCCTTTTTGAAGATCAATGGCACTTGTTCTTTAAATAAGTGGGAGCTAATTGACTTTGTTTCCTTTTCATTAACCATGAAGTTCTTTCCACTTAACGTATTGGGCCAGATCTATGAAAGGACTGCATTGCCCTTGCATCGTGCAATGTGATGGAAAGGCAATGCAAGCAGTTGGTATGATTTACTATACCACATTGAGCCACCTTACTCACATTGAGTGGCTCTGCTTGGCATGGAAATCTGGAGTAACACAGCACACCTAAAGTTGCTGCCCTACATAGCTCTGCACTCAGAGAGCATTCCATGGGTGGAGCGGGGTGTTACATCACATTAGCCCCTGGATTCTGGAGCATACCCAGATATGCTACCAGTAGTTAACCTGGGATGAGTTAACAAGGTTTGCCTTCCCAAGGCCTTTCCTCTTTCTACACGTGAATTTTGCAGCACAAATGAAAAGAGGCCTCTAAAGATTGTTTTGTGTAGAAAGGTGTCGCTTCTTGCACAAAAACAATCCAAAGTGGATCGACCATCTCTATGACAGAAAAAAAGAACAGGAGAATGCTGGGATACCTAAACCTATCCCTACCCACTGTGAGTACATAAGCTGTACTAACCCAGCATGCAGCCTGCAATACTAAGCCACCAACCAGAAGGGCAGTCGTCCGGGAGGGATGGGGGATTCGGTGTAAGGAATGGGACGAGGACAACAGGACCAGAAGTCATGAAGATAACCAGTAAGTAATAAGGCATTACCTCCTGGTCCCTCCAGTTTTCATCACATGCCTTACAGAGTGGAAACTACCAAAGCAGAAAAACCCGGCCTTCCAAACTTCCACAAACACCAGGGACACCACATCAAAAACAGCACCCCAAAGGAAGCAAACAGGAGAACAACAAGAAAAAAAACATAGGAAGGAGCACATAACCCGCAATGCCCCAACCAAACAAAGGGGCCGAAGCCCCCAAAACAAGAAGGGACGACCCAAAAGAGCAAAACAAGGAGCCACTAACCAAAGGGAAGACAACCCACAACACAAACTCTGAACCACAGGGGTAGGAGAACCTAACCAGAAAGGGCCAGAGACAGGCCCCACCAGAAGGACAGCGAGGAGGCCACCCAGAGAAAAGACCCCGGACAACCTGACCATGCAAAAAGAGAGGGTAATACCAAGACCCTCCAGACAATGCCAGAAGGAGGCCGAGCACCGAGATCCAAGCCCCAAGGGTACCCCAAGAGGGGCGAAAGCAACTAGCCCCTTCTCCCAGAACAACCAGCAGGAGGGTACCCAGAAGAACCCGAAGCTGCACATGACCGGAGAATCTGGAACCCAACATCATAAAGACATAAAGCGACACCCCCAAACAAGGGAAGAACTTCCAAGAATCTTAAAGCACCCACAATGACCTTAAATGAAAGTCACGCAAAGCAAGAGACCAAAGGAGAACATGACCAACCATAGGACCAGCCCCAACACACCAAGGTACTGACCCAGAGGAACAACCAAGGGTAGGCCCAAACAGAACAAACCAGGTAGACAGGGAGCAGCGACCAAAAGCAAGCCCCCGCCCAACCCAACAGCATCCTCAACAGAGAGCCTAGAGGACAAATCCACTGACACCCCCAGAAGCGAGCCAGGCCATGGGGCAAGAACACCAGAGCCAACACCGGCCCAAAGGCCAACAACCCCTACAACCAGACAAGACCTGGGGCAGGGCACAGACGCCGGCCAACAAGCCAGGACTGAGGCAAGCACCCCGAAATCATGGGACGCAAACCCAGCCCCTCTGCCCAACGAAGGCCAGGGAGAGGTCAGAAGCACAAACACTCTAGCCAAAGGAATGCAACACCAGACCTCTGTGCAAAGAAGGGCAAGGGAAGAACCCCAGCAGATCACGCACAAGACCAGGGCACAACCCCAAGTACAGGGAGAGGCAAACCCCCCAAGGCTGCCGGGACCAGGGGAACCAAACAAGGCCAAAAGGGAAAAAGCAGCCTCAAACAACTCCCACCAAGGAAGACACCCCCAGCCAGTAACCAGGAGACAACCACTGGGTGAAAACACAGGACAGGGAAAGACCGACCCCCAGAATCGGAAATAAGGGAAGCCGCAATCGAACCAAGCGCTGACCAACTGGCCAGGATGACAAAGGAGGAACCAAGGAACCACCCCTGGCAAGACCCAAGAGCAGCCGCAGAAAGGTAAAAAAAGAGACAAAGACAGGGAGGCCCACAGCCCAAACCTGCAGATGCCCAACAAATCCAGCAGACCAAACCACAGACACACCAGCCAGACAGGGGACCACCGACACAGCACCCCAAGGGCCAGAAGCAGAGTCACAGAGCCAACAGTCCCAATCCCAAAACCCCCAACCAAGAAGGGCACAGGGAAAGGCCCAGGAGCCATCCACAGCATGGCCACACAGGGATGACAAAGCAGCAGGAAGACAGTGACGGTGCCAAGCAGCCCACACCAGTCAGCCAATCTAAAGGCCCAGCTCGCAACAGCCAAGGGCAAAAGATGGGCCACAGGAAAGGACAGAAGACCAGCCAAAGCCCCAGGAACACCAGGCACAGGACCACCGACTACCAGGGGGCCAGAGGACACACACCCCAACAAGGCACCAAGGCACCCGAAAAACCAGAGAAAGGACATTCAGCACAGGACACAAGTAGACACCCAAAGGTGACCCCCAAGTGACCAAGGCCCCCACGGCCAGAGCCAGACACAGCTAAATTGAGAAGGCATCAGAAACGCCCAGCAGAGGCAAGCACAGGGACTGCAAGGCTTAACCAGACAGAGGCAAAGCTCAGGCCCAACCAAGAGACTGGAAGACCCATGGCCACACCACAACCAAAGGAGGGACGCGCCTCACACAGCGTCAAAGGAGGCCAACGAGCATGAGCGAACAGTATGGCTGCAATGCGGCATACACACCAAGGGAGGGAGTGACCAGACCATACCGGCCGCCCCACCAACACACCCACCAGTTACACACACGGCACCTGGTACGGCGATAAGGACACACAGACAGGCACCAACTAGGCAAGCCCCCCCCCCACAACCACAGTGATCAGCAAAGAACAGGGACCAACAGGGTAAAATGTCCGCAGGCCATGCAGAAACAACAGGGGTGAACCAAGGAGCCTCAGAGGCAGAAGCCAAGGAAGGCCTACACCCAGCCCCCACCGGCGGCGAAGAGAATGGCAGCAGAGAGACACAGGACCCCCAAAAGTGGCCCAAGACCACAAAAGCAACCTAAGAGAGGAGAAGGACACTGCAACAAGAAACCTAACCCTCACCAGCCAGCCAAGCACATCCACAACCCCGCATCAGACAACAGCCAAACATAGACAGCAGCGGGAGACCATAAAAGGTACACCAGCGAACCCACGCGCCAACAGCCATACCAGGGCAGAGAGAGGGACCAACACTAAACCCCAAGCAAAAGCAGAACCCAAGAAGCATGGAGGACGGGAACCCCAAGGGTCCGACGCAGGACGCAAGAAGCGGAGCATTGGAAAACAATGAAAGGAGGAGCAATGAAAAACTGCCAGGGGAGGCAGAAGCTCCTCAACACTGCTAGCCCCCACCAGCTAGCCCAAGTCCAGACTACCAACCCAGTGCCGGGTATCAGGCAGAAACACACACCCCAGCATCCGGTAGGCTGAGGACCCCAAAGGACAAGGCCACAGCCCCAGAACAGGAGAGAAACCGCAATGCAGCACACACACCCAGAGGAGGCAGATAGAACAGTATACTGCCCACCCCCACCAGCCAGTGCAGGAACCAACAAACAGTGCAGAGCCGGGCAGAGGCCAACCGGAAACATTAGCAAGCCAACAGGCTTCAGAATACCCAGGCAGTCCCCCATCCAGGTACGAACAAGGGCCTACCCAGCTCAACCACTGAGAACGGATGAGCACAGGTGCATTCAGGGTGGGAATGCCATAGGGCCAAAAGTTTATTAATGGGGGATGCCAGCTCTGTGACCCGGCCCACTCTGGGGGCAGGCAGGCATGGAGGAAAGGCCCAACGGGAAGGGCTGGGTGCCAGGAGCTGACCCAGGCCCCTGCAGGCAGGCCCGGGCCCAAGTGTCCCCGGCGCTGAATCGCTTGACCTCCATGAGGACCAAGGTACCATCACCTCGCTCAGTAAACACAAATATTGAAACACCAAGAAATGAACACACAACATTCGGAGAAAGAGTCAGAGACCTTAATCACTAGGCCATAGTGACACAGTGCAAGCCATCAGGTAGACTCCCCACCAGGAACCAACCAGGACCGACCCCCCCAACACCAGAGAACAGATGAGAGCAAGGGGAAACAGGGAAGCAAGGGCGCAGGAAGAACCCCCCCCCCCCCACAAAGGCAACCTCCAGACCCAAGCAGAAGCTAGGAAAAGAAACTACTATGTGATACTCACTAATGGGGCAGTCAGACACAACCACACACTGACTGCCCCCATCATCCAGTCCAGACGCCCTCCACCAGACTATTGTCAAGGCAAGAGAAAAAGCCTGCAGCAACTGGCACTCCCAGGTGACAACACAGCCAAACAAAAGGCCAAAATGCAGGGCTCCAACAGGCGACCACATATTCGAGGGGCACCTCCATGACCTGTCTGAGGCAATCCTCTCCAGCAGCAGCAACACATCTCCCAGACCGGCTCAGCCACAGGAAGACGCTCCCTCCAACCCAGCGGAGACTGGGAATTCTGGCACCGCGGCCACAATGGGCCGGCCACCAACCAACACGTCTACCGGCAGGCCAGGAGACTGCATAGCAGGACTTCGAGGACAGTCCAGCAGCCCGATGCAGACTTCCAAAGTGCAACAGGGAAGTGCACCTAGCAAATCCTCCTCCTATTCTGTCAGAAGACAGAAAAAAATAACAGGATGAATGCTGATTTAGTACAGCTTATGTGCACACAGTGGGAGGGTGGGGTTAGGTGTCCCTGCATTTTACTGTTCTTTTTTTCTGTCATGAGGATGGTCATCTTCACTTTGTAAGGAATGGGACGAGGACGGAAGTGACAGGGAGGTAAAGCAGCAGCACAGGGAGAGAGCAAGGAGGAGCAATATCTTGGTATCTATGGCACATTCCTGCCCCCTCTGAGTGATGTAGCACAAGTATTCTTGCTGGGTATAATGTTTGCAGATCTGACCCTTAATGTCTTCACTTGACAATAAAGCAGTTTAAAAAGTAGACATGCATTTGAGATTTCACTTTTCAAGACCCCACTGTCGAGCACAACTTGACTTTAAAGTTTGAAATCACATCAGTGATCATTCTTTTAATTGTGTTAATCTTACTAGTGTTGTAACTACAGTAATTGTGAGGTAGTGGAAGCACACCTGTTTCCTTTAACACATTGGATAGTTTTGTGGAAGTGGCATATGTGGAACCTTGTGCACTTTACAAACCCCCCAAATTCCTAATTAATCCTTTGAGGTCAGTAATTTCAATTTGGGATTTACCACTAGTGCTGCAAATTCTGTATCATTCACCCTTTTAAACTATGGTCTTGGTAGAACCAAAATTAGATGTATTAAAGATAGATTTTAATTTCTATTGAGAATTCAATATACACTTTTGGCTATACGAGTTTATGTCCATTTGCTTTAGATCTTTTCAGATGGTATAAAACAGTTTTTTCTCTTCTAAATATCATTAGACATTTGTCATGCAGTTCTCATGCATTTCCTTTGGATATAGGAAGTTTGATGAGTGCATAACAATTTTAAAATTTTCAAGCGGCTCAGAAGGGTTAAACCAGCCTGACTAGGTTGAATGATTTGAATGGTAATTTTGCAAGGTTCTGCCCAGTTTGCCATTGCCTTGTTGTTTGCTAATGGTTACAGGATGAATGTAAAATGTTTGAGCATACATGATAGTTATATTTATATTCAAGGACATGTTATACCCTTAAAAGAGTGATTAGGTAGGATGGACACAAACTACATTACCCTGATAAATGGTTGTTTACATTAATTTGTAAAATTAATCTGAATGCACAGATGTAAATTATTTGTAACCCTGGGAGGAGAACTACGCTCCGTTTGCGGAGTTTGCAAATTTTCGGCAACTTTGCGTCGAGCGCGAAGCTGTCGACTACTTCGCAATCTACAGTGTAGCATAGTAGTTTTTCTTCTTCGCACGCTCAATAGCATTCTCGCGTGCGCGGTAATGACTTACCGTGGTTCTGCGTTTGCTTTCTTGCTTTTCTCTCCCGTTCGTGTTCGCTACGGTGTTTGGAATCCGGCCGCACAATCCCACCCTGTGAGAACGGGATAACGTCATTCGGACGCGTGAACACGTCATTAGGACGCGCGATCTTCCTTGCAGCGCCATGTAGGTAAGATCGCGTTTCCGAACACGCAGAAACTGCAATCTGGCACAGAATATCTATTGAGCATGTTAAAACCTTCTCAAAAATGATCATTTTGCTCAGGAAAACCCCTCAGATTGTGATTTGGCTGTATTTTTTTGGGCAAGGAGTCCGCTTTTTGTTTCTACTTTTTTTTAAGAGAAAGGAAGTGCCCCTGAGTCTCCAACTTCCTCTTCCTGTCCACCAGGCTCCTCTCAGTGCTTTGTCCATGTGGTGTTCACTTTCATTTGGATTTGGAGCTGGAAGAATCACTCTTTGTGTATGTCTGCTGCATCATATAATTTGATTGGATTTATTGAGGAATTTTGGATTTGAACTTTTCTTTTACAAGTAAGTTTGAGAATTGGTGTACTGTAAATGTTTGTTTGTTTTTGTTTTTTAAAAATTAATATTGAGGGAGGCCTGTACTTTCATAAGGGGCAAAATTGTATGTCTTTGAAATTTCATCCAGTAGGCCTAGAGGTACCCACGGGTCCAACCATGTTTCTGTGGTGTCTGTAACACATCATGGATGGCATTGGATTCAATTGCAAACTCTGTTGAAGTGGAATTTCATTTCTTTTAGTAAAATTAGGTAACCCTAGTAGTTCATGTAGTGTAGGCCTGCTTGAGTTCATTTACTTTCTGTGGGTGGCTTGGCCAGGTGGTGGCAGCCATTTTGTGTTTTAAGCCACTGTGTTTTTGCCATAGGCCTCCAAGCTTGTGGCCTACTCTGCCAGTAGGCCCAAGGGTACCTTTAGAGTCATCATCAAGGGTGCATGAAAGTTGTTCAACTGTTATTGTGGTGTTTAAGTTGTAAGTGTAACATCAACTAGGTCATGGATGGCTTTGGATTGATTAGCAAAATGTGTGTTTGGTGTTGAATTGCAGATTTTGTGTGTGTTTTGAATAATATGGCTTTTTCTGCGCACTAGACAACCCTAGAATTCAGCTCGCTTCGTTTGGTAACTTTGCACAGTGTGACAACGCAACCTTACAGTTTTTGTCTTCTTCGCGCGCTCATGTGCGTGCTTCGGCACGCAATAACGATTTTTTTTTTACAATTCACGCTGCTGAACACGCCGATTTTGCAATCTCGCGAGCAATATGTCTCGAGTTGCATAAAACCTTCTCGAAAATGTTGATGCTGTTCATTTTGCTAAAGAAACTCCTCAGGTTGTCATTTGGTTGTAGTTTTTGGAGCATGGACCACTTACTGTTTCTGTCCTCTATGTACTTTGTTGTTTGAGGGTGGCCTGACCATGTGGGTGGCGGGGCGGCCATTTTGTGAAGCCAAGCATTGTCCTTTTGCCGTAGGCATGTATTGTCTGTCTTCTCTTTCTTTTCATGTTGTTGGGGATGGCCAGGCCATGTGGGGGCGGGCATTTTGTGTGACCTTCCATCGTGCTTTAGTTTCGTCGCAGGCCTACAAACTTGTGATTTCTTCTGCCAGTAGGTCTAGAGTCCCAGAGGTAGTCAGCGCAGCGGGGGTGCTTGATGTAGCGGTTTCTATTTTGTCTGTTGAATTTAACATAATTTAGGGCGTGGATGGCAATACATTGAATTCCCAAATGTGGTGTTTGGGGTGTAGTTAACTGTTTGGGTATGTGTAAAAAAACTGTAAATGCCTTTGTTGTTTCTGTTGTTGTTGTGTAACTTTCAAACCTTTTAGCCATGGGCATTTTCTTTTTTGTGCATTAAGCTGTGATGTGTAACAGACATCCTCCTTTTTCTCGCCATATAGGTATATAGGCCTGCTTGAGTTTATTGTTTTCTGGCCTTTACCCATGTACCTGTGATATGTGCCAATGTGGCTGGGAGCCTTGGTGGTAGTGTGCTGTTTTGTTTTTGACAAATTTGCCTTTTTCTTGCCGTTGTTCCTTTTGGCTTACTACTGTTCACATCTCCATTGCTATCTGCTGCAGGTCACTTATGCTGCATCCATCCTAAATGATGCACAAATTAAGGATAAACAAGTTCCACTTCCACTACATTTGCTTTTTAGTTATTTGCTATTCTTACTCTTACTGAGTGTACTAATACTTCTAGTAGTAATTAAAATTAAAGCTAAAAAAATACCACATTTGACTGATGTTATTCTGCCTTCTTTGCTCATAGGTGCACAAAATACTGAAGACTGAGAGGAGGTGTCCGTCATCATTCATCGCCTGTTCTACTGCCTGACGGCCTTCTGTACTACGTCACGTGTGGTGTGACTCACCTGACCAGACATCATTCTAAGCAACTTGTGCAACTGAGTACTGCTGCTGAAGAAGATGGGCCCAAAAAAAGCAGGTACCAGGTCCTCCAAGACCAAGAAAGTTGCTGAGAAGAAGGAAGAACAGAAGAAGGAAGTGACACTTAAGTCTGGTGTTGACCCGAAAACCTTTTTTGGGAAAAAAAGTACACCTGCAGCAGCGGTGACCGGGGTCCAAGCTGGGGCTAGCACCTCCGCATCAATGGGCCCAAGCCACCAACCCAGGCCCAAGCAGATGAGTGGGGAAGAGGTAGCCAGCCTAATGGTGGAAAGCAGTGATACTGAGCCTGGCCTAAACTTAGCGCTATCTCAAAGTAGTACACAATCCATGCAAGAGGGAACACAGCAGAAAGTGGTGAACAACCACTGCCCGCTATAGTAGATGTTCAACCTGAGCCACCGCCCACAATAGTAGTTGTTCAACAACCACCGCCCGCAATAGTAGATGCTCAACGAAAAGAACAACCACAACCACTGCATGCAATAGTAGCTGTTCCACAACCACCGCCCTCAATAGTAGATGTTTCTCGAAAACAACAACCACAACCCCCGCCTGTAATAGTTGTTGTTCAACAACCACCACCCGCAATAGTAGTTGTTGTTCCTCCCGAAGTCGGGGCAGTTCAGGAAATTGAGCCTGATACAGAGCAAGAAGAAGAGGAAGCACCTGATGCAGGAGATCTATTGTTTTCCAAATCCCCACCAAGGAAAAGGAGGGTTAGTACATCGAGTTCTTCGCCAAGCATCCCTTCTGATGATCTTGATCTCAAATGGGAGCCACAAAAATCTGAGCATGAGAGGGAGAGACATCCCAAGAAGAGCAGGCTAGGGAAAAGGAAGGTTCCAGGAAGCCTTACACTTATGGAGTGCGATGTGGAACAGCCGGATAATGATGGTGATGACGAGACAGACCCAGTCATCACAAGCATTACTCCTGGGCCTGAGAACATGGAGACCAACATTTTAACCCTAGCGAGAATGGCCGCGACTAGTAGGGATGTAGTACGCATACCTCCAACACAGGCCACACCAAAAGCAAAACTACCTCCAGCTTCCATTTTTACATTTGCACAGGGCAGGCAGCGTCCTACATCCAGCACAAGTTCCACCTCAGCAGAAGTAGGTCGTGGTACTACTGCGCAGCCACATAGTGAAATTCAACACACAACCTCCAGTTCATCGGGCATTGGAAGTCGCACCTCTAGCAGGAGACAACAGTTAAGCTCCCCAGTGTGGGACTTCTTTACAGTTAGCGCAAATGAGGACAACATTGCTATATGCTCCATTTGTAATTCCTCTGTTAGTCGTGGTAAGCTTGGTACAAACTACGGTACCGGAGGCCAAATGACCCATTTGAAAAAACACCCCTCAATCCAGTGGGAGGACCACCTACGCAGCATGAAAGCAGGAACCATTAATGTTGGTGGGGAAGTAGTAAAAGGTCCACTCACGGTGAACAGGAAGAAGAGGGAAACATTCTATCTGGTAGTGGTACACAAAGTACCCCTGTCCCCAGCACTGCAGTGGTAGAGCCCACATCCTCCGCATCAGCAACATCTCAGTGGCACCAGAGTAAGAGTAACCCGGAGACACCAAGAAGTACGGGTGCGAAGTCTGCGACGCGAAGTACTGCATCGAGCATAACTGAAGGAAATACCAAGCAGCGCCCCATTCTTAGCATGTTTAGGCAGGAGGGAAAGTATGAGCGCAACCACCCAATAGCACGTTTGTACAATGCTAAGCTTGCTAAAATGTTAGCACTGGACCTTCTCCCTTTTTCTTTTGTTGAAGAGGTGGGTTTCCTGGAATTTGTGACAACCCTCTGCCCAAAATGGAATGTTCCCAGCCGCTACTATTTTGCTAGAGTTGCTGTTCCAGCACTACACCATGACGTGCTGAAATTGCTTGGAAAATCCTTGCAGCAGAGTGCTGTTCATAGTATCCACCTGACAACAGACATGTGGACCAGTTGCCAAGCTACTGATTACATGTGCATCACTGCACACTGGATCTCTTTTTCAGGTGTTAGAGACAAGGTATCTGCAGGCATTAACACTGCTGAGATTTTTAAAGATACTCGCAGACATACAACTGTAGCCATGTTTGCTATGGAGAAATCGCATACTGCTGCAAACATTTTGACTGAGTTTAACAGCAAGGTCTTTGAATGGCTGCGACCAAGAGGCCTTAACATTGGTTTTGTTGCCACGACAATGGCCGTAATGTAGTTAAGGCCATGGAAGATGGTCGCTATTTCAGGGTCCCGTGTATGGCACACTGCATTAACATTGTTGTTCAAGACTTTCTGAAAAATAAAAGCAAAGTCAGCAACTTACTGACCATTTGCAGAAGAATCTGCATGCATTTCAACCATTCTTTTAAAGCCCGGAAGCAGCTACGGGTCATTCAACGTGACTATAAAATGCCAGTCAAAGCACTCATCCAGGAGTTCCCAACACGTTGGAACTCTACTTATTACATGCTTGATCGGCTGTTTGAGCAGTACATACCACTTACTGCTTATGTCATGACAAGAAGATCAGGGGATCCTACTGTTAAATCCATGACCGTTGAGATGTGGCAATGGGACCTCATTAAATGCCTGACAGGGATGCTACTTCCTTTTCAGGTCTTCACACGTGCAGTCAGCAGGGAGGACTGTACTATGGGCCAAGCTATCCCATTGTTGTATATGCTAGAGCAAGAGCTGAAGGAGTTGTCTGAAACATACGAAGGTATTGAAGGAAAACTTGAAGCATGTTATTTGGCGAAGGCCTTAGCCGGCCGCTTATCTGAGAATACAAGGATTCAAAACAAGATTGTGTCACATCAACATCACAGTACTGCCACAATTTTGGATCCATGGTACAAATTATTTGTAAACAGTAATGCAGTAATTCCTTTTTCAGAAGGGGATGTTGCCAAGTACAAAACTGTAATAGCTGAGGAAGCCACTGATTTGGAAAACAAACGGCTCTCAATTAGAGGCCTGCCAGTGCCAGCCCAGGACAGTGCAAGTACTACTGAGCATCCTACAGAGTCAAGTTCCTCTTCACAGCATGAGAGCAGTGTGTTTGCTTCCCAGCAGTCACCAACACTACCAATAACAACAACATTACCAACAGGATCTGATTCATCAGACACAACCAAAAAAAATAGCTGCTTGGTTTCTACAGAAAGGGATGGGTAGGTCTGTTGCTGTCACAAAGCAAAAAGAGGACAAGCAAACCGGAGAACCACTGAACATTGAGCGGATGGTCCAGGCCTATCTGGATGACACAACAGAGGTGTTCATGGAGCAAAGCCCTTTGGTGTATTGGTATAGGAAAAGAAGCGACTGGCCAGTGCTCAGCAGGCTGGCGATAAAGTATCTGGCTTGCCCTGTTGCAAGTGTCTCTTCTGAGTGTGTTTTCAGTGCTGCTGGTGCCATTGTAACTGTTAAAAGGACCAGACTTTCGCCCAAAAGCTTGGAGAGGTTAACCATGATCAAAATGAATCAGCGCTTCATACCAACAGACTACAAAATACTTGAATCACAGCTGGAAGAGGAGAGCGAGTTGGAAGACATAACTACTGGGTTGCATGACCTACTTCTGTCAGAAGAACCACCAGGGTTTGAGGATGAGCTCCTCTTCCCTGACAACTAGGCTTTTAAATTGTTACATTCTCCCTTCCTTTGTTTGTGTGTATCTGTCTTTCTGGTTCAAACTTGAAAACCAACACCATTCTTTCTTTTACTTTTTTAATTACCTATTGGAGTTGCACATCTGTGCATTTAACTGTGCACTCCACTCCTCACAGTCCTGCTCCATCTTCCTGACTCATCCTAAATACATTTCCATCTTGCCATACATTGGATGGAGATGGAGAATAGTACAATAATGTATCATCTAACAGTCCCTCCATAACAAGTGAAAAGTACGTGACTATAGCCATCTTCTGTTTTGTTTCCAATCTGAAACGCATCACTGTCTTAAGGCTACCACCTCTGTCTGCACTGGCATACACAACTCTTCAATGTCAGAACTTGAGCAGGGCTTCAAAATTAAAGTAAACTCGTCATCACTTTCAGAAGGCTCTGCTGCATCTGTGATCTGACAGTCACAAAGAAGAGAAAGACAGGTATCTGAAATGAATGATGCCATACTTTGCATTGGATGCTTGCTGACTCAGAGCAAATGTGCATGAAGTAGAACTATACTAGTAGTTTAATATATTATAACAAAGTAATTGTGTCTCAAGTGATGGTCAATGTTTCCATGTTGTTTAATATTATGTATCCAATTGTACTACTACTGCAGGTGCAGTCTGGACTTAATCGTAGTCACTCACTGCAGACTGAGTTGCTGTTGGTGGTCTGTTGGACAACATGTACACGTGCTACATCGGATGATGATGACCACCATACCGTCTTTACACGCTGTCAGTCAGTTTGATCTGTGATGATTGATGGAATACGTTCAGGAAGTGGAATACAAGGTAAACACAACCAATCAACAAGAACCACAGCAGACCAAGGCTACATGTGTGTGCAGTGGTAGAATAGAATAGTGGTATGATTGACTGACAATGGCGTATTGATTTAATCACTTGATTTGGCAAATGCTAGGTTGCTGTAAATGCCTTTCGTCTGGAACTGTGAAAAATTTAGGTAAATGGAGTTTGGGCCACAGACTCACGGCCCGGTCTTGTGGTGTGGTCCTGTAACTGTTCTGTGCTGGCTCCTATCTTGTTGTTCTTTTTGATGACTGCTGTGCAACTAGAAGAGTAGAGTTAATCAATGTATCCAAGCCGCCTCATTCTGAAAATCTTCTCAGTCACGAGGCTTGTCTTTTCTTTTTTGCACTACACCGTAATTGATTTTTTCAAATGTTTTCATTCAGCTAACTTATTTTGGAATACCCCATTTCTTTTTTCATCAACCTGGATAATACATTAACTTTAGTATCATTTTCGTAATTTTTTTGGATTCCTTTTTCCTCTTCATTTATTTTACGCTTGTGTTTGGTAATTGATTGTTCACTTAAACTATTGCTTACTTTTCTTTGCTAGCTTTCAGCCCGGTACAGCAGGTATTACGGTTTCTCAGAGGGCATACAGCCTAGGCAAAAGTCATATTCATATCATATATAAGAAATACTTCCTTTGAATTGTGTAGTAGTAGTTAAGTACCACTTTTTAGTAACCATCAAGTTATAACATCTTCATCATGCATGCATTTCGTTTTTCTGAAATTTAGATTTATTGGGTAGTAGTGGATCATCAATCATCGTCTTCATTGTTTTGCTATTGTTGTCTCCATGCGTACTGTTTTTCAAACCTTTCCCCAAACCCCGTTCCCATCCATTCATCAAACCTAACCCTCTTCCCCCAGGCTGTGTGGTTTTATATTGAGGTGTGATGTTACTACATTAAATCTACACCAACAATTGATCACATGCTTGCCGGGGCAGATGTGGTGAAAGCAACACTAATGAAATCAAATCTCAACGAGGCAGGGCGAGGATCTTCTTCTGCTTGCCCACCAAAGCTCACTTTATGTACTAGTGTACAAGGCAATTAATTTCCCAAAGTGACCCAACGAATAAATCTAAATATTTGCTGGCATTGTTTGAATTTAATTTTAAAGCATTTAAGTTTATGAATTGGATTGTGTTTTACTGACTCCAACACAACTACAGTTATCTTCTTGGACTTGGCAGTTCCCGACACCATTGATTTCTTTGAGTTTGTTTAGCAGTTGCAATATTGTTTGTATTTGTTTTTCAGTCTTATGTACTGTATTTTCCTACTTCTCCGACATTCTCTCTCAGTCTAATGACTCTCTCTTTGTTTTTGTTTGCCAATGCTAGTGCCAGTGTCTAGTATAATACTACCATCACACAACTACAGCATATTCTCTGTTGTCTTGGGAAACCATGCAGCCCTTTCGGTGCCAAACTTAATCATCATCAATCACAGGTAAGAGGAGAAGTTTGCTGGGAGGTATAATGGAGGAGAGGCTAGTAGTACTAATAGGACAAATATAACTGATTGCGGGGTACCGCATCTATCTGTTTGCATGGTACACATGTGGTCAATTAATAAATTATTTCAATCAAACACTGGCCGCTGCCCTGCATCTAGAGTAAACCTTGTGACATACAACAGTAACCCCACCACAAAACAACATCATATGTGTAAGTTGAAAATAAATAACATTTATTCATGTAAAAAAATATCCTCCTAGTCCTATCCCACCACTATCCCCATCCTAACCCCAACCAATGTCCAAGTCCAAAGAATGTCCCACAAAAATAACCCCAACACCCAATTCCCATCCACCAACAAAAGAATTAAAAAAAGGGCAAATGAACAGGGTGCATTACATTTGGCGGGATTTGGGGTGTTTGTCCACTATTATCTTGATGCGCTCCTCTAATTGGTCCTCCAGCTTGGCCACCTGGAGGAGAAGTTGTTGCCGAAATGCACGGCACCTACATTTGCATCCATGCTGTGAGGGGGTGGCAGATGTTAAATGCCGGTGGTGAGCGGCTGCCTGGCAGCGGTGCCGTACTCCTGCAGGTGGGGCCTTGCTGGGGCCAGACGCATTGGAAGAGTCAGCAGCTGCTGCTGCTGCCACTTCCTCCTCCTCCTCGGCCTCAGCCACCAGCCAGCGGTACTCCTCCACAATGGCCTGCAGTTTCCTTTGCCCGGCCCTGGCTGCCAACTCCTTCCATGATGGTTTTTGGGAAGGAGTATGAGTATCTATAAAAAAAAGAAACAGAATTATAACTGAAACTCTTCAAAATTAATTCAACACATTGTGGCATAGTAGCACTACCAAGCACAGTACATACAATTGGTGGCAACTTTTAGTATCTATCTAATCTATCCTCCTGCTTCCCCTGCCTGTAGCATTTGTTGAATTTATTTCCAGCATTATACTTGCCCTAGTACTATGGGTGGACTTGAGTACACAGAAGAACACCAGTCTTTTTTGTATCTCCTTTTATATTTTCAAAGTAAGACTCTGCTTCCAGTGACAGTCTCCACCTATGATGAATACAATACATTTAAGGGGCATCCACCCATTAAAAGTAAATGTCTATCATTCTTTTTTATCGCCTTAGCTGTTTTCACTTTCACCAGCAACCACCCAAGCGTCCACTCCTTCCTTGCCTTGGGTTTCATTGACACAAACTCCGCTCATGATTCTTGCTATCCACTATATCCATGCACCCATATTGTTTTGCCCAACCAGGCCTGCATTTTCTTTCACCTTCCAGTTCTACCCATCCTTCAACAACTCATGCATCGGATTCATATCAGCCAGGTGCATGAACCTTCCAAAGTATCCTTCTATGGTAGTCTTATTATTACATCTCTTTAGTCCTTCCTCCTTCCACCCTAAATCACTTCTTTCCCTTTTTCTTCAACACATCCCTTAAGGTCATCTGATCTGACTTTTAGTCTTCTCCATACCTTTCACAGCTGAGTTGGAGTCTGATAGAAGAGGCCTTTTTTACTCAACTCACACTGGTAATGCCCGAAAGGATGTCTTCTTCAACCATTGTATATTGTCCAGTACAACTGCAAATTCATAATTTCTTAATAAGTCTCATAGCACAGTGAGGGAAATGTTCCCCTTCCACCTAGTAAAGCAAATAAGTAATGAATATAACTTACCACCGCCCACCGCTGAAGTTTCCTCCCCACTGATGCTCCTGCAGGTGCCACAGCCACTGTCCCCTCCTGGATGGCAATCGCATCGCCGATGGCCCCGTCGGCACTGGTGGTTGGTAGTGATTGTGCACCTATAAAAGCAAGTAGACCTTTTTAGATGCCTGCACACCTCCCTCTATTTTACTAGTTGTACTTTTTTCACCAGGAAGTAAGATTGAAAAAACAGTTACGTACAACATAAATCGTTGTAACTAGTCCAAATTGCGTCCTACTGTACAGCAGTCACATTAGACAGAGTTTAGTTTTAATTTATTAGATGGTCCCTGGGGTCATCTAATCTCTACTCCTACTCTAGTCTTTGGAAATTTAGCCTGAGCCATATAACCATTTTAGATCCGGGTCTACTGCTTTGCCCATGTTACCTCGCAGCTTGTTGCACAGTAAGAAAGACACCTTTGAGGCCGCATGAGTGTTGCATACAACTAAAGAGGTTGACAAACCAGTATTGTTAGTCCCTTTTGCTTATTCATAATGTTGCACTTTTTGCCATGACTGCTAAAAACTGGAATAGTTGTATTCACTGTACAAAATGTATAGTATTTAATCTTCTTCATTTTGCATGGTGGAGCTGGATGTTATTCATGGAAATACTTACAAGTTACAACAATACAAAGCTTGTTATTAAAAAAATAACGTTTTTGAACTTGCACATAGACTCTGTAGTATATTTTGAGTGTCTGGGGTTCTGTGGACTCAAACGAGTGAGTGAGCTAAAGGGTGTTCTTCTTTTCTGGGTTGTGTATTAAATCATTGGGTATATATATCTAACTATCTTCGGTTGGGGGTCGGGAGTGGGACAAATGACTATGACTGAGACACTTAGGTAGGTAGACGGTCATTGGATTGTGGGTTCTTCTGACTGAGTTCTGTGACTAGGGTGTAAGGTGTAAGTAAGGTCCAACCTCCCTATCACCAACATCCTATTTTCTTGTGCATAGTTCTGTATGTGCATGTGCAGAGAATAATAACCACAACAGTAGTAGTAGTATACTAACCGAGCAATAATTAGAAGGCAATCATCTGGTTGTGCATTTTGTTGGTGGGAATTGACAAAGACTAGAGATTACAGAGGACATTGCAAAAGACAGGAGTGGACCCAGTGGCTACAGCTATTCTATCACAGCTTTATTCAAAAGAATACCTTAACTAAAGAGTGGCCAACAGGGCAAGCTTAGCTACACACGGTCTAATAGTAGTAGCACAGAGAGTCATAGGGCAGAGGCAGTTTGATGGAACTGAAAGTCAGGGATGGCATTGGATACCCAAAATTTGGAAAACAAATTGAAGACCAAAGAAGGTTTTGCTAAAATTGAATTAGGAAGGAGGCTTAATAGGTTGACAAAAATAAGGTGCGTTAAAAAGTTAGGGAAATATAATTGTTAATAATATAAGCACGGTAGGACTTACTGGGGCCAGCAGCAGGATCCTCGGTAGAGGAGCGCTCCTCTCGTGGTTGTCCCACCAACTCGGACCCCGTCTTCTTGCCCCTTGATGGCGTTGATCATGTAAGAAATAATAAAGAAAGAGAAACATTAAGTGCTGTGAAACAAAGACATCATTCAAAAATCCTTTAAAACATTTTAGGAAACAACAATTCCAATAAAATTGACTTCGAAGTATAAATGACTACTGGCTTGCAGGATTCACCGACCGTCTACTTCTAGAACACAAATCAAATGTTCCATAAACATTCTGATTGCAGAATATACTAACGAAGCCAGTACCACCTGACCTACACCACCAATTCCAGAATCCAGACGAGCCAATTGTTCAGTAAGTTGGCATTTCCATTTTATTTTTGCCCGCAAACATGCATAGATGAGATGGAGGACACATGCATAAATTTGTGCATACACGGAATTGTTGGTTGCTTGCGTCATATGAACTGCTACTGACTGACGTGACCGTGCTATTGCTGCTAAGCCTACTACTCAGTAAACAAACTTCAAACCGGTTCTATGGAGGAGTGGGATAAATAAGAACTAAGCATTCAGTGACAGAGGAGGCGTCATGCAGACCGTTAAAAAAATATGAACTAATACTATCCATCCACCACTATTTCACCAAAGGACAATGTAAGGACTAGACTCTAGCAATAGCATTAACTAACTTCAGTTCTCTAAAAACTCTAACATCAATAATCACCAGCCCAAGCTAGCGCAAAGTTACAAACCAGTAAGAGAAGTGGCGAGCAGCACCTGTGTCATACAATTACAGAAGATTTTGAGACGGAATTGATATGCAATGTAACTAAGCGCACCAGTAATCGTGTTACCTATTCGTCCAAGAATGATACACAATACTTATACTACTATATTATATATTAAATTATTAATATTACTAGCTACTCGCCAAGCCCCACGACCTCGACACCTAGCAGCTCCAACAGGTCCTTCTCCATTTTCAGAATGTCTGCCCACCGGTGGGCCAGCTGTTGGTGGGTGCGCCGGATATCCGAGCAGCTTTATCTGGAAGGTAACCGGAGCCTGGCCTGCCACCTGCTGCCAAGGTCAAAGGGAGGTGGCGCTGGATGAAAAAAACCAGGGCGGCCACCTCCGCCTCTCCGAAAAGTTTACGGGCCTGCAGGTCGCATTCTGCCGCAAGGCAGCCGGTTCTTGGGCGCAGGTGCCTTGCCCTTCGAGCCGGTTCTGCTGCTCTCCTTTGCCATGGTTCTGGGGTGGAGGTGGAGGTGGAAAAGGAAATTTAGAACAAAAGGAAAAAAAGTTAGGGGGAAGAAGTAGGGGCTTAAATAAAGAAGTAAAATAAAACAGTAGAAAAGTTAAAAAAAAAGGTGGAAAAGTAGAAATAAAATGCAAAATATAAACTTAGGGACAGAGAGAGATAGATGATAAGTAAAAAAAGTAAGAAAAACTGTGAACACGCACTTTGTCAGCGTGAACAAGTAGTTGTGTTCCCAAACACGACGTGCACCACGCGAACACGTTATATGCGACCCGGAAGAGGAAATAGGGGACGCGAGCGGGCGGGACAATTGAAAATACAAGATGGCCGTGCCCATAGCCCACCACATGGGTAAGGTCGCACTCTACAATCCCCTGAACATGCGGACAGCGCCCGGAACACACACAACACGCACCCGAGCAAGAAAAACGGCTCGCGAACGGGTCCAGCAAGCTACTACGAACGCTAGCAAAGCTTGCGTAGTGCAAGAACGTCTTCGCGTAGCTTCGCATAGCGCGACTACGCGTACTACGCCCAGGGTTAAATCTATTTGTATACATTGAAGGTTCTCCCAATAAAATACATGTCGTGTACTTTGTTTTGTACAGATAAAAAGGTAATACTAATATTATCTTCTGACCATTTGCAGGGAAAAATATATATTTATTACATATTTACATAAGTCTTTCAGCTAAAAAGTGCAATTATATTTTAGAAATTGTTATAGTTTTTAAACTTTCTTAAGTCTCAACTAAATTTACGTTGCTACCTTGAAAAGTATTCATAGATGTGCTCTAATACTGGAGTTAATATCCTATTGAAGGTATTTGTTTGCAGAGTGTTGCACCAGTAAAATGCTTCCCTGATGGCTCATAACTATTGAAGGATATAAGATGTTGCATCCTTCCAAGCTCAAGGCATGTAAATGAAACACCCCACACACGGAGCTCTGCTACAGGCGTCTTTATTCTTCAGCATACGATCAAACACATTACGTTATGATTTAATAACCTTTCAGAACTACAAAGGTCTTAATGCACATGTTATGAAGCTCCTGTATCTCTCCCTTTCTTTATCAAGAGTACAAATATCATATGTCCTTAAAAAGTCATAGAGGCGCTAGCACTGGTCTGCCATATCGAGTAGTGTGAGGTAGTTGAGTGGTACATGGACTATTTGCCGGTGACATAGGCTCAGATGTTTGATCTGGAAATTCTTGCAAACTTACCTCACTCACACTCTCATTCTCAGGAAGAGACAAACACTGAGTCAAATGTGATGAGTTCCTTGTGATGGACTTTCCTGGTCAACTTGCAGTCACCATGTGTCCTTTGGTCTTTACAACTACCAGTGGGTTGATAGCAAATGGAGTGTCTGTTTTCAGGTTAAATTTCTGTTTGACCAGTACCCAGTCGCCTCTGTTGAAGACTGTTTTCTGGGACCTTAGGTGCAGATCAGCATAGTTTTTAATTTTGCACTTTCAAGAAGTGTTCGCGACACAAATCTTGAAAGCGTTTATCAATTGGTATGATGTTCACTGTGGTAGCTTAGATCCTATAGCTGTCCCAAATAGCAAGGTGGAATGAGGAGTTGTCTGATAAGCATAAAGATCTTGACTCATGACTCGTTTCAGATCAGACTCACTGAATTATTCTTTTGAGGGTGCCCGTAAATCGTTCAACAACACTGTTGGCCTGCGGCCACAGTGGTGGGCTCTTTTGATTTTTAATGTTTAGTTGACTCATAAACTCTTTGATATTAAAAGGTGGATCATTTTCCATTTTCAGAATAGCAGGTATGCCCCATACTGCAAAGATGTTATCAAGGCGTTGGATGACTTTGTCATGGGTTTTCGGTGATAATTCTTCCACCAAATGAAAACATGAGTATTCATGAATAAATACCATAAGATGATGTTCATTCTCAAGGAGTTCAAAGATGTCAACTGCCACTCTCTCCCAGAAAATGTGCAGGAAGTTCAGACATAGTCAATTGATGCTGAGTCACTTTGGAAGATAAGCTGTTATACAGTTGACATGCTTTCAGTTCTTTCTCAACTTGTTCATCAAGGCAAGGAAACCACTGGATCCAATGGATATTTCTGAAATTCAATATCAACAGCGAATGATCAAATGCTTTTCCTCCACAAATGAGCTGAAATCATGTCTTTAAGTATGAGACATTTTCTTGTCTGTGTGGTAGCAGCCATATACTGTTCAAGTGATAAAGCTGCTGGTGTACTAGGCCTCACAATAAAACTAACATACTCATTAGCCACGTTGTATGTCGAACACTGCTGTGGTGGTGGCACTCATAAAACGTATCCAGCAGGGTTATGGTTTTTCCTCAGCCTACAATTTCTTGCAGCTGCAATCCCCATCTCTCAATGTGAGGAGGTACCCTTGCCTTCGGTTTCCAAAGATGGTGAGCACTGGCTGATTATTTGTGATGATGGTGAAATGTTTCCCGTACAAAAACACATAAAACATATGAAACATACGAAAATGTTTGCAGGCCCTTGGTCGGATAATCCAGGTAATGTATATATGGGCATAGGAAACCAAACATTTCGCAAACCCCCTAGAGAGAATAAGGTTAAGAGATATTCTGGAGGTATATCATATAAATGTAGAAACAAATCCCAAAGATAATTCTCAGAGACATGGAGTTTACATGTTGTTACTATGTCATCCTGTTTATATCTGCTCCACCACAACAACTGTAGACAAAGTTACAAAGAAGAGTGATGAGGGAAATGATTGTTCCTATTTTCTCTCTTATCTTATTCCCCTTTTGGTGGTGTGCAAACATATTCAACATTCCTTTTGGAATTGTGATTAGCACAAAGTGACAGGACCATAGCATGTCATTTACCTGTAATCGGCTGCAAAGAGTTATATAGATTAAACTTGACTCTCTGGGACTTAAATCTGCTCAATTGGCTAAGAAAGATATGGTCTAACTGATTCATGCTGCTGGAACCTTTTTCCAAATTCAGTGTAAATATAGATGATCATGAAGATAGATATGGTCTTTTTCAACCTGAAGAACACCTGCAAACAACTGCATATTAACTGTGGGATTGACTTGAACAAATTCAACCAATGGTCATATATGCATAAATATGGCCCAGAAAAATTGGGCCATTTAGAGTAAGGGAGATGCTACCTATTTTCTTGCCCTTCAGAAATGTGATTAGGACAAATCAAATGGTGGTATTCCTTCTTGCTCCACTTATCAGCTTCCATCATGTTCAGTTGCCAGTAATTTGCATATCATTTACTTTCATTGAGTTTTGAATGGAACATTTCTTTCTTAATAACTCCAAAACCTTTGCCCCCTTTTCTTCATTTTTGTCATTCTGATATTTAAACTACATATACATCATAGCTATATTGCATTTCAAATTTTAACAAGCTACTATAATGAAGAATCAGTTTGAATGAATCTATATAGGAAATCTCCCTTGTCTTTCCAGATTTTCCAACTTTTTCTGGACCCTATTTTTGCTGGACTTGGCACTCCGTAAGCTTTTACTCCAGCTAAAAAGAACAACTTCTAAACAGGAACACAGTGCCCTTGATTCCCTTTTAAACATGATTAAAGTGACTAACTGCTGATTAATATATTTAACTTGCCAATAAGTTCTAAAATTATTTTGAATGAAATACATCCATGGCCTGGATGTTAAATGCCACCTGTGGACTACAGCACCTAAAATGCCATGCCTGGAGTGGATCTACCATATTAGCCTGACTGCAATTGCAAACTCTGCAGTACAACCTACCAAAACACCCTGGTTTAAGTGGCAAATAACACCCTCTCTAAATATTAATATGTCACCCCTGTACAGACCTTACAGCCCAGATGGGAGGGTGCATAGTATTTAAAATTAATATCACCATATCCTTACAGTGACAAGTCCTTACATTTCTTTCTCACTGTTACATGCCTGGATGTCCCATACAGAGAACTAGAGTATAGATGACGTTTGTAATTCTGTATTTTAGACCAACTAGAAAAAATACTTTATAGAATGTATTAAAGGCTGATTCCTGATGAAGTTGAATTTTTGATGAAAATTTAGGAAATGTAACTTTTCTAAAGGTAACTTTCCCTGCCTGAAGCTCCTCATGGCTAATTTACATTAGCTTTCCAGCAGCTGTCAATTAAATACTTGACCCTATTGAGATGGTAAGACTGCACCCTGAGCAGGAACAGTGATCTGGGTGTGGGGAGTTTTTTCCCTGGTAGGAAGACCAGTTGGGATGGGTGGACCCAGGAACTTATTTAACTTTAAAGGGGTCAGCCCTGTCACAAGTTAATGCACTAAGTCACCTGAACAGGCCCCAGTCGTTATCACCACAGCCAGGCTGGCACCAAACCCTTTAGAGAAATTGGGCTGTTGATGACTGGGGTGTGGCAGGAGACTGTAGCCAAAGGCAGTTCTAGGAAGTCAGATACCCATTTGGAATACTGAATATGATTAGCTGCTGAAGAGAAGAATGTAGTGGAGCAGCCGCACAGTCAGGCTGACCTGCGATGCACTACGATTCACTGTCCCTCGGACACAAGCACTCAATCCTGTTGCCCGAACAGTGAATGACTGGAAAGAACAGCTCCTAAGGGTAACAGAGCAGGGCTCATACAAAGCAAAAATGTTCATGATGTTACACTGATTAGCTTTCAATTACCTATGATAGGTTGAACATTGACGATATAATAAATTGGATTGTCATCTATAAAGTAGCCAATACAGCGATATGCTCAATATATGTGTTGTAAACCTAAGATGACGGCCAAGAAATGGTGTTATAATTAGATGGCATAGTCCTCTCATTGCCCCCTACAGCCCTCCATTAAAGTGTCATTGGATACATTTAAAAGCATGATATCCGACCATGTTTGTTTTGTGTTGCAGCAATTGAGAAAGGCATATGAGCTAAAACGTGTTTTGCTGAATAAATGACAGAATATGAATCAAGAACGTGCCCATGAGTTCCTGTGATCTGCCCTCTACCGGGGAGTTTTCAGTTAAAAGTTTTCAGTTAACATATTTAAGATGAGTCTCTCCTTATGAACGCATCCCCACCCAAGAAGTGTTCAGTGGAAATTTGATGGAACTGTGCAATGGATATATAAAACACATAAAAAATGTAAAAGTTAAAACCATTAGTACTTACCTTTTAAACTTTTACAACAAAATGTCTTTACCATTCATGCCTTTACAACAAAATTCGTAATAATGGCATGTGTGGTAAAGGCATATTCATTGTAAAATCCTGTGTGGTAAAGACTTGTGTGGTAGTGTCGCCTGCTTGGTTCAGACTGTGCTGTAAAAGTGGTAAAGGCTGCTTCTCCCTCTGCACTCATTGACCTTCCTCATTCAAGGCCCTTTTACCGACAGAGCAGCATTCTCCACACAGTTAGTAATCTCTGCCATAATCAAGTGTGCAGCCGAACTGTGATAATAGTGAAGCTTCATAATGTTCTTACATTTTAAGTATTTGCTTATATTGCATTTCGAAAATTCAGAATGACAATTTCCTGAAATATGCAGAATATCTTGTGCGATACTACCTCGTCAGGAGTTTTGAAGCCCTTCTAATGAGGCTCCAAATGCCCAATGATGCAATCTTACTTTTTGTACAATGTTTTTCCATTAATGTTCTATGCCAAAGATTTTAATATTTTTGTCATTTTTTTAAATTAAGAATTACTTATTTCTTTATTGTAATATTTCCTTGTTGGCCACTTTTAGAGCAATGAATCAAGTTCAATATTAAGATTGGATTAACAACTAATTACTCTAAAACAATGGTCTCCAACCTATTCTGTAATAGGAGCTACGTTTGCTCAATGGAAATCATCACAAGCTTCTAATATACTTAGTCCTGTAATAGTGACCATAGCAGACAACATTATATTAGTGCCCCATATACAAAATTACCATCAGTGATTTCCTCACTTCATCGGGCACTGTTGCTAGCATTAATACAGAAAATGCTTCGTCAATGTGGAATGCCTCTCTTTGTTAATACATATCAGCTATAGATACAGTGGCCCTGGCACCAAGGTAATAATAATGGTAATAAGTCTCTCCTATACTACATGACTTATCACTAAATTATCCAGCTTTATATAATTTTGAAATGTAACCATTTTTCTCCAAATATCAGGTTATGAGTTCTGAAAATACACATATTTTCATCTCAAATAAGTGCTTTTAACTTTTGATATTCACATATTAATCCAACTACGCAAACCTGTGAAATTTTGTAGAATAGGCTGCACACAGAAGAGTTACTTTTAAGTAGTTGGGGAGCTACCAGTAGCTCGTGAGCTACTTGTCGGAGAAGCCAAAAATAATGGTATTTGGAAAGAAAACAAGAAAGATAGCCTGAAACTGTTATTGAAACTGTTAAACAATACAATGATCTGGGTGCCTCAATCGGCAGTAAGCTATCATGGTTAAGGCCTCTCTCAGTATGGAAATCCAAATCTACCATCATCACTAAACTAATCATGAGATTTGCCAAAGCATCTGGAGGTATAGCTTCAGACTCTTCTATAAAAGCTTTGAGAATGAAACACATTCTGTTCCAGCTTTATGCTTCACTTGTTTTGAATGGGAAGATGTGGCAAGATGTACGACCCATTCTTGCATGCACAAACAGGTTTGGGATCCATTTGGGCTTGCAAAAATACCAGTGGGCCATATACTAACCCTACTTAGTGAGTCACAATTTATTTGCAAATCACTAAATAGGAATTGTGACTCGCTATTAGAAAGGGGCGTGCCAAGGGCATCCCTTCCTAATAGCTATTCGCTACCATATGTAAGAATGTTTTGCGTCCGCAATAGCAGTCGCAAAATGCTCACAATTTACCGCCCTCTTCAAGAGGGTGGTAAAACAATCACAAAATTTCCCCTTGGTGAATGCAGGGGCAAATATTTTTTAGGGGCAGGCAGTGGTCCCAGGGACCACTACCTGCCCTTAAAAAATGAAAAGAAAAAGTTTCATTTTTCTTTTTTAAAATGCATCTCATTTTCCTTTAAGTAAACCAGGATGCATTTTAAAAAAACTGTTTTATTTCAAAGCAGTCCCAGACATGGAGGTCTGCTGATGCCAGCAGGCCACCATACCTGGGAGGGCCAGACATTCTCAATGGGGTCGCAAATTGCGAGTGCCTCATTAATTTTGATGAGGCATGCAATTTACGATCCCATTGGGAATCGCAAACAGTGTCTCCGACATTGTTTTTCATTGGCATGAGCGACTCGCAAATTGTGACTCCCAATTATTTTCAATTTGCGAGTCACTAATGGCAATGGTCATACATCTGGCCCATGGTCCTCAAATTCTAGAAAATCTATATACAGAGTATCCGACTTTTACATCCTCAATCCGCCACACTTTATTTGTCATCAGGCTGAAGTTGAATTTGGAGCTACTATAAATTAGTTGTGTGACTGTGTAAACGCAGATCATGCCACCCTAAAATATTTAATTTATTTGAAACTAAAATTTAAAAAAAACGTAAACAGCTATATGGAGATGAATATTTCTTTTTAAAACAAGATGATAAAAGCATACAATTTAGGAGGTTTTAATTAAATCGAGTTGATCTGTACACAAGAGTGTAGTAAGGAGGATCTTAACTCACCTTCAAAAGGATAAAGATCTAATCTTGTTAGAAAAGTACAAGCACATGGATCTGGTACACAAATACTATTTACTGTCTGATCGGGATTATATCAATTCTAACTTGAAAGGTGCGCTAGAAAGGGAGTATTTAAAATTCCGATTGCTGTATATTACTATCATTAAATTTGAGGGGTTGTGTCATCAGCCTCCACGAGGAAAGAAGACATGCTGAATTTGTGGCTATAAAGAGGAAATCCTTAGTCACCTAATATGCAAATGCCAGAAAATAGTGCCTCTGCGAAGATGCTATTTGTGGACCCTTTTCAAGAACACCTGTTGAAGACCAGTCTCATAAGCACCTAGATACTGTTTCAATTTTGATTGTATTACCAAATTAATGAAATGTTTTGATTACATTTATAAAATGTTAAGTATTCATAACTAAGTATATTTAACTAACGGAGTTTTTAAACTTGTTTTAAAACTACACGTTAATGAGTGTGGAAACATTACTTTTATTTATTGTAATCACTGTGATTAATAAAATAGAAATGTTGAACACTGAAATATCAGTAGCAGGAGACCAATGTTACTAAAAATGGCTCTGTGCTTTGTTTCTCCTCTTGCTCAAGCAGTACATAAAATATGACTGCAGCAATGCAAAGATGTTTTTACGCATGATCAGAGTGGGCAAGAACCCAGAGCCCCCACCATCCAGGCGGGGGGGGCTGGTAAAATGGCAAAATGGTTGGAATAGTCAGACAACTCTCTCTCTCATCCTTTAGCTCTCTCTCTCTCTCTATCTCCTCCTCCTCCTCCCTCTGCCTAACTCTACCTTCTATCCATCCCTATCTCACCCCTCGCCTCCTTTCTACCCAGAACTCTTTCTTTCTGTGCCTCACGTATCTCTTCCATTGTCATCTCGCTCAACTTTTTTTCTGACCCCATATTTATTTATTTATGAAACTTATAAAGCGCGCAAATGCCCAAGGGCGTCTCGGCGCTGTGGGCGTTGCAGTGAGCGGAAGGATTTATTGGTTGAACAACCAGGTTTTTATTTTTCTTCTGAAGGCCACCAATGTTTGGCAGGATCGAATCTCCATGTCCAGAGACTTCTATAATTTAGCTGTGGAGACAACAAAACGCTGATCGCCCCTGGAGACTGTTTTGGTCCTTGGCACAGACATCAGAAGTGCATTGGCAGATCGTGATGGTCTATTAGGGACATGAAAGGTTAGAGAGTTAAGGAGAAAGCGTGGTCCTTGCTTGCGAGAGGCTTTGTAGGCGATACAGAGTGCTTTAAACTTTATTCGGTTCTTCACCGCAAGCCAGTGGTAGCTTTTAATTACGTGAGCAATGGGCTTGAACTTCGGGGTTCCTGACAGCATTCTAGCAGCGGCATTCTGCACGGACTGCAGTTTCCGGATGACTTTTTGTTGGGTATTAATGAAAAGCCCAATGCAATAGTCCAGAGAGGACATCACAAAAGCTGTGACCAGTGTTCTTCCTGAGCTGGGGGGGAGAGAAGACAGAATTTTTTTAATGGTTTTGAGTTTATAGAAAGAGGCAGAGACGATAGTGTTCGCATGGGCAGCGAATGGGCATACTCCCTATAAATTACTCCTTCCCATTGCTGTCTTGATTGTGCCTCTTTTTGCTTCTCCTCACTCTTTCTTTATCACTTTTCTCTTATTCAACTCTTTCCACTTCATTATTGGAGTTTTTATTCTTTCTCCATCTCAAAAATCTTAGGTTTTACGCCTTTGTCTCTAATGCACCCTCACTGCTTTTTCGTCAGCTCTCCCACACTCACTAAAATGAACATTAGTGATGATTTTTAAGTTGCTCCAAACAGGGGAGAGTTCAAAATATGCCCGGAGTCAAAAAACTCTCACAATGGCACTGCTGCATTGCATGAAACATTAGTCAATCTGGACCAAAGAATATGATATTTTAACACAATATTGGTCAACGGAGGCAAACGCTGTTAAAAAACGAGTGACGCCATGAATATTATGCTTCTGCTTTTGTACGTTTTGAAATAATTTCCTCCAAATACAGTTTTTTTTCAAAAAGATAGTCCTTTTTGGAAAAGCGTTTTGTAACACTCATTTCACTGCAGGAACAAAACAAAGCATTGCATGCTTTGCGCCTGGAAGCTAAATGGATTTTTTTTGCATGATGTGACAAATAGTTGAACATGAACTTTAACATTTCTTGAATATCAATATATATTCAGTACATTACAGTACAGGTATGGCTACCAAAATAGTAAACATGATAGTGTACAAAACAAAATTATTATTGAAAAAAAGCTTTCCGGGAACAGAAACCCCCATTGTAATGAAGAAGCAGGTGAAAAAACCGATAGGCTATCACAGTGCGCCAAAAGACCTCTGAGAGAAAAAGAAATAGCTGGAGGGTGGCTAGGAAATGTGCAAAGGGAGTTAAGGGAAATGCACTGGTAAATAAAATATGGGACAAAAAATAAAGAACGTGAATTCAAGAGGAAGCGTACTTTTCCAACTGTGAATGTGCTCAGATAACCAAAACTTATTTTCTTTCAGTAACCATGCCTCAGAACGATTGCCTGCCAAAGGCTTTCTTTACTAATTTAAATATGAAGTAGATATGCTATATGCTAGACAGGTTTTTTAAACTCATTTACAACTGTATTTAAACTTTTTGGGGTAGATTAATGAGGCCCTTGCGCCACGTTTACGCCGCTGGTGCGTCACGCAAGGCGGCGTAAATGTGGCACATCCCTACGAACGATTTACAACGTGACGCATCTAGGCAGATGCGTCACGTTGTAAAGCCCTGCGCCGCTTGTGGGCGTTCCGGCACAGGGTGGGCGTTCCGGGGCAGGTGCGCCTTGCAAAAGTGGCTGAGTGAAATCTATGAGATTTCACTCAGTCACTTTTAAGCCAATGCTGTGTCAAAAGCCTGCGCCTTTTTGAAGCAGGCGTAGGTCTTGACGTAGCATTGTTAAAATGGGGCACCCCCGAGCCTTGCTGGAGCTGCGTCGCGCTTGCTTGCGACGCAACTCCAGCAATGCGCCACATTTCCGGCACAGATGCGTCACGCATCTGTGCCGTTTTCGCACCATGGCTGGCGGAGCTGTGGCGCACTGTGGCGCATGTTAACTGGCGCATCCCTGGGGATGCGCCAGTTAACATAAATCTGCCCCTATATGTGTATTTCTTTCAATATATATTAGAAATTGGTTGGTTGTCTGGGTGTGAGCCATGGTCATGCAGCATCCACAATCCTGGTAGGGGTAACGCACAGCTAAAACCCAAATTAACCTGTGCTAAACCCACTAATAGCTTGGCATAGATCAGTTGAGGTTAATTTAGAGGCCATGTGTACAGTATTTGTGCAACACTTCAAACAGCAAAATAGTGAAAATACTACACTAAAATATGCCACACCAATTTAGAAAAATAGGGGCAGATTTACAAGCCCCTTGCATGAATTTTTCACCGCCGTTTCGTCACTTTTGTGACGCAGCTGCGGGGTAAATGTTGCTGCCTATTTACAATGTGATGCATCTAGAGAGATGAGTAACATTGTAAAGCCCTGTGTCACATTATACCTGTGTCAGGTATAATGTAGGCAGGGTGGGTGTTCTCACGCAAAAAGTCTTGTAGAACTGCGCAGTGAAATCTACAAGATTTCACTGCGTCACTCTACACCTTCACTGCGTGAAAATCCGTACACCTGCTCAGACCAGACGTTAGGAATGACGCAGGGCTTTTTGAATGGGACTCACTCTTCTATGTGGTGCATCGCTGAAGTTGCGTCACTTTCATGAGCAACTCCAGCAATGTGTCACTTTTGCACCAACAGATGCGTCAGACTTTCTGACGCATCTGTTAATCCTTGCGCCATGGAGCACTGTATGGTAAATACAGCGCATCCATGGTAACGGAAGGACAGTTTTACGCTGATGCAAGGAAACTGACACATCTATGCAGATGCGTCAGTTCCTTGAAAACCTGCCCCACAGAGATTAATTTAAGATATACAACAATATTAAAATGACAAAAATCCAACCAGTAGAATTGGAGTTATGCATTTATAATGAATAAACTGTAAAATAATGCCTAAAAACAGAAAGCGCCAACCACAGCTACCAGGATGTGCTGGACCGGGTCAAAGGTTCAGGCCGACTATGACGGACAGTGGGTCGGATACATTCCTGGAATAGTCCCACTGAAGTTTTACCTTCTCAAGTTTAGTACCAGGAGTCCCGTTTGCACTGTAGAAGGTCTCAGGGCACAAGGAGAGCATCACAATTTGTAGTCGTCATTGCAGATGGGTGGGTTGGAGCTTTGTGGTAGTGGTTCTCTGCCGGCAATGAATGCTTGCTGTGTGAAGAGATTTGAAGAGGGCTGACAAAAATAAACCATGTGCTCTGGTTCTTCTGGACCTATCCGCGGCATTTGACACGGTCAATCACAACCAACTAATGTTGCGGATTTCTGAGCTAGGGATCCAGGGCACGGCCCTTACATGGCTGGGCTCCTTTCTTAAAGGCCGCTCGCAGAGAATACAACTGAATGACCAGGTGTCCGATTTGGGACTCTCTTCATGCGGGGTACCGCAGGGATCAGCACTTTCACCATTGCTCTTTAATGCCTACCCCCAGCCCCTAATAGCAGCACTGAACGGTATGGAGTGTCAAATTTATAACTAAGCTGATGACACCCAATTGGTCATTCAGATAGACAATTCCACGACAGCACACATAATATTCCAAAATATTCTGAAATTCACGGTCAACTGGATGACGGTCAACTCTCTTAAAATCAACCCGGATAAAACAGAAGTACTGGCCGTCACCTCAGACTCTAACCCGTGGAAAGAGGTCTTCTGGCCAAAAGAGCTCAGCGCCTACCCAGAGTCGACAGTGGCGGTAAAAAGTCTGGGCATCAAAATCGATGCCAAGCTCAACATGATCCAACAGGTATCAACAGTTTTGGGAACATGCACAGGCATGCTGAGACAGCTCACTCCATTACTCAGTTTTAACACTCTTAGAATAGCAGTATCTGCTATGACACTAACAAGACTGGATTACAGGAATGCCCTGTATATCGGCCTCCCGGGCAACCTCCTGAAGAGGTTGCAGGTGATTATGAATGATGCTGCTAGGCTTATCTTTAGAGTGCCCAGACAAACACATGCATCACCCCTCCTTAAACAACTGCATTGGCTCCCTGTTGGACAGAGAGCAAAATTTAAAGGCCTCCGTATCGCGCACAAAGCCATCTATGGCCAAGCCCCTAGCTACATCAAGGGCCGTCTAGACAACTACACTCCTATTAGGGCGTTACGCTCCTCAGAGGCCAACTTTTTGACCTGCCCATGATTTAACAAGTCATCAAAAGGAGGAAGAGCCTTCTCCTCATCTATTCCCCACATTTGGAACAACCTACCGGAGAACATACGCAAGGAACATGCCCTCCTACCGTTTAGGAAGAAATTAAAAACAGTACTTTTTGTAGAGGCATGGGGACCAATCTGAGTCCCCTCTTGTGAAGGCTAGATCTCTGTTTCTGATTGCGCTTCAAGACCTGCAGGTGATAATGCGCTTATAAATAATAATTAACATAACATAACATTTGGCTGGCAGTGGCTTGTGTTCAACCTCAGTGCGAGTGGTGCAGTTCCAGAGTGAACATGTTCACAATGGCAAAGAGCCAAAACGATTGATTTAAAGAACCACCACACCGATGGTCCGGGAACTGAAAGGCAGCACTTGAGAGTGAGGCACTCACTGCAGCTGGGTCAAGGAGCTGTTTAGGGACCCTTTTGTAGCCCTGATGCTTAGATTAGGAGGCCAGCAGACTTGCCCTTTCATCCACTCTGACTTCTTGGATTCAAGATGAACTTGCAGGTCCAGTTTTTTTTCCCTCGCAAGAGGGCAGCAGGTAGCTGGTCGGCACAGTAAGGCAACAGGTCTTTAGAGCACCAGTCCAGCAGAGTGGAAGTCCTTGTAGCAGCACTGTTGTCCTTCATCCTGGCAGTGTATCCACAGGTCCAGAAATGTACTGAAGAGTTGGTGTCTGAGGTCCATTTATACACAGTTGTGCCTTCAAAGTGGGGAGAGATTTCTAGAAGCATGCCCTTAAAGTGCAGAGATGCTCTGCCTTTCCTGACCTGGATCCAGTCTAACTACAGGGGTATGCAGCCTTTGTGTGGGCACAGCCTATTTAAGTGTAAGTGGGGCTGTTCCCAGCTCCACCCTCCTATCCTTGCCAGTGCTGGCCAATTGTGTATGTCTGTCTAGGAGGAATACACAAAGTCAAACTGCCAACTGTACCCAGTCCCGTGACCAGATACAGGCTCTAGGCACAAAATGCCCAAGGCAAGAAAATAAAATGGCAACTTTCTAACAGTAAAACATACAAGATGATGGATGGAATGTTGCACATTGACAAAACATTCACACTCAGTCACAGATAAGGGATGAATCCATGAATCCATCATTATTTTGTTCACCACGCCACATGGCCATGTGCAAATCAGTCTTCACCCTGTGCCTCATGGGAAGCTGGAAGCACGCCAAAATCAACGCCCTCCTCAAGAAGCCCAAGGCGGATCCCAAAGACCTCAAGAACATCCAGCCCATCTCCCTGCTCTCCTTCCCAGTGAAGGTCATCGAGAAAATCGCCAACATGCATCTGACCCGCCGCCTCGAGTACAACAACATCCTAGAGCCATCCCAGTCCCTATTCAGACGCAACCACAGCATCAAGTCTGCACCTATCGCCACCACAGATGACATCAGGCGGCTGCTAGACAATGGCGAAACCACAGCCCTCATCCTCCTGGACCTGTCAGCCGCTTTCGACGTGCTCTGCCACCGCACACTAAGAGCACGCCTCCAAGAAGCTGGAATCCATAAGAAGGCCCTGGCCTGGACCACGTCCTTCCTCTCCGGCAGAACACAGAGAGTCTGCCTCCTGCCCTTCCGATCCAAATCCACCGAATTCATCTGCGGCGTACCCCAGGGCTCATCCCTCAGCCCGACCCAATTCAATTTCTACATGGCCCCCCTCGCACAAGTGGCCCACCAGCACGACCTGAACATCATCTCCTACGCTGACGACACCCAGCTCATCCTCTCCCTCACCAAGGACCCACACATCGCCAAAACCAACCTCCATGAGGGAATGAAGGCAGTCGCCGAGTGAGTGAGGAGCAGCCATCTGAAACTGAACTCAGACAAAACAGAGGTCCTCATCCTACATCCCACACCCCCTGCTGGACGACTCCTGGTGGCCGACCACACTGGGAATAGCCCCAGCACTCAAGGACCATGCACACAACCTGGGATTCATCCTCGACTCCTCCCTCTCCATGTCAAAGCAGGTCAAGGCCATTGCATTCTCCTGCTACAACATTCTCCGCATGCTCCGCAGGATCTACAAATGGATCCCGACCTAAACTAGAAGAACCGTGACCCAAGCCCTCGTCAGAAGCAGGCTGGACTAAGGCAACGCACTCTACGCAGGAACACCGGCCAAACACCTGCGACGATATAATGCATCCAGAACGCCTCAACCCGACTGATCCTCAACGTCCTCTGCCGCAGCCTCATCACCTCCCACCTAAGAGACCTGCATATTGGCTCCCAATCAACAAGATTATCACCTTCAAACTCCTCACTAATGCACACAAAGCACTCCACAACACAGGAACAGCCTACCTGAACGACAGACTCAACGTCTACACCCCCGACCGCCAGCTTCGCTCAGCCAGCCTCGCACTTGCTGCCGTCCCACGGATTCAACGAACAACCTGCGACAGCAGATCCTTCTCCTTCCTCGCTGCCAAGACCTGGAACACCCTCTCCATCCATCTACGGCAGACCCAAGACCTGCACACCTTCAGAAGGCTCCTCATGACCTGGGTCTTCGAGCAGTAGCAGCACACCCCCTCCCCCCAGCACCTAGTAGCACGCTCTACAAATTCTCTGATTGATTGATAGATTGATCAGCCAGGATAGCTTGACTCCAGTGGAGTAGTGAGCACGGGACTCATGTCTGGGCATACACTTTCACATAGGGCAAACAGCAAAACACAGAAGTTGATGGACAGAATGTTGCACAGTGGCAAAACATTCACCCCTTATCACAGATCTGGGTTTAATCCATGGTTATTTTCCCCACCACACCAACCCAGTTCAGACATGGCCATATGCAAATCAGTCTTGACCCTGTGCCTCATGGGAACAGTCCAGCACGAACTGTCAAGCCATGTCGTCCCTGGACCGTAAACAAGCATCCTAGGACCGGTTTCTGGCTATCAGCCGTCATCAGCCAGAATAGTTTAACTCCAGTGGCGCATTGAGCACAGGACTCACTTCTGGGCATACCCTTCCCACATAGGGCGAACAGCAAAACATAAAAGATGATCAAGGGAATGTTGCACATTGGCAAAACATTCACCCCCAGTCACATATCTGGGTTTAATCCATCGTTATTTTGCTCACCACGCCACCCCAGTTCAGACTTGACCATATGCAAATCAGTCTTGACCTTGTCCCTCATGGGATCAGTCCAGCCCAAACTGCCAAGCCATGTCTTCCTTGGACCGGAATCAAGCATCCTAGGAACGGTTTCTGGTTATCAGCCGTCATCAGCCAGGAAAGCTTGACTCCAGTGGCATTGTGAGCATGGGACCCACGTCTGGGCATACCCTTCCCAACATAGGGCGAACAGCAAACCACACAAGATCATGGACAGAATATTGCACATTGGCAAAACATTCACCTCCAGTCACAGATCTGGGTTTAATCCATCGTTATTTTGCTCACCACGTCACCGCAGTTCATACATGACCATATGCAAATCAGGCTTGACCCTGTGCCTCATGGGATCAGTCCAGCCCAAACTGCCAAGCCATGTCTTCCCTGGACCGGAATCAAGCATCCTAGGACCTGTTTCTGGCTATCAGCCGTCATCAGCCAAGAAAGCTTGACTCCAGTGGTGTAGTGAGCATGGGACCCACGTCTGAGCATACTCTTCCCACATAGGACGAACAGCAAAACACACAGGATGATGGACAGAATATTGCACATTGGCAAAACATTCACCTCCAGTCACAGATCTGGGTTTAATCCATTTTTATTTTGCTCACCACGCCACCCCAGTTCATACATGGCCATATGCAAATCAGTCTTGACCCTGTGCCTCATGGCAACAGTCCAGCCCGAACTGCCAAGCCATGTCTTCCCTGGACCGGAATCAAGCATCCTAGGACGGGTTTCTGGCTATCAGCCATCATCAGCCGGGATAGCTTGACTCCAGTGGCGTAGTGAGCACGGGACCCACGTCTGGGCATTCCCTTCCATATAGGGCGAACAGCAAAACACACAAGATGATGGACAGAATGTTGCATATTGGCAAAATATTCACCCTAGTCACAGATCTGGGTTTAATCCATCATTATTTTGCTCACCACGCCACCCCAGTTCAGACATATGCAAATCAGTCTTGACCCTGTCCCTTATGGGAACAGTCCAGCCCGAACTGCCAAGCCATTTCTTCCCTGGACCGTAAACAAGCATCCTAGGACCGGTTTCTGGCTATCAGCCGTCATCAGCCAGAATAGTTTAACTCCAGTGGCGCATTGAGCACAGGACTCACTTCTGGGCATACCCTTCCCACATAGGGCGAACAGCAAAACATAAAAGATGATCAAGGGAATGTTGCACATTGGCAAAACATTCACCCCCAGTCACATATCTGGGTTTAATCCATGGTTATTTTGCTCTCCTCGTCATCCCAGTTCAGACATGGCCATATGCAAATCAGTCTTGACCCTGTGCCTCTTGGGAACAGTCCAGCCCGAACTGCCAAGCCATGTCTTCCCTAGATCGGAATCAAGCATCCTAGGACCGGTTTCTGGCTATCAGCGATCATCAGCCAGGATAGCTTCATTCCAGAGGCGTAGTGAGCATAGGACCAACATCAGGGCATACCCTTCCCACATGGGGCAAACAGCAAAACACACGAGATGATGGACGGAAGGTTGCACATTGGCAAAACATTCACCCCCTGTCGTAATTTGACAATGGCTGGGTTAGCGCTTAGCTTTGCTACACGTTATTTCCCTTAACTTGGCCTTATTTGAAAACGCCATTTTGTATGTTACGGCGGCCATCTTAGGGAATGAGCGACCTCGTGGTCAGCATGCCCTTTAGTCCTTTTTCCGTGCCGCTGACCACTCGAGTTTGCCCAGCAACAGGCTATTTTTAGTAACGGTCAAGCCTGTACATGCGCAGTTCCTGCTGACCAGTCACCCCTCAGGAATGTTCCGCCAAAACTGACCAGTGGAGTTGTAACCCCTCCCATGAGTTGGCTGTGTTCCAAAAATGACCATATATGTACCTAAACTCTGTAAACCTTGTACCGCCTACTTTTTATTACCTGTAAATTGTATAAAAGAAGGACTCGCACCAACGCTTGGTGTGATACTTCTTGCATTACCGAAGGGTGCTGTAGGAATGTACCACCACCCCATGGGGTCTTAATAAACTTGTCTTTTGTACTTTTCAGTTTCCGTGCCAACAGTTTTTTGGTGTAAGTGGGTATTTCTTCGGAGCATGTAGGCCTTGGGAACCCAATACCACAAATTGGCGACCACGAAGGGACTCATCGGCGACTCGGATGCCCGAAGGAGAGGTCATGACGAAGGATTGGAAACTCGCCATGGACGCGTACGCTGCCACTGAGTGACCCGAGTCTTGGCACCCACAGGGTTTTCTTCCCTTCCTTCTGATCTGACCTTCCAGGTGGCGCCGGTCTCCGACTGAGATCCTGATCGTCTGCGTTGCTGCACAGTGCCTGTTTGGCTGATTCGATTAAAGACCTTGGCAGTTGGAATCTGGATATTTGAGATTGGGTAAGATTTGTGATCGGTAAGGTAGTCTACGGACGCTTACTGAAGTTCTATGATTGTGACTATGATTTGAGTTAGCCAACATTTTGACTTTGTGAACTTTGAATATATATGTGTAGTGCACTCCACATAGGCAGGTATGTAGAGATGTTTCTCTAATTTTGTTTGTACTCTGAGCGGCACATTTGTGTGTAGTACTGTAAGTGCCATTTTTTATGGTATCACGCTTTCGTGGTACTTTTTGAACATGCCTGTTTTAAGCACACTCCGAGGGATGTGCTGTCTTGGAAATGGTACCACAATTAGGTTAACGGAATCTCAGCCGGCTCCTCCAGAGGGAACTCCCAATCGTGAGATGTATGTGAAATTCGGCCTTCCCCCTATACTGTACAGTAAATTATGGCGTAAGTACACTAAAACTGATACCGAGTTGCAATGGCCACTACATGGGTTGTTTGATTTGCGAAAGGTTCAGTTTGTGGAGCAATGTTTGTTTCAACGCAGGTCTAGACAGGATATGTTTGATTGTGTGCGAATGTGGGAGAAAGCGGTGCGTGAACGTATGAAGCGTGAAGTTGCCTTGGCGGACAAAGAGCAGCGCAAGGCTGCTCGAGATAAAGCTTTACAGCTTGAGGAAAAGGAGGCGCAGGAAAAGAAAGAGAGGGAGGCACGGGAACGTAATTTGCAAACGACCGGTCAATTTCCTATTCGACGACCACTTTATCCTGTCCTTAATAATGAAATTGATGATTTTTCGTTATTAGATCGATCTCCGCCTCCGTATGTTCAGCCTACGGCTCCGACTGAAGATTCTGGTGATGAAGAACGGGATTAAGTCGGATAAGTCGAGTGTCAGGTTATCTGCGCAGAGAGCAGCGGATTTGCGTAGTTTTGCTAGAAAGCTAAATCTGAATCAGATAACTGTGTCAGAAGTTGTAGATGCAAAGAATAAGTGGACAGAACGAGAATTGATGTGTTTTCTGAATACTTTTGCAGAAGAAGTTATTACTCGATTTCATAAACACTCAGAGACTCTAGAGCCTAAGGATATATCAGTTCACCGTGAGAATTTGGGTAAAGGTGTATTTGTTCTTACAGATGCAGATGACTTTTTCACGCGGCTGCTCCAGCTACGGGATGAGGCGTCCAGATTGCGGGAAGAAGGGAAAAAAGCTAAGGAGTCCGTGCCGGGGTCGACGGAGCAGTCCAAACAGTGTTCTATCCTGGGTTCAGATAAGAATTCTAAAGTGCATGTTATGCTTATGCGTGAAGCTGCACCTTTGTATGTTCCCCCTAAAGGGGACGGTACAGATGATGATAAAACGTCAGCAAACTCAAAGGGGTATTTTGTATATAATTGGGTGTATACACCTTGGAATAGAGCAGACGTTATGGCATTGAAAAACGCTTTACCTGACCTTCGTAAAAATCCAGCCGCATTCTATGAAGGGGTAGAGGGGGCCATTTCCTCTTGTGTTATGACTCTTGTTGATATAGATCTCTTCTTTGGGTTAATTCTTCCGCCCGATATGTGGAGGTCGATTCGTAAGACTAATGATCAAACGGTGTTTGGGGCAACTTGGAAAGAAATAAGCCAGGCTGACTTAGACAGGGAACCTGCATGCAAACCATGTGATTTAATATTAGAACTCCCAGCGGCTATTTTGAATAAACTGAAAACGCTTGTTCCTCCTAAAAAGATCGATTGGACTATGTTAGCTTCGTGCAAACAGAAGCCAGATGAATCGGTATCTGATTTCTTTACACGCTTCCAGGAAGCGTTTCATGACTACAGTGGGCAATCATTAACAGATGATACGGGTAGGCATCTGTTTGTTGATAAGTATGTGGCTAATCTCCTACCGGAGATTGCAAAGCGGTTAAAGACAAGTGAGAGTTCCTGGACCACGGCGACCCCTGCGTCTTTGTTAACAATGGCTCAGTATTACGAGCGGCAAGAATTAGAGGCTAAAGAAAGTGTAGATAAGAAAACGAAGGAATTGAAAATGAAGGTGATGTTGGCGCAGGTTCGCGGTGCGCAATCTAGAGGGAATGATAGAGGCAGGCGAGGAGGGGGTAATGCATCGTTCGGTCGTACCGATATTGCTGAGGACCAATGTGCATATTGTAAAGAGTTTGGGCATTGGGCTGAAGATTGTCCGGTACTTCGTGAGCAACGTAGTCAGCGTGGTCGAGGAGGTGGAAGGTCGAGGAATAGTTATTCAGGAGTGAGAGGTGGCGGAAGTGATCATGGTAGGTTTGAAATGAGGGGCCGTGGTCAGGATGAACGAAATACTTTTGATAGACGAAATCAATATCAGATATCGGAGGGCGAGAATGTGGAGCATCAGGATTATGTGCATGCATAGGATTGCGTAGGATGGGGTACAGAATCAGTTGAAGTGCCAGTAGATCAAAGAGGTCCATATGTATCAGCGGGCATTTTGGGTTCTACTGATCAGTTTTTAGTTGACACAGGAGCTTCTCGTAGTGCTTTGTCCAAAAACTTGGTTCCAAGGGCTCCCCTGTCTGGCGACACGATAACATGTATAGGGTTTGATGGCACACCCTCTCCTGGCCCATTATCACAACCTCTTGCACTTTGTATTGACAAATTTTTCAGCTTTTTCCTAATTCTTGTTGTCACCTCACACTCCAGATAACATTATGGGCATTGATTTGCTCAAATATTTTCGAGCAACGATACGCTGCGCTCCTGAAGGAGTGCGGGTTATTTTGAATGACAATTACCCTGATTCAGACAGATTTTGTACAATGAAAGAAATCGAAGCATTAGCCTCTCTCCCGCATACGTTGTGGGCGACCTCAGATACGGATGTGGGACAGATGCTTATTCCACCTATTCGAATTACTGTCAAGGAGGGAGTACTTTTGCCACGTGTACCACAGTATAAGATTTCTTGGGAAGGTGAAATCGCTCTGACACACATTGTTCAGGATTTGATCATTGCAGGAGTAGTGGAGGAAGTTCCTTACAATGTCTGTAACAGCCCTATTCTTCCGATCCTTAAGAAAGACACTGACGACAAAGTCTATCGATTTATTATTGATTTGAGAGAGATTACCAAAATTGTCATTCCCCAATACCCGGTAGTGTCTGATATCACGACATTGCTTACACTGGTCCCTCCAACAGCGACGACCTTTTCTGTCATTGATCTTAAAAATGCATTCTTTTCCATTCCTATCCATCCCGACAGTAGATACCTATTTGGCTTCACGTTAAATAATAAATCGTATAGATTTTGTCGTGTTCCTCAAGGTTACACAGAGAGTCCTAGCATCTATAGCCAGGCTTTAAAAAGACAGCTTGATTCTTTTGAACTGCAATCCGGAGTAGCCCTTATACAGTATGTTGACGACCTCCTGTTGGCTGCAGACACTTATGCACAATGTGAGGAGAGTACACTTGCTTTGCTTTCCTTTTTGGCTCAGAACAACCATAAAGTTTCTAAGAAAAAGCTTCAATACTGTAGACCCAAGGTGACCTACCTCGGTCATCTTTTGTCTAAGGAGGGGCGTGCATTAACATCAGATCGAATTCAAGCAATTCTAGATACGCCAGTTCCCCGCACTCAGAGAGATGTACGTGCCTTCATAGGATTAACGTCCTTTTGTAGACAGTGGATCATGGGGTTTTCACACATTATAAAACCTCTGTTAGCGTTACTGTCCAAAACTACACCAATGCCCCTTGAATGGACAGATGAATGTCAGAATGCTTTTGAACAATTGCGACAGGCCCTTTGCTCTGCACCCGTGTTAGGTACACCAGAATATACAAAGATTTTCACATTGTACGTGCACAAGAAAGATGGGTGTGCGTTATCAGTGTTAGTGCAAGCGCACGGGGATAAGCAGAGGCCATGTGCGTAATTCTCAGCCCTTCTTGATCCTGTAGCACGAGGGTTACCTGGGTGCTTTCGAGCAGTTGCAGCGACAGCGGTAGCTATACGACAGAGTGAGGGAATAGTTTTGTCGCATAAACTATTGGTGTTAGTTCCCCATGCAGTAGATGCCCTGTTAAACCAGACAAAGACTCAATATCTTACGAGTGCACGTTTAACAGGATATGAGCTTACACTCCTGGCGCCACATATCACACTGAAAAGATGTGCTACCCTGAACCCTGCCACTTTATTGCCTTATCCGGTTGAAGAGGGCCAGGAGGAAAAACATCATGATTGTGTTTTCCTGACTGAGGAACAAACAAAGGGTCGTGTCGACTTACAGGATATGCCACTTCCAGATGTGGATGGGGAACTGTGGGTTGATGGATCGTGTTTGAGGTTGCCAGATGGCACGACCTCTGCAGCATATGTGATCACGACACTTAAGACGGTGGTAGAAACAGCACGAATACCCCAGAAATCAGCCCAAGCAGCAGAGCTGATAGCCTTGACAAGAGCCTGCGAACTGAGTGCTGGCCTATGTGTGAATATCTACACAGACAGCCGGTACGCCTTCGGAGTAGCGCACGACTTTGGCTTACTCTGGAGAGAGCGTGGGTTTTTGACCTCTCATGGAGTACATATTATGCACGGAGAACTAGTGCGTGATCTCCTAAACGCGTTGCTTTGCCCAAAGAAAGTAGCGATAATTAAATGCAGTGCACATAAAAAGGTCACTGACAAAGTGGGACAAGGCAATGCCTTTGCAGACAGTATAGCAAGACAAACAGCTATGTCTCGAAATGACTCCCCCATGTATGTAGCGAAGTCGCAGGCCGAGCGATGGCATGATGCTAGAGCAGAGATACTAGACATCCAAAAATCAGCGACCGAAGCAGAACTTGTAGTATGGGCAGCAGAAGGGGTACTGGATGACGAGGGTTGTTGGAGGAGCAAGGACATGGAGAGATGGAAATTGCCTGCAGCTTACTTGCAAGCGATGGTCCAGATGACACATGGGTTGGCACATGTGGGGGCTCTTGCAATCACTCGACTGTTAACACGAGTTTGGGAGCATCCTGAGATTGCCAATACTGCCAAGAGAGTAGTGCAGACTTGTTTGATATGTTTACAGCACAATCCTGCAAAAGGGACGCATACTCCAAAAGGAGGGTTCGCTCCACCTTCTGCACCATTCGAGGTACTTCAAATGGATTACATCCAGCTTGAGCACTGCAATAACCTTAAGTATGTCCTAGTGGTGGTGTGTGCTTTTAGCAAATGGGTTGAGGCCTTCCCCACGAAAGATAATACAGCTTTGATAACAGCTAAGGTTCTGCTCAAAGAGTACTTCCCTCGATTCGGAGTTTGCAAATTTTTGTGGAGCGATAATGGTCCTCATTTTGTTAGGAAAATTGTGGAGTATGTGCTAAAGGGGCTGGGGATCCAGCAATAGTTTCATGCTGTGTTCCACCCTCAGTCAGCAGGTCTTGTCGAGCGGTACAATGCTACGTTGAAATTGAAACTGGCTAAGATTGTGGCGTCCACGCCATTGAAGTGGCCGGATGCCTTGCCGCTAGCATTACTCTCTCTTAGATTAGTGCCCCACTCTCGAACTGGCCTCACACCGTATGAAGTAGTGTTTGGAAGGCCTATGAATATATGGGGAGTTCCTAAGCCGCGGTTGTTACATGATGTGCCTTGTATAAAGATGAACGATTATTTGGCACGATTAACAAATGATTTACTTTCTATTCATCAACAGGTTCGAGAAGCGCTCCCTGACAATTCCATTGGAGAGGCCCATAATCTCCGTCCTGGAGATTATGTCATGGTGAAGTCGTTTGAGAGAGCGAACAGCTTGGAACCGAGGTGGCGTGGTCCTCTTGGCGACTCGAACGGCTGTGCGAGTGACCAACAGAAAGCGGTGGGTGCATTCAACTCACTGCCGTCGCGTCTCTCCGGACCTGGTGAATCCTACTGTATTGTCCGACTACAAAGAGATCTTGGACAAAGAAAAGAGCCCAGCTGTGACGTCGGCCGAATCTGAGGGAGCCTTCCCGGACCACACTGTTTCTGGACGACAGCGCTACGATCTGCGGCCAAGATAGGAAGAAGATTTTTTTTTTTGTGCGAGACTGGTTGGTTACCGCTCTGGGGTTTGTGAAACGGAAGCCGGGAATCTCAAGGGGGGGGGGTCAGTTCTGCCAAGAGTAGCGACACCCGTCTTGACCCCGGAGAAGAAAACAACGGCTACCTCGGAGCTCAGCACTAACGTTTTTTTGTAGTTGTGTATTTGAGACATTGTGAACTTTTGAACTATGGCGTCTTCTGTATCACGAGACAAGAGAATTCTTGGTGCCATCTTGTTCGTACTGACAATTGTGGTGATAGCAGTGATAGCCTGGGTAGTAGAACTTGTGGTGCCTGTGCGAGAACATTTGCTACCGACTACCCCGGCTCCATCTGAACATTTTCACTTCACTTTACCCTATCATGAAGAACGGCACCGACAGACTTACTTGAACAATAGCTTTATTCAAATCTTGCATCATACTCATAATATGACGAACACTTCTAACTGTTGGGTGTGTGGGATGTTGCCTGGGCATCAGAAGAAAGGGGGCACCCCGCTCATCCCACTCCCGTTTTCCCATAATGGTTCCTGTAATGCCTGGTATACTCTTCTATTCACTCTGCGATGGCCAACAAAAGGGGGGGTGCTTTTCCGTTTAAACAAGATATGTTCTCATGATCAGGATGGTTATCCACGAGCTGAGGGTACTCGATTCGAATGGGAAGAGTACCGCCCCGACAATGTGTCTGCACCCCGAATTTACAGCAATCAGCGGAACATTAACATGTCCAGCTCGCATGTCATTAATGTTATAGATACTAAAGCTGATCTTTGTATACGTAATAAAGGTACAATCCCGGTTGGGAAAAGTGAATGTAACACCACACTTACATTTGACAGTCCGAATGGCATATCATTTGTGGCATCTCGAAATACATACTTCATTTGTGGTAATAAAGGTTATCATCAGCTCCCTTTAGGATGGCTAGGTACATGCTATATCTCTTTCATATTGCCCCCAGTATTCATTGCCCCACCAATGTACCATAATGATTATGTACTCTATCATGATTTTGTGTTAAATAGAGTTAGACGTGATGTGGTCTTGGATGACATCGACCAGACCGATACTGCCTTACAACAATATGTATATTTTAATTTGGGATTGTTTTCCTTTGTGGGGGCTGCTATGAATAGTCGGAAAATACGACGACTGACCCGTGTTGTTGAGGCTGTAGCTAATGACACTGCTTTCGCATTGGGGAATATAACAGAAGAACTTCAAATATCCAGAATTGTTACGCTTCAGAACCAAATGGTTCTTGATGTAGTTCTAGCTGATCGAGGGGGGGCATGTAGAATTATCGGAAGTAGCTGCTGTGTTTACGTGCCTGACAACTCGCCATCTGTATATGATGCCATTTCCAAACTTCACAAAATTGCTGCTGAAATACACCCGGACAATGGTACATGGACCCTTTCGGGGTGGTTCTGGTCAATGCTTAGTACTTGGGGCTGGAAGCTACTGACAATTTTATGTATTATAGTTGGGATACTATTCTTTGTGTGTTTATGTATGCAATGTGGCCCTGCCTTATGTTCTATGTGTTTATCAGCTTGTATTCCATCTAGACGAGCTCTTGCCCAAAAAGAATTGATGCTTCATAAAGAAGTAGCTCAAATAATGTCAATTGATATCGAAGATGAGTATCCCGACTATGTCCACTATGAGGTAGCTTCAGCTAAACGCTAAAAGGGTCGTCTGTCGTAATTTGACAATGGCTGGGTTAGCGCTTAGCTTTGCTACACGTTATTTCCCTTAACTTGGCCTTATTTGAAAACGCCATTTTGTATGTTACGGCGGCCATCTTAGGGAATGAACGACCTCGTGGTCAGCATGCCCTTTAGTCCTTTGTCCGTGCCGCTGACCACTCGAGTTTGCCCAGCAACAGGCTATTTTTAGTAACGGTCAAGCCTGTACATGCGCAGTTCCTGCTGACCAGTCACCCCTCAGGAATGTTCCGCCAAAACTGACCAGTGGAGTTGTAACCCCTCCCATGAGTTGGCTGTGTTCCAAAAATGACCATATATGTACCTAAACTCTGTAAACCTTGTACCGCCTACTTTTTATTACCTGTAAATTGTATAAAAGAAGGACTCGCACCAATGCTTGGTGTGATACTTCTTGCATTACCGAAGGGTGCTGTAGGAATGTACCACCAACCCATGGGGTCTTAATAAACTTGTCTTTTGTACTTTTCAGTTTCCGTGCCAACAGTTCTTTGGTGTAAGTGGGTATTTCTTCGGAGCATGTAGGCCTTGGGAACCCAATACCACACCCCAGTCACATATCTGGGTTTAATCCATCATTATTTTGCTCACAACGCCACCTCAGTTCAGACATGGCCATATGCAAATCAGTCTTGACCCTGTGCCTCATGGGAACAGTGCATCCCGAACTGCCAAGCCATGTCTTCCATGGACCAGAATCAAGCTTCCTAGGACCAGTTTCTGGCTATCAGTCGCCATCAGCCAGGATATCTTGAATCCGGTGGCATAGTGAGCACGGGTCCGACGTCTGGGCATACCGTTCCAACATAGGACTTTCAGAAAAACACACAAGATGATGGAAGGAATGTTGCACGTTGTCAAAACATTCACCCCAGTCGCAGATCTGAGTTTAATCCATCACTATTTTGCTCACTATGCCCCTCCAGCTCAAACATGGTCATATGCAGATCAGTCTTGGCACTGTGCCTCATGGGAACAGTCCAGCCCGTACTGCCGTGCCATGTCTTTCCTGGACCGGAATCAAGAATCCTAGGACCGGTTTCTGGATATCAGCTGTTATCAGCCAGGATAGCTTGACTCCAGTGGCGTGGTGAGCACGGGACTTACGTCTGGGCATACCATTCCCACATAGGGCGAACAGCAAAACACACAAGATGATGGACGGAAGGTTGCACATTGGCAAAACATTCACCTCCAGTCACAGATCTAGGTTTAATCCATCGTTATTTTGCTCACCACGCCATCCCAGTTCAATCATGGCCATATGCAAATCAGTCTTGACCAAGTCCTTCATGGGAACAGTCCAGCCCGAACCACCAAGCAATGTCTTCCCTGGACCGGAATCAAGCATCCTAGGACTGGTTTCTGGCTAACAGCCATCATCAGCCAGGATAGCTTGACTCCAGTGGCATAGTGAGCACAGGACCAACATCAGGGCATACCCTTCCCACATTGGGCGAACAGCAAAACACACAAGATGGTAGACGGAATGTTGCATTGGCAAAACATTCACCCCCAGTCATTTATCTGGGTTTAATCCATCATTATTTTGCTCACAACGCCACCTCAGTTCAGACATGGCCATATGCAAATCAGTCTTGACCCTGTGCCTCATGGGAACAGTCCATCCCGAACTGCCAAGCCATGTCTTCCATGGACCAGAATCAAGCATCCTAGGACCAGTTTCTGGCTATCAGTCGCCATCAGCCAGGATATCTTGAATCCGGTGGCATAGTGAGCACGGGTCCGACGTCTGGGCATACCCTTCCCAAATAGGGCGAACAGCAAAACACATAAGATGGTGGACGGAATGTTGCATTGGCAAAACATTCACCCCCACTTACATATCTGAGTATAATCCATCGTTAATTTGCTCACCACGCCACCCCAGTTCAGCCATGACCATATGCAAATCAGTCTTGACCCTGTGCCTCATGGGATCAGTCCAGCCCAAACTGCCAAGCCATGTCTTCCCTTGACATGAATCAAGAATCCTAGGACTGGTTTCTGGCTATCAGACATCATCAGAAAGGATAGCTTGACTCCAGTGGCGTAGTGAGCACGTCTGGGCATACCCTTCCCACATATGGCGAACATCAAAACACACAAGATGATGGACGGAATGTTGCACATTTGCAAAATATTAACCCCCAGTCACAGATCTTGGTTTAATTTATCCTTTTTGTGCTCACCACGCCACCCCAGAACAGACATGGCCATAAGCAAATCAGTCTTGGCCATGTGCCTCATGGGAACAGTCCAGCCCGATCTGCCAAGCCATACTTTACCTGGACAGGAATCAACCATCCCAGGAGTGGTTTCTGTCTATCAGCCGTCATCAGCCTGAATAGCTTGACTCCAGTGGCGTAGTGAGCAAGGGACCCACGCCTGGGCATACCCTTCCATATAGGGCGAACAGCAAAACACACAAGATGATGGACAGAATGTTGCATATTGGCAAAATATTCACCCCAGTCACAGATCTGGGTTTAATCCATCATTATTTTGCTCACCACGCCACTCCAGTTCAAACATATGCAAATCAGTCTTGACCATGTCCCTTATGGGAACAGTCCAGCCCGAACTACCAAGCCATTTCTTCCCTGGACCGTAAACAAGCATCCTAGGACCGGTTTCTGGCTATCAGCCGTCATCAGCCAGAATAGTTTAACTCCAGTGGTGCATTGAGCTCAGGACTCACTTCTGGGCATACCCTTCCCACATAGGGCGAACAGCAAAACATAAAAGATGATCAAGGGAATGTTGCACATTGGCAAAACATTCACCCCCAGTCACATATCTGGGTTTAATCCATGGTTATTTTGCTCTCCTCGTCATCCCAGTTCAGACATGGCCATATGCAAATCAGTCTTGACCCTGTGCCTCTTGGGAACAGTCCAGCCCGAACTGCCAAGCCATGTCTTCCCTAGATCGGAATCAAGCATCCTAGGACCGGTTTCTGGCTATCAGCCATCATCAGCCAGGATAGCTTCATTCCAGAGGCGAAGTGAGCACAGGACCCACATCAGGGCATACCCTTCCCACATGGGGCGAACAGCAAAACACACGAGATGATGGACGGAAGGTTGCACATTGGCAAAACATTCACCCCCAGTCACATATCTGGGTTTAATCCATCATTATTTTGCTCACAACGCCACCTCAGTTCAGACATGGCCATATGCAAATCAGTCTTGACCCTGTGCCTCATGGGAACAGTCCATCCCGAACTGCCAAGCCATGTCTTCCCTCGACTGGAATCAAGCATCCTAGGACCGTTTTCTGGCTATCAGCCGTCATCACCCTGGATAGGTTGACTCCATTGGCATAGCGAGCATGGGACCCACGTCTGGACATACCCTTCCCACATAGGATGAACAGCAAAACACACAAGATAATGGACGGAATGTTGCGCATTCGCAAAACATTCACCCCAGTCACATATCTGGGTTTAATCCATAGTTATTTTGCTCTCCTCATCATCCCAGTTCAGACATGGCCATATGCAAATCAGTCTTGACCATGTGCCTCTTGGGAACAGTCCAGCCCGAACTGCCAAGCCGTGTCTTCCCTGAACCGGAATCAAGCATCCTAGGACGGGCCTTGATAGCTTGATTCCAGAGGCGTAGTGAGCATGGAACCAACATCAGGGCATACCCTTCCCACATAGGGCGAATAGCAAAACACACGAGATGATGGACGGAAGAGTGCACATTGGCAAAACATTCACCCCCGGTCACATATCTGGGTTTAATCCATCATTTTTTTGCTCACCACGCCACCTCAGTTCAGACATGGCCATATGCAAATCAATCTTGACCCTGTGCCTCATGGGAAGAGTCCAGCCCGAACTGCCAAGCCATGTCTTCCATGGACCAGAATCAAGCATCCTAGGAACAGTTTCTGGCTATCAACCGTCATCAGCCAGGATAGCTTGACTCCAGTGGCATAGTGAGCACGGGACCCACGTCTGGGCATACCCATCCCACATAGGGCGAACAGCAAAACACTCAAGATGATGGACGGAATGTTGCACATTGGCAAAACATTCATCCCCAGTCACAGATCTGGTTTTAATCCACCGTTATTTTGCTCTCCACGCCACCCCAGTTCAGACATGGCTATATGTAAATCAGTCTTGACCATATGCCTCATGGGAACAATCCAGCCCGAACCAAGCCATGTCTTCAATGTACCAGAATCAAGCATCCTAGGACCGGTTTCTGGCTATCAGCCATCATCAGCCAGGATAGCTTGACTCCAGTGTGGCATTTTCAAATGTTTTATCTAGAATTTGACTTCGCCATCAGTTAGGATTTCAAATTAGGATTCTAGAGGAAACAAACATTAACTTTTTATCTCTTCACATTTGGAAATTACATTTAAAACGGCAATGATTTCCTGTGGGAGAGATATGTCTTGCTGTAGTGAAAAAACACATTTTCGAGTTTTCACTACCAGGACATGTGAACCTTGAAAATACATGTCGAACTTTTTAAATACACTGCACCAAACCTATCCTAGGGGTGAGATTTGTATTAAAAATGAAGGTTTTAATCTTGGAAAAGGCTTATTATAGCAATTGTGGATAAACCAATGTTACCACATAGTTAGATGTGCTAAAGTGCCCAGATTACTACAGCCAGCAAAACCAAAGTCTGCAAAAACAGGAGGTCAGAAGGCAAGAAGTCAGGGGAAATCACACTCAGGATGCCAGGTATAACAATTAGGAATGCTGTGCTTCATTCCGAGTGTTTTACATCTTGAAAGCTTTCGTTAAAAACAGCAGCAGCAAGTTGTCTGAGCTCTGGGTAGAAGTTTGGCCACCTGAGATGCAAAGTCTGACAGCTCCTAAAAGTGTGCTTTGTTAGTCATGCAGTGTGAGAAGTTGGCCTGGTATATAATGCTCACTAATTCTTAGTGATCACTTTGTACCATGCCAAGCAACCCTTATGATGATGGTTGTAATTCAACCTTGTAGACCAGTTATCCTAGTGGTAACGTGGACAAAGCAGTCTTAGGCTAAACTCTGAAAGGCATGTGAAGCCAGCTGTTATACCATACACAACCCCCTTGAATACCAATAGAAAGGGACACCACACAGATATATATTGAAAATATATATTGATTTATTAACTATAAAATCCCCTGGACTCTTTATGAGCACAGAAGCACAAGCGTTAATCACAAGACAGTTTAAAATACACAAAAGTTGCACAATATGGATGAGCCCTAGGGGCCACGTAAACCATATACTAAGAAAGTGGTATAAGAGATACCAATAGGAAAGGGTACAGGCCTAGGGCCTTGGGAATCGCTGGTGCTATTCGAGACTAGCAGTGACTAAGTCGGGAAAGGCCCGCTGGACTCGGGTGCAGTGTTCAAAGTGCACGCACTTTCCAATGCAAAGTCAATGGTGCGTAAAAGTTACACAAAGTTAGTTTAAGGGCACTTCCGCTGAACCTAGAGGAACAAAACTTAAGACACAGACCCTAGAGGTGTGTACCAGTGTAGGGACACCGGCTTTGCAATGTTACCTCACCCACAGGAAGTGGGTGCACAGGGTCGAAGTGGCGTCGGGTTTTGACACGCAGGTTCTTGGCGCTTGAAGCTGAAGATGCTGCAGGCGATGTGAAGGAGAAGTGTCCGGTGGATCCAAGGGTGGATCTGAAGTGGTGAAGACCTGAAAGCAGAGGGGACAATGTTCAAAGTCACTGACCAGTGACCACCGTGGAACCAGAGTGGAACCAGGCAAAGTTGGGTGCAAACAGGTGATCAGGGGTTGTTCTCTCTGCAGCCACGTGGACACGAAGAGGTCAAGGACGTCCAGGAGTCGATCACGAGCTGTCCCTCGAAGGTTCTAGCTGATGGCGGTGTTGGCAACTCGATTGAAGCAAACAAGCCTTGGCTAATGCAAGCCACGGGGAAAGTAAAAAAGGCTTATTACTCGAACCAGCAAGGTCAGAGCGGGTACTCCTTTCTGCAGGAGTGAGGGCAGGTCTGGAGCAACCAGACCCACAGTGTGAATCGTAGGTTTCGTCGCCAAGATGGCCGCTGACCACGTGACAAGCGGCCGGGATGGCGAGTCAAGTGGCAAAAAGCAAAAGGGCCCCACGCAGATCGTGGAGATGCTGGAGGGCTAATCTTTGGTGCAAATGTTGCTCGGTTGTGGGGCTTTTTAAACCCTAAAGCACAGAGTTGAGGGTGCCTCGGGTGCTGCGCAGTCAGCGTCTCTGGGGTCTTTCAAGATGGCCGCTCCCACGTCTCTCGGTGCATCCACGGGTCCCTTCTTTGCAGGGACTGTGGATCGGGCTGGGAGACGTATGGGAAGCTGGGTCTTGTCAGGCTCTGCACCTGGGCTCCGGCGGGAGGCGGCGGCAAAGCAGACGTCGAGGTGCTGGGTGGTGCCTGTGTTCACAGGGTGGCCCCTCCTAGGCCACAAGGGAGATGCTCTTCAGTCTTCTATTCATCAGAAAGTCGAAGTCCAGTCGTCTTCTTAGTTTAAAGTTGATTTCAGGATGATCTGCTGTGCAATGGCACTGCTGCTACTCTTATTCCCAATCTGAGGGGTGGATCTCCTGCTAGGTCCCTCCCCTATGGGTGGGACCAGGAAGGGGGGTGGTTACACCCCCTCTCCTTTGTCCAGCTCCTCGCCAGGACTGGGGCTGGAAAGCCCCAGAACCGGTTTGGGCTGGCTTATGCACAGGGACACCTTGTGTGCCCCAGGCATGTCTCAATCTATTCAGCCCTGTCCTACCCAATACACAAAACCCTGTCTGGGGTGGTGCTCGCACCTCCCCAGGCAGGAAACCCTTTGTCCAGGCCTTCCTCGCTGGAAGGACTCCCAGCAGCAGGAGGTCAGACATGTGTCTGTGGTGGCAGCATCCATTTTGTGATGCTGAGGCTCTGTTTAACTTTAACCGGGGTTAAGGCTACACACATGTCGTGTCCCTCTAGAAGGGTGGAATGCTATCCCCGTCGCCAGAACTGGCGAGGGGATAGTATTCCAATTCATATGACACCTTACTCGACATGTTTTGATAAAGCCAAACCAAAGATAGCATTTAACCGCGAGGATTATAATGCACTTAAGAGTATATGTATGGCAATATCCCGGAACAGCTTAGGGAGTGGTTCCCGACAGCTGCAGACAGGCTCAGCTCATGCTAGAGCACCATCTCACATATTTCCAAGAACTCTGCCTCCAGGATTGATGAGGCCTTCCATAGGAGTGGCTGATAGGAACATATGTGTCCAGTTTAGGGTTAGGCACAGGCATACTGTACCTAAGTAAGAGGTGATTACACCAACTTACCCCAGCTGAGTGATCAGCCAGTTGTGTCAAATATGGAGGCCTGGCCAGGGGTGGCACAATACATGCTGCAGCCCCTGGTAGGCCTTGGCTACACCTATGCCCTGGGTACCTATGGTACACTGTTACAGGGGCCTATAAGGTGAACCAATTCCAATTGTGTTATGCACCTAAGGTACATGGAGTCCATTTTAAGGAGAGAGCAATCAGCCTGGGGCCCTGAATAGCAGGATCCCAGGCCAACTAAGTCAAAAACCAGCTAAACACCAGGCAAAAAGTTTGGGGGTAACCATAGTCAGATATCCACCTTCCTACATAACCACCCCCCAAACGAAAGGAGATAAGGCTATCCTTGACCAGGTAAGCCTATATTGCCTAAGTGGCCATATAAGGAAGTACCAGCTCTGGCTTGGTAACCCCCTGTCTCATGGTCCACTAAGCAATCCCTCACCCTAAGGGTATCTGAGGGTCTCCACCATAGGGAATCTCTACCTGTGGTGTGTCTTTGCAAAGTCAAAGGCTGGTGTTGGGATGGAGTACTGAAGTGAGTTTCCTCTGTAGGGCTCAGCTTCCTCCAATCACTCTCCACCATGTGTGCCTTTCTTTCTCTGACTGAGTTGCACTGTGCTCTCAGGGTCAACCTCTGGCTACCTAAAGCTGGAGGCTGAGTCCCTCTGTTTGGCTTACTGGAGGGACAGTTCAGGTTTGGGCCCTTAGGGTCCCAGGTTTGGCTGTGCCCAACAATATCCATCTGGGGAAGGTCCCTAACTACTTTTAAGGGGGATCCCTCAGGAGTTTTTAAAGTTTGCACCTCACTAGGGCTACTAGTTTCGGTGCCCCTAATCTGTTGATGGGGGTGCTTTATTTGACAGGGGGCCCTTTGGGTCTCACTGTCCTTCTTGTCCTCTGCAGCCCTGGGCTGAGTAAGGCAAGGTAGAGAGGGGCAGGTTACCTGCTCCAGACTGGGTCCCACCTGAGAAGGGTCCACTGCCATCAGAGGCTCTGTCAGGCCAGGCCTAACAACCTCTGGGACAGTTCCTTCATCAGGGGTAAGATCAGTTCCCTGAGGAGGCTGATCCTTTCCTAAAGTCTGGTGAGGGGGAGATTTCTCTTCCTCCTCCATGCTCTCTGTTTGGGTGGAGTGATCCATCATTTCAGGCTTCACTACCCATGTATCTGTTTGAGTTTGGGCTGTGGCCATCACAGCCCCTTCAACCTTTTCAGGAGGAGACTCAGTTTGGGTATGGGCTGTTACCAGTACAGCCCTGCTACTCTTTCAGGAGGGAGGTTATCTAAAGATGGGGCTGAGGTTTGCTCAGCCCTCCCAACCTTTTCAGGAAGGACATCTTGGATTGGGGCTGTAGCCATCACAGCCCCACTAACCTTTCCATTGAGATTTACCATTCTAGAATGGGTTTGCTGTTCAACCTCAGCCCAGGCTGAGATTTCCAAATCATTACCCAGTAGGCAATCTACAGGCAAGTTTGCTGACACTGCCACTCTCTTTGGGCCAGTGACACCTCCCCAGCTAAGATTGACTACTGCCATGGGATGATTGGTTTCTATGCCATCAATGTTTGTCACCTGATATCTGGCATCAGGTAAAAGTTGCCTTGAGGGGACTAGACATTCAGCCACCATGGTGATGCTAGCCCCTGTGTCTCTGAAGGCCTCAACTTTCAAGCCATTGATGAGGGGCTCCTGTCTATACTTGCTCAAAGTGTTTGGGCAAGCAGTGAAATTGGCAAACCCCATGCCAGTCTCATAGACAAGAGTATCTGAGTTAGGGGACCTGAATAGGCCAGAGTCCACCTGTCCTCCAAAAGTAAACCCACCCAAATTCTTGGGGGTGCTCCCACCACCTGGGGGACCACTGCTAACAGTGACAGGAGGTGTTGGAGCCTTACCTGGAGGTATATTCTCCTTATTGCCATTCTTGGGACAACAGCTATCTGTTTTGTAATGCCCCACCTGTTTACAGGTATGACAATAAGGCTTTTTCTGGGTTGTAGAAGTGTCTTGGGACCCACCCCCATTCTTGGAGTTTTGGGGCCCTGGGGAAGTCTTTTCCTTACTTTTATCCCCACCCTTCTCTTGAGGCTTGGTAGTCTCTTTCTTTTGGTCACCACCTTGATTCTTAGGCCTGATCCTGGTTCTGACCCATTTGTCTGCCCTCCTACCCAATTCTTGTGGGGAGTTCAGATCAGAGTCAACCAGGTGCTGATGTAGAAGCTGATTTTGACAATTACTTAAGATTTGCTCTCTCATAATTAAATTATACAATCCTGTATAGTCAGTAACCTTACTTCCCAGCAACCAGCCCTCCAGAGCCTTAGTGGCACATTCAACAAATTCAGACCAGTCCTGAGTCTGTGTCTTCTGGGTATCTCTGAACATTAACCTGTACTGTTCAGTGGTTAAGCCCAACCCATCAATCAGAGCACTCTTCAGGACCATGTAGTTTCTAGAATCCTCATCACTAACTGTGAGGAGTCTGTCTCTGCCTCTGCCTTCAAAGGAGAGCCACAAGATTGCTGCCCACTGCTCCTGAGGGATCTGCTGTACTCTGCAGGCTCTCTCCATTGCAGTTATCCATTTATGGATGTCATCCCCAGCTTTGTAGGGGGGCACAATCTTACTCAGGTTTCTTGTATCAAAGGACCTGTCTTTATCCTTCTGGATATTGCTGCCACCAGTGGATCCTAATCCACTCTCTCTAGGCTGTCTTGCTCTAGCAAGTTTCTCTTGGGCCAGGGCAATCTCTAACTCTTGTCTCTGGACTCTCAATTCAGCCTCTCTAATTTGAGATTCTCTCAATTTGGCCTCATGTTCCCTTCTCTGAGGGCTAGTCATCCTTTTTCTGGAGTGACCATGAGAACCTCTAGAAGCATGGGAGTTGTCAGAGTCACCTGAGTGAGTCATTCTCCTCCTAGGCTTCTGGTTAAGTCCACCTGGGGGTCTGAATGGGTTGTTACCTGATTCATTCCCAAGTAAGCTTAAGTTAGCCTGGTTCAGTCTACTGACCAGCACCTGACTATTTCTGTCATCATCTGACTCACTGCTTTCCACCTCCTCCTCTTCCTCTTCCTCTTCCTCTTCCTCTTCCTCTTCCTCTTCCTCCTCATCTACCTGAGGAGCTCCAGTGGTGAAGGCTTCCTCATCTACCAGGATGATAGGGGCAGGGGTGTCTTCAGTGTCATCCTCTGAAGGATGGCCTCCTTCAGCATTCCCTGTGGGGTTTGCCTTAGAGGGCTTTAGAGTCTCAGACTGGTCTAAGAGCTCTCTTAGGTGGTCTGTAGTAGGGGAAGGCCCTGTCTTCAGACCCCTTAAGACACAAATCTGTCTTAATTCCTTAAAGGAAAAAATAGCAAATTTGGATGGTGCCCTTGGAGGGTCACTCTCAACAGGAGTAAGTCCACTGGACCCCTCTGCTCCAGACATTGCTCTAGTGTGGGTGGATGTGTTGCAATCTACCTACACTGGTGTTTACCTACTAAACCTATCTAGTAGTTGTAGCTAGGGTGTGCTACTCCCTTTGCTCTACAACAACTAAGTTCAGTAGAACTTAAGTATACTAGTCTTGTTTTATATGTACCTAGCAGGTACCTGTATGATCTTTCAAATGATAATCTCAAAGATTGTAATGGTAAAACAACAGCAAGCTCAGATCCCAATCCGCTGCTCACCAATGTGAGAAGTTGGCCTGGTATATAATGCTCACTAATTCTTAGTGATCACTTTGTACCATGCCAAGCAACCCTTATGATGATGGTTGTAATTCAACCTTGTAGACCAGTTATCCTAGTGGTAACGTGGACAAAGCAGTCTTAGGCTAAACTCAGTAAAGGCATGTGAAGCCAGCTGTTATACCATACACAACCCCCTTGAATACCAATAGAAAGGGACACCACACAGATATATATTGAAAATATATATTGATTTATTAACTATAAAATCCCCTGGACTCTTTATGAGCACAGAAGCACAAGCGTTAATCACAAGACAGTTTAAAATACACAAAAGTTGCACAATATGGATGAGCCCTAGGGGCCACCTAAACAATATACTAAGAAAGTGGTATAAGAGATACCAATAGGAAAGGGAACAGGCCTAGGGCCTTGGGAATCGCTGGTGCTATTCGAGACTAGCAGTGACTAAGTCGGGAAAGGCCCGCTGGACTCGGGTGCAGTGTTCAAAGTGCACGCACTTTCCAATGCAAAGTCTATGGTGCGTAAAAGTTACACAAAGTTAGTTTAAGGGCACTTCCTCTGAACCTAGAGGAACAAAACTTAAGACACAGACCCTAGAGGTGTGTACCAGTGTAGGGACACCGGCTTTGCAATGTTACCTCACCCACAGGAAGTGGGTGCACAGGGTCGAAGTGGCGTCGGGTTTTGACACGCAGGTTCTTGGCGCTTGAAGCTGAAGATGCTGCAGGCGATGTGAAGGAGAAGTGTCCGGTGGATCCAAGGGTGGATCTGAAGTGGTGAAGACCTGAAAGCAGAGGGGACAATGTTCAAAGTCACTGACCAGTGACCACCGTGGAACCAGATTGGAACCAGGCAAAGTCGGGTGCAAACAGGTGATCAGGGGTTGCTTCTCTCTGCAGCCACGTGGACACGAAGAGGTCAAGGACGTCTAGGAGTCAATCACGAGCTGTCCCTCGAAGGCTCTAGCTGATGGCAGTGTCGGCAACTCGATTGAAGCAAACAAGCCTTGGCTAATGCAAGCCACGGGGAAAGTGAAAAAGGCTTATTACTCGAACCAGCAATGTCAGAGCGGGTACTCCTTTCTGCAGGAGTGAGGGCAGGTCTGGAGCAACCAGACCCACAGTGTGAATTGTAGGTTTCGTCGCCAAGATGGCCGCTGACCACGTGACAAGTGGCCGGGATGGCGAGTCAAGTGGCAAAAAGCAAAAGGGCCCCACGCAGATCGTGGAGATGCTGGAGGGCTAATCTTTGGTGCAAATGCTGCTCGGTTGTGAGGCTTTTCAAACCCTAAAGCATAGAGTTGAGGGTGCCTCGGGTGCTGCGCAGTCAGCGTCTCGGGGGTCTTTCAAGATGGCCGCTCCCACGTCTCTCGGTGCCTCCACGGGTCCCTTCTTTGCAGGGACTGTGGATCGGGCTGGGAGAAGTCTGGGAAGCTGGGTCTTGTCAGGCTCTGCACTTGGGCTCCGGCGGGAGGCGGCGGCAAAGCAGACGTCGAGGTGCTGGGTGGTGCCTGTGTTCACAGGGTGGCCCCTCCTAGGCCACAAGGGAGATGCTCTTCAGTCTTCTATTCATCAGAAAGTCGAAGTCCAGTCGTCTTCTTAGTTTAAAGTTGATTTCAGGATGATCTGCTGTGCAATGGCACTGCTCCCACTCTTATTCCCAATCTGAGGGGTGGATCTCCTGCTAGGTCCCTCCCCTATGGGTGGGACCAGGAAGGGGGGTGGTTACACCCCCTCTCCTTTGTCCAGCTCCTCGCCAGGACTGGGGCTGGAAAGCCCCAGAACCGGTTTGGGCTGGCTTATGCACAGGGACACCTTGTGTGCCCCAGGCATGTCTCAATCTATTCAGCCCTGTCCTACCCAATACACAAAACCCTGTCTGGGGTGGTGCTCGCACCTCCCCAGGCAGGAAACCCTTTGTCCAGGCCTTCCTCGCTGGAAGGACTCCCAGCAGCAGGAGGTCAGACATGTGTCTGTGGTGGCAGCATCCATTTTGTGATGCTGAGGCTCTGTTTAACTTTAACCGGGGTTAAGGCTACACACATGTCGTGTCCCTCTAGAAGGGTGGAATGCTATCCCCGTCACCAGAACTGGCGAGGGGATAGTATTCCAATTCGTATGACACCTTACTCGACATGTTTTGATAAAGCCAAACCAAAGATAGCATTTAACCGCGAGGATTATAATGCACTTAAGAGTATATGGTATGGCAATATCCCGGAACAGCTTAGGGAGTGGTTCCCGACAGCTGCAGACAGGCTCAGCTCATGCTAGAGCACCATCTCACATATTTCCAAGCACTCTGCCTCCAGGATTGATGAGGCCTTCCATAGGAGTGGCTGATAGAAACATATGTGTCCAGTTTAGGGTTAGGCACAGGCATACTGTACCTAAGTAAGAGGTGATTACACCAACTTACCCCAGCTGAGTGATCAGCCAGTTGTGTCAAATATGGAGGCCAGGCCAGGGGTGGCACAATACATGCTGCAGCCCCTGGTAGGCCTTGGCTACACCTATGCCCTGGGTACCTATGGTACACTGTTACAGGGGCCTATAAGGTGAACCAATTCCAATTGTGTTATGCACCTAAGGTACATGGAGTCCATTTTAAGGAGAGAGCAATCAGCCTGGGGCCCTGAATAGCAGGATCCCAGGCCAACTAAGTCAAAAACCAGCTAAACACCAGGCAAAAAGTTTGGGGGTAACCATAGTCAGATATCCACCTTCCTACATGCAGACTAGTTTGTTCTAGCTTCTATTGTCAACCTTTTATTAGGACAACAAGGTGATTTGTAGCATTTCTTCTGCCCAGAAAGAAATCTGGTTTCTGCCTCAAGTTTTGGCTTGAAAGGAGTTGCATGGCCTTTGAGTAATGCACATCGCAGAGCATTGCCATAGTCTGCTCATGATAGCACAGGAGACTGGATTATAAGTGAACGGTCTTCATCAGGATAGAGGTGTTTAATCACTCAAAATAGTTTTAGTTGTTATTGAGCACCCACATTTCATGCCATACAATTACTGTTGTAAAGTGGAGTGGGCGTAGTTCGCGAATTAGCGCTACGCAAAGCTACGCGAAGTGCACTTCGCACTACGCGAGCTACGGGTAGCACTACACGAACTGCGTAGTAGCATGTTCGCACTGTGCAAGATGTCGTTTTCAATGATTGCACAGTGCGGACAAGCATCCGGCAGTGTGCAATCATTGAAAACAGCATTTGCACAGTGCGAGCTGTACTTGTCTGCCGCTCGAGTAGATTTTTACTCGAGCTGCAGCTTTCTCAATGCGGACCGGTAGTTGCTCATCGCGAGCAGTCGCAAGCATGCGCGACCACTCGCAATGAGAAACCTGACCTCCCCACGTTGCGAATCTCACCGGGAGGTTTATTTTCCATGCTCGTGATTGGCAACTTGATGTTGCTGATCGCAAACAAGGTAAAAGTCTTGCGAGGATATCATTTTGCTTGCTCGCGGTCGCCAACTTGATGTTGAGGACCGCAAGCAAGCAAAAAATGACCGCTGCACTACCCTACGCTGCACATGTTCGCACTGTGCTACGTGCAGATCGCGTAGTGTGAAGTTGCGCTAACTTCGCAAACTACGTGAGCGTAGCAGAGTGCTTTGCCCAGGGTTAATTATTAGTAGTGATAAGTAGTGAGTTACTACTAGTGATAGGGGTTGTCAAGTTCCCATTAAATTATTCCTTTGCTCAACCCTTAGTACCTGGCAATGAACAAGCAGGTGTAACTTAGGAGGCAAGTGTAAAAACACCAATGCATTAAATAAGTAAGACAGAACACACAATACAAATATAGCACCAGTGTATACAAGTAGGTTGTATTTTTATGCACAAATAGATACTAAAATGACAGAAATCCAATGTAGGGAACCGGAAATATGAATCGTTAAGGACTAAAAGTAAAACTAGCACTTAGAAGCAAATAGCGCTCAAATGAAATGAAAAAGGATTTATAAAGCGCATGGCTGCCCGGGAGCGTCCCAGCGCTGGAGTACAGAGGATAGCTGAGGGGAACTGGGGGGGGCAAAGGGTGATATTATGGATCTTGTGGGAACAGGTGCGTCTTCAGGAGTTTAAGAAATTTCAAGTAGATCGGTTCGGATCGAAGACTAATCGGAAGGGAGTTCCACAGGGTTGCAGCAGTGACCGAAAAGCGCCGCCCTCCAGTTCGGGCCTTCCTAACTCTTTGAACAGTGGCCAGGTCACCATGGGAGGAGCGCAGGGTCCTGGTGGCTTTGTAGGGATAGAGCATTTTTCCAAGGATAGGGGGCCCTTTGCCCTGAAGGGATCTATGGGTGATACACAGGGCCTTAACTTTGATCCTTTCCCGGACAGGCAACCAGTGGAGGGCCTTGAGTGCTGGTTTAGCCGATGATCTCCGGGGGGTGCCTGTCAGCAACCTAGCCGCTGAGTTCTGGATGCGCTGAAGGATATTGATGGTTGATTCTGGAGCGGCCATAAAAAGGGCATTGCTATATTCTAATCTGGATAAGATAAGACCCTGAATGAGCAACTTTCTGGATTGTGTCAGAAGTAGGGGGAGAATCTTACGGGCTGAACGGAGTAAGCCCACACAGGTGCCAGCAGTCTTTTTGGCCTGTGTCTTAAGGGAGAGGTCTTGCTCAAGCCACACCCCTAAGCTTTTGAGTTTCTTCTTCGGTGTAGGGAAATCCCCCAGGCACAAGGGCCAGATGGAGGTGGGAAGGGATGTCATTTGCTGGCTCAGAAGCATGAGTTCTGTCTTTGTGCCATTTAATTTAAGTCGGGAGTCGCACATCCACGTGTAGATTTCGGAGAGGCAGTTATGCAGGTTTTCAGAGTTGCCCTTTTCCGGGGAAAGCGAGACGACCAATTGGGTGTCGTCAGCGTACGTAACAACTTTAATCCCAAAGGGAGTGACCACATCCTCCAGGGGGGCCATATAAATGTTAAATAAAGTAGGGCTCAATGAAGAGCCCTAAGGCACCCCACACTGGAGGGGAAATGGCTTAGAACGCGCGCTACCTTCCCAAACCTGGAAGGTTCGGTTCTTCAAGAAGGATGTAAGCCACAGCAATGCTGTGCCCCTTACCCCTAAGTTGGAAAGGCGCTGGACTAAGATCTTATGGTCCACAGTATCAAATGCTGCGCTTAGATCCAGGAGGATCAGCACAGCCGATCTTCCTGAATCCAAGATGCACCTTGCTTCCTCGACCACTGCTAATAGAGCGGTCTCAGTACCCTGGCCAGGGTGGAAACCAGTTTGAGAGGTGCGAAGCAACCTAATGGTTTCTAAAAAAAACAGAGAGATGTTGATTTGCAATTTTCTCTGTGATCTTGCTAAGCCCTGGCAGCAGAGAAATTGGTCGGAGGTTTGCGAAGTCAAAGGGGTCAAGTTCGTTTTTTTCTAGTAGCGCCTTTACTACTGCGTGCTTCCAACCAGGGGGAACCAACCCTTGATCAAACGAGGCATTAATGAGATCCGAAGCCAAAGGGGAGATGGTAGGTCCCACATGCTGTAGAATATACATGGGAGCTGGATCATTAGGGGATCCACTCTTCATGGCGGACAGAGCAGTTTGAAAGTCTTCTCTGGTTATCTGGGCAAAGGAATCCAGAGAGGGGCCAGTGATTGCGGCAGTAAGATCCGCAGGGGCAGAGGTATGGAACTTTTGCGGTAGGGATTGTAAGATGTTTACAATTTTGTTCTCAAAGAAGGGCGCTAATTGGTTACATCTGGTGTCCGATGTGTCCTGCACCATCAGGGGGTTCGGAATTTTGAGAAGATCTTTTTCCTATTTTGTATGTCTCTCGAGATGAATTAGAGGACGTTCTAATTTTCTCTTCAAAGAAGGAAGCTTGAGCTGTTTTCCGAGCTGATTTATAAATCCTCATGGCTGCTTTATATTTCTCCTTATTAAGGGGGGCCCAATCTTTAATCCACCTACGTTCCAGGTTTTTGCGGATTTTTCTTAAATCTCTAAGTTCTTGAGAGTACCATGGTGATTTAAAGACCCTGCTCTGTTTTTTTTTTTTTTTTTCTTAGGTGCTACAGAGTCGAGGGTGTTAGTCAACCAATTGGTAAAATTAGTGTCAGCTTTCAGTGGGTCGGGATCAGCAAGAGGGGCAGTGTGCTCTAGTTCAAGGGTCCAGCTCTCAAAGGAGAGTTTAGACCATGCTCTCTCCAGAGTGCGAGGCACATGAACCTGTGGGCAGTCCATGTTGGTTTGCCATGCGAACGGGACAAAAAAGTGGTCAGACTAAGGTAAAGGGAGAGAGGCAGATATTTCTAGCTGGGGGATGTTTGAAAAAATCGGGTTGAGAAGATGTCCCTTCGTGTGTGTAGCCTCAGAATTTTTTAAGTGGAGGTCAAACGCATGCTATCTTGTCGAAGGAGTCATCAAAATGAAGGTTCAAGTCCCCTAGTAGAATGAAGTTAGGTGTCGCGGCACAGGAGGTAATTGTAGTTATAAAAGGTTGTGCTGGACTGGAACAAAGCCAAGAATTCTTTACAATTACTCCCAGAAGTGTATCTTGATGCAGGAAAGTGGTCCAAAGCACCTCTAAGGGTTCAGAGGCTTTTTATTTGCCTGTTGGTACCTAGGATATAACTTCGAAAATGAACTTGGTCCGCTTAGACAGCTTTTTGTAAACTTCTCCAACCTTCTGGAACTTATTCCTGAAGGTCCACCTTGAGGGTTCCAAGTGACCACAACACCAATCCAGGGGTCTAGAATTTCTGAGACGGTCCATGGTATTTTTGGGGCCACAATCCCCACAATGCACTTGGCCAAATCCTTAAAAGTCCACTGGACGCACTCCAGGATGGAACGTCTTTGTGGAGGTGATGTGGGTGAGCTCAGTTAACCTGTAGCTTGCAAGGAGTCCATCCCATAATCTTTCATGAAGCAAGGTAAAGTTCTTAGGGATGTAGTTCCAAGTGTGCATCCTGTGCAGTCCTTTAAAGTGTAATCCTTTTGGGTGCAGACCAGGATTTGAGCAGGGCACTCCTTCTTCTCCTTGTAGTTTCAGGCCGCAGATCTGAGTTACCATGTAAGCTCTTCTGTTGCAGAAAGCACTACTCTTTCAAAATCCAACATGGAGAAAGTTTCTCCTTGGAAGTTAGGTCAGGTTAAGTCAGCCCAACGGCATCGCTAAGAGTTCCTAACACTCCCCTTCAGACGCTTTCCCTAATCTAATTACAGGGGCTCTTGAATGGCTCGGGTGGCAGGATTTACGGTGAGCCTGTGTGGGCCTAAAGTGACATTCTCCCTTTGAAGTCGAGTTTGGCCACTCTACTCCCCTTCCTGGCTGTAGCTCTTCTGACAGGTAATACATTGTCTCTCCAGCAGGCTACTTAACACTTCATTAGGACAGCTTGGTTCAACCTGGCAGAGGCTAGCCAATCAGGAGAGGGCATCTAATAACTTATTTTCTGTGATAGTTATAATAAGTATAACAGAGGCAAGTTGTTGGGTTTATCATAACAAGCATTTTAAGTCCTTAAATGACATTTTTAGATCGCTCTTGACGATATTTACACTTAAATAAAATATTCCAATGTTAGCCTACGGAGCTCATTATCTACAACGGGGAAAAATGAAGTTAGCAGTTTTTTATCACCAGGGCTTATGAAACATCTTTTATAATGTCCCTGCTTATATTTACATGGCACCTTGCCCCTGGAGCAGCTAGAGCAAACCTTAGGGGTGACATGTATGCACAAATAGGGTAATTTACTACTTAGTGGAGGTGCCTTTAGTTCCAAAGTCATATTTGCATAGAATTAAAATTTAGAAGCAGCCTGCATGGCAGGACTAGCTTTTAAAATGACAGCAAGTCCCACAGTGGTGCACACTCTAGTGCAGGAAATGTACTGGCCTCTAGACCTCCGTGTCCATAATTATTTACAGAAATAGGAAGATCCTTATCCAAGACTATGAATAAAATGTATCCATTTTCTTTTGCTTCTATCTTGAACTCTGTGCCTCCATGCCATCTGCCATCACCACCACCCTCCACCCTCTCACAGAAAACTCTCCAAAGCAATCACTTCCCTACTACATGAATCTTCAACTGAAAATACCCCTTGCACTGTCTCTACCCCCTACAGTCTCCTCAACTTCCAGATGCCCTGTAGTTTCAGTTTTGATCAATCCATCTATCAATCAGGGTTTAATAAAGCACGCTATTCACCCGTGAGGGTCTCAAGACATGAAGACATGGGGGGAGCGCAGCTCCGGCTCACTCGAAAAGCCAGGTCTTGACGTTCTTCCTGAAGTTTTGCAGGGTGGGGGAGTGTCTGTTGTAGACTGGGAGCTCGTTCCAGGCCTTGGCTGCGAAGTAGGCAAATGCTGTTCCGCCTGCTCTGCTTTTGAGAATGCAGGGGGTTTCTGCTATGGCGAGGTCGGCAGAGCGGGGGTTCCTTTTGGGTATGTGGAAGGAGACACTCTCGTTGAGGTATTTGGGTCCAATGTTGAGGAGGGATTTTTAGGTGTGGATGAGCACTTTGAATGTTACTCTCTTCTAAACGGGGAGCCAGTGGAGATCTCGTAGGTGTTGGGTCATGTGATTGTGCCGTGGGGTCCCAAGGACGAGTCTGGCTGTGGTATTCTGGGTGTTTTGGAGCTTTCCCAGAAGTGTTCTGTTGATTTGGCATAGTGGGCGATGCCGTAGTCCAGTCTGCTGGTTATGAGTGCATGGGTGACAGTCTTTGCACTCTGGACCCCCATCCTTCACCCCTAGGCTAACTATCTCCTACATTCATCATCACTGCAGACCTAAACATATCATGACTGGACAGTTGCAGAGGGAAGCAGAAATATTGAGTAGCACTTATGAAAATGCTCCTCGCATTTAACCCCGCCACTGCAAATTTCCGGTCACCCTATGCATGTGTGGGGCACAGAACACCATTCACCCTCCCAGACCACATGCCAAACTCACTACCACTCAATCCAGTCAGACTGGTCCGAGATAAAAACCTACGCTTTGCTGCTTGCTACTAAACTGCCAGTCACCAGCTAAGCACGCTATTGGAATAGCTGAAACTATTCTATAACAAAATATTGACATCTGAAATATCTCGTCTGAATGACCACTCTTCCCTTCCCCTTTCATCGGTTTCCTCACCCCACTGGGCTTCTCAATCATTCATTACAACTGCAAGGATTGCAGGGATGGTGGATTAGCCATCATATACAAAAATTACCTTTGCTTAACTACCAACAACCCTACCAAATACCCTACGTTTGAATATTTAGGAGTTCGGCTCTCCTCTAAAAGGCCCCAACCCCTTCAAAATTCAAGTCATCTATCATGAGCCAGGTGAAAACCCTCAATTCCTTGAAGACTTCACAGACCTAATACTAAGGCAGACATTATACTAGGACACGTAGACCTACAACTGAACAATGCCAAAGATCCAATAGTACAATAGTACAAGCTCTCCTGGAAGCAAACTGTTAGACCTGGCATCTTTGGCGTGGTTTCCTCCTTTTTGCCTCTGCCTCCTGTATTTTTGATGCTGTGCTGGATTTCGTTTTTGCTGGTTTAGATGCTTTGGGCACTTTGCCACTGCTGTTCAGTGTCAAAGTGCAAGTGCTCCCTGTGTAAATTGTTATTGTGATTGGTTATCCATGATTGGCATATTTGTGTCACCAAGAAGTTCCTTTTAAAGTGCACTAAGTGTGCCAGGGATGGTGATAACAAATGCTACTAGTGGGCATGCAGCGCTGATTGTGTGACCCATATGAGTAGCCCTACAATTGTGTCTCAGGCCTGCCACCGCAGAGGCTGTGTGCAGTCTGTGAGCTGCCATGTCCTCCTGGTCAGTGTCCACACTAACCAGGCCTAACCCTTCCCTTTCTATACACATTGGTCACCCCTATGGAAGGCCCAAGATACCCCCATGGGCAAGTTGCAGTGTATGTGAAAGGTAGGTCATGTACTTGTGCAGGTGACATGCTCTGGAAGTGAATTACAGCCATTTTCGTTTTTCACTATTGTAAGGCTACCTTGCCCATAGGCTATCATGGGGAATGCTGGCTACAGTGGCTACCGGCATATCTTCCCACAGGAGCAAGGTATTACATAAATGTCTGGTATCCCTGAACTCAGAATTTAATAACACATCTTTTAGGAAAGATGGTTTTTAAATCCTGTGTTTGAGAACAGCACTTTTAGAAAGTTGCTGTGCTCTTGCCTGCCCTTTCTGTGTGCCTTGGCTTGTTTGTGAATTGACTGTTTGGTTTGTGAGGGGCAGGGGCTGGGTGGCTCCCAGAGTCTGAGTGGGCCATCCCTGGGCTGAATAGCTTCATCTCCATCTAGAGTAGTGGGAGGGGATAGCACCTGGGCCTGAATAGGGCTGTCTCTGCCTTCTACAATGCTGGCTCCACCTCCTGCTGGCCGGCTGTCGACCCTGCCCCTCTCCCTGAAAGGAAAGGAGAGGCCAGGAAAACATATCGCTCAAGGAACACCCAAAACTGGTTCACACCGGACTCAGAGCCCTCCTGCACAAAGGTTTTACAGACTTTTAGGGGTATAAGTACAGGACCACTGACTACAGAAAAGTAGATCATCCTGTAAGCAAGAAGGACACCTCTGCCAATGAGAAATCTGAAACTGAAGAAGGAAGACTGTGCTGCTGTTGCTTTGCAGGATTAACCTGCTGTTGCTTTGCTGCCAAGGAAGGACTTTGCTTTGTGTTTTTTCCCCTTGCTTGAAGGAATCTCCAAGGGCCTGAGAAGAGCTGGCTCCCTGTTAAGAAGTCCCAGGAACAAAGGGACTTCACCCCCAGCTTTCCTGAACTCTGCTGATAGAGTTCTGTCCTTCCTAGACTGCTTGGGCCAGTTGTGGTGTATCTGGAAGCTGTACCTGTGTTGAGAAGCTGGAAACTAAGATTTTAAAGACTTTCTACAAGTTTAATCGCATCGCTTGCTTGTGGAGCGCATTCCCGTCAGTGCGAGGAAATTCCCACCTCTCCGAAGGCCGAGATTGTCGCAGCGCCTGTTGCCACTGCCAGAGTTGTCGCATTCTTCGTTTGCGGGACGCACCAGTCCGGTGCCGGAAGATTACCATTGGTGTGAGCATCGTCGCAGAGCCTGTCTTCACTGGGTGAGATCGTCACACCGCTTGCTCGAGGACGCATCACGTCGCTGCAAACATCGTCCCAGAGCCATCGCATCAAGGAGCTGCGAGAGGAAGATCGCCGCTGGACCGCGCATCGTCGACCCGGAGATCGTTGCAGCCCCAAAGATCGTCGCATCGTGCCTTTGCAAGCTTTTTCACTACGGAACCTCCGCACCGGAATCCATACAAGGTATCGCCTCCCTCACCATACAGACCTGAGTCACCGCAACACGCCCGCTACATCCAGCACGGTTGTCGCATCGCCTCCCCAGGGTCTCAGGGGTGATGCATCGTTGTTTTCCACCGCACCAGCTTCTGTTTTGGAACTTTGTTGCATCTAAAGGTACAGTTGGCTAAAGGAGACGCAACTGTGAACTATTCACGCAAATGTGGATAATTTTATCGCAACTTTAAGAACTCTTTTGAAACCATATTCTTGAACTGATGTTGTTGGATTTTTATTGTTTTGGTCTTGTGTAGTTTAGATTACATACCTTTATTTTCCTAAACTGTTGTGGAGTCAGTTTGTAGTGTTTTCACTGTGTTACTGGGAGTGTTGGTACAAATACTGTACACATTGCCTTTGATAAGCCTGCCTGCTTGTGCCAAGCTACCAAGGGGGTGAGCGTGGGTTATCCAAAGAGTGTATCCTCCTTACCCTGACTTGAAGCAAGGGTCTCTATTTGGACAGTGGTACCTACCTCTGCCAACTAGAGACCCCCAGTTCTAACACAAATGATCTCACCTAACACTGTAACACACAAACTCACAATAAGGGTTTTACTCTGGATGCAATCATCTCTAAGGATAACAAATTCTACCTCCACACGACATTACCTGCGCTGACGACCTCACCACCCACTACGACACAAAAATGGCTGAACTCCTTAACACAGTCGCCCCTCTGAAACTCAAGAATTCGAGGAGTATCCCTTGTAGTTCCTGGTTTAACAAAGACCTTAACAAAGAGAGGTGACAACTCCAATTGCCAGAAAGGAATTGGAGACAATAACCATCGCTAACTCATCTCTCAATCCTTGCAATTGAAAAACAATGAAACATGGACTCAATGTGTCTATATCCCTGAAAAAGTCCTCAAATTACTGACTTGCATGAAGCCATCATCACACATCTTTTCTACATGGACCAAAATCATTAACTCCTCCTTACCTAGCAGCTCCATGCCGACCTCCCTCAAACACTGCCAATTTACACCCCTCATCAATAAATGACCAGAATGACTTAAGCCACTATAGACCTATAAGTAACCTCCCTCTCTTTGCCAAAATGGTTAAAAAGTGTGTGCTTGCATAACTCAACAGCCACATTGAAAAATACAACGTGCACATCATCTTCCAATCTGGGTTCAGGAAAGGCAGCAGTACAGAGATTGCACTACTGAATATTATAGATTACTTCATAGATCTCTGGATGAGGGCCGGGTCTGCCTTCTAGTCCTCCTGGGCCTCTTGACTACCTTTGATACTGTCAACTCTGACATTCTCCTAAACACCCTCTCACAGTGTGCAGGAATTAATGGAACTGTCATTCAGTGGTTTGCTTCTTTTCTGAACCAGCACTCACAGCTAATCAAACTAAGCAATTCCTTCTCAAAATCAGCACCAGTCTGACAAGGAGTCCCTCAAGGGTCAATCCTGTCTCCTGCTCTTAAACCTCTAAATGGAACCTCTTGCAAGTTAGAATTGCTTATCACCTCTATGCAAATGAACCCAACTCCACATTAAAATATTGTCCAGTAGAGACAAACAGCACATAACCAGTATGTTCTCCACAGTTCAATCCTGGCTAACTTCCAACCATCTTAAGCTCAACGTCAGCAAAACCCAACTCCTGTTCATCTAACCAAAGGAAAAATCCTTTCCTGTAGACATTTGTCTCGACAACCTCACTGCATTAAACTGCAAACTATCCATTTCCAACTCCGTCAAATCTCTGGGGGTTACACTTGATGAAACTTGAACATGAAAGAGCATAATAATGCATCAGCTAAAAGTGCCTTCTACATGTTATAAAACCTTAAAATAATCAAACCAGTCATCCCCATGGAAGACCTAAAGACGTGGTACAATCCTAAATCCTCTGCAAGCTGGACTACAGTAACAGATTGATCAAGAGCACCTCAAAAACACATGTAACCCCTTTGAAAGCTTGACTCCACACATCGCCGAACCCCTTGTATCCCCAAACCAAGAATGGGTGGCAGAACCTTCTCCTGCATCACGGGCTCGACCTGAAGCGAGCTGCTGATCAACATCAGATGCACCCCCACCTGCATATCATCAGTAAGACCCTCAAGACCGGGTTCTTCGAATAACCGTAGATGCTCCCCCGCGCCTTGAGACTCTCACGGGTGAGTAGGGTGCTTATAAATTCCCTGATTGAGTGATTAATTGAACTGCCAGACTACTCTGCTGGGGAATAGTTGGTTTGACCACATCACTTCCACTCTCAAGAATATCAACTGGCTACGAATTGAGCCACATGTATACTCAAAACTGCCTGCATAACCCACAAAGCTCTCTACACATAAAAAAACAGTCTAACTTGCAAACAAATTATCAAAAGTAAGACAAAACAGACCTGTTCGTAACTCCAACAGTCTATCCTGATTTCACCCAAACGTAAGAATGAAAAATCCTGCCGCCGCTCCATCACCAGAAACCCTCCCAGAATCTGGAACTCGCTACCTCCAGATGTGTGTGGCAATCACTCATTTCAGGAAGAAATGTAAACTTCTGCTTTTCAATAAATACCTAACCCCCCAAAACATCCTTGGGCCATGATATACATGTGGTGCATTTGCATTCATTGCTCTTAGAACACCTTTAAAAAAGTGCGCCCAGCGCAATGAAGGTATATTTACCATATTAGGATGAATGCACTTCCTTCAGGGCTGCCACAAACTTGCAGTGCCCCGGGGGCAGCACATTCATGTGAATAACAGAGCGGCTGTTTTAAAACTGCTCTGTGTTTTCACTTTGCAGGCGGCAACCCACCTGTACTTTGAAGGGGGCTTAGCGATCCCCTTGCAGGCGGGTGTAGTCAGTGACTGTACCTGCCTGCAAGGGGATGTCTGCGTAGGGTTATATGACGTTACAACGCACACTTTTACCACGCATGCCTTTACAACGCATTTTTTACATTGCAACATCCTTTACATCGCATGATTTTACATCGCATGTCACTACAGCGCATTTTTAGAAACTACCTTTACAACGCATTCCATTACATCGCATTATATATCTACAACACAAACCATTACAATGCATAACATTACTTCGCATTTATGGTAAGTGTTTGATAGTGTAGGGGTAATAATTACTATTCTAACTCCAGTGAGTGCAACAGGTGGATAAGTGTTGGATAGTGTAGGGGTAATAATTACTACTCTAACTCCAGTGAGTGCAACAGTAGGGTAAGTGTTGGATAGTGTAGGGGTGAAAATTACTATTCTAACTCGAGTGAGTGCAGCAGTAGGGTAAGTGATGGATAGTGTAAGGGTACTATGCGTTGTAATGTCTTAGGATGTAATGCCTGCGTTGTAATGACATGCGCTGTGATGGTATGCGTTGTAGTGACATGCAATGTAATGCCTGCGTTGTAATGGCATGCGTTGTAAAGGATGTTGCAATGCAATAACTGCGCTGTAATGGTAGTGCGATGTGAAAGTTGCATTGTGAAGGTTGTTTTCATCTGAGGAGTCCATAGGACCTCCTTTTCCCTCTTCAGAGGGCTGCTCAACGGGGGCGCACTAAGAGTGCGCCATCTTTCATTGCGCCTCTTGAGAGCTTCTTTGCCTCTGCGCCCACGTCTGTAATATGGCAATGCGCCGAGGAAAAGGAATTCAATTATTTGCATGGGGCACACCCCTATGCTAATGAGGGAGTGCTTCCTGAAGGTAGACCTGGCACTTTATGTGCATCAGCGCTATTGGTATTACAGAAGGGGCGGCACAAGCGTCTGCTGCCCTGTCTGTAATACCAAAGTGCCCAGGAGGCCCGCAAAGTGACACACGTCCTTTTGCACCCCCGGGGTACTTTGTGTAATACGGCCCCTGATTAGCACGATGCTCTACCCCACACCCTCCATGTAAATTTGAGTATGACCACCTACAGGTAAAACTGTTCTTCTACTCTCCCCGCCATCGTAACTCCCTACCATAACCATCTCAGAATTATATCATTTACATATCCTATTATTGTATACTCCTTTTAAATATTGCTAATATGTATTTATTCACTCTTTTTGTAACATGTATAATTGCTACTATTTCATTTACTTATCCTGCTGTATATTGTTTCCTACTATTTATACCATTTCTATGTATTTTTATTTACTCTTTATGTAACAATGTAAAGCGCTCTTATACGTTCAAATCAAGTTTGCTCCATACAAAATTTGATAAGACAAATAAATATATATACTAGGAATTATACATAGTTTGAATCCCCCTTGCCTTATTATACACTAGGGACTTACAGGGGTCTGTCATTGCCAATTATATTTATGCCTAATTATGTACTTTTAATCAGAGCACAGACCCTGGGTCTGGTTAGCAGAGCCCAAGGCACAATCAGAGTCAGAAAAACAGGACTTAGTAGTCAGAATGGGGGCAAGAAGTGCGGGGGGGGACACTACAAATAGGTTCTGATTTCTCACACCCATTCCTACAATGGTCTCCACAACACCAGTCCAACTTACCTCAACCACTGCATTAACTTCTACCAGTCCACCAGGCGCCTTGGTTCTATGTCGCAGGCAAAAGCACACTTCCCTCGCATCAAGAACACCAGAAGCGGAGGCCGCTCCTTCTCATATCCGGCAGCCAATACCTGGAACGACCCCGTGCAACACTTAAGAACCACCCCCACCCCTCATTGATTTCCGAAAGAAGCTCAAGACATGGCTCTTCTTGATGAAGTAGTCATGAACTCCTCCTCCTCCCCACTCAGGCCTGCCCTACTCAGTTCCTGGTTACCCTCACATGCTCTACAAATCCGCATAACATAACATAATATAACTGCTCATGAGAAGTGCCATTAGTCTCCCATTAGATACACTGCAGCAGTGCTGAGAAGTGCTGATACTCTCCCATTTTAAAGAAAGAAGTGCAGGTACTCAGCATTTCTGATGCATAGGGCATCCATAACTCTGGTGGCAGGGGTGAAAACTTCGGGCCAAATACCGAACCTTTCATAATGTTCTCTTTTCTTGTAAAAATGAACGAAAAGTACTATTCTTTTCCAGGGTTGAAAATGTACACCCTCTAACATGGGCTTCGATTGGAATTCCATAGAGCATATTATCAAGTCCATTATTGCCGCTTTAGCGGCAGTTTTCTGCCGATAAAGCGGCGATATTTTATCTCCTGTTCTTGATAATATGCCGCATTGTTTTCAGGTATTTCCTTTGCTGTTTATATTTGACCTTGCGCATTGGTCCGATGATCCATTTCACATAGTATCTATTTTTTGCACAGTCACTTTAAAATCATGTTAACAACCTCATGTAATTTCTGTATTAAAAGTATATATTAGTTTCAGGGGTAAAAATAACATTTGCTCGAAATAATATTTCATGCACAATGCATGTCATTTTTTAATTACTTGGTTCATACGGCATGGGGAGGTGGCAAAGTAAAGAACCTCGTTAGGAGATGTCTCATGAAAAATAGACTTGGCATAATTCAATTAAAAGCCTCTATCAGTTCCATTTCTCTAACTACTATAATCTGATGGATGATTTGCACCAGTCCACATCCCTCATTCTTTTATTAGCCCTTAGATCAATCTAGGGGCCCTCTCTATATTATCTCAAGTGCTATAGAGTGTCCTTGTAATGTGATGACTCGAAATGAAATTCTGCCATTAGACTATCATGTATGGAAAATTGCATTATCGCACATTGATCTAAGAGTTCAGGCAGCTGTGCTACCATTTTCTTTAGAAAGTACCAGCTGTAATACGAAAACATTGCTTGGTACCCCCAGTACATCTATTTCTTGTCTGTTTCTGATTTATTTCTTTGAAATATTACATACAGCACAAACTAATGGTGGAAAAGAGGTTGGAGGTCAACAATATTGCAAATATGGGACATCTATACATTATTTGTCAGTGACTTGATGCCTCTTCAGTTCTATATCATAACAGAGCTGCCTCCTGTAATTGGGTGCCACAGAAAGACGTGCAGACTTTCGGTAGCTCTGTCACTCACTAACAGGCTATTTTGAAGATTAAAGACACAAGGGCAGAACTGGGCGATTGATGTTCATATTATATTTTAGATTTTGTTCCACAGAAACAAACTGTGCATCAGTCATCGAGAGACAGCGGCCCAGATATACAAAAAGTCACACAGAGCGCTATTTCATGAGAATCTATAGCACTGTCTTGGGGGGACGGTAAAAAATTGTGATTGTCCAGCACCACATGTACAAAGAATTGCTCGAAAATGACACCTCAGCAACACTTCGATTCTAAGTCACAAAGGTAAACTTTACAGTTTACAATTGTTTGCTATTCACAAAGGGATTTAGGTGTAGTGTCTTTACCAGTGCAGAATCTACGCACATAAAGACCTATCATTTCTTTTTAAGTGTGGAAACTCCGCAGTCCTGAAGGGAAGAGGTGTGGCGCAGCAGCCAGAGTGGCTGACTTCGGGGCACCAGCCTCAGCTCAGCATCATGGGACTCTGGGCAGTAGCTCGTGTTTGCGCTGTTCATGTCCAGTTTACACTTCAGTTTCATTCATTATCATATGTTTGACGCTACACAACTTAAAGCTACTTGGTACTGTAGACTTTTCAGCACAAAATATATTTTGCTTTGTAATTTTGATTGGTGCCTCTGTTTGCTCCTCTTTGTATCACTTAGCACTATACAAGCACCCGTGTTAGCATATGGTAATTCATGCTCGCAATATGCACAATGTAATTGTTCACACTCACGACTCAAATCAGCAAATGTGCAAATCAGCTTCTTTCCTACACAGTGGGGTGCGGGTAATCGGACTGATTGTGACTCATGTTCGTTTTGCAGTTCTTTTACACATGAAGATACTTATTTTCAATATTAAAGAAGGTGAAGAGAAGGGGTTATTATTTTCATTTACATCTTAATTGTATCTATTGCCCACATGCATCAAGCATTTTTGGAATCGCAAACGGTGCGATTCCTTAAAATCGGCCGTTTGCGATTCCAAAAATGCTTTTTGGGATGCATCATTGCTTTTTCTTTAAAATCGCTAATTTTGCGATTTTCTGAAATGCGATTGCATTTAAGGAATCACAGTTTTGCGATTCCTTAAATGCAATGCATCATTCTTTAAAAAATTGCGATGTTGAAGATTGCAAGTGCAATTTACCACGAGGTTGAACCTCGCGGTAAATTGCGAAAAATCTTTAAAATGGTCAAAATCACATTTCAAACAATGTCATGTTACAGACACACATGTCCTTAGGACATGTGTGTGTGAAACATCCATTTAAAAAAACATTTCAGGGGTGCAGGGGGGGTCCTTTGGACCCCCCCCTGCACCCATGGAATGCATCAACATTATGCGAATTCAAAATTGCGAATTCGCAATTTCCATTGATTCCTGTGGGCCTTTTGGCCCATAGGAATCAATGGGAATAGCAAATTCGCAATTTTGAATTCGCATAATTTTTGCGATTCGGTAAAAATTGCGATTTTTACCGCATCGCAAAAATTATGCATTTTCTGTGATGCATCCCGTTTTGCGAATCCATATTTGCGATTCGGTAAAAATCGCAAATTTGGAAACGCAAAACGGGAGTTTGATGCATGTGGGGGTATATATATATATTTTTACTGAAGCAAAACCTAATATAACAATCGGATGAGAAACATAATAGTTATTCAAGGAAGCACACGCAGTTCATAGTCTACAAAATATAGAAGATACAATATTGCATAAACATTGGTATGGAAATAACACTGGCTAACGAGAGAAGTAGCATTTGTGGGGTTTTATTTTGTCTATAGAGAAAATATAGAGCTAGAAAAAGAAACGGAGAAGAATAAGAGAAGAAAAGAAAAGCAGAAAGAAAGAAAATACATGAAATCAAGAAAGTAGAACTTGCAAGTGACAACTTTCATATAAAGAGCAACATGCTAATCTATAAATAATTCATGGAGGTTTGAATGTGGATTTTGGATCAGAAGAAATAGTAGTTTCGATTGAAGGAAGTATGTGGCAACCAAAGCAAATCTCTCCTAGTAAGAAGCTGCGTGGAATATACATTCATTCTGTCTAATCTATGAATTATGATGTAACAAATTTCACCATCTGATAAAGGTTATATCTGTAATATCCTTCTAGCTAGAGATACTCATTTGTAAAGCAATTGCAATTAGAAAATCAATAATCTTTCCGGTCATAATATTGGTATACCAAACATGAAAAGAACCACAGAAAAAGATATAGACTTTATCAAACTATATAGTTAATATTACAATTGAGATTCTATTTCACAGGAATAAACTGATATAGGCATCAAAAGACTGCTAGGTCCAAAGTGAGTACCATGTGAATGTTTACACATATTCATTCATTCGTGATTGTAGGCAAGTATTTATTCTATCCAAAAAAAGATAAACTTTATATCATGAATTGATAGTTTATTTTTCTTTTGTTATCACAAACTGCTTGTATTTTGACCATTTCTGTATGTATACTGTATAGTCCCTGTAAAAACTGAAAATCAATATGCAAATCGGCTAAAAGCTTCCAATTCTTTTTCGGGATAATCACATTGGATCTATCAAATATAATAGGCACTTCACAGCTCATCTATTGCACAAGAACCATATATAAGGTGTGCGAAGACCAGTACCAAAACTTGTAATACAAAGCATGCTTTGACGCATGGAAATGTAAGAATTCACAATGTGTGCTGTTTCCACCCTGAAAAGGGGGGACAGGCAGCCAGTATCCACTGACACTCCAGCATGTAACTTTCTGAGTCACAATATTTATCTTTCCATCTCTTATGGAGACTACAGTGGTAATTTAATGTCCTCGGGTTTCGTTTTCCCCTCCTCCATGTTTGCTCCTCTGTGATTGCTGTGCAGGTTCTTTTCATGCCAGAAGGCCTGCTCTGATTTTGGTGGAACTGGAAACTGCTTTGGGCATTGATTACATCGGACATTTCTAGGGAGTCTAGAGCCATGGAGGCCGAAGGATGCTGCGTCTGCCTCCAGATCTACTGGGTCTATGGCAGCAGGCACAGCAGTCCAAAAGAGAGAGATAGGGAGAGGGAGAGGGAGAGGGAGAGGGAGAGGGAGAGGGAGAGGAGAGAGAGAGAGAGAGAGAGAGAGAGAGAGAGAGAGAGAGAGAGAGCAAGAGAGAGAGAGAGCAAGAGAGAGAGAGAGAGAGAGAGACAGAGAGAGAGAGAGAGAGAGACAGAGAGAGAAAGAGAGAGAGAGAGAGCAAGAGAGAGAGAGAGAGCAAGAGAGAGAGAGAGAGAGAGAGAGAGAGAGAGAGAGAGAGCAAGAGAGAGAGAGCGAGAGAGAGACAGAGAGAGAGAGAGAGAGAGAGAGAGAGAGAGACAGAGAGAGAAAGAGAGAGAGAGAGAGCAAGAGAGAGAGAGAGAGAGAGCAAGAGAGAGAGAGAGAGAGACAGAGAGAGAGAGAGAGAGAGAGAGACAGAGAGAGAAAGAGAGAGAGAGAGAGAGAGCAAGAGAGAGAGAGAGAGAGAGCAAGAGAGAGAGAGAGAGAGAGAGAGAGAGAGAGAGAGAGAGAAAAATAGAGGGAGAGAGAGAGAGAGAGAGCAAGAGAGAGAGAGAGAGAGAGAGAGAGAGAGAGAGAGAGTGGAAGCCACTTTAACATTTTAAGGTGGACACTTCGACCCTGCACTTAATATTAGCCTCAGTGCACAGTCAGTTTATTGTAATAGGTCAAACCTGCCAAACTATTCTATACGTTCTCATTTGAGTTACTCCGAGGTGAAATACAGCTTCTCTATTCTATCTGGGTGCCCTGCTTAGACACTTTTTCTTAAAAATCATTATGAACAATGTCAATTTAGCTCCAATTTCATCTCCTTTGCCAATCCTGCATTTCTATCGTGCCCTGCTATCTCCTCATTACTGCGGGGAACGGGATTTTGATATCAATTTATGATTATGATAAATTTAATAAAGAATCCCATTCATCTGTTTTGGACCGCTTATCTGTCATTGAGGAAAGGACCACCCCCGCATTGGTTAGACAAACCCCATTAACTGACGCCACTCTGAAGAACCACTTACAACTGATGAAGTTTCAAAAGTTTATATAAAGATTAATTTGAATACGATACAATCCACTCAGGATAAAATCTTAAAAGAATACAAAATACAAATCAATTTCAATATCAACTGCTTTAAGCTTCGGTGTGAAGTGGTTCCTTCTGCGTCATCTGCAGTAAGATAAAACAATAATCAAGTTAATCTGTCCCTACTCTATGCTATGTGACAATCCTACTTCTCAAGTTTCTTCCCTAAAAAGGTGTCAGCAGTTTGACTTCCAAAGAAGTTCAAACTCTCTTAGCCTCTAAAGGAAATCTTAAGTTTCAGAAGCAGTACCCTATCTGCCTACCCATCCGTTCTCTAAGGGTCCTCGGCCTACTGCTCCCTTGCGCTTCTGATGTCTCAGCGCATCTGCTCAAGGCATCTACCCTTGCCTTTGCTCTGAGCAATTCGTCTCGCTGTTCCTAATCTCCCAATTGCCAATTGCTCATTGCTACCTCCTCCCCGGGGTGCTGTCCCTAAAATACACAATCACGGTGTGGGTGGAACGCCCCTTGACGCCCACCACGGACTTTCCCCGATGATGTCAACTTCCTGCTTCTTCCATTGGTCCACTCCTCGCGTCGTCCGTTAAGTTGACCCTTCTCCTTTGGATGTCATCTTCATCATTTCATCGTCGACATTTATCGATTCCTTCAGATCATGTAACATATGATTTTAGACAAGGCCTTAACTTTATGTCTCTTAACTTGACCCTGCTAGGTCCTGTGAATGGTCTTGTCAAAACATAGTCCTCATTCAAAGTGTCTCTCCTCACGTTCGAGCAATAAGCTCCGTCCGGCATTGTCACCTTAAATCTAACAAGTGCTAGACTTCTCGGCTCTCATGTCCACATCAAGCTATTTACGACCTTCACAAGACCACTAAATTACATTCATGTGACTATGCTCCTTCGAACTCTTGACCAGTTAGGTTATAAACACAAATGACCTAAACTCTTTCAGCATTCCTACAAAACCCCTCTACACAGCATAACCTTTGGCATACATTTATATATTCGTATTTTAGCAAAAGCCTTTGTTATACTTAAACATTCTACTTCAAATACATACTACATAGAATACGACTGTATAGAATATAACCTATACATTTTCCTTGGTTACATCTTTATGTGAATTCTCTTATACATTTATCCACGTTTCTCCACGTTTACGTCTTTCCATGTTACGTTTCTCTCGCCGCTTCTCCCAATGTAAAGTTACACATTTAAAGTTACACACGTACACGAATTCTACTGTGCACGTTCTACATTTCATACACATTTCTACATCTACCCATCATGTATACGGGTCTTCTAAATCTAATGCATTTTAACGTGTGAATACATTTACATTTCCTATACCATGTTATCACATTCATTGGCCTTTATACTATAATCGCCAACTTCACATTACGATGTGCGTTTCATTCCTACGTTTATAACATATACGTCTAGATATGGTTACTATATACTTTCTATTCAAATTGCGCTTTCTCAGTTCCCCCCTTTGATGACTTTTAGGAGTCATCACTAAAAGCAATTTGAATACATCACTTATACCGAACTAGTTACATCTGTTCCTCTTTTTATCGATTCAAGTGTTCTCAGACTTTTATACTGTTGATCTTGTAGAACCGCTAGTCTCCTTTCTTGGTCTCTCATCGATCTTTGTAACTGGTTCGACCTATACCATTTATACAATTTTACTAATCCTAATAATGTAATTATACAAATTACTACTATTAATACAGGCTTTAAAATGTACCAAACTATACCTTTGCCTATATTAGCAAACCAACTTCCAACCTTTCCCACTCCATTTCCTACTTTTTCCCAAACATTTACTTTTGATAAATCTTCAATTTCTTGATGAATCTGTGTAATGTTCTGTATGACTTTTTCAAGTGGTTTTGAATTATCAGGAATATAAGTACAACATTCCTGAACTTTCAAAGCCTTACAAACTCCGCCTTCTTTTGCTAATATTACATCTAAAGCAAGTCTGTTTTGTAAAACCATTGCTCTAATCGACTGCATCTCACCTTCTACTAACATTAAAGACCTTGCAGTACTGGCAGACAATCTATCCACGACTGTCGCTAACCTTCTAATCTTAACATCGTTAAGAATCAAACCTAACAATGGAAACATTGCTCCAAATACATCTCCTACTACTTCTGCATCTCCTACTTCCCTTTTCGTTCTCCTCGAAGCCTTTCCTTCTATGATCGCTAAATCCTTTGCATGGTATATTTTGGGGAAGACAATTGCCAAGTAACACGAACCATACCAATTGTCTGGCAGTTTTACATAGGCATTTCTCCCACATACAAAATACACATTCGGAATAGCTTGCATCCCTTTCATAAAATCCTTTGTGTAGTACTCCAGTCTAAAAGAGTGCTCACAACTAACTTCACCTACAAATTCACTCTCATAATACGTCTTGCTTCGAGTTATACATAACTTTCCTTTCTGCGTTTTATCCAATGCTATTGGACCATTGCTACCTTTCTTTTTGTGTGCCTTTTCTTCTTCTGTCCAGTCTGTTTTCCATTGTCCTGACATTTTTAGAATCTTCTGCCGTCTGCATCGATCATCTACTTGTGCTATAAACCTTTTCTCTACTTCTGATACTTTGCAAGTCAGATTATTTCTACGTGCATATGATGTATCTAATGTATCCCAAGGAAGAAAGAATTTAGCCAGTCTATCTTCCTTTTTGTAATAGTCCCACTTATTCATTTGCTTATAATTCGGAACTTCAGGCAGTACCGAATCATAATTTGAAAAGTAGTACTCAAACCCTTCTCTACCATAAAATATACTAAGCAGTAAACTACATGTGATCCCATAAGTTAATGGGAGATGGTGATATCTAATGCCTTCGTCTACAGAAGCCGGCAATTGCATACAAACGTAGCAATCTTTGGCCTCCATGGCATCGATATATTCATACAATAATTTAGCATATGCATTTGACCTAAAGTTTCCCTGCGACTCGTCTATGTGTAGTCTACGAGCTTCATCTGTAAGTAACGCTTTTTCACGTGTAACAGTGCTCTCCTCCTTCTTTCCCACAAGAGCAGGTTTCAAAGTCGTTACAATTTTTACATTTGCTACTCCTTTATCATTTTCATGTCCTGTCATGTAAGATATTGTTACTACTATGATTATGAGAAAGATCACTATTGCTATAAGTGTACCTACTATACATCTAGCTTTTCTGTTTGGGTTGCCGCTCTCCATGTTATCAAAACAGCGTACCTCGTTCTCTAGCGAAAATCCTCTTTCCAGTCTTTGGTTGCTTGTTTGCTTTCACAGTCTTTAAAGTGCTTTTTATCAACAGGTATCTTTCACAACAATGTCTTTTTCTCTTTTTAGCAGCAGACAACCCTAGCCCTTCTCCGTCCTCTAAATGTAATCCCTAAGTTTATTCTTCTTTCCACTCGGCGCTAGGTTATCTTCTTCTTCATAACATACGTACAAAAGTCTTTTATGCATCAACAATTATTTGCGGACCTGCAGCTTTCACAACAATGATCAACAGTTCAAAACGAATAATTTTTTCTTCTTCTTCGGTCATTTGCTGACCAACTGTTGGAAATTGTAGTCTTTTTAACACTAAATCTTGAATTTTACTTAAACGTGGGGGTCGGGGAAGTGTGAAAGTCAGTAACCCCTCAGTCTCAAGCCCAGGCGCCAACATCCATATCTCCACTGTCACGACTGGATCGAGAGTGGTTACTTTCACACTCTTCACTCTCCCAGATTTCTGTCCCCAATACATCTGCTAGATAAGTCCACTCTGGGGTGGCGTACCTTCTGCAGGGCACACGTACCCTTCTTGATCTTCGTGGACTCTCAGTTCCTGAATCTGTCGTCTCGTCCTCCTGATCCGATTCTTCAGCGATCGGGGCAAGAGTTCTTTCCTTTTTCCTTTCCGAACTTGGCCTTTTCCTTCTCTCCGGCCAACTGGCTTCTTTGTTTTCCGTCTTTCCGCTCCTTGTTCCAGGACCTGTCTCTTGGTCACTCTCAGGTTGTCCGATATCTGTGTCGGATTCCCAGCTACTTTCTTCTCCTGAGGCAACTTCGGTCTCACTCGTGTCCTGACCTTCGTCGCCCTGTTCCAACACAGTTTCAGCTTCTTTGATCACCTCCACAGCTTGGCTTTCCCCCTCTATGGCTTCTCCGCTTCCCGCCGGATTCTCATCCGAGAGAGGAGCTGTGTCTTCTGGAGGTGTTGGCACTCTTCGGGTGTGTGAGGCATGTATCCAGTTTGGCAGCCCTCCACACTTCACTGCAGTATTCGTTACAAGTATGACTTGAAACGGTCCTCTCCAACGCACGTCTAAGCAGTTCTTCCTGACATGTTTCTTCACCAGGACCCAGTCTCCTGGACTCAGGTCGTGGCACAAATCTTGTACTGATGGAACCTCTGCAGCCTGGACCTGGAGGGACACAGAATTAACGGCGTCAGATAGTCCCTTGCAGTAGTCCAAGATCAAATCGTCTGTGATGTTCACTAGCGCTGCAGTCGGAACCGATGGCAATCTCATAGCTCTCCCCATTAGCACTTCATGTGGAGAGAGTCCTGTTCTTCTATCTGGTGTGCTACGTATACTCATGAGAACTACTGGAAGTGCGTCTGGCCAACTCAGGGATGTCGATGAACAAACTTTAGCCAGTCTGGACTTGATAGTACTGTTAATTTGCTCTACGATCCCTGAAGCCTCTGGTCGATAGCTGCAGTGTAGCTTCTGATCGATATTTAAAGCTGAACACAGCATCTTCACCACTTCGCTATTGAAATGAGTTCCTCTGTCCGATTCCAAAGAGGATGGCACCCCAAACCTCGGTATCAACTCTCTAAATAACAATTTTGCTACTGTAAGTGTATCGCACCTACGTGTAGGGTAAGCCTCAACCCATCTAGAAAATATACAAACAATCACTAGCACGTATCTGAGTCTGTTGCATGGAGGCATTTCTATGAAGTCAATCTGCATCCTATTGAAAGGCCCCCCAGACCTTCCTATGTGACTCAAGGTAACTGGTGTTCTCTTACCCACATTTAGTTGCTGACAGATCGTACATCGCTGACACACTGCTTCTGCCGCTACTCTAAATTTAGGGTTAAACCACGTTTGTCTGAATACTCTCACCATAGCATCTCTTCCTATGTGTGCTGATCCATGCAATTTCCTTGCCATTGGACTAACAAACTCATTTGGTAATACTGCCCTTCCGTCGGCAGACACCCAAAAATTCATTTCACTTTTTCCGCACCCAGCTGTTTCCCAGCCCTTTTTCTCATCATCTGGTGCATTTTCCTGTACTGCTCTCAATTCATCCCACGTATCTACAGTGTCTAACAACATGGTTAATTCAGTCATTTCCTGGATTCCCCCCACTTTTGTATCAGTGTGAGAATATCCCTGCTCTGCGCAGTAATGCGCTACCTCATCTGCATATTTATTTCCTAGTGATACGAAATCCGTATTTTTTGTGTGTGCTACACATTTGACCACAGCTATGGCCAAAGGTTTTTGCAAAGCTTCTAACAGAAGTTTCACGAATTCTCCATTCCTAATAGGAGAACCCGAGGAGGTCATGTAACCTCTTTGAGACCACAACTGCCCGTAATCATGAACTACGCCAAATCCATACTGACTATCGGTGTATATAGTGACTCGAAGTCTATCGCCTGCTAAGCAAGCACGAGTCAAAGCCACAATTTCAGCTACCTGTGCGGAGTGTACTCCTTCCAGGCAAGCGGCTTCTATAACTCTGGTAATCGTGCATACTGCATAAGCTGCTCTCAGCTGACCGACATCGTTTCTTACGCATGAACCATCAACGAAGAAAATTTCGTCTGGGTCTGTCAATGGCTCATCTACGATATCAGGTCTCGGTTTGGTACATAGTTCAGTCACATCGAGGCAGTCATGTTCTGTACAATTGTCGTCGTCCACTTCATTCGGAAGTGGCATCAATGTTGCAGGATTCAAGACAGAGCATCTCTTTAGGGTCACATTCTCGGCAGCCAGTATGACCTGCTCGTAGCGTGTGAGCCTGCTATTCGTCAGATGCTGAGTCTTCGTCCTTGTCATTAACAGTTCTACAGAATGTGGTACATACACTTCTAACGGATGACCCATAACTACGATTTCAGATCTTTCAATGCTGACACCCGTTGCAGCTACGGATTTGAGACATCCGGGCAACGCTGCGGCTACTGGATCTAATGTAGCCGAAAAATACGCCACTGGCCTGCGCGCATCTCCATGGACCTGTGCTAATACCGCTAAAGCGCATCCCTCTCTCTCGCAGCAGTAAAGCAAAAAAGGTTTCTTATAATCTGGCATTCCTAAAGCCGGGGCGCGACATAAGTCCTCCCTCAGCTGCAAAAACGCCATCAAACAATCTTTGTCCCATGGTACCGGATCACTTACTCCTTTGTGCGTCAGTTGTAATAACGGTTTTGCCTTCAGCGAAAAGTTTGCTATCCACTGTCGACAATAACCAACCATGCCTAGAAACATCCTGACTTCTCTTTGTGTTGTAGGCGCGTTCATTTTCATAATCGCCTCTATTCTGTCTGGAGACACCTTCCGCTTTCCCTTTTCAATCCTATGGCCCAAGTATTGCACCTCAGTCTTACAATATTGCAACTTACTTGGAGACACCTTGTGTCCGTTCTCAGCCAAGTGATTTAACAAGGTGATGGTGTCTTCCTTGCAAGCTTCCTCAGTTTCTGACGCAACTAGGAGGTCGTCTATGTACTGGACCAAAACTGAATTCTTGGGCAGTACTAGACTCTCGAGATTTCGTTTCAATAACTGGTTAAAGATCGATGGGCTTTCTGTATACCCCTGAGGGATACGACACCATGTTAGGACGCGATCTTCCAGCTTGAAAGCGAAAAGATATTGGCTCTCTTCATCTAACGGTATCGAAAAGAAAGCCTGACACAAATCTATCACTGTGAACCATTCAGCTTGGAACGGTATCTGAAACAATATCACTGATGGATTCGGTACCACTGGACAACATGAGACAACAATGTTATTAATCTTTCGAAGATCCTGCACTATTCTGTATTTTCCACTAGGTTTCTGCAAACCCATGATCGGGGAGTTACACGGACTTCCCACGATCTCCTTCAGTATTCCCTGCTTAATCATAGATTTGATCACAGGCTTTATTCCTGCAATCGTCTCTGGTGTTAGCTTATACTGTGGTGTTCTTGGATACTCAGCATGGGGTCTTACCAAGATTTTTACCGGTTCCACTCCTTTGATCAACCCTATTTCTTCCCCAGTAAAATCCCATACCTCAGCTGAGACTTTCTCTCTCAAATCTTGTGGAAGCTCCTCCACTGTTAAGGTAGGATAAAGTTCCACACATTCCCTTGAGTTTACAACTTTAAAATCAGCGTCCTCATCATTGGTCTGCACTTCTACTCCCTCAGGTGTGCAATGTATCGTGCAATTCAGTTTGCACAGCAAATCTCTCCCTAATAAGCACACAGGACTAGAATCGCAGATCACAAACTGATGTTCGTCACTGTAATTCCCTATCCTTACTGACACTGGTTCGGTCAAGGGATTTGTCATCCTTTTGTTCGCGACTCCTACCACCTGAACCGTTTCTCCTGACATTGGCAGACCCGGGACTACCGCCGATCTCAACGTAGATCGAGTGGCCCCTGTATCCACCAAAAAGGTTGTAGGGCATCCCGCTATTTCTGCCTCTACGTATGGTCCTCTCTGATCTACCTCCAAGGCGGCTCCTAGAGTGCAATCTTCCTCCCTATTCGCCCGCTGCCCTGTAAGAGGATCAACGTAGTAGCATTCCTCTCCTCCTACAAACAATGGCATCTGTCTGTAGGTTTTCCCTCCGTTTGAGATGCGAGGTGGTTGAGGAAACGGGGCTCGAGGAGTCTGAGTCCCCCCTTTGACAAACTTGCCCTTCGGGACTGTGGCTCCCTTAACCACGTTGTTCTGAACCTCTTCCTCCTCCTGCTCAAATTCCCCTGACTCAACATTGTAAGGACACTCGCGTCGCCAGTGTCCCACCTCATTACACTGATGGCATCTTGTCGTCTTTTTCAGTGTCGCAATATCCATTCTCGGTCTCGGTCTTTCTTCCTCATCTCTGCTCTGATTATTCTGCTTCTTTGCCTGCGTTCCTGTTCCCTGCTGCCGCGGTTTATCCTTTCCAGCAGCTTGCATTTGCACTAGCATTAACTTTTCTTTAAGCTTCTTTGCCTTAGAGTCTATTTCGTCACTACAGTACCTTGCATACCTCAGAATTTCATCTAAAGGTTTGTTCTGCCAGCAGATCAGATGCTGTTGGATCATCAGGCATATTTCTGGTCTTAATCCGAGGACAAACTTTGAAACAAACTGTCCTATGTCCTTGGGATCCATCACATCTAACCCGCTGTATTGCTTGAATGCTTTCAGCAATCGCTCGTAAAACTCATGAACTGTCTCTTTCGGCTCCTGAGTAGTTCGATCTATCTTTACCCAGTCTATGTCTTGTACCGGTACTTTCTCTTTTAGCCATGTTATTACTCTCTCCTACTTTTCCATGACTCTATCAGATGGACCATTCGTCCGGGTATCTCTTGATGGCTCACGAGTGGGCCATTCAACACTAAGCTTGCACGCCGTCCATAGGTCTCCGGGTACTACGATATCGAACAGTGTGTTCAAATCGACCCACAGTACCTTTGAAATCTTCACGAATCTTTCTACCTGCTTATACCACTCGACAGGATTATCTCTAAGCTTTGGGAAGGAATTGGTGAATGCCGCCAAATCCCCCCTAGTCCAAGGCACATGAACGTAACTTCCGTTCGCGATTTCTCGCAAAGGGAAGGCTTCCATTCGCATCAAGCCTGTGTCCTGGGAACCCTCAAGTACACTCCGTCTAACGGAGCCTTTTCTGGACCATCTTTCCTCCCATCTATCTAGGTCTCTCCATATCCTGATACTTACGATCAATTCCCTTATGTGTACTCTCAGCGCGATCGTTCTGCGATCATCCAAATCCTGATCTGTGCAAGTTAGCCTGTGGTTACTCTGTAAAGCCTTAGTTCGTGACAGGTCTACCATGTACCTGTTTGCTAAATTAGATAAGTTCTCATGAACTGACCTCGCTCTTCGAGTAATATCTTTGGATAGAAACAGTATCTCATCTGGTGTATATGAGTTTAATCTCTCTAGTTGCACTGTACCGTCAATCAATTCATCCAGATCCGCCTTCAAACTCATTACGTCAAGCCGTTTTGCTTTTATTTCAGCTTTCAACATTTCGGTTCTATGTTCTTCTCTCATATCCCTCTCACCTCCACTATGCGCCCTACGCCTGAGCACAGGTGAGTTATGAGGAGTCTTCCTTCTATCTCTTCGTTCCCACCCTTCGAGATCCCAAGCCTTTCCATCGTCCCGTGGGGTATGGTGGAATAACGCTCCGTCCCCCAACCCTACATTCCGATTTCTAAGCTCGGTTTCTCCAGATGTGAGATAGGATCCACCATTCGGTTCTAACCCATTATAACTTGCTTGTTGTCTGGTGTCGCTTAATAAAACGAAAGGCTCTCGCCGGTCTTCCGTGTTCCTGTGATCTATTTCGTGATCACCGGATGCATGGCGAGACGTTTCGCGACTCTCCCAATTCCCATGACTCCTTCCACTGTCCCCGGATGTATGTCGAGACGCTTCGCGGCTCTCCATATTTCCGTGACTCCAATGTCTCGCATTCTCACCTGGGGCATGGTGTGTGCACCTAAAGGTATTCCGGTACTCCTGTGTCCTACGTTCCCCTTCACTAAAGGTGACACGAGGCACTTCGCCACACCCTGCACTTCTGTCTTCGCACATTAGCCTATTGCTGTTCTCAGTAGGATAAGTATCTCTTCTGCTCTCTTGGCTTCCTCCCTCCCACTCGGGGCTGCTTTCGCCAGCTCCACAATGAGAAAGAATCCTGTTATCCTGCTCTCTCCACTCGGATCCCGTTTCTAAACTTTTATTCCGAGCCTCTTCGGCCGCATCCCATTCTCTCAGGTATTCCCTTAATTCCTTATGGGTTTTCGGTTTTGGTCCCCTTAAGTCCATTGGTCCTCTTCGACCTCCCTGTTCTACCCTGGGACCTGCTGCGGAATCAAATGGGGTACTCCGATTTATTGGTGCTCGTATCTGCCTGTGGGAATTCATTGTGGCATTCCTATTCTCCTCTTCTGCTCTTTCATTGTCCCATCGTGCCTGTTCCTCCTGCTGGACCCCTTCTGGGTTATAGATTGACACAATAGGGCCTATGGTGACCGGGACCTGCAAAGCGTCTGGCATTTGGTATGCCCTAGCGCATTGCGTCTCCGGCACCTTCTGGACCACAAATCTTCCCACCACTCTCTGTTCAGGACTAGCTTGGGGTATTTCTACGGTCTTAGTAGCGTCCCACTCTGATACCGGGATCGACTTATACTCTCCCCACCTAGTTCCGTCTACTTGCGGTAATATGGGACTCGCAAGTTCACCGCTATATGGAGGTGGTTTATCTGTTAACAACCTGTCTATTAGATCCTCCTCCGACTCACTTTCCTCATCTTCCTGTTCTAGAGGTTTCCTTTCTCCCGTAGCCTCTATCATGGTGAACAGTTTGTCCGCTTCTATCTTTTGTACCCTCCATTTCTTAGCTTCATCGTCCCATTTAGCATCCTGCACTGCTTTTACCGATCTTCTCACTCTTTCTTGTCGCCTCTTTACGCCCCTTTCGTGTGCTGTTCTAAACCACACACCAAGAGCTTCGAATTGTGTTGGCCTCGGTAGAGGTCTCATTGAAAGCATCGTCGCCTTCAGTTGGTTCAACACTTCTAATTTAAACGTTCCGAATCTTGGAAACGTTAGTTCTTTTTGCCCTTCTGTTAGCCTATGCCACTCGGAAATCCACAGTATTGAGTGTAAGCCTACATTTACTGCCATATGATACGCTGGTGTGCCTTCTGGTGGAGCTTCTTCTCCGGCATATAAATTTCTCCTTTTCTTTTTAAAGATTTTTCCTAAACCCTTAAAACACTTCATTTTGATAACGTACGATATTTCTTACTTATTTGCGTCTAGATAACAACCGCCAATCCCTGTGCGACGCTCGCTAATCAGCCTATCTCAGCGCGACTCTTTGCTGACGTCTGACAAACTAACCAATCTCAGCGCGGTTCTATGCTGACGTCACTCCTATCTTCGGCAGCTTCCCTCGTTCTTCAACTCGTCTCACGATCTCATATGCGTTTTCATTCATACATTGAAAAATGACTACTTCCGTCCAAGCGATCACTTTTCTCTGACTGTACGGCCACAGTCTAACTGTAATTGCTACCTCAACTGGCACAGCGTCTTTCCTCTTACGGTCGGACACTTGCCTCAACTGATAGGTTACTTACACGCAGTAAACGTACGACCAGCGTCCGCTACTCATTCACTCGCACATCCGCTCCCCCTATCATCGGTCTGTCGGGAAATCAATGGTACCTCATGACCCCCTTTCAATGGTAGACAAATTACTCTGGGTGTTCGATACACCCGAACCACTTAAGTCCTCTGGACATAAGATTTCATCCAGTTGCGCGCGCTCACAACCTTCCCTCAATCACTCTACAGGCATTCAACTCCGCTTGACATTACAACACAGGAACAACATAAAACACCGCAATCTTACAACGCATGACCCTTATACTCACTCTCGACCGATTCTGCTGCTTTTCTCTCGACGCACCATCAGCACCGTCTTCGGCTGCAATTCTTCTTCTGGTCGACGATGACTAGGGACCTTGGGGTAAACTAACCTGGCCTAGGTCGTCTTCCTCAAGAAGATAACCATCAAATTCTGCTACCAACTGCGGGGAACGGGATTTTGATATCAATTTATGATTATGATAAATTTAATAAAGAATCCCATTCATCTGTTTTGGACCGCTTATCTGTCATTGAGGAAAGGACCACCCCCGCATTGGTTAGACAAACCCCATTAACTGACGCCACTCTGAAGAACCACTTACAACTGATGAAGTTTCAAAAGTTTATATAAAGATTAATTTGAATACGATACAATCCACTCAGGATAAAATCTTAAAAGAATACAAAATACAAATCAATTTCAATATCAACTGCTTTAAGCTTCGGTGTGAAGTGGTTCCTTCTGCGTCATCTGCAGTAAGATAAAACAATAATCAAGTTAATCTGTCCCTACTCTATGCTATGTGACAATCCTACTTCTCAAGTTTCTTCCCTAAAAAGGTGTCAGCAGTTTGACTTCCAAAGAAGTTCAAACTCTCTTAGCCTCTAAAGGAAATCTTAAGTTTCAGAAGCAGTACCCTATCTGCCTACCCATCCGTTCTCTAAGGGTCCTCGGCCTACTGCTCCCTTGCGCTTCTGATGTCTCAGCGCATCTGCTCAAGGCATCTACCCTTGCCTTTGCTCTGAGCAATTCGTCTCGCTGTTCCTAATCTCCCAATTGCCAATTGCTCATTGCTACCTCCTCCCCGGGGTGCTGTCCCTAAAATACACAATCACGGTGTGGGTGGAACGCCCCTTGACGCCCACCACGGACTTTCCCCGATGATGTCAACTTCCTGCTTCTTCCATTGGTCCACTCCTCGCGTCGTCCGTTAAGTTGACCCTTCTCCTTTGGATGTCATCTTCATCATTTCATCGTCGACATTTATCGATTCCTTCAGATCATGTAACATATGATTTTAGACAAGGCCTTAACTTTATGTCTCTTAACTTGACCCTGCTAGGTCCTGTGAATGGTCTTGTCAAAACATAGTCCTCATTCAAAGTGTCTCTCCTCACGTTCGAGCAATAAGCTCCGTCCGGCATTGTCACCTTAAATCTAACAAGTGCTAGACTTCTCGGCTCTCATGTCCACATCAAGCTATTTACGACCTTCACAAGACCACTAAATTACATTCATGTGACTATGCTCCTTCGAACTCTTGACCAGTTAGGTTATAAACACAAATGACCTAAACTCTTTCAGCATTCCTACAAAACCCCTCTACACAGCATAACCTTTGGCATACATTTATATATTCGTATTTTAGCAAAAGCCTTTGTTATACTTAAACATTCTACTTCAAATACATACTACATAGAATACGACTGTATAGAATATAACCTATACATTTTCCTTGGTTACATCTTTATGTGAATTCTCTTATACATTTATCCACGTTTCTCCACGTTTACGTCTTTCCATGTTACGTTTCTCTCGCCGCTTCTCCCAATGTAAAGTTACACATTTAAAGTTACACACGTACACGAATTCTACTGTGCACGTTCTACATTTCATACACATTTCTACATCTACCCATCATGTATACGGGTCTTCTAAATCTAATGCATTTTAACGTGTGAATACATTTACATTTCCTATACCATGTTATCACATTCATTGGCCTTTATACTATAATCGCCAACTTCACATTACGATGTGCGTTTCATTCCTACGTTTATAACATATACGTCTAGATATGGTTACTATATACTTTCTATTCAAATTGCGCTTTCTCATTACCTACATCTTATCTATTTTCTAAATATCTCCAGCTTATAGTACACTCTGATTTTCATCTCTCATGTCAATATCTGTTCTCACATATTTTAAACAGGCCTCATCCAAAAGTGTTGATTATGAAATGACACCTTCTGAAAATGTCACCCCAAATTCATTATTTTCCAGACCTTTGGAGTAGTATGGCAGATGCTTACTTCTTTTAAGATATCCCAAAAGTCCATCCACCAACATTCTTCAATATTCGAAACTCTAGTTCGGGACCTGCTGGAAATCTACTGCACAGGCTTGTGCCCCATAGGTACTCTTTGAAAATGATTCGGCGTTCGCTCCAGTGTAATCCTCATTTAGCAGGAGTGTGGGTTGATTTATGAATAGTGAAGAACATTAGCTGTCAAGTGAAAACTTCTCATATTAGTTACTTTGCAAAATGCCTTTTTTTTTTTAGTTCTCACTCTGGTGGACCCATATGTATGTATTTGAGCTTATATAGCGCACAGCTACCCGCAGTGGGTTTCCCGGCGCTTGCTTAGGGAACCCGTCCTTCTATTCCCCTGTGAGATAACCCCAGCAGGGTATCCACAAGGTGAAAGCCAGGCATCCCGCCGCGAGGGGCCGTTGTGGAGATTAAGCAAGCTATTGCCCAAAGTGTGAACCCGTGAGTCGAGAAGGCACCGGAGCGAGAATTATCGAGTCCGTGGAATTTTTGAGCCCAAGATCCGCTGAGGCGGGGAATTGAACCCTGGTCCAGGACCGATCTCAGATTCCGGGTCTGCCGCCTCTAACCCCTGAGCCACACTTCTCCACAACATGTATTATGAGGCATGGGTTTACTACCTGGCAAGTGGCTTTTTTATTTATTTATACAGCAAATGTTTTCCCCATGCATCTTTGTACGTGGATTTTTAGGAAACCTAAGATTCGAACTGGAAACAGTGGGATATGCACCCAAAGGAAACTAGAAGGGCATTCCAGAGTAGTGGTTCCTGGATTTAGTTCATTTGAAGCAGGGAACAGTCACAAGAATGATTGATCTGAGAGTTCTATCAGTCTCAGCTTGAGCCAGATAAAAATCCCAGACGATCATTGTGAGAAATTGGGTTGTTGGGTGAGCGGGCGAAACCCTTCTCATGCACCAGCCACACTCTTTGCCACAGTGAACAAAACAGTCACTAAATTAACCAGTGCTTAATACTGTGATAACAGGGCACAAAAGCATTCAGGCTTAACTGAGAGGCAATGTGTAAAGTATTTATGCAGAACATGAACAGTAATAAAGTGAAAATACAATGCAGGGGAAATCCCACAACAATTTAGAAACATAGAGTAAAATTAACACATTTTTTGACACTGACAAGAAGAATCAAAATCAATAGAACTGGAGATATGCAATTTCAAAGCACAAAGTTCCACTTATGGTTATCTGGTCGTGTAAGACCAGGTGAAACTCACAAGTTTATCCTGACCACAATGAAGAATGGATCTAATACAGTGACCATATTAGTGTCACTGAAAATGTTTTGTTCGAGGTGGAGGAGGCCATGGGGAGCAGGGAGAACGGTGCAGATGGTCATAGCTATAGCACAAAGAGCAGCCTGGGCATCATGGATGGTCATCACTGTAGTGGGAAGATCGTGTTGAATGTTGTGGATGGTCATTGCTGGAGATTCCCACTGGCCGTCACCACAAGCTGTCAATGGTTTAGCGGGAAGTGCAGATCGGACCTTCACTCGGGAGGCAAGAGCTTAACACGAACGGGTCCGTTTGTGGTCATGAAGAGCGCAAAACATCAGGATTTCTTCTTTTCTTCAAAGGAGTAGCTCAACTGAAAGCACACTAAGGTTTCAGGGGCTGGGAGGCACTTCTTGGGGATCAGGAGTTCAGCAGGGCTCAAGCTAGTCCAGCTGCAGATCCACGCGGATCCAGTGCGGAGATCAAGTGGGCAGTTAGTTGCAGGAAGTACTTTGAGGCTTATTGTGTACATGTAGCTCAAAAGAAGATATCAGTCAACTGAGCCTTGGAGTCACTTGTTATAATGAAGTACTGCGTCCTCAAAGAGTAAAACAAGGTGAGTTTATTGTGCATCACTCATTCCAGTCAGCTGTCTCATAACAATGTTCTAAGGTGACAGTTAACAGAAGAGAACGTTCCAACCGTTTAGTGAGGGAAGGGGGAAAGCTTAGTAGACGGGAGAATAGAATGCAGGAGGGAAATGGTTCAGTCCAGGGTTGAGAGAATTGGAGCACACGTTATCACAGTGAATAAGTCACTTAAGTAACTTGCTCAAATAAGAATAGATTCCAGCAGACCTTCTACCGTTAGTGTGCCAAATCCAGAACAATGAATGTCACAGTGTATATAACTCTAGAAAAATACGCTCAATAAAATAATAGTGAGAAAGAGGAACAAAACGTAAGAGAAAACATTCTATTGAACACCATGCAATATAGACAAAATGTAATACTCTCATAAAAAAATCTTCGTGCCAAGAAGGAGGTAATCTCTCACAACTTAGGGTTTCTTTCTGGAACTAGCTAGCTGGTTGATCATCACTCATTGTTTGGGACACAGGATTGTATCTGGGTACTCTGTTAACACTCCAAGTTTGTCCATTGATCACATTGCAGCCCATTTGAATGATTTTATGGGTACATGAGTATTTACTACTCCCATCTGTGCGTGTTTTAGGTGATTATATTTGCACCCAATCACCTCTGGTTAGAGAAGGTTCTATTTTTACAGTGTTCAACCTATCATATCATTCCCTGTACCCCTCTTCATTGTTTGGATTCTGAACTATTTGTCTGTCTACCTTGGCACTAGCAGCTCTCTCCTTTCCTTTGTGCTTACTTGAGATTTAACTCAATGTGCAATGCTGAAAGTACAGCTCTGCATATTGGCCTCTAAGGGCGCAGATAGCCAACTGGAACTTCTAAATTCATGTGTTAGCTTTTAAGCACATAGCAGCGTGCCCCTTGGCCTAGCTAAAGCCTATCTTAGGGTGGAGGTATATGTTGTGGAAGAGCAGTTAAATTATTAACATCCTTATTATTAACATACCTTTTAGTTTGTTGATGCCCAACTATTACAACTCTTTCACGTCACATTTCTTCTCACAGAAAATATTTAGTGCCACTTTCTGCGAGAAAGAATCAGTAATGCCAATTTTTCCTCTCTTTTTTCACTGATACAGTTATCAAAATGTTCCCTTCATTTCTCCCTCTTCCAATACTAAATTTCATTGGTGACTTTTTTAACCCTTAATTAGTGACCTGAGACGCCTAATCTGGTAGTGCCTGTGGGTGGAGATGCAACTTCATGGTGGCGCCTAGCGCGGCCCCCGTTTAACTCAGCAATGGAGTTGTGACTCTCTATAGGACTCATTTCCAGCCTTCATAATAATAAAAGTATGCATTTTGAGTTTACATATCAGATGTAATCAGAGCAGGGAATGACAAAATATAGGGGGCATGGTTTCAGACAAGATATTGAAATAAAAATAAAAATATCGTCCAACCAAAATATTGTGTCCAAAATATCGTCGTCAAAAATATAGATTTTTTAAATATTGAAGTCATCAATATTGTTTCAAAAAATATAGTTGTTTATAATATTGTTTTTTTATTTTGTTTTTTCTGACCTCATTTATACGATCTTCATGAATATGGCAACAGGGTCACCTCTTAATCGTGCACGGGGAAATGCCCAGGGAGACAAGGTGAGGCCATGTCGTGAGAGCCAGCAAATTGCATTAAGTTTTGGGACAACATTGTACCACCATAAAGAAACTTGTGAACTTGCTTGATCATGTTGTTTAAATCATTGGACATCCCTTCCTACCCTACCATTTAGTCCTATCCCAGAGTTCCCAATGTTTCGTGCATTTGCTGTTACCTCTCAATTCGTCCAGATTTCTAAACTTGTTCACTGCTCTAACCTAATTGTCTACTTTAGGAGCTGATGGGAGAATCTAATTTTTACACATCTCACGTCTAGCTAGTAACATAGGAGTGAATAGAAAATGATTTTGTTTTTTACTTAAATTATTGCTGGAATAATTGATGTCTAAAATGCCAAATTTAATAGTAAAAGCGCTTATCTTGACATTGGTGTCTAAGACTTTATCAACAATCTTACCAACGGCGTGCCAATAAGCGTCAAGGTGAACGCATGTGTAGAACATGTGTGTGTCATTAGCCTTCATCTCACTGCATTTGGGACACTTTTTTGTCACCTGTGTAGTCATCTTTGACAATTTTTCGAGTGTCTAAAACAACCTGTGCAAAGTAAAAAGATGATTTCTCCTAAGAGGTGCAGAACCAATAGTGTGCCATAAAAAAGTGTGGGATACTTGCCAAGAATGTTGCAAGTCTTGAGCCGAAAGGTTTTCTTCCACACGAAATAGGGTATGCAAAAATCTGCCTATTACCCTTGTCAGGTGCAAATACCACATCAATACTTCTTTTCGAGTTGGATTTTTCTGTATATCTACCTCTAGCTTCCCACAAGGGTCCGGTAAAGCAATTTGTTCTCTAGCCCAGCTGGCCATCGGGTAGTATTTAAATCTCGATATTTCATTATTAGTTCTTTCCACTAAAACGCCTTAACGTTTAAGGTTCCCATTTTCAAGAAGGTCTCCCCAATTCTCTATTCCTGCTTTATTCAGAGGGGCTGCTAGGGAGTTTTTTAGACAATCTGGTGTACCTGGTGAATTAGAAATTGGAGCCAGAGGACTATATTATGAAAACTTCCATATTTCATTTTATCCCTAACCAAGGTTTATATGCTGAGCTTAGTACCTTCAGTCTGATCTATTTAAAGTTTTTAGCGTGGCTGATCTTGTAAAGACATTGATCATAGTCAGTTACAGCTTTCCAATAGGCAGGATAGAACTCATGGGCAGGAAAAATAATCCTAATATTTTTTAATTAAAAGGCTTTGTAGTACATGGCTTACTCTGGGCTGGCGATCCCACCCCTGCTTTTCTTTTGGCAGAGCTTTCTCCAGGCTATTTTTACCCCTTTACATGCCCAAATAAAGGTATTGATTTCACTCTGTATCTTTCTTATACTCACAGAATTGAACTCAAAAGGTATTGCGTTGAATATAAATGTGAACTTTGGTAGAATGGCTATTTTTATGACATTCGCTCTCCCCGTGAAAGTGAGATGTAGACAGTTCCAGTATTTTAACAATTTCCTCAGTTCTTTTGTTTTAAGGTCGAGATTGACTAGAGCAGTTTCTTCAATATTTCTTGGGACTTCGATGCTCAAGTATTTTATTTTATTTTTGGATTCTATCAGAGGCGTCGTTATGTTCCAATGCATAACCTCAGTTTTTTTATGGTTAATTTGGGAGCCGTAAACCCTACCAAATTCCGATAATAAGCAGTTTATGCTAGCAAGAGATCCATTCAGGCTACTCTTATAGATCATTAAATCATCGGCGTATAATGCCACTTTCACGGCCCAATCATTAAAACTAAAAAGGTTTATTTCTTCGGAAGACCTTATCATCTTAGCTAAAGGTTCTATATATAGGTGGAAGAGATGTGGGGAGAGTTGGCAACGCTGCCTAGTGCCTCTTCTGATCTAAAAGCCTCTTGATACTCTACGATTTACAAGTATTTTCCCCACCAGAGCTGAATATATGTTCGCGATGAGCCTTAAGAAATTTCTCTTAGGTCAATGTGATGGATAACCTTCTGCAGGTATGACCAGTTTACGCGGTCAAACATTTTTGCTGCATCAAATGTGAAAACTGCAAGGGGGACTTTTTCCTGAGCTGCGATATCAATGGCTCTAATGAGTTAGTGAGTCAGATTGTGTTGCTGTCTCCCCCTCATGATGCCCTTCTGGTCTTGGTGGATTTAATTATTAGAAAGAGACACAAGCCTTTTTGCCGGAATCTGGGTAAATATTTTATAATCATTGTTGAGGAGTGATATGGGCCTATATGATTGGATGTATGACGATACATCGCAAACTAAAACAACGCGTGCTTTTACAACAAAGTTTTTAGTTCGCATGTACCATCACAACACATCTCTTCACATCGCATAGCATTAGTTCGCATTTCCTTAGAAATGCATACTAAATGCCTTTACAACGGACCCAACCTTCCCGCATGTATTTAAAATGCAAAATATCCCCCAAACACTAACACACTACCCTACATAACACACAGTCCACAGTAATACCCTACAGTAAAAAACAGTAAAGCACTCAAACATGACCCTACCTCTATGCACAGTCTGTCCCCTTTACATGAAACACTACCATACCGGTCTTGCTTACACAACCCTAAACCAATACCATACTAAAACCCTCTGACACTACCCTAAGCCCTAAAGCCTTAAACACTAGATTACACTACAACCCCCTGAGACTACCCTAAATCCTAAAACACTAGCATATACTACAACCCCGACACTACACGAAGCTGTAAGCCCTAAAGCCGAAAATACTTGCATAAACTACAACCCCCTGACACTAATCTAAGCCCTAAAGCCTAAAACACTAAATTACACTACAACCCCCTGAGACTACCCTATACCCCAAATCCTAAAACAATAGCATACACTACAACCCCCTGACACTACACTAAGCCCTAAAGCCTAAAATACTTGCATACACCACAACCCCCTGACACTACCCTAAGCCCTATATCCAAAAGCACTAGAGTACACTACATTCCCTGAGACTACCCTAAGCCCTAATCCCCCTTACCTCTCTCTCCTCGTGGTCGTCTCTGCTCCTGTTTCCTGTGTTCTGCTCCTGTTCCTGGCATCGCCGTCTGTGCTCTGACGACATTACATCACATGCGTTTTCAATGCACATGCGATGTAATGGTCTGCGTCGTAATGTGTATGCGTTGTTACGTCGCATGCGTTGTAACGCATGCGACATAAAGGCATGCGTATTAACAGCCGTATTGTAGTGGCTATTTCCCATATGATTAGCATTTTAAAGGGTCTTTCCCAGATTTTAAAATCAGACTGATGGTTACTTCACATCAGGGGCCCCATTTATGAAAAGTTACGCATCGCTGCGAGAAAACAGCGATGCATCACTTTTCATTGCGACCTCCTCGCGACCCCAATGATGCATCATATTTACAATATGACGCATCATTGCGCAAGGAATTACAGATACGTCAATATTTCTGACGTATCTGTAAGCGCAAAAGTGACGCATTGCTGGAGTGTGTCAGAAAAGTGACGCAACTCCAGCAATGCGTCCTTTCACATGGGGAAAGCCCCATGTGAAAGGGCTTGCATCAGTCTTATGCCTGCTGTGAGGCAGGCGCAAGATTTTGATGCAACAGCGTCCTAAAAGTGACGCAATGAAATCTCATAGATTTCACTGCGTCACTATTACGAGGCTTTTTGCGCGGGAATGCCCCCTCTGCATACATTATACCTGACGCAGGTATAATGTAGCGCAGGGGCTTTACAAAGTGATGCATCTGCTTAGATGCATCACTATGTAAATAGTGCGCAACAGGAGGCATGTTTTACGCCGCCGATGCGTCACAAAAAGTGATGCACCAGCGGCGCAAAAGTGAAGCGTGGCCTCATAAATGAGGCCCCAGGTTTTTGGGATTGGGAAACCCTCTAGGTCAATAGAATTAAAACAATCTGCTAATCTATGGGACAGCAATTCCTTAAAAACTAGGTAGATATCTTTGGGAATTGCATCAGGACCAGTCACTCTTCCTCTTTTCAAGCTCCTATTAACTTGCAAGACCTCCTCCACCGTGTTAGCTGAATTTAATGATTCATAGGAGTCAACGTCCAGCTTCAGAGGATGTGACTTCTTTTAATATGGGTCTACAAAAGAAAGTGAAGGGGAGAGGTCTTCATCATACAATAGCTGGAAGAAGTCAATGAAAGCTTCTTGTATGTCGACCCTTTCTTCTACCTTTTTCTTCCCGTTAGCCTTATACACTGCCATAATTGTGTTTCTGTTGGACTCAGTTTTAGGCTACCACGCTAAGGTTTTGCCACTATTTTCTCCAAATTCATAGTTCGATAGGGAACTGGCCTGCCATCTCTTCCATATCCAATCCTCCTAATAGGAAGCTAATTTTTGTTTCTTTTTTTATTATATATTCCTTTATTTTATTCTGATCTTCCTCATAAAGAACAGCCTCCAACCTACCTTGTTTCTTTAATATGTCAGCTGTGCTTGGTTAAGTTTTTTCTCTTTGTTCTTAAATGCTGCAAGGATGATTAAGGCTCCTCTGAGAACTGAGTTAAATGTGTCCCAAATTACCATCTTAGAGAGTTCCCTATCGATATTATCTATAAAATATTTTAACGTGATAGCACTTCACTTATCTATTACTTGATGGCCCAGTAGAAGTGTACGATTCAAAGTCCATCTTTTCTCTCCCTGCATGTAATTTGTGGCTAATTCAAAGTGTACTAGGGAGTGGTCTAAAAGATTAGCAGGCATATGGGACACCATTTTTTAACGTTGTTGTTTAAAGTCTTAAAAATGGGTTGGAGAGAGCGTCTGTACAAATCAATCCTGCAATATCAAAGGAGTAGCATACATTATAAAAAAGTCAGCGAACTTAACATTATAATTTCATACCACTCTTCTTTAATAAAATGAGTTACTTATAGTATAATTATGTCGCACATATTTAACTTTAGATACTCAAAAATCTTTTATCGCCTAGCCCTTGTTCTTTCACCCTTTCACGTTCCATATTACCAACTTTAGATTACTCATCTAGCTAAAGGTTTATTGCTCCGCCTTTCACCTTGACCCTGATTGCTATTGATTTTTAATTAATATTTGGTTAAGTTAAATTTTTGGAGTGTGTTGTGTGTTTTGGGGGTTTATTGTGGAAAGTAAATTATTATAATTAAGTAATAATTATGTTTTAAATAATGATAATTAGTTTATTGATACATATTTATCTTAATATTGTAAATAATTAGTTTTTTAAAGTTAAGTTGTTGGTGCGGGTTGTGAGTTTTTTAGGGGTATAGATTGGGAAGTAACTAAAGTAAATGATTTGATACATTTTTTTATTAATAAAGTTTAAATACACATATTTAATTAAATGAGAAATATTTTTAATTTTGAGTATAATATTATTTGTATTTATTTATGATATGAATTTAACATTATATATGTATTTATTTTATTTTATTTTTAATATAAAATACGTGTTACTTTTTATTTACTTATTTATATTTTTATATGTTTGCTATTTTTTTGAAATATTTATTGTGAAGTAAAGAATTGTTTTGTTTCTAATGTCTCATTGACTAAAGTGGAAATAGTAAATTGTGACCCTCTGTAATCCAGCACTTTTTCTACTTTTGCACTTATTGGAGCTGGAATTTTAACTGTTACCCCTTCGCAATCCTTCACTTTTCTTACTGTTGCACAGACTGGAGAGGCAATAGTAAATGTTACCCCTCCACAATCCAACAGTTTCCATACTGTTCCACTGACTGGAGTGGGACTAGTACAAAATTTCCCCGGTGTGATGTAACAGTTTTCCTACGGTTGCTTTGCCTGAGGTGGGAGTAGTATATTTTAAACATCCTCAGTACAACATGTTGCCTACTTTTGTATAAATTGTAATGGTAATGGTATATGTATTAAATGTAATATTATACAATGTATTTTATATTGTTGCAATTTATCATAATATGATGCTTGACTGACTGCATAAGTGAGTGATTAGATACACTGAATGTGTGGGTGATTGACTGATTGTGTGAATGGTTGTATCAGTTTGTCAGTTGGTGTCTAAGTGGCTGTATGGGTGTGTGAGCGGGTATGTGATTGATTGGTTGTCTGAGTACCAGTGCGGATGTCTGGTTTTCCGTGTGGGTGAGTGAGGGGGTGAGTGACTGTCTGTATGGATGATTGAGTGGATGAGTCAGTGGCCGTATGAGTTAGTGAGTATGTGAGGGGCTGAATGGGTTAGTTAGTACATGTGTGGCTGTGAATGTGTTTGGATGTGTCTGTAGTATATGGGTGAGTAACTGGGGTATATGAACGACTGTATTTGTGAGTGAGTGAATGTGAGAGTGGCTGTATTGATGATTGTGGGCTTGTGTAAGTGACTGTATAGGTGAGTGAGTATGTGTTAATATCTGCATTGGCAAGTAAGTGGGTGTGGGTGTAACTGTATGGGTGAGTAAGTGACTGTGATTGACTGTATGGGTGAGTGAGTAGGTATGTGAGAAGCTCTATTGGTGACTGACTCAGTATTTGAGTGGCTGAATCATTGAATGAATGGATATGTCAGTGCCCATATTAGTGAGGGAGTGTGGGTATGTATGAGAGTCTTTATGGGTGAGTGAGTCAATGTGTGTGTAGAATTAGGAATCAGTGAGTGGGTGTGTAAGTACTGGTATGGGTCTGTGAATGTGTTTGTGAATGGTTGTGGGGGATTAGGAGTGGGTGCATGAAAGTTTATATGGGGGTGTGAGTGGATGCATGGGTGATCTTGTGGATTATTTCATCAGTGATGTCATTTGAGTTGTCATCAGTGATGTCACTGACCATGGCATGAGTGATGTATTATGTGAGGTCATGAGCAGTGCATTGCAGGGGTGCGGGTTATAGTTAGCTGACCTAACTATAACTTAATGAATTTCACTGGTTTTATACTAGTGAAACCTGAACCTAACTAGAACTTCCCCTTAACCTTGTTTTTTTCAGTGAGTTTCTAATTTTGTTTGTTATTCCATTTCCTAACTATAACATCCCAGTAACCTTTGGGTTTTTCAGTGTAGGTCTATGTTTTTTAAAGTAGTAATGGCAGTTACAGAGTGGTGGAGAAAGGGGCTAGGAGGATTGTTTGCACAGTGGTGGATGAAGCGGGTTGAGGGATGAAGTCCACTTTACTCCTGAGGGTCCTTGGGGCAAACAACCCCTCCTGTTACCTCCAGTAACTCCCACACAGTGGAATTGTTAAGAGATCTTCGGAAGTCACGCCCCTTTCTCCACCACTCTGCAAATGCAGCTCCTGGCGCACTACTTGAAGGGGGAAGAAGTCCACTTTAGTCCTGAGGCCTTTAGGGAGCCAGGAGACATCATCCCCCCACCAGCAGTGTGCTGAGTGGTACCTTTGCAGAGTGGTGGAGAAAGTCGGCATGGCATCAGGTAACCTTTCAGCAATCCGGCTGTGTGGGACTTACTGGAGGTAACAGGATGTCTTGTTGGCCCCTAAGGACTCTCAGCAGCCCAAGGACTTCATTACCCAACAGCAGTGTGCCAAGAGGGGGCGGGCCTCCAGCGGGCCTCCAGCTTCGTGCCAGTAGAATTTTCCCCAGCTGTATTTAGCCCTGGGAACCCCATGCCTCGTGCCAGGTATTCTTAGATGTGACCACTTGCCCCCTTCCTGTGCCAATTGTGGCCCTGGGGCCCCATCCACCAGGTCTTGCTTTTAAAAAAATGTTTTTTTAAATTAAAGGACAGGGCCAAGTGGCCCCCCTTTCCATGAATGGGACCTGTCCTTTATTTCTTTTAAAAAGGAAGGGAGAAAGGGTTGCATGGCCTACTTTTTGGTACTAAGGCCACCATCTCCGAGGCCAGGCCTCTTCTTTATTTATTTTTTTATTTCAAAACAGGGGAAAAGGGCCATGTGGCACCCTCCCCGAGCTGGATTCTGCCCTGCAGATCCCATTCCCAGATGGGGGAGGAGTGGTGCGTGGTCCCCCTCCCCAGGCCAAATTGAGCCCCAAGACCTGCTCATTTAAAGTGAGTGCCTCCAGGGCATACACATCAATGGGACTGTAGGGGGGATGAATGATCATACATTGTGCACCATGACATTGGGGCTTTTAACGCCACGGTGAATCCATCGCAAAGCCCAACACTTCCCCATTCTTTACATCGCACATAGTTAGAACAGCAATGAGTTGATTCCGATTGGCAAGCATGAAACATCGCAGGCGCTTAAATCGCATGTCATGACAATGCGTGCTTTGCCTTTTTGTTGTAGGTTTGTTTGTTCAACGATTAAAGTCCTACGTGATCTGAGTTCAGACCGGAGCAATCCAGATCAGTTTCTATCTATAATAATAATTTGTTCTAGTACGAAAGGACCGAAAAAATAGAGCCCCTTAAAAATAAAGCTCTTGTACCTCTGAAAACAAATAAAGAATTAAATAAAATACACCTTTAGAACTAAGGTCAAGTTAAGATGGCAGAGCCCGATAATTGCAAAAGAACTAAGCCCTTTCTACCAGAGGTTCAACTATTCATGCTGCCTCAATACTCTTAAACCCCCTACTTTATATTATTCCTGTTCTCCTCGCCGTAGCATTTCTAACCCTTATCGACCGAAAAGTCCTAGGATACATGCAACTACGAAAAGGCCCTAATATTGTTGGCCTTATGGGCCTCCTTCAACCAATCGCAGATGGGTTAAACCTCTTTATTAAAGAACCAGTACAACCATCAACATCATCGCAAACCCTGTTCCTAATTATACCAACAAAAGCTCTGACTTTAGCACTAATAATCTGAATCCCCCTACCAATGCCATTTGTATTGATCCAACCTTAATCTTGTAGTTCTTTTTTTACTAGCTCTATCAAGCCTAGCTGTTTACTCAATCCTAGGATCAGGTTGATCCTCAAACTCAAACTACGCACTAATTGGGGCACTAGGGCAGTAGCACAAACCATCTCATATGAGGTCACACTAGGGTTAATTCTCCTCTTATTTTTCTAGTATAAATCGAATGTCGTATCTATGTAGGTCTTTTTAGTCTTGGGGTTGGCTAAAAAGTTTCACGGACTGATAAGATGGATATTTTGTGGTGGGGGGTTATTCAAAATAAAATAGATAATATTCAGAATATATAATCTTAGAATAACTAGCTTTGGGGGGAAACAGGAATTATAATATATCCTTTACTCAAGAGGGAAAAAAAAGGTTATGTCCTAATAACATGAATATTTAACCCGCAGTTCTGGGTTTGTCGCTATACATTTGCAGTGCATGTTCAGATTTAGTCCGTTAGTGTCGAATCAAGACTTTAAGGGGGATTGACTTCACAGAGAAAAAAAAAACTATAATACAATCCAGATCAGTTCAGCTGATCATGGACCATCTTGTATTACAACCATCTTACCAGAGGCCTCTTAAAAAATAAAGGATAGAAACTCTACTGTAAATGTTCATAGCTGCCAGTATAATTAATAGACAGACACTCCACAATTGAAGTCCTTGAAGTTTCGAAACGAGTATCGTGGTGGGCGGGTTGGTGTTTCTTGCCTGAGGGTTAAGTTAAAAATCCTAATAATACCAAAAGAAAGACATATGGCAAGTAGATGAATGTACTATTATACATAGTATGTCTCTGCGTTACTGAAATGACGGGAAAATTAGACAAGAGGAAGTTTAGAATCCTCTTGAGCAGATTTTTGTGTGTTCAAAAAATGTTGTTAGATCCGGGGTTTGTTCTATGTTTTTCCCATGTGTTGCGGTAATTTAGTCCTGCTGGGCTTGCGGTGTGTGGGTGCTGTTGAGTTCTTCTATTTCATGGTAGTTATGTGCTGGTGGAGCTTGGAAGTTTATGTTAGTCATTCCTACTTGCCCTGAGAAGGGAGTTAGTCTTCTGTTTCGGATTACAAGACCAATGTTTTATCTAAACTATCCGGGCATCATTTTATTAAATTTTTTTCTCATGTCCCAATTAGTGGAATTAAAATGATAAATAGTGAGAAGTACAGGATTGAGGCAATTTGTCTGATTTTAATAAATGGGGGTTCAACGGGCTTTCCGCCGATTCAAGTTAGAATAAGAGTAGTTGCTAGTAGGGGTCAAAATAGAATTCGAGAGGTAGGGCGGAAGGTTAGGCTTCGTTGTTGTATGTAGCATTGGAATTACTATTAAGAATAACATTGTTATAAGAAGAGCAAAAACCCCTCCCAGTTTGTTGGGGATAGACCGTAAAATAGCATAAGCGAACAGAAAATATCATTCTGGTTGGATGTGTGAGTTAGCGGGGGAAACATTTCTGGGTCTCCGAGATAAGGAGTATAAAAAAAATCCTAGGATATCTTTGTAGGAGAAGTATGGGTGGAAAGAAATCTTGTCTTGGTCGGGTGAGATTCCTGTTGGATTGTTTGACCCGGTTTGGTGGAGGAATAGTAAGTGCTGGTTGGTAATAACAGTAGCGCCACAGAATGATATTTGTCCTCATGGAAGGACATAACCTACGAAGGCAGTGGCTATAACTAATAGCAATAAGACTACGCCGATGTTTTCATGTCTCTTTAAATATATTAGAGCCGTAATAAAGGCCTCATCCGATATGTATATAAATACAGATAAAGAAGAAGGAGGCACCGTTGGCGTGGATGTTTCGTACTAACCACCAGCAGTTGACATCTCAGCAGATATGGGTTACTGATTAAAATGCTGATTGTGTGTCTTCTGTATAGTGTATTGCCAGGAAAAGTTCTATAAGGATTTGTGTAAGTAAACAGATTCTAAGAAGGGAGCCAAAGTTCCATCAGTATTATGAGATGTTTGATGGTGTTGACAGGTCAACAAATGAATTGTTGATAATTTTTAGGAGTTGGTGGGTTTTTCTTATAATGTGTCATCGCTAGCGATGTAATTGCTAGTGATGTATATGTCATTACGCCGTTGTAGTATGCGTCCCGAAAGCATGCGTTGTAAAGCCAGGCGCGTTTGCACCTCGAAGTAATACGTTTGTTGTAACGGGTGTTTCCCGTGAGGGGAGCCTGAAGGCCCCTGTGGTCCCTGCCATCTCCCCATATCCTGCAGGAGCCAGCATTGCTCTTGGAAAGAGAAAGCAGCTAACATGCACCTCCCTCTGTCAATAAACAATTCTGCTCTGCTTCTTGCAAGCAAGAGCATTTCACATGCTCTCACTTGCACGAAGCAGAGAAGAGTTTGCAATGGCAGGGAGCTTTGATCTTGCCAAAGCATAGCAAACTGCAAATGTCCCGGGGTTGCGCACCCAGGGACATTGCTGGAGCCGGCCCTTGGTGGGGGGGGGGGGGGTTTCCAGGGCCATCTAGGACTTCATGAGGTGGTGGAGCACAGGCCCCCTAGTTTCTTTCATGTAGCCCCAGAGAGGTTGTGGTCCCTGGGGCTGGTGGTTCGCAATGGACTCTCTTAATTTTATTCTGCATGTTCCACAGGAAGGTGCTGGTCTGCGGGGCAGTGGGGAAGCCATGTGGCTCCCCTGTCTCTAATTTACATCTACTGCCCCGGGGAGGTGGTGGTCCCTGGGTCTGCAGGGGGCAAAGTGGGTCATCCCGACCAAATCCTCAACCTGGGCTCTGAGCAGACTTTCCGCTCATGAGCCAGGAGGGGGGCGGGCAGCTGCTCCCAGAATGAGGGGGAAGACACTCCTGTGATCGCCTTAAAATTTTTGTAGCCAGTCAAAGAATTTTGTAATATTTGACCTCCAGAAGACAGCTCACAGAGGTTGCAGAGCTCCGTGCCAACAATTTCGTTATCAACTCGGCGTCCTCCATCCACAGCTAAAACCAATTGAAAAAGAAAGAGGGCTATGCAGCAGTGTTCATCCTGCAGAATAGTACACCGCATCTCCTTGCCGAAGAAAACCGTGACTTGAAAAAGCGTAGCACGCAAGTTTTACGTTAAGAATGTAATTGCCTCAGAAGACCGTTTTGTTTAAATTGTTATTTCCTCAATCTACGCTCTCATATCTGCAGCAGGGGGCAGATCTTACCGGGAGCTCGGCCCGGAGCACCGCGGTCAGCTAACTAGCTGCTGCCATGTTTTTCCCAGACACCTGTGTGTTAAAGCTATGCGCTGAAGCGTTCTTTAGTGAATTACGTGTTTGGTAATTTTGTCACCGTTTTACATGTTTGGTCATTTTGGCACTATTGTAGATCGAGCTGAAGCTCGCGTTAGTCAATTACGTGTTTGGTAATTTTGGCACCGTTTTACATGTTTGGTGATTTTGGCATTTTTGTACATCACACCGAAGCGCTCTGGTCATTAACATGTTTGGTGATTTTGGCAACTTGGCACATCGCACTGAAACGCTCTTTGGACATTTACATATTGATGACTCTGGCATTTGGGCACATCGCGCTGAAGTGCTATTGGAGGCATTTGCCTACCTGATGACTTTGGCTGAAGCGCTTCTTTGAAATATGCATATTTTGAACTCTGATACACACCTCTGAAGCGCTCCCCGAGGGCGTTTGAATATAAATCTGCCTCATTAGCATATATAACATGTGTATTGCAAAATGGTTGTTGGAAGTACCACTGTGATATTTAACATTGGGTAAAGAACATCAATAAAGACACATTGTGCCTAAAAGCCAAGTGGCTTTATATATAAATGTGTGCTTCGTTTTGAAACATGGTTGTTTAGCCATAACATTGCATCCTTGAGAATTATAGAAACATGAATTGTCAGTGAAGCCTGAGAAGACGTACACAATGACTGTTCTATGCATCACCTGCTTTTCTTTTACAGGTATGTTGTCATTGTTTAACCCATGATAAATATAGTCAAAGAGTTTACGAAGCACAAAAGGAAAGTAAATCAAGGACAACGTCTCATTCCAGGTCACCCTCCCCGCAGTCCCCACCCTAATTCCCATCCCCCGTCTCGCCACTTTGATACTCAGCCCAGTTCAGCTTGAGTCAAGGCTGCTGGAAGGTGGGCTTCATGAGGTTACTGCTCCGGAGGAACCCAAAGGCATTTTACCAGTTCTGACATCTACAGCATGCATAGAAAGAGGAAAATGCCACATGATTGTTTTTGAGCATGAAGAAGTCCCTTCCGGCACAAAAACAATCATCCTCACAGCGCAGGCTCCCTTGCACCACGATGCAAGGATGTCTGTTTAGGCAGACATCTGCTGTTGGTGCGCTGGCGCAGGCGAGAAGGACAAGAATGTGATGTATGTTGTAGATATGGTGCATTTCTGCCCTTTTATTTTGACGCACAGCAGCGAAGCAGGAAAGGTTGCTGCTCTGCAGTGTATTAAAATATACTAAATGAGGCCCTGTATTTTTTAAACTATATGGTTGTCCCAAAGTACTATAGTATCAAAAGTCAAAGCACAACATATTTGGAACCCTACCCCAACACTAGTTTGCTTCAGTTCACATAGCCCATAGCAACCAGTTTTAAAATACTCTACTGTGACAGTAAGTCAAAGGTTCAGACACTTTCTAACCACAGCACAACAGCTTCCAAAAGTAAAAAGGCAGGTTTGGTTGAGTGCTTGTAAATGTAAGCTTATCCATAATATTTAAATACAGTCCATCAAAGATGTACTCACATTAGTAACATCACAACCTATTTTTACTTATCGCATTATTAACACCACCCAATTAAATGTCATTTTCTAAAACCAACTGCGCTCCTCAATTGTAACTGCCTTTCATTCTACCAACTGTCACATACAGCTGCAACCTCTTCATATGTGCTACTACTCCTTCTTTCAAAATGGTTAGAGTGAGGATTATGAGTCACAGCTATGTTTTCTGGGTCAGAGAGTGTGTGAGAAAGGGTGGCATTAAATGGGACTTGGGTTTGCCTAATGTCGACATTAAATGGATTGGCCAGAGAGGTTTCGAGTGGCACCAAGAGCTGCCTTTGTTTGAGAGTATGGCATATTGCAAACATCCAGACCTCTTAATAGTGCACTGCGGTGGCAATTACCTGGGCACTTTTACTAAAGTTAGTTTACAAATTGCAATGAAGGAGACCTTTGACCAAATAATGGCACTATTGCCTCAAACTGTCTTGGTGCACTCTAACAGATGCCAAAGGAAAAATGGGAGTTGTCAAATCAATTCTGTCTACAGATTGACAAAGCCAGGAAACATCTTAATAAAGCTATTTCTGCATTACTCAGAGACCATAAAATGGGCTCTATCTTCAACAACAACCTGCTTTTGACATGCTTTTTAATTTATAGAAGTGATGGAGTTCACTTTAAAATTCTGCATCCTTTCTATTTTGTAGATCTCACATACTCATTATAAACACAAATGCTCTCTTCAGAGCCAGCCTATTGGCCAACACTTACAATAATCATTATAATTATTTTTTCAAAAGTTAGAGTTTGGTTAAGTGAGTTGGTATGCTAGTGTCTGTATTGGAGAGTGAGTGTCCGTGTGAATGGCTGTATGGGTAAGTAAGCAGATGTGTGAGGGAATACTTGTATAGATGTGTGAATGGGTATGTACGTAGTTGTATTGGTATGTGAGCGAGTGTGTGAGTGTTTATATGGGTAAGTTAGTGGCTGTGTTAAGAGGCTGTATGGGTGAGTGAGTGGGTGTGTGAGTGACTGTGAAGGTAAATATGTGGGTATTTGAGCAGCAGTATGGATGAGTATGTGACTATGTGAGTGGCTGAATGGGTGAGTTATTTGTATCAGTGGCTGTATGGGTGAGTGAATGATTGTGTGAGTGGCTGTATGACTGAGTGAGTGGGTATACCTCTGTGAATGAGTGAGTGGGTGTATGTGTACCAGTATAGGTCTGTGAATGAGTATGTGAATGGTTGAGTGGGAGTGGGAGTGTACGTGTGCATACATGAGGTTGTTTGGGGTATCAGTGGGGGGTGTAAGTGGATCTGTGGCTGATGTCATCAATGCTGTCATTAGTGATGTCACTGACCATTTCATAAGTGATGTAATATGTGAGGTCCTAATTCTATATTCTAACTATAACAACCTTGTAACCTTTAGTTTTTTAATTACATTTCTAAGGTTTTTCAAATAATGTGTCCTATGAGGTCCCTGTAAAATCTGATTTTTTATGGGAATTTCAATGGCTTTTTTAACTAGTAATCACGTTACGTGTATCTTGAGGAGTAATTGTGGTTTTAATATTATCATGTTATGCTGCTGCTCTTTCTTTTTGCTGAATATTGTCATGTTTCTTTTTGCTGAATATTGTCATGTTTTGTGGCTGTTCTTTCTCTTATCATGGAATGTGGGAAATGTACTTTTAAGGTTTTAACAAATCAAATAAAGTTTTGTTTGACTGACTGACATTTGGAGAGTTGTGGAGAAAGGGACAGGCCTTTGACCAGCTCTCAGGAATGTCCCTTAGTTGAACTTACTGGAGGTAACAGGAGGGCTTCTGGACCCCCAAGAACTCTCAGCATCACCCTCCCCAGGCTGACTTTGGGCCCAGGGACCTCATCCCCCGAGGACTGCCCCCAGGACCATGTTGTTATGTTATGTTGTTATATTAATTTGTAAAGCGCGCAGCTGCCACAGCAAAGTGGCGTCCCGGCGCTAGTGGTGTCCCGGCGCTAGAAGTTACCCCAGGGAGTTTGTGGTACCCATGGCTGGGGGCTGCATGGCCCTTCCACATTCAATTTGCCTTAAGCCTGTGCATAATAAATAAATAAGTTCCAGGGAAGTGGAGGTCCAGGGGGCACAGTTGGTGCCGGTCGGGGACCCCCGCATAGATAAACATTATTGACCTGACAAGGTGGTGGTCCCTGTAGCTTTTCAAAGGCCTAGAAAAGGAGCACCATGAGCCCCCTCTTATATTGTAATAACCCTACATTTCCCCAGGGTTTGGCCCACCTGGATGTTTCCTGAAAAAGGCATGTTGGAGACTGAGCATCTTTTTAAAAATATTTGCAGCTAATAGTTTTAACCCCCTGCGAGGTTCCACATGAACCCACACAATATCTGGGGGTCAGGGCATTTCTACCCTGCCCCTCTTTCTTTATTTTTTACTTTTTTGGTGGGACTCAGCTTCAAGCCAAGATGGCTGCCAACACTTCTTGGTTGAAATCCATCAAATTTCAACCGGGGGACTGTGGATCGGCGAGTCCACTGCAGGGATCCACTTCCCTAGAGATCTATTTCTTTTTTTCCTGAAATATCTCTAAAACCACCAAATGGATTCACACCACATCACAAAAGGCAAGCTGTCTGGAGCAACCTCTAACTTTCTGCCAAATGTGATGTAATTCCATTCAGTTACTTGGGCTGTAGTCGTGTATAAAATCCCTTTGGAAAAAATGCATGGGGAAAACATGTTTTGGGACTGCCTTGATTGATCACTCCAAATCTTTCAATGCACCAGCTGAACCGCATGTAGCAAAAGTTTTGAAAATGTGGTTAAGAATCATAAAACTGTGCCAAAGTCATTGGCAAAACAAAAAGCATGCTCTCAATGGAAACTGGGTACTAACTTTAATTACCTACTGCCGACCGCCATGGGGAACACACACATATATATATATATATATATATATGTGATCAAGACCGGGGTGACCCGGTCAAAACGAGTCACGCAAAGGAGGTCGTGGTGATAATAAAACAGCACTTTATTTCATGAGCCAACTTGGGGTCCGTACCTGTTCTTTCCATCTTCGAGTCCTGAGGGGATGTGTATGTTTTCTGCAGGACTCTGTTGCATATATCTTTGCTGCCAGGAATAAACTTCACCTGCTGCATCAACCTTGTGGGCTCATCTGATATCCTTTCTCGCTGGATTTCCATTGTTGCAATTTATATGTATTTATATATACCAGTAGGTAGTTATAGTTGGGATTATTTTCAATAGGGAAATCGCAACATTCTATTGTGAATAACTTTGGCGCCGGTTGATGAATCTGCCTGAAAATCTCCGCAAATTTGCCTCGCAGCGCTCCGGTCCTTCCCTTAAAGTTTGGGAGAGTTTTGTGAAGTGGGGGTCGAGAAAAAAGGGGGTCCCAAAACGTGTTTTCCCCATGTTAATTTCCATAGGGCGGTCGACCTCAATTTTAGCCCGAATGGCTGAATGGATTTCCACCAAACTTGGCAAAATTGTAGGTGCTCCAGTGGATTTTGAGTAATTTAGGTTAAAAAAAATATATATCTATAAGCGTGTCCCGGTACGCGCACCAGGGCGCTAACGTACGCGCTACGCGAGTTCGCGCGCGGAAAGCTGATTGGCTCTCGGGTGTTTTTCAACATTTCAAACAGTCCGGAGCGGCCGCCATCTTGTGTCTCGGTAGGATCGAGACACAAGAGGGGGCAAAAACAAAGGGGGAAATGACCATAAGGGGGCAGAGTAGACCCCACTGACCCCCTAGGTTTGATGTGGGGGCTATAAAAGGGCCCCGCAGGACAATTCTTTTTTTTTTTCGATTTGCGTGGGGCGCCCAGTACGCACACCGGGGAGCGTACCTTGGGGAAAAAAGAATGACAGAGTTTTTAAAAAATGTAGCCTTTTTTTATAAATTGGAGGTAGTTCTAAAAAGAACAGTTTTTTTCTTCTTTTTGTTGTTTTATTTTTTTTTAATGTTTTTTTGAACATTTTGTACTTTTTTTGCCTTTTATGAACTATTTTATATTTTTTTGTTATTTTTATGGGGAGAAACAAAAAACAGGGAATTGTAAACGCCTCAACTGGAGCAAAAAAAAAATAAGGAAAAAATTATTGTTTTTTGGGGCAATTTTGGTTGTCACCAGCACGGTTGATGAGCTTTATGCTTTGCTCACCATAGGTGATGGTCTTACCACAAAATATACAAGAGATTGTGAATTCCCCAAACTGTGGTTGTATGTTTGGGACCATCTCCCTTGTCTCTGGTCCCGATGGAGTGGGTTGCTTTCGTTTGGAGGTGCTGGGTGAAGATTGGGGAGGGTTGCTGGCCAGTTCTCTCACCTCTGCCGCAGCATAGTTGTTGGGATGCTTGCGCTGCATGTGCCGAATCATGGTGCTATTGCCAAATGAGTATTTCTTATTAGGGTTCCCCCTTGAAAGTTCAATGCCACAGATTTGGCAAGTCACCTTTGGCACATTCACTTTCTTCTTGCCCTCTGGGATGGAAAACAACTCCCATACAATGTGCTGCTTTGGCCTATATGGGGTATTGTCTTCTGGTAGGAATGTCCTGCTCCCCTCCTCCTCCTCCTCCTCTTCTTCATCTCCACCACTGTGGTGTTGTGGTGGTCCTCTTGGTGGTGGTGGTGGTGGTGCTGATGCTCCCGCTGCTGCTGCTACTGTAGCCATTTTAAAGTACAAAATATTAGTCACAGATCTCCAAACAGGTCTTCCTCAGTCAAAGGACAAAGTCAGAATAAGGAAAAAAGGTGGGGGCTTTCATCATTTAGAAAAAAAACTGTCCTGAACCAATGAAAAGTGTTATTTTCAGGTCACATGACCCGGGCTTTCATCATTTGGAAACCAAATCTGTTCTGCACCAATAAAAAGTGTTATTTTCAGGTCACATGACCCGACGCGCTTACGCTACGCGCCCCCGGGCGCGATCGGGGGCACGCCCCGGGGCGCGTCGCTTAAGCAAGTCGGATGCTTACGTTGCGCGATTGTATTCGTCGAGTGCTTCCGGGTGCGCTTACGCCATGCGTATCATGCGGACGCGACTACGCGATACGTCACGATGATGTTTTCGTTGACGGCAATAGCGCCACGGGACGCTGAACAGTGCGTGCCCCGGGGCACGCCGGAAAACTACGCTTTCCGGTGCGCTAATCGGGGCGCGCACCGGGAGCGCTCCAGGGCAAAAAAAATTAAAAAAAAGAAAAAGAAAAAGAAATTGTATTATATAAATATACAATATAGGATTCATTATAAAAAATATTACATTTCATAGGTTTGAGGCCCTATATATAGTTAGGAATTAGCATTTAAAAAACCTATGAAATTCACTAAAAAAAACATAGGTTTCCCACCAGTTAAAGTTAGGAATTAGTATTTAAAAAACCTGTTCAATTCACTGAAAAAACCATAGGTTTCACTCCAGTTATAGTTAACTGGAAATTTTACTGAAATAAAACCATAGAAATTCCAGCGTTATAGTTAGTTGGACTCACTATAACAAGCGAGCCTGCAATGCATTGCTGATGATGTCACATATTACATCACTCATGACATCGTCAGTGACATCATTCATGACATCACTTGGCCACTGGATTCAAGATAGCCTGGCTGAGGAGGATTATGAATCCGAAACCGGTCCCAGGATGCTTGTTTCCGGTCCAGGGAAGAGGGGCTTGACAGTTCGGGCTGGACTGTTCCCATGAGGCACGGGGTCAGACTGATTTGCATATGGCCATGTCTGAACAGGGGTGGCTAAGTGAGCTAAAGAATGGCGATGGATTAAACCCAGATCAGTTGACTGGGGGTGAGTGTTTGATTTGCTCAAACGGTCCGTCCATCATCCCCTTTTGTATCACTTTGTTCGCCCTAAGTTGAAAGGGTATGCTCAGACGTAAGTTCCTTGCTCACTTGGCCACTGGATTCAAGATAGCCTGGCTGATGAGGATTATGAATCCGAAACTGGTCCCAGGATACTTGTTTCCGGTCCAGGGAAGACGGGCTTGGCAGTTTGGGCTGGACTGTTCCCATGAGGCACAGGGTCAGACTGATTTGCATATGGCCATGTCTGAACTGGGGTGGCTGAGTGAGCTAAAGAATTGTGATGGATTAAACCCAGATCAGTTGACTGGGGGTGAGTGTTTGATTTGCTCAAACGCTCCGTCCATCATCCCCTTTTGTATTGCCTTTAAAACAAACCATAGCTTTCAATCCATCAAAGGAGCTATCATGGCAACCTAATCTGGTAGGGAAAATGTTTATGACAGTCTAGACGTTTGAAAGTGTTAATTTATTTATTCATTTGAAAAGTTTTATATAGCGCAAACAATACCCGAAAGGATATCAGAGCGCAGTACATCAAAGTAGGCAGTTTAAACTGGTAAAGGAGAAAATTATAAACAGATTAGAAGTTACACAGGATGTGCATTGCATAGTAGTAAGGAAAGTCAGTGCTGTAAACAAGAAATAAAAGTTAGTTTTGATGGTTACAGGTCTATTGTCGCAGGTAGCTATTCAGGATCAATCCTTTGACTTCTTTTTTTAAAGCAACATTCAAGGGGGTTGTTCTGATTTTGGGAGGGAGACAATTCCATATTATTGGGAGAGACCAGGGAAGGAGTGGCTGTATGTTTTCTTCCTTGGAATATCTTAGGGAATGATTCACACAGATAGTTCAAGATTGCTTGCCAAGTAAGTGGGAGTGTTCTGATGCAGTGCTTTACGAGTCAAGCATGCTATATTGTACCAGATCTTTGCATCAAGAGAAAACCAGTTGAGTAGGATTAGATCTGGTGTGTTGTGATCATGTTTACTTGAACCTGTGATGAGTCTGGCAGCAGAGTTCAGAGTGGCCCGTAAAGGGGCCACTTTAGCCCTGGGTAGCTCTGCCGGGGTCACAAATCCAAAGTCTAAACGGGAAAAAACTAGAGTTTCGACTGTTTGATTTTCCTCAATGTGTAGAGTTGGGGATTGGCTCCTCTCGTTGTAGCACTGATGTGGTCTTGCATACTCAGGAATTTGTCAAAGTTTTGCCGAATGATCTAGTGGAATTAATAACTTATGGGATGCAATTAAGGGCCGTTAGTTGTTTGATCCAATCCTGAATTGGGCCAATATGATTGTTGGGGGCAATCAAGAGAAATTCCGTCTTCTGTGTATTTAGCATAAGGTGGTTGTGAGGTAACCGTTGTTGAGTTTTGAGTGCACAGTTAAATGTTTTAGTGTTGTACAGTGAAGAAATGTTCATGTACAATTGAGTATCATCAGCATACATGTGATAGTGTACGCTTGTGAGGTTCAGGATTTTGGTCAAAGGTTCCATGTACAAGTTCAAAAGTGTGAGTGAAAGTGTGGCTCCTTGCTGCACTCTAATTGTGACTGGCTTACTATTGGAAAGGTCATTGTTGAGTTGTATTCTTTGTATTCTATTTTGAAGGAACAAAGCAAACTAATTTAAAACTGGGACGGATAATGTAGGCAAGGTTCATTCTGGTCAAGTAGTCTTAGGGCATCGTCAACAGTGTGTGATAGAGCAGTGTAAGTGCTGTATTCCGATGTGAAGCCCGATTGGTATTGGTCGAGAATCTGAAACTGTTAAATTCCCTTATCATCTGAAGAATTAGGTTCCCTACTCCACTCTCACAAACTATCTTACCTCCCGCATAACTCTGTACACCCAGATAACTTACATATAGATTCATTAATCCAGACTATCCCTATCAACAGACACAGAGCTACAAGACACAATCCCAGAGGCATGGTTGAAAACAACCTCACACAAATCCCTCTCACACTCAAACACACCATATTACCCAACAAGACATGGCTAAAATGTATACTCCTAACCTGCAGGTCAACTTCTAGACATGCAGCCGATATAGCTCACCTTCTACTCACTAACGAACCAGACATTCTAATGCTGATGGAAACATTGCTAGAACAATCATCTACACCCATCCAGGACATACTAGTACCCCCTAACTATGACATCACCAGACTAGACAGAATTGATAGGCCGGATGGTGGGATTGCCTGCATACATCAGAGCAATCTAACAGTGACCAACGCCAATGACTCCGGGGCATCCTCCTGCGAATACCTTCACTTAAACATCTCTTGTAATAACAAACAATTATGTTCATTACACACATTCTACCACCCACCAGGAGATAACCTCTCATTCATAGAACACCTCATGAATATTCTAGCTACAAATGACGGCCAACAAAATATGCAAATATTCCTGGAGAAGTGTGGCTCAATGGTTAGAGCGGCAGACCCTGATGCAGAGGTCTGGCCTGGGACCAGGGTTCAATTCCCCGCCTCGGCGGGTCTTTGGCTCAAAATTCCACGGACCTGTTAATTCTCGCCTTGGTGCCTATTCCAATCATGGAGTCCCGCTCTGCAACTCTGGGCAATAGCTTGCTTAATCTCCACAACGGCCCCCACAACGCTAAGAACCTTGGGGGTGCCCAGGAGTGGACACCTCACAGGGAAAGCCAGGACGGGTTCCACAGTGGTATTCGTACAAGCGCCTTGAGACCCTTGCGGATGAGTAGTGCGCTATACAAGTATCAATTTATTATTTATTATTAATATTGGATGACTTCAACCTTCACTGGGATGACCAGAACGACCCAGGGGTCAACAGCCTCAAAGCTTTCCTCTCAGACCTTAATCTTAACTAAGTCTGTAACAGCCCCACACACGACAAAGGTGCAACCCTCGACCTAGTAATCTCCAAAGATGACTCAACTCAGTTCGACTCTATCTTCCCCTGTGATTGATCTTACCATCACATCATTACATTCCAAGTCATGTAATCAGTTAAACGACTTTCATCACAAGAACAAAGATCTGGAAGACAAATCTGAAAAACGTTGACTCCGACCTACTAGCATACCCTATTGCAAATATACTATGTCCCCCGGAAGACCTAGGTGATGTACAAGGTCTGACCAACCACTACTTCCACTCCATGAACAGCCTCCTAGACAAAATAGCCCCTCTTCTATATAAAAAACCATTGCAAAAGACTCAAAACCCTGGTATGATGGTAGCCTAAGTGAAGACCGACGTTCATTTAGAGTAATTGAACGACGGTGGAGATCCGCACCTTCAGCTGACCACCTCAAGCTACTATGAACAACCAGAAACTCCTACTTTTAAAGGATCAGAAATCTAAAACCGACTTCTTCAGTAATGAACTAGACCAAGTCAAGAACAATCCCAAAAAACGATTTGATCTAACCAAAGCCCCAACCAAGAGTGCACCCACCCACCCCAAGGCTGACACTCTACCCAAATGTGAGGAATTTGCATCCTTTTTCAATACAAAATCAGAATCCATGAAAACCAAATTACTTAATGACCCTTTATCCCTTACGGACATGCAAAACAAATGCTCACTGCCACTGACAGGTGCCCCAGTCAAATGTTCCACAAAATGCAACATTAAAAATAACGCAACCTGGTCCTGATTCAACACTTACAGTGAAGATACTATACTAAAAACGCGAACCGCCTTGAATTCCTCCAGCCACTTCACAGATCTGTTGCCTGCTAACAACTTAAAAGACTTCATTCCAGTCTTACTACCTCTCTGGACCAAAATTATAAATACCTACCTCCTTCAAGGAACCATACCAGAAATCCTGAAATCAGGTCAGGTATCCCCTATCCAAAAGATACCTACAGCTGACTCATAGGACTTAAATAACTGTTGCCCGATATCCAACATCTATAGCCAAGCTCTTGGAAGAATAAGTTAACGAGCAGCTTAACAACCACAACAACCAATTCAACCTACTTAACCAATACCAATCAGGCTTCCGGTCAGGTCACAGTACTGAATCAGCCTTGACACACATAATTGATGACGCTCTAAAAATCCTGGACTAGAAGCCTGTTTACTAATCTTACTCAACCTGTCATCGGCATGTGACACCGTCAAACATGAAAACTTGCTATAGCTACTGAAAAACAGAATGGGATTATGTGGACCAGTGCATACCTGGTTTACCTCTTTCCTCCAAAATAGATCTCAAAAATTCAAGGTCAATCAATCCTTGTTCAACCCTGTCCCAGTCATGTTAGGAGTCCCGCAAGGCTCTTCCCTTTCACACACACTTCTCAACCTTTTCATGGAACCACTCACCAAACTTCTCAGTCTCTCCAAGACTCATTTCCATATGTATGCAGATGAAACCCAACTCTACATCAAGATCCACTCACTTGAGAACATCAAATCTCTAAACACAACGCTGCAAAAAACTCAAACATGGTTGGCCGAAAACCATTTGAAACTAAACTCCCTCAAAAGGGAGTTCCTCTTAATCGCCCGCCCCCAATGAATCATCCACCATCCTTGACTGAATGAAGCACCTAACAGCACTCAAAGGGCAACTTCTCATGGTCAAATCAGCGAAATCGCTATGTGTGACACTGGACAGAAACCTAAAAGTAAGTATTTACTTACTACTCTATTTTAATTACTAGCCTGTATTATTGAGAACCTTATATCTGAATCACCTATACTGGTACTTCACTAGGCTTATACTTGTTTCTAACATCAGACTTGTACAGTGCTCTGATACCCGTAAGGGTCTTGTTTGCGCTATATAAAACCTTCAAATAAATAAAATAAATAACTGTGATTACAGAGGTGTGTGTGTACACATTTCTGCACTAGGTTGCAGGAGTCATACTATTAGAAATTGGTCGGAAATTGTTAGGATGAGATAAGTCTGCATTTGGCTTCTTTGGGATGGAATGACATGTCGTATCTTGAGGCAATCTGGAATCAAGCCCTGCACAAGAGATTCATGTACAATCTTAGACCAAAGAGGGAACATGGAAGATAAAAGGTCTTTAAAGAACTTGATGGGCATATGAGCATTGAAATGATTTGAAGGATTTAATGAAATAATAACGTTAAGTAGCTCAGCATCATCTGGTAGCATAAAGATATTCCATGAAGCATCATTTTTTGGAGTATAATCCAACGAGCCAGCAATAGCAGAACTCGCCAAAGGTAGACATGAAGAGAGAGTGGATTGAGACTGAAAATGTGTGTCTGGACAGGGGAGTTGCAGTTCTAGCTCAATCCTTCTTGTATTTTCAATGTTGTGTGATGAGAACTTCTTACTGCTAGAGAGTGAGTTCCTGAGTGCAGAGAGTTGATTAGTTGTGTGGTTTGCTTGTTGATTGATGATTTTGAATATTTTGTTGTTTTTTTTTGTCTTTGTCAAGCTGTGACCTACAGTGATTGGTGCTACAAATATGTTTGTAATACGCATTTCTTCTACTCCTTAACTGCTTGAGGTTAGTTATGAAAGAAAAGTATTGCTCAAGTAGGTAAGAAAATTTACATTGATGTTCCTCAGATCTTTAACGCATTGTTTGGTCTTACAAGGTTGTCCTTGTCTGATCAGCACTCTTTCTAATATGAGAAAAGAGATTAGGAAGTGATCCAACCAGTGATATGGCCTCCAGTTGTATGACCTTATCTTTAGCTATGATTAGATCTAGGGTGGAACGCTTGTTATGAGTAGGTTTGTTGCATGATTGGGTGAATTAAGCTCAGAGAGGAAGCCTTGACTGTGCTTAGTAATGGATCATATTTATTGTTCCATTATAAGTAGAAATTGACTGAAAATATGACATGGAGGTGGAAAAATGTGATCTGAAGCTGCCACAATGCAGTTCTAGCATACTAAAAAGTCATAGATCTTCTCTGGGTAGGTCTCTTACATCTGCTTTGCATATTTACAACACACAAGCACCGAGGACAGCTTTTTAAGGTGAAGAATTGTGGTGGCATTGAAAGTTCTTGAGATTAGATACAATGGAGAGGATGTTTCTGAGGTTGTTGGTTAACTTGCCACAGAGTAACCAATCAACAGCTTTGTACGTGGAGATGGGGATATAACCTACCTTGCAGAGAGAGACGTGGAGACCAGTACTCTACTGGTGGCACACAGAGGAGCTGAGTATGTACAGGATGGCACTCAAGGAGGCAATAGGCTTCGATTGTCAGTAGGTATACCCTGGTTCACATTTGCTCATTCTCAGATGTACATGTTTGGACTACAGGTCCTCTGGAATAGTCCAAGAGAAGCCCTGGATATTTTCAAAGATAATTTTAAAGAAAAATAGTGGCATCACATCAAGGAACAGGACCTTGTAAATTTGAGCCACATTATTCTTACCAGTGTGTTTTTAGATTTTAAATGCATAAGGTAATTTGAGCCATTTGTAACCCTGGGCATAGTTTGCGTAGTGCACTTCGCACTACGCGAGATACGCATAGCACTACTCGAACTGCGTAGTGCGCTGTTCACGATGATTGAACAGTGCCGGATGCTTGTCCGCAAAATGCAATCATTGAAAACAGCAGCTCGCACAGTGCGAGCTGTCATTTTCTGCCGCTCGACTAAATTCTTACTTAAGCAGCAGCTTTCTCAATGCGGACTTGTAGTTTCTCATCGCGAGTGGTCGTAAGCATACGCAACCATTTACAATGAGAAACCTGACCTCCCTGCATTGAGAATCTCGCTGGAAGGTTTATTTTCCACGCTCACGATAAGCAACTTGATGTTGCTGATCACAAACGAGGAAAAATTCATGCAGGGATGTCATTTTGCCCGCTTGCGGTCGCCGGGTTGATGTTGAGGACCGAGAGCAAGCAAATAATGACTGCTATGCTACGCTACGCGTGTTTGCACTGTGCTATGTGCAATTCACGTGGTGCGAAATAGCACAAACTTTGCAAACTAAGCGAGCGTAGTGTAGTGCTTCACCCAGGCTTAGCCATTTCTCGATTTATTTACACCACCACTCACCAAGTATCTTTATCTCAAGTTTAGATACCGGACTCCTATGTGGGCCAATGTAGAGCTGAGACTCTTGTGAACCGGCACATGAGTATTCATTGTATTTAGCAAAGCAAGGTTAATAACATCAATGTGACACAAAAGATCAATTCTGCATTTAAAAGGGCACCTATTATAATATATAAAACTTTGCAAAAAATATTATACCAAATAATAAAAATGTTCCGAACAAATGGACAGAAAACTTTGCTCAAAATAATAGTAACCCTCTTCATAAACAAAGGCTTATTTTAATGATAATAACATTTCTCTTCTTCTGCAGCAGTGTAAATGATATATCATATGCGACTTTAAAAGCTAGCATTAACAGACTATTATGGCATTTTGGAGATTCTCCTGGCGACTTAGATTACTTACTCTTTTATTGCATATATATCAGACCATTCTGAACACAAATAGAAGAACTGAACAAAATATTTGCCATTGCCCTTGAACTCACAATAAACCATTTACTGTCCCCCTAGGACCAATACCTAGCACATCTACTCACATTGCTGACACCTGGGACGATATTTTATGCTCCTATTAGTCCATCGGCTAAAATAGTTTTTCCACCGAACATTTCGGTGGTAAAACTATTTTAGCCAATTGGACAAATCACAATAACATACGATACCACCCATGGTGGACTTGGGTATGCTTCCATGAGTGCACACAACATGGTAAATATCAAATTCTTCAACAGCAAATCTTCTCTCCTTTTGTGGTCCAAATTAGACCTTTATTTAGAAAAAATAAAACAGCTGTAAACAACAGAACACGGGCAACATTTATTGTCTGCCCGCTATTCTTTTCTTACAAATGCATGCACATCTTCTCTCCCAGTCTCCCTCTATACTTCATTCTCCTTCCCTCTTTTTCGTATGCTTCTTCGTCCTTTTGTTGTCCCTATAGTTTATTACTTATTTTATGGACATCATTCTGGCATATTTTTGTTTTCCTTTCTGATATATTCATGATTTTTTTGTCATTTGCTTCTAATGTACCCTCGTGTACAGAAATGTAATGTATTTAAAAGATGTTTCCAATAAGAAAACTTCACAAGTATATAAAAAAAAGAAATGCATTTTTTTTTCTTTTGAGGTAGCATCGTTTTACATTTGACATCTGACACTTATGAATGTATTTATTGTATTTATATGTGTATTTAAGAGTCTGCTTTATGTGCTTGGTTTATTGGAGTTCATCTCTGAATCGACAGATTTTTTGAGTTCACTTGACTTCCTATTTGTTTATCAAATACGTTACATGCACTTTGGAATCTGCAAAGAGCCTGGATTGGTTTTGTTCCAATGAGAATGAAGGAGAACGGACTTAACTGTATCATTATCTGTGCTAGAGAAGAAGAGCGTGAGTAAGAAAAAAGATGGAAGCATCACAGTGTACTGTACAAGGAGAGCAAATGTTTTATTGGAGACTCGTCAGAAAATTCTAAAGAGAATTCATTCAGAAGGCGCCATTGTACATCTAAAGTGAATGGAAGATACCACATAGACATTTGTGGTAGTGTGGGGTCTTGGGCATTTCAGGCACTTGTTAGGAGTTTTGTAACTTTACTAGGTGTAATCATAAATCACTCACAAATGTGTTGCATGCTGATGGTTTGTTGTCTGCGACCTCAAGGAATGCATGTTTATCATTGAAGCTTATTTACTAAATATATAGGATACAATAAGTTCTGGGGTTGAAAAATAAGGTATCAGACTGTTTGAGGTGATTGCCTTTGGCTCCTAAAGAGGCAACAAATGACAAGTGGAAAGAGATAAGTGTGGCTTGAACAGGAGCGGAAGGGATGGATGCCATAACTAGGGAAGAATGGAATGAAGCTGATGCAAAATGTGAAGTAAATATATTTGTGATAAGATGGTGGCCTGAATAAAAAGACTTAAATGTGGGGTATCGCTGTTTCTAGGAAACAAGAGATGAACTGTTTGCATTGGGTAAGAAATGATTGCTAGGAACGAGGGTGGTACCATCAAAGGAGTAGTAGATTTGAGCTACAATTGTAAGCAGCAAAAAAAGGCAAGCAAGGTTTATTGGTGGCCTGGCTAGGATGTTGAAGTGGAACAACTGGTGAGGGACTGTTTAGAATGTGAAAGTTCAGATAAATCCCAAATGTAAATAAAACCACCTTATGCCCTGTTCTAGGCCCTCAAAATAATTGTGAGATGGGGGTTGTTAGACTTGGCATCTGTTGGCATGTTTCACCTGAATTTTTTCTTTCTGACCCCCCATTGTTTTTACTCTGTTTCTGCTGGTGTAATGATTCTCCGCACTTGCATCACTGCTGTCCAGTGGTAAAGTGCAATTGCTCCTGGATAAAATGTGTTGTGGATTGGTGTTTCCATGATTGGTTTGTTTGATTTATGTTTCAGTCCCTAGTAAAGTGCACTGTGTGTGCCAGGGCCTATAAATCAAATGCTGTTGGTGGGCTACAGCACTGGATTGTGACACCCACGTAAACAGCCCGTAAAGTGTAACTCTGGCCTGCCATTGCAGAGCCTGTGCACAGCCTGGGGCTGCCATGTCGCCTTGGCAAGTGCACACACTTGCAAGTCTCTAAACCTTCCCTTTTGTACATGTGAGCTGCCCCTACGGTAGGCCCAAGGTACCCCTATGGGCAGGGTGCATTGTATGTAAAAGGTAGGACATGCCCTCGTGTGTGGCATGTCCTGATAGTGAATTACCACCTACTTCGTTTTTCACTATTGCAAGGCTACCTGTTTTCCATAGACCAGAATGGGTAGTTTGATCATTACATCCTATGAGCCTAACTGACTCAGGGAACATGGTATAAATTTGAGTTAAGTATGTCTGACTTCAGAATGATAAAAGTGAAGTCGGTTTTAACATTCTGTGTTTGAAAATACCACTTTTAGGAAGTAGGTATTTTCTGACCTAACTATCCAGCCCGCCTCTGCTAGTGTGTGTATTATCTGCCTAGTTTGTGAGTGACAGGGGCTGGGGGAGACAGGGTGAGTCAGCTGGGCTGAATAGACACATCTACAACTAGATGGTTGGAAGGAGTATCACCTAGGTCTGAATAGGGCTGACCTCACCTGCCACAATGCTGGATCCTCCTCCTGTGTTGCGTCTGAGGACCCTGGCCCACACTGACAAAGGAAGAAGGTGCTCTTCCTTCAGAGGACAAAGGAATTGCTGGTATAAACATTGGGGCCCAGACCCCAAGACTTTAGAACTCGCTTGAATCAAGGAACCTGCCAAGAAGAAGAGCTGGAAGAGCTGCCAGGAGGTGTACTGCCCCTTTGCTGTGTTGTTGCTTTGTTGGATTGGCCTGCAGCTGCTTCTTCTGCCTTGGGCAGTGAAAGGACTGGACTGAACTTTCTCTACTTGTGCTGAGTATCTCCAGGGGCTTGAGGTAGAGCTTGCCCCCTGTTTACGAAGTCTCATGAACATCAAAGACTTCAAGGCCGACGCCGTCTACGATGCCGCTGTCAACACCGTGTCCTGAAGGTACAGCAGAGCGCACTGCGAACCTGGTCTCACAGATGATGCCTGCTGATGCCGCGACCTGCGGACACCGCACTCCGCCCTGCCTCGCTTCACGATGACGCCGTGGTATCCTCGATGATAGCGCTCAACACCAGACCCGATGCCGCTGCTTGCACCGTGGTTCAGGGGCACCGCTTGTAAAGTTATATGACGCACCGCCCTCATTCCACACTGCAGCCTTGGCCTACCGACACCGGTGCCATCGACTCCAGTTGTCAGCCGACGACAATGCTTCAGCGACACTGCTGCTGACCGTGACCTGCCATCACCGTGACGAGCACCGCTTTCATCTCACACCGCGACCCCGATGACGCCATCTGACGCCGCCACCGAGCCGCTGCTTGCACCACGACCAGAGGGCACTGCATGCTGCACCGCTGCACTTTGCACCGCAGCACCCGACACCTGCCAACACCAGTGCTCCTGATTCCATCAGAGGGGAGATCGACCTGCAACGGGCGTGAAAACGAGAGGTCATCGACGACCTACATCTGTGAAAGGTACTGTTGGCGGATCTTCCCAACACCGCAGCTGACCTGCGACACCGCAGCCTGTCAGAACTGTTTGGAATTGCTTGTTCATGACACTGTGATAGCCTGAACGGAGCTATCAACATCAAAGAACTGTGTTTTCAAGACATCTTGCAACACAAGTATTTCTAAAGTACTGTACAGTGGAATTCCTATCGTAATTGGTCTTGTTTGAGTATATAAAAATATTGGATATTTTTCTAAACTTGTATGGTGTCCGTTCGTAGTGCTTACACTGTATTACTATTGTTATGTGCAAATGCTTTACACAATGCCTCTGAGATTTGCCTGACTGCTCATGCCAAGCTACCAAGGGGGTGAGAAGGGGTTATTTTAGGAGTGTAACTCCCTTATCCTGACTAGAGTGGTGGTTCCGGCCTGGCTTCTGTGCAAACCTTAGCCAACCTGAAATCCCATTTCCAACAGGGGGATTATACATAATGGGTCTTAATGGGAAAAACACATATGATTTAATTGCTGTTCATTATTTTCCAATATGGCCAGAAGTGAGTTTTCTATGTTTGCGATGATGCTTTGGGGGTTTTTAGATGACATGTTCCAGTCCTTTCACCATGGAGTGTTCCATTTATGAAGGAGCTTGGACCTTGTTTTCCTTGGAGCTGGAATATGCGAACGACCTTGTAGATCCACCCGTTGATTTTTCGCCAACTTTTCATGGAAAGGGTCTTTCAAGCGTCATCGACTATATCCTATGTTCCCAGATAATAAAGGGTCAACTAAAAACTTTTAATACAGGCTCAGATATTTCTAGTGACCATTTTCCCATTAGTGTTAGCCTATCACTTAAAAATCCTTTACCTCACTTATCCAGGGCCAGTTTACTGAAAAATGGTCCAAAATTGACCCAGAAGCAATAACTAGTAAAGTGGTAACCAGAGCTCTTCCTTGGATGAACAACTGTCTAGCACTAGACTCTTCTTCCTGGAAATTATTAGAATTATACGAGACAAACTATTTCGTAACCAAAAACCCAGAAACCCAGAAATCAAAGGCTGGTTTGACTCCACCTGTCGTATAGCCCTAACTAACTTAAAAAAAAGCGGTTCATAAGCACGTCAGAGATCGTGCTGAAATCACTAAACTTAGAAAGGTTTATAATCAAGCGCTAAAAAATCGCAGAAAAGAAACGACAGCTGCCTTCGTAAAGACAGTTCACTGTTTTGGCGCACAGTAAAATCACCTTTTTTGTTAGATGCCTCATCTTCTCAACACCTAGATGTGGCAGTGACAGCAGACGAGTGGGTGGCCCATTTCTCAAAGATTTTTGGTGGTCCCTCAGAGGTTACCAGCGGTGAGGTACATTTGACAGGTGACCCTCCTGTGGACCCCATATTTCCCATTGACCTTCTTTTCGATCACAAAGAGGTCATTACTGTGTTGTCATCTTCAAAAACTGGTAAGGCTCCCGGACCGGACAGGGTCCCTCTAGATATCTTTGTACATAACCCAGAACTCTGGTCACCCCTTGTTACTCAGGTCATGTCAGCAATTACAAAAACTGGCCTAATAGACTCTTGGTCCACCTCTATTTTGCTCCCAATATTCAAGAAGGGCGATCGTAACAACCCTGCTTACTACAAGCCTATCTCCCTCCTGGATTCCTTGGGGAAAGTCGCTGGCCGGCTGATTCTGGAACGTCTCCAGGATTGGGCATCCTCTAATAACATCTTGACAGATCTCCAGTACGGCTTCCAGGAGGGACTTGGCACTGTTGAGCAAGCGTTGAACGTGGCCCTCCTAATTGGCAAATATGTGGGGGCTAAAAAAGTCAACCTTTATCTAGTTTATGTTGATCTTAGCGCAGCATTCGATGGTGTTATTCATTCCAGACTGTGGTCCATTCTTGGCGACTTGGGGGTAGATCCCCCTCCTATTCAATTTCTCTGCGAACTCTACTCTGACGCTACTGCGTGCGTCAGATATGGGATCGGCGGTGAATTAACTCCATCATTTCCCGTTGTCAAAGGAGTTAGACAGGGCTGTGTCCTGGCCCCCTTCCTATTCAATCTATACACCAATGGCCTGGAAGCAGCCATGCTTGAAGGGAGCCAGGATCCTCCATCTATTAATCAACGCCCCATTCCCGCTCTGTTATACGCGGATTATTCAGTAATTCTAGCCAGAACATTAAACCAGCTACAAAGACAGCCAAATAAATACTGCCAATTCATGCTCTCTTTAGGCCTAAAAGTGAATAAAAACAAAACTTTTGTTATGCACCTTGGCCCCAGGGCAAAGAACCCCAAGCCAGTTTTTATTGACCAAGTTAGGCTGGAACGTACTAGGGAATATCCCTACTTAGGAATTCTAGTTGACGACAAACTTTCCTGGAAACAATCCATGTCAAGTAAAAAGCTACTCTTTCAAAGAGCAACCTCTGCCCTAGTTTCCTTTTCAAGGAAACTGGGTAAACCTGCTCCAGCAGAGTTGCTAAAAATCTATCACGCCAAATGCCATAGCGTAGCAACCTACGGCGCAGGGGTTTGGGGTTACGCTCCTATAGACACTTTGCAAACGGTTCAGAACGGGTTTCTAAAATATCTACTGGCCCTACCACAAAGTGCCTCAATGTACGGATGCCACATCGAGCTGGGTATTGATTATCTGACAGACAATATTAAATGCCAGCCAATTCTGTTATGGCACTGCATTTGGTCTAAAATGCAATGTCATCTCACCCGTTCTCTGATAACTGACTGCTTGTCCTTGGCAAACTGGAATAAAATCCCCTGGCTCTTCTACGTCTCTAAGTTCCTTAAGGACCTGAATTGTACATCTTATTTCACAGAACCTAGCACACTGGTAGATGTCACCAGGAAAGACCTGAAAAACTGTGCTTAACCCATCTGAGAGAATTGCGCCTCTCACAAGAAGTAAGGAAATCTTCAAATGTACAGATTCTTTCGGTCCAGATTGTTTTGGGTATTCAGCCATATTTATCTTTCCACCTAACTAATCATGAAAAGTATGTTTTGACTAGGTTTCGCTTTAATTCCTTTTTCCGCCTAGTTACTTTTCCAACAGTGAAGGACTGGTCGCATATCCTCATGAAATGCCCTTGCGATGGTACATCATCTCAATCTACAATCCATGTAACACTGTTCTGCAGATATTATGAGATTCCTCGCAACCGCTGGATCATTCCTACACTTCGGAAATTGGGTCTGAGAACATGTCGGCCTTCCTATTTGGCTCTGCAGTTCCTGGATTCTCAATATATCGCCAAATGTGTAGCTTGCTTTTTAAAATTATGTCTAAAAATCCGCTATAAACAAAGAAGCTTTTTATTTACTTATTTACCTGTTTGGTATCCCAATGAATTGTTTTTAAACCAATGGTTTTTAATGTTTAAAGTCTTTTTATTGTTTTTATTATAACATACATTGAGTTCTTTATATCCACTGTAACATTTTATTCTTGTACTTTTTATGGTTACGTTACATGCAACCGAATAAAAGTTTATGAACTGAACTGAACTGAAGGATAATCAAAACTGAGTGCCAAAAACCTATACAAATTAATTGATCAGCTGAAGTTGAACAAAATAACAATAGGAAGGCACAAGGGGTGTACACGGAGTATCCTTACAAAAGATCCGGATCTAAAGTTTTTCAACTGAAGAAAGGAGAGATGGCACATGCCAAGAAACCAATGAAGTTCAGGAAAGGGGGGGAGTTTGCTTTTTAAACCCCTAAAAGTGGTGAAAGTTTTCATTAATGTATCCAAACGGAGTGATGCTAATGTCTGGCATGAACAAAGGTGCATAAGGAATTGGAAAGAAGGTGCCAGAGTCATAAAGGTTGCACTGGTCTTTTTACAAGATAATTTTGACCAAACATTAAGGCCACTATTACTCATAATGTTAACACTGTAAGTTGCAGGCCGCCTGTTGCATGTGCTTGTATTCAGTCAAGTACAATCATGGTCCGCTGTTTCTGCTGCATAAAAATCATAGGAATGCAATATGCCCCAGTAGGTATTAGAAGACGATAGTTACTTTGCACCATTGATGATGGATTAATTCCAGTTTTCTGTGCTGTTGCTGGTCACTTGGTGTTGCTATCAGTCACCTCAAAGAAATATAGCTTACTTCCCTTGTCCTTACAGTATAAAGAAGCTACAGGATGCTGGGTCTCTTACATCCACATGAATTTCCAAGTTTGAATAGCTGTTTGTGTTTCACTATACATGCATAACAAATATGTTTTCTATTTCGCGTTTGTAGGCCAAAAACAGTGTCTAATTACACATTCACTACTCCATGCCAAATATCTTTACCTTATGTTTAGCAGATCACACCGTCAGGTGATATTTAATTATGTAAAAGTGCCAGTGAACCACTATCTACAGAGAGAGACTTTGGTCAGCCCTGTTAGGAGACTAGCTTGTTTGGGTAAATGTGTCCTAGGCATTGATCCTGTAAAGTGTCATTCACTTGTTGGCCCGTTACCTGCCTATACTTTTATTTCATCCCATTGCCTTTTGCTTTAGCATTGGCTATCAAAAATGGCCCTTTGATAAAAATAATATTTGGAAAAATGATCATCTATTAAAGAATAACTGCAGATTCAGGAAAAGTTTCTGACTGACTCATTTGAATGAAGGTCCACTCTGGTGATGACCTGGAGGGAAAGGCGGTGTGTTCTGCACAACTCTCTACAGATGTGTGTGTTTGTTGTCACTTGCTGGTAACTGGTCACATTGGTCCTGTGTGTACCCATTCCTTTGCAACATATCTGCATGCACTCAAAACTCACTTAAAGTATGTTAATATTAAAGAAAGAATACACACAAATATGTTACAACTTTAGCTTGAGCATTTGGGTGCAACTTGTGAACTGATCATACTTTTAAAAGAGCATTTTAAAGTGGTGTAATTTCAGGAATCCTGCTCCTCCTCCACATAGCATACATGTGTGGTACAGTAATACTCAGAGGAGTGTTTCACTTTGTGCTGCAGGATCCCAGTGTAGTGCATACACCCAGGACAATGCCTGGGCATGCGAATTTTGAAAAGGAAATCAAGACAATAAAGTGCATGCATCCAAGAACACGGCCTTCGGCATGAAACCAACCCAAGGGTGACTGTCTAGTTCATTTTTCATTATGAGTTACATGGGAACATGTGCTCACATCCACAATTCTAAACACTAGCCTAGTATAGCCCTGAGTATGTCGATAACTTCTCCCTCCTATCCTCAAAGTACTGTTACTAATAGAAGGTTAGCTGTGCAGAGATAAAACCAGTTTTACTCTCAACATAAGCCTTTTTATGTCATTAATAGTGTGTTTCACCAGAGGTCCATTAAAGTATGGATCCCGTTGTATGCTATGCTTGTAATTATTAAGCAGTGGCATAGAGAGGCGCCATTTTAAGATGATAATTGTGTACTTTTTCAGCTGTATCAGTCCTTGTCAATGGTGCTACATTTCATATGTTGGTAAGAGTAGACCTATTTGGTTTGACAATGCAGGTTATCAACATCCTGTACATAATTAACCCCTTGCATGCCGCCACGATTCTGCCGCACAGGCGCAGAATGGGCAGGTTTATGACGGCCCCCAGCCGTCATCAGCACACGAGCGCCGTAGTGCATGACGGATGGGGGCTGTCATCAGCATGCAAGGGGTTAAGCAGTGCAGTCTGTTTTCCAAAAACACTTGAATTAACTGGTCCCAGTTTGTCTTAATTGTATTTTACAGTGCAATGGTTGTATCACAAACCATTTTAATTGTATTAATAAATGTGATTGGTGGTACGTTAAGCCAGTGGTTAGTGAACACATGATTTAATGCTGTATAAATAAACAGTGTGCTGGAGAAAATGTGGCATGGATGTTTGGTTCTATTTTTTGTGTGGTTTTTACTTGTGATGGTTGTGTGTGCTGTTTTTGTGCTGGTGTACCTTTGTGTAGTGTAAATGCAATGTGATGTCGCTGATATGTAATTTGGTTATTAAGTTACATTCTGTTTTGATTGTATAGTTCTCCTATGTTTTATTTGTGTTGTTGTTAGAAATGGGATTTCTGGTTGGCTAGGGCAAGTACCTAAGCCAGGCAGAACCCACTACTCTAGTCCGGGTAAGGAAGTTACACACACATAATAGCCCCTGCTTACCCCCTTGGTAGCTTGCAGAGTAGTCAGACTTATCCAAGAGGCAATGTGTGACATGTTTGTGCAACACACACACACACCAGTGACACACCACAAAAGAGACTCCACACCAGGTTATTTAAAAATGTCTCATATATTGTATATAAAACACATTAGATCACAATCACATAAATAACTCTGCCAACCAGGCACTTGGCAAAACAATATATAGATTTATAAATCACTTTGTCAACCAGGCAATTGTCATAATATCACAAAAGGGTGCACTAAAGTGAATATTTTAAAAGCTGCACATGTCATGAAAACAGGATGAAAACATCACCTTTCACCATTACTGTACATATCCTGCTGTTTCTGAAATAGTACTGGCCAGTAGAAGGCACCAAAACCTCATACATCCATATCAGTACACATACATGCAGCGTGTAAGGATGTAAACACATTTAGCATCAGCAAATCACCATGAGTCCTCTATGGCGTAGAAATTACAAAGTTACTCAGGTCCCCTTCTTTTCTGTGTGTATCATATTGTACAGCCTTGGCTGTGGTCATTTAATTTTTAGGTGGGATTATTTGCCAAGTGTATACAGTTGACTATTTCTATTGACCTGCTTTCTCTTCCTTGTTCCTGGTAATGGCACTATACGTGTTTCATATCCTTTTTTTAATACACTTTTCTTCTAATTTTTCTGTCGCCTATTTCACAATGACAGATTTTATGGGCCTAGCATTACATAAGGCTATAGTTCAGGACATCTTGAATGCCCCTAGTCTTCTTGATATACCCATTTCACAGACCATCACACAAACACACAAAAGGACAAATGTGTTGCTTTTTCATGAGAACACACACTACGACCCTTACTCATGGGGCGATAATGTTGGAGTACTTAAGGGGTAATTGTGTTTCCTATGGACTTATCATCACCAATGCACCCAGGCTTTTTCTAGATGACAAATCGTGCAGAAAAGGTTGGTCACTGATTACCTGGCATTGCACTAAGGACTGGCTGAATTTAATAATTATCAACAAAGACCACCTGAAACAGACATACAATACATATTCCGATGGTGTTGGAATACACTCAGTGTGTTAAAATACCCCTCACACACCAAAAGGGCCCTTGGTGTCATGCTTCATCATCGGGGTCTTCCCGCCCCCGCTGCGGGACGGGGCAGTGCTGCGACAAGCGGCTACGCCGGAGCACCTTTTAATTGTGAGTACTATGTGAGTGATAATGGAGTGAGTGTCAGTGAGGTCAGAAGTGATGAACAGTGAAATTAAAGTTAAAAAATACCTGGCCTGGTGTTTAGAAAAAATTATTTAATAGGCACTGGCTGGTATCGTTAAAAGGGGTGAGGCGGAGTGCAAGATCGGGTTACTAGTCTTGCTCTCCTGTGTGGGTCAACATGTTTCGGGGCGACATGCCCCTTCGTCAGGACCGGGATGTATAGATCCCCCTGTCACTCACTAATGCGCTCCCACAGATAGAGAGTGTTGTGTTTGATCAATGTGTATAAATAATTTAAATACACGTGAAAGAAGCTCGGTCAGTAATACTGATGATGTAAGCCTGCAAGGATAAGAACACAGGATTTTAGAAAGAGCGCGGATCCCAATGCGCTTTACTAATGAATACCTGTAAGGAATGAAAATACACATAGGGGAAGAAAACACACTTTAGGCTGTTACATGTCACGCCAAAGACTTCTTAGGGGGACCTGGATAGCCGGATATGAAAAAGACAAAATATATAGAACTGTGGAGAAAAGCATTCATGGGCTTATTGCCTGGCTGGCCGAGGATTTCCCGGAGGGGCCAGGTAACTTCACAGGGTGCAAATGGGAAGGAAAAAACACACATAAAAATGTATACATACATACACACACCAATATAAAGCATCAAAAACTAGCAAAGAGATGCTTATTCACTTTTTATACATACTTATTGAATGATGAGACAATGCCCCATGAGCCAAGCTGGGCGAAGGGTATAGAGGGTCCAACTGTGGGGAGACATGGAGAGATAATGCCAGGACCTAGATTAGCTTTTTACCCTGAGTGAATTAAGGTAGTGTATACCAGGTCAGGACTGTCGGCTATGCCGTACTTACTCAACCCCCACACCTCAGTGCTTCCTCCTTCGTCAGTGGCTTCCGTGGTAATGGTAAGCCGGGGCAGGGCGGGTCTTATATAGTGAGGCCGTGGCTTGTTAGCAGAGCCTTAATTAATTAACTCGAAACCGATGTGCGTGTTCGGTCGAGTGGTTTGGGCGTGTGACCAGAGCGGCCATTGTTAAATGTCCGAGGTCGGCTGGGCCGGGATAGGTATTGGCAAGGGTCGGTTGCATTTCCCTTACGATAGGTAGTAGTTGGCGGAGGGGGTGGGTAGAATGCTAGGATACATCCCAGGTCCGCTCTGATGCTAGTATCTGCGTGTCAGGCGACACATGTGCCTGCGCGGTGAAGTGTCTACACTCCGCGCATGCGCAGTAGAGCTGCATAGTGACTATCTTGTCGCGCATGCGCGGGAGGGAGGTGTTCCTCCGCGCTGCTCATCAGGAGCCTGGGGGGGTTTTTTGCCAATGGAAATACGGAGGGACGCTTATGAAGATGTATAAATCATTGTCAAAGCGGAACATGTGTTATTTACCAACTGTCCTGTAGGCAGAGGTTGTACATGGGTGAAGACTGATATTCTCAAATTATGTTCCACTTACTTATAGGTGGGAAAATAAAGAGGCTCTTGTTAGGTTACAGCTATTCAGAGCGAAAAACTCTTATTTTTTGCACACAGTTTGTAAAAAGGAATAAATAAAATAAAAATTCGAGATTTTCATACATATTTACACATCATGTCGGCCAGGACCACATTGCAGGTTTCTGTGATTGCTGGTGGGACACGATGGTGTTGAGTTTTATATTAGTACTGTATTAAGGTCCCGAACTATGGAACTCGCTTAGGTTTTAATCATGCCTTAAATTGCGACCAAGGAATATCGTCATTTAATCCTGTGAGATGCGTGCCCAAGCGATAGACCCAACGTTGCTCTTTTGCAAGAAGGTCCTTGTCACTCCCGTAGGCTTCTATGACTGTCCATTGCAGATCGTCTATACTGTGACCCATTGTGGCATAGTGGGTGGCCATTCTTGTGGTAGTTTTTTTGCAACGTACGTTGCTTCGATGTTCGCCCATTCGTATCTTGACCGGTCGTGTGGTCATGCCAATGTACTCTTTTTTACATGGGCAGGTGATCAAATAGACCAAATTCCGGCTATTGCAGTTGGTAAAGCAACGTTGTTCCCATGTGGATTTGTTAGAAAAAGTTATGTTACGACTTTTTTTTGTATATTGACAGGATGTGCACGAGCCACATGGGTGGTGCCCTCCAATGGTTGAAATGGCAGAGGGTCTCTCGTTCGTGAGTTGTTTAGGTCTCGTGTGGACCAGCAGATCCTTCAGGTTCTTACCACGCCTGTGGGCAAACATTGGTTTTGGGAAATCTAGTTTTCCGCAATTCAAAATTTTCCAGTGTCTGTTCACAATTTTTGTGATCTGGTTCGAATTGGTGTTGTACGTTGTGACACAAATCGGGCGTTGGTCTTGTTCTTTTTCTGCTGTAGTTTCCAAAAGGGCATCTCGGTTGTTGTTCCGTGCTCTCTTAAAACCCTTGTTGACTACCTTGCTAGGATAGTTCCTGTTACTGAGCTTAGTTTTCAAATCAGCTGCTTGGGTTTTAAAATCTTGGATAGCGCTGCAATTACGCCTAAGGCGAAGGAACTGGCCATAGGGTAAATTGTCACGTAGATGTCGTGGATGGAAGCTACTATATAGTAACAGACTGTTTTTAGCCGTGGGCTTGAAATGAGTACATGTCTCTAGTTTGCCATTAGAGGGGTAGATATTCAAATCAAGGAAAACAAGGTTTTCATTAGAGGCTGTGTGGGTGAACTTGAGGAACCGATCTTGTTGGTTCAGCCAAGTCATGAATTGTACCACAGAGTTTTGATCACCCCTCCAGATGACTAATACGTCATCTATGTATCTTTTCCATGCGACCACATGGTTCTTATAGGGGTTCTGGTCGTTCAGGATTCTGGTGGCTTCGAGATGGTGCACATAGAGCCCTGCTAGGCTCGGCGCACAGGTGCTGCCCATACTCGTGCCGTGTTTTTGTAGGTAGTATGTGTTTTCATACATGAAGAAATTCTTTTTTAGGGTCATGGAGATGCATTCAAGGACCACTTGCCTCGGGGTGTGGTACGCCCATGGGGTTGAGAACAGGACTTCCTCAATAATTTCTAGAGTCTCTCGGTGGGGGAGACTCGTGTAGAGACTCTCTACATCCAGTCCCAACAGGAGGTCGTGTTCGGGGTCAAAAGGTATCTCTTTTACCAACTGTAGGACTGCTTTCGTGTCTTTTAGATAAGTACTCGTCTTCTGTACTATTGGTCTAAGGAAAGCGTCCGCAAATTTTGATAAGGGTTCAAGGATTGACTGGATTCCCGATACTATAGGGCGCCCAGGTGGATATGGGGCGTCCTTATGAATCTTGGGGATGGTGTAGAAATACGGAGTTTTTGGATTCTTTTGAATCAGAAAATCGCTCTCTTGTTTTGTGAGCCAGTCGTGTGCCATTGCTTCCTCAATCATTATGAGGATACAGATCCTGACTTCTTCAGTCGGGTCTTCCCTCAGTATTTGATAATTGCGTCTGTCCTCAAGTAGTTTCCTACACTCCTTATCATAGTTGGTATATGTTTGTATCACCGTCGCTCCGCCCTTGTCGGCAGGCTTGATTACAATCGTTTCATCATTAGCCAGTTCATACAAGGCCGTTCTCTCAGCTGTGGAGGTGTTGTTAAAGACATCCCCACTGTCAGTGGTTAGTTTTTCCAGATCTGCCATAACTGCCTTTTCAAAAGTTAACAGTTCAACCGGTAGCGTAGAGTCTAGAGGTGTGAAAGAGGATTTGTTCTTCAGGCCTGTATCTGTTTGGACATTCATTTCATTGTTAGAGTCCTGAAAAAAAGCTTTTAGCTTAAGTTTTCGCGTAAACTCTTTCATCTCTTGGCAGAGTTTGAATTTATCCATTTTATGGGTAGGGACGAAGCCCAAGCCCTTACTTAGGACATTCTCCTGAGCTTCCGTTAGTAAGTGGTCAGACAAGTTTACAACTAAGTTCCTCGACTGGTTGACGCTGTTTGACTCCGGGTTGATACCCCTAGGGGTTGCGCTGGCTGTTGATTCCAGTGTACCTGTGTACCTTTCCGGTTGTGGCCCTTTCTTGTTCCTTGGCGCTGGCCTAAAAAAGGCGGTTGGCCATAGTGGTTAAAGGGGGGCATTTGTTGGTCCCACGGTGGGAATTGATTCCCCATGAAGACAGGCCCTGGTGGATATTGCATGAAGCCGGGAGGTCCCGTACATTAAAAAAGACCATGTATCCAAAAATCAGAACAATGACCAGGACACTGACATGTCCGATACTAGTTCTAACGGGTCAAACTCCAGTAGAAACAGCAACCAGAGCACACGAGGAGGTACACAATTCTCTGGCAGAGGCTATCCACGAGGTGGAAGAGGTTGGGGCCCATATCAAGGACCACCTCCCTTCATGCAAGGACCTCCCGGCTTCATGCAATATCCACCAGGGCCTGTCTTCATGGGGAATCAATTCCCACCGTGGGACCAACAAATGCCCCCCTTTAACCACTATGGCCAACCGCCTTTTTTAGGCCAGCGCCAAGGAACAAGAAAGGGCCACAACCGGAAAGGTACACAGGTACACTGGAATCAACAGCCAGCGCAACCCCTAGGGGTATCAACCCGGAGTCAAACAGCGTCAACCAGTCGAGGAACTTAGTTGTAAACTTGTCTGACCACTTACTAACGGAAGCTCAGGAGAATGTCCTAAGTAAGGGCTTGGGCTTCGTCCCTACCCATAAAATGGATAAATTCAAACTCTGCCAAGAGATGAAAGAGTTTACGCGAAAACTTAAGCTAAAAGCTTTTTTTCAGGACTCTAACAATGAAATGAATGTCCAAACAGATACAGGCCTGAAGAACAAATCCTCTTTCACACCTCTAGACTCTACGCTACCGGTTGAACTGTTAACTTTTGAAAAGGCAGTTATGGCAGATCTGGAAAAACTAACCACTGACAGTGGGGATGTCTTTAACAACACCTCCACAGCTGAGAGAACGGCCTTGTATGAACTGGCTAATGATGAAACGATTGTAATCAAGCCTGCCGACAAGGGCGGAGCGACGGTGATACAAACATATACCAACTATGATAAGGAGTGTAGGAAACTACTTGAGGACAGACGCAATTATCAAATACTGAGGGAAGACCCGACTGAAGAAGTCAGGATCTGTATCCTCATAATGATTGAGGAAGCAATGGCACACGACTGGCTCACAAAACAAGAGAGCGATTTTCTGATTCAAAAGAATCCAAAAACTCCGTATTTCTACACCATCCCCAAGATTCATAAGGACGCCCCATATCCACCTGGGCGCCCTATAGTATCGGGAATCCAGTCAATCCTTGAACCCTTATCAAAATTTGCGGACGCTTTCCTTAGACCAATAGTACAGAAGACGAGTACTTATCTAAAAGACACGAAAGCAGTCCTACAGTTGGTAAAAGAGATACCTTTTGACCCCGAACACGACCTCCTGTTGGGACTGGATGTAGAGAGTCTCTACACGAGTCTCCCCCACCGAGAGACTCTAGAAATTATTGAGGAAGTCCTGTTCTCAACCCCATGGGCGTACCACACCCCGAGGCAAGTGGTCCTTGAATGCATCTCCATGACCCTAAAAAAGAATTTCTTCATGTATGAAAACACATACTACCTACAAAAACACGGCACGAGTATGGGCAGCACCTGTGCGCCGAGCCTAGCAGGGCTCTATGTGCACCATCTCGAAGCCACCAGAATCCTGAACGACCAGAACCCCTATAAGAACCATGTGGTCGCATGGAAAAGATACATAGATGACGTATTAGTCATCTGGAGGGGTGATCAAAACTCTGTGGTACAATTCATGACTTGGCTGAACCAACAAGATCGGTTCCTCAAGTTCACCCACACAGCCTCTAATGAAAACCTTGTTTTCCTTGATTTGAATATCTACCCCTCTAATGGCAAACTAGAGACATGTACTCATTTCAAGCCCACGGCTAAAAACAGTCTGTTACTATATAGTAGCTTCCATCCACGACATCTACGTGACAATTTACCCTATGGCCAGTTCCTTCGCCTTAGGCGTAATTGCAGCGCTATCCAAGATTTTAAAACCCAAGCAGCTGATTTGAAAACTAAGCTCAGTAACAGGAACTATCCTAGCAAGGTAGTCAACAAGGGTTTTAAGAGAGCACGGAACAACAACCGAGATGCCCTTTTGGAAACTACAGCAGAAAAAGAACAAGACCAACGCCCGATTTGTGTCACAACGTACAACACCAATTCGAACCAGATCACAAAAATTGTGAACAGACACTGGAAAATTTTGAATTGCGGAAAACTAGATTTCCCAAAACCAATGTTTGCCCACAGGCGTGGTAAGAACCTGAAGGATCTGCTGGTCCACACGAGACCTAAACAACTCACGAACGAGAGACCCTCTGCCATTTCAACCATTGGAGGGCACCACCCATGTGGCTCGTGCACATCCTGTCAATATACAAAAAAAAGTCGTAACATAACTTTTTCTAACAAATCCACATGGGAACAACGTTGCTTTACCAACTGCAATAGCCGGAATTTGGTCTATTTGATCACCTGCCCATGTAAAAAAGAGTACATTGGCATGACCACACGACCGGTCAAGATACGAATGGGCGAACATCGAAGCAACGTACGTTGCAAAAAAACTACCACAAGAATGGCCACCCACTATGCCACAATGGGTCACAGTATAGACGATCTGCAATGGACAGTCATAGAAGCCTACGGGAGTGACAAGGACCTTCTTGCAAAAGAGCAACGTTGGGTCTATCGCTTGGGCACGCATCTCACAGGATTAAATGACGATATTCCTTGGTCGCAATTTAAGGCATGATTAAAACCTAAGCGAGTTCCATAGTTCGGGACCTTAATACAGTACTAATATAAAACTCAACACCATCGTGTCCCACCAGCAATCACAGAAACCTGCAATGTGGTCCTGGCCGACATGATGTGTAAATATGTATGAAAATCTCGAATTTTTATTTTATTTATTCCTTTTTACAAACTGTGTGCAAAAAATAAGAGTTTTTCGCTCTGAATAGCTGTAACCTAACAAGAGCCTCTTTATTTTCCCACCTATAAGTAAGTGGAACATAATTTGAGAATATCAGTCTTCACCCATGTACAACCTCTGCCTACAGGACAGTTGGTAAATAACACATGTTCCGCTTTGACAATGATTTATACATCTTCATAAGCGTCCCTCCGTATTTCCATTGGCAAAAAACCCCCCCAGGCTCCTGATGAGCAGCGCGGAGGAACACCTCCCTCCCGCGCATGCGCGACAAGATAGTCACTATGCAGCTCTACTGCGCATGCGCGGAGTGTAGACACTTCACCGCGCAGGCACATGTGTCGCCTGACACGCAGATACTAGCATCAGAGCGGACCTGGGATGTATCCTAGCATTCTACCCACCCCCTCCGCCAACTACTACCTATCGTAAGGGAAATGCAACCGACCCTTGCCAATACCTATCCCGGCCCAGCCGACCTCGGACATTTAACAATGGCCGCTCTGGTCACACGCCCAAACCACTCGACCGAACACGCACATCGGTTTCGAGTTAATTAATTAAGGCTCTGCTAACAAGCCACGGCCTCACTATATAAGACCCGCCCTGCCCCGGCTTACCATTACCACGGAAGCCACTGACGAAGGAGGAAGCACTGAGGTGTGGGGGTTGAGTAAGTACGGCATAGCCGACAGTCCTGACCTGGTATACACTACCTTAATTCACTCAGGGTAAAAAGCTAATCTAGGTCCTGGCATTATCTCTCCATGTCTCCCCACAGTTGGACCCTCTATACCCTTCGCCCAGCTTGGCTCATGGGGCATTGTCTCATCATTCAATAAGTATGTATAAAAAGTGAATAAGCATCTCTTTGCTAGTTTTTGATGCTTTATATTGGTGTGTGTATGTATGTATACATTTTTATGTGTGTTTTTTCCTTCCCATTTGCACCCTGTGAAGTTACCTGGCCCCTCCGGGAAATCCTCGGCCAGCCAGGCAATAAGCCCATGAATGCTTTTCTCCACAGTTCTATATATTTTGTCTTTTTCATATCCGGCTATCCAGGTCCCCCTAAGAAGTCTTTGGCGTGACATGTAACAGCCTAAAGTGTGTTTTCTTCCCCTATGTGTATTTTCATTCCTTACAGGTATTCATTAGTAAAGCGCATTGGGATCCGCGCTCTTTCTAAAATCCTGTGTTCTTATCCTTGCAGGCTTACATCATCAGTATTACTGACCGAGCTTCTTTCACGTGTATTTAAATTATTTATACACATTGATCAAACACAACACTCTCTATCTGTGGGAGCGCATTAGTGAGTGACAGGGGGATCTATACATCCCGGTCCTGACGAAGGGGCATGTCGCCCCGAAACATGTTGACCCACACAGGAGAGCAAGACTAGTAACCCGATCTTGCACTCCGCCTCACCCCTTTTAACGATACCAGCCAGTGCCTATTAAATAATTTTTTCTAAACACCAGGCCAGGTATTTTTTAACTTTAATTTCACTGTTCATCACTTCTGACCTCACTGACACTCACTCCATTATCACTCACATAGTACTCACAATTAAAAGGTGCTCCGGCGTAGCCGCTTGTCGCAGCACTGCCCCGTCCCGCAGCGGGGGCGGGAAGACCCCGATGATGAAGCATGACACCAAGGGCCCTTTTGGTGTGTGAGGGGTATTTTAACACACTGAGTGTATTCCAACACCATCGGAATATGTATTGTATGTCTGTTTCAGGTGGTCTTTGTTGATTATTTAGACGTTCATAAGAGGAGGATTAGCCCACCGCGGTGCCTTGTTGCACCACCTCTTCACTCCCTTTGTTGATATTTTTGAATTTAATAATTAGCACAGCCAAACATATCGCAGATGTTATTCTGGTTGAAATCCAATTCTTAGATGGACAAATTAAAACAACTACATCAACAGCATTGTTCAAAAAAATTATGGGTGAAACTAATAAAACAGCTAAAGATCACATGGAAAGTCTTTTAGCTTCTAAAGTCAAGAAGTTCCAAAAAGATTTTGCACGATTTGCATTGGAAAAGGTCTATCCATACACCTCAGACAACTAAACACCTCCTGAGTTTAATCAACAAGGACGTAGTTTTGGATATGGGTATTCTTCTGTATCGGGCCCCTGAACACCAGATCTGGGGTCATGGTCGAGTGATTCAGAGCTAGAACCTGGTAACACAACCAGACCTATGACCAAAAAGAGAGTTCATGGCAGGTGGAGAGGAAATCCCGGCTATAATTTTCAACAACAATGCTGGCCACCTGCCCCTTGGGAATATCCTATACCACCACAACCACTGATGGCACATTTTCAACCACCCCAACCTTTTTAAAACCCTTCTTTTTTAGGTCAAGGATGTGGGAGGTCCAGAGGCAGAAAGAGACAACAGACCCAGGAACACTGGAACATCCCCCCTTCCCTGTGAACCACACATAGCATGAGCAAACTAACATTACAACCAGAGACAAGCAGGGAAGCAACTTGATTGTTAACTTGAGTAAATACAACTGCAGTGGACGAGTTGGCCCTACTACCCTTATTTTTATGTACTCCCAAAAATTCATAAAGCCAAGAGACCACACCCTGGGGTACCAATATTTCAGGGATAGGCTAGTTACTAGAGCCTTGCTCCCAATTTGTTGATTTCTTTCTATGCCCATTGGTGCATGCCCTGCCAACTTTTTTACAAGACACCAAATCTGTCCTCAACGTGGTTCAGGATGTTGATTTCAAAAACGATGCAGACTTCCTCGTATCCTTTGACATTGAGTCACTATATACCTGCATCCCTCAAGATCAAACGCTCACAACAATAGAAGCCCTATTAAGGGTATTGATTCCATAACACCGATCCCAGTCATTAAAAATTGTGCTTCACTTGCTATAAAAGAGAATTTCTTTCAATTTGAAAATTTTTATTCCTTCAGATTCCAGGAACTTCCATGGGCAGCACATTCGCCCCCAGTCTAACGACTCTGTATGTCCATTCCATTGAGACAGACTTGATTTGGATATCTAAGAATCTGTTTCAGTCTAATATTCACCAATGGAGGCGATATATAGACAATATACTAGTGATCATGAGGGGCACAAAAGAAAGCATTACGAATTTCCAATAGTTTCTTAAAGATTGCAACAGCTACCTTAAATACACCTTTACATTTAGTCATTGAAAACTACCTTTTCACCACATCGGATGGTCTTAAATTGAACTTTATAAAAAAAACATGGCTAAAAATTCACTTCTGGTAGATATTAATTTTCATCCTAAATGGCCGAGGGACAATATACAGTTTGGTAAATTTTATGTCTTAGTCTTAACTGCACCAACATGGATAAGTTCAAAGACCATGCACAAACTTCTAGAGCATCATTACCCACGGACTAATATTAAGAAATCGATGAAACAAGGTAGAAATAATAACCATGAAACCCTTCTTGAAGATCGCCCTCATAAAGAACCTATCGATCGCTTGATATGTGTGAGCACATTCAGGAATAGATAAAGCTTGATCCGGAAATCCATCCATAAAAATTAGAAGATCCTAAGTCAAGGTACACATTCATTCCCGAAACCTATGTTTACCTTCAAACGTAACATGAACTTAAGAGATTCATTGGTGCACACTAGGCCACGCACCAAGCCTTCCATAATTCAGACTACCATTTGGGGTGCACAACATGTGAAAGGCCACTTTCCATGTGGTTCATGTAATGTTTGTGCCCAGACAACACATACTACATCTATTGACATAGGCACAGAAAGGCTGTGACACTACAACATCACATGAATTGTAATTTTTTTTATCTCATAACCTATCCGTGTGGTCTGAGCTAGGTAGGGATGACTACCAGGAAGATCAGGACACATATCCCAGAACACAAAAGTACAATTTGATGTAAGGAAACCATCAGTAAACTGATGACACATTTCTTTGATATGAGACATGGTCCGAATGTACTTACTTGACAGTTTTGGACAAACCGGACAATTTAAAGCCAATTGCCAACATGACACTATATTTGTGTAAGAAGGAGCAATGTCGGGGCTTCAGATTAAAAAGTGACAGTCAAGGACTCAATGATGAGATCCCCTGGTTTTCACTGTTGTGCACATGTATTCACTCATAATTACAATAGGAGTACTGCCCATTTAGTCACACTAAGGCACACTCTATACAGTACATTTACAAGCTCCTAGCTAGTTTGCATTGTATATATAGCTATAACAATGTTGAGATCCCATGGTTTTCCCTGGCATGTCTGCTGTATTAACTTGCAATCACAATAGTAATACTACCCACATGGCCAAACCAAGGAGTCACTTGCACAGTACACCTATTAGGTCTTAGCTGAGTTGCACTGTACAAATAGCATTCACAATATTGTATAGTTCTAGGAGACTTTTAATTGTAGTTTTTTACCCTATTTTTTACTTTATTAGTATGGCCATTTGGCCCATTGATTTTCAAAACAATTTGTTTTCTCCTCCATCTTTTTGTGTATATTATGAAATCGTGAGTTTTGATCACATTAGCCGATTTCAGTTGTTATTGTAGATGTCAGTCTAACTATATTTCCCAATGCTCTTCTTATGATTGTGGGTTGCCTGACGAGGCCCTTCCCACCATGATGTGGTACATTTCATGCCACTTGTCGGGGTGTGTCCTTATGCATAGACATAAGTTCATCTGCAGCTTCCAGTACCGTTCCTTGACTGTGGACAGGGTTACATTGGGACTGTGTCTTCCGTTCCAACAGGTATGAATATACTCCTCCCTCCCTTCGGTGCAGATACCAGGGGTCCATCTTGGTATATTTTAGGGGGTGATGACCATTACTTTAGGTTTTCGGATGACCTGAAATGTTATGAGTATATACGATTCCCATGATTTTTCTCATAGCTGAGACCATGTTTGCTCTGTGCATTATGCCTTAATGAGCATGGCTTGAGGTGATTTATTTTATTTAGATTTATTATTCAAGTTACTTCTGCCATTGTAATATTGCTCTGTTTAAGAGCCATAAGTTCTCATGCATTAATCAATGGGACTTAATTTGTTCTCGAGCTGATTTCTTTCTATGTTTTTATTTGTTTAAACTACCATGTTCACTATATAAACTTTATGTGACGTTTACGGACTACATTTTCTAGTCATTTTTTATTACCACCTTTATAAACCTTTATAGGACCTGGATGCTGCCTTGAGTTGATGACACTGAGGTTAAAGGTATCCATGCATTCACCCGACGATTCGGGTAAGGTGCTGCACATTATATTTTTAGTAAACTAAATCATATGCAATGTAACTATAACTATGCATATTAGGGGGTGTGTGTTTGATTGCTGAAATGCACTCTTTTTTCTTTTTCTTTTTAGGGAATCTGATGACCAGTGTACTCGACATCTAAGTGACAGATCACTCCACTTACTGGTTCTGTATAAGAGTTCTGTTACCATTGTTTCAAGAGTATAGTGGAGAAGTGTGGCTCACTGGTTAGAGCAGGCAGACCCTGAAGCAGAGGTCAGACCCGGGACCAGGGTTCGATTCCCGACGCGGCAGGGTGTTGAGCTCAAATGTCCACGGACTCGATAATTCTCACTTCGGTGCCTGACCTAATCATGGGTTCACACTCTGCAACTCTGGGCATTAAGCTTGCTTAATCTCCACAACGGCCCCCCTGCGGCGGGATGCCTGGCTTTCACCTTGGAGATGCCCTGTAGGGGCTATCTCACAGGGAAAAACCAGGACGGGTTCCCAAGGCAAGCGCGGAGATACCCCTTCGGGGGTCGTTTCTGGCGCTATATAAGAAATGTAATAAGAAATGTAATAATACAAGTGGTTATTGGTACTTCAGGCTTTGTACTCTTTTGGTCCTGATGAAAGCCGTTGCATCCCTATGGGAGAACTAGGCTGAAACATGTCGACCTTTTTCACTTGGTTTGACAGAATGAATTCCCCTCTGTCACAGCTATTTTCTTGTAATCCTAGCCTGTATATGCATTATTAAAATTGTTTGGCCTGCACAGGGCTAGTTTTAATTACCTTCACTTATTTCACTCAGCCCCCTCCCCATACCCTGCTCATCTAGAGGTTTAGTCTATCTCACTATCTCCATCAAAACATCCCTGAGCTCCTCACTCTCAGTCAGGGGGTTGTAGACAGCACTACAACTAGGTTTCTAGTGCGAGGAGATCCCCTATGATGAAGCATTCCACATTCAGGTGGATGAGGGGAACCATCCTTAGAAAGGGATACTTCAATATTTTATTGATGTACTAGACCAAGTGGCCTGGTATTGTGTTTTTAGAAATTACAAATCCATGCCACAAACACACAATGAGCAGCACATGCACTCTTATTATATGATATCCATTGTCTCTTATCTCTACACATAGACTACTGGGCCACCTGCCCACCACAACAGGGAATGTGGTAATTTAGGAAGTTGTCCCTACATACGACCTGTTTCGATAACAACACTCAGGGACGTTCGTTGAGGATTGCTACCTCGTTCTGCTCTCTAATGCCATGGGGGCCTGTCCTGGGCTCACTCCACAATGACCACCAGACTAATGCAATGCACCTAATGGTATATGTGTACAACGGAGGGCCCATTCGGGCTCTCCACACAGGGGACCTTCAACGGTCTTCACCAGAAGTCTAGAACTGATGTAATACATCTGTATTCACTGACATTTTGTGACAACAGCATTAACTTTTGTTATATTTGGTGATATCTTTTTTATATATTGATAATGTCTATTCATAAATCCATTGACATTTATTGAAAATGTATAAGGTTTTTTAACAAAAAATATTTAATAAATTAGTTTGATAATATCAGCACTATGGTATGTTTTTTATTAGGCATTTATCATTTCATGTGTACTCTAGGTTGTTTTGCCCACACATGTGTTATGTATCGCATCACCTAGGCTTTTTCCTTCAATTGTGATTTTCCCTGCTATTGGCCAGATTATCTTACCTGTAGGGGTCCCATTTCTTCCAAGCTTATTGTTCCTGCATCCTGTCTGTTACGGGTGTTCCTCCTTATCATGTCCTACGCTGCAATTTCATGGTAGACCCACAATTTATTATGATCCATAGTTGTGTTGAATCACTTGTTGCACATTTGGAGTGCTATGTATTTCTCTGAGCACTGAATCCCCTTTTTCAGATATATTTCTTACCACTTTTTCTTCTCATCTTAGCTCCCCACATCACCTCCTATATTTCTTGACACTTGGTTATTTTCTCCTTCTTTAATCCTTTCTCTTCAAATAGAAATTAACCCTTTTGGGTTTAAAGGTGAGGACTTTGCATCATGGTAGGTACCTGAATTGGTTTTGGTCAACAGACAACAATCAATTTAGACAAGAAGAATCATGTCACTAAATTGCTAGGATTAAAAACTAAAATAAAACATGGACATGCATGGACATTATATTTTAGAGTACCTAAGGTTGGAGTAATTCCTCAAGGCCTAAGAGTCGAAAATACACCTGGCCTTTTTGTTCAGATCAAGCAGTTTCGGGGGCGATGATCATTGATCGCCAATCGCTGTTCTCGGGATCTCATGATGTTGATCAGTGAGACAGCAAAAGAGGTTTTACAGCAGCTCACCTTAGAAATGCTTGAAATGGAGAGCAAAATTAAAAGTACTTTAGCCCTAGAAGAGGCCAAAAAGAAGCTTAAAGATATTGACTGAGATCGGCAATCCTACACAGAGTACTTAACCAAAATAAAAGCTGACAAACTGAAAAAAGATGTCCATTTATTTAGTAGGGAAAATACATACCCCTATTTAAATGAGAAGTATTACAATTAAATTTGGTTCAAACACCTAATGAACAATTCCCCAATAGACAATATAATCGGAAGGTTACTACATTTTCTAACGCTTCAGATTCGGATAATGAGAATATGTCCAATCAGTTTGATCAAAGAGGTAACCACTACACTGCTAGGCCCCAACAATCTGCACAGCCTTTTTTAGGTAGATGCTTCACAAGAAGAGGCAACTGGCGGACACATTACCAACCGCGATATCAGGTAAACCAAGAGATGGACTGCAACCAGTATTTAGTGACATGCAACGCACAGTACTCGAGGGAAAAAAGCAGATCCTGATCTTTAACCTTAGTACCTCGAATATGATGCAGGCCACAAATTCCTTACTTGCTAAAGGCTTATCCTATGTACCACACTCACGACTGAATACATTTGAACTGTTCAGTGACTTGATGGCCTTCTTACGTAAAGTCAGTCTCAGAACCTGTTTCTCCCAGAATGATAATGCAGCCATAGAGAATAATATCCCTGGTTTGTCATTGGCATCATCTTTTACCCCTTCAGTTAACCAACTCCCATGCAAGGTAGAAATCTTTGAACAAGTGGTATATGAGAAAATTGCCTGAGCAACTAAACATGTCCCTGAGACACCATTCAACCTCAGTAAGGAAGAATACCAGGCTTTGGCTGAATTGAAACAGACTCCCTCGATCACCATCAATAATTGTGACATGGGTGGGGGGGATAGGCATCTTAGATACCCCTGCATATATTACCAATATGGAAACTATGCTAGAAGATACCATGTTTTATCAGTGTATTAAACGTGATCCTTCCAACATCACTAAAAATAAAATCTAAAGATTACCAAACAAGACTTTCATGGAGAAACATATATGTGAAAAGGAATTGATTTATTTGAATGCACAGAACCCCAAAATGACAAGTATCAACGGAGTGCCCAAGATACACAAAAACTAAACTGATTCACCTTATAGACCAATTGTAACAACTATTAGTTCTATAACAGAGCTACTATCTAAGTACATTGATGCCATCCTTCGTCCACATGTGCCTTGCACCCCCGCATATAACCTAGACACTAGACATATCATCAACCTCATTGAGGAAACAACTTTCTATGCAAATTCCCAAATATTGGTTACCTTGGATATAGAATCATAGTATAGTAATATACCTATACATGGTGCATTAGAGGCAGTAGTTGGTTCAGGATGGATATGAACATCTCATGTCCCAGGATCTTTATTCTGGAATGTTTGCAAATAGCCTACAAAGACAATGTCTTTGAATTCAATTGTGAATTATACAAACAGACCAAAGGTGTCAGGATGGGGCCTCTTGTACCACCACAGTGGCAAATATATACATGGCACAGTTTGAGACAAGATTAATCTAAAATGAAGTGGCACATTTTTCAAACCTGTGACCAAATGGTCACGATATATTGATGACATATTCTTTAAATGGATCAGTACAGCTGAGACAATGTTGGAATTAACACAATGGTTAAATCTCTGCAACGGTAATATCCATTTCACGGGTACTTCCAGCAGAACCGATGTGGAATTTCTCAACATAATCTTCAAAGGCGTGGAAGGTACTTTGGGGTTGTTCTTTACACGAAACCTACAGCACGTAATACGTTGCTACATTATACTAGTTTCCATTCACCAGTCCAAAAAAACAGTAAACCGTTTGGTCAATTCCTCTGTCTGCGGCGTAACTGCACCAATATCAAAGATTTTGATCTTTAGTCAATCACCATGAAAGCGAAGTTCCTCGCACTGGGTCACCCCAAAAAACTGGTGACGGACTCTATGAAAAGAGCCAGTTTCTATGACAGAGAGCATTAATTAAATAAAAGCACAGATAAAAAACAACTCTGCCAATGTATTTGTCACCCGACACTCTATGATCAATACTAGGATCAGACAAGATGTCTGCTCCGGTTGGCATATTCTGAATATCACAGGCTGGGTCTACTGCAGGATCCAGTGTCCCTCTATTGCTACTCAATATGGGTGCACAGTATTCTGATACTGTAAATGGTTACGTGTATATCGCACTTATTATGACCTCCCAGTTATAGCTTAAGCTTGTCCACTTGCATTATGTAAGCGCACCTTTCTCTAAGGACTTATTGCCAATCTTGAGAAGAAGCGCTCACACATTGGGCTGATGTTGGAATCCGTCCTTATTCCCTTCCAGTATGGCTGCCTTAGGTAGCATTCTAGCTGTTTCTGCCCTCCATTCACGACACCTGCTGCCTATGTCATCCACGTCATCAACGTGATGACATCAACGGAGTCAGCCGGTTTATCTCTCACCGACGCATGGCCCATGTCAGCTGTGCAGCGCTGGGAGAGACTACGGGCTAAGGATATGGCTCACCGTGACAAAGTAAGTGTGTGTGTGTGTGGCCATTCCTTGTGAAGGAGGCCCGGTGGCAGGCACCATACTTGACGCAGCGGTGGCTCAGCCAATGCCACGCTAGTCCCTGAAACTTTTTTCTTGCGATCAGATGCATATTCGGTCCCTTACGCATCTCCACAACGAAGTTTCAGAGCATGTCAATTTCAAATGTGAGTAAGTTACGAACTTGATATAAGAAACAGATTTAAACTTATCTCTTTCTCTCTTCCTTTATCTCAATGCTAACATTGTGTGGGGGAGCTGTCCTCACTCCACTGCCAGTTCAAACTATGTAATTAGGAAACACGATACGGCGAGAGATTTTTTTACATGTGGCACTTCACCGAGTGACAATGATCCAGCATTCTTAACAGTAGTTTTTACTACATGAGCGCTACACTCACGCTCTTATTGGGTTTGAGGACAATACACTTGTTGTGGGATGTCCTAGTCTTAAAATTAAGAACACATTGAGTCGCAATTTTAAACCAGAGGTCTACAACCATTTTTCTTCATGTCTGTTTGTGTGTTTTTATACTCTACACCATGTGCACTACTCTACTCTACAAAAGAAGGAGGTAGGGATAGTTTTGGAAGGGATCTTTTCTCAGTCCTGATGAAAGCCAGGAATTTTATTTTATCCGGCCGAAACATGTGAACATCTAGCAGAGTGCAGGGGTAGGTGGTTCATCATTTTTCACCACACCACCTTCCACTGGTCTTGGATTGACCTTTTAATTAGACCAGGGAATCCAATATTCAAGGGATTACTTAGGAGATCCTGTGGTTTATTTTCAACTTTGTTCTGCACTCCTTTCGTGATCCTGCACATTGTTTCTTCTGTAGTATTAATACACTTGTGAGTTGTCACCTTTTCTTTTTTCTTAGCGACCATACTTTTGAAGCCCCATTTCTTTGTGTGTGTAAAATATTTTTAAACTATGTAAAAGCGACATACACCAAATGAATTAGTATTGGAACCATACAGCCATTGCCTCAAGGTAATAACATCACCTTAGTCTTCAGATCTACTGTAAACATTGTATGAGTATATATCTCATTACTCCTTTGGGTGCATGATATGATTATATCTACATATCGTCATACAATTAGGTTTTCAAGTGTGCAGACGTCGCTATGATCATTGTTAACAGCTAACCAAGAGAAACCATCATCGAATCGTTACTAAGTCTTTTATCTTATGGTCTCTCGCATGTGAATTTAATCTTACCCTCATTCTTTCCAGCAGAGACTCTTCTATATAGCACAACTTCCACACATATTTGGGTGAATATCATGTTTTGTTGTGGTGAAGGTTTATCGCTATTTGTCATGTGCAACTAAAGGTGGTACACAACCCAAAGATCATTATCAGCTCCACACATCTTATCTAAAGTATATCTAAATATATTAATGAAATACAGGAGGTGGGCACTAAAATCGAGGCCTGTTGTTGCTTTATGTTGTTTCAGTAATTGCTTTGATGGAATCCTGAGGAAGTCTTCGCCGAAATGCACATAGTGTCAACTTACCGCCAGTTTCTTTATTGTATCATGTTATTCTGAATGTACATTGTGTAATACATGGTTGTCTGATCCTCTGACATGACTCCATAGATAAAAACAAAATATTAGTAGAAATCTAGAACTGATGTAATACATCTGTATTGCATGGCATTTTGTGTCAACAGCATTACCTTTTGATGTATATATGGTGATCTCGTTTTTATATCGATAATGCCTATTCATAAATTCATTGACATTTATTGAAAATGTATAAGGTTTTTTAACATAAAAAATTTAATAAACTAATTTCATAATATTAGCAGTATTGTATGTTTCTTCATTAGGCATTTATCATTTCATGTGTTCTCTAGGTTTTGTTGTCCACACATGTTTTGTGTATCACCTTGTCTAGGCTTTTTCCTTCAATTGTGATTTTCCCTGCTATTGGCCAGGTTATCTCAACCGTTGGGGTACCGTTTCTTCCAAGCTTACCGGTCTCCACCATCAACAGAACTGACCCCTGCAGCTGCCTCGGACCTGTGGCTCAGCTGCCGACAATCTCGGGCCACCTGGCCCATTGTGCCGGGGGCGTTCTTTTCCCCCGAACCCTCCACACCAGCCACATGAGGCGGTCTGCACAAGATGGTACCTAAAGTGACATCACATGTCCTTTGACGTTCATTTTCACTCACACGCACATACTTAGACATAAATACTGTTGAAAATTGGCCCTTTCGGTAAGGTCACCCCAAACCTTTTGCCTTTCTCCTCCACTTTTTCTGACCTCATTTTTGTTGGCTTTAGCACTTTCCCACTGCTAACCAGATCTGAAGTGTGTGTGCTCTTTCTTTAAAACGGGGTAATATTGGCTTCCACAATTGGAATATTTATTTTACTTATAACTCCCTAGTAAAGTGCAATACATGTGCCCAGGGCTTGTACATTAAATGCTATTAGTGGGTCTGCAGAACTGATTGTGCAACCCACTTAATTAGCCCTTTGAACATGTTGCAAGGCTGTGATTGCAGAGCCTGAGAGTGCAGTTTACACTGCCATATTGACCTGGCAAAATAAACCTTTTGCAAGGCCCAAACCTTCCATTTTAATAAATATAAGTCACCCTCCCCTGATCGACCCTGGAGAACTCAAGGTCAGGGTGCGGTGAATTTAAAATGTAGGACATGTACTTTTAGGTTTTATATGTACTGGTAGTGAAAAACTCCTACATTAATTTTTAACCTGTGCAAGGCCTATCTGTTTTGCCTAATTACATTTTACACATTTAATTTATGAGACTGGTGTCTCTGGAATCACAATTTAAAATTACAATTCATGTTGAAGTCGGATTATAAATTACAATTCTGAAAAATGCCACTTTTAGATAGCTGCCATTTCCTTACTCTAGCCATTTAATACCTGCTGCCTGTCTCTGATCACTTGTCTGAGTTGGGTTACAGTCGGGCTTTGTGGACTCCCTCATGACAACCACAAACAAATGGAGCTTAGGTGTGATTTAATGGGCTATCTTGGCAGGACAGGAGGTCTGAGCTGCAAAGCCTCAAATTTACATATAAAAAGGATGGGTCTTGTCCCCACACAAAGGGTTACATACCACTCTCTGTAGTGAGTTTGGATCCAGGGCAGCGAAGGAGGACTTCTGTACACTTTAAAGCCCTTCTTTGAAGTCTCCCCCACTTGAATAACCCCACTGGGTATAAGAACTGGACATTATACCTTACCAATTCAGTACACTTCTAGACCTGAGGATACCCTGCCAAAAGGAAGGGCAGCTGTGCTGCTGAAGGGCTGCCACTCTGGTGTACTACTGCTCTGGAAGAATTCATTTTTTGCTGTTGTGACCGGCAGCCCTCTTTGCCTGGTTGAGAAGGACTGGACTTGCATCCCTCGCCCCAGACCACAAAATGACTCCAAGGGCTACAAGGATTAAGGTATTTTAATTCATCTTATCTCATGTGTAACTGTATCTGGCCCATGCTCCGTTGTGGTCGGCCTGAATTTTTGATTTTGTCACTGTCTGGCATGAACAGATATTCCAGGTAAACCCTTATTGCGTCTAAGCGCTATTTTACAGTTTATTCTTTAAAAAGTAGATATTTCCAGTTCTACTTTTTGGATTTTTGTCATTTTAGTCTTGGTTTACGTTGTTTTTAATTAAGTGCAATTTTTCTAACTTGGTGAGCAATCTTTTGGTGCACGTTTTTTATGAATTACTGCTTGAAATGTTACACAAATACTTTACATATGGCTCTGTGCCAAAGCAACCAGAAGGTGACCATAGGTAAATTTAGGGTGTGTTTGTAATTTTCCCTGATTAAGATTGTAGTTCCTGCTTGGACAGCGTGCACACCTCTGTCAACCAGAAATCCAATTGCTTACTCACACATATTTACAATTAAACATACCCTCTCTCTCAACTAACGCACACTAACATGCAAGTATGGGCACAAGATAAATTTAACATCATTATTTTTACTTCCCTCAACTTGTACATGTATTTATATAGTGTACATGTACATGTATTTATATAGAGCAAATCACCGACCCGGTATCTAAGCGCTTGCTTAGGGAACCCATCCTGGTATTCCCCTGTGAGATAACCCCGGCAGGGTATCCACAAGGTGAAAGCCAGGCATCCCACCGCGAAGGGCGTTGTGGAGGTTAAGCAAGCTATTGCCCAGAGTCGCAGAGTGTGAACCCGTGAATCGAGTAGGCACTGGAGCTAGAATTGTCGAGTCCGTGGAATTTTTCAGCCCAAGACCCGCCAAGGCGGGGAATTGAACCCTGGTCCCGGGCTGACCTCTGCTTCCAGGTCTGCCTCCTCTAACCAGTGAGCCACACTTCTCCACTTCTAGAGAACGTCATAATCTAGCTACTTGTACTCAATTTTTGATTACAGTAATAGTGACCAAGGAAACATTATTCACTTTTAGTGTATTAAAAGAATTGAGAGAAATCAATGAGAGTGGAGCCCCACCTGACGTCCATAAGGCGTCTGATTTTTTGTCACCTCTGAGACTAGGAATCGCAAATGCAATGCTAGTGGTCATAAGGGGCAGTCTAGGGGTCACAGTTATGACCCCTCTTGACTCCTACATCGAATACATGGTAATACAGCACTCCTAAGGCTCTTTAACTATTCAGAACACCAGTTAGGCAAAAATGTCAGACAGTATCTTAAAATATCACTGGAAGTGAAAATATATTATGAATATTCAACTAAGACTGCACTGAACTTTGAAAGAAGCCAGCAAATCTGTGCATTGTAATGTACACTACCGATATCATGTGGTTGTTAGAACAATAGTAATTATTATTTTGCAGAGAACTTTGTGGCTATCAATTCTGCAGTAACATACACAAAGATCTTTTTGCGTTTCTACATTCAATGGTACTTTCTATGGTCTTTGCTTTGACTTAGATGATTTCAAAGGTTTTGGAAAGACTCCAATATCATGGAGTCTGTATGAACAAGTGAGTAAGTCTTTGTGAATGTAATTGGTATTTTGGAAACCCATTACAAACCAGTCGCCCTGTAACCTGTGCTTCTGTAAATCTAGAGTGGAAAAGTGCTCTGTAACTGTGAAAAGGGAAAATATCCAACTTTTTATCACATAATGCAACTGCACAGGACTGTGTTCATGCAGGCCTTCAATGCAGATTATTTAAATAAGTTTTTTTATTTTTATAGCCAACTTTCAAAAGGACACATTGTAACACATTTCAAGAAGAATGAGTAATGAACTTGCACAGACCCAGTCACCAGAATTATTAACATTACAGAATACATTCGACACTCCATAATAGCCACACCATTTCCCCCATATTCGTTCATGCTTTTGAGGACAACAGCAGGGCTCAAAAATTATTATTTCCTGGTGAGCGCACCAGTCCGTCCTTGTGCACCAGTGCCAGACTGTCGTGGCTTAGGCTGATTCCATGCACAGGCTACATCCCATTTGGTGACTAAGCAGACCACCCCCTGAATGAGAAGCTCAGCTCTGGGGCCCCCAATCTCCTCCGTCAGTCCCAACAGTGCAATGCCGGACTTTAGGTCCAGGGTGCAACCCAAGACAGCAGCATGCACTTGACCCACTCTCTCCCAGAGGGACCTCAGCACTGGACATTTCCTTGCAATGTGGAAAAAATATGTGCCTGCAAGTGAACAACGAAACACACAAGTTGATGGACGGAATGTTGCACAATGGCAAAACATTAACCCCCAGTCACAGATCTGGGTTAGTCCATCATTATTTTGCTCACCAAGCCACCCCAGTTCAGACATGGACATATGCAAATCAGTCTTGACCCTGTGCCTCATGTGAACAGTCCAGACCGAACTGCCAAGCCATGTCTTCCCTGGACCGGAATCAAGCATCCTAGGACTGGTTTCTGGCTATCAGCCTTCATCAGCCAGGTAGCTTGACTCCAGTAGCCTAGTGAGCACGGGACCAACGTCTGGGCATACCCTTCCCACATAGGGTGAACAGCAAAACACACAAGTTGATGGACGGAATGTTGCACAATGGCAAAACAATCACCCCCAGTCACAGATCTGGGTTTAATCCATCGTTATTTTGCTCACCAAGCCCCCCCAGTTCAGACATGGCCATATGCACATCAGTCTGTACCCTGTGCCTCATGGGAACAGTCCAGACCGAACTGCCAAGCCAATTTGGTGAGCAAAATAACGATGGATTAAACCCAGATGTGGGACTGGGGGTGAATGTTCTGCCATTGTGCAACATTCCGTCCATCAATTGTTTTTTTTGCATTTGCAAGTGAACAACGTGCACACATTGAATGAGCATTGGAGAGCAAATGCTGTAAGCACCATGGGGTGAGATATGTTGAACGCATGTAGGTAAATTGAACCATTCATAACGGCAATGAATTCACCAATTGATGAGCCATGTATACCTCCCTCCATTCCTCTTCATTCAGCTCTCCCACCCAGTTCGACCACCTCTGCTGGCCCTCTCAAGACCATCAGGGGCATGGGTGATCAAAGAGCAGTAAATCACTGAGTTTGCCCCTTCTCCCAACTGCCCTAAGAAGTCATTTACCTCTAGAGGGCTCAATTTGGGTAGTGAGTCAATTGAGAGCTCGTGAGCCTGCCAGTTGTGGCATAGTTGGAGGTAACAAAAGAACTGCGAACTAGAAAGGGTATATCTAGTCTTTAGATGCTGAAACAAAACAATGCCACCCATGTAAACATCTCCCAGGTAGGAGATCCGTATACAGTCCCATGGGACAAAACCTTCCATAGTCGAAAGCTGACCAAGCCACGTCCCCACTATAGAGGAGTCATCCCAGTGAGGCTGTGATCCCAATCAGTGAGCTGAACAGCTGCCCTCCAACAGTAGAGAGCGACCTGCGCACAAGAGTGTAATGTGGTGGGCAGACGCGCTTCATACAAAAGACCCAGCAGACTGTCTATACCCAACAAATGAATTTCCAGACGATACACTGGATTGTCCCACCCCAGTGAACCAGTTGTTAACCTGCACCAAGTGAGCTAAAAGATAGTAAATATCCATCACACCCAGGCCACCATCAAACGGAGATCTGCGCAGTGAGTGAAAGGCCACCTTGTGCCTACCCACACAAAGTACGCAGTCCGAGAGTGGAAGCATGTGCAAAGGATGGATTAGGGATAGTTGCCCAGAGCATACACATAACACAGCAGGCATACCATTTTAAATGATCTGCAATACAGTAACTCATACAGTATGACCATGGGCGGATGGGATACAGCATAGTGATGTTTCTTTAGATAAATCAGAAAATTGTTATTGAGCATAATTAGCTAACAAACTGGAACCGCAGCACGGCACCTGCAAATGCCCCCCCACTTAAATTGGAATTCCATCTCCTAGGGAGAATCAGTAATTGATTTGAGATTGGGAAGCAATAGATGTAATAGATATACCCCTCTTATGGATGGAATTCTGTGCCACATTCAGAGAGCATCTATATTGACATGGGCTTCCACTATTTTTCAACCTGATTCTTACAGCAATCACAATACCTGGATGCATGTTTTAGGTACAGGGCTGCATTCATGTGTATCATATTTACCTACCATACTGCATTACGACAACTTTCATCTTATTACCTAACACTATGCACCACCAACTCGAACAACATATTCAACATACCACTCTTCACCGCCTATACAAAGGATAATTCATAGAACCCTGGGTTCAAGCTCGTTGATGTACACTCATATGCCTCACGTCATCACTTACAATAATCTTAACCCTATCCTCATTACAAAAATTGTGCTCACCTAACACCTGCATCTTTCTAGTGCTGGACTTGCAAGACTACATCATTTTCAACAAAGACTGATTAATTCAACCTGCAGCAGCTGACATTGACATCCACTAGTGTAATCCTACACACCACAACATGCCTCATCCAGGGTCTGAGGAAATTAGACCAAATCACCCTTGTCTTGATGGAAATCCATTGGCTCCCCTTGACGATGCTCGCTGGCTTCAAAACCAGCAACATAATTTAAATAGGCAATAATAAATTACTACCAGCAACACCACTTATCTTGCAGACAAGCTCACCATCTCTGGTGGTTCCTCGCACACCCACATCCAGGAAACCGTCAGACTGAAGACTAAAAATAAAAAAACAAGACAGCAGGCCTTTTCCATCTTTGCACCAGGTTCTGGAACAACATCCCTGCATCCATCAGCACAACCCCAACATTTTCCAATTTAGGAAACTCTTCTAAGAACACTACATCACAACACATTATCCATCCACTGCTCAGCTTCCTCTCCTATCAGTTGACGTTATGCGTAGCTTTAGCCATATACAACACTTCTGCCTTCTGGCTAGCTTTAGCCATATACAACACTTCTGCCTTCTGTCTAGGTTTGCCTACAGAATTTACCACGTCCACCTTACACACTGAGCATCGTGCCACTTTCTTCTGATCACTTCACAAAGTATCTCATTCCATTTCATTTCAAATCCACAAACAAGCAGTCAGCAGACAATTAAGAGTCTGAAGACCTCATCACTGATGCATTCACCAGCTTTACAAACATATCCAATGAAGACGTCAAACACCTAAGTGACAAATCCAGTAATATCTCGAGGATGAGCTCTTCAGCCTGATGGCCACAGAAGAATGTTGCACTTTACAGAAAAAATGAAGTAAAATAAAAAAAATCAGGAGAGGGAAGCGCATTGCTTATAAAATTTTATAGGCAAAAGAAAATTGCAATCTTTTTCTTTTTATGCAGAGTTTTATATAGCGCGAACTTGGCCCAATTTGGGTATAAGAGCGCTTTACATAGCACCACTTACGTTACATGAGGACACACATTCATTTTCGTTAGGCACAGTGTTGTGTTTACATGCGCGTGTATATGCTCGCGCATGCATCTGGTGTACCTCGTGCATTTATTGTTATTTGAATATGCCTGTCTCGCTACTCAGCACAGTGTATCATTTGAATATACCTGTCTCGCTACACAGCACTGTGTATTACTGTACATTCTATGTCATACAGTTATGGGGGAGTCAGTTACCGCTTACTCTTCTGAGCTTTCAGACATGTTCCAGGGAGTGCTTCTTTATTACCAATAAACTTACATTTATCATCATTTCATCTGTGATATTTGATTCTACACACAGGGAGGTTAAGTGATTTGCCCAGAATCACAGGATGTTTAACGTCGTTACCGAGACTCGAACCCAGATCGGAGGTCGAGCGCCCTAGCCTATTTCACAACACTGGGAACCTCTCTCAAATGGAAAAATATACTCTCTCCTGTTTCGAAGGCTTGCACCTCCTTCTTGGGTACAGCATGTATGTCTATATTCAATATTACGGGCAGGATGGTGTTCTCTTCCTCATCACACTATTAATACTATTCTGAAACGTTGCTATTCTCATACTGCACAAAGAGTTGGTACAGCAGTGACCCTCACAAAAATAAACCAAGAATGCTGCTTCACCCGACAAAAGTTTTCGTTAACTTTACAACCGAATCAGGACTGTACCTGATGTGCTAATTAAGCCAAATCCCACGCATTTTTGCAGGTTAAACTGTCCAAATGTGTAAAGGGAAAATACAGCATATTCAGAATTTTGCATCTCAGAACTGATGAAAACATGCATTACTGCAAAAATCAGTGCAAAGTATCATGCTGCTCCCGTTGTGTGCATATCGACCTGGAGCGCTGATACTTGCTTATCCCGCCTTCCTGCCGGGTTATAAAGTTTCCAAAATATATTACTTTAGTTTAAAATTCACCTTTAAAATCGTAAGTAAAATGCCAGCATACGATTCAGAAAGGTAGTTGGACATCGCAGAAGTATCAACATCTGTGCAGCTGTGCAGCTGATCTGCTCTTGTTCAAACACATAAAACATCGCGCCGTGAATATCTTCTCACAAATTAGTGCTTAAAATTCAAACCAATACTTTTAGGCGCGCTATACAATAGAATTCGAGGAGCCAGCTGTGTTATATTAACACGGTCTAACTCCATCTCTTTTCCTGCTGCCGCCGGTGGCTCCTTTTCATTAGTAGTTGTTCTGTTTTGTCCATGAATTTAATAAAGTGAACGAACACCATTGGGAAATCCCCTCTCAAGCAGAAAAATGTGCCTTGGTGACATGTTCCCATACCCTATTGTAGAAATATAGGACATAGACAATATCTGCATCCGGTAGGATGCTAGCACAGTTACCCAAAAGATGCAACACTGTTTCTCGAAAAAGCAGGCATCTGTTCACTGGTGGCGCATCCGCTCATTTTGGCGACAGGTCCAGTGAGGCGAGATTCCCAATTCGAAGCTGCACCAGCATTAATTTAAAATATAACAATGACTTTTTGCTAAGTAATTTTGGTACTGTTGTCGCTTGAGTTATTTTATTTGTGTTCAATTGATTTTTTTTAATAATAGCACAAAAATGCACTAGAGCAACATCGAATACAGTAGATAACGGATTTCTGGTGGCGTGAGGTTAAGCCACGATTTATATCTAAGTTTGTATGGTATTTTTGGGAGTTAAAAAGAAATTGTATATTTTTGAGGCAAGTTTGCCTCGAGTTAAGTTTCAAAAGGAAGGAGGGGAGGGCAGGTAGATGATTAGGGGATATTTTCTTTGACACCACTTGTAGTTTCAGAAAATTCTAATACTCAATATTGGGTACATTGAATGTACGTTGGATTACTGAAAAGGTTTTGGAATCTGACAGTGAGCCAAGATCATTGAGGAGGTGTGGCCCAGATTTCGTGTAAAGTGACCAGAAAACGGAGAATGAACGGATTTTAATGTATATCTTGTGCCAGGTCAGAGAGAAGCGGCTTGGATGTTTGTAATTTATACGCTATTCTGTTTTCTAGTATTTTCAAGGCTTATATAGTATGCAAGATACTGGATTGGCAGTGTGGACAGGTTCAAGACATCATATTTCATTTGGAGCCAGCAGGCTATGCGAGGATGCCTATGTTGGCGCATGGCAGCCAATTGGGTGCCGGCGCAGAGGAGACCAAAGGGATGCGTTATACCATTGTAGATATGACGCATCCCTGTGCTTCTGAATTAACGCAGCGCGTCGCAGCCAAATGGTGTGTGGCACCGCGCTGCATTAATTCATGGTAAATGAGGCCCTTGGTATTCAAGAAGTGTATTTTAATGTTTGCATTCTAGGAATATCAGGCTTGTGAAAAAACTGAATGAAATAAAGTGGGGTATTAGTGGACAAAAAAGTCAAGCCTCCACAGCTAATACGAAAGTAAGAGAAAAAGCGAACATAATGAGTCAACATGAAACCCTAACAAAAGGATAAAACTACCTAAACCCACTCACTAGATCCCATAGGAACCCACCCAATGAATGCAAAGAGTAAGGAAAACAATGGGGGAGCCAGCGCCAAACAGAAAAAGAGGGAAGTATGTTATTGTAGCGTCGTCCCCAGCCTGGTTACCCGCCAATGAGTACGTCAAACAGAGTGCTTAGGATAACACGTCTTTGTTCTTCTGTGTATGCGCTAGCTCAACATTCTAAACCTGCATTGGCTTCACTACACTTTAATGCTTACGTCCATAAGGACTCACAAGGGTTCTTGTGTTGAAAACTCACACAACACTACGTCTCCTCCTCTGTTAAATAAAAAAAAAACTCTACAAATATATATAATCAGAGTTCTTCAATGAGTCGTTGTGGTGCTTGGATCAAAGGACCCACCCAGGTCTTTGGAAACTCTGGACAGGAAGTAGAAATGTCTATGACTGGTGATGGAGAAACAGTAGCAGGAAGGAGTTCTTCACTTGTCCATTCAGACACCACCGTTTCTACAAAAACATCAGTGCCTGAAGAGTGATGAGCTGCACTTTGGAAATGTGAAAAAGAAGGCTTGTGTATTCGACTTCCCAGAATGTTGGGCAGTCACCATGTGTCCTTTGCTGGTCACAACATGGAATGGTTCTGCATCGAAAGGAGCATAAGTCTTTTCTTTTCAATGCTGATGAACAAGCGCCCGGTCTCTTCTAGTTTTCATGTTGATGCTTCGCTGCATAAGCAAACATTTTCTCTTACGATCCAAGGCTTTCATGTATGTTTCGTCCTTGGTATTTGATTTTCTGTTTTTTCAATTGAGGTAACTTCGTCGTCATGGTTCTCGTGAACATCAAGGTCTAGTTCAATGAATCAATATTAGCGACAAAAAAGTTCATCCTTATTAGGTTTATTCCAAAAGTTCTTGATTATGCATGATGTTATTCAACAAATATCCACATTTGTAATCCAAGGATAGATATATGAATTAAGGTGTGTTCGTTATCACACAACCCAATGCATTTCAGGCAAGGCCCATCGTCAGGGGATTACTCTACAACAAAAAACAAAAAGATACAGGCTATAATCACAATGTTACATTCTAACAATCAATATGACAGATGTACAGTATATGCAGTGAAAAAACTAAAGTGAAGTAGAAAAAAGTGTAACGTTAGAGAAAAAATGAATGAAAATGCATACGGAGTAGTGCTCCCTGACCCCAGTGAATCAATCGTAAACACGTGGATCCCCAATAGTAATAATGAAAGATTCCGTGTGTCGGGTGAAAAATGTTAACCAAAAGGCATGCAGGTGAAAACTTGTCTAGTGAGAGAGGTAGTGCTTGCCGAAATTTAAGAAAAATAGCCGCAATGGTGAAATGGATAGAAGGTCTCAAGGAAGGGTACTTACTCGTGCGATAACTACGCGTGGACTCCGCGGAGTTCCGTGTGAGTTGACAACCCGAGAAAGAGAGGTGGAGATAGAAATACCCCTGGTGAAATGAAGAGAGGACTGGAAAAGGTGTGGATTTAAACAGAGAAAAAGGACTGCAAGGCCTTCTAGGTCAAACCTCACAAGTGTAAGCGCCATGACATGCGGTGAAAAATAGCGTGATGTAAGGGGAAATGGTTAACAGAAACAAGTAAATATAAATATGAAAACTGCAGTGGCTGCATATAGGACTGAATTATAAGTAACAAAGGAATTCCATTCGGTCATTGAGCCCCAAGGGGACCATCGTGCTTAAGAATCGGATCCAAAAGTTCTCGCGTTTAAGTAGATTGTTCTTGTTATTCAAGGTGATAGAAACCTGCTCCAGTATTTGAAATTTTAGTTGAGCCACTGAAAGTCTATTTTCAAAAAAATGGGTAGCCACAGTAGATTTAGAATTCTCTGTACGAATGTTACTCTTATGTTCTAAGATCCTGGTGCGGATCTTCCGCTCAGTGTGACCAACATAACATTTTCCACATGGACATTTTAACACATATATAACGTTCTTGCTGTTGCATGTGGCATTGACTTTCAGTTTAATGGGATTACCTTTCATCGGATGGTTGATCACGTTACCCAGAATACAGTTATTGCAGTTGCTGTAGTTGTGACAAGGTCTCAGACCTGTGTAGGTAATGTTGGTTTTTTGTTCACTGGTTTGACTCAAGATTTCTTTAAGATTCTTGCCCCTGGTAAATGCAAAAATAGGGGGCTGTGTGAACAGGCCTTTAAAGTCCGGTTCCAATGTCAAGATAGACCAATGTTTACGGATGATTCTTTGGAATTGAGTGTATGCTCTAGAGTATTTGGAAACTACTACCATGCGGTCGGAGGGTGTTTTCTGTTTGGATTGTAACAGAGAGGCTCTGGTGCATTTGTCACTCCTCTGGATTGCCATGTCAAGAATGGGGGTAGGGTATCCGCGGGCTCGTAGACGTTCCAAAACTGTTCGGATCTGAATTTTGCTCTCCTCCGGTTTAGAGACTATTCTCTTGACTCGTAGTATTTGGGCATATGGTAGGTTGTTTTTTAATCCCGTGCGGTGGAAGCTCTGGTAGTGTAGAGTCGAGTTTCTGTCTGTGGGTTTTCGGAAAATTGTGGTTGACCAATCACCTAGTTCTCTGAGTATTTTAACGTCCAAATAATGGACGCAGGATGTGCTGTAATCCCAAGTAAATTGAATCCGTTGTGTGACTTGATTCCAGGTGTTAAGAAAAGTGTCAAGTGTTTCGGTGGTGCCAGCCCATAGAAGGAAAATGTCGTCAATGTAACGAAGGTATAACCGACCATTTTCTCTCCAGACTTCTTGGGATAGAATGTGAGTTTCTTCAAACATTCGCATGAAAATATTCGCGTAGCAAGGAGCAGCCGAATTTCCCATGGCTGTGCCGATAGTTGTAGGAACCATTTATCAAAGATGGTAAAGTAGCTGTGATACAATGTAAACATGGTGAGTTCAATTAGGAATACTTTGAGGTCTTCATCAAGATCAGATTGAGCCAATGTTCTTTTGATGGCTTCTATCCCTCCGTCATGAGGGATAGATGTGTACAGGGAACTGACATCCACTGTACACATGATCAAAGTGGAATCCCTTAGTAGGTTCATGACTGGTTCCAATTTCGACAGAAAATCTGTGGTGTCTTTGACGAAGGAATCTGCTGTTATAACAAACGGTTGTAGGTATTTGTCAAGGAATTTTCCAACGTTCTGGTGGATGCTGCATCTTGTCGACACTATGGGTCGAAAAGGCGGTCTAGTCGGGTGCTTGTGGAGTTTAGGTAACATATACATTACCGGAGGTCTAGGATGGAGAGGTGTGAGGTATCTCTTCGTCCTGTCATTAACCCTTTCGATGCTCATGACGAGCTCAGCTCGTCATGATGCACAGTTGAGCTGTGCTGATGAGGAGCTGAGCTCGTCATGACACCAGCAAAAGAGCAATTTTCAGCACAGGGGGGGAAAACGCCTAGCAGCCAAGGTGTTAATAGTGCCATTGTCAAAAGCCCTGTTAATGATGGTGATCAAATCGTTGGTATATTCTCGGGTGGGATCACCCGGGAGAACATCATAGGTGTTAGAATCCCCTAAGTGGGCTTTAACTTGTAGTTCATAAAATGAGGTATCCATGACTACGAGAGCACCTCCTTTGTCTGCATTTTGACAAATGATTTTAGGATTGTCCGCAATTTTTTGTAGGATGTTTCTCTCTTTTATGGAAAGGTTCCCGCGTTTGGCCGGTTGTAAGAAAGGAAGGTTCAATATTTCCTGTTTAACCAAGTTCTCAAAGGCATCGATGATTTTGTGGCTCTGAGGGGCCAAAAAGGTGCTTTGGGGTCGTAATCCTCTGAGCATGTCTTCATCCTGGGAAGTGACGGGGTTGATGTTTTGGAAGTAATGTCTCAAACGCATGTTGCGTATTAGTTTAAAAGTACTCACTTTGAATTCCAATGTATTTGTGCCAGTCGTAGGGACGAAAGATTGTCCTCTTTGTAGGATGTTGATTTGTTCCTCTGTCATCGTGGTGGAGGAAATATTAATGACAAGATTGTCATTGTTGGTCAGCGTCTTCCTTTGCTTTCTTGCCTTTTGCCGGTGGAGTCTTTTCTCTTTCCTCGGCGGGTTTTTCCTCCCCGGGATCTTTTTGTTGGTTGGTACCTGACTCTAAAAAAGGAACCGCAGGATCGGTTGAAGTGCTTGCAGTTAGGGCATCATTCTGTGGTCTAGTCAATGTGGTTCGTGCTCTTTGATCGTCATCAGAGGACGAAGTCTCATTAGCTGAAAAGGGATTGTATGGTTTGTTAGGACGTCGGCGGGCATACACCTCTGCCCAGGTGTACACCTCGCCGAGTTTATAGTCTATGGTGTCTCTTTTGAATTTTCTCAGTTTTCTCTCCTGAGTTTCACGTATATGTTTGTCAAGCTGTGTGTTGATGTCCTCTAGCATTTCCTTAAGTTCTTCTTCGGTCGGGGCATCGTCTAGTTCCTTCCTAACGTTGGTGATTTCTTGTGTAACTTTTGGAATAAACCTAATAAGGATGAACTTTTTCGTTGCTAATATTGATTCATTGAACTTTACCTTTTTTGGTCCCCTTTTCAAGTTGTGCGCAGGGGTGTTCTCTCCCTAGGCGGGAGAGCCACTTTCTATACTGTTCACTTCACACCGCGTCAGGGGCTGTGGCGTCTAGAAGGTTCCAGAGTTCGATGGCGTGTCTGTGGACGGAGCGGGTGTTCAGCAGGATGCACTTGAGGTGGGTGCTGCTGGTGTTCGACTTGGCGGGTGCTGGTGCGAGGCAGGTCCGGATGCAGGTGAATTTGCAGGCGTGGTAGCTGAAAGGTCCGTGGGTGCGTCGTGGAGTGGCTTGGTGGCATTCTGGGAGTCGGCCGGTGTTGAGTGCGATGAGGGTGGCGGCGGAGTACGACAGTCGGGTAGGTCGGGGTCTTCGTGGGCCAGGGGTCCTGGCGCTGGTCGCGATCCGGTCGCGGACGGGCGCAGACGGGCTTACCTTTGGCGCACAATCGGCGCGCCCGCTGCGCGTGACCGCTGCGCGTTCGCACGGTCGCCATTTAAGGCGAAGTGCGCGGGTGGGCGGAGCAGATGGGAGGCGGGAGCGGGGAGGGTACAGAAGAAAAAAGGGGCAGGGAAAGCGGCGGTGGCGGGATGGGAGAGCGGAGGGCGGCGAGGTAGGCGGACAAACAGGAAGGAAACGCACAACACAGGCACAACAATCCCAATAAAAAACAGGCACAAATGGGGGCAAAAACAGGGCAAAAAACACAAACCAGCAGCAGCTCAGGAGAACCGGCAGGCGATCACGGACTACGCCGGAGGGGGCGTGGTCAGCGGCAGCGAGGCAGAAGCGGCAGGGCAAAGGGGCACACGCAGCAGCTGGTGGCCGTGCGGCGCGGGGGTGTCCCACAAGTGGGTCACACTCACCTGCGTCGCACGGTCGCCATTTAAGGCCGAGTGCGCGGGTGGGCGGAGCAGCTGGGAGGCGGGAGCGGGGAGGGTACAGAAGAAAAAAGGGGCGGGGAAAGCGGCGGTGCCGGGAAGGGAGAGTAGAGGGCGGCGAGGTAGGCGGACAAACAGGAAGGAAACGCACAACACAGGCACAACAATCCCAATAAAAAACAGGCACAAATGGGGGCAAAAACAGGGCAAAAAACACAAACCAGCAGCAGTTCAGGAGAACCGGCAGGCGATCACGGACCACGCCGGAGGGGGCGTGGTCAGCGGCAGCGAGGCAGAAGCGGCAGGGCAAAGGGGCACACGCAGCAGCTGGTGGCCGTGCGGCGCGGGGGTGTCCCACAAGTGGGTATTAAGTTTATGTAAACTTCAGCCATTGTAGAATGGGGGCCAGGCCATTATAGGGGCACTAGTGAGAAGTAGTCTGCATAGTTCTGTTCTTTCCCTAAATGATGCACAATGGTGAAGTTGTACTCTTGCAGTCTCAGACCACAAATTTCTGTGCTTTTGGATTGCCAAAAATAGTCAGTGATGCTTGATGATCAGTCACAAGTATGAAGGACTTCCCATACAAGAACATGTGGGAATGTTCACAAGATCACACCACAGCTAAGCGTTCTTTTTCAGGTTAATAGTAAGCATGTTCAGTTTTAGAAATATTTTGGCTTGTATACTACACAATACTGTTTCACCTACTGCTCAGCCAGTGTGACTGTGGTGGTGGAATATTGGTGTGTGAGGTGGCTGCGGAATGTTGGTGAGTGAGAGTCAGTTGGAGGATGGGCTGAGAAGCAGGAAGGCTGCTCCTGGTGGGGCTCTACTTGATAACATCTATTCTAAATAAAAGAACCTACTTAATATACATGGACTAGGAGGCATTGGGCCATGGCATTGTAGGGGCACTAGTGAGAAGTAGTCTGCAGGGTTCTGTTCTTTCCCTGGATGATGCACAATGGTGTAGCTGTCCTCTTGCAGTCCCAGACCCCAATGTTCAGTGCTTTTGATTGCCAAAGATAGTCAATGATGCTTGATGATCAGTCACAAGTATGAAGGACATTCCATACAAGAATAGGTGGGTGTGTTCACAAGATTATACCACTGCTAAGCTTTCATTTTCAGTTTAATGATAAGCAAGTACAGTTTTGGACATACTTTGGCTTGTATACTCCATAATAGATCTTCCAGTATTTGGGTGTCCTCAATGCTGTGCAAGCATGGCACCCAAACTGTCAGGAATTGTGTCAACAACAACCTCAGTATGAAGCTTTAGATCAAAGTATGCCATTTCAGCAGAGTTCTCAATGTTGCACTTATAGTGGCAAAATCTCATATGTATCTAGAGCAAGTGCCAAAGAATGAACATAAAATGGAAAAATGTTGTGGGGGACTGGCAGTTGACAAAAACTGCACTTCAGCTGAATCTGGTGCTATGCCCCCATCAAACAAGATATGGCCAAAAATGTTAACTTTGTCTTATTGAACTCACATTTCTCTGCTTTCAAAGTTAAACCAGTGATAGCGTGGAAATCTCGTGGTAATCTCTCTTTGGAAAATAATGTAAATGTGGCACAATTCATCTTTAATTAGCATTATCTATTCTAAAAGTGATGAATCTTTGGCACCATATTTTGACCAAAAAAGCTCATTTTTTAACACAGGCAAGTAATCAAAGGCAAATAAATAATTTAGCCAATAAAGAGAGTTGTGAGTAGTTTTAAAGGGATTTATTTTCTAACTAAAGTTTAAGATGCTCTGACTATTCATTCATTAGTCAGGTATCAATAAGGTTTCAGAATTGCTAATAGAAAAATAAAGTTAGTGCAGAGCATATTATCCTTTGCATACAGTGTGTTCCAAACAGGTAAATATCCCTTTCTTAAGAAAATGTGGCACAAATTACATCAATAATAACTCATAAGGAATTCAAAATAAAGAAAGAGTGAGATTAGTAAGAAGCTCAATCACTAATTAATAATTGCAGAATCTCCCATAAAGAGAAATAAAGCATATAACAAATAAGCCTTGGCAAAGCCAGTTACTCAAATTTCCTAATTAGTGATGTCATATAAATGTGTGGAGTAACAAGCATCAGAATAAACAACTGATACTCATGTAGAAACGTATACCATAAAGGTGCAAAGATATTGTTTGAAGGTGTAGTTAACAACCCTAAAATTGAATCAGTATAACATTCTAGTTCAACAGTAATACCAGAGTCTGCTATTATAAAATAGTGACTTGAGATAAACAGGCTGAATACTAGGAGTAATAATGAGCAATTAGTATGAATGTAGAAACATGTATCAAGATGCTGCGAAGGCATTGATTGCAGGTGGAATTCACAACTCTGAAAATAAGTTAAATAGAGCAAAAGCCCATAATTATAGAACCAAGTGGAAGAGGAAGTGGGCGAGACAATCTAGAAAGAGCAAAAACAGTAATATAGAAAAGTAATAGAACATTCAAAAAAATAGCTGAGAGACAAAAGGTCATTTCAATTATGAAATCAAGGTATGGGATAAATAAATCTATAGTGTATAGCACCAGACTATTCACACACAAACATAAGACAATAAAGTCTAGGTAACTGACAACTAGCAACAAGTATTCAAACCATGCAACCAACAATTTAATAGCGTAGTGAGTCAGTTGAATTGTATAAAACTAACCTTGCCAAGGAATGAGGAAACGCCTTAAACAAGAGAAGACATACACCTTATTTTGACCTGCAGGTATCGGGGAGCAGAGCACTTTACATAGCACCAGTTGCGCTGCATGAAAACACATTATTTATTTTAGGCACATTACAGGAGAAACACAAATATATTCACGTCAACAGACAGAACTGCAGCAAGCATTCAATTTTACATTTCTAAGTTACTGAGGACAGATAATCAACATAAATAAATAGCCATATAGTAGAAATGAGTTAAAATATATAGTAGAAGACATTCAAATGTCCAAGGGTGGATAGGAATGATGATGAATCTGCTGGTTCACTGTAGATTCCGTCATTTCCACTGAGAATAATCTTGGATCTGGAAGGTCCTATAAAATGGAATAGAGTTGAAAGTTTATGTAGCTTTGTATGATAGGCTAATAAACCCTTGCTATATTGAACAGTCTCTCTTGAGAGTACTCTTGTGCAATGAAAATATTATATCCTTACTGTGTCACATTCACAAACTTTCTCTTATATGAGATAATTTCTTCAGCATATCTGAATTGCGGATGTGTAAAAATGAAGCACATTGATGGGGTAGATTTATGATTCTCATTAAGAGATTTTGTACCATAGGGGATACAATGAGCATGCTTAATTTCAAAAGGCCTGGAAAAAGTGATCCCAAATACAGTAGGTAGTCAATATTCCAAAATCTCAAATCAAGAGTAGGCCGAATCCTCTGACCTGTCCAGACAACCAAAAATTCAAAGATTCCCTTTCTAATTACGATTCTCAGTCTCCATGACCTACCTTGATAGAAAAGCTATTTTGGTGTAAGCAGCATCAGAGGATTTTTCCAGAGATGAACAGCTGTCCTCAGCTCTACCAATGCCATTCTCAGCTTCAAGAGTGGAGAAGTGTGGCTCAATGGTTAGAGCGGCAGACCCTGATGCAGAGGTATAGCCTGGGACCAGGGTTCAATTCCCCGCCTCGGCGGGTCTTGGGCTCAAAAATTCCACAGACCTGATAATTCTCGCCTCGGTGCCTATTCCAATCATGGAGTCCCACTCTGCAACTATGGGCAATAGCTTGCTTAATCTCCACAACGGCCCCCACAACGCTAAGGATGCCTGGGGTGCACAGGAGTGGACGCCTCACAGGGAAAGCCAGGATGGGTTCCACAGCGGTATTCGTACAAGCGCCTTGAGACCCTTGAGGGTGAGTAGTGCGCTATACAAGTATCAATTTACATTTACGAGAGTTCTGGATGTGAGGACTTTGATGTCTTTCCTGATTCTTCGGATATCATTCGTCATCATATCTGTGTTGGTTTTAGTGCTTTGAGCCAAATCTTGCAGAGCAGTAGGTCTCTGTAGGACAAGACCTAATGACACAGTTTGATCTGTCTTGAGTTTGACTGGTGAGTCAGGAACATGTGGAACAGTTTTAGTTCTTTTTGTCCCGGGTTTTGGATGTTTTGAGTATTTATTGTCAGCCATGAACACAGCGAGTGATTTACAGGAAAACCTTTGCTGCAATGGCAAAAATATTAAAAGGTGTAAACTGGGAGAGAGTATTAGGAGGACTACGGTGATAAGACAAGCACCTGGGAAAGGAATCACTGGTGCAGATGCAGAAACACATGCACCTTCTAATTATAATAGGCAAATGCAAGGTAGTGAGCTCAAATGTGCTTTTAAGCTCCTTAATGAAGTGTTGCTGAAACAAATGCATGGTGAGTGATTGCTTGCTATAGATCATAATGACCCATTAAACAACACCGCCGAGACTACTGCCACTGATGGTTCTTTGATCTGGGGGAGGGGGCAGTCTTTTGGCAGTCCCACCACCACACTTGTACTAGAGCAGACGGGTGCGGATGGTTGGACCCCCACCGCAGGTATGGCGATTTGTAATATGGGCCTTAGTCTATTTACCTAGATGAAGGTTGTGGTAAGGCGCTGATGTTTGTGGGAACAGATAAATCTTTTTTTGAGGATGTTTAAAGAGTTTTGAGGGTAGGGGGTCTAGCAGGGAGGACTAAAGGTTAGTTATAGTGGTATTTATGGGTATTTTTATAAGTTTTGGGTCTTTCTACACTGCAGGAAGGAACGTACCGGGTGTTGCTGCCCTTGAAATCGCCACATCGCCATATTGCCGAACTGCCCGTGTTAGCCAGCTGGCCTCCCCGTATCCCAGGAGGGATTGACCGCCCCGCCGCAAGGTAACAACTAAAAGCACCCGCTTCGCGGGTGCCGCTGCGCGGCGCGAGGCGTGGGGTTGAGGCCGGCTGACTGGGAACAGCTGCGGTAGGAGGAGGAGGAAACATCGGATCTAGCAGAGGGCGCGAGCTGCAGGGACTCCCAAGACCAGGAGTCCCTGCGTTGCACAGGTGTGCACGGCCGCGCCCCCACCAAGACACGCCCCCCGGCTGACCAGCTCTACAAAGAAGGACGCTTTTCAGCATTAAGCGGGAACCCTTGCAGGAAGGAACGTACCGGGTGTTGCTGCCCTTGAAATCGCCACATCGCCATATTGCCGAACTGCCCGTGTTAGCCAGCTGGCCTCCCCGTATCCCAGGAGGGATTGACCGCCCCGCCGCAAGGTAACAACTTGCAGCACCCGCTTCGCGGTGCCGCTGCGCGGCGGGAGGCGTGGGGTTGAGGCCGGCTGACTGGGAACAGCTGCGGTAGGAGGAGGAGGAAACATCGGATCTAGCAGAGGGCGCGAGCTGCAGGGACTCCCAAGACCAGGAGTCCCTGCGTTGCACAGGTGTGCACGGCCGCCCCCCACCAAGACATGCCCCCCGGCTGACCAGCTCTACAAAGAAGGACGCTTTTCAGCATTAAGCGGGAACCCTTGCAGGAAGGAACGTACCGGGTGTTGCTGCCCTTGAAATCGCCACATCGCCATATTGCCGAACTGCCTGTGTTAGCCAGCTGGCCTCCCCGTATCCCAGGAGGGATTGACCGCCCCGCTGCAAGGTAACAACTTGCAGCACCTGCTTCGCGGGTGCCGCTGCGCGGCGCGAGGCGTGGGGTTGAGGCCGGCTGACTGGGAACAGCTGCGGTAGGAGGAGGAGGAAACATCGGATCTAGCAGAGGGCGCAAGCTGCAGGGACTCCCAAGACCAGGAGTCCCTGCGTTGCACAGGTGTGCACGGCCGCGCCCCCACCAAGACACGCCCCCTGGCTGACCAGCTCTACAAAGAAGGACGCTTTTCAGCATTAAGCGGGAACCCTTGCAGGAAGGAACGTACCGGGTGTTGCTGCCCTTGAAATCGCCACATCGCCATATTGCCGAACTGCCCGTGTTAGCCAGCTGGCCTCCCCGTATCCCAGGAGGGATTGACCGCCCCGCCGCAAGGTAACAACTTGCAGCACCCGCTTCGCGGGTGCCGCTGCGCGGCGCGAGGCGTGGGGTTGAGGCCGGCTGACTGGGAACAGCTGCGGTAGGAGGAGGAGGAAACATCGGATCTAGCAGAGGGCGCGAGCTGCAGGGACTCCCAAGACCAGGAGTCCCTGCGTTGCACAGGTGTGCACGGCCGCCCCCCACCAAGACATGCCCCCCGGCTGACCAGCTCTACAAAGAAGGACGCTTTTCAGCATTAAGCGGGAACCCTTGCAGGAAGGAACGTACCGGGTGTTGCTGCCCTTGAAATCGCCACATCGCCATATTGCCGAGCTGCCTGTGTTAGCCAGCTGGCCTCCCCGTATCCCAGGAGGGATTGACCGCCCCGCTGCAAGGTAACAACTTGCAGCACCCGCTTCGCGGGTGCCGCTGCGCGGCGCGAGGCGTGGGGTTGAGGCCGGCTGACTGGGAACAGCTGCGCTAGGAGGAGGAGGAAACATCGGATCTAGCAGAGGGGGCGAGCTGCAGGGACTCCCAAGACCAGGAGTCCCTGCGTTGCACAGGTGTGCACCGCCGCGCCCCCACCAAGTCACGCCCCCCGGCTGACCAGCTCTACAAAGAAGGACGCTTTTCAGCATTAAGCGGGAACCCTTGCAGGAAGGAACGTACCGGGTGTTGCTGCCCTTGAAATCGCCACATCGCCATATTGCCGAACTGCCCGTGTTAGCCAGCTGGCCTCCCCGTATCCCAGAAGGGATTGACCGCCCCGCCGCAAGGTAACAACTTGCAGCACCCGCTTCGCGGGTGCCGCTGCGCGGCGCGAGGCGTGGGGTTGAGGCCGGCTGACTGGGAACAGCTGCGGTAGGAGGAGGAGGAAACATCGGATCTAGCAGAGGGCGCAAGCTGCAGGGACTCCCAAGACCAGGAGTCCCTGCGTTGCACAGGTGTGCACAGCCACGCCCCCACCAAGATACGCCCCCCGGCCGCAACGCTTGGCTTAACTACAACAGGGAGGCGCGTAGCGGGATGCGAGCGGGACGCCGAGCGAAGCCCGGGCAAAGGGCGGGCCCTCTGTGGCCCTCAGAGGCCAGAAGAGGCCGGGCTGGGCCACCCCCCTAAAGTCGCATACCGCATCTTGTATATTGGGCTGTCATCCGGACTCACTTGTAATAGACAAATCCACTCACGCACTCGGCGTTGCAGACCATGAGGAAGACCGCCAAGAAGCCCAAGATGCCTACTCTAAGATCAAGCACAAAAGCCAAAACGGACCCGCCCCCGCCTTACCAACTTTAACCGCCATCGACAAAATGCTCAAACAAACCATAGGGGCGGTATCTAATGCCATCGCAAATACAGAAAGAAGAATGTCCCTACCACCTGTGACAATCATTCAGGAAACCCAGGAATCCCTTATCAACTTATCTGAGGCCTCCCGAGAGCGAGAGCTGGATACTAGCCTGCCCCTCTCTGCCTCTTCTTTCGTTGACCTACCTTGTGCCCAGGCGCCTGCTGAAACTAGTAGCGAGAGATCTGGCGCACAAACAAATAACTATAATAATAACTCTTATAGTACAGAGAAAATCTTGCACAAGGAAGGCCCCAAACGCAGGGGCAAAAAGGATCATCAAAAACCAGAAACCACAATCTGGTAACGCCCATAAACCCATCTACACCGGGAATACCCTGTTGGATCACCAATATGGTGGCTGACCTCTAAACGGACCTTGAGCATTCCATCAATGCGCTGCTAAAACCCCTCATAGCCAAAATAGACAGATTGACATCACTCGTAAATAGCAGGGGGATTGGCTCAAAAACCCAGCTAGCGCAAGAAGGCGGCCCAACAAAACAGAATGATGTCACATCCAAAAGCCTAACTAAAGATAAGGCCTCTACAATTCCCGTCGCGGTGGCGAAGACCTCCAACAGAGTCACCCAAAAAAGTATCAAAGACACGCAAAAGGCTGCTCCCACACCGAGCACAGGTAAAAGCAACAAACAAATAATCACTGAAAATAATAAATTACCCCCGGGACCCTCCCAAACATTGGAAGGAAACAATGTTCAAACACCTAAAGCGAACCTAAAGATCAACCTGACTCCCCCTACAACAACTACCAAAGAAAATATAACAGCTACTCGCTTCAGGACAATTAATCTACCGCCTGAAGCACTGCCCTTTGTAGTTGTTTTAACAGGAGTCCCACCTTTAAGGGAGGGCCAACGGGAAACACAAGTAGAACTGAAAAACAAGTGTGCACAGTGGCTACAAATACATAGACCCTTGCCCCCTAATATTTATGGAGAAATTCTATCTGTAAGAAGGGGGGAGTGGATTGGCAAAGGCACCAAGACCATAGCAGGGGACATAATCACGGTAAACTTCAGAGATATGGCAGCAGTCAATTTTATCTGTAATGCCCCCCCCGAGCTATACTCGCTCACAAATTCACCCGGTTCATCTATCTTACTTTTACCCCTTTGCATTTCAAAGACCCAGGCAGAGCAATAGACCACCACCGACTAGTATACCCCCCATGGGCCCTCAATATGGTCCACCCCAATGGCAAAGACCAAACTTTATCATGCCAAATTATGACTCCGCCCTAATGCAGTATGCATATTGGAATAGGTTCAGCACACTTGAAGGGGTTGATTGACATGGACGGAATAATCAATCCCCTAAGATCGCAAGGAGGAAGGAGGCAAGCCCAACATCAAAAGGATGGAGAAAGGGGGTAGGCAACGGACCAGAACTTGTGCCCGGTAAAGGAGGCAGTATCAAACCACCAAACACAAGTCAGGGAAAAGGAGAGTAGACAAATCCCCCAAAACATAGGACAACCAACAAACAGAGTAGACCAGTTGCCCACAGCAGATTAGCTGCTACCAGTAGTATACATCCCGTCCTTGTCACCTCAACGGAAGCGGGAAAACACTCAATGCTCCCATCAGGAGACACGAAAGGAACCCCAAAGGAAATGACCCAAGTAAAATTATTAGTTGTATCTTGGAATATTGCAGGACTAGCGGCCAAATTTGAATCGCAGGAATGGCTCAGCTACATAAATAAATTCCATATCATATGCCTGCAAGAAACCTGGGCTACCGAACTAAACGATTACAGTTTGGAAGGTTATAAAAGTTTCTTCGTTCCAGCTAAAAAAGTAACCTCCGGGAGAGCCAGTGGGGGACTCGCTATATACGTCAACTTAGACATTAAGGGCACCTGGTCCGACATCAAATGGGCCTCACATGATCTTCAAGCATTAAGGTTCACCTCACCAAGATTAACCTTTTTCCTAGTTAACTGGTATAATGCTTCTGCAACAACGGAGAAGGGAATAGCTGTAAAGGAACTGGATGAATGTTTAAGAAATTTGAACCTTTTAAATAAGACACCAAACGTCCCAAGTTAAATATTAATGGGAGATTTTAACTGCCATCTATGTGATAGATTAAAACCCTTCAACAAAGACTGGTCAAGATGCACTTTAATGAAAGGCCCACATTTTGTACATTCAAGAGAGGGATGGGACTTAGAGAGACTAACGAAAAGGCATAACTTAACCCAAACCTTAGACCTTGTGGCACTGGGAGAAAAAGGAGAACTGACCCCAACATACAAAGGAAGAGGTTGCCACTCCTATATTGATTTTATTCTAGTCTCCCCATTCTAAAAAGAAATATCAGTAACACTACAGTCGAGGCCAGCAGTTTTAGTGATCATAACCCGGTCATTATCACAATCGAAGGTTTTGATTTTAACTCGTGCCCAAAGAGATCTGACATCATGGAAAAAGCAGTGGACCAGGGAAGAAGAATTAAATGGGCCAAAATCGATGGGGATAGATTTTACAAAACATTATTAACAGAGGCCTCAGCTGCAATAGATAACTGTCTGGACCCAAGTGTGTGTGGTGCTCGGGTGGTCAGGGCATTCGAAGAAATCGCGCACCACGTAAATATCTCTTTAAAGACCACTGGGTCTAACAAAACGTATTCAAACCCTCGCTGGTTTGATTCGAATTGCACCAGGGCGCTTAAAAAATTGAAGGATAGTCTCCACTCCAAACCAAGGGACAAGATCATGGTGGCACAGAACAGAGCTGAATATAAAAAAGCTCTGAAGAAACGTAAGCAAAGCCTACAAAATCAGGCCTGGGAAGATTTAAGGGATGCAGCCGAAAGGAAAGACTCTGCAAGCTTCTGGAAAGTGATTAATTCCCCATGTTTCCAGGACCAAGGGGCACCAAAAATTATGAACATCATCTTGCCGGAACAATGGCAGACCCACTTCCTGAGGCTATATAACCACCCAAGTCACCTAACCCTGGAGGATGCACCTAGGGATCATCAGCCGGCCAAGTTGGACTTCTCCCTGAAAGAAGTTGAAATGGGAATAACTGGGCTCAGCAAAAACAAAGCCCCGGGCCCGGACGGTATTCCACCAGACCTATACCTAAGTAGACCCGATCTGTGGGCACCATTGCTCACCAGGGTACTAAACGAGGCAGTGGTGGCAGGACTGCCTCAGTCCTGGTCAACGGCGACCATAGTTCCAATCTACAAGAAAGGGAACCATGATGACCCCCAATGCTACCGACCCATCTCGCTCATAGATGTGACAGCAAAGGTACTAGGGCGAGTCATCCTACAGCGACTGCAAGACTGGGCCGAGGAGCATCAAGTCCTCTCGGAAACGCAATACGGCTTCAGGAAAGGTAGATCTACCACCGATCAATGCCTAAACTTATACCTCCTGGTAGCCAAATATACCATCGCCGGGAAGGGGTCCATTCATATGGGGTTCATGGACTTTTCAGCGGCTTTTGACCGTGTAAACAGGAGCAAGTTTTGGGCCATGTTATTAGAATTGGGGGTGGACCAACCGCTAGTAGACACCCTGCAAAATCTCCACCGGAACACGACTGCAAGTGTGAGGTACAACCATGAGGGTAATAAGACCGACCCCTTCACTTGCTCGAGTGGAGTAAGGCAGGGATGTATCCTCGCGCCCTTCCTTTTTTCCATTTATATCAACTCGCTGGAAAAGGACCTCCTTAAACTCAAGGTGGATTCACCTCAAATCGGTCATCGTGCGGTACCTGTACTACTCTACGCCGATGAAGCGGTTTTGCTTGCCAGAACCCCCCTAGGTCTGCAAAAACTGATTGATGGGTTCGTCATGTTCATGGACAAATTGGACCTGGCCACCAACCTGGAAAAATCTTACATCATGTCATCAGGGCAACCAACAAAAGGATCTTTTTCCTATCACATCGGGCCACATAAAATAGAACAGGTCAAGACCTTTTCATACCTAGGGGTATTATTTGACCATCACCTCACTTTTAAACCCCTGGTAGAATAGCATTCTATGAAACTGGCAGCCTCAGTAGATTACAAATTGAATTCTACACTGTTTTGGTAATGCATCGTTAAGTTATGTTACATTGAATTATGTTATATTTTGATGGTTAAGTGTGATTTACATGTATTATCTCTGAACTTGTCCTATGGGCATTCAGAGTTACCTTTTTTTTTATTTATGTCAGAAATTGGATTGTTGTCTGACTAGGGTGTGAGCTATGGTCATGCAACAGCTACAATCCCTTGCACCACAAAATGTCACTAAATTATCCTTTGCTTAACTCTGGGTAGGTTGGCACAAAAAGCAGTTAGGCTCAAATTAAAGCAGTGGCAACAAATGATGCCTGGGCTGTTTCCACGGGGAGCTAGGTCGAGACTGATTTGTATAAGGCTGGGATTGAACTGGAATGGCATGGTGAGAAAAAACACTGGATTGAGGCCCAGATTTCTTTGCTGGGGGAATGTTTGACATTGTTCAGCATTCTGTCCACCAATTGTTCTTTTTGCATTTGTCACCTCGAGTGGGATTGGTTTGCCCAGATGTGGCTCCTGAGCTCTCCTTCCCACTGGAGGCAATCTAGCATGGCTGATAAGAGGTGATACCTCAAAATTGGTCCAAGGATGCTTGTTTCTTCTCCAGGGAATGTGACTAGGGGTGAATGTTTGATTAATTCAGCATTCCATCTATCATCTGTTCTTTTTGCAACTTTCTAAAAGTGGTATGTTGAAAATTGTAATGAAAATTCTGACTTTAACATTAAAGAATTACAACCTGTTAAATGTCATAAGGAATCCCGGATGTTATCCATAGGAGCTGTATGCCTCACAGCACTGAGAAACAAATGTAGAATTTCTTCACTGCCAGGACCTGTAAAACTTAAAAGTACATCTCCTACATTTTAATTACACTGCACTCTGTACTATGGGCCACCTAGGGCCTACCTTAGGGATGACTAATATGTAATAAAAGGGCAGTGTAAATGGCAAGTCGACATCAATCAATCAGCAAGGGTTTATATGATGTGGCTACTCACCCGTAAGGGTCTCAAGCCGCTGGCAGTTTAAACTGCTAATTTTGTGGATTGCACAATAAGTGCTGTATGCCCCCTGGTAGTATTTAATGTACAGGTCTACAAGGGACATATAAGTACATTATTTAAAGCAAATTAGGTATATGTCAATAAAACCATATTAGGGGAGTGAGCACAAGCACTATTGAACTGGTTAGCAGTTCTAAGGCCAACAAAAACAAATTTCAGCGGAAATTGGAAGCAGGCAACATGTTTGGGGGAATAGCACCCTAAGGCTAGTTCACACGAAGCCAATGCTTTTTGCATGAATTTCCTTTTTGGGAATTTCCTGAAGCGTTTCTTTTTTTTTTACACTTTTTAGGTTTTTTAATGGTTTCCAGATATTTTGGATTGCTTTGAGGGATTTATATTGTATTCACTTTATTTTTAAATGTTGGCCTTTTTGGACAATATTTTTCATCTTTTTGGTGGAATATTATTTTTGAATACTCGGATCCAGAGGAAGATCTGCAGATACAGAAACATAAGCCCTATTTATTTAATTTATTTTGTGTGAAAATGTTATATTTTATTACAGGCTCCCACCCTGCCATTGCAAACACCAATGTCCTTACAATTTTAGTGCCCCAGGGAGGTGGTGGTCCCTGGGGCATGTGGGGGGGGCTCAAGTCCCCCCCCACAAAGGAGTCTATATTTTTTTTAAAAGCCCCAGGGTGTGGCGGTTTCCGGGGCTTGAGGGGGGCCTTAGAGGCCCGCCACAGATTAAAAAAGAAGCCCCAGGTCCCCAGGGCTGTGGGCAGCCGTGTGCCCCCACAAATATTTTTGAACAGCATCAGGGTTGGCGGTACCCGGGGCAGTGTGGGGGGATTGGGGGCCCCCACACATTTTTTTTGCCCCCAGGACCTGGCCTTCACAGGGGGGTTGGGGGGGGGGGGGGGTTATTTAAACAAAGCGCGGGAGACCAAGCTTTTTTTTTTTGCGTCGAGATCCGTGCACCCAGCGCGCATCCCACAATTCTTTTTTTTATGGTTTTTTGGCCCCTGGGGGCCTTGTGGGACCCCCTGAGCAGGCCTAGGGGGTAGGGTGTTTATACCCTTCCCCCTTTTCTTTATTTTCACGTTTGTTTTACTGATTTTTTGTGCCTCCATTCTACCGAGGCACAAGATGGCTGCCAACATTTCCTCGTTTGGAGTGTTGACAGCCAATTAGCATGAAGCTCGTGATCGGGAGGATGCGTGGAACCTGCGCGCCTCTATATATCGATATAATTTTGATTTTCTCTGCATCTACTGAACGGATTTACACTATTGAACAAACAGAGTTCTTTCTGAACCAAGGGCTACCTTTTTGTCAAATTTGGTGTAATTCGTTCAGCAGTTCAGGCTGTAGCCGCGCCTAAATTTTTCTATGGGAAATTGCATGGGGAAAACACATTTTGGGACCCCTTTTTTTCAAGATAGGAGCATACCAGAGCACCCCACAAGTTTTGAAAATTTCGTGAAGATTTGTCAATCGGCTCCAAAGTTATTGGGAATAGAATGTTGCAATTTTCCTATGGTAGCTAGGTCCTAACTATAACTACCTACTGGCGACGCCAGTAGGTAATATGGTGCGGACACTCGTCTGTTTCACTATGTCTTGATCCTTACACTAATAAAGAACTGCGAAACCACACTTTGGATTTGGTGGAGATTCTTTCTGTGGCCGTACCCTCAGTGCAGTGGGTGGGGCAGGACTATGGCTTTGCACACATATATATATATATATTCACTGAAAGAAACATAGGTTTCAGAGACATTATAGTTAGAAATTAGAATTTAAAAAAAACCTTAGAAATTCACAGAAAAAAACATAGGTTTCAGGGGTGTTATAGTTAGCTGGACATTTCACTTGTACAAAAGCAGAAAAATTACTCTGTTATATAGTTAGTTCTGCTAACTATAACTTGCGCATCCGCAATGCGCTGCTGATTATGTCACATAATGTGAATTTCTAAGGTTTTTTTAAATGCTAATTTCTAACTAAAACATCTCTGAAACCCATGGTTTTTTCAGTGAATTTCAAAGCTTTTTTAAATGCTAATTTTTAAGTATAATAGTATTTATACATATGTTTTGTATTGAGTTTCAACAGTTTTTTAACTGTTTGTTTATAAATATTTTTTTCATTTAACAACATTGTATATTTTTCTGAAAATTGCAATAAAACATTTTTACAAATAAAACTGAAATATTGTTTCTTTTTTATTTTATTTTTTTTATTTTTATTTATTTATATTATTTTCTTTTTTTTTAAATGTTTTCCAATTTCTTTTCGGAGTCGCGTACCCAAAGCGTACACATCACTGTGGGTGCGGGGATTCTAGCTGCCATTTTAGAAAATTCATGAAGGATCCGCGCACGGTGTGCATCGGCTGCGTGTTTTTCAGTTACATTATATACATTTAATATTATGCGATGTGCCCGATTGGTATGCGTCCAGTCCGCGACTCCTGCTCCTGTGCATTTGCAACACAAGCGCATTACAGTACGCGACGCTTGCCCGGTGGCAGGTCCAGCGTGACGTCATATACGTGCTGGGGCGCGCTGGGTGCACGACTCTTGCAAAAAAATGTTACGTTCTAAAGTGATATGTATGTGTCTTTAATATACATATTAGGGCAAGAGATTATCTAAGATATTCATAAAAATAAAATATTTGTACTTATAATAAACGTATATTATTTTTAAATGTATGTTCGCAAAATCGCGTTGGGTGCGTGCTTCGTGAGCGCAGAGTGCGCTGATCCCATGTGACCACAAAAAAATATTTCATGGTTCAGAACATTTCCCACTGTAAGTATTGAAGGACCCCACCCATTTTAATCATTCTTGTTGGAGCATCTTTAGAGAGACATCTCTTTTCCTACAAGAACCTTTTTTGCTTGTTTTGTTTAGTGTTTTTCAAAAAATATCAAAGAAAATGGCATCTGGACAGAAGCAGCAGCAGGAGAAAGTATCTTCTGGAGAAGAATTCTTGCAGGAGGCACCTCGTCCACAGAGGCCGGAATCTGTCGTGTGGAAATTCTTCACTTTTCCACCTGGAGAGAAGAAAGTAAATGCAAGAAAGGTGACATGCAAAATTTGTGGCTGAGTCCTGCAAAGAGGCAGTTAAAAAAAATACTCTTGTGGCACTGTTTCTATGTACAAGCATCTCCGGACCACACATCCTCTCAATCTTGCTCGGGAGGGAATGAGGCAAGCTGCTTTGAACCCCTCACCAGCTGTGGAAAGTACGTCTGGAGCGTCCTCAGGAACACTTGAAATGGACATTAGGCCAGAATTCGCCTATCTTGAGCAACACTGCGTGAAGTGTGAGAAAAATATGCTTTGGTGAGCAGTCGGTGGATGCAGTTGGTGCTGCGCATCGCAACCATCATTGTTAATTTTTTTTTGTTGGTTTTTGGTATGATAATGAATTCCAATTTTGAAAAAACACAAAAAAATACAAAATTGTTCAAAAAAATACAAAAGAAAAAAGAAGAAAAAAAAAGTTCTTATCAGAACTATCTTATCTGGTTAAAGAAAGAACTATAGTTGCAAGGTAATGTGTCAAAGTTTGGTTGAATATATGTATACAGCATGATTGACTGAAATAATGAATTAGTAGTGTATGGTGCATTTATAGGTCAAGATTCATGAGGAAGTACTACAGCAAGACACTGCAAGCTCTTTAGCTGCACTGCACTGTGGCACTTCCCAAGAACACCGATGTGACATGTGTAAATGAATATGTTGCAGCTCTGTGCTTCCCTCTGCACTGCTGCACAAACTGCAGCCATGCGGTGACACAGGCACCCTTGCACCATGGTGCAAGGTTGTCTGTGTAATGCGGAGACTGTTTTTGTGCTGGAAGTGACACCTTCCTGCAAAAAAACAATCCCCCCCCCCTCTCTTGTCCCTGCTTTCCCCCCTCTAGTGCTGTCCTGATCCTAGCGCTGGGATGCTTCCGGGTTACTAAGCGCTTTACAAAACCCTAATAATAATAATAATAATAATAACAATCAGTAAAGGCATTTTCCTCCTTCAATGTATGCTGTGGAATGCAGCATGCATTGAAAGAGGAAAAAATGAGGAGAAATGAAAACAACTTTCCTCGTTGTGCCTTGCTATACCAACTCTAGGATGGCGCAGCATTCACACACATCTCCAGATTTACGATTTCTCATAAATCTGGAGATGTGTCTTGTCCTATGGGTGTTCCTTGAAAACACTCACAGCAACACCTATGGAACGCTCTTAAATGCAAAGTTCTGTGTATGAAGGGGTTGTATTTACAAGGAGAGGAAAAATCACGCAGGGTGGCTTTTCCTCTCCTTGTAAATATGAAGCAGTGCCTGGCGCCATCACTACGTTACAAAAAGTGACGTACTGGTAGCGCAGGGTGCTTTTGAATATGCCCCATAAGTGCTTAGGTATTGGCAGACTGATGCAATAAGAACATAGTGCTGGATGGGTGATTGAAGAATTGCAAGAGACTGACAGGTGGTATCTTAAGCTGCATAGATACTACTTCAGTATTTAATGCAGTGGACCAATAGTATATATCTGCTTAGAGATTTGTAGGGATTATGCACAGAATATTTTATGTGTACTTGTGTTGGTGCCTAGGACATTTTATAAGAATACCACTAGTAACTGGAATGATGACAGTGCTGCAAATAGAGTGAACACTTAATTTATAAGTGCTCGTGTATTGGTGGAGTGATAGGATAAGTAGATAGTGGTAGATAAGTGATTAAAGAAGTGCATGGGAAAGTCTTTACAATTATTACACTGCATGAATACTAACTGGGCATTTAGAAAAGTGTATCAATAATATGTAGCTAGTTAGAGTTAGAGGTCTGCTTGGATAGTGCACAAAATATTATAGCTGTACTTGTGTTAGTAGCTAGGCCATTCCATAAGTTCCTGACTAGTAACTTGAATAATTAAAGTTTTACAAACAGTCTATAGTGGATTTATAAGTGCTTAGTTATTGGTGGAGTAATAGGATAAGTGGATAGTGCTGGGTGGGTGATTGAAGAAATGCATGGGACAGACAGGAGGATTACTACACTGCAAAGGTACTAACTGGGTATTTAGAAGAGCATTTCAATACTTTGTAGCTGGTTAGAGGTGTGCATGCATGGTGTACACGCTCGGAAGAGGTCGCTCCCCACGCTCCCAAGGCTCCGTGGCATCGTAGCGCTTGAAGCTGCTCCCAAGGCACTGTGACATCGTAGCGCCTCAATCTGCTGACGAGGCTCCGTGGTATTGTAGCGCTCTCAGGATAATTTAAAGCACTGCTCGCTCTGCTGCCTTTGTCTGTACCTGTAGCGCTATCTCAGTGTGATTGTGCGCCATTGCCTGCTTTGTAACTGTAGCGCTCGCATTGCTCTGCTCGCATTAATTTAATTTTTGAAGTAATCTTTGCCCGATTGTGCATCTGCCCATACAGTCAGCTTAGTTTGTGCCCCAGTCTCGCCCTGTTTCGCTTTCTTTTTGTTGCTGCCATTTTGTTGTTGTTGTTGCCTCACAGCCCGTCTCTCCACACTGCTACCGCCTCCCAGCTGCTCCTCCCACGCTCCACCCCCCTCCACCATCCACTTATGACAGATGCTTTTGCGCGCAGCGTTCATGCGCAGCGATCGCGCCCCATGCGCGCTGAAGGTGCGCCAAAGGTAAGCCCGTCTACGCCCGTCCGTGCCTGGACCGCGCCCAGCGCCAGACCCCCTGGTCCTCGCAAAACCCACTCCTCCCGCATAACGTATGACGCCGCTACCCTCTTTGCCCTTAACCCCAGACGCACACCACAATGCTGCGAAGCTGCCCCAGGACACACCCATGGTCCATTCGCCTGCCACTCCTGCAAGTTCGCCTGCACCAGGACCCACACCAAATCCACTACCTCCAAACACAGATCCAACTCCATCCACCTGAAGTGCATCCTGCTGAACACCCGCTCGGTCCACAGACACGCCACTGAACTCTGTGACCTACTCGACACTGCATCGCCAAACGTCGCCTTCCTTACAGAAACCTGGATGAACGCTTCATCAGCGCCCGACTTCGCCACAGCCATCCCGGACGCTTACAAGATCATCCGAAAAGACCGCACCAACCAAACAGGAGGAGGCATCGCCATCGTCCATAAGAACACCATCCGAATCACGACCAGCTCCGACGATAACCTCGCGACCGCCGATCACCTTCATTTCCAGATCCACACCGACCCCAGGACCACACTAAGAGGCACCCTCATCTACAGACCATCAGGAACCCGCACACAATTCACCGAAGACATCACTGACTTCATCAGCCCACATGCCCTCACCTCCGAGAACTACATTCTACTGGGAGACCTCAACTTCCACCTGGAAAAGAAAAACGACAGCAACACCACCACCCTTCTGGACAACCTGGCCAATCTCGGACTCAAACAACTTGTTGACATCCCCACCCACCTTGCCAGACACACGTTCGACCCTATCTTCACCTCCAGCAAACACATCTCCTTCGATCACACCACAGCTCTCCATTGGACAGACCACAACTGCGATCACTTCAGCTACAAAAAGACCACGACCCACAACCTATTCCTCGTAGAAACTGGAACAAAATCACCACCAACCAACTCTTCACATCGCTAAACCAAAACCCTCCTGCCATATCATCGGACCGAAACCAAGCTGCCACCAAACTACACAATGGATCACCCACAGCGCTGACGTATTAGCCCCCTTGAAAAACCATCAGATCAAACAAGGTAGAAAAAAGGCCCCCTGGTTCAACGATGACCTTAAGAAATTCAAGAAGTTATGTCGTACCCTCGAGAAAACCTAGAGAAAAAACCCAACCTCTGACAACCTGACCACCTTCAAGGACGCCACCCGCAAACACCACCAATTGATCCGATCCACCAAGAAATCAGCATTCAAGGATTGACTCGACAACAACGCCCACAACAGCAAGGAACTATTCAACATCGTCAAAGAATTTACCAACCCCACCGCCGGCACCAACGACATCACTCCCTCCCAGGACCTCTGCGACTCTTTATCCTCTTTCTTCCACAACAAAATCGCCGACATACATAACAGCTTTGAAAACCAGTAAGATGAACAGCCCACTCCACCCACCTCCAAACCAAAACAGCACTCTCACAACCTTTTCGCCTGGAACCCAATCACCACTGAAGACACCATCCGCCTGATGAACTCCATTCACTCAGGATCGCCAACCGACCCATGTCCCCACCACATCTTCAACAAAGCAGACTCCATCATCGCACCCCATCTCCGCAATGTCATCAACTGTTCCTTCAACTCCGCTACCTTCCCGGAAAGCTGGACACTTGCCGAACTCAGCGCCCTTCTGAAGAAACCCACAGCAGACCCCTCTGAACTTAAGAACTACCGCCCCATCTCACTCTTCCCATTCCCTGCCAAAGTCATTGAGAAAGCCGTCAATAGTCAGCTCGCCGCCTTCCTTGAATCCAACAATTCCCTCGACCCTTCACAGTCCGGCTTCCGAGGCAAACACAGCAACGAAACCGCCCTCATCGCAGCTACAGACGACATCCGAATGCTACTGGACAGCGGAGAAACAGTTGCCCTCATCCTACTCGACCTCTCCGCCGCCTTCGACACATTATGCCATAGCACACTCATACAACGCCTCAACAACATCGGAATACAAGGAAAAGCTTTGGATTGGATCATCTCGTTCCTCGCCGGAAGAACCCAGAGAGTCTGCCTCCCCCCATTCAAATCAGAGGCCACCGAAGTCATCTGTGGTGTACCACAAGGATCTTCACTCAGCCCCATCCTCTTCAACGTATACACGAGACCCCTCGCATCCATCACGCGCCAACACAACCTCAACATCATCTCCTACGCAGACGACACCCAGCTGATCCTCTCCCTCACCAAAGACCCAAACACCGCCAAAACCAATCTACACGAAGGAATGAAAGAAGTAGCCGAATGGATGAAGAACAGCCGTTTAAAACTTAACTCGGACAAAACAGAAGTCCTCATCTTAGGATCATCCCCCTCTGCCTGGGACGACTCATGGTGGCCACCAGCCCTGGGTACAGCACCCATACCTACAGATCACGCACGTAACCTGGGCTTCATCCTAGACTCCTCCCTCTCGATGACCAGACAAGTCAACGTGTCGCATCTTCATGCTTCAACATCCTACGCATGCTCAAAAAAATCTTCCACTGGATCCCCACTGAAACAAGAAAGACAGTCACCCACGCACTGGTCACCAGCCGACTGGATTATGGAAATACCCTTTACGCCGGGACCACAGCCAAACTACAGAAAAAACTCCAACGCATCCAAAACGCCTCAGCCAGACTCATATTGGACATTCCCCGTCATGCTCACATTTCCGGTCACCTGAAGGATCTCCACTGGCTCCCCGTCAACAAGAGAATAATGTTCCGTCTCCTCACCCACGCACACAAGGCCCTCTACGACCTAGGACCCGAATGCCTCAACACACGACTGTCCTTCTACACACCCACCCGCCAACTACGATCATCCAATCAAGCCCTCGCCGCTATTCCGCGCATCCACAGATCCACCATGGGAGGAAGATCCTTCTCCTACTTAGCGGCCAAAACCTGGAATTCTCTCCCCACTCACCTCCGCCTTACACAGAACCACCTCTCCTTCAGAAAGCAACTAAAAACCTGGCTATTCGATAAGTAATGCACCCACCCTCCCTCAAGCGCCTTGAGACCCTCTGGGTGAGTAGTGCGCTATACAAATTCCTGAACTTGAACTTGAACTACAACATATTGTACCTGCACTTGTGTTAGTGACTACGTCATTCCTTATGTATACGACTAATAACTGGAGTAATTTCAGTAAGTGCTTGCTGAATTTATAAGTGCTTAGGTATTGGTAGAGTGATAGGATACGTAGATAGTGCTGGATGGGTGAATGGAGACATGTATGGGACAGACAGAATGATTCCTAGACTGCATAGGTACTAACTGGGTATTTAAAAGAGTGTATCAATAGTATGTAGCTGGTTAGAGATCTGCATGCATAGTCTACAACATATTGTACCTGCACTCGTGTTATTGGCTAGACCATTCCTTGAGTATATGACTAATAACTGGAGTAATTTCAGTGCTGCAAAGAGAGGGCATGCTACATTTATTAGTTCTTAGGTATTGGCAGAGTGATAGGATACGTAGATATTGCTGGATGGTTGAATGGAAAAGTGCATGGGACAGCATGAAGGATTCTTAGACTGCATTGGTACTAACTGAGTATTTAAAAGACTATCAATGCTATGTAGCTGATTAGAGGTCTGTATGCATAGTGCACAGAATATTGTAGCTGTACTAGTTTCACTGGCTAGGCCATTCCTTAGGTACAAGTTTATGTTTATGTTTATGTTTTTTGCATTTATAAAGTGCAGCTGTTACCAAAAGAGGTGTCCTTGCGCTGGGGTAAAGTACCTATTGATAAATACTGGGAGAGAGAACCGAATTCATTAGTTTGCACATAATTTATGAAAAGCCAGGTTTTTAAGGCCTTTCTAAAGGCCATCAAATTGGTCTGGTGTCTTAGTTGAGAATGAAGGGAGTTCCAGGTGGTAGCTGCATTGGTGATGAAGCTTCTGCCGCCCAAATTGGCCTTTTTTATCTGATGGGTGACCACCAGTTTAGCCTCGGAGGAGCGGAGAGTTCTTTTAGGTATATACCAATTAAAATGTTGCTTCAGGAATTTTGGTCCTATGCCCTGCAGTGCCTTAAAAACTAGACACAAGGCCTTGAAATTGGTCCGCTTCCTCATAGGTAGCCAATGTAGGCCTTTGATTATACCGTTAATCAATGCATGCTTGGGTGTTCCTGAGAGGATTCTAGCGGCTGCATTCTGCAAGATCTGCAGCTTATTCAGTAGGCCTTCTTGTAACTTGAGGTAGAGGCTGTTACAGTAGTCCAGTTTGGACAACACTAATGCTGTAACTACTGTTTGTTGTGCTTTGCAGGCTCTAAGGGTAAACGCAGTCGAGGATGCTATTGAGTTGACTTGGTACTTGAAGCTGAGAGTGTTGTCTATCCAAATGCCCAGGTTATTCACTTTCCTGGTTGGGACTGGTAATTGTCCTAGTGCATTCGGCCAGCAGTTAGGTGACCAAAACACTGGGTTATTCCCAAATATTATAACCTCAGTCTTGCTGGAGTTTAACTTCAAACAGTTATTTGCCATCCAATTACCTGTAGCGTACATGCAGTCATGCTGACCAGTAACTGGAATAATTTCAGTACTGCAAAGAGTACATGTTGAATTTATAAGTGCTTAGGTATTGCAGAGTGATAGAATACGTTACATAGTGCTGGATGGGTGATTGGAGAAGTGCATGGGACAGACAGGAGGATTCCTAGGTTGCATGGGTAGTACTTTACAAAGTAGCTGGTTAGAGGTGTATATATATAGTGCACAGCTGAATGTAGTGCATTGATAGTGTTTGGATTACTTAATCTTACCTTGACAGTAGTACATTTCAAAAAATGCTAAACATATTTTTCAGTTATTATAAGTGCTTAGGTATTGGTGGAGTAATAGGATAAGTAGCTAGTGATGAATGGGTGATTGGAGAAATGCATGGGACAGACAGGAGGATTCCTGCACTGCATAGGTACTGAATTGATATTTAGAAGAGCGTATCAATAGTATGTAGCTGTTTAAAGGTCTGCATGCATAGTGTAAAAAATATTGGACCTGCACTTGTATTAGTGGCTAGGCCATTCTTTAAGTATATGACTAATAACGGGAGTCATTTCAGTGCTGCAAAGAGTGCATGCTCAATGTATAAGTGCTTAGGTATTGGTGAAGTGATAGGATACGTAGATAGTGCTGGATGGATGAATGGAGAACTGCATGGGACAGACAGAAGGATTCCTAGACTGTATAGGTACTAACTGAGTATTTAAACAACTGTATCAATGCTATATAGCTGATTAGAGGTCTGCATGCATAGTGCACAGAATATTGTAGCTGTCCAAGTATTGGTGTGTCTTTGGTTTCGAGAATGGTAGTCTGTATTTTAGGGTGTGAGGAGGTACGTTGGATGATCATGTGGATGATGTCATCAGTGATGTCATTTGAGATGTCATCAGTGCAATGCGGGGGCGCAAGTTATAGTTAGCACAACTAGCTAGAACGGCCAAATTTCTCTTGTTTTGTACGAGTGAAATGTCCAACTAACAATGACATCCATGAAACCTGTGGTAACTTTTTTTCAGTGAATTTTTGAGGTTTTGGAGGAAATTCTGAGGTTTTTTAAATGCTAATTTCTAACTATGATGTCCCTGAAACTTGTTTTTTTTTCAGTGAATTTTATATACATGTATTGAATCTCCTCTCACTCTTACAAGGAACGAATCAGCACTCAGGTTGTAGTTTGGAAGTATTTAATCTGCAAAGGACTTGATCCACGCATTTCGGTTCGTCCGAACCTTGATGAAGATACAAGACGTCATTGTGCATCCTTATTTAAATGTACAAATGCCTCCAGTTGCCAACATTAACAAAGGACTACATATTACTTTAATCCAAAAAGCTGGCGGCCATATTGGCCTGGTCACAATGTGAAAATTCAGGAATTGATACAATAAAGAAAAGAAAACAAGTGTTAATATGCACACAATGTCATTTCAGCATATCTTGACCCGTGACCGCAATACCTGTATATTGGTCAATGTGACTTACTCATAATAAAAATACTTAGAATTGCAAACATCAACATAAACAATGGACTACACATTACTTTAAAGTGAAAGGCTATCAGCCATATTAATCTGGGCATGTTGTGTATTATAATGGTTCTTACATGAAAGAAAAGAAAAAAAGGGGTGTTTATATACACACACAAACCCTAAATATAGTCCTAGCGATTATAGTTCCATTCCATTCACAGCTCATTAGAGAAGTCATGAGTAATGTCATGAGTGATGTAACTGACCATGTCATGAATGATGTAATGTCTGAGGTCATTAGCAGTACATTGCGGGGCGTAAGTTATAGTTAGCTCAGGTAACTATAACTGCTGAATTTTACTGGTTGTGTATGAGTGAAATCTGATTCTAACTATACCGTCCCTGTAATCTTTGTTTTTTTCAGAAATGTTCTAGTTTTTTTTTTAAGTTAAGTAAGATGCATATCACAATGGATGGTGGGGGGTTGGAAGCAGGGCCTGGCATTGTGCTGCCTCCACCCAAGCTTGCTGCTCCTGCCTTCCCTCCTCCTAGCGATCCATTGTTCAAGTCCATGTCCCTGCTCCCTTATTACAGCCCTGCGTCTTCCCGCCTTCCCGCCTTCTCTGAACAGTTAGCTTGCTGCCCCATCCACCTTCACCCTATCCTCTGTTGTCTGAATCCATGGACTAGCCTCCTCCCTCCTGCCATGCATGGTCTGAAGTGCTGCCACTGCCCTCCATTTAGCATGATGTACCTGTCCACTCATCCTGCCATTCTATGCCCCATCATTGACCTCCTTCTTAGCCTTTGTGCTTAGCTTACTGCTCCTATTCTCCTTCTCCCTGCCCTCTGATGTCTGTGTGTATACCCCTGCTCCTTCCTTTTTGCCCACCATGTTCCATGGACCTGCCACTCCTATCTACTCTGAGTGTTCTGTTGAGCTGTTACTTCCCTCCCACCTGCCTAGTATTGTCTGATGACTGTAACCTGTCCCTGCCACCTTCACCCTGTCTGTCCACATTCCTTGCCCCTAACCCCTTCCTCCTGTCCTTCATCGTCCATTTTACTGCCACATTATTCTGCCCTGCCTGGTTGTTGTGCTGCAACTGCTCCTCCTGCTTGCCCCGCGTGGTCTGTTGTGAGGCCCCATCCCCTGAACTCTCTTGTCTGTGCCCAGGTCCTGACCCTCCCTTCTATCCTCCATGGTCCTTTGTGCATGCCCCTGCACCCTCCTTCTTGCCCATCATAGCCATTATGCTGCCACTAACCCTTCCGCTTGCCATGCATGGTCTTCTGTGCTGCCATGGCCACTCCTACCTTCCCTGTGTGGTCAGATAGCTGCCCCTGATCCCCATCCACCTTCCCTCCATGGTCTGTGTGTATGTCATTATAGTCTCACTGTTGCTCTCCATGGTGTGTCTTGCGTCTAGTGCCCATCCTGCCTTACCTCCATTGTCATCTCCTGCCCTGCCCCTTACCCCCAGCCCTCTATTTCCATGTGCAGACCGCTATTCCCTCCCTCCTGGCTTTTATGGTCTGTTATGCTGCAGCGTTCTCTCCTGTCTGTCCATTATGGTCAGCTAGCTACCACTGCCTCTTTCCCCTCTGTTCTCTGTTGTCCATGTGCATGGTCCTGTCCCCTCCCTATTTCTTCCAATGGATTATTGTGCGCACTCCCGTACCGCATGCCCTGTGTGGTGTATTGTGCTACTGCAAACCCTGATGCCTGCTATGTAGGGTCAGTTTGGTACACCTCTCCATGTCCCTTCTGTCTTTTGTTATCCAAGTCCATGTTCTTACCCCAATTCCTCCTGCCTTCAATGATCCAATGTAACATACTTGCTAACATTTTGAACTTGGTAAGGGGAAGATTTTGACAAAAAACTGGGGTATTTGTTTTCCCCTTTGACTTACATTGAAAAAGAGGAGATTGTAGACAGGAGACCAATCAAATAAAGCCCATTTGGGCCTAAAAACATTGTCCGTTTCCTGGCTGAATCTGGTCTGTTGACATGTATGGTTGTACTACTGCTGCCTCTTCCTTCTGAACACAATGGTCTATTATATTGCCACAGCCTCTCTTGCCAGTCGTGTATTGTTGATTTGTTGGCCCTACCCCCCTTTCCACTGCCCTCTATAGTCTGTTGTGCTGCCACTGCTCTTCCTGCCTGCCCAGTGTGGTCAAATTGTTGCCTATGCACCCTCCTACTTACCTTCAATTTTCAGAGTCTCTACCCCTGGCCTCTGCCTCTCAACAGTATCCTAATGAACAACTAGATTGCTAACATTCTTTATTTATTACAAAAGTGTGGAATGCCTGAGGTCATCTTGATGTAATCAAAACTGTAATACCTAGAGCATTTCCTTTAGAAATGACATATATCTTATTTGCATCAAAATTATGGTTAGTGCTCTAAAAAACTAAAATGAGGACATATTTTCTGAGTTTTCAAATAGCGACAAAGCAGTTTTAAATTATTTGTTATCTTTATGTTTTTTTATCCAGTTGACCACTTGATTAAATGTTGCTCTTAGGGGAGAGGATGTGGTGTTACTTCCAGAGCTGCAGACTTTGCAACTGGGGAACCAAGTTGGAGTTTCTGCTTCAGCTCGACATTCTGTGATTCTGGTCGAATCACTTGAGGGCCCATTAGGATAGAAAGGGACCACCCGCCTTAAGGGCGGGGGTCCCGTGGGGGAAATTAGGATACATTAGCCACAGTGGCGGGCCCATCCTGTAATTTTAACATTGCGACGGGCGGTGGTGAAAGCACCGCCTGCCGCAATGCTAAGAAAACATGATGTGCATTTCAAAGCACAACGTGTCAGGCACTGCACAGTGCCTGCCAAGTTGTTCTTTGAAATGCAGGGGGGTAACAAAGGTACCCCCCATGTGCACCCCAAACCCCCCGGAGTCCCTGGGGCCCGCAAGAGGCCCCTGCAGGTAGACTCCGCATGCCTTTCCGTGGCAGCAATGTCAAACAGTGTCAAACAGACACCGCCACCATATTGCAGCCTTTTCCGCCCCGGACGCAAGGTGACCGGGGCGGAAATGCGACAGACGGTCTTTCCGTCCGCTGCGGACCCCCCAGCCATAATAATATGGCGGGGGGTCATTCCTTCAAGAATGGCGAGCGGATCGCCTGCGCCAGGCCGGAGGTGACCTCAGCCAGCCTGGCGGGTGCGATTCGCCCACCTACCTAATGGACCCCTTAATCTCCCCATGTCTACAACCAAAATGAATTTGTTCTTGTGTGATGTAACCAATGCTTATGTAAAGCACTCCAATACCTGACAAGTCTGCACTATATAAAACTGCAAAAACACAAAAAATAAAGAGTGTTTTGCACACTTCTGTCATTGGGCTACAGGTGGGCTACATCTGGGTGATATGTGTGCTACATTTGGGCTCTTTTGTCTCTGGTGAACATCTTGGGAGATTTATTTGGTATGAATTTTCCAAATTTCCTCATTTACTGCATTCTCTTCAGTAGGAAATGCTTTCAGTTTTTTACTTTGGTTCCATCAAGAAGGCATTCAGATGTGTGACACATTTGCCATCAATTCTGAATGTTAGCACTCTAATTGCTTATTAGATCACTGTAGTAAAGCTCATGCTCACCAGCGAAGTCAGCTGCTGGTATTGAAAGTGCATGTTTCAGTCTGCATATCAGAAGTTTTTAATGAAATAGAAGAGGATTTGGGAAGTCACTCAAAATGTGCCCTAATTTTTCTTTCTGCAGCACTAATCATACTTTCTATGGCAAAATGAACCCCCTCATTTTGTTCCCTTTTAAATTAAATGTTTTAAGAGTTACCACTTTATTCCAATCAAGATGGCTTCAGGTGTGCAATACGTTTGTCATAAGTAGGACTGTTAGCACTCTAGTTGTTCTTTAGAACACTCTGGGAAGCGGCAGTAGAACACAAAGGAATCAACTGACAGTCTCTGCCCTTATTGGATGTACATGTTTTACTGAGAATGTCAGACTTCATTTTCACGTGACTGAGAAAGATAATGTGAATTTACAGGAAATAGGCTCTCAGTTTAGCTCATAGATCACCTTCCAAACCTCCGTGGGAAAAGCATGAGAAAATAGTTTTCTTAAAACCTTCTATTAACGTGTGATCAAGACACCTTGTTGTGTCGAAACGCGTAGCGAATTCCGGTGAATAAATACTTTTTGACTGAATCCCCTTGAGTGCGCGACCTTGCTCATTGGCAGAATTGTGGATTGTATATATATATATATATATATATTTTTTTATTTTTTATTTTTTTTTTCACTGAAAAAAACATAGGTTTCACACCAGTTATAGTTAGCAGGAAATTTTACTGACATAAAACCATTGAAATTCCCATGTTAAAGTTAGTTGGACTCACTATAACTTGCGCGCCTGCAATGCACTGCTGATGATGTCACATATTACAACACTCATGACATGGTCAGTGACATCACTCATGACATCACTGATGACACCATCCTTGTGAATGTGTGTCTTTCTGAAAAATAAATATTTTTTATATATGTATTTGTAAAGGTCGATGGAAGAATAAATGTTTAAATAAGTGTGTAAATGGATGTTTTTTTAATAAAATATTGATTGGTTAACTGGCTTATCAAGTGTATCTTAGCAAATATATATATTAGCGAATAATTTTTAAATATTTAAATATATGTATCAGTGTTTCACTTTGTGTACAAGTGTCTGCATGGGTTGGTGACTGACTCCCTGTTTGTATGTGTTTTGAAGACAGCATATGTGCAGGACTGTATGGGTGGCTGAGTGTGTATATGTGTGTGTTAGTGAGTGAATGCCTGCCTCACTAGTGTCTTTATGAGTAACTACATATGTTTTATTCATGTATATGTGAGTATTGATGTATATAAGTGAGTATATGTGAGAGTGAGCGGTTGTAAGAGTTCCTGTTTAAATAAGTATGTGTTTATATAAGTGATTGTTTAAGAGAGTAAGTATGTGTAAGTTTCCTTAGAAGTAAGATGGTAGTGTGTGTATAGTTGTATATGCTAATAAATGGATGTTCAATAGTTTATTTGCATGTGTGAGTATGTGTGTGAGTAACTTTTGGAAGACTGTCGGTGTGTAACAGGATGTATATGTGTATCACTACATATGTTGAGTGAGTATATGTATGAGTGACTATATAGAACTGTTTCTGAATGAGTGGATGTGTATATAGATGGTGGTATTACTGAATTGGTTGTTGTAACTGGTATGGGTATCTCCATTTTTTTTAAAATGTTAGTTTCTATCTTTGAATATGTGTTTCAAGGGTTACATTACACTGAAAGGAGGTCTGTCACTCTGTCACAAGGATGGTGTCATCAGTGATGTCATGAGTGATGTCACTGACCATGTGAAGAGTGATGTAATATGTGACATCATCAGCAGTGCATTGCAGGCGCGCAAGTTATAGTGAGTCCAACTAACTATAACGTGGGAATTTCAATGGTTTTATGTCAGTAAAATTTCCTGCTAACTATAACTGGTGTGAAACCTATGGTTTTTTCAGTGAATTTCATAGGTTTTTTAAATGCTAATTCCTAACTATATATAGGGCCTCAAACCTATGAAATGTGATATTTTTTATAATGAATCCTATATTGTATATTTATATAATACAATTTTTTTTATTTTTTTTGCCCTGGAGCGCTCCCGGTGCGTGCCCCGGTGAGCGTACCGGAAAGCGCAGTTTTCCGGCGCGCCCCAGGGCGCGCACCGGTGAGGGTCCCGTTAGCGCTATTGCCGCGAATGAAAACATCATTGTGACGTATCGCGTAGCCGCGTCCGCGTGATACGCATGGCGTAAGCGCACCTGGAAGCACTCGAGCGAATACGATCGCGCAACGTAAGCAACCGACGCGCTTACTCGACGCGCCCCGGGGCGTGCCCCCGGGCGCGCCCGGGGGCGCCTAGCGTAAGCGTGTCGGGACATGTGACCTGAAAATAACACTTTTTATTGGTGCAGAACAGTTTTGGTTTCCAAATGATGAAAGCCCGGGTCATGTGACCTGAAAATAACACTTTTCATTGGTTCAGGACAGTTTTTTTTTCCAAATGATGAAAGACCCCACCTTTTTTCCTTATTCTGACTTTGTCCTTTGACTGAGGAAGACCTGTTTGGAGATCTGTGAATAATATTTTGTACTTTAAAATGGCTTCAGTAGCAGCAGCAGCTGGAGCATATGTACCACCACCACCACCACCACCAAGAGGACCACCACAACACCACAGTGGTGGAGATGAAGAAGAGGAGGAGGAGGAGAAGGAGGAGGAGTGTAGGAGATTCCTACCAGAAGACAATACCCCATATAGGCCAAAGCAGCACATTGTATGGGAGTTTTTTTCCATCCCAGAGGGCAAGAAGAAAGTCAATGCGCCAATCTGTAAGATGGAACTTTCAAGGGGTAACCCTAATAAAAAATACTCATTTGGTAATAACACCATGATTCGGCACATGCAGCACAGGCAGCCCAACAACTGTGCTGCAGCAGAGGTGAGAGAACTGGCCAGCAACCCTCCCCAATCTTCACCCACCACCTCCAAACGAAAGCAACCCACTCCATCGGGACCAGAGACAAGGGAGATGGTCCCAAACATTCAACCAAAGTTTGGGCAATACAAGATCACTTGTATTTTTTGTGGTAAGACCATCACCTATGGTGAGCAAAGCATAACGCTCACCAACCGTGCTGGTGACAACCACAAATGCCCCAAAAATCCATAATTTTTTCCTGATTTTTTTGCTCCAGTTGAGCCGTTTTCAATTCCCAGTTTTTTGTTTCTCCCCATAAAAATAACAAAAAAAATATAAAATAGTTCATAAAAGCCAATAAAAGTACAAAATGTTCAAAAAAACATTTAAAAAAAACAACAAAAAGAAGAAAAAAAACAGTTCTTTTTAGAACTACCTCCAAATTATAAAAAAAGGCTACATTTTTTAAAAACTCTATCATTCTTTTTTCCCCATGGTACGCTCCCCGGTGCGCTCCCCGGTGCGCGTACCGGGTGCTCCCCCTGCGCAAATGTGGGGGCCCTTTTATAGCCCCCACATCAAACCTAGGGGGTCCGGGGGTCTACTCTGCCCACTTATGGTAATTTCCCCCTTTGTTTTTGCCACCTCTTGTGTCCCTCAGGATTCAAATGGCTTAAGCCCCCCCACACGCAGCCCCCTGGCACAAACTGGAGGTATCTGGTGGGCTAGTTGGCCCCCAGGGACCCACAGGATTGAGGAGGAATTAATTCTCTTACTTAAAACGCACCACAGGGCGTGTTTGCAGACATGTCACCTCAGGCCACGCCCCCTTCCTTCACCACTGTGAAAACGCGCCCAGTGGTGCGTTTTAAGTTGAGGAATTAATTCTCTTTCAATACTGAGGGTCCCTGACGGCCAAATAGCCCAACAGGTATCTCCAGAATGCACCAAGGAGCTGTGTTGCAAACAGGGTTAAGAGGCCATGCCCCTTTTTACACCTCTCTGCAACGCAGGTCTGTGGCACCTATTGGAGGTACCTAGTGGGCTAGTTTGTCCCTAGGGACCCCTAGGACTCAAGGGGACTTAATCTCCCAACTTAAAACAGCCACAGGGTGGGCTTACACAGTGGGGAAGGGAGGGGACAGGACCTGAGGTGACGTGTACAAGCATGCCCTAGGGCGCGTTTTAAGTTGGGGAACAAATTCCCCTTCAATCCTGAGGGACCCTGGGGGCTATCTAGCCCACCACGTGCCTCCAGTAAGCGTCACTGTGCTGCGTCGCAGAGAGGTGGTCCAGGCCATACCACTTTTTACACCTTTCTGCAACGCAGCTCTGTGGCGCTTACTGGAGGTACCTAGTGGGCTAGTTGGACCCTAGGGACCCTCAGGATTCAAATGAACTTAATCAAACAACTTATTATGGCCAAAGGGAGTGTTTACACAGCGGTGAAGGGAGGGGATGGGGCCTGAGGTGACGTGTGCAAACACACTCTGTGGCACATTTTAAGTTGGGGAAATAATTCCCCTTCAATCCTGAGGGACCCTTGTGGAAAAAGGTAGGGCCGATGACCTTTTTCAGAGTTGCCCGGCGCTAACCGCCTCTAATACCACTCAAGTTACCAAACAAAGAGGCAGGCGCTGGAGACTGGAAGGCAGGAAAGAGAAGTTTTATTCCGATGGAGCAAAACACGTCAACTCAGACAACAGGGTATCTTCTCGAGGTGCTCTAACCGCATCTCTGAGGCCTGGCCTCTTATATACAGGTTTATGATCTTTATTACAGTTTATTGCATGTGGCACATTCTTGCAAATACTTTGAAGTACGGAAAGGCATCCTCGGAATCCCCGCTTCAAGCCCGTTCCCACACACATTTACAATAGAAGTCCCTACCCTGGTCACAACAGGTGACGATTGTCGCGCAGCAGGGCATTCCGCCGATTCCCGGAATGCATGTGGTCGATCGGATCTCATGGGGTGGGGGCTTTGATCAGCTCGTGGATCCTTTGATGGGAAAAGCTTCCTACTGTATGGGGGCAATAAACAGCATCCGCAGGGCCAGGTGGCGACCTGGGAACGAGCAGGACAATCGGGCACAGAGGAAAGGGGGGGTTTATCAAAGGACCCGGGATCATGAAAGGAACGGAGGGAGGTGTTGAGCTGGGAACAGGATGGGGTTCCGAGGCAGGGTTGCGCTGAAGAGGGGTTTATGGCCAAAGCATGTGAGAGCGGGGGTGTCAGCGCACGGAGGATGCCTGCGAGGTCAGGAGAGAGAGAGAGAGAGACACGCTGGCTATCGGCGGTGGGCAGAGAGGCCATGGCATTTAAAATGGCTGCCGCTTACGCGCATGAATGGGCCCAAAAAGGGGACAAGATGGCGCCGATAATGTTGACACTGCAAAATAGATTTTAACACCCTGGTGGCCAACTAGCCCACCAGGTGCTTCCAGTAAGTGCCACTGCACTGCATTGCGGAGAGATGGTCTAGGCCGTGCCCCTTTTTACATCTCTCAGTGGTGCTTACTGGATGTACCCAGTGGGCTAGTTGGACCCTAGGGACCCTCAGGATTGAAGGGGAATAATTTTCCCAACTTAAAACGCACCACAGGGCGTGTTTACAGAGTGGTGAAGGAAGGGGATGGTGCAGGAAGGTGGCTCTCTATACACTAGACCGAAGTGAAATCAGCCGAACTACGAATTCCGATTTAGTCACCTGTTATCAGGAGAGACCTCAGTGCTGCATCTTTGAGCCCAGTACAGATCCTGAAAAGTAATTCTAACCGTACTTACTAGTAACTTGAATTTCCTTCCATAGGCTAAGATCGACTGGTTTCCCTTGGAAATTCTTCGGTGTGGAGTTTTGGAACCTTAAAATATTCACCTAAAGTCAACGAAACAACGAATTCCCATTTAGTCACTAGTTATCAGGAGAGAACCCAGCGCTGCATTTTTTAGCCCAGTAAAATAATTCTAACCGTACTTACCAGTAACTTGTATTTCCTTCCATAGGAATCCATTGTCTGGTTTTCACCAGAAAAGTTTCAAAGTGTCGATTTTCACAAACTACAAATATTCCTTATGACTTAAACACATTCTTTCAACTGTTTAAAGGAGGTTCACCAGTGCTGGATCCAGGATCCACCACTGAGTAAGAAAAAGTAACGAGAACACTACTTACCTGCTAAGTGAATTTCCTCGCATAGGATAACATTGGTGATTCTATCTGAAAAAGTTTCTAAGTGTCAACTTTTAAAATACAATATTATTGTATCACTACTGTAACCAAAACGCTTTTACTCAACTGTTTACAGGAGATGTCCCAGGACGGAATCTAGGATCCAGTCCTGTGGTTAGAAAAGTAATCCATAACGTAACTAATTGCATTTAACTAGAAATTCCCATTGAGCTCAATGTTACATTGTGTTTTTAATTGTGTTGCCCATTGCAACAACGGTAACTACTGTACTTAAAAGTCTATTGCCTATTTGCAAAGTATTTAAACTAAAGTAATTCATTCTGAGAAAGTATATTTTGAATTGTAATGTATAATGTAATTATAATGGAAAATAAAAAATAAATTATCTAAAAATAAATCGTTTTAAAAAATTTAGTAAATTAGTATAAAAAAATAAATATAACAATATATTTAAAAATTGTAATTTACAAAACCTTTGTAATTCACTGAAAAAACAATAGGTTTCAGACATGTTATAGTTAGGAATTAGCATTTAAAAAACCTTAGAAATTCACTGAAAAAACATAGGTTTCTGGGGTGTTATAGTTAGCTGGACATTGCAGTCATACAAAACCATAGAAATTCCCCTGTTATAGTTAGTTCTGCTAACTATAACTTGCGCACCCGCAACACACTGCTGATGACGTCACATATTACATCACTCATGACATGGTCAGTGAGATTACTCATGACATCACTCATGACATCTCAAATGACATCACTGATGACATCACTTGTGGCATTATCCTTGTGATAGAGTAGCAGACCTCCTCTCCCCCTAAAATAATCTTTGATATACACAGTCAAAAATAGAAACTTACATTTTCAAAACAATGGACATACCAATACCACTTACAGCGCACCTATTTAGTAATTCCAAGATCTACACACACACATTCACTCATTCAGCAACAGTCCTAAACAGTCACTCATACATGTACTCAATCATCATATGTACTCATACACCTATACATCCTGTTACACAATGACACTCATCCATAAAGTTACTCACACACATAGTCCCACATGCAAACAAAGTATCAAACATCCATTAAATTACAAATACAGTTATACAGACACCACCACACGTACTGCTACAGAAACTTATTCATACTTACTCTCTTAAGAAATCACTTATAGAAAACACATACTAATTTATACAAGAACCTTTCCAATCTCTCACTCTCATATATACTCACTTATATACACTAATACTCACATATACTAGTTTAAAACGAATGTAGTTACTCTTAAAGACACTATTGAGACAGTCATTCATTCACTAACACACCCATACACACACTCATCCATCCATACAGTCCTGCACGCATGCTGTCTTCGACACATACAAGCAGTGAGTCACTCATTCATGCATCTATGCACTACGTAAGACCCCCCAACGAACCATACAGACACTAAAACACTCATACTGATACTCATATAAACAAATAATAACCTATATAGACATTCATGTAGCTACTCAACAACCCATGCAGGCACTTACACAAAGTGAAAGACCGATACAGATATTTACATATTTAAACATTACTCACTAACCTATGGATTCACTAAGAACACTTATACAAAAAATGTATGAAAAAAATAACCATCAATTTAGATACTTATATACCAATTTCTTCTTCCATCAACCTTGAGATATACATATATAAAACATATTTAAATTTCAGAAAAACACACATTCACTGGATGATGTCATTAGTGATGTCATCAGTGATCTCATTTGAGATGTCATGAGTGATGTCATGAGTGATGTCACTGATCATATCATGAGTGATGTAATATCAGCAGTGCATTGCGGGCGATCGAGTTATACTTAGCTGAACTAACTATAACAGGGGAATTGTAGGTCCCTAGTAAATGCTTACTAAATTTATCCAGGATCTGTATATTAAATGCTACTAGTGGGCCGGCAGCATTTATTGTGTCAATCGCTTTAGTAGCCTTTGAAGCATATCGCTGATCTGCCATTGCTGGTAATCAGTTTTAAACTTTCAACTATAAATAAACCTTTTGCCAATCCTAAAACTTCCTTTTTAATACACATTAGTCACCCCATAGCTAGGCACTAAACAGCCATTAGGGCAGGGTGCATTGTACTTAAAAAGTTAAAAATGTACTTTTAGGTTTTACATATACTGGAAGTGAAAAACTCCTACATTCATCTTTCACTACTGTGAGAACTAACTCTCCCATTGGATAACATTGGTTACATTTTTATGTATAATGTGTGATAACTTTTGTTTGGGAGCAGGTAGGAATGTCAAGTTTGGTCATTAAAGAATTTCAGTTGAAAACCCTCTTTAATGGTAAAGTCAGATTTTAAAACACAAATCTGAAAATGCCACTTTTAACAAGTTGGCATTATTTTGTCCTAACCATTTAGTCCTGGCAGCCTGCTCCTGGGTCACATGACTAGGTGTGAGTGGCAGTTGTCCTTTGTTTATTCCACCCAGACAGCCACACAATATAGAGACTAGGTTGTGGCAGAATGGGGCATCAAGTCAGGTTGGGGGAGGGGCAATTGTCACCTATCAAAGTTGCAGCCTGAGTGAGTCTAAACCCTGCAAGTGGCAACTCTTCAGTCCTGGATCCTTCTAAGTGGGGTATAGGTGTGGTACCTGTATAAATGGAGGTTCCACCAAATCATGCATGCAGCGATGCTAAGCAATATGAAGCAATGCTTCACAGACCGGGCACCAACTTTTCCCCGTAGGTGGCTTAAATTCCACCGGTATTGTTTGCTGCCTCATGGAGTTTTGGCCGGATTCGTCCTGGTGTGCCCGCCTCGTGAAAACCTGAGTGCAGTGCAATTTCTGCATTAGTACGAGCGTGACTCCTTGCCCAGCTCCCGCTACGTGGAATGTGACTCCTCTCCCAGCCCCCGCCCTGTGGAATCTTGATTGTTGTGCAATTCTTGCACGTGTATGAGCGTGACTCCATGCCCAGCTCTCTGTCGTTCGTAGATGTTGCATTGCCTTACTATGATTAATGCTTGGAAATTGATTATCTTCTAAGACGCTGCCACTTTGATTGCAGACGTAGAACCTACTTACCTGACAGAGCACTGATCCCAATCGTGTAACCATCGTCCTGATGATGACCTCAAGTTATAGTGGTTGATATGCCGTCAACCCTGCAATGCAATTTGCGGCATTCTATTAGTCACTTGCAACTAATGATTTTTTGTGTATAATTGTAAATATCTTATCCTGACCTTCACTGATTACCTTTCACTTTGCGCCGCCTCACGTTGTTTTATAATCCCATGTGTCACTGCGCCGTTCACTCACTTACACATTGCCAGTACATATCTCGTTGTTATAATAACTGCAATTAAGTTGTACTTATGTGTTTCTATATGTAAATAACAACCTTGAATTATCATTTGGTCTTCCTTGTTCTTTTTCCCTGGCTATGTGATTTACCCTCGTCCTAAATTGTCTTTTTATATGATATTCCTGTTGAGACACTCCTACGTTTGTTGCAATTATTACCCGGTCTCAACTGGGTTAATGGGTTTACTCCTGTTCTGTGTTTTTTCTGCGCAAAATACCAACAAAACTTAGATTACCAGGCCGCTGGTAAAGGGGGCCACTGTGGAGATGATTATTCTTGGACCCGCACAGAGTTGTTGAGATTAGGGCAGATTTACAAGCCCCTTGCGCCACTTTTGCGTCATTTTTAACATTGTAAAAGTGACGTTAAAGGGGCTGAAGGGGCTTATATATAAGCCCCATTGTATGTACAGCGTTGTGTTGGACTGTGCAAGCAGGGCTTAGCCTCTTTGCGCTTTCCCCGCCCCTACCCACAACAGAGCGGACACGGGAGTGCAGGCAATCACTTCCATCTCACGTTGCTTGTCCCTTTAGGCTCACTCTAAATGTGCTGTTAACACGTAGACATGAAATGAAATTAATGTAATTACCCTATCAGCTTGATAGTTAACAATAATTTTCTGTACTTACTTTTGCATAAAATTAATGTGAAATTATCGAAAATGCTTAAGTGGGTACCTCTAGCACGTGAGTTCTTTTTTTTTTAATATTGCCATACGCACGCAGAGCTAATTAGACGAGATGCATCGCACATTCAATGCACTCCCTCCTTCACATCTCGACCTGTTAGCCCCAGGGCTGGAGAACCCCTCAGCACGGATATGGACACAGCCCTGATGACCCCTGTAGGTCATCCTTGAAGGGCTACATTACTAGGCAATCTCCGTCAATTTGTCTAACTACCTGAGTTCATCGGAGGTTGGATTTTTCTGTTGACAAATCCTTTCACCTTCCTTTTTTCTTCTGACTAATTAGGTGGAAATTCAATTAAACACATATGGCCCTTAACTCAGTGATTGTAAATGCGCTGTATCTTCTCTTAGACGGTGACTTTCTGAGATAAAACCGGACCTGTTCACAAATCCATTACTCCTTTTGGACTAGTCTACATATTTTTGCATGACTATCAGCCTGATTCATCAAAGACCCGTTTTGCGAGTCTATAATAGCGATTCATAAGGAATCGCTATTACTGACTCGCAAAACGGGATTCATGTAGGAATCGCAAAATAAAATGCGATTCCTACACATTCCTTATTTGCGATTAGCAATTAGCTAATCGCAAATAAGATAGCGATTTAAAGGGTGCCAGGGGTGTCCAAAGGACACCCTGTAGCACCCCTTAAATGCAAATTTAACCCCTTTACTGCTAAGGCTATTTTCCTTCTTTTATGTAATTTCCATTGAAATCAATGGAAAGTCCATGACGAGTTACCCTTGTCATTAGCGGCGAAGAGGTTAAACAGGTGTTGCGCACACACATGTCCAAAGGACATGTATGTGTGCAACATGCAACTTCGAAAAATGCTTTTAAAAGCATTTTACTAAGTTTTCGCTATTTACCACGAGGTATGACCTTGCGGTAAATAGCGGGCCAAAATTGCGAATTCGCAATTGTAAAATGGATGATGAATTGCATTTAAGAAATCTCAAATAGAGATTCCTTAAATGTAATTCCTCACAAAATAGCGAAATCACTATTACCGATTTTTGCATTTGGGATGATGAATCCCAAATGCAAAAATTGCGCACGCAAAGGGCCAGATTCTGAGAATCTGGCCCTTTGCGAGCGCAATTAAGCTACATGAATCTGGCCTTATGTGCCTTAATACTAAAACATTTAACATGAGCCTAAAATGGAGCATTCGGGGAATAACCTAATTTACATATAAATAGAAGTTCACATTTACAAAAAACAATAGGGACATTTTCGGACTGATTCACATCGATCGATAAGTTTTATTTTTGCCCAAGGTGCATGTTATTGTGGAACCTGGAAAATGTCCAAACAAAAGCTCCCCACAGAGAAAGAGGCTTTATCCAAGTCAGTGCAGGGTACTACTATTGACTCCTTTTTAGTACGTGCTGTGGGGGTTATCGACAAGGAAATTGTACTGCCAGAACTACGCCTATCCTTGGAAATGGTGGGGCTGGGTGTGTCTTTGCCAAGCACACAGGAGTTAGTCAGCGTGCCACCTGTTCCATTAAGCCCCACGATTCTAGTTGCGACCCCCAATCAGCAGCCCATTGCCCCACCAACAAACCCAATTCTCATACCTCTCTCTTTGCCAACCAGGGAGGCAAAGAAACTGAAGAGAAACAAGCTAAAGTGCCAAAACAGGGGTCTGAGATCGACCTGGGCCAACACCAAGGACTTGGAAACATGGGGCCTTATTTATGAAAAGTGACGCATCGCTGCGTGAAAACAGCGATGCGTCACTTTTCACTGTGCACTCCTTGCGACACCAATGATGCGTCATATTTAATGTATGACGCATCATGTCGCAAGGACTTACAGATACGTCAGTATTTCTGACGCATCTGTAAGCGCAAAAGTGACGCATTGCTGGAGTGTGTCACAAAAGTGACGCAACTCCAGCAATGCGTCCTTTCACATGGGGAAAGCCCCATGTGAAAGGGCTTGCGTCAGTCTTACGCCTGCTGTGAGGCAGGCGCAAGATTTTGACGCAACAGCGTCCTAAAAGTGACGCAGTGAAATCTCATAGATTTCACTGCGTCACTATTACAAGGCTTTTTGCGGGGGAACGCCCCCTATGCATACATTATACCTGATGCAGGTATAATGTGGCGCAGGGGCTTAAAAAGTGATGCATCTACCAGATGCGTCACTTTTTAAATATGGCGCAACAAGGCGCATATTTTACGCCGCTGGTGCGTCACAAAAAGTGACGCATCAGCAGCGCAAAACTGACGCAAGGCCTCATAAATGAGGCCTATAGAGTGCTCCTCCCAATGTGGTTGTTCTGTAGCCTTCAACTAATTTGTTCAAATCCTTCGAGTTTGGAAGCAACAACACTGTTTCTAATTCAAATCAGGACCACATCTTGAGCAAATTCCAAACCACATTGGCAGCTAGACTTTCCCCAATTCTGGATAGACTCACCAAAGTAGAAGCTACAGATCAAGAGGAACTTACCGCGCAGCTGGAGAACAAAGTTTGCCACTGGCTAACACTAATTTAAGGACTAATGAATTCAGAGATATTCTATTTTTTAGGAAGGTTGTTCAGTTGGGAACGAAGCACAAAAACAAAAGTGGAGAGTGGGTGGTGGTGAACTGCATAGATCCAAAATTGGCAGAACTTTTAATTATTTGTGGTTCCAACTTCTGTTGGGTGTGTGCTGCTGAGACATTTATAGATATTGCCCCACTGTGGTCCTTCTAAAACCATCATATCCTTTCCCACCCAGATGTTTCCTCTGGTGGAGGTTTCATCCAAGGTAGGGCAGTGGCTTTGAGCAAAAAAAAACCTCCCAGTTAGAAATTGGTTTCAGCCGCTCTCTGATCTCGACAGAATTGATTGACGCTATGACAATGAGAGTCCCTCTGTAGCCCCTATCGTCCAATTAGAGCCTCTATAAGGAATGGCTAGTGGTGAGATGACGAGCAGTTAGAATGTCTTTCTGTCAACAAATACACCTCTTCTCATGAGGGAATCCTTCTCTTCTGATTCCCCCAGCACTCACACTGCGACTCATCTTCACCACATGCATGCCCACCTTCACACCCAATCACACACCTTTGACCTCCCAGTCGCTGAGCCAACTTTCATCCATTATCCCTGCTAAGCCCAATGTCGCACTAAACATCAAAGAATCCTTTACACTCTTGCTTTCTTGGAACATTGCAGGCCTCAAGGAGAACATTATGGACCCAGGGTTGGGGAGATTCATCGATGTTCATGATATCATCATCATGCAGGAAACATAGGCAGTGGAAAAATGTTTTAGGTCAGGGTACTCCAACTATAACACTGAAGGCACCCCCTCAAAAGCTCATTGTATGGGTTATGAACACCTTGGATCTAATCGTAAAAAGATTGGACAGCGATAGTAATGATATCTTGGGTCTCTCCTTAAGAGGCCGCAAAGGATGTAAGACAGGCCTATGTAATGTTTATAACCGCTCATCTCTTCGTAACAAAGATTTCCCCCTACTACATTAACTTGCATGTCTTCGGCCCTGAGAGCTGTTAGCTGCCCACTGGTAATCGCAGGTGACTTCAACGCTACCTTTGAGCAGCCGGACAGCTTATCATCCATCTTTAGTCCAGAAGAAGAGGCCCAAGGTATCCCCACTCTGGATTAAATCCCTGTCCTCCTGGCCAGTGGTAGCAATGCAACTCCTTTCCTTAACGTTGAACGATCGTATTCATGTAGATAATGGAAGGTTCCCATCAGACTCAAAGTCCGCCCGCACATTCTCGTGGGGTCCCAGCCTCAGCAGAATTGACGATGTTATTTTGGATCTAGAGTTATGGCATCTACCAGTCTATTTTGAAATTCGTCCAGGAACGGACAGTGACCATATTGCCCTGCGGCTGAAATTTTGAGGTTATCTCACATTGCATTTACATTCATTGGGACAAAAGTCCGAAACAAAAGTCAGTCTGAATAACAATAGGAAATTCAATAAAATGTTCCAAACTATCCTTGGAAATCCCCACTCTAGCAGGAATTTACAAGGCATTAAATGAGATTCTCAAATTGCTCATTGACCATTCAGGTGAAGGCTCTCTATCACTTGACTACTATCCCATCTTGTTCAGTGCCTTAAAGTGCCACTGCTTTAGGACCCAAATGGGCAAAATCATTTCCTCACTCTGGCAGCCCCCATCCTGGTATAACAAGGAGTGTCACCAGTAGGTATGGGCGGAAAATCCGTTTCGCTCGCGGATTTTGCGGATTTTCGGGAAATTCGCAATCCGCGAGATTCGCGAATCTCCCGCAAAATCCGCAAATCCGCGAGCAGCGGATTTTGCTCCCACTGCTCGCACTGTTCTCGTGAGTTCGCGGCTTCCCAGTACAACTTCGCGCCCCGCGAATAAGTGCTAAATTGCAGAAATACGATTTTAGCAAAACTGAAACTACTTGCCAGGTTCAAAAGTTCAGGCTCATCATTAGTAGCCATTTCCTGTAGTGCTTCCTGAGGGGCCCCTCCAGAGTTCAGTTGCCAGTTGCAACTATTATGTGACCCTGCTCTGAACCTCAGAATAGTTACACATATGCCACAAAGGTCCTGAATTACAGCTAAGGGAGACAAGCAGGAGCCAGGCTGGAAGTTAAAATCCATTAATCAGCCCCTAATTCATTATTGTCAGTTGGGGCAGGGCAGGTGTTGTAACTAATTTTGCAACAATGAAAGCACTTAGCAAGTGCAAAAGATCACTAATCAGGGCGCACTAAGGAAGCAGGTGCCAGCTAAAAAAATGTTCTGTGACACATTAATCAGCCCCAAATTAATTCAGGTCACTTGAGGCAGGGAAGGTGTGCTTTGCTTTGCCGAAAATAATGTACACTGGACAACCAGAGGGTGTGGTGATGAAACAGAGGGTGGCATGGGTGGGCCAGAGGGTGGCATGAGTAGTCAGAGAGTGGCAGTGGTGACAGAGAGTGGCAGTGATGAAGAAGAGTGTCCCAAACAGGCTGGACACGTAGAAACAACAAGTTCGCAAAACTTGCGACCCGACAGGTAAGTTCGCAAATTGCGAAATTGTAAAAACCCTCGCGAACTGGCAGAAACACGGGCGAACACAAAAAAAAAAAATCCGCAAATTCGCGGGAATTCGCGGATTTTGCGGATTGCGAGTTCGCAAATCCGCAAAATTCGCGAACGCGAGATCCGCAAAATTCGCCCATGCTTAGTCACCAGTCAAAGAGCTTGCTCATTGAAGCTGCCAAAAGGGGAGGCCATGAGGGAACCTGGGTTGCCTGAATAAAATATAAACAGTTGATTCCCTGCTCTAAACAAAGCTCGGTGGACTCAAACTGGCAAGCTTCAGTCGAGGCACCCGGCAAAAAGGATTCCCAGACTTTTTGGCACCTTTCCTCCCATTGATGCCCTCATTCCTCTAGCCCCATAGAATTATCTTTCCAATCACAGCAGTGGGTCGATAATTTCTCTAACATATACGCTCCCCCTGTACAGGACTGGATGCCCCTGCACCTTGACCCCTGGAACAAGAACGCATCCCTGTGCCCTCCCTGCTGCACTTTTATCTTCAAGAAACCCTTCAATTGAAAGTGAACATGCCCCTGGGAAGGGTACAGGTTCAAATAGGATTCCAGGTGACCTGGTTTGTTCTGAGCCCCAGGTGTGGGGTCTCTACATCAACATACTGACAGGGCTTGCAATCCAGGAAAAATGCAGAGATCATCATGATCTATAAAAAGGAGACAGAGGACCCCCAAACAATTACCGGCCCATAAGCGTTATAGATAATTTGAAAAAGATTTTCCACCAATAGATCCTAGCTAGATTACTGGACTGAACGGATGAGGCAGAAATTATGACACCGTTTCAGGTGGGCTTCCGCTCTAGGGTTAGCACAATCAACTAACTTTTTTGGTCCAACCTTCTAACTGCCAAATACCTCAGGCTCTCCAAGAACCACCTTCATTATGGCTTTGTGGACCTCCAGGCAGCCTTAGATTTGATTTGATAGCTGCAGTTCTCATCCACTCTGGCCACTCTGGGCACTGATCCATCCCAACTGGATATCCTCAACAGGCTCCAGCAACACCACTGCGCAGGTGAGTAGGACATGTGAGTTTAAGTTTTACATGTCTTGGTAACAAAAAACTCCTCAAGGGGTTTTTTGTACTGTAAGGATTGCCTCATCCAATGGCTGACACTGGGCTACCTTATTACATTTGATAGGTGCTAACTTTGGATTTGAAACACTTGGGGCCATATGTATCATCAAGCTGATTTGTGATTCTGAAATAGCGTTTTTTTTTAAATCGCTATTTCAGATTCGCAAATTGGTATGTATGTACAACTTCGCATTTATTTTGCGAATTCTTAGTATTCCTTAATTGCAATTAGCAAATTGCAAATCGCAATTAAGGAATACTTTCCCAGTCATTTTTATGGGGCAAGAGGCCCATAGGAATGAATGGGAAGTTATGTTCAATTTGCGATTCGCAATTTGAGAATCGCAAATTGAGAATGATTTCAAAGGTGCAGGGGTGTCCAATGGACACCCTGTTGCACCCCTGAAATAAGCATGGGTGCACATGTGGCGCACATACATGCCCTAAGGGCATGTATGTGAATCACATGGCACTTTGAAAAATGCAAAAATGTGCATTTTTCAAGGAATTCGCAACTTACCACCAACTAGAAGTTGGTGGTAATTTGCGATTCCTTAAGGATAATTAGCAAATTTTTTTTGCTTCATACATTGCATTTAAGGAATCGCAAAATTTGCGATTCCTTAAATGATACCAGCCTTTTGTCACCTCATACTTCTTCTTTGAAGAACTTTACAGAACCAGATGTGAGGGTAAGGCAGGGTTTCCACACATACACAAAGGCTATTACAAGGTATCAATATTGGTCCCTCAGTACAATTCTTCATACAGTCCTGGGCCTGTTAAAGTTACAGAAGAAGGAATATCCTGCTGCCAGATGATTTCTCTGCTGCTTGAAGGACTGCCTTGATGTCTGAGAAGGAAGATTGGACCTGCTTGCCTTCATCCCAGGCTAAGCCAGAGTGAATTCAAGCTACAAGGACACAATACACTTCAGAGGACTCCCTGCAAATGCTTAGCTGACCTGCTGCAATTGGGCCTGTATGGACCTGCATTTAACGTTCCTGAACCCTGATGGACTCGGCAGGAGTGCCTCCCTCACTCCCAAGAGGATCCCCCCAGGTCATGGACCCTTGGCTGGTATCAGAGAGAACGCCCATTGCCTCACTAAAAGTTCCATCACATCCAGCACAAAGCCCTGCAAAGCCTTGCCACACAGCTGAAAGTTTCATCAGGACCAAAGTCAAGCAACACGAATCCTCGCAAAGCGAAGCTGAGCATACCTTGCACCAAGGACATAAGGTATAACTCCAAGTGGGCCAAACCTGGAAAGGTGCCTGGCCTATGCTCCATTGTGTTAAGCTTGAACTTGTGACTTTTTCCCGGTCCTGTGTGATCAGGTTCTCACAGTTAGCTCTTTCTACGGCTTGGCAATAATTTTTCTTTAACCTTTAAAATTCCACATTTCCAGTTCTACTCATTGGATTCCTCTTGTTCTGAAATAATTATGTTTTTAATATACTCTATGTTTCTAATTTGATTTGGATTTTTTTTGTGTGGTGTTTTTACTTTATTACAATTTTTTGAGGCATAGATACTTTACAACTTGCCTCTGAGGTAAGACTTACTGCTTTTGTGCCAAGCAACAAGAGGGTTAAGCATTTACTAATCTAGTGACTTTTTATGGGTCACCCTGACAAGGATTATTTATAATATTTGAGTAGGGTTTCCACGCAGCTAATAACCCAAATCCTTAAATACCATTAGCGTCAACATGCACTATCCTAGTAATCCAGATTCAGTGTGAGTGATGTGCACCTCCAGTTCCCTCTGAAACAACTGCCAAACATGCACTGACAATATGTAGGTTAGAAATATACCTGGGAAAAGTGAATGTACAAGAGAGAGAAACATACACACCAGATATTGTCTGATTGCACAAAGGGATTGATCTGCCCTGCAGGAGCATTGATATAAGAGAACATGTTTAGGATTGCTCTTTTGAATGTTCTGGCATCTGGCTTTTTAAATTGTACACGAAATACCTTTTGACAATATGTATATTTCCAAATCTCCCTTAATGAAGGAATTTGAAACACAATTAGAATTTATGTATGTAAATAACAATCTTGTGTCAGTAGCCCACCGTGTCTATGACTGGCTTTCAATAAAGTAAACCTTCTTTTAAATGCATCCTGTTTTTCTTGAAGGAAACTAGACAGCGTTTAGAAATGAATTCATTTTTACAAAAACATTGTTAGAGCATAGGCAGTGCGCCCATGAACTACTGTTCACTCCCCAAAAACATTTTTGTAACATTGACAAGGGTGGAGTCCCCATTGGACACCATTTTTTCTGAAAGTGCATAATTGCTAATTTCTCAAAGGTTCACAACCACTGTTTCAGCAAAAAAATTGTATTCAAATTGATAGAAATGCGTTTTGTAAGGATGCCTATAAGATGCTCATTCCAAAGAGTAATTTCTTATCCATTTATAAACCTATGTTAGGGGTAAGGTAAAATCTACTGAGTATTAAATGGGTTTATATGTTCACAAAGCATCTTTGCAATAGCAAACTGTGAATTGAGGAATTTGCAACATCAAAAATGCGTTTTACATCTGACCCAATATCCTTGAAGAGGAGTGTTGAACTAGAATCTTTCTTGACTACCAAGAAATAACAGATTGCAAGGTTTCTTAAAATCTGGCAACAAAGTCTGTGCTGAAGCAACTGTGTAGCACTATTGCATAACAAGAACCCTATGACTTATGTGGAACTTCTGTTCTATAGGCCTGATTAACAATATGCACTTTTGAATAAGTTTACAGTTTTGAATTTACTACTTCTCAGTATTTACAAACTGCATGTTTGTAGTAATTTACATGTTTATGGTAACTTACACTTTGATAGTAAGTCCATCACTACACATGGCCAACAACTGCTGCTTCAACACTCTCTCATAGAAATTAATGGGGACAGCAACGTCAAATAAAACCCCAAAGGAATTAAATTATTTACAATAGTTAAAAATATAAATCAGTATAACTTAATGTTAAATAATATATACAGATTGTAATATTTTATATACAGATTGCATATTTTTGTTATTTCAGTATAGTATATTCATTAACCAATTTTGAATTAAAAAACATATTGTACCATTCCAATGATTGTCTATCTATTTTCCCTTTTCAATTTAGCACATTCTACCCTTGGTCAGTAAAATGTTCTAATAGCCCTATAACCCTTCTGTCTCATGCTAAGCGGGTTTAAATGGGCCTCTTCCTCTGGCCTGTTACTCTGGTTCAGGGTCTTTAACAATCTATATAGCCTTGGCATAGGGATATAGGCAATAATACTGAGAGAATGGTTGTGGTACTGTTCACATGTTGAACTTTCTTTCTTCTGAATTTCATTGGGTAGAAGTTGTGTGTTCCTGATTATGTTCTATACAATACGCCAAAGCTGGCTAAGGTAGCAAGTGAATGATCTATACTGTAGACCAGATTGTTCTGTTTGGGAAACAATATATCAGATGCTATCGGTTTACAATAATATTAACCCGGTATTTGTAAAGTGCGAACTAATCACCCCTAAGGGTCTCAAGGCATTGGAGGCCATTGGGGAGATTAAGTGAGCTATTGCCCATGGTCACAGGGTGCTGGGCAGAGCTGCCACCAGCATCGGGAATCAAACCATGAGCCCCGTGCTCTGTAGTTGGCCACCCTGGCCGCTGTGCCACATCTATACCACTTTTAATCCTTTTATTATGAAAAGTAAACTAAGGCAGTGGGCCTCTATGGGTGGATTGCAATTACACTGTGTCAAATGCTGTGGACAAGTATTTTTTTAATGCAGGACAAATATGGTAGGAAAGTCAGTCAGTCAGTCAATCACTTTTATTCGATTAATAAAAATCACAAAAAGACACAAGATACAAAGCATCACAAACAATACAATACAACAATACATACAATTTTGATTAATAATAAAGAATGAGAAATATAAATAACATTTCGGATTTAAAATGAACATATTTCATAAGTTCAGTAAAACATTATTTAAAATTATTTCTTTCATCATAAAAAATTTCCCTATGACAGTTAATTACATGATTTTTCAGAAAGTGCCAACACGACTAAGATAATTCAGTTGTAATATGTCGGTGCCGTATATTAATGCGTTTCTTATTTATGCGAACACCTGCCACTAAGAAACTTGCTGCATGGAAAGTTACACGTGCACTGGGCAAAAGTTGTAAGAACAGGAGCGCTGGCCTGACCTGTAAAAAGCCAGCCTCCCGCAAAATTGGTAACAGATATTTTTTTCTAATTTGTGCGTAGTGTTCACAAAACATGGTGAAATGTAATGTGTCCTGTATAGAAAAATGGTCGCAATCACAAGGGTTTGCGTTAACAGGAGTATCCCACGTGGCATAGGAACCAAGCAGCAAATGTATCAAGTTTAAATGAAATCTGGTTAAAAGAAAATGATGAAATGGTCTAGTTACAAAAACTAGGTAGGGTTCTAGGCCCGAGACAGTAGTAAGTGCACAATTCCTTCTGACAAGCGGTTTTCTCATCTCTATCTCCTCCCGCTCTGCCGCGAACAGGTAGGAAAGTCATTTCTATAGATTAACCCTAAAATCAATAAAGTGAGAGGAGTTTCACGTTTTAAAATTTCTGCCAAATATTTTTGGAAGGGATTTTACATTGTGAGTTCTCTGACAATGACAATATTTCAGGAGTTTGGTACATAGGTCGGTTTTAGGTCAAGTCTCAGTACGGGCTTTCTGCATTGAAGAAAGACTTACAGAGAGATTTAGAATTTGGCAGACAGTGCTCTCAATGTAACAGAGTACCCTGAATGCTAAATCCTCTCTCTGCCCACTCTGTTTTAAGTTATTTTTCTGGCAGCAGTGCCCTTGCTTGCTCTGCAGTTGGAAAACTTAATCTGATGGCCCAACAGAATAGGGGAATCATTTTCCTAAAAGGGGACTATGTATCAATTTTGCGGACGTCACTTGGCAAGGAGTTCCACACTTTTGCAGCCCCGACCATGAAGGCTCTGCCCCCCATACGAGCCTTCTTGAAACAAGGCGTGCAGAGTAACTTTTGAGAAATGGACCTTAGAGATCTCGACTGCTTAGATCCGTGAAGTCTTTGTTTCAAGTAGCTGAGGCAGCTACTGTGCGTGGGTCAGAAGGCAAGCGTCAAAGCCTTGAACTCGATTCTTTTGGCCACTGGTAGCCAATGGAGCTCTTTTAAATACGGAGAGACATGCCTGCGGAAAGGGACACGCCTAATCAGTCTTGCAGCATCATTTTGTACCATCTGAAGGTGTCTAGTTAGGTACTTTGGCAGGCCCAAATAAAGGCAGTTTGCATTGTACAGCCTGGATGTCACCATGGCATGTACTATGATTTTTCAGCAATCCTCTGGTAAAAGGTGCAGAAATTTCCTCGAATTTCTCAGTTTACAGAAACAGGTAGCTGTCACTAAGTGTGAGCGGGAAATCCGTTACGCTCGCGGATTTTGCGGATTTTTGGGAAATCCGCAATCCGCGAATTTTGCGGATTTCCCGCAAAATCCGCAAAAAAAATCAGCGAACGTAACGGGTTCATAAGTTGAACCCCCACTCATGCAACTATTTTACAATGGCGCCAGCAAGCTGCCAGCGCCGTTGTAAAATAGTTACAAAGTTAGCTTGCACAGGAACCACTAGATAAAACGAAGCAGGTGCTGCTTTATTTTATCTAAGTGCTTCCTGTGCAAGCTAACTTTGTAACTATTTTACAACGGCGCTGGCAGCTTGCTGGCGCCATTGTAAAATAGTTGCATGGCTGGGCACAGGTCTGCAGCTCACTCAAGGGACTCCTGCGCCCTTCGGGGCGATTGCATAGTAACACACACATGGTCGCTCGAACTAGTTGATGCTCAAATTCAGTGACTCATTCATTAGCCCAAAAACAATCGTGAGCGTCGTCGAGGCTGGACAGGTGTGCCTTCTTCCCAAATCTACTGTGGAAAATCAGCTGTGATGCTGGATATGCTTTGCATCCTTGACTTTCACGAGCATAATACCTGTGCCGTTCCTGTGACCAGGAGCTTCTTTCTCTTCATCTGCTGAACTGATCTTTCTCTGACCTTTTATTCACACAAGAGGCACATACCCTACTGGGCACATTGTGTTCGCACGGGTTTCTGCAAGTTCGCACGCATTTTGTACAATTTCGCAATTTGCAAAATTGTACAAAACCCTCGCGAACTTGCAGAAAACCGTGCGAACATAAAAAAAAAAAATTCGCGGGAATTCGCGGATTTTGCGGATTGCGAATTCGCAAATCAGCAAAATTCGCGAACGCGAGATTCGCAAAATTCGCCCATACTTAGCTGTCACCTGCTGTATCTGTGCTGAAAATGACAGCTCAGGCTCCCACTTCACACCTAGATTTTTTATAATATCTGCAGGGGAGGGAGGGTCCCATTTCCATTGGCCACCAGAGATCTGGTGCTGGAGGTGGCTCTTTCCCGAAGAACATCACCTCCACCTTTCCTCTGTTGAGTTTAAGTTTGATGTTGTTCATCCACAACGCAATGTCTCTCCAGCAGCACTTGAAAGTCTTGATGGAGTTCTCAGTCTGCTCTTTAAAAGTGAAAACCAGCTGGGTGTCATCGGCGCACAAAATCGCTTTTACCCCCCAGTTGGCTATCAAAGAGAACAGTGGTGCCAGGTAAAGGTTAAACAAGAGTGGACTCAGTGCTGACCCCTGATGGACTCCAACCCAAAGTTGTTTATTTTTAGACACAAAGTGTTGCAGCGCGACCTTCTGTGAGTGATTATTCAAGTAGGAACTCAACTAAGCCAGTGCTGTAACCCCAATGCTCATCTCCTTCAGTCTCTTAGACAGCGAGGTGTGTTCGACCGTGTCAAATGCCGCCGATAGATCCAGAAGCACCATTATCCCTCCAAAAGGGCCATCTTGGTACTAAAACCAGACCAAAAGCCAGACTGGGCATCACGTAAGATGCCCTTGCTCCTAATTAAATTGATCAGTTGTCTCTCCCCCAGTTTTTCCAGCATCGTTGCTGGTGCAGGCAGCAGAGAGGTAGCCCTATAATTATTCAAATCCCCAGGATCCCCATTCAGACATTTCCTCAGGGGGAGAAGCGTGGCATGTTTCCAAATATCTGTGAAGATGCCGGACGCTAGGGATGAGTTCTATATATGAGTCAGCACTTGCTTTAGAGAGTGTGCCATCACTTTCCAAGGTTTAGAGGGGTAAGGGTCATCAGGTGCCCCGGACTTACACCTCTGAATTTCTGCCAGTGCTTCCTGTTGGGAAATAGGAATAAAATCCATAAGTGAGGGCTCTCTAATGCATCCCTCCCCACTGTCAGATTTCTCTGTCTCCAGTGTTGCTGAGAATGTCTTGTAAACTTCCGGAATTTTATTGTCAAAAAAGACGGAAATACTTTCAAACAAAGAGAGGGAGGGTTGCACATTGATTTCTAATGTTCTAGGTTTGAGAAAGGAGTTGACCACATTAAATACATCCTTGGAAGACTTGCCAGCCTTGTAAATGCCGCTGGCTAAATAATCCCTCTTAGCTACCTTTATCAAGTTGTGCAATTCTTTCAATGCATTTCTATAGATGGTCTTAGCCACCTCACAATAGTTTGCCCTCCACCGCTGTTTCAGTCCTTAACAATTGCTCTTGGCAGGCCTAAGTGATTCCGAGAACCAAGGGGCAGAAGGGGAGAGCCTCAATGAATTAGTGGATTTGGCCGTGCGCCTGGCTTCAATAGCTGTCAAAATCCACGGATTTAAAGCCAAGTAATCCGCATTAGGATCAGCTGATAGTGTGGGTTGACTGGCCTGTAATATAGGGTCCAAGGCAGCTGTTGTCAGGTTTTACCAACTTCTTTTCATAATAGCTTGGGTACCTGGACTCTGACAGGGTTTGTCCACCCTAAAGAAGAATGGAATCAGACAGTGGTCAGACCAGACCAATTTAATGGGGGCCTCCGTGCACAGGGACACGAGGTCAATCAATCAATCAATCAATCAATCAATCAATCAATCAGGGAATTTATAAAGGGCACTACTTACCCTTTAGGGTCTCAAGGCACTGGGAGGGTGGGGGAGCTGCTGCTAGTGGTCGAGGAGCCAGGTCTTGAGCAGTATTCTGAAGGCCGGGAGGTCTGCGATCTGTCGTAGGTGGAAGGGGAGGGCGTTCTAGGTCTTGTCGGCACGATAGGAGAATGATCGGCCCCCGGCGGTGGTTCTGTGGATGCGTGGGACGGAGGCCAGGGACAGGTCGGCGGAGAGGAGTTTCCAGTTGGGCACGTAGAAGGAGAGTCTGTTGTTGAGGTAGGCTGGGCGTTCTGGATTCTTTGGAGTCTGTTGATAAGTTTGGACGGGGATCCGGCATAGAGGGCGTTTCCGTAGACGAGCCGGCTGCTGATGAGGGCGTGGGTGACAGTTTTCCGTGTGTCCGCAGGGATCCATCTGTAGATCTTGCGGAGCATACGGAGGGTGTGGAAGCAGGAGGAGGAGACTGCGTTGACTTGGTAGGTCATGCTGAGCTTGGAGTCAAGGATGACCCCTAGGTTGCATGCGTGGTTGGTAGATGCCGGGGGGGTTCCCAGTGATGCAGGCCATCAGGAGTCATCCCAGGCTGATGGGTTGGGCCCAAGGATGAGGATCTCCGTCTTGTCTGTGTTCAGCTTAAGCCGGCATGCCTCCATCCAGTCGGCGACGGCCTTCATGCCCTGGTGCAGGTTGGATTTGGCGGTGAGGGGGTCCTTGGTGAGGGAGAGGATCAGTTGGGTGTCGTCTTGCGATGCGAGCGAGGGAAGCCATGTAGACGTTGAAAAGCGTTGGGCTGAGGGAGGATCCCTGCGGGACGCCGCAGGTGGTTTTGGTGGTTCCAGAATGGAACGGGGGAGGCGGACTCTCTGGGTTCTGTCGGTGAGGAAGGAGGAGGTCCAGTCCAGGGCCTTGTCTCAGATCCCTGCGTCGTAGAGGTGTGTGCGGAGTGTGTGGTGGCAGACGGTGTCAAAGGCGGCGGAGAGGTCCAGGAGGATGAGGGCCACTGTCTCGCCATTGTCAAGTAGGATTCTGATGTCGTCTTTGGCGGCGATGAGGGCAGTCTCGGTACTGTGGTTGCTGCGGAAGCCTGACTGAGAGGGGTCTAGGATGCTGTTGAGCTGGGAGTTGACAATCTTTTCGATGACTTTCGCTGGGAACGGAAGCAGGGAGATGGGCTGGAAGTTCTTGAGGTCGCTCGGGTCCGCCTTTGTTTTTTTTAGCAGGGCGTTGATCTCGGCGTGCTTCCAGCTCTCAGGGAAGGTGGCGGTTCCGAAGGAGAGACAGTAAGAAATCCCTAGACCAGTGGATCGCAAAAGCACCGGACCGCCAGGCAGCAAGGCTGGCGCTGGCAACGGTCTGGCTGAGGACAGGCATAGACAGGTGCGGACGGGATTGCCTTTGCCACGCCTTCAACGCACCAGCAGCGTGCCCACTGCACCGTCCGCTGCGCGTCCGAGCTCCCGTGTGTGCTAAGTAGTGGTGCCGGACAAGGAAGTGAGGGAGTTCAAGGGGCGGAGTCACGTCTCTCCGTACAATCGGCACAATCAGGCCGTGACGGACCGAGGACTTGTAGCCAAAAGCAAACTGCAGGCGTGAAATAAAGGTAAGCTCCTGCAGTATATCCCCCCCTTGAAGTTAAGTGATAAATACACAGTTGTAAAATACTCAACACTTTTTAAAAACAGCTTAAAAACAAATCGCCTCTCGAGTTGGGCACAGTAACCAAACTGAGAATGGTAGCCTAGCCTTCCGGCGTGCTACAACCTCTCCTAGGTTTGTTTTGCAATTAATTTATTCATTGCATATTTGTGATATCAAAAACCTTTTACTTTTTCAGAAGATTCAGTGCTCCTCCTTGTAGTGAAAGAAAATGCAATGGGGAGTAAAGGCATCACAATTAAAAAGACATATGACTCCATTTAGATTAATTTAAGAATATGCTAGGGGTCTATATAGGTATTTTGTGGACAGCGTTTCCACCTAGTTTAATAAAAGGTCATCATCAGGACATTATTTCTCGACATTTGCCGTGACTCTGATACAGCTTCCAGGTTTCAGACTTGATAGCAGTATCTACAATCCTTTTCCAGCAAGCCCCTTGGTACTTTGGCCTCTTTTTCCTGAAATAAACTGTGATTTCCTAAATTAATAAGGTATTATTCTTTACAAAAGGACACCTTTGTGGCCTCTTGTATGTTTCCCCAAAATGTTCAGGACCTTTCTCCTTGGTACCAGTTACCGGGTGCTCTTGCTCTTGTCCTGATGAAGACCTTTTATCAAACTAGGTCGAAACACAGTCAACAACCGATCCATATAGACTCCTAGCATATTAATTGCAAAATAAACCTGCTTATATTGTATGCTTCTGTACAGTAAAAATCAATATATACTCTTGGTCTTTTACTACGAGAAGTCTCTCTGTGTTTATTATGACGATATAAATCCTAGTGAACCATTGTTTCTTATAAAATAGCTTATTAACTCAAGTTCTCCGAAATTACAGGGTCATCCTTGTCAAACCTTTTACATTGTGAAAGTCAAGACAAACAACGATGGAAGTGGCTTTACATTTCGGACTGTGTAACAAATGCAAGCAGACAGATTTTCTATTGGCAACCCTAAGAAATGCAGTAGGAAGGGGATGATTAGTCCATAGGCCAATCATGAAATCTGATGACAAAGGCGTTATTTTATATTGTGAAACACTTGACAAAGCCTGATTGCTTAACCTTTTCGATTAAGAAAAACATTATGTAGGGGCATTTTGAAAGATTAAAGCCCATATTTCCACCGGTATCACGCAGGTAACAGGAGCACACTACAGATGCATGGTTAGTTGGCTCATATGATATTCCTTTGGTGTATGTGACTTGCTCTCTTTTACATCTGTGAGACACCTTAAAGAGGGATCCAAATTAGTAATTCCAGATGTAAACGTGGAATTATTTGTGATTTTTACCAAAGTATTTAGATGTCTGTATATTAAATAACATTTTCTTATTAAGGAATCATGGGCTGCATTTTGATTTATTTATTTATTTGGGGGCCATTGTTTTTGTGGGGCAGCTAATTCAACGGCGCATTTCTGATCTGCCAGACCTGCCAGACGCCTCGCCGGAGCTTGGGGGAAAGCTGCTGTGGGTCTCCCTCGCCGTCGCAGGAATCACCACGTGACCGCTGTGAGGGGAGACTACAGCCCCCAGCTCCCCCGCAAGACACGCCCACTCCCGCCCCCGGAGGCGCTTAAGAACGAGTCGCTCCTGCAGTGGAGCGGGGGCCATTGTTTTTGTGGGGCAGCTAATTTACCTGCGCATTTCTGACCTGCTAGACCTGCCAGACGCCTCGCCGGAGCTTGGGGGAAAGCTGCTGTGGGTCTCCCTCACCGTCGCAGGAATCACCACACGACTGATGTGAGGGGAGACTACAGCCCCCAGCTCACCCGCAAGACACGCCCACTCCCGCCCACACCCGCCCCCGGAGGCGCTTAAGACCGAGTCGCTCCTGCGGTGGAGCTGGGGCCATTGTTTTTGTGGGGCAGCTAATTCACCAGCGCATTTCTGACCTTCCAGACTTGCCAGATGCCTCACCGGAGCTTGGGGGAAAGCTGCTGTGGGTCTCCCTCGCCGTCGCAGGAATCACCACACGACCGATGTGAGGGGAGACTACAGCCCCCAGCTCACCCGCAAGACACGCCCACTCCCGCCCACATACGCGCCCGGAGGCGCTTAAGAACGAGTCACTCCTCCCGTGTCGCGGGACACGTGCGGGAAGCGCCGGAAGAAGCCCGGGACAAGGGCGGGACAGTCTGTGGCGGTCCGGGGCAGGCTGAGGCTGGGCTGGACCACAGATTTTGGCCTTGTTACTGAGCCCATTCATCCCCTTTAAGTGAGACTTTTATTCTATTAACTGTGAACATTGTCCAGTTTTATTTACCACATTTGGCTTCAGGTCTGTGTGTCGAATTTGGTACTAGTATATTATGACATTCATGGTAGTCTTTGTTCTTTTAAACTTATTGAAACATTTAAGGGTTTGTCGCCAGATTTGACCATGTCTAAACAAAAGCCTGATAAAACCACACCTGTGTTAGCTACTTTAGATAACTACCTAATGAAAGTCGTTAATAAAATCAATAATGACCGGAGAGCCTCGCTAGGACGGGGGAGTCCTCCCGCCATACACCCAGCCTCTCCCTCTCCATCGGCTGCACTAGTAAATGATGACAGTACAGAACTGGATAATAGGTTAGTTGTCACGACCAAAGCCCAGGTTCCCTCTGATTTTCATCAGGCCACCCTGGATGTATTGATTGAGGCAATGGAGCAATGCCCACCGGCCCCTAGAGCGGTGAGGGCATGTAGGAAACTACAAATTAAACATGGGGGAAATCGGACCTAAAAAGAGAAGAAACACCCCCAAAAAGTCCTATGGGTGATCCTGAATTACCGGAAAGAAAAGGCGCTGTTAAAATGAACTTTGAGCAACTTGATTTTCTAGTTAGAGTTATTGAAACCAAGATGGAAGAGATCATTAAACCCCTAGTGCTTAAATTGGATATTATTTCCCTAGAAGTCAAAAGACTAGAGGGAATTCTGGAAACACATTTGGCCGCGGCCGAAATATCTAAGGTTACTGCCATGGGCTCGTTGAAGAGGGTCATGGAACCAGTAAAAGCATACCTAATCCGCCTAGAGAGAGAATAAGCGCAACCCAAACTGCTATGCCTGATCCCATACCAATTAATTGTCAGAATAAACAGGCTATGGCAGCACCAGAGAGCAAATTGGGTTTTAGAGAAGTAAAGAAAAGCCGTTTTATTAATCTCCCCCCTGACTGTGCACCCTATGTGGTCGTCCTGACCAATGTTCTGCCTAACGATTCTCATACCACCCAGTCCCACCAGGAATCTCATAAATCGCTCATAAATAAAACAGTTTCATGGCTGAACAAGCAATGTGGCTTTCCAATTGCTTACTCTGATCAAATATTATCCACCAGAAGGGTAAATTGGATTGGCCCGTCTAGAAAGACATGTAGGGGTGACTGCATTATTATTAATTTCAAACACCCCAACACGTTGCTACAGCCTTGTTAAGAACAGCCTCCCTGGTATATGATGTGAATAGTGTATATGTGTGCCCACTTGGCTATTTCTATAGTCACCTTACTGCAGCATCTCCCGATACCAGCAAAAGCAGACCCTTTTTACCTATTCTCCGCCCTGTCTTTGAATTAACTATGCAGAACAGGTTCCAAGCTCTAAGTTCCTTGGACACAAACGACTGACATCTACAGGGTTGTGGGTCACCTGCAAGGGCGATCATAAATAGTCAGGCAACTGATCCAAATGTCCTGCACATAGTCCCAGAGCAAATCTTGACGGGTGGTCTAATAGCGAACAAAGACTGAGGGGATGCATTGAATGTTAACTCAAAGGCGGGGGACGGTACACATACTATTGTTGCATCGGATGCTATAAGTACTACGCATGCTAATGGTATCTCAATTGTTAGTTGGAATATCGCTGGATTAAAATCTAAGGGGAATGTCCTGGGCTGGAAATATTTTATTAATAGTCATGACATTTTATGCTTCCAGGAAACTTGGTGTAAGGAAGATGTAAATTATGAGGGGTTTGTTTCTTATAGTTTAGTGGCACAAGGTTCAACCTCAGGGAGAGCTAAAGGTGGTCTTCTGACTTTGGTCTCTATTAAGTGACAAATTGTAGTAAAAAGGTACTTGACAGTGGGTGCACACGTACAGCTTTTGTGGCTTATCGCGGACCAAGGGCACAACATATTACTTGTTAATTACTACAATATTGTGTTTGATAACTCTAGGATGACAGTAGTCAATGATCTAGTGAGTGTAATTGATAATTTTTGCACAGAATTAAACGTTTACGCCAGAACCACATGATGAGTCCAGGCCTTAGCAAGGCCCGTCAGTGCAAAGGGTTCGCCCTTCTTTGCACGAAGTCCTCAGACTATGGTAAGAAGTTGGCACGGAAACTGGAAATACAAAACATAGTTTATTAAACCTTTAAAGGTGGTCCTACAGCCTACACAACACTCTACAACATTGTACAGGGTAGCACAAAGAACTCAAGAACATAGCCCCCTTTTATACACAAAGAAGGGGTTCATAGGTGGGCGGGTACAACACAGAGCATGGTTTACGACCATATATCAACATTTCTGAACATGATCAATACATGGGCGTAGTTAACAGTTCTCGAAGCCCGCAAAAAGCACATTCCTATCTACGCTGATCAAAGACAGATGTGATTTCCACTGAGCATGCGCTAGACGCACAAAGGAGTCTATTTATAGACTGTTGCGGGGCAGATATTAAGGGTGATCAGCGAAGAGGTAGGACTCGTCACATGGCGGGCACATGGCAGTATGTAGCATACAAGATGGAGGACAAGAAAACAAAATGGAGTCTGAGCATTACGAGAGTTGGAGCGGAAAACATGACAAATGGCTCATTATCATAACTTCAGCTAATGCTTAACATTATCGCTGTTTTATTTACAACAGACGACCCTTTCAGCATTAGCTGAAGATATTCGGTTTTTTAGGATAATCTAAATACTCATCGTTAATATCGATGCTCATCATTTCAGCTATCTCTCTAGTTATGCTTTTCTGGCAGACAGCCTCAACGACAGCTTTTTTATTAGGTACACAAAATGAAACGCATAGGGAACATATCATTGGACTACATTGGATACATACACAACATGTAAAATAATTGCAACAATTATACAAAGGCCAGTAAGAACTTTCCAACCCCATGTGGGGATCAGAGTCCAGAACCAACCTGAAAATGTCCAGGTTCCGTTTTCAACATGTATATCAGCTGCTATCTTATGTAATTTATTGATTGCTTTGTATACAGAAGGAGTATGGTCAGGAATAAATACACAGCAGCTACTCCCAATAATTCTGCAAGCACCACCTCTATCTGCCAACATTACGTCCAAAACCATTCGGTTTTGCAACGCAACAATTCTAGTAATTTGCAGCTCTTCAGTAAGCTTTCCAAGGGCTGAAGCAGTTTGATTTGTTACGGCTTCTACAACTCTAGTTAATCGTCGTATCTTTCTACTATTCAGAGCAGCTCCAACAAAGAAAAATAACCCTAAATTAAAATCTATGTACTGTTGCAAAGTAGTGTCTGTTTGGTCTACATCGTCAATAGACAGAGTACGCTTATATCTATTTACAGTTACATTATTCAATAATTTCAAGTCTTTATGATATGATGCATGAGCTAGGAATACAGGCGGTAGCAAAAATGCTACATAACACACTCCAGACCATCCAGCTGGTAATCTGTAATAACCTCTATTACCGCACACAAAATAAGTATTGTGAGAGGCCAAAAATGTGCTGTTATTCAGACCGTCAATATTCAGCACGATAATACAGTCACTAACACCTACAGGGATATAACCTACACTCTGAACACATAAATCTGCTTGTGTTTGAGCTACTGAAATCACAAATTTCTCATTTCCAACAATGTCTCTAGTGTTCGTAAAAATGTAGGGCGTTGAATCATTGTCCGGTCGATACCCTTCCCACTCCCACATAGTTCCATTGGCTTGTGTATAGCCTTCCTTGTCCTGATGGCATTCTTTATTCAGTTTGAAAAGCAATCTGCCAACTATAGGCTTTCTCGTGGCAAAAAGCAAAGTGTACCATGCTCGACAAGAGCCATTATGAGAGAAAGGGAGAGGTATGAACGGTGTTCCCCCCTTCTTCTGGTGTGCTGGCATCATCCCACATATCCAACAGTTTGTAGCATTAGTAGCTACATGAGTATGGTGTAGCATCTGAATGAGAGTGTTATTCAAATATGACTGTTGATGTTTCAACTCTTGATATGGAAGCATATAAAATAAGTACTCATCTGGCACTGGAGTGGAAACAACATACAGTTCACGGGCAGGAATTGCATCCTCGACAAACCACGTGACTGTAGCAACAACTGCCACAGCAGCAATGAACCCTACAGCACAAAATATTTTCTTATTTTCCATTCGAACAAATGTATCTTCCTGAAACTAAAAGGGTTGTCAGAACTCTTCCCCCTAAGGCAGCCGTTGTTTTCTTCACCAGCGGGCCAGGACGGGTGTCACTACACTAATGCAGGGCTGATCCCCTCCCTTGCCTCATTGGCTCTCCGTTTCACTAACCTAGGGGCCATTCTGACAACAGATCACACAACTACAGGCTCTTTCCTCGGTCGTAGGGTGTATCTCCTCACTCCAGGAACTGTCGGGTCCGGGAAGAACTCCTCAGATTCGTCAGGTACCACAGCACTGCCTCTCTCCGCAGTCAGGATTTCTCGATGGTCGGTCAATACCGCAGCTCCACCAGTCCGGGTTGCACCTTCCGACAATGTACGAAATGTATCCAGTTCTTCCGGTTGGTGACTCGGACAGCTGTTCTCGTTGAAAGGAGAACCTGCTCAGGACCACACCACCTTGGCTCCAGACTGCTCGTCCTCTCAAATGCCTTTATAAGGACGAAATCTCCAGGATGGAGTTTATGGCCTTCACATGTGGACCGGTCAGGGAGTGCTTCTCGAACCTGTTGATGAATAGAAATCAAACTGTCAGTTAATTGTGCCAAATAGTCATTCATTAGGACACAAGGTACATCATACACTGACCTTGGCTTAGGTATCCCTCATATATTCATGGGACGCCCAAATATGATCTCATAAGGAGTGAGACCTGTTTGAGAGTGTGGTACCGATCTGATAGACAATAATGCCAAAGGCAAAGCATCTGGCCAAGGCAGAGAAGTAGAGGTTTGTATCTTTGCTATTTTAAGCTTTAAGGTACCATTGTACTTTTCCACCAATCCTGCTGACTGTGGGTGGAACACTGCATGGAACTTCTGTCTTATTCCCAATCCTTTCAGGACATGCTTGACAACGTCCGCTATAAAATGAGGCCCATTGTCACTCCACAACAATCTACAAACACCATAACGAGGTAAAAATTTCCTTCAATAGCATCTTTGCCGTAGTAATTGCAGTATTGTCTTTCGTAGGGTATGCTTCAATCCATTTGCTGAATGCACAAACCACAACTAAGACATATTTCAGATTATTGCAGCGTTCAAACTTAATATAATCCATTTGCAAAACTTCAAAGGGTGCAGTAGGTGTTGCAAATCCTCCTGCTGGAGTTCATGTCCCTTTTCCTGGATTGTACTTAAGACAAATCATGCAGGACTGTACTACTTTCTTAGCTGTGCTAGCAATCTCTGGATGCTCCCAAACTTGCGTAAGCAATCTCACAATTGCTGAAGCCCCAACATGTGCTAGCCCATATGCCATCTGAACCATAGGTTGTACAAAAGCTATGGGTAACTTCCACTTATCCATCTGCTTATTTCTCCAACAACCTTCATCATCCAACTCTCCATCCTTGGACCATTGCTCCCGCTCTTTATCAGAAGCGGTCCTCTGTATCTCTAGTACCTCCTTCCTAGCATTGTGCCACCGCTCAGCTTGTGACTTCACAACGTACATTGGAGTGGAGTCAGGCTGCATCGCAGTTTCACGTGCTACTCGATCTACAAAAGCATTTCCTTCTCCCACTTTATCTGTTACTTTCTTGTGTGCACTACATTTCACTATAGCTATCTTCTTTGGATAAGTCAATGCAGTCAAAAGATTATGTACTAATTCTCCGTACATTATCTGTGCTCCATGTGATGTCAAAAAGCCCCTTTCCTTCCAGAGCAGCCCAAAATCATGTGCTACTCCAGAAGCATAGCGGCTATCCGTATAGACATTCACACATAACCCTGCACTAAGTTCACATGCTCGTGTCAATGCTATCAGTTCTGCTGCCTGAGCTGATTTCTGCGGTATGCGTGCTGTCTCCACTATTGTGTGTAGCGTAGTAATTGCATATGCTGCTGAGGTAGTACCATCTGGTAACTGCAAGCAAGACCCACCCACCCACAGCTCTCCATCCACATCTGTAAAGGGCGTATCTTGTAAATCAATACGACCCTTTGTCTGTTCCTCAGTCACAAAGACACAGTCATGTGTTTCTTGCGCCTCAGGCTGAGTCACCGGAAATGGCAGCAACGTGGCTGGGTTTAGTGTTGCACATCTCTTCAGTGTAATATGAGGAGCCAACAACGTTAGCTCATATCCTGTTAGACGAGCACTGGTTAAGTGCTGTGTCTTTGTCTGATTCAAAAGGGCATCAACAGCATGGGGGACCAACACCATCAGCTTATGAGATAACACAATCCCTTCACTCTGACGTATTGACAGAGCTGTTGCTGCAACCGAGCGAAAACAACCAGGCAACGCTCAAGCAACAGGATCAAGTACTGCCGAGAAGTATGCACAAGGGCGCTGTTTATCACCGTGCATCTGCACTAAAACTGATAATGCGCATCCATCTCTTCATGTACATACAATGTAAAAGGCTTCGTGTAATCAGGGGTGCCTAACACTGGTGCTGAACAAAGGGCCTGTCGTAATTTCTGAAAAGCATTCTCACACTCATTTGTCCAGGGAAGGGGAACTGGAGTATCCTTTGTCAAAAGCGCTAACAGTGGTTTAGCTATGTGTGAAAAACCCAGTATCCACTGTCTACAAAAGGAAGTAAGACCCAAGAAAGCTCGAACATCTTTCTGCGTAGAGGGTGTTGGTGTATCCAAAATTACTTGAATACGATCTGGTGTAAGTGCACGCCCCTCCTTAGACAAAAGGTGACCTAAGTAGGTTACCTTTGGTCTACAATATTGCAATTTCTTCTTTGATACTTTGTGATTGTGTGATGCCAGGAAAGCAAGCAAAGACAATGTACACTCCTCACATTGCTCAGGGGTATCGGCCGCCAACAAGATGTCATCGACATATTGTATAAGCACCACACCTTCAGGTAAAACGATAGAATCCAATTGTCGACTCAGCGCCTGGCTATAAATGCTGGAACTCTCAGTATAACCTTGAGTAACTCTACAAAATCTGTACGATCGATTATTCAAAGTGAATCCGAAGAGATATCGGCTTTCAGGATGAATAGGGATCGAAAAGAAAGCGTTCTTCAAGTCTATAACAGAGAACGTTGTGGCAGTTGGCGGAACCAGAGTAAGAAGTGTCGTAATGTCAGAAACCACTGGGTATTGAGGTATCACTATCTTATTCACCTTCTGTAAATCGATAATAAATCGATAGATCCTAGTGTCAGTGTCTTTCTTCAAAATCGGTAGTTTGGGACTATTACACACATTTTATGGAACCTCTTCTACAACCCCCACCTTAATGAGATCCTGCACAATCGGTATAAGCGCCTCCTCCCCCTCCTGTGGGATACGATACTGAGGCAGGCGCGCTAACACAGCTCCCTCCTTTACACTAATGTGCACCGGGGGAATGACCATCTGTCCCACATAGGTATCCGAAGTAGCCCACAGGGTATGAGCTAAAGAGGCCAATGCAGTATCTTCTTTAATCGTACACACTCTCTCCATTGTAGGATAGTTGTCATTCAAAATAACACGTACTCCTTCGGGGCAGCATCGTATTGTGGCCCGAAAATGCTTGAGCATATCCAACCCCACAATGTTATCAGGTGTGTTTGGGGAGAGCAAAAATGGACATGGTGCAACAAACCTATCTACGTGAAGTGCAAGAGGTTGTGATAGTGGGCTAAGAGAAGGCGTTCCATCGAACCCTATAGATGTAATTGTTAAGCCAGACCGGGGACCCCTCGGAACCAATTCTTTAGACAAAGCGCTACGAGAAGCTCCTGTATCAACCAGAAACCGATCAGTAGAACCCAAAACATGTGCTGTAACATAAGGACCCCTCTGATCCACTGGCACTTCAACTGATTCCTAACCCCGTCCTAGGCTATCCTATGCATACTGTGAATCGTGACATTCAGGACGTGCCTAACCAGATATTTGGCATTGATTCCGTCGATCAAAGACATTAGACCCATCTTGCGGTCACATAGTAGAATAAAACCTAGCACGATCATTCGTGTTGCCCCTGGGGCCTGAAAAGCCCCCTCTATTTCTTATCGGTCCTTGACCACGCTCCTGCTGCTGTTCACGCAACAATGGACACTCCTTCGCCCAATGGCCCCTCTGCCTGCAATATGCACATTGATCCCTCGCCAAATCCGAACGATCAAAAGAAGACCCAGAAAAGCCTCTACCACCCCTATCAGTACCTCTACGTGTCGGCTCATACACTTGCGCTAACATAACCTTCGTTTTCATTTCCTTAGACTTCTTTTCTTCATTACTCTTCGCTTCTAATTCCTGACGCTCATTATACTGAGCTATCGTCAGGACGGATGCCAGAGACGAAGTCATCCAGGAGCTTTCACTAGCTTTTAACCGAGCTGCCACTCCTGGCAATAAATTGGAAAAATACTTATCAACAAAAAGATGTCGACCCGTGTCGTCCATAAGCGACTGAACACTAAAATCATGAAAAGTTTCCTGGAATCGCGTAAAGAAATCTGAAACTGATTCATCTACCTTCTGCTTACACGACGCTAACATAGTCCAGTCAATCTTTTTAGGGGGGATAATTGTTTTCAGCTTAGTCAAAATAGCAAGAGGAAGATCTAAAATCAGCTGGGGTGGTTGTTGCGCGGGTTTCCTTTCTCTATCCTCATCCTCAAGATCCGCCCATTTTGCCCTAAAGGTTGCAAGATCATGTACTTTCCGCACAGATCTCCACATATCGGGGGGTAATACAAGCCCAAAACATAAATCAATATCAGCTAGGGTCATAGTAAAAGAATTTATAGCCCCTTCAACTTCCTCATAAAAGGCGGCAGGATTCTTTCGAGGATCGGGCAATGCAGCTTTTAATGACATAACATCTGATCTATTCCAAGGGGTATAAACCCAATTATAAATGAAATACCCTTTAGCATCAGGAGAAGCTTTATGAGAACTAGTACCCGCTCCTTTAAGAGGAACATACAAAGGCGCTGCCTCTCGCATAGGCTTAACATGCACTAGCTCGCTCTTAACTGAGGGAAAGATAAGTGACTGCTTCCCGCCGCCAATCGAATTCGTTTCCCCCTCTTCCACCTTCCTTTGTTTTCGCGCTTCATCTCGTAGCCGCAACATCTCGTCTCGCAACGCAAACATCCGTCGAACCGCGTCAGGCACCTGAGAAGGAGAAAAAAGACCTTTACGCAATTCTTTAGAATCGGCTACCACATCATCAGGTTCAAGAACATCTGAATATTTCCAAAAAGATGTAACAACTTCATTAGAAAGAGTCTCGGCAAAATATAATTTCTCCCTATCCTGCCATCCTCCAAGAGACTGCATTAACTCAGAAAGAGAAACAGTAGCCTTTTTAACTCGATAAGCGATCTTTCGGAGGTCAGCCATACGATCGTTCACTAACTATCCCGCGTATCCACCTTTTCTGGAGGTGATCCAGAATCCTGACCTCCTCCTCTCGGAGTGGACGGACCAGCGTACAGAGGCGGAGAGTGATCTAATAACGAAAAATCATCATCATGTTTATTAAGGACAGGATAAAGATGCTGCCGAACCGCATACTGGCCAGATATCTGCAATCTGCATTCTTTTTCCTGCTTTTCTTCCAATTCCTTTGCTTCACGCTTTCTCAATTCTTGCGCTCTCTCACGTTCACTCTTTTGTTGTTCCTTCTCGATCAGCGCTTTCTCACGTTTCTTGCGCTCACGCACTTCTTTCACCCACATACGCACATATTCAAACATGTCTTGCCTCACTCGTCTCTTACACATACACTGCTCCACATACTCAATCTTTCGCAAATCAAACGATCCATACAGAGGCCGACGTAACTCAGGATCCGTTTTCGTGTATTTCCTCCATAATGTGCTGTACATTATAGGGGAAAGACCAAATTTCACATACATATCCCTATTCGGCGTCCCTTCCGGGGGAGCCGGCTGTGATTCCTCAAGTCTTAACCGGTCACTTCCAAAACAGCAGCACCACTTACGGAGTGCGCTAAAAACAGGCATGTCAAAAATAGTGCAAAATATGCAATATTATAATTAAAAGGGCACTTAAAACGTTGCGCCGCTCAAATCCAAAGGTCAGGAGAAATATCTCCACATTGCCTGCCTATATGTGTTGCAACGCATATATTCCAAATCCAAAACCAAATATGACTAGTCACTCCAAACAAATTAGTCGCAGCAAGCGTATCCTAAAACTGCCTTGCCAATCCAGACTACCAAAGGCTCGCAGCAAGTACCGTACAACGGTTCTTACCAATCAAGAGCGTCCAAGTTCCAACTGCCAAGTTCCAAATTCGCCCAAACGCCCACTGCACGGCAAACCGACATAAGAGGTCTCAGTCGAGGACCGGCGCCACCTAGATGGTCAGATTGGAAGGGAAAGGAAGAAGACCTTGAGATGCCAGGACTAAAAACGCCGCTGGCAGTGATCACGTCCCCGGCAAGTTTCCAATCCTTCGCCACGATCAGTCCTTCGAGCATCCGAGTCGCCAATGAGCCCCACGTGTCTGGCGCCAATTGATGAGTACAGGCCTCAGCAAGGCCCGTCAGTGCAAAGGGTTCGCCCTTCTGTGCACAAAGTCCTCAGACTATGGAAAGAAGTTGGCACTGACACTGGAAATACAAAACATAGTTTAATAAACATTTAAAGGTGGTCCTACAGCCTACACAACACTATACAGCATTGTACAGGGTAGCACAAAGAACTCAAGTACATAGCCCCCTTTTATACACAGAGAAGGGGTTCATAGGTGGACGGGTACAACACAGAGTAGACTTTACGACCATATATGGACATTTCTGTACATGATCAATACATGGGTGGAGTTAACGGTTCTCGAAGCCCGCAAAAAGCACATTCCTATCTACGCTGATCAAAGACAGATGTGATTTCCACTGAGCATGCGCTAGACGCACAAAGGAATCTATTTTTAGACTGTTGCTGGGCATATCTTAAGGGTGATAAGCGAAGAGGTAGGACTCGTCACATGGCGGGCACATGGCAGTATGTAGCATACAAGATGGAGGACAAGAAAACAAAATGGAGTCTGACCATTATGAGAGTTGGAGCGGAAAACATGACAAATGGCTCATTATCATAACTTCAGCTAATGCTTAACATTATCGCTGTTTTATTTACAACACACAGCCAAACTGCAGAAAAGACTCCAACGCATCCAGAACGCCTCAGCACGACTCATCCAGGACATCCCCCGACACAGCCACATCTCCGGACACCTGTGTAGCAGGGATTCCGTTCTCTTACAGAACTGTGCATAGAGATCAGGAACCTCAGTGAATTAGGGTGACCCAAAACTCACCTCAGTATCCAAAATCCCCTTACCGAGCTAGCTACAGTGTCTCATTGGTCATAACAAACTACCAATGACTTAGATAAACCAGAACATGAACTTAGGTTACCTCAGGTATCGTGGAACACATGAACACTCTTTCGCTCTATAATCATTTCAAACCAGAACGTGGAGTAAAAGAAGACACGTGCAATTTTGAAATATTTATTATTCAATGCAAGGTTCTCAAACGCAGTATCTTATATAATACCAGAATACATATTATAAAAACCAGAGTTATCAGCATAGTCACTAATCCATAATAAGCAAACGGTGATAGCATATTATAATGCAAAAATCAATAGACATTTGTATCACCTATATTTCGCTCTCCTATTTAGCATACTATATTATATCTAAGAAGGTCTCATTTGGGTTTTAGCAGGGCGGGCCCATACCTCTAAATGTCAGGAGGAGAGGATCACATCATCAGCTACCAGCTCTCTGCATGCGAAGCACCATCAAGTGTGTTTTTGCATTCTCAGTAACTCTATCTTAAACCCGCTTAGAGCCCAATGTTGGCAGCAACTGTATTTGTGTTATGTCTAGTGGTGCGAGGATCAGAGCTCCCAGCAACCTTGTGTTAGGTTATTCTTAGAGGGTTCAGCACTCACTGTTCAGACAGTGTACCAAGCACGACTGATATCAGAGCAATAACATATTATTCTCAAATATATCACATCTTTCGTCTAGGTTGAAAGCTACAATAACAATTATGTGTCGTGTGCAAACTGAAGCCAAAAGAAAATATGTCGTTTAAACATTTAATAAACTCATGCTAACTTAACACAGTATATAGAAAAGCAGCATCTATAAGACACCTGAGAGACCTGCCTGGCTCCCCGTCAGCAAAAGAATCACATTCCGACTCCTCACCCACGCACACAAAGCCCTCCACAACCTGGAACCCAGGTACCTCAACAACCGCCTGACCTTCTACACTCCCACTCGCCAGCTACGATCAACCAGTCTTGTCCTCGCCTCCGTTCCACGCATCCGAAGAGCCACCACGGAAGGAAGATCCATCTCCTACCTGACAGCCAAGACTTGGAACTCCCTCACCATCCACCTCCACCTGACCTCAGACCACCTCTCCTTCAGGAAGCAACTCAAGACCTGGCTGTTTGAGCAGTAGCGGACCCCCCCTACCCCAAGCGCCTTGAGACCCTCCGGGTGAGTAGCACGCTATACAAATGTTATGATTGATTGATTTTATTTTATTTGGGTGGGCGATTTTAACTTACTGCTGTGTGAACTGTCAACCCAAAAGGTCTGTGGGGTTATTAATAATGTTGGTTCAGATGACTTGCATTTCAGACATAACAGCTACGGCGAATCATTACACAAGTTTATGGGCTGTCATGACCTGGAAATCTCAGATTTTGTTAAAGATGATCTGGGTCAGACTATTCCTACCTTTAAGAACAAGCAGAGCAGTTCAGTAATTGACCATGTGATTGTCTCATCAAATATTACCCCATACTGTGCCCCCCCCAGGATCGAGGTCTCATCTTTAAGTGACCACAACTGTATAATTTTGGAATGTACCCTGTGGGGGAGAAGCACTGTGGAAGCGGGTACTACAATTACTAATGTCGAGCCACACAGACCTAATGGCATAAAGAATAAGATGGGTTGGGGAGAAGGCAAAAGAATTGTTAAGTTCTATTGTCAAAGAAAGTTTGACCGACATTACCCTTATTCTTGATACTGATACAGATCACAAACGGGTTTTAACTGCTTTTAACGGCATCAATAAATCCATTGATGCCAGGTTCACTAGACCTAAAAAAACACAATGTAGAAATGGACCGGGTTGGTTTGAGCATATGTGTACCAGTTTATTAACTAAGCTAAAACACGCTCTTGCAAAAAAGCCTAGGGTCCCCGGCAAAATCGATAATTTAAGACTAGAGTATTCTATTTATTTATTTTTGCGATTTGTTAAGCGCGAACGTATGCCCGAGGGCATCTTGGCACTGAAGACTCGACTCATACCTTTACCAATGTGATTACTGCGTGATTTACTGGGCAAATAGCCAGGTCTTTACATCTTTATGAAAAGAGTAAAGAGAGTGGCTTAGTCTAATTCAGAGCGGGAGTGAATTCCAAAGTCTGGCTGCCGTGACTGAGAAACATCTGTCACCCCAGGAAACAGTCTCAGTGCGGGGCACCATTAATTGGTGCAAGGTCGTAGATCTTAATTGCCGTGCCGGAAGATATAGTTGGATTTGATTCCTAAGGAACTGCGGGCCAAGATGATGCAATGCTTTGAACACCAGACAGAGTGTTTTGAATTTTATACGTTTTTTAATTGGAAACCAGTGATAGTTGCAAATGATATGGGCAATGGAATTAAATTTGGGTGTATTGGATAGTACAAGCAAGCACTAAAGAGGAGGAAGGGTGAGATGCAGCAGCAGGCCTGGGATTCACTTAATGAAGCTGCAGAGTTATCTAATAACACATTGTTTTCGGCAACAGGTAACTCCGCTTTTCTTAAGGAGGAAAACATGCCTGAGCTAACTTCCAATGTATCTAGCGAAGACTGGGTCTCACATTTTCCCCAAATATTTGGTTCATCTAACCTTGTTGATAACAACCCTAGTAGATGGCCCATTATTCCATTGGACATAACTGCTAAAAAGGTTGAGCTTGGCATCGGTGCTAGTAAGGGGACAAAGCTCAGGGACCTGATGGGGTCCCTATAGATGTTTATAAAGCAGCCCCAGAGTTGTGGAGCCCTCTTTTGGCCATTGTTTTTAATGCTACTGTATGTACTTTGTCACTAAAAACCTGGGGGTAATCCATCATAATCCTGATTCACAAAAAGGGTAACAGATCTGATGTAAGAAATTATCGCCCCATCTCTCTTCTAGACTCCTCAGTTAAGATCATGAGTAGAGTTATGTTGGTCAGACTAGAAGAGTGGGTTGAGCAAGAGGACGTCCTGGCGGGTTTAGAAAGGGTCGGGGGACTCTCGACCAGTGTATTAACCTTGATTTATTGATAGGCAAATACACTGAAGCTAAACAGGGCTCATTATACCTCTGCTTTGCAGACCTCAGTGGTGCCTTTGATATGGTTGACCACACTATATTGTGGCCGACCTTGTTACAGCTAGGAGCACCAGAGGGAATAGGTTTCTTTCTCACCAGATTATATGAAAAGTTAGAAACCTGTATGCGCTATGGCACCAAAGGTGAATGCACCCTGAAATTCAGGGTTAAACGAGGGTTTAGGCAGGGCTGCATATTAGCCCCCCTTATTTTTGATATTGTTTATTAATGAAATTGACTCAATTTTAAAAGACGTAAATGCTGATGCCCCTAAAATTAAAGGCGTTTCTGTACCAGTGTTATTGTATACTGATGACGCTGTCCTGCTCTCAAGAACACCCCGCGGACTACAGCGTCTGATCGATAGAGTTTCAAACTTTAACAAGGATAGAAAACTCTCTATCAATAAAGGGAAAACACATACAATGACTTATGGGGCTAGAAGAAAAAACGCTAATGCCTTTTTTATTGAGGGTGAAAAGGTGCTAGAAGTAGATAAATTCTGCAATCTCGTTATAATCTTCTCGAAAAACAGAAAGTAGACTAATAAATTCAATAATATTAGTAACAAAATGGCGAAAAATGCACATGGTGTTTTTAGATTTGCGGCAAAAGTTGGTGACAGATGCACAAGGGATATGCTCCACATTTATCAAGTCAGATGTGTCACCATCGCAATGTACGGTGCAGGGGTATGGGGTCACGCGTGCTCCCATAATCTGCAATTGGAGGAGAACTCTTTTTTTTAAAACTTTTAAGCTTACCTTCCGCCGCCCCGACTGAGTTAATCCATCAGGAATTGGATATCCTTTTTTTGATGATCTATTATTAATGAGGCCATTAATGCTATGGCGGTCGATATGGCTTCAGGAATAAAAGGCTTTTAATATATCTATTATTGAGGATTGTTTATCAATGGATAAATTCCGCAATATCCCTTGGTTAAAATATGTTGCTGACTGTTATTTAGAAATATTTAATATTAATGTATTGATTGACCCTAGTGCTGCATCTAAGATATCCAAAGTAGAGCTGAAAACTACATTCCTGGCCCAAAAAGCAGGAAAACGGGTTTCAGCTTATGGATCTATGTCCACAGTCATGTTTTACAGTAAACACAATACGAATTAAGGTTTCCCAGGTTACTTATCTATGGTGACCAGGCCATCCCATAAGTTTGTGGTAACCAAACTGAGGTTTGGCGTAGCATATCATTTAGTGGCCCTGCCAAACCTTAAGTAACATCCAACTGGGCCCTGTCTGTGTGATGGCGTTACCAAACAAAGCACTTTGCACTTTTTATTGATTTGTAAACTGTACATGAATTTTCGATTAGTCTATTTGAAACCCATGTTTGTCAAATATGGCGTACGTACTGTTAATCAGGCAATGAATTTGCTATTTAACATGGAGTCTGCCGATATCTGCTTTTTTACTGCCACCTTTTTAAACTGTTCCATTAAGGCACGTAAAAGTATGCTATTTTAGGAACACTGTCTGTATTTTTATGATAACTTTTTTTCTTGTTCCGTATTCTGTAATATTTATATTATATATGCTTTGTGCTTTTATGGTCATTTTTTATGTGCAGAATAAAGCTTCATGAGTTGAATTGAATTGTGTGATATTTGTATGTGTTGCTAGGTTTGAGTTTTCAGTCCACGAACCCTTCCTGAGTCAGCTTTAAAGTGCTCTGCTTCAGGAGCTTTATATAGGGGGCTCTCTAACAAAGACATTAGGAAGGAGGTTTTCGTTAAGAACTGTGACGGCTTTACATTCAGGACAAGAGTGAAGAGTTTACACTGAGGACTCTGTGACAACTACAATAAGAATAAAGGGGCATATTAGCAATAAGTTGCAATATTTATCGCAAAACGCGCTTAGCGGGTTTATTTTTATCGCTGCCTATCGCTGGATATTTTAGTGGAGAAAACAAGCTATTAGCAACATGTACAAGGAAAATGGAAGGTGCACTCCAATGAAGTCGATAGCACAGAACAATATTTTAGAAATGTCTTTTCTTTATTTATATTATTTCATTTTCTTAAAACAAAGGCACAGCCAATGCGTTTCGTTCCCCTAGTGCCACAGGAACTTTGTCAGGGCATATGTAGAGAACACATAGATATAGTGGTCTGTGTCAAGTGAGGAAAATTCCTCAATAAACAGACATCAAGGGTGTATCATCCCTGGTATTCAGGTTTTCAAACTAGTCCTAAGGTTAGCACCATTAGTGTTTCCTGAAGGAATGATCCTATTTATAGAACGATGACTACTATCTTCCTGTATAGGGGGTTCTCCTGGCATTAACCACCAGTTTTCAGGCCCCCGTGTAATGGTCCAAGTACGTGTTCAAGCTCTATGTCTGTTCCGTGTTGAATTCTGGACTGTTGAATTATTGGATAGTTTGCCTCAATATAAATTGTATCTAAATTCAAGTTACAATCCCAGCGTTAAAATGGGGACCGAAAATGTACTTCCCCACATTATAATTTGGTGTTTCTCCCGTCTGGATTTCCCCTGTAATGTGGGTGAAACAAGTTCCCAGCACCTGTGATATGGCACAAGGTTCCCGTACCTCCGCAAGCCGACACAAACTATTGGCTATTAGCAACGTTTATCTCCACTGCGATAAAATATTGAGTGATAGCGGTGAAATGCCTGAATATCGCTGGAAAACCAGCAAAATTCACGCATTAACGCCATGGTGGACTTAGCCTGAAAATCCACATCCCACTGAGGATACAGGTAAGTCAGGTTTCCAGCAGATGTTAAATACTAGCGATATTCGCGCTTAGTGTGACTTTTTTTATTGTTTCGCCTGCGTTGGTAATAAGGGTAAGTAGTGTTAGTGACTGTTTTCAGTCGCTTCTAGTTGGGAATGCCTACCTTGCGTGTCATTAACGATAATCATCGCTGGCATGCACGCCAATAGGAAAACCGTCCGCCATCGCCAGAAAGCTGTTGCTAACGCCTATTAGCGACAGCTTGCTTATAGGGCAATAAAAAAAGCTAAAGCAGCAATAAAGCCCTTGCTAATAGGCTCTAAAGTCTTTTGACTAAAACCATAGAAGGGGCCACACAACATTAACAATACAATACCTCCTTTCATAGAATTCTAGATCAGGTGGTGCTAGATAGGTCTCAATACCACTTTGTATATTTGTGACTGTATATATAGTTGTTTATGAATTACATTAGTCTCTTTTTAAAAGTAAACTACTGAGCATTAAATATTTACATACCCTCTTAAGTTGTTTTCTTTCTTTCCTTTGACCTGGGTTTTTAATCATACTGCTGATATTAAATTCTGTATACAAGAAACTGGAATTATTTCTGACATTTACTTTAAACTTTGGGAATGCCTTACTTGTTGTGTAATTATCAAAAAACATTTTAATTTGAAAGTTACTGAAACAGAGGTCTGGGATCTATAAATGTAATCTTACTTGGACTAGGACCTTTTTTTGCACTGTCTTCGCCCAAACCCAAAGATTGCTAATTTAGTCAAATATGTTGGTGATCAACTTTGAAAGTTGATCTCAAATTCTGTCTTTATATCAGCTAGATCACTAATTGATATTTCTCATTTGTGAAGAGCTTAATAAGAATTCTTCTTTGCCTTTGAGTTGAATGGTGAAGGCTAGTGTACCAGGCAGCTATCTCATCTTTTAAAAAAAATTGGAAATGCAGTCTTGGATGATAGGAATATAGTATTGCTTGGCTTACATATCTGTAGCCTTCCGATTGGCCACAAATAAGCTGGTATTTCTGTTGCCTCAGTACACTTCTGTTAAACCCCTTTTTGACTCCCTCTACAGCCTTGAAGACAATTTGCATGGTACAAAGCACTTGCTGGCTCTTGTGCTGAGCTTCTCATTTTGCAGACATTGCTCTATATATCACCTCACATGTTCCGTTCCTCTTCCTATGAAATCTTTGTTGGGCTCTTTTCAGAGACTGTCCGATCATGTGAGAAAGCAGCAACAAATCGTACGAAGCCAAGGCACTTTAAAACCTCAGAGCCTATTCGAATATGGAAGTGCAGGGACTCCTATTCTCAGTCTCTCTAGCCACAGGGCCTTGGTACCCCACTGAAATGCACTGTGTTCGATACTTGCTTCAGGCCTCAGCTTTCATTCAAAAGATGCCCTTTACCTGTCAATAAGCAGTGGTCACGTTATAGTAAACAGGCACTTTAAGTGGATGTTTTGTCAATATGCAGTGGTCACTTTATACATGTATGCTAACCCTATTACCATTCCCAATTATTTTTTACAGATGTATAGCAAACCTCACTTCCCTTTCAGGATTGTGCGTAAGGATCAGAGCAGGTGTGAAATGTGGTAGAAAAACTATTTTAAAAAGAACCATTACATTCCGACCCTGATCTGATAATATGCAGCTTATGAAATGCGGTAAAAGGCTTTATTTGTGTGGAATTTATTTATAGAGAAATGTTACGCCCTTTAGTGACTCACACAGGCGAAAAGAAATTCAGAATTCCGCACAAGAACGAGCTGATCATATTTAAACATTTCAAATCCCAACTCTTGCAACTCAGCTGAGAGTGGGCTGTTTTGATTATAGATGAAATGTAGCATGTGTCAACGGAGAATAGCTGAGCGAGAGAAAACAACTATAGGTCCATAGAAATATTCACTAGTAATGATCAGCAGTGGTATCTTGACCCAGATGTGACCTCACTCTCCAGTGTCTGCCGCCTGTACATCTGTTTCTCTCATTCCTACAGAATAATATCGGAATGATACATATATATAATACCAGGTGCATGAAAACAAAATTGGACAAAGCAGCAGATATTGCTGTTTCTGCCTCTGGCTTAAATACATATATTATAGTAGGATTGTTCAATAACTGAATGTCTATATTATTTGTGGTTGAAAACAAGCATAGAATAGAAAAAATATGTATGGAAAATGCTGCTATATTAACACATTATGGGCCAGGATTAAGCAGACACTCACAAGACGCTAGCAATGCCGAGCAGCGCAAAGAGCAACAACGGATCAACTTTCATGCACAAACGATGGGCCATATTTACAATGAAATTGACTGCGTGCGTACCAAAAGCCAATTGGCTGCACCGCACTGAGTCACTTTCAAAGCACAGGGATGCAACAAATATACAATATGTTGCATCGCTGTGCTTTCCCCAACGTCGGCACACAATCTGCTACCATGCGCCGGCACCATGCACCATGGGGACGGTTTTTGTGCAGGAAGGGACAGCTTCCTGCACAAAAACAATCACCTCAGGTGATTTCCCTTTTCCATGCATGCTTTAGAATGCAGCTAGCATGGAAAGAGGAAAAAAGCGCCTCGTTGCAAATTCTCGTAAATCTGGAAATGTATCAGAATACATCGGTGTTGCATAGGAACACCCACAGCAACACCCATGTCACACCCCTTACACGCAAATTGTTGCATGAGAAGGCAATATTTACAAGCACAGGTAAAACCATGCAGGGTGGCTTTACGTGTCCTTGTATATATCGGGCAGGTGGTTGCACCACTGGTGCGTCACGCAGCGTAACGTACTGGTGGTGCAAGGGGCCTGTAAATAAGCCCTGATATCTTTTTGGACTGAAAGTTGCCAGTTGCACTGTATCCCAACCACATTGCACCATCCCCCTCTTGATGTATGCAAGAGTGCGTGTTGGGGTTGGTCCAGCTCAAATGCTTGTGGTTTTGGTGCAAAGCTAGAAGCTACTAAATCAGCTAAATCAAGCTTTACCCTGAATGCCAAGTAAAACAAGGTGCTTGAAATGGATTAAGTAATATATACATGCTACACCTATATGTAACATGGGTGCTTTACCCTTAAGCACACATCTTACATATCTGATTGCTGTTTACCATACCGAAACAAGGGAGCAATATTTTCTAACAATAATGATGTGTTCGTTTATATGGTGTTTCATATTTCATTTCTACAGTGTTTAGGTGCTGTAAATTACTGCTCTTACTATTTTCCAGTGTATACCTACTTTGTTGTTTGAATTCTCAAGGATCTGAGGTTGGGTTCGCCTTCTCAAGATGGTGACCTTTATATCACTGAAGATATCAACAAAGACTGGCAACTCAGGGTACCCACTTACAAATTGATTGTTATTTTAGGCAGCACTAATCACATATATTTTTGTTATATACAAGGTTTCAATGTCTATTTAAATTATTTATAGTTTGATTTGTGTACAGGGAAAACACCTTTATGTCAGAACCAGAGTAACTTTAGAGGAGGATTTGAAGATCAATGGAAGAAAATTAAATGCATTGCACATTATATAACTCAAAGGATTGTAATACAGGCACTTTATCTACAATGAAATATAAACATGAGATAGAAAACTATAACATTATAAGGCTTGACAGAGAAATAAAAAAGGGGGAGGTATCTCTTGCATCCATCGCTCGGACCTCTCCATTACCCAGTTTCTGCTCCGACCCTCTTGACTCCTGTGAATATCTCGCACTCTCCATTAGTAATGACTCTAACCAATTGTGCAAACTCCACACCTTCTACCACCCCCAGGTACGAATGACCCATTCATTGACCAACTCATGGAAATCATTATGGGAAATGCCTCCCTACATTCTAATGATATATTCCTAGGAGACTTTAATCTTTATTGGAACTACCTAAATTTTGTCCAGGTCAACAACCTCAAAAACTTCTTGACTGGCCAAACACTTACTAAAGCCTGCACTATACCCACACACTCGAAAGGAGCCACGCTGGACTGGAACATCTCAAAGGAAATGGCGATCAGGCTAACCTCAATTGCTCCTTGCTGCTGGTCAGACCACCATGCTATTTCCTTCCAAATACTGGGCGTACCTAAGAAAAGATCAATGCAACCAGTGAAAATGAAACTAAGGCTCCAGGACACTAACCGCCTAGACTAAGAGAAACTGGCAGCATGATGAGAGATGGATCTCCCCCGCCCCCAAACTATCAACTGTTATTGAACTTACAGACCACTACAACTCAACAATGTCTGATATAAATAACTCACTAGCCCTGTTAAAACTAAAAATAACTCAGGCCAAAGACCAAAATACCTGGTTGAATGGGTCCCTAAACACCAAAAGGAGAAATATGCGGCTAACAGAAAGGAACTGGAGAAAACACCCCTCCTCCCCCAGATAAAACTTCTTATAAAGACCAGAAATGCATACAATAAGAGCATTCGCAAAAAATATTTCTGCAGAGTAGAACTTGAAAATGCTAAGAACAGCAACCTCTAAAGAAAGAACTAAATCCCTAATAAGTTGCGATGAGTTCTCCTCCGCTAAAATCAACTGCCTGGGAAATTAGCTATATTCCACTGCTATCGTCCTGACATAAACCTCGGTGACACTTCCAAACGTTGCTACGCACTCCCTACAGGCGTTACCCAAAAAATCAAGCCTACTGGACCCCCTTCAACTTATATGACGACCATAGCATATCAAAAAGTCCACTGTCCATTAAACCGAACAACCACTTCAACGACCCTCTCCCATTCAACTGCTTATCTGCTACCAACCAATTTAACATTCCCATCTGGCCCACAATAATCAACACTTCCCTAATGCAAGGGGCCATACCTGACTCTTTAAAAAGTGGTCAAGTCATCCCCATTCTGAAAAAGCCCTTACTGAATGCGCTTGAACCGGACAATATCAGACCAATATCAAAATATTCCTCTGCTAGCAAAACTACTTGAGAAATGCATGCAACAACAAGTTCTTTTTCCAGTCTTGATATATCAAATTGATCATTAGAAATGGCCGAAAGGAGTTGCTGCTCTTTTGATTTAATCGCTCTAAGATCATTCGTATCCATTTCTTTATTTAACTTTCTAGTCAAGACCATATATTCCTCTTAAAACAGATTTAAATGCGTCCCATATTATATGGTCTGGAGCTGTTTTATAGTTTAACACAAAAAACTCTAATATATTCTTCTTGATTCTGATCTTATACTCTTCATTTAACAAAATAGTCCTGTCTAAAGTCCACCTATATTCTGAAAATGTCTTTTGAAAGTTAACATTTAACTCCACTACTGAGTGGTCAGACAACCCAATTGGAATGTAAGAAATGGATTCAGTATTTGCAAACAGTGATCTATTAATCAAAAAAAATCTATCCTAGAGAACTGATGATATTTTTTACTGTAGAAAGAATACTCTCTACGAGTACCGTACTTAACTCTCCATACATCACTCAACAAATGCTCCTTCATAATATTTTTCAAAACAGACAGTGATTTCTTAGGGCAGTTATACTTAGATTTTGAAGTGCAGTCTATTACAGGATCTAATAACAAATTAAAGTCACCTCCTAAAACAATAGGTATCGTATATTGCAAAATATAATTTTCTAATTTCTGTAAAAAACAGGGCTGATCCTCATTTGGGCCATAGTAAACCCCACAAAAGAATTTAACTGCACTAATTGATACAATTGCTACTAACCACCTGCCTGTCTGATCTGTGGCCCAGTCATGCATAACAATTCCTTTATTAGCACAAATTATTATTGCCACCCCTCTGGTGTTGCCAGATTGTTTTGAACAGAAAATATCCTGAACCCATTTACTCTTAATGAAAATGTTTCTACATTCATCTGCTTCCAAATGGGTCTCTTGTAGAAGAATTAAAGAAGCCCCCTTATTTTCCAAGAAATGGAGAACATTTATTTGTTTCTTGCGACTCCCTAAACCGTTCAAGTTCCAGGAAAGGATTTTAGTATGCCTAACTTGGGACATAACAACTTAGCCTACACATCACCACCTTCAACTTCCTAGATGAATGCCAATCTGGTTTCAGACCAGATCACAGTAATGAAACTACTATTCTCCATATAGTAGATGACGTCCTCCAAGCTCTAGACCAAGGCAAAACATGTCTCCTATTTCTTTTTGATCTATCATTGGCGTTCGACACAGTTAACCATGAAAAGCAATTAGAAGGTCTACAAATTCAGGATAGGACTTATGTGAGTTGTTCTGGAGTGGTTCAAATTCTTCCTACAGAACCACTCCTGGAGATTCTTAGTTAATCGTAATCTATTGTCCCCTTCCCCGATCACAATTGGTGTCCCTCAAGGTTCAACTCTCTCCCCAACTCTCTTTAACCTATATTTAAAACCATTAGCTGAAATTCTACACATTGCCAAAGTCAATCTCCACATGTACGCAGACGACACTCAGAATTGCAAACCTAGAGGAGGTTAAGACAATGAATAAAGCTCTGAAACCGACTGTTCAATGGCTTGTTAGCAACCAGTTCAAACCTAATGAAAAAGAAATTAATTTGTATTAATTTCCCCACCGAAAAGCTCCCCTGACACACTTCAAGAGACCACTTTGATCACTGCGCTAAACTGCTCCCCAACCTTAGTGGACTCAGCCAAATCTATAGGAATAACACTGGACAAAAACCTGAATATGTGAGCCCACATCAGCACCCTAGCCAAAAATGCCAGGTTTCACCTGAGCTACCTGGAAAAATCTAGAACCTTTCATAGTTACATCAGACCTAAAAATGGCAGTTCAGGCTTTAGTTATGTCTAGGATGGCCTATCCAAGATCTCAACATCTCCCTCAAAATCGCGTCTTAACCCAGCCGCAAGGCTCCTAACAGGCTGAAAAAAATTCAACCACATTTCACTGTACCTGAAGGTGCTGAACTGGCTGCCGTATGAAGCCAGAATCCAACTCAAACCGGCCTGTATCACTCATAAAGCGGTACACTCCAATATGGCCGGGATGCCCGCCACCCCCTCCCAACACCAATTCCCCAAGGGGAGGAGACAGACGCTGGTTTGAGCTTTTGGAAGGCGGGGGGGGAGTTACCCCCCGGCCGTATTTATTAAAATATGAAACAAAATGTAAAACATTAAATTAAAACGTTTCATTAATTATGTACAATTTTACTTTCGTTACATTTTTGATGAAGACATGTTCTTTGGCTAACCTTAACAGCTCTCTAATACAAAGGTTTCCTAGCCGAGTCTAGCATCCTGAAAATGTATACATTCTAAATAACTTCCCTTGTCGTGGGGGCCCCCTCTCACTCGACGCCATCTTAAAGGTCGTCCGAGTCCCCGTGTGAGGTATCTGTAAGAAGGACAGCGAGGACTCCCCCCCTTCCCCACACTATCTTCCGCCGTCGCGGATATCCGGCACCGGGAAATTCGTAGGAGGGGCATCTCCCCGGGCGCTCCCATCCATTCTGGGTGGCGCCCCCCCTAGGTTCCTTGAAATTTCTGCTCACCGATCATGACCTTACCGCCCGACCAAAAATAAATACGACAGTTGTTTTACCTACTAAGGGAAGAAATTCACCTAACGTGAAACATCTTGATGATTCATCAACTTTACATTTCTACAAAGGGAAAAAGGTCCTAAAGCACAAGACAATTACATTACTTGATACATTCCTTTACTTTTCTACAAAGGAAGAAAGGCCTATACACATTTATTCAATGCTGAAACAACTTGACTGCATCTCTTTAATACAATCATATCATCAACAAATCACTTTATTCAAAACATTGCAATAGGGGCTGGTGGGTGGGTCAAAATTGCCGCTTGTTCCGTCGAGGGCTCATGAGCAACGGATGGTGCAGCTTTCAGAGCACTGGAACAAGAGGACTCTTCTTTGGATTCCCGCTCTTTTATCCGTCTGCGGGAGGGCAGGGACCCTCCTCAGGTACGCCCACGGGGCGCGGTCTTCCGGGTGGGTGTCTAGGACAACCCCTTCTGGGCGGGAAGGGCGTGCTCAGGCTACGCCGCTTTGGGCATACCAGCCGAACCATCCGTTCGGGGGGACCGAGTGGTCTTCCCTTTCCATATGGCCGGGATGCCCGCCACCCCCTCCCAACACCAATTCCCCAAGGGGAGGAGACAGACACTGGTTTGAGCTTTTGGAAGGCGGGGGGGAGTTACCCCCCCGGCCGTATTTATTAAAATATGAAACAAAATTTAAAACATTAAATTAAAACGTTTCATTAATTATGTACAATTTTACTTTCGTTACATTTTTGATGAAGACATGTTCTTTGGCTAACCTTAACAGCTCTCTAATACAAAGGTTTCCTAGCCGAGTCTAGCATCCTGAAAATGTATACATTCTAAATTAAAATTCTACATCCTAGCATTAAGGGCCAATGGCAAGGTCTTAACCGGTGTCAGATCCCTACTACCAAACTCCCGCCCTCACGGTGTGAGTAGCGCATGCGCAGAGGACTTTACCCTTTTTGCCAACTGTAACTTCCCTTGTCGTGGGGGCCCCCTCTCACTCGACGCCATCTTAAAGGTCGTCCGAGTCCCTGTGTGAGGTATCTGTAAGAAGGACAGCGTGGACTCCCCCCCTTCCCCACACTATCTTCCACCGTCGCGGATATCCGGCCCCCGGGAAATTCGTAGGAGGGGCATCTAGCCGTCTGCCCCTGGGAGGGGCCTATGTCCGTCTCCCCCTAGGCGACCCATCCGTAGTGGGTCCCGCCTACCCGTGGGAGGGGCCAATGGCCGCCTCCCCCCGGGCGCTCCCATCCATTCTGGGTGGCGCCACCCCTAGGGACCCTGAAATTACGGCTCACCGATCATGACCTTACCGCCACAGGCCGGATAGTTGACCGACAATCCGCCCCCCCCACACCTCCTAAAGGTCATGCTTCCTCAAACCCCTTAGCCATGCTACGAAGTCTCCTATTAGTAACTCATTCCCCGCCCTGGACAGGTGAACCCCATCATTCAGATAATAGTGATCACCCCGAATACACCCATGGGGAATGCTATGCAGATGCGCGGAGCGAAACAGTTTCCCAATTTTATTGTTCACCCTCTTAACCGAGTTGTTCAACGCTGACACAGAGAAACCCCCCCGCCAAACTTTCCTGGGAATCATGTGGGACCAGGCAATTGTACACCCCGGGAGCCTCTTAGCCAACCAGCTGACTGCTGACAAAATGTGTTCCACTAACACTCGTCTTCCCAGTCCTACCAAGTCATTGCCCCCCAAGTGTACTATGACTATAGATGGCGGTGACCTTTTCCGCCCTAACAGACCCTCCATAAACGATTGAAATTGGTCAAAACAGAGGCCTCCCTTCCCATGGAAGGTCACTCTGAACCCGTATTCCCCAGATGCGTGAGTCGCGTCACCTGCCATGAATACTTCTCTGGCGCGCCTCACGTATGAGTGGCCCACAACCCATACCACTTGCTCTCCAGTCGGTGATCCACGACCACTGGTCCTCCGGTGATGGGTTGATCCCAGATTCCGCCCCGCGTCACAGGCTCGAGAAACTGTAATTCAAGCAAAAGACAACCAGCGTGAGTGCATTTCATCAGTCTTTCACAACATGTGCAGCCGCACATACCTTTTGAAACAGTTCGAGGACCAACGGCCTAGCTGTTTTACCTCTTCTGCACCCAGACCCCGAGCCGTAGCCTCAGTAGTGTCCCCTATTCTGAAGGAGTGGGTCCCAAAATCGCACGGGTCCATGCCCGCCTCGGCGATTGTCAGTGCTAGCACCCTCTGAAACTGAAATTTCATCAGAGGGGTGCCATCTATGTGCCTAAGCAGGCTCCATCCCCATGTCGCCGGCCTCTGTGCCAAGTATTCCTCTAAACACTTTATCGGACAAGTGGGGCATCCTCGAGCGCGCTGCACAACCACACTATCCCCCACAGCATCTTGGTCTGTCTTGGACCTAGCTATCGAGATTAGCATCGAATCATCCCGTATTTGCACGTGATCCCTGCAAAGGCCTCCCTCCCTATCTTTCTTGTTCCTCGCCACGAGTTCGCTTACCCGCATGGCCCCATGAAATGCCAAGCTGAAAGCTGCTCGGAACAGAACTGCTTCAGAAGGGGAGGAGCATGTCTCATCCAGCTTTGCTAAAAGCCAAGACAATCTCTCTAAACCAATCGGGTGCCTCGTATCTCGTTTGCGACCCTGCAGGCGTTGCCAGCCACGAAGCGCCTTTCTGACTAAAAAGGAACCCGTCGGATCCCTTATACCGTGGAGCTGTGCCATGAATGATATGGCCGCCCTATGCCTGTTGGCAGTTGCGGCTGATCGGCCTTCTCTGTGCAGTGCTACTAGGAACCCCAGGAAGGAGTCCTCCTGCCCCAAGCTATGTCTCCCTGCCGGGCCTAAAAAGGCGCAGTAAGAACGAAACGCTCCCTCATAAGCCTTCCTCGTCCTGGGCGCTAAGCTGGCTGCCACGAGGTCTTGTAATCCGGGGCACCGATCCGCCATAGTGCTTCGGGGAATGGTGCCGCCACTAGGTCCGCTGGGGGTAGATAGCCCCTGAAAGCCTGCATGTGTGAACGAGAGAGTGCATCAGCTGCATTATTCAGTATACCCGGCACATGTTTCGCCCTGAACCGTACATTCAATCTCATGCAATGTAACACAATCTCTTTCAACAGTCTCAAGATCCACTTGCAGCGGGCCGCTTGCTGATTGATGCACTCAACCACAGACATATTGTCCAACCAAAACACTACTGATCGGTCCCTGAAATCGTCTGGCCATGCCAACAGAGCCACCCAAATGGGGAACAGCTCCAAGAACCCAATGTTACCTGTTAGGCCACTGGCGTGCCACCACGTCGGTCATACTTGTGCCGACCATCGGTTACCAAAGATGGCGCCAAATCCCACGCTCCCGGCTGAGTCGGTCCACAAACCCAGTTCGTCCGACGAAGCTGGGGGTTTGTTCCACACTACTCGACCGTTGAAGTCCGCCAGAAATGCCAACCAAATGCGCATATCCTGGCGAACCTCTGCCGACAGTCTCTTGCGGTGGTGTCCCTCCTTGAGGCCGACCATAGCTTGTGCAATGGAGCGGGAGAATGGGCGAGCCATCGGTATTACTCTCAAGGCAAAGTTAAGCTGACCCACTGTTTGTTGTAACTGGTGCAGGGTCACTTTCTCTTTGCTCAGGCACTGGTTAAGGATGCCCTGAACTTGGCCACCTTCTCCATTGGCAAACAGAAGCATCCTTCCACCGAGTCGAGCTCAATTCCCAGAAACTCGAGTGAAGTAGATGGCCCCACCGTCTTACCTGGTGCCAATGGGACGCCAAACTCCTGCATTAGAATGCAGAAATCCTGCAGTGCCTGTGCACAGTTCGTATTGCCTGCCGGCCCCAAAAATAGGAAGTCATCTAAATAATGCATCACTTCTCTATGTCCTGTAGCCCTAGTGAAAGCCCATTCTAAAAAACAGCTGAACATCTCAAAATAAGCACAAGAAATTGAGCAACCCATGGGCATGCATTTATCCATGTAATATTTCCCTTGGAACGTAAATCCTAGCAATCGCTGGTCCCGTGGGTGTACCGGGAGCAACCTGAATGCCGATTCGATGTCTGATTTCGCCATCAGAGCCCCAGGGCCCAAGCGATTCAGCATGGTCACAGCATTGTCAAACGATGCGTATCGGACTGAACAGATATCCGGATCAATGGCTTCATTCACCTAAGCGCCCTTCGGGCCCGACAGGTTGTGAATGAGTCTATACTCCCCTGGGTCCTTCTTCGGGACCACTCGCAGAGGTGAACACACGAAATCCGCCACCGGCGGGCATGTGAAGGGGCCCGCTACCCGCCCCAGGCCGACTTCTTTGGTAATTTTCCTGGCTACCACTGCAGGGTTGTGTTGGACGGATAACTGATTTTTACAAAAGGGGGTCCCCTGAAAATTCCCCGCCGGGATGTTGAAGCCATATAGGAAACCATTCCTCAACACCCCAGCAGATATATGATCAGGGTATTTGTTCAACCAGGGAGTCAAAGCCATGATGTCAACGGGTGAAGGGGATTGTTTACCCAGCATCACCTCACTCTTGCTTGGACCCCCCCTTTCCTCCCGTACCACTGTTCTTGGATCTACAGCTATTCTCCGGGTGTGAGGAGTTCCCACAGCCCGCACAAGCATGCCGGAACCTACACGTTCCCGGGGGTCTGTTACAGTTTCCTCTGTTGAAGCCCCAACAGACCCCGCGCTTGCCCCCGTTCCCACCAGTCTTGGGCTGTGACTCCCCACCGGCGCTTGCTCGAAAGGGCTGCACTGGCTTTTGCTGAACTGTCCCAAGACTGCTTCCGCCCGGCGAGGACGTACCTGCCGATCCAGGCAAGAGCTGCTTGTGCCATGATACCGTGTCGAGGCAGTCCCATGTTAAAGTGCGGTCTATTACAGGATCTAATAACAAATTAAAGTCACCTCCTAAAACAATAGGTATCGTATATTGCAACATATAATTTTCTAATTTCTGTAAAAAACAGGGCTGATCCTCATTTTGGCCATAGTAAACCCCACATAAGAATTTAACTGCACTAATTGATACAATTGCAACTAACCACCTGCCTGTCTGATCTGTGGCCCAGTCATGCATAACAATTCCTTTATTAGCACAAATTATTATTGCCACCCCTCTGGTGTTGCCAGATTGTTTTGAACAGAAAATATCCTGAACCCATTTACTCTTAATGAAAAATGTTCTACATTCATCTGCTTCCAAATGGGTCTCTTGTAGAAGAATTAAAGAAGCCCCCTTATTTTCCAAGAAATGGAGAACATTTATTTGTTTCTTGTGACTCCCTAAACCGTTCAAGTTCCAGGAAAGGATTTTAGTATGCCTAACTTGGGACATAACAACTTAGCCTACACATCACCACCTTCAACTTCCTAGATGAATGCCAACCTGGTTTCAGACCAGATCACAGTAATGAAACTACTATTCTCCACATAGTAGATGACGTCCTCCTAGCTCTAGACCAAGGCAAAACATGTCTCCTATTTCTTTTTGATCTATCATTGGCGTTCGACACAGTTAACCATGAAAAGCAATTAGAAGGTCTACAAATTCAGGATAGGACTTATGTGAGTTGTTCTGGAGTGGTTCAAATTCTTCCTACAGAACCACTCCTGGAGATTCTTAGTTAATCGTAATCTATTCTCCCCGTCCCCGATCACAATTGGTGTCCCTCAAGGTTCAACTCTCTCCCCAACTCTCTTTAACCTATATTTAAAACCATTAGCTGAAATTCTACATATTGCCAAAGTCAATCTCCACATGTACGCAGACGACACTCAGAATTGCAAACCTAGAGGAGGTTAAGACAATGAATAAAGCTCTGAAACCGACTGTTCAATGGCTTGTTAGCAACCAGTTCAAACCTAATGAAAAAGAAATTAATTTGTATTAATTTCCCCACCGAAAAGCTCCCCTGACACACTTCAAGAGACCACTTTGATCACTGCGCTAAACTGCTCCCCAACCTTAGTGGACTCAGCCAAATCTATAGGAATAACACTGGACAAAAACCTGAATATGTGAGCCCACATCAGCACCCTAGCCAAAAATGCCAGGTTTCACCTGAGCTACCTGGAAAAATCTAGAACCTTTCATAGTTACATCAGACCTAAAAATGGCAGTTCAGGCTTTAGTTATGTCTAGGATGGCCTATCCAAGATCTCAACAGCTCCCTCAAAATCGCGTCTTAACGCAGCCGCAAGGCTCCTAACAGGCTGAAAAAAATTCAACCACATTTCACTGTACCTGAAGGCGCTGAACTGGCTGCTGTATGAAGCCAGAATCCAACTCAAACCGGCCTGTATCACTCATAAAGCGGTACACTCCAATATGGCCGGGATGCCCGCCACCCCCTCCCAACACCAATTCCCCAAGGGGAGGAGACAGACACTGGTTTGAGCTTTTGGAAGGCGGGGGGGGGGGGGAGTTACCCCCCGGCCGTATTTATTAAAATATGAAACAAAATTTAAAACATTAAATTAAAACGTTTCATTAATTATGTACAATTTTACTTTCGTTACATTTTTGATGAAGACATGTTCTTTGGCTAACCTTAACAGCTCTCTAATACAAAGGTTTCCTAGCCGAGTCTAGCATCCTGAAAATGTATACATTCTAAATAACTTCCCTTGTCGTGGGGGCCCCCTCTCACTCGACGTCATCTTAAAGGTCGTCCGAGTCCCCGTGTGAGGTATCTGTAAGAAGGACAGCGTGGACTCCCCCCCTTCCCCACACTATCTTCCGCCGTCGCGGATATCCGGCCCCCGGGAAATTCGTAGGAGGGGCATCTCCCCGGGTGCTCCCATCCATTCTGGGTGGCGCCCCCCTAGGGACCTTGAAATTTCTGCTCACCGATCATGACCTTACCGCCCGACCAAAAATAAATACGACAGTTGTTTTACCTACTAAGGGAAGAAATTCACCTAGCGTGAAACATCTTGATGATTAATCAACTTTACATTTCTACAAAGGGAAAAAGGTCCTAAAGCACAAGACAATTACATTACTTGATACATTCCTTTACTTTTCTACAAAGGAAGAAAGGCCTATACACATTTATTCAATGCTGAAACAACTTGACTGCATCTCTTTAATACAATCATATCATCAACAAATCACTTTATTCAAAACATTGCAATAGGGGCTGGTGGGTGGGTCAAAATTGCCGCTTGTTCCGTCGAGGGCTCACGAGCAACGGATGGTGCAGCCTTCAGAGCACTGGAACAAGAGGACTCTTCTTTGGATTCCCGCTCTTTTATCCGTCTGCGGGAGGGCAGGGACCCTCCTCAGGTACGCCCACGGGGCGCGGTCTTCCGGGTGGGTGTCTGGGACAAACCCTTCTGGGCTGGAAGGGCGTGCTCCGGCTATGCCGCTTTGGGCATACCAGCCGAACCGCGCCCTCCGCCCAAAATGGTTTCCCGGGGGGATCGGGGCACCCATCCATACGTTCGGTGGACCGAGTGGTCTTCCCTTTCCAGTTTCCTGCTTGTCTTGCTCCGAAAATCGTGGTTTCTGGAGGAGGCAGGCACTCCCCATGTGCCTAGGATTTTTTGTTGAAACCACCCCTCTTTCGTAAGAAGAAAACGTTCAACAGAGCTTTCTCTAGGGCTGCTCCCAGAATCTGGAACTTGCTGCCACCTTACATCAGAAGACTACCAGCTCAATCAAGATTCAAAAGGAAGTGAAGGCTTTCCTAATGGGTAAATTCCCGACCTAAACTCTGTCAGTGCTTCTACAGTTTCTGCATCTCAGCGATTTGCTAGTGTTTTGTATTTGAACTCTACTGGGGTTACCGATTTTGCTCTCATATATGTAAACCGCATGATTTTTTTTTCAGTGTTGTTGCTTACCACTCTGCATCTTTTTCATCCCACTGTCACTTTAGGGGCAAAGGCTGGAGTTGGGCAATCTCCCTCTGCCCCTGCCAACCTTCTCTCGCTATTCTCCCCCAACTGTACTCTTGATTGCCACTCCCACTCTCTGCATCTGTGAGGCTGCGAAGCGAGGGCATGTGTCATCATCGATGATCCATTGACAGGGCTTGAGATGCAAAGTCTGGGGTTAAGGATGCAGCACACAGTCAAGGTGATTCTTCGGTTTCAAGGAGCTGTGATGAGGAGTCTGGCATTGTCATCAAGGCTGCCATCAATGAGGGATGTGAGGGTCTGCAAAATGGTTATGACACACAGTGGCAGTTCCAAAGGTATGGCAGGCTAAGGCAGTGAGGCAGGTCTTAGCGACGGGTCCAATCATCAAAGCAAGGGTGGTGCATGGGCTTTCCTTTTGGTTGCACCATGCGGTAAAGGAGAAGCATCAGTTCTGTTGGACCCACAGATCACCTAAAGCCCACTTCCAAGGGTCTAAAACAGGGGTGGCGCCTCTTTGACAGTAGACTCATGGGTGACAGTCCAGTTGCAGATGCAAGGTTGTTGGTAGCCTGCTATGTCCCTGATGGTTCAGATCAGGAGGTCAGCTAACTAGCCCTTGTAGTCACTCTGGCTTATAGGTTCAATAGATGTGGGTCCAGTCTTTCTCCCAGGCAAGAGGGCAGCAGAAAGCAGGTCAGGGCAGCAGTCCTTCAGAGCAACAGTACAGCAGAGTAGCAGTCCTTGTAGCAGCACAGCAGTCCATTCGCCTGGCAGAGTATTCAAAGATCGAGAAGTGAATTGTAGAGTTGGTGTCTAAGATTTGGTACTGACACCCATGTGTGCATTTGAAGAGGGGAGAACTGTTGATATTGATAAAAACAGTGCTAATGCTTAAAATAGTACACTAGCATACACAACAAAATCCCATCACCATTATCAAATTCGCAGATCATGAACTCTCCATCAACCTTAACGCGGAAATGCATATTTAGGCTGGCTCTGCAACCTAGGCCTACCGTAACTGTTTGACAGGTCACAGATGTCATACTACATAGCCGGCAGACAAACTTAGGTCCACCCCCCAGATAAGTACAGTGACACCATATTGGTCCACAATAAAGCACACATGGCCAGATGGGTGTGCACATCCCCAAAACACAATAAAGTCAAGTTCTACATGGAGTTATCAACAAGCACCCAGTCAGGACACAACACACACAGTACACAAAGTGATCATGTGCCAATCATGCCGGGCCTATGGACACATTATCCACTGGCCCACATTGTGTCCGCACAAAGTTGAGGCCCACCTGCATTAGCTATCGGACCTTTTTGAGACACCAAAGACAAAGTCTGCATTCTTTTAACAAACAAGGATTGTCTGATTTGGTTTTATGACACCCAAAACTGTATGAAAATTGCTCAGATTGATTGTACTTCAAGGCAGTTCTCATACCTGTTTCTGTAAGCTGTGCTCTAAGCAGAAGTTTTAGAAAACAGCAATTGTTCCTTTTTTGCCAAGTGCTCTTTTTCAAGGTAAAATTCATTTCCAGCAACAGAAGCTTCAATACCCATCCATTTAAAGTGCACAGGTGATGTACATGCCCTGCCCTGGTTCCATACTAACTACAGGGGGGGATTCAGCCCTTTACTTGGAGACACAAGGCAGCCTATTCATGTGCAAGTGGGGCTGGTACCAGCTCCTCCCTCCCATCCTGCCATTGATAACTTATTTAGTCACAGCTAAGCTCCAGATTGTGTATGTCTATGAAGGAGGAAAACACAATTCCCAGAGTAGCAATCTTTGTAGCAGCACATCAGTCCATTCTCCTGGCAGAGTATCCACAGGTCGAGAAGTGAATTGAAGTGTTGGTGTAACATCACTTTAACCAACCATTTTTTCAGGGAATTTCTGAGTTGCTTTCAAAGCATAAATCACAATACATTCTAGGAAACATATGGCTCATTTAAAAAAAAATATTTCTGGGGCCACTGAACTCCCTAAAGCACCCCTACAACACTTCAATTACATGTGAGTGGTGCCCCTGCCTATATTGGGGCATCACCATGAAGCATATTATATTTTAATTAGCAAATGAAAGCCATTGTGGAGCACTCCTTGCCAGTAGTAGTGAATAATAAATAAGCAGCTGCAGCCCCTCATTTATTATCCCCCCCCAATTCTTTATGTATTTTATTTCTGTGGATGTCCCATCCCATTTCACTTACCCACAACATGCTTTATTGTTTGGGCTGTGGGTGGATCCCCAGGCTCCTGCGGTCCCAAACACTCCATGCATTCTGCATCTATGCTAGGGGGTGTGCAGAAGCGACATGTTTCCTTTTTTTTTACGGGGGCCTGGTCCCATAAAGACACCCGCCTCTTTTTTTAAACTATGGGGGCAACCGGGGAAATCCCATGACCCCTGCCAGCCACCAGCTGCTCTTCCTGGGTTCTGTGGGAGCTGGACTTTTTTTTCTTTGTTGGGTGCCCTGGTCCCAGCAGGGGCCCCCACAACATTTTCAAAATTCAGAGCCATAGGGGAATTCCCATGGCCCTTCAGCCCCGCGGGCTCCCCTGCCAGCACCCATCCCAGGTGTGGTGAGAACTGGCTCCACTAGATTGTTTCTATCAAGCAGAAGCAGCGTTTTTTTCTCCGCTCCACTTCAAAAAATAATAATGAATGAGGTGATCCCACCACCCCTGACCTATCCAGGGATTTATTATAAAGGATAGGTCAGCCAATTTGTTTCACAATGTTCGAATAACCACAGTACCATGCACATTTTTTTCTCCATTTTGGCCCAGTGTGGGAATCCCTCTGGCACCCCTCCGCCAGGTCTAGGGGAAGTCAGGGTATCCCTACCCTATCCCATATGTTTTTTCATTTAGTTCCCAGGACAGAGTAGGAAGTCCCTGAGTCCAGGGTCCAAGCATATTTTCCGCAACATCTTTGTTGGTGTTGGCAGCGGCCAACTCAATCTATTATTTTGATCTGTTGGTTCTGTGGTTTCACTGTAGCCTTAATTATACATAATTTTTTAACCCTAATATTACAAAAACTACTAAACAGATTTACACCAAATCATAACAATCACGCTTTCTGGGTAAAGATCTACTTTTCTGCCAGTTTCGCTCTACAATTTTCATTTGGAAAATTGCATGGGGAAGACATGTTTTGGGACCCCATTTTTCTTTTCCCCTTTTTGACAGATCACCCTGAAACCTTCCAAGTAAGAGCTGAGGTGGATGGGATATTTATTGGAAAGCTTCCTGAAGATTTGTCACATGGTGCCAAAGGTATTACCACATCTATTTTCTCTGAAAACCTGGTCCTAGGTATAACTACCCAGCTATTGAGTATTTCTATGTTATGTATATATGTTCACAGAAAGCCAAAATAAATCAAAAATTAAAGTGATGTTATAGTTGGGGGTGGAGAAAAAAAACAAGTAAGGCTTTAGTTAGGTGAAAACTTTCAGTTAAAAATATGATTTTAAACTGAAAGACTCTGAAGTTCACCTGTTATAGTTTTCTGAACTAGCAAAAAATATAGAACTTCACTGATAAAACCAAAGGTATGGTTAGGTGTTGTAAGTATACAAAAACGAATGTTTAAAAAAAGCGAGACTCTTTGATGATACAGGAATAGAGACCACTTTCAGCTCAATGTCACAATATTCAGATATCCAACAATTGTAAAGAATTGTAAAGAATAACACAGGACTGAACCACCACCATCTATTGCATTTTCTACAAGTAGATGAGGTGGTGAGAGTTATTGCTTGATTAAAGAAGGACAAGTCACCAGCCTGAACAGGTTTATTGTTATAGAGCACAATACTTCTCAGGTACTCTTGCTCCAATTCTAATAAGGCTACTGGTCTTGTTTGCTGAATCAGGCATAATCACAGTCACATTGAGAGAAACACAGGTGATTGTTATCTCTCCACCAAAGAGAGATCTTGAAGCGTCTTGTGAGTTAGCGTTGACAGGATCCTTTTGTTCCTGATGGACTCCACAGAACAGTGGCTTTAGTGCTTGGTGTGGGTAATGCAATTCATGAAGTAGAATGTTCAGTTAGAGGTTACATGCTGAACAATAAAGACGTGTAATACCAAGCTCCATGTGTGGCGTGGTCATTTGCATGTCCTCAGATTGAGGAGGATGCTAAAGAAATCATCAGTGGAGCAGTGGTGTAAAGGGCATTCTATAGGGTTTCAGTGTGAGGTAGCTGTCAATGTTTAGCTTCCCTCAACAAGGGGTTGCTTTGAGAAAATATTTTGGGCACCTTGGGTTGGAGAGAGAGGCCATAGGCACTTGTGACTGTACAAAGCATCAGATAATAGATACCAATTCCCTGCTACTATTAAAACCCGTTGCCACTTCCCCCTTTAAACGACTCACTAGATGCCGCTGCCTGAAGAGGCAGGTACTGATCACCTCTTCCATGCATCCCCCAGACCCATCCAAGTCCCAACTACACCGATGCTGCTCCCCTGCACGCACGGCTCACCTACTCGGAGAACACACCTACAACTCCCCCCACCCAGACCCTTGGACATACAGGCACTGTTGACTAGGACAGCACATGGCCCGACCTCCCCACAGTGTACTGCATCCAGTCATTTTCCAAGCAGGTTTGCACTATCATTGTGTGTAAGGTGCCTATATGTAACACCCTGGCATTATAGCGTTAAGTAGAAATCTCATCATTAAATGTGTCAGTGCATGGGCTGGTCTGTCTGCCCTATGTCTGCTGCATACTACCAATACAACAAAGGCTTGAACAACCCGGGTCCTAGTGCCCACCCAACTTTAACATGCCAGCGGCATCTGGCATCTGCACCAGGGAGCCCTTCTTACACCGCTGTCCCTTCCCCCGCCACTGACAGCTGTCTGACAAAATAACCTGATGCTCCAGGACAAACCTCCCAAACTCACCCCACTAGCACCTCCCTGGTGGCACCAGAGAGCGCTAGGTGCGTGCAGGATGCACCCCTGACACGCCTGCCTGCAACATTGCGCACTGCTTGTGCCACTGTCCCCCTCACTGCTGTCCATTTCCCTCCCCCCTCGAGGGTCGCCGCGCCCCTCCCCTCGGTGTGGTTCATAAAAAGTTTCAGTATCTGGCTGGAGCCTAAACCCCAGAGCACAATCTTGGCTCTAATTGGCTGCCAACACATCAAACCAGGAAGTGTTGGCAGCCTTCTTGTGCTCGGACTGAGGGAGAAAGAAAACAGTAAATTGATTGTACTGCTCATGTGCACATCCATGTTGCCCTTTTAGAGCTCCTGCGGCACTGTGTGACTGGCCGTTTACTCACAGCATCTCGCATGCTACAGGTGCGTAGATTTATTGATAAGGGATGTAAGTATGGCACTCCCGAGATCTGATAAGCCTGTTAGCATCCGGCACCGCCCGGAAATAGAGCCCCACTGCCACTGGGGCACCATGGAGCGATGAGCGTTGCCGTCGGCACCCATCACTCCCATCACCGCAGTGCACTCCCGCACCGCAGAGAGAGATAAGGAGGGCCGCCTCTGGGGGCCCCACCTGGCCAGCATGGGACTGAGCTACAGCCTGTGAGCGCTGCTGTATGGGGACCCCTGCTCCATCTTCAGTGCCTCCGACTCCACGCACCTTCTGCCCGAGCTGAGCTGCCGAGGCGTCGACAACAGGCAATGCTCTCCCGGTGGCAGGACCGCAGCTTCTCCCAGCTTTTGACTTGCTGCTGCTTGTATTTGTGGCTGGACTTGTAGAGAAGCAAGTCTGGCCACAAATACAAGAAGCAGCAAGGCAAAAGCTGGGAGAAGCTGCGGCTGGAGAACAAGGTGTCCATGAAGGAGGCCAACAAGCAAAACTGATCCTGGGACATCCTGGAGCAGCAGCAGGCGCCTGAGACAGCTCACAAACGCCCCAGAGCTGTCCGTGGAGGGCATATGTGAGCCAAGGATTGCAGTGTGCAGCCGAGCAGGAGCCGGGAGAGGCACACAGACAGCTAGAGATACTGGTGAGCTCAAGAGTCCAGCCAGCAACTGAGCAGGGATCAGACCTCGGAGCCCCCCTCACACACCAGGATATCCCATAACAGATAGAAACTATCCCAGGGAAACGTCTCCAGCACCAAGAGACCGTGAACCGACGGAAAAACACCCAACTCGCTCCTGACTAAAGGAGACTCTGCAGCGGGCAAGAGCACTTCGGTCCATTATCATTTGTGAAAGCCCACGGCGCCAGCAACTTTATAATACAAGTCTGAGCCACCAGGCCACAGCTGAAACTAATCCTTGTACTTTAACTGTCCTTGGACAGAATCACCCACCTATTCGCACAGACTTCAAAGGCACCTAGTCCAATACCCTCAGCCAGTAGAGATGCCGCTTTTTAAATGCATGCATTCCCAATGGAAGATGTCTCTGCCAACTTTAGCCCCCCTAAAAGGACAGTTATTTTGGGGAAAATCAAATGGTAAGACTTCATTTTATCCATACCTGTAAGGATTGAGAGAAACAAACAGTGTCCCTTCTGTTAAGTCCACTGTTACAGCTCGAGTTTAACGTCAAGGCATTCAGTTTTTATCAACCTGTAGAAAATATTGACTCTTGACTATGTATTTACCTTAATGATACCGTGGTAGTTGATTTTTGGGATTACATGTTTTTGTTGGTCTATATAGAAACCAATCTACATTGTGCTTTTCGTCCAATACATAATTAGAGAGCTAGTGACAATCTGGAATAAAGATGCAGCATTGGTCATTTACTTTACGTACTGAGGTGTGTCCTTATCTCTCTGATAGCCCCTTCAATGTACACCACCTGTGAGTGAAGCCATAACGTAAGCAACTATGCAAACACTTTGTACATGCCGGAGCAGGTGCCCTATGAGGCAGAGGACATCCTCTCACTGTCCATCGCAGGTCTGCCCTTTGCACTAACAGGTAGGTGCCGGATGGCATGATGTAGCTGTGTCTAGTGCACATATATGAAAAGCAACTGCACTACCCCAATTGGATGCACGCATCCGTGCCTTCTGTAATCTGGTCCCAACCAGTGCTTGTTTTCAAATACAGCATCCACTCCCTCTTCAGTAAAAACAACAACAAATCCCAGTAAAGAGTTCTACTCCTTCTTGCCCCTATGCCTGAACTATTCCAAATACTCAATATAAAAAGTATTCAGTTTTCAGTATTGCCTAAAACACATACTCGCCGGCACATACATCAAGACATTCTGGGAATTACCATACACACACAGATGTTGGAATGGTGGACATGAAGTGTTTCTTAGCGGTAAACACTGTGAAAATGCACTAAGGGGTTCTCTCCTTTGTCAGGGTTTTAATTTACACGTGGCCTGCGATGGTTCCTCTAACAACTTATCCTGTCACCTGCAAGGTTCACCAGCTGCAGTGATTGATCCAACATTTGGACAACTTTCAAATGGGAGTCATTTGGAACGATCACGGCTGCTGTGGCATGTTGCCAGGCATACCATATCTAGTAACTGTGTCAGCCAGGGTCTCTTGCGGTATGCAAGTATTGTTTCCTAAAACCAAGACAGCCATGGTGTTGCCATTATGGCCTTCAGTGAACATCTCTTCTGTACAAATTGATACTCTAAGCAGAATAAAAGCAATTCTTTTGCAAAAAACTGTGCCACTGACCTCAGCCAATGAGACCTATGATATGCAAGTCGCAAGGACTTCTGCCGAGATACATGCCCTTTTAACTACAAACTGCTCTATACATTTTTTGGAAATGTTAAGTTGTATCTTAAACATGTTTGATACGAGTGGTATTGTACATCTATTTAAGAACATATGTTCCGGACTGCTAGCAGTCCTCAGAATATTTCCAAACTTTGCACATCTGTGTTTGGCGGACTGCCCCTCCTTTTGAGACTCGTTGCAGGGATACTATTTTTGTTCCTTCTGCTACGATACGGTAAGCCAAATCACCAGCGCGATTCCAAGCACCATAGAGAAAGCTCTATTGGAGATGAAGTGTTGTGAGCACATAGTCCAAACTTTGGGATTAACTTGTCTACAAGACTTAAATACCACAAGGTTTCTGTCATTCAGACCAATCTGGCAAGATTGCATCTTACCTGTTCTATGCTGTCTGCTATGCGGAGAGGAATGAGTGCGAGACATCTGTCTAATACTCCCATCAGTCATGCCAACGGATGTTGATACTTTGCTTGAACCGGTAACGGCCTATGCTCGGTGTTGTCCCCAGTGGCTATCAATCCTGATGACGGCATTCATTGAGATCTCACAGACGCAAAATTCTGATGCTGAGGTACAAGAGTAAACTACAGGCACACAGGTAACATCCGATAGAAACATTGCTAATGCGACTAATGCTGAAAGCGATTCTTCACATGTATGTGTAATTTATCTTCTGAATGAGGTACTCCAACTGTCACATACAATGATAAATGATTTTTTACAGACATAGAAGATTTCATGTTTTCTTCACATGCTGAAACTGACTTTTGAAATTGGCACACAGTGTTCTGAGAGACTTTGAATTTGACCTTCATTTTTGTAAACAAAGAACTTTTTTCCAAATAGTCATTTTTTTTTCCAAATTTGTATTTTTCATTTTTGGGCACAAGTAATCTGCTTATAGTAGAACTAATAATAGAGAACAAGAATTCTTTGAATACTTACAAGAGACAATATGCGTTCAATTGTAGCAGCAACCGTCATTTCACGGATCGACTATGGGAATGCCCTGTATCTTGGCCTCCCAAAAACATTGACAAACAGTCTTCAGGTCGTAATGAATGACGCCGCACAACTGATCTTCGGAGTACCCAGACGTACAAAGGCCTCCCCTCTACTCCAAAATCTTCATTGGCTCCCTGTTAAAGAGAGGGTTGAGTTTAAGAGCCTCTGTATAGCGCATAAGGCGATTTATGGCCATGCGCCGGCATATATTAAAGCCCGTCTGGAAGTATACAGTCCGAAGAGAACACTCAGATCATCGGATTCTCAGCAACTGGTTTGCCCCCGCTATAAATTAGTGACCAAGGGAGGGAGAGCCTTCTCTGTTTTGGCCCCTCAGTTATGGAACAAGCTGCCTGAGGGGCTACGCAGGGAGGTGAATCTCCTACGGTTCAGGAAATCCCTGAAAACACTGTTGTTCAGAAGAGCCCTGACCGCAATGTAGGCCTGTAGTGGTGTCTCTCGGAGGAGTGAAGCTAAGTTATTGTAACAACATCTATTTCCAATGCGCTTAGAGGCCTGTAGGTGATTGAGCGCGTTACAAATCTAAACTAACAATAACAACAATAACAATAACAACAATATTTGACCTTGTCCATAAACAAACAGTTTCTGTAATCTGTCATAACATGGTTTCGTCCTATGTTCTTCTGTATTTATGAGCCATTTCATAAATGTATATTTTCGTGCTTCATTTATTTAGCATTCAAATGTAAAAATATGCTTAGAATGAAACATTGATTTAATGCGTATAGAACCTATGCATTTTTTATGATTATAACCTATTCTAATGCACAATAATTTATGTATTTTTGTTGGGTTTTCACACTTCATGTGTATATATGTTTTAGATATGTTTCAACTTGTTTAGAAATTAGCGTCATACATAAGAAAGTGGAGTGGGTGTTATGCTCGGTTTTAGATTCCGAATGAATTTCCTGATTCATGCCCTTTTAGATGTACAATTCACATTGCCCTTATTTAGGCATAGAAATCCAGTCCTTATTTAGGGTTGTATGACATTACAATGCATGCTTTTACTACGCATGCCTTTACATCGCAAGTTTTACAACGCATGCTGTTACAACGCATAGTGTTGAGGGGTGCTGTATAGTGAATAGTTTAATTTACTATTCCAACACCAGTCCCCGTGGAGTGTAGGGAAGGTGTTGGATAGTAAATTAAATCTATTCCCTATCCTAGATCGCCCCCCATCGCAATGCGTTGTAATGACATGCATTGTAAAACTTGCGATGTAAAGGCATGCGTCGTAAAAGTTGTGTTGAAAAGGATGTTCCCCCTTATTTAGGCATAGCCCATGCTACTCAAATACAGGCATGGCTACATCCATCCGTTCATCTACGTCACAACGATTTCTTGGAAAATCAGACTCTTAAGCAGAAGGGACTACTGATTGGCCTGAATATTGATTTCTCCAAGAACTCATTTATTATGCATGATTATCTATTCCTTAGGGGTTCATTCATGATGTACATATGCCCGACTTTTACGTGAATACTGGCATTCTTAAACACTTTCAAGGAATAAATATACCTTCACTTGCTATGGCAAAGGATGGTGTGGTTTGGTGCAGTTCGACTACCTACTTGCACGATGCAGCTCTCTACAGCAAGTGCCGAAGGAAGCCAACTCTCCAGCTGATGCACTGACTCGATGCTGTCATCCTCCTGCCGAGAATCCAGCTCCAGTGTTTCTGACTCCCTTAGCGGGGTGTTGGGAAATCGATTCCCGAGAAAGAGATATCAACGTCTCTCATTCTAAGGTATGGAGCTGATTAGAACCTAGAGAAGCCTTTGGCAATTCTTGGCAAAACTAAACCTATGCTAAAGACAGCACCTACTTCTTCCCTGGTACTAGACCTAGGTTAGGTACACTGGGGTAGACGTATTTTAGAGGCACCAGTTGAGTATTTTAGCCTGTGTTATTAATGTATACCTTTTTATGTATGTCATAGCAACAGACAATGCTATTACAGTATTATTTTATATTACTGTTCACGCTGTACGCATTATAATTTGCAGTCTGTCTAACGACTGTAGCAGTTCATATCTCTTGCATGAGAAAAACGACTGTTCAATAAACCCCTATTTATTGATATGCCTGTCTCTCTATTTCTATGCAACTCTGTAGAAATGAAGCATGCACAATTGACTGAGGACAAACGACGGGGCAACATGGTGGGCGCTTAAAATGTAAAAAAGAGTGGCAGCTACAAAAACGGATGCCGGAAAGGATGTTTAAAGGTTAATGGATATCGATTAACAGGAATTGGAGACTGTTCTCGAAATTAAATTGTAGGAAAAACTTACTTGGAGCTTGGAGCTTGAGATTCATTTTCGTGTCTCCCTGGGACCGGACATTGTACTGTGTGCCGTTGGCAGGGGCGCAGCGAGCGAGCGCATTGGTCTCGCGTTGGTCTCGTGGTCTCTCACTCTTGCAGTTTCGTGTTCCCGACGCTTCTGCCTCTGACACGGCTCTGTCTTTGGTCGTGAGAGGCAACGCTGTTGTGGAGGCAGTTCTGCGAGTGAGGCGGAGGCTACAGAGAAGACGAAAGTGGAGATCGTAAAGTCTCCGATACAAAACACCTGCTGGGCCGTGTGGCACAAGAGCTTGGCAGGGTCCGGAGGGCACAATCGTGGAGAGCAAGTCACGGAGGTCTGCAGAGGGACACACAAGAAGTGAACAGATACGTTGCAGGTACAGGGATAATGGAGGAGGTGGGGAAGAAAGTAGTCACAGTAAATGGTGAGAACAGTCTGAAAGAGGGAGAAACACTGCCTGAAGCTCAACGGCTCAAAAACTGAGGTTCTAGGGATAGGGGGAAAGGATACCAGTTGGACTCAGGAATGGTGGCCTCCTTGCCTTGGCCCTACACCTATCCCTGGCAGGGAGGCAAAAAATCTGGGGGTCTGGGTGGATCCCAAACTCTCTTTTGAGAACCACGTTAACAAAGTAGTAGGGAAATGCTTTGGGATAATGAAGACCTTAAACCGTACGCTGGACCTTATGCCCCTGGAGGCTAGACGCACCATGACCCAAGCACTAGTCACCTCCCGCATAGATTATGCTAACGTACTGCTACTAGGGACTACTGAGAAGAACATAAGACGGCTCCAGGTGTTACAAAACACGGCAGCACGACTAGTTCTCAGACTCCCCAAAAGAACGGCATCTAAACCCACTCTATCTGCCCTTCATTGGCTTCCTATAAAAAAAGGATCCTATTTAAAGCACTTTTAATCTGCTATAGGATAACCGTTTTGAAAGCCCCAGAATATCTGAAGGACCTAGCCATCCCTTATCAGCCCAACAGAGCACTTCGCTCCATGGGCATGGGTCTTCTGAAAGTACCTCGTATTAAGAAGGCCAGAATGGGAGGACGCTCCTTCCGAGTGTTAGCAGCCAACCAATGGAAGACTCTTCCTACCGCAATTAGACTGGCCAAGACTGAAACTATTTTTAGGAAGCTTTTAAAAACACATTTGTTCACCCAGTAGACCTGTCACTGCCTTTCTGCCACTCTCTCCATAGCGCGGGGACACGCCGGGATGGCGTCACCAAGCGCTTTATAAGCCCCTTTATTATTATTATTATTATTATTATTATTTAAACAGGAAAAGCAGGTAGGAAAAAATTAAGAGGTCAGAAGATAGATTTAAGAACCTCAGTAATAAGTGTGTCTGGGCTCCCACAGAAGGGAGGTGTAGGGGGAGATGATCTGTTAGTAGTAGGCTCACAGCCTGTAAAAGAGGTGGGGGAGGTAGAAGCCCTGCAAAATAGATACCAACTGAGAAGTGGTAAAGGGGACAGTCATATGAGGGGTGGGCAGTCCTTAACCCCTTCCATGCTGATGACAGAACGGTTCCGTCATCAGCTACGGGTGAGCTGTGCTGATGACGGAACCGTTCCGTCATGAGCCCGTTAGAACCTTAGAACCCTCAGCACAGCGCGAAAATTCGCGCCGCGCTGAAGGGGTTAATGCGTAAACTAAGTAAGATAGAAAAGTCAGCTGTCTCACATCCAGGGGAGGTTGGCAACGATTCTAGAGAGTGGGTGACCCCAAAAAAAAGACCCCTAAAAAGAGAAAGCCCAGGGCAAAGAGAGGAGAAATACAAGTCTCGCCTTAACATAACCCCTTCGCTGAGAACATTTTTTAAGGTAGCCCCAAAAACAGTGCTGCTAAAAAATCCAACTTTAGCGCCTACCAAGTCAAAAGTGTCAAAAGAGGAAAATATTTTAAGCTCAAATAAATATCATATTTTGGCAGAGATTTCGGAATCTCAGGATAGAGTGGCTATAAAAAGAGAGCGAGGGCAAGTAGGGTTGGAAGAGGGGGAAACTCTTGAAATAATGGAACCACAGTCAGGTCCATATCAGCCCCCACCACAGCAGGTAACGCCGCCTCAGCTTTTAAGTCAGACAGGTGTAGGAACAGCAGAAAATCTGATGGCAATCTCAAATATTGGAGAAGGGGGAGCCGTAACCCGAGCAGAGGCAATATAATTAGGAAACCAACTTCAACCACTATCTCAGGTACAACTCCACCCATCGCTGCAGCCTCAGCCTCAATTGCAGACTCTGCCTCAGTTTCAGCCTCAGCCTCAGCCGCATTCTCTGTCTCAGCCTCAGTCGCAGCCTCAGCCTCAGTTTCTACCTCAGTCTCAGCTTGGGACATCGCCCGCATTTCATGATAATACATAATCAGTTGTGGAGCTGATTCAGTTATTGACGACAGCAGTACGAAACAGATTTGAAATATCTGAGCAGAATCAGAGGGAGATTAGGTCCGTATGTGATAATTTGGGAAGGAAGGTGGATGAAGTGACTGCTAGGACCGCACAGCTGGAAGTGGAAGTGAAAGATCTAACGTTTCAAACAATGGCTAATACAAGGGAAATTACTGACCTTAGGGGGAACGAGAGGCAACTGAAAGAAAAAATTGAATTGATAGAAAATAATCAAAGGAGGTGTAATCTGCGGATATTAAAGGTTCCAGAAGGAGCAGGGGGAGAGGACATTAACACTTTTGTGGTGCATCTGTTTAAAGAAGGATTGCAAGGGAAATGGTCGGAAGTAGAATTAATGAAAGACATACAAAGGGTACACAGAGACCCTTATAGGAGGAATCTGAATAAAAGCAAACCAAGGAAAATATTGGTGAATTTTCATATCTACAACTTGAAGGAGGAAATGTTCCTGAAAGCATTAAAACTAAGACTATTGACGGTTGATGGCAATGATTTCGAGATCAGATCAGATATTTTACAACTGACGGCAAATAGACAATGGGAACTAGGAAAATTGATAGAGCCATTTAAGAATATGGGAGCGACAGTGCAGTTAAAATTCCCCACCAGTCTGCGTGTAATGTATGACAAAAAGATGCAGAATTTCTGCAGAGTTGAGGATGTGGAAAGATTTTTAGCATCAATCTCAGGAACAGGCTCAAAGTAGACACCTGAAAGGGGAAACAAACTTCAGCTCTGAAGTCTCCCGGAGCATAAATCGTGGAAAATGATAACCTTTTAGAAGTATACTATAGGTAGAAGGGGCATGGCACTTTGCAAGAGTAAATCTCCCGAACGGGGACCTCCTAAGGCTTATAGACATTAAGGAAGAAGAGGACGGTTTCCCAAGGGGGGGTGGGGCTCACGGGTTGTTTTCAGTGCACGGGTGTGGGAGCACGCCCCTTTTTACACCTCTCTGCAACGCAGCACCCTGGCACATACTGGAGGTTGCTGGTGGGCTAGATGGCCCCCAGGGACCCCCAGTATGCAAGGAGAATTAGTTTCCCCACTGCAAACGCACCGGGGGTGCATTTGCAGAGAGGTGCGGGCGGTATGGCCTCCTCCCGATCCTGTTTTTTTTTTCTTTACTTTTAAGAATGGGGGGCTGTGTAGCCTTCTTCTTTATCTTATTCTTTTTTGCTCTGGGGACACCATTCCCCATGGGCCTGCCTCCAATTTTTTTTTTAAATCGGGAAGGAGGCCCCCCTCCCACAGCCATGCTCTGCCTAGGGGACCCTACCCCAAAGGGCATGGGCCTTTATTATATTTTTTTATTTAGGGGGGGCTGCTTTGCCCCCCTCCTGTGGCCACTATTGGCCCCGGGACCCTATTCCCCTGGGCTGGGCATTTTTAAAAAAAATGTATTTATTTGTTTGGGAGGGGGGCCACCTCCTGGGCTACCTGTAGCCCCGGGGGCTGGCCAACTGCATTGGGGACCATAGGGGTCCCCAAGCCCCCCACGGTCCCTGCCGGCTCCCTGCATCCTGCTGGAACCAACATTGCTTTTCTGCATGGGGAGCAGCGAACATGCTGCTCCCCATGCAGAAAAGCAATCCGCTTTGGTTTTTGAAAGAGAGAGCAGGTTTCCTGCTCTCTCTTTCCATAGGTCTTCTCAGGGGGTCCATTAAGGATCCTCAAGGGCAAAAGAAACATTTTTTTTTACAAAATCGCGAGGAGCGCGCTGCTTGCGCGCACCTCGATTTACAAGAGTGTGAAAAACTATAGTGGAGATCGTGGAAAGGGGCAAGGTAGAGAATCCATGACCCCCTAGGTTTTCTCAGGGGGTCCATTAAGAACCCCCAAAGCCCCCCCCCCAAAATTTTTTTTTCTAAAAAGTTGCGAGGTGCGCGCACCCAGTCGCGCACCTCGATTTACAAGAGTGTGAAAAACTATAGTGGAGATCGTGGAAAGGGGGCAAGGTAGAGACTCCCTGACCCCCTAGGATTTCTCAGAGGGTCCCTGACAGCGACGGCTCATGGAGGGAGTTACGGTGGGGCAGGAGGGTGGGGAGGGGGAGGGGCAGGGTGGAGGTTGCTAAAAACCGGCATATGGATAATTGCAGGTAAGTAAACAATTTAATTAATAAAACGAATTTCGTAGCTCGCACTGCATTGCATTTTGCGATGCAAGGCGCACTACGAAATTCGTTTTATTAATTAAATTGTTTACTTACCTGCAATTATCCATATGCCGGTTTTTAGCAACCTCCACCCTGCCCCTCCCCCTCCCCACCCTCCTGCCCCACTGTAACTCCCTCCACGAGCCGTCGCTGGTCCCTGAAGGGCCCCAACGGGCAAAAAATAATAATTCGAGAAAAAAAATACAGCGAGTGCGCGAACAGTTGCGCGCACGTCGACAAACAAACACAACAAAAATATAGTTAAATAACATGTTTGAGAGTTTAGATTTTGGTTGGCTCTAAAAAGAGTTGTTGTGTTTATAAAGGGCTTTTTGGTACCTACAAGTAAGTACCGATGCAGAGTCGTAAATTCAAAAGAAAGACTCTGTTCCCGTCATCTGTGAAATGTAGACGGTCTCCTCTATAAATGCCTTGCATGTTGTAACGCAAGTTGTTGTGGTATATAGAACCCATTCCATAGTCCCTGAGGAAAGCAGAAACAGACTTATTCACATGTTTCCTTGCTTTCTCAATCTGTGGACAATATTGGTTGGACCAATTCCATTTTGTCTTTGGCATATATTTGAATAGACAAAGGCAGTTTGTGGAAAAAGTGACATCAGTTGCCCAAAGGTGTCCTTTAAAAGCATTTCCAGACCTACCCCAGTCAAAGTGCCCAGGTCATTTCCACCACAGGGCACAATAATTAGGTCAGGGTGTGGCAGATGTAAAAAGGATTTTACCAGTGTCATCAATTGGTGACATTTTAATCCTCTTTGGCCAATCCACATAATATCCACATTTGGTAAATGAAGGTTGAGAAAGCATCTATTTGCTGCATACCTTTTACTCCAGAAAATATAGCTATGTCCTGTAACCCAAACTTTTAGCATTTTGAAGGCAGATCCAGTAGTACTCAGATGGGCTCTGGAAGTGAAATTGCAGTTAGAAGCTAAGAGTTTAGAAAGAAATGTGGATGAGGTTCAGTGCAATTGAAAAAATAGAAATGATTGGTTGTTTCCTACAATTCAAGATTGAAAACTAGGGTGCATGCTAATGTTTTTTTTAAAAGGAAAAATGCTATTGGTTGAGAAAGAATCATCAAAACTAACAAAGCAGTGGATAATCGGGTGTATTTGAAGGTCAAACAGCCTTGCTGTTTTTGTTTGCAACATTGAGATATGAACATCTGACCTGTGTCTTCAGTCAGGTACAGTATTAGGTGTTACCATGGTAACAGGCAGAGAGGGCAGAGGGGGATGGTTGAACTGTATGTGACTTTGAAAATATTTAAATGTAGAACCAATTGAAATGTGAGTTTGATTTTGAATTTGTGTGGGAAGAAATGTGATTGCTTATGTACATGAATGTGGGTCTGAAATGAGAGGGAATCTGTGCCATTATTCTGAGGCTGCAGTGACAGAAGCATTATTCAGAGATTCTGCATAGGAAAATCTGGTTTGTGACTGCCACTGTTCTAAATCTTCAAAAGCATTTTTAAAGGTGAGCCTCTAACTCTTTTTCACTGTATTTCTCCTTTTAATATACCTTAGTCACTATAACTGTTTCACTCCGTCACAGTCTGTCATTGTCCTTATTTTTCTCTCTCTCACTGTTTTCTTTTCTTTCCACTACTCTTCCTTTTCTTTCCTCTCTGTTTCTATAAATGATTTCCTTTCACTTACTACTTTTTACTTTCTCTTATTATGTTAGTACTTTTTCCTTATTCTCCGTTCTCACTTTCTTTCCTTCAACTGTCTTTCCTGACCTCCTCACTTCATCTCAGTTATTCCTTTTCATTTATTTGTTCTCTTTACTTTTTCCCTCTTTTTCTTCCTTACAACTGTTAGAATTGTCAGATTGTCACCTTGTAGTTTTGAAACCATGGTTGGTATATTGTAGAAATGCCATAGAAAATGTTTTAAGAGTAGATAGTAATTATTTTACTGATTTGCAAGCTATACTGTCATGTGTCTATGATCACACTGTGAGTGAAGCTTGATTTTAAATGAATCTGGGTGAAAAATGTCCTTAGTTGATGTGTTTAAAAATATGGGAATACATGTATTCTTGAAGTCAGTTGGGCTTTAGGATATGTACTGCTAGAGAATCTTAGGCAGCATAGCTGTCAAGCCTCTTAATTTCAAAATAGGCTCTATGCAGTGCAATAAGGATCCAGAGTGTGCTGTTGAAAGGAAAAGGAATGTTATGTCTTGCTTATATATATATATATATATATATATGGTCTGTTTTTTGGCAGTAGAGACGGTGAGATAGTATGAGCACAGACACAGATAGTGCAAGCAGACACAGACATGGTAGATTACATGTACAATCCTGGTGAAAAACTTTGAAAGTGCTAATTTTACTAAAATCATTTATCACAGTCATTTATTTAACACAGAGAACACAGCCCACGTGTTGAATTCTAGACAGATTTGTTGGCATGAGCTGGAAGCCATTTTGTATTTCTGGCAGTCATTTTATTTCCCATGTGCTGTCTCCTACCTTTCTTTTAACTGTCCTTGTAGCCTGTCTAGAGACAAACTATGTTTAACATACTCCACTTCACACATGCCCAGAAGGGCCTAACTATCAGAATGTATGGGGATCACAGCTGTTATTATTCACACAGCCACGATGATGCACCTCAGACACAAGGCTGATGGCTGTTATTACTCACACAGCTCTAATGATGCACCTCAGGCACAGTGCTCACAGCAGTTATTATTCACACAGCTCTGATGATGCACCTCAGGCACGGGACTGATGCAGTTATTATTCACACAGCTCTGTTGATGCATCTCAGGTACGGGGCATTTAGGCTTTAGGATATGTAATGCTAGAGAATTTTAGGCAGCATGTGTATTAGGTCTCTTAATTCCCAAATAGGCTCCATGCTGTGCAATTAAGGTGTAGGGTGTGCTGTTGAAATGAAAAATGAATGTTATGTCTGGCTTATATATATATGGTCTGCTTTTTGCCAGTAAAACATACTTTCTACTTGTTCCATCTCCTTTACTGTGTGCAGTATGGCTCTCTCTGTGAATGCACTTTTTTTTTATCTGCAGAGGCCTTTTTATGATATGGGTGATTCTCTCCTTTGCTTTCTTAATAATACTCTTTGCTTTATGCAGCTCAGTGTCTGTCTGTATTATCTCCTCAAAATGTTTTTGGGAAATGAGTCAGTTTTCTGCATTGTAATGTTGTGGTGATATACATTGGGTTTATTCTGTGTCTTAAATTCATTTAAAATCAAGCTTGACTCACAGGGTGATCTTAGACACATGACCAGGATGTTACATGTAATCTACAATGTATGTGTCTGCATGCACTATCTGTATCTGTGCTAATACCATCTAACTGTCTCTACTGGCAAAAAACAGACCATATATATATATATATAAGCAAGACATAACATTTCTTTTTCATTTCAACAGAACACCTTGGATCTGTAAAATCTGTAAATGATGTATTTTTGAACTGAGTAAGGTTTTAGAACATGTAGTATTAGTTATTTCTATGTAGCATGTAACATGGTAATGAAATTAGTGTTTTTCTGGTTTTTTTAGTGTTTGGTGCTCAAATCAAAGATTCTGGAGTGTGATTGAGAGTGTTTTGAATCTTTAAAACCATTTATAAAGGTGATTTGCTAATTTGTAAAGGGGATCTATTTTTGTGCAGTTTAAGTTAATAAGAAACATTTCTCTCACTGTTTCCAGCATTTCTTCTGTGTTGTACCATTTTATCTTCTGTGTGTACCATGTCTGTGTCTGCTTGCACTATTTATGTATGTGCTCATACCATTTCACCATCTCTCGGCACCATTTTCTTTGTGACTGCTCCATGTGTTCCTCTGCTTGCAGCCCTGCATCATTTATCCTCTGCCTGTAACAGTTTAGTCTCTGCCTGCGTTATTTAATTTTTTATCTGCATCATCTCTTTACCTCTGCCTGTACCATCTGTAAGTACCCTTTCATGTTCATTTGCAGAGGCCTAGTATGATATGGCTGCTGGTGTGTGTTACATAGTGCTACCATGTTAAATCTTTTCCCTGTCTGTCTGTAGTTTCACACCCTCTGCTTGTATTATTTTCTCTCTGTCTTCTCTTTCTCCACCTCTGTGTGCTCAATTTAGCCTTTGCGTGTAACATTTCAGTGTCTGTTTCCAGCATTTCTTCTCTGTTGTACCATTTTATCCTCTGTGTGTACCATGTCTGTGTCTGCTTGCACTATCTGTGTCTGTGCTCATACCATCTCACCGTCTCTCTGCACCATCTTCTTTGTGACTGCTCCATCTGTTCCTCTGCTTGCAGCCTGCACCATGTATCCTCTGTCTGTAATGGTTTAGTCTCTGCCTGCGTTATTTCCATTTTTTTATCCTCACCATCTCTCTATCTGTGCCTATACCATCTGTCTGCACCCTTTCATATGCAGTTGCACAGGTATATTATGATATGGTTGCTGGTGTGTATTAGACAGTGCTACCATGTTAAAACTTTTCCCTCTCTGTCTGTAGTCTCACATCCACTGCTTGTACCATTTTCTCTCTGTTTCTACTATCTGTCCATCTGTGGGCTAAATCACGTAAACCATGGAGTGTGCCATGATTTAGGAAAGATAGTTGTGGATTCTTAATTTTCAAATTGTATTCATTCTGTGCAATTTAGATTCCGGGTGTGCTGTTGAAATGCAAAAGCAACTGTCTCTGTAGCAAGCAGTAATCATTTCAGTGAATTTTCATTTGTACATTCTGAGTCCCACCTTCACTCTCTACTCAACTTGAACACCAGTTCATTGTGCTAAACCCAGAAATTCCATCCCTAGAAACATATGATACACTCTTTCAACAGTTCTACAGTCCTGAAAACCTTGAAACAACACTCACAGTAAGACCTCCTTTGACTGTAGTAATTATTTTACTAATTTGCAAGGGATAGTGTTATGTGTCTAAGATCACAGTGTGAGTCTGTTTTTATTTAAGAGGAAGGTGGCAGATTAATTTCCGTAGTAAGTGTGTTTAAAAGTATGGGAATATATGTACTTATAAACTTGATAAAGGTAGTTTTTTTATTATCTATTAGTGAAAATTATATAATTAAGTATTTATATTTTTTTGCAAGGACCAGCAACATTATCATATTGTTGCAATGGAAGAGCATCAAGAGAACGTTGCTTTGAATTTTGAGATCTCATGCAAATTATTAGAGGATGTCAAAGATGGGCCTTTTCCAGAGGAAATTGATACTGAAAATGAAGATTTCTTTGATGAGAGTTTGGACAGTATTTTTGTGGAAGCGGTAGAAGATTTTGAATTTGAACATGTAAATGTTGTATTTGATGAAAATTAAATACCGGACGAAGTCATGTTGGAAGTTTTATTGCAATACGAAATGTCTGATGAATAAATGTATAATTTATAATTAAAAATTATTCGAGTGAGTCTTTTTGTAGTATTGTAATATTTTGGATAGTTGATGTGTTTAATAAAAATGAGAATAGATGTTCTGATGAAGTGTGTTAGGGTTTAGAATCAGAAATATTAATCCCACTATGACCCCCTACACTGCCTGAAAACCACTGTACTGTTTTTAACCCTGATATATTATTCTCAGCAAATAATTCTATAATGTTGAAACAGCAATGCACTGCCATAAAGTCAGAAACAGCATTCACTACATGATTTCCTACTGTGTTCAGAGACTGTTGCTATGCCTTAATTTTACTTATAAAGTGAACCAGTGTTTACATTATTTAGTGGTTATAATTTCTATGTAGTAAGTTAGTAGTGGTCTATAAAAAAAATGTTCTTTCTTCACAACAGATTGTAATTTTCTAGAGAAAGAAACATCAACATGCCGAATAAAAATGAAAAAATAAAAAAATAAAAACAGACTTACTTTTCGAAGAAAAAACAATAGAAGATTTATGTAATCAACAAAGTACGGACAAAAAGAAGAGTGCTCCTGGTAAGACAACCAAGGATTTCATAAAGAAATTCACTCAAAGAAAAAAAAGTTTAGTAAATGTGGAAAAGGAAAAACACTTGTCAGTATCGACAAGGAGAAATCAGAGAAAAAAGAAAAATGTTTCCCAACTATATGATGATCAAATTGTCTATAGTAATAGACAAAGTAATCAGTTTGAGCAAATCAGGAAGCGCATGTTTTATATCAGAGTGGTTTCGAATTTATTAAAAGATGTAATGATTTCTAAAAGGAAAACAGCTTTTTATAAGAAAAAAATAAATATTGAGAGTATTGTTGAACGCGCGTTTGACACAAAAAAGAAGTTGTTTGTTTTAGTATAGAATAAATACACTCAATAAGGCAATCAATGTGTTAAAAGCTAAGAGTAAATGGAAAAGAGTAATAAATAGAAGTCATTTTTGTAATGCTTTTTCTGGAAAATGGACGCATAGTTCAAGTTGTGAGCCATTTTTAGGGCTCGCCCCTTTTCTATTTCGCAGAAATAGAAAATAGGGGTGAGCCCTTATGTCGCTGATCTGCTTCTTTCCCCAAAGGCTCTATTCAGGCAGCTGATTGGCTCTCTTCAAGCCGGATTCCCAAGAGTTCACAAGAATAGAATCACGTGACAAGCTCCTCATGCACGAGCTTGCCCTAGCCTTCCCCCTGCCAGCAGCATTTCTCCTGCACTCGACCGACCCCCCTCCCTCTCCATATGGTGCGCTCTGCCTCAGGCCAGCATCTCACCTGCTATAATTATTCACTGCAGGGCCTGCGTCTTGTCACCCTTCCTCCCAGTCCCCACCAGCAGGCTTCTCCAGTGGCTGCATGCAAATCTGAGCCCCAACCACTACTTGAGGCACCCCCCTCCCTCTCCATATGGTCGCGACACCACATCAAAGTCAGCCCTTCTCCCAGCAGGTAGCCCACCCCTCTCTCTCTCCATATGGTCACTCGAGTTCCAGGCTTCCCCAGTGTGCGCTCGTTCACTTCACTTTTTCACGGCCACAGGCCGTGACTCCTTTACCACTGCTTGTTGCTATGTCCAGCTATGTCCAGACTGCTATAAGTAACCCAGGTATGACCTCTGAGCTACTGCAGTCTCTACGTACCACCGTTCAGGGTAAATGAACTACACTCAGACCTGAGCACGCAGGTAATACCTCATGCCCAAATTGCAATTTCACTCTCACCAACTTTACACCCTACCCTGACCCGACTATATGCAATACGATTCTGAGACAGAAACCTAACCCCAAGGCTTCTGATTATTCGTTTTTTAGTATTAACTGCCGCTCCCTACCACAGCACAAGTTCGACATTTTTAACCTATTGCTGGAGGAAAAACCCAGTGCACTATTCCTAACGGAAACTTGGTTACACAACAGCTCTGGCCCTGACTTAGATACTGCTCTCGCCCCTGACTATGCTATAGTTAGGAAGGACAGAGAGGATAATATTAGTGGCGGGATCGCCATTATCTTCAATAGGGAACTTACCTGCAGTCTTGTACCGGCCGATATCCCTGAATGCGAATCAGCTTGCTTCAAAATCACCTTAAATCCCAATTTTACTTTTTCTGGCCTGTTGATATACAGGCCCCCTGGAAACGCTACCACATGGGCTCGGAATTTAGCGAATCACATCACGCCTTTCCATCTTGCCTCAAAAATGTTTTCACTGATAGGAGATTTAAATCTGCATCTAGAAGATCCTTTGAATACCACATGTACTAACCTGCTTGACGATTTTACAGCACTTAACGTGAGGTTACTTAACTCTGGACCCACGCTCAAAGCAGGTCATCTGCTTGACCCAATTTTTTCTAATATTAATGACCTGAAATGGCTCAAAACTACCCCTGTCTGCTGGTCAGATCACTACTTAATCCAGTTCAGTATAAAACTACCAATCTCCACCCAGCTGCAGCCCGTCCATCCGGCCACCACTATGAAAAACTGGAAAACACTTGACATCGACTGACTTAATCACACGCTAGCCATAATCCCTCTAACTCCAGGACAGGATATGGAAAACATTGCCAATGCGGCTCACAAAGGGCTCAGTGACGCCGCTGACGCCTGTCTTCCTCCTTGTCACATCAAGGGAACCTACCACCGTCCCCCAGCCCCTTGGTTTAATGATCACTTAAAATTAGTGAAATCTAATTGTAAAGCACTCGAAAGACAGTGGCGGAAAGACTACGCACCTGAAAAAAAAGAGATATACCAAAAAGCATGAAATAAATATCATACAGCCTGTACAAAGGCCCAAGCCCTTCACGTTGCTAACGTCATAAATACTGCCACAAACAAAGCAAAAATGCTTTTCAACACGGTGAAGGAATTAGCAGGTGCACAAACTACTGCTACCGCTCGCCCGACTAACAAAGCACAATGCCAAGATCTCGCCATTTTCTTTACCGAAAAAATTGATAAAATAATCAGCGACATCAACAACAACACATGTACAACGGCCTAGAATGTCGACACTGAGTCCACATCCAGTGCCACCAACCTCCTTGACCACTGGCCTATGATTACTATTGAATCTCTGATGTCCACACTCAAAACCTTAAAATCTGGCTCCCCCCGCAACCCTATCCTCGTCAGTGTCTTGAAACAACTAGATATTCCCTCCTTGAATATTATCGTGGACACTTTAAATTCTTCTCTCAGTCTCTCTACAGTTCCCTCAATCTGGAAGCACGCTATGGTCAGTCCACTTTTGAAGAAACCCACAGCCGACCCCGAGATACTAGCCAACTACCGACCCATTTCACTCTTACCAGTCTTCTCGAAACTTCTGGAAAGACATATTCATGCTGTCCTAACTCATTTCACTGAAGAAAATGTTCTCCTTCATCCGTCACAGTCTGGCTTCAGGGCAGGTTTCTCCACAGAGACTGCTCTGGCTCTGCTTGGGGTAACCGAAAACATCCGGAAACTCCTGGATGAGGGTCAAACGGTCGCACTCATTCTTCTTGACTTGAGTGCGGCCTTTGACACCATCTCACATAAAAAGCTACTCACAACGTTAAAGCGAAATGGCATCTGTGGGACTGCACTTGACTGGATCGGGTCTTTTCTGACAGATCAGACATTTCAAATAACCTCCCCCTGGCCTGCTCTGATACGTTCAGCGCCCCCCATGGAGTAACTCAGGGCTCATTTTTGGGCCCTCTACTTTTTAACCTGTACCTCCGTCCGTTGGCAGACGTTGCGGACAAATCAGGACTCACCCTCATGACCTATGCGGATGATTCGCAGATTATTTTTTCACTGTCCGAATCCAACCCTTCTGCTCCTTCCTCCCTTAGACAAGGTCTCCACGATATTTTCAGCTGGATGTCCAACAACCAGCTGAAGTTAAATGGAGAAAAAACTGAGGTCCTCCTCCTGGGAAAAAACTAACACTTATAGAACTCCACACACTGGCCTACAAGCTTAGGACAACTTCCCCAACCTACCACTCATGTACGCAATTTGGGGGTACTTGTTGACAATGCCCTCTCCATGAGACAACAGGCCAACAAGGTTGCTGGCCTCTGTTTCACCATCATAAAGTGGCTAAGAAAAATCCTGTGGATGTTGCCTTCCGCTACCCAAAAGACCGTAGTCAACGCCCTTATAACTTCTCGGCTTGACTACGGCAACATCCTGTACCTTGGTTCAAATCAGGCAGTAATCAGGCGACTGCAACTGGTACAAAATTCAGCCGCCAGACTACTATCCAATATCCCTAAATCCTCCAGCGTATCCAAACACCTGAGAGACCTGCATTGGCTCAGGGTTGAGAACCGGATCAGGTTCAAAGCTCTGAGCTATATGTTCAGGATTAAAGCTGGTACGGCGCCAAAATATCTTCAAGCATTCGCCCGCCCTTACTTTCCTAATCAAAATCTACGCTCACAATCTACAGCTACTTTCTGTGTACCCAGGTTTAAACTAGCAAGAATGGGTGGGAGGTCCTTCTCACACCTGGGACCCACCCTCTGGAATACACTCCCTCCCCACATCCGCAAGGAGGAGAATTACGCCATGTTCAGGAGAAGCATAAAGACCTGGTTGTTTGAGAAATAAATCCTGCTTTTTTCATTCCATTTGATTACACCTATCCTGTCTTGTGTCTCGGCGCCGGGAAACCCTTTTTGGGTAGCACTTCATGAGTGCTTGTTAAATAAAGGGAGATCTGCTTTTCAAAGCAAGCCGTGTGTGCGTAGGCGCGCAGCTTTAGATTAGCCACATAAAGACAGCCATGACACCCGTATAACTCTCATGTGCGCTGGCTTTCCAATCTGGGAAACACCATGAGAAAACGAGGTATACCTTGGCAACAAAGGTTGGCTGTGGTGCCTTTAGCCTCTCCTCATGCTGTCCACGGTGAAAATTCCACGCGACCAATTCTTTTTATTTTCTGTTGTGTTCCGCGGTTTGCACACCCAGATAACTTTCTGCTGATCTGCAGCCCAGAGCTGTCCGCTAGGGCTTGCAACAGCATGCAGTTTCCTTTCAGAGGAAGTCTGCAGCACCGAGCCTCGCATTCTCTCGTGCAACCCCACCCGATCCCAGGCAGTGCCATACTTTACCCTTTAGCTGTGCTTCAGTGTCGTGTGCGCTGGACTTTGAGAGCCCCACTGATTTGCAAGATCTGATTAGGGAAAGAGTGACGCATATCTCATTTGCATGCAGTAGCCAGCCGAGCAGCTGTCTGAATAATTAAACGCATTTAAGCATTTTACTGATCAGATGGCGAGCTTTTGCTACATACTTAAATGTTCGCACCGTAAATGCTTGCACCGTGTGCCTTTGATCACTTCTTATTGTAAAAAAAACATATTATTGGCTTTGAGGTTTCTTTAGGACTCATCTGACTCAGCATGTCATCATTGATCTCCCACAATCCTCCACTCCTGGTGCACCCTTCCCAGTGTGCCTTCTCTTGTCCAGCTCGCACTGTAAACTAATCTACATTCTCCATATCACGATAGGTATGACTTTTTCACAAGTCTTGTATGTGCCGTTCTTTAGTTGCCCGTACTACGCTTAAAGTATACACATTGGTTGGCCCTCAACAATTTGAACAGGTGCAGCACCACCAAGCCTGGGATTGCACAACGCTTGGTATGCATGCATTCAAAACCCTTCCTAAGAGGTTTGCATCCTTGTGGATGTCTAGGGCATAGTTACACTATGGCGAGGCTGCTCAAAATAACAATGGCCGACTAGGTGATGGCTAATTCTCAGTCTGTGGCTCACCAAAGATTCACCAGAAACAGAGGCTCTGCAAGTGACAGCAGCATTCTTCAGATTGGATTGGATTGTATTGTACAGATGCGGACATGAAATGTCAGCTGAGCTAACCAAGAATGTGGTCTAAACTCCCACATTCATCAACTCATCCACCTGCACATTTATCCTACTGATAAGGCACCCACTCTAGAGTTGTGTCTGCAGCCTACACCTATGGTGTACTTATTCTGTGGGCAATGAAAGTTTGTGCTAGGCTGCTCTGCTGGTTTTGTTCTGCTGTAAATGGAAGATAGACAAATTGTCTTCTGTGAGAGGGAACAGCTTGATATACTAATGCCATATTTTCCCTTTTTGGTGAGAAAGTTAACGTTGTGCTGCTGCTGCCTAACTTGCACCTGTCCTGTGATGGGAACACGTGCGCTGATGCTACTGTAGTTGTCTGTAACTTCCTTCTGAAGTTGGGAAGTTTGCATTGTTTCTTCCCTCAGTGTACCTGTTTTGTGAAGAGTGTTGCTCCCTATGTGTGAGAGACTCTTGTGATAGTCCCTCTGTCACTGCCACCTCTCTTTCACCTATTATTTTTAAGGAAGGTTGCTCTGATAGTGTCTGTTATACATTTACTGTGTTGTGAAGCTATGTATGAAACTTTCCACTAAACAGAATACCAAACTATTCACATCGCCAATACTTGTTTTAATGCACAATGTATGTGAGTTAGAGGGGACGCTTACGTTTCACAAGTGAAACAAGTAATTGTTGTAACCGAATAGAAGACTGTAAACTTTGAAAACATAGCTGACTAGTGGCTCTGTCATGCGTAACACCCCCAGCAACTTCTGGCATTTTAGTCATCAACACTTTGTATGCTGGGGTTTTGAGTCTATGATGAAACAGTTAAAAGCCAAACTACAAGCCCTGTGATGCAGAATGCTGTTAGTAGGAAAAAAATAAAAATAGACCATTGTATCTTATGTCATGATACCAAAGAGCAGAGTTGTGAAAGGCAAAATACAATGTATTTCCTAGCTTGGTCCCTTTTATTCTTCTAGCCAAAAGTTGGTTTACAGCCTAGTATGTGAGAAGGGAAAGGTAGCCTGTCAGAATCAAATGCCTGCATCTTACTGCTAATGGATTAGCATTAGAACTCCCTTGAAAACCAAGGACATTGTTTTACCAGAACAATGTCAGCAAGCAACGGTTAGACATGTGGAGACAGAGAGAGAGGAAAAAATGACCTGCTCCCCCCTCTAAGCACATTCTTGGTCTTGAAGATGGTTCAAATATGTTCTCTCAATGTTTCAAGCTTTATTACAAATGTCACAATTTTCTTTTATTATTTCACTTCTTTTCTTTAATTTTTGTCACAATAAAATACACTGAACATATTCTTCACAAAAGTTATTTACAAAAGTTTAAGCTATTGCCATTCTAAATTACAATAACTTTTATTTAAGTATTAATTATTTTAAAAAATTAAAACCCATTGTTATTTGTAATATCAATACATCTAAGTCACGTAAATACAACACATATTGCATTACAAATGCTATAGGTGCCACATTTGCGAAAGTTAAAACTATTGGCATTGTAAATGACAAAGCTATTAATTTTGCTATTTTCAAAACCAACACATAAATAAAAAAATTGTCATTTAGAGAGTTACTTTCAGAATTATGATTTGTTGCATGCAGTTGACACAGTGGTCGAGCATATGAGGTGAAGGACGGTTGTCCTATTGAAAAAGAGAAAATTGTGCCTAGAAATGCAGAAGAGGTGATAGCTGATGACGTTTTAGGGAGACGTCTTAAGGCTCCAGTGTACACTTGGAATTGTAGTAGTATTTGTCCGACAGGATTCAATTGATTTTTTTCACAATTTCTTACGTACGTATGCTAAGAAAAGTCTGAAACAAAAGATTAAAATGTTGCAAGAATTAGACCCTTGCAGAGTGAGAGAAAAAACAGTTCTGCAAGGGCATTCTCTGGCTTGTCTTTCTAAAAAAGTATGCCAGAGTGTTTTTCACCATTTCAGGATGTTAGCAGTGCATCATACCGAAGTAAGGAAATTAGTGAGAAGGTTGTATTATGCAAAAACTCCACCACTTAAGCTCAAACAGTTAAATAGTGCTCATTTGCATGGATCTGAATTAGACGTTAAGAACATCTGTGAAGAAATTGAGGTTAGTTACTTTGGTCCAGAAGAAGACAGCGCAGAAACTGATACAGTAATAGAAGGAAATATGGTAGAAAATGTACAGAATGTTAATACAGAAAATTTTGAAAAAGAAATAACAAAGTTTAAGGTTATTTCAGGTGAAAAGCCGAACTTTTCTTGTGTGTGTTGTCGACACACTCATTACAAAAATCAAACCAGGTTAGTTGATTTATATTTAAAAAGTGAAGAGGAAAATAATAGTGAGTGGAAAGATTTTGCAACTTATTTTGTTGGTAGAAAATTGTTTTGATTTGGGTTCTGATCAACGTATTTGTAAATATTGTTATAATAAATTAAATGAAAATAGAATGCCTGCTAGAGCTGTACATAATAATTGGTAAAGTTGGTAAATATTCCATCTGAACTGATGGATTTAAATACCTATGAGACTATTCTGATTCAATGTGTGCATCCATTTCAGGCTATTGTTCGTATGGAGCCTAAGACAGGGAAATTTAATCCTTCAGATTTACAGAGAGGATTAAAGGGAAGAGTTGTATATTTGCCTCTTTATTTAAAGAAAAACATTGAGACAATTGGTGTTAAAAATGTGGAAGAGGAACCTTTAGTTACTCTAGTTAATGGCATGCCTACAAAGAGTAAGAAAATCTCACAAGATTTAGTGGATGTTAGAAAAGTCAAAAATGCAACATTGTATTTGGTCAAAAACAATCAATACTATAAAAATATATACGTAGGAGAAGAGGAAACAACTGTAGAAGAGGATAATGATTTGTCAGCTGGACAAATTGAAAAAGTGGATGCGTCCAGAAGTGAAGAAATTTATGAACATTATAGTGTTCATCCACTGCATTCCAAAGAAGCAATGGGGAATGCTATTGAATTATTTCAGATGAAAAAAGCCAAAGGAAGTCCCATGTATGGGAAGAAAGCTTGGAAGCTCATTGTTTCCTCAGTTATTTCCAACAGGTCAAGGTGCACAATATGATGACCGACATATGCAGATTTCTGCATCTGAATACCGGACATCAAGATTATATGCAGAAGATCCGAGGTTCCGTCAATGTATTCCATATTTGTTACATCTTCTGTTTGAGAGTTACTTGTCTGAACTTTCTTATGCAATGAACCATATACTAAAAAGTGGAGTACATCTGCAAAATGTTTCGGCAAAGGATTTTATGGATAAAGTCCAACAGAAAGACAGTGTTTTGGAATCTCAGCTAATTAATCTTATGGCATGTCAGTGTGGTACTAACGAGTATTGGTACCCTCGTAATGGGGATTTGAAATGTATGCTAAGAAACTTAGGAACTCCTACTTGGTTTCTTACTCTAAGCTGTGCTGAGTATGCTTGGGAAGATTTACTTCAATTTCTTCGAGAGGCAAATGCAAACATAGAAAATATAGAGTACAAGACACCTGGAGAACTGTGCTTAATATATGCAGGTATTTCAGTCGTAGATTTGATGCTATGATGTCTTTTATTACAAACAAAAAAAATCCTCCTCTTGGCGAGGTTCTGGATTTCTTCTGTAGAAAAGAGTATCAAGCGAGAGGTGCTTCTCATATTCATATGTTATTATGGATCAAAGATGCTCCTAAATTTGGAACAGACTCAGATGACACTGTAATGTAATTCATTGAAGAATATGCAACATGTGATATACCCAAAAGTACAAAAGATAAGGACTTAAGAGTAAAAGTCTTACGATTTCAAAGCCATCGTTGTGGCAAATACTGTCAACGAAAGTTCAAATCAAAGGATAAATTCTATACCAAATGTCGTTTTGGATTTCCACGACCAATAATTTCAAAAGGAAGAGTGAACAATTTTATGTCATTTATGCGACATACTGTCACAAGAAGATCCCCAAAAAATACCTACAATTTAAGAAGAAGTAAAGAGTTAAAATACATAAATGACTATAACCCAGTCATTTTATCCATGTGGAATGCTAATATGGATATTCAATATGTTGAAGACAACTCTATTGCTGTGTCTCGATATGTAACATCTTACATCACCAAATCTGAAAAGACAGAACTAAAGGAAATGTGGGAAGAAATTTCTCATGAAAAGAGCCTAAGTAAGAAATTGTATAACTACAGTTTGAAGATGTTGTCTCATCAAGAAATTGGAGCATATAAATGTTCTGATCGATTATCATCTGCAAGTCTATATGCAAAATCTAGAACAATCATTTGGGTGAGTTTAGGTCTTGCAAGAACACAAAACCGAGTTTTGAAAGCTGTTCAAGAAATTGAATGTTTAGCAGAGAAAGAACCAAACAGTACAGACATTCTGAAGACAAACATGTTGGATACATACTATCCAAATAGAAGTAATCAGCTTGAAAACGTTTGTCTGTATGAAGTACTGCAACGCTACACTTTTAAAAGGAATATTACAGAAGATATTGATAAAGGTGTATGTGCTGTGATTGGATGTGAAGGATGTCTGGTGAAACAAAGAAAAGGACATTTGATTAATCACCGAAAACTGAGTTACGAAACTCCTGACAAAAAATAATTTTACTATTTAGCTCTTTTGCAACTCTTTAAGCCATGGCATACAGAAGAGGAACTACATGGTGACTTTGACAGTTATGAAGATTCATTCAACGCAACTAAAGATATTATCGAATGTCCTATTTTTGCTACCTATCTGAAAATGTTAAATGACGAAATACAGCAAGAAGCTACAATAGCAGCAGAGATTGCTAGAGACAGTTCTCAAGGGATGTATGACGTTAGCACGCATACTATTACCACGCATACCTTTACAACGCAGTATTTACAACGAATACCGTTACAACGCATAGTGCTTTGAGGTGCTGGATAGTGGTAAGTATAATTTTATATTCCAACTCCAGTCCCCGTGGACACTAGGGAAGGTGTTGGATATAAAATTAAACTTATTCCCTATCCTAGAGCGCCCCCCAGCGCAATGCGTTGTAATGGTATGCGTGGTAATGCCTGCGTTGTAATGGTAGTGCGTGGTAAAAAATGCATGCTAAATATTGTATACCGTTCTCAAGACAGTCGAAGTTCTGCTTCGTTGAGTCAAGATCCACTAGGACAACCAATTATTCAAAATGAAGCAGCCACTGCTAAGGATGAGGTGGAAAGAGCAATGGAACAAGCTCAAGAGGATGTAATAAACTTAGAAGAATTTGAAAAACAACTAAATCTTGAGCATAAACAAATATATGATAAAGTGACTGAGCAGATTGAGCATGGCTTACGTCATGAGAAAAAAGAATGCTCATGTATGTCAATCCAACCTGTCCGACTATACATGAGTGGAGAATCCGGAACTGGTAAAAGTTTTCTAATTAAAGGAATTGCAACATATCTACAGCAAAGAACTGAGTCGTCCCTCTCCTGTGTTGTCACTGCTCCAACTGGGTTGGCAGCACACAACATTAAAGGGATTTACATCGTTTATTGATGCTGCCATTCGAACATGAAAATAAATTAGAATACCACAAGCTATCTGGAGAAGCTTGTTGTGAAGTTACTAGAGTCCTTAAAAAAATGAAACTTCTCAATATTGATGAGGTAAGCATGGTATCAAATGTAATGTTTGCCTTTGTGCATTTAAGAATGCAACATATTCTTAAAACAGAGTATGATGTGTTATTTGGAGGCAAACACGTCATCGTTTTTTGAGATCTACTGCAGCTAACTCCTGTGAAAGGCCAACCTGTGTTTAAAACTGTTACACATGAAGACACCAGAAAGTGCCTGGGAAGTATTGGAAATGTTAATATATGGTCGCATTTCAAATATACAGAACGCATTCAAAATATGCGACAGGCAAAGGATGCTGGTTATGGAAATATTCTTCAAGATATAAGAATTGGAAAACTAAGTGAACATGCCAATAGAACTTTACAGGCACGATTACTTTTAAATTTGTTTCCAAAAGAAAATGTTGTGGCAGAGAATATATGTAGTAAAGTGGCAGAAGATAAGTCAGTTATATGCTTGATGCCAACTCTACAAGAATGTTCAATCTTCAATAAAAAATGTTAAAGTTAGAAAATCAAGAAATTAAGAAACTGGAAGCTAAAGATAGAATAGAGCATGAAGGAAGTACTATTATTTTGTCAGAAAGGTTGAAGTTAAAATTGGATTCTTTAAAGAAATCAATATCTAAAACTGCTGGTTTAGAAAAGAATCTGTATGTATGTTTAAATTGTCAAATTATTTTACGAAGAAATTTACATGTGGAAAGAGGTTTGGTGAATGGAGCAATGGATAATGTTGTTGGTTTTGTGAATCACCAAAATAGAGAAGAGATTGAATTTTTGAAAATCAAATTTGATAGAATTGAAGAAGTACAACAATTGAGTTGTTGTTCAGCTCGATTTTTGCTTGTAAAAGATTTATATGTCTGACGAAAACAGTTTCCTATTCGTTTGGCATATGCAGTGACTATTCATAAATCTCAAGGTTTAAGTGCAGATTGTGCTTTGGTGAATATTGGAAGTTCTGTGTTCAAAGAGGGTATGGCCTATGTTGCTTTATCTCAAATTAGAACTTTATCTGGATTGTATCTAATTGATTTTGATGAGACAAAGATTAGTACACATCTAAATTGTGTGAAGGAGTATAACAGGTTAATAAGAGAATATGCTCCAAGTTTACCTCACTATCCTTTAATTGAAAAGCGTGTGGTGGGTCGAAAAAGAAGATATGAGAAAAAATGTAGTGAAGTGGTAGAGAAAAGAAAAAAAGTAGATGAACCTGTGATTGGAAGCAAAAAGAAAAAGGATACTACTGAAGAGGTTGTTGGATTTCAGTTTGAAAACAGTTCTGGTGTCAACAGCTATGCAAATGTAGTGGTTAATGTTGTTTTTTTCTTGAAACTTTACAGCAACAGATTGTTGAAAATCGGGACCAAACATTTTGTTGTTTATTGAATTCTGTGTTTGAGAAATGTAGCAGTGATATCACTAAAATAGAAAATGTTTCTGATATTCGAAATGTTTTAGACATATGTGCTGGACTAAATCAAATTTCTCAGAATATTCAGCAAGATTGTCAGGAATTTATTATGTATATGCTTGCTGTTTTACAAGATGAAGGTGTAGATATTGATAGTCTTTTTGGTCTTTCTTATAAATGGAAACATGACTGCGACAATTATTCGTTTTCAAGTAGTACTGACATACGCACTGAAAGATTTATATATTTAACATTACCAGACTGTAAAGCAGTGTCTTTCAATAATCTAGTTAGAGAAGCAAATCAAAACATGGTCTGTGCTCAATGTAACTCAGAAATGTTATCAACGGGGGAGGAGCCAAGCTCGCGACCGTGATGGCCGCACTGTAGCTTGGCTCCGCCAACCTTCCTGCCTAAACGCATATCCTGATCTTCATCCTGCCCCGAGGCGACACACTCGGCAAGAAATGGAAAGGTGAAACAATGCTCGCACTCACCGTCTGTCCCGGGGGCTCCTGTGTACTGCGGATCTGGAGTTATGCCCTTGCTTGGTCTGGGGCCTCCGCGGCGTGCAGACCGGGGACTTGCCTGTGACGGTCGGCCGGAGTGAGGGTGTCGGCGGCGGCCCCTTTTTGAGGAGAGGGGTCGGCTGAAGAGGCCGTTGTGCGGTTTTGCCGGTGGCGACTGACCGGGCCCGGTCTGGGGGCCCTGTGGTAGGGCGCGGCCCGCCGCGGATGGGGGTAGACCGTGCAGGAGGCATGCCCCCCCTTTGTTGCCCTGTCCGGCCATCTTAAAGCCCTTCGCCCAGATTCGGCGGGCGGTGTCCATGGGACGGTGGCGCTGGCGGTCCCCACTTTTGGTGGCCCTCCTTTCTGCACCCAGGTTGCCATTTCTGGGGCTCGAGGGGACTCCAGCGGTGGGCCTTGCTTGAGAGCCCACTCCAGAAGTTGAGGCGCGCAGAGTCACGGCTGAACTTGCAAGATGGCGACCGGCGCCCTGAGTCACAGATCTACTCGGAGCGGCGAGCCTGGGTCGCTGAAGTGCATGAGGGCCGGGTCCTGTGAGCGTGAGCCCGTGATTGGTGATGTCCTTGGCGCCCTACATTCTTTACATGAGGCCATGGTCTTCGGCGCCGTTGTGCGAGATAATAGGTCTGCCGCCATATCTGTTGGGCCGTCCCTCATGGACGCGGCTCGTCTTCGAGTGTGTGCTGCTTCGCCCCCCTCGGCTGCTGCGAGGAGTGCTGCCGCCGTGCATCTACAAGACTGTACGCCTGCGGCCCCGAATCTCCAGGTAGTTTTGATTGTGGTGGGCGCGGGCCCGATGTCGGGGCCCGTTCATGCCCGAATGACTGGGAAGCGAGGTGGATGCTCGATTCAAACTGCTTTGGTGTGGTCCCGCTGTTACCTTGCGGGGGAGACCTCGCTTTCTTGGGCGGCGAGACTGCACCCATACTGTTTGCCGCTCCTGATGTTGCTATTGGAAAGTCTAGACTGTCGCAGCCATTGCTTGCTTTGCCGTTTGATATTGGGGTCCTCTGGTTTACACCCTTGGCCTGATTTGTTCCGATCCTGTGTCCATTCCACCTCGAACTATTTGCTGCCCATTACTCTATTGCGCATGATAGCTAGGATCAGGAGAGGACAAGGGTGAGCCGGACTGGACCCGGCGGACTACTGGTTAACGGATGGAGATGAGAAATGCCCGCAGCCGCGACAAGATGGCCGATTCCTTCGACTGTTTCTGGTACTTGAGGCTGTTTCGATCTCACTTTGATTTCATGTGTGTGAAGGCGGGGGGTAGGGGCCGAATGACTCGATTGCAGTTCTCCTCTCCCACTGGTTCTTTTTCCCCCTTTTTTCTGTTTTGCTCCTTTTCTCACTTTCTAATTTTCCTATATTTCGGTTTTCTATTTAGGGCGACAGGCACGCTGCTGGGGGGGTAGGCCGTAGCCTTCTGCAGGGGTGCAGGGTGGGGCGGGTGGGATGGGGTCTCTTTACTGTTCGTTTTTCTTTTAGTTCTATGGCTCTTTTGTATCCCTTTATCGGGACGCTGTGTCTGTGCGTGTCTCCCATGGTGTGATAGCTGGTGGGGATGGGGGGATGACTTGCTTGCTTCTACGGTATTGTTTGCACATATACCATGACTTGCACGCCCTAACCCCGATAGCGGGTCTCTCAGCCTTGCACGCTTTTATCGCTGTGGGACGCGTGCAGCAGCGTGGCGTTCTTTCTTTCCCTCTTTCTAATATTCTTTCCTCCCCCCTTCCCTTCTTTTCCTATTAATTTGGGTTAGTATAGGGGATGAATATAACTAAGCTGCTGCTCTGGTTCCTCTGTTATGTACTAGCATACATTTAAGGGGTCGACGGGTGCGTGATGGGCCACAGTGGGGACTGTTTTGAACTGGGGTGTCTACAAGTTGATTCCTGTTAACCGCTGCTGTTACCCATTCTTACCGATGCCCTTTTGTCTTGATGTTTGTAACGTGGCCCGCCATGGGAACTTAGATGACTAACAGTTGCAACTGATCCTGCTATACTTCCTATTATATTATAAAATTAACCTTCTTTAATCCTGCTTTCGGCGGTCATATTCAGCCTTTTAATATTGGATCGCTTGCTTGTACAACGCTGGGCGACAGCCGGGAAATTTCATTATTGTCTCATGTACTTTCATAATGTGTTGTGGCCGGCCTGATTGGTTGTAGGCCCGTATATGTATGATTCCATCTGCACAATAAAGGTTTTAAAAAAAAAAAAATGTATCAACATTATTTATCCGAAGATATGGACAGTATATCATTTTAATGCTCCAACGATGCAGACCTGATGGAACAAAATTGACAACTTCAATTAAACATTTTGTGGCTTCTCAACTATCAATTTCTGGAAGAACTTTTGTAACTGTAGCAATTATCTTCCATGATGGTCCTTCTACAACATCAGGACATTACACAGCTTATTTAAAATCTCCAAAAGGCTGGACACACAGTAATGTTACTCAATTGACTTTTAAAAAATGTGTGCCTTTTGACTTACCAAATTCTTACCTAGTGTTTCTGGAATCCAAATTTTAGGAACATTAATTGGCCTAGGAAGATTACTGCTATTAAGAAAGGATACTCTGTTGTTCAGAATTAGTTTGTGAGTGAGGGTGAGCAAATTATTTAAAAAAAACTTGTATTTGAGATAATGATAGCATCAGGTAGAGGTTTTACTAATGTTAAACTCTCTCTATCCACTGCCTGTCTCTCACTTCTCTTTCCTATCTTCCTCAATCACTACCTTGTGTTGCTGTATCGCTCAATTTATTCTCACTCCCCCCTTACTCTCTTTCTATTACATCATCCCTCGCTGACCTTCAGTCACTCCGCTTCTCTCACTCTTTCTTTTCCTTTTCCACACTCCCCTTCCTTTATTGTCTCCCTCAATCTCCTTTCCTTCATCCGTCTCTAAGTCTCTTCCTCTGTCTAAGTCAGTATCACTGATTTACTCCTTCACACTTCTTCACTCTCTCTGTGTTTGTCTCTCTTACTGTCTGTGTCTCTGTCCACCAGTCTTCCTTTTCTTTTCTCTCTCATTCCATAAATCCTTCTCTCTTTCTCACTACTGTTTCCTGTCTCTTAATATGCTTCTTTCTCTCACCCTGTCACTGCCCTTCACTAACTCTCACTCATTTTTTCCTACTTCTTATTCTTATCTCTGTGCTTCACTCCTATTCTCTTTCACCTGCTTCAATTCTCTCACTCCTCCTTACTCTCTTTCCCTCAGTCCATCTGTCATTCCTCTTCCTTTACTTCATTTTCCTCATTCCTTTTTGCTTACTCCCATTCGTTTAGTCCCCCACTCCCCTTCATTCCATTTAACTCTCCCTCTCTTCGTCTGTGTCACTCAGTCTAACCGCCTCACTCTCTCTCACTCACTTGCTCTCCTTCTCTTTCTCCCTTATTCTCTTTCCCTCATCCTCATACCCTTTCTGTAACTGTCACTGCCCTTTATTCACCATCACTCCCCTTGCCCTACTACCTTTCCTCCTGTCTCTATGTCAACCCTGTTGTCTTTTCTGCTCTCTTTCCCTCACTCTCCTTCACTCATTTAAATCCTCAGTCACATTCCCTCACTACGGTTTCCAAAGTCCCTCCATTCCCTCACTCAATTTCTGTCTCCCTCACTCCCCACTTCTAACTTTCACTTACCTCCCTTTTATCATCCTCATACCCTCTCCCTCACCATCACTCCACTTCTCTTATCTTCACTCCCCTTACCCTACTCCCTTATCCTTCTCTCCGTTCCTTACACTCCTTCCCTGTCTCCGCCCCCGCTCTCCTTCTTTCACTCCCCCTCCCTTACTCTCTTTTTCTTAGTGCCCTTCCCTTACTTTTTAACTCCCCTTAACTCAATCCCCTACCCTTAGTCCCCCTCTTTTAGTCACTCTTTGACTCACCTTTCCTTACTCACCATACTCTCCATTCTACACTCATTCCCTCAGTCTCTTCCTCCCCTACACTCAGTCATTTCAGTCATTCATTTATTCACTACACATTCATTCAAACAAATAATGACACATTGTGTTTGAAATACAGCTCCTTTTGGAGAAGTGAGTTAGTTTAGAAAATAACTTTTTTTTTGTTTTGTTTTTTGATATTTTTTTTTCTTTTTTGAAAGTTTTATATATTTTTTTTTTCAAACGGTAACAGGAATCTTCAACTGCAAATACGTTCAACAGGAACAAAATGAATCCAAACTTTAAAAAAAATCATCTTCTCTGGGAGCATTGGTGTTCATTAATTCTCCGCTCAATCAGAGTGAGGCTCTGCTCCCCATACACAATAATTTCAAAGCACTTGTTGCATCTCATGTGCACTTTTGTTAAGAATGGTCTTAAGTTCATTTCTGCTGTGGATGGAGATGCAGGTGGTCGTGCTGATGATGTGCTGGCCACAGCTGGTGGCATTTGTTTTGCCAGGGCTCTTGTTGATGCCTGTGCAAATTGCACGGGGTGCACTTGTCTAACATGACTTATCAGTGTGTATTGAGAAGGAGTATTTTTTTGAAGGGTTTCCCCTTGAGAGAACAGTGCCACATATAGTGCATGTGACTTTCGGTGCATTCACTTTTTTGAGCCCTTCTGGTATAGTAAAAAATTTCCAAATGAATGATTCCTTCCCTTTTCTTGGAGGTAGGCGATATTCTTCCTCAGAATCAGAAGATGAATGCTGTCTTTCTGCCATTTCTGAAAATTGTCAGGAAAGCTGGAAAAGCTCCTTCTCCCAAGAGAGTGAAACAGATAGTAAGGGAAGTGGGTGGGGTTTTTGAAGATTCTAGGAAAGAAACTACTATGAACCAATGAAAAGTGTTGTTTTCAAGTCACATGACTTGACGTGCGCGCACGGGTGCGCCCACGTGGTGCGCCCACGTGGTGCGCGCACCCAGGCGCGCACATCGCTTAAAAATGGCGTTTTGGCCGATTTTCATAAAAGTTACAAAACGTGAAAAGGAGGCAAGCTAGAGACATCCTGACCCCCTAGACCTTCTCAGGGGGTCCCAGAAGAACCCCGACGGGCAAAAAAAACGCTTTTTTTTTTAAATCGTGAGGTGCACGCACCCGCTCGCGCACAAAAATCCCGAGGTGCACGCACCCAGGCACTCACGCCTAAAAAAAAAAAATTGTTATTATTATTATTAGTATTTCATTATTATCTAAGAAAACACCTGAATATATTTAATTTTTTTAAATCATATTTTTTATAATGTGCACCATACTTTCGTAAAAGGATTATTGGACATCAAAGAGCCAACGACCATCGTATATCAAGAGAGATGAAACCATGCACTTTTTATATATTATTCACTGTCTAACTGACAATTTCAATAACACGTTTAAAGCAGGCAAAATTTGTAAGAAAAGGACTGAGAATTGAAATACCGCTCCACACAGTAGGTGAGAACAAAGCAAATCTATAATGAAATGCTACACCCATCGGGCAACTCGTAAATCATAGGGAAGAGTTCACAAAGACTTCAGAGCTTTATTGCATTAGTACAGTCCAAAGAGGTCTGAGACACATCCAAAGAGGTCTGAGACACGTGAACGTAGAGAAGACATGAGTAGGACCCTGGAGGGCAAGCAAGAGTTCCTTTTCAGACCCTGTTCGGAAGAACAAAGTCCAGATTCGGCCACAATTGTACTACTTGGGATCGTCTACCACTGGAGTTCTGGGGTCCGGTCTATTGTAGCTCTGCAATAGGCCATCTCGACTTAAGTCTCACAAAATAAAAAGACTACAAAAATATCATTTTCACACACATAATGGTTAAGAATTAGCATTTAAAAAAATGTTAAAAAACTTAGGTATCACGCACGTCATAGTTACAAATTAGAATTAAAAAAACGTGCATATGCACAGAATAAAAAATAGGATTAAAACACGTTATAGTTAGGAATTAGCATTTACAAAACCTTTGAAATTCACTGAAAAAAACATAGGTTTAACACACGTTATAGTTAGAAATTAGCATTCAAAAAACCTTTAAAATTCACTGACAAAAACATAGGTTTGTCATATGTTAAAGTTAGGAATTTGCATTTAAAAAAACCTTAGAAATTCACTGAAATAACCATAGGTTTTACACCAGTTATAGTTAGCTGTACATTTTAGTCATACAAAACCATTGAACTTCCCTTGTTACAGTTAGTTGTACTCACTAAAACTCGCGCGCTCGCAATCCACTGCTGATGATGTCACATATCACATCATTCATGACATGGTCAGTGACATCACTGATGACATCACTGATGACATCTCAAATGACATCACTGATGACATCATCCAGTAAATGTGGTTTGCTTTGATATTTAAATATGTATTATAAATACACTACTTTGCATTGAAGAATGAGTGGATATATAAATATAAATGTGTGGATGGTGGATTTAGTATCAGTGTAATTGATTGTTTCCTTGATTAATTTGTAGAGTCCCACTATATATAATGTGTAGTTACCAAACTGTGTGAAAGTTGTTATTGCTTTGTCTTAATTGGTATGTTAAAGACTATATTTGTCATTGGTTTATTAACTGAGTATTTGTATGGGTAAATGAATGTCTATGTGGTCTGGTGGGGGTGTGTGATTGCCCAAAAATGTGTGAATATTTCATTCTGTAGGTATATGAGGTTAAGACTACATGATATAACAGTTTTTTCAGTGAGTGTATATGTTTATGGGTGTGGTGGTGATGAAATATTTCTCTCAAAGGTACATGTTCATTAAACTTGAAAACAAAAGGCAGTGTATGTGACAGTTATATCTAATTAAGTGTGCCTAAAACTTAGTGATTGTATGAGTCAGTATATGCATAACTGTATACTTATAATAGTGATTTCATAACACACTAAGTGTGAGTTACTATCTATATAAATAGATGAAGTGGTGTTTCAATAAGTGTGTAGATGAGTAAATGTAAGTATAATCAATTGTTTGCATAAGTCAGAAGGATGTCTTTATAAGTGAATACAATGTGTGTTGGTGTGTAATGTTGAAATAGACGTATACGTATATTTGATAGTGTTCTGTTGATTATTCATTGCATATAACACTGAATCTATAGGTAAGTGATTAGATGTGTGTATAGCTCTATGAATAACTGAGTGGGTGTTTAGAAATTTCTATTGCTGTGTTAATGGTTTCAAATATGGCACTTACTATTTTACATTGAGTGATGAAAGATTATACTAGTGTATGATGAGCTGTATTTGATTGTCTCATGGATGATGTCATCAGTGATGTCATGTGAGATGTCATCAGTGATGTCATCAGTGATGTCACTGACCATGTCATGAATGATGTAATATGTGACATCATCAGCAGTGGATTGCGGGCGCGGGAGTTATAGTGAGTACAACTAACTATGACGGGGGAATTTCAATGGTTTTGTGTGACTAAAATGTACAGCTAACTATAACTGGTGTAAAACCTATGGTTTTTTTCAGAGAATTTCTAAGGTTTTAAAATGCAAATTCCTAACTATAACATATGTCAAACCTATGTTTTTTTCAGTGAATATATATATATACATTTTCAGGTAGTTTCTTCAACTTTTTCCATTAAGAAAAAAAGCACTATAATATTACTTTAACTTTTTTGATTCAATGTGTTATTTCGGCATTTTCATAAAGCATTCATAGTTTTGTTGAAAGCAACTGGAACTTATGCTGTCCTTTACCCTTGCAAATGGAAGCTTGGAGCTATGAAAGTGCTGTATGTCACTGCGTTCAGTAATTAGGTAGTATCATCACAAATTATACCCATACAGAAATATAACCTTACTCACCCATGGGTTTGTAAATGAGAGATGGGTTGAAGTAGAGATGGTGACAACGAACAGGCGGCATTGAAAGAGGGCAAGCTGGCTCAGCAGGCATTATACCACACTGTCATTTTGTAAGTATAGTCAGGACTTCTTATCCCCAGGGCTGATGGAGGCTGGATTGTTCAGCAGGCAAAACTGCCTGGCTTCCAGCCACTAAGAGAAAGATGCTAATTTTCATTGGCCTCGTGAGACATCAAAGCAGAATATTTTGCCACCGTTAGAAATTATTAATGGCCAAATGTATTTTTGTGTTTATAATTATAGCTTCTTTTCACAAATGTGTTACTTTATTAATTGCACATCCCAAGATTGCTGAAAGCCAATACTGTGAAATGCTACTTTGTGAGCATACATATTCAATTGAATGACCTCATTGGTATTAAAAATCAGGACACTTTGGATGCTTATAAATCATACTGTTTGCTGGAAAATGTCTGTCTGCTTTTGGCATGCAGGATAGAGGCTTATAGAGTGCCATTGCATTCACAGAGCTGGATAAGTTGACGTTTTTAGTGAAAAATGCCTTTTTAAGACAGACAAAAAAGACACTTTAGATCATACATCACAGAACAGCTCTTTCATAGTTTTCTCTATCAATGCAATGTTAAAATGCAGTATTCTGGCATAATGGTGAATGTTTCCAGCATTTTCCCTAATTTACCCGTCTGTTAATAATTTTGTATAACCTTCAGGAGGTGTGTTACCTCAGAATTCCAAGTTTCTCGTTTTGAGTGTGTTCTCATCTACAAGGAAAGGTGCCTTGCAGTTTGGATTAGATCAACCGGCACCAAACTGACCATAAAGTCCCAGTTCAACACAGTAATTTCTACCTGCTTTCACACATTTTGCATATTACGTATTCAAGTTGCTTCCTATGATCGTCAAGCGTATCATCACTCAGGCTCCAATCACTAGCCAAATAAAGTACATCAACACACTGTACGCTGGAAAAGACTCCAGACCATACAGAAATCAGGTGTCAGACTCAATCTCAACCTCTTCAAATGGACCCATATCACCACCCACATCAGAACCTCCAATGGCTTCCCACACAGAAGAGATGCAAATTCAAGCTGATGATCCATACCTAGGAAGCCCTGCACGACTAAGGACCAGTCTACATCTACAGTCACCTGAATTTCTCCACTCTGCCAGACAACTATGCTTCGCCTCTCTCTCGCTTGCCCACACCCCCACATCCACGAAGCATTAAGAGAGGACCCTCCTAATACTGCCTAATGGCAAAATCCTGGGCCAACCTCCCTCTGCAGCTACCGACCTCCATCTCCACACTGGAATTCCGGAGAGCACTCAAGACCTGGCTGTTCAACTGAACCAACTGAACCAGCAGGACCTCAAGTGCCCAGAATCACTCTTAGGGTGTTTATCTGCACTATATAAATCCACGTATCCACTTGATTGATTGACCGATTTGCATATGGCGGGTCTTAATCTATAATGGCAGAGTAGCTAAAATGATGAAATGGTACACAACCCAAAGTAATTACCAGTGGCGAAATTCATGTATGTTTTCTACTACATAAGCTTATCTGCTGACGTCCAACATTACTTCTCACAGTGGTTGGGGTAGGCGCGTGGTGTGGGTGTGTAAAGAAAAGTCAATGAGGTGTTGAACTTCAACAATATTAATCCTAGTTTAAATTGCAAACATAACAATCTGAATCAATGCAATCTGAGGCATAGGCAAAGCAAGTGCTACTATACAATTAAAGCCAATAATAATGACCACTTTGTATTTGCCCAGCATTATCATTGTATATCATTTTTGCATCACAGCCTTGTGGGAGGCTTATTTATGTTCTAATGAGAATACAAATGCAAAAACCACAGGTGATGGACAGAATGCAGAACAATGTCATACATTCACCCCAGTAGAGAGATCTGGGCCTAAATCCATCATTTTTTTGCACTCCACACCACCCCAGTTCAGACATGGCAATATGTAAATCAGTCTGACCCAGTGCCTTATGGGAACAGTCCAGCCCGAACTGCCAATCCATGCCTTCCGTGGACCGGAAACAAGCTTCCGAGGACAGGTTTCTGGCATTCCAGCCGTCTTCAGCCCGGCTTGCTTGAATCCAGTGGTGTGGAGTGCATGAGGCTCACGTAAGAGCATACCCATCCCACTCGGGTGAAAAATGCAAAAACCACAGGTGATGGACAGAATGCAGAACAATGTCATACATTCACACTAGTACAGAGATCTGGGCCTAAATCCATTGTTTGTTTGCGCTCCACACCACCCCAGTTCAGACATGGCAATATGCAAATCAGTCTGACCCTGTGCCTCATGGGAACAGTCCAGCCCGAACTGCCAAGCCATTCCTTCCCTGGACCGGAAACAAGCTTCCGAGGACCGGTTTCTAGCATTCCAGCCATCTTCAGCCCGGCACGCTTGAATCCAGTGGTGTGGAGTGCATGGGACTCACGTCTGAGCATACCCATCCCACACGGGGTGACAAATACAAAAACCACAGGTGATGGACAGAACGCAGAACAATGTCATACATTCATCCCAGTACAGAGATCTGGGCCTAAATCCATCGTTTTTTTGCACTCCACACCACCCCAGTTCAGACATGGCCATATGCAAATCAATCTGACCCTGTGCCTCATGGGAACAGTCCAGCCCGAATTTCCAAGCCATGCCTTCCCTGGACCAGAAACAAGCTTCCGAGGACCGGTTTCTGGCATTCTAGCCATCTTCAGCCCGGCTTGCTTGAATCCAGTGGTGTGGAGTGCATGGGACTCACGTAAGAGCATACCCATCCCACTCGGGGGTGACAAATGCAAAAACCACAGGTGATGGACAGAATGCAGAACAATGTCATACATTCACCCCAGTACAGAGATCTGGGCCTAAATCCATCGTTTTTTTGCGCTCCACACCACCCCAGTTCAGACATGGCCATAAGCATATCAGTCTGGCAGATGTCTACAACGCGCGTTTCGGCATACATGGCTTCATCAGGTAGCCGTCCACTACTCTGTAAAACATATGATATCAATGTCAATTATACAGTTAGAGTGCCTATATATTACATAGAAAAATTATAAATAAAGGTATTCAGTAAAAAACAATGTCATGTATATATTCTTGCACCATAGGTGGCCTGAAGAATTATAAAGTTGTCTAATCATATAGCCTTCTGTACACTAATGCATTGCTTCACACAGTGAATACGATTTTTTTTTAACATATATACACAACTATATACATATCTATTAGAAAAAATAGATTCTTATCTACATATATTTACATCAAAATCTAAAATGTCCTTTTAGTAATGGCTAATTCAAAGGGATGTCCCAGCGCTGAAACAGAAGACAGCAGAACAAAAGGCAACACACAACAGTCTATGATGGAAAAAAGTGCGTTTTGATTGCCCTATGGAATGCCATGTAGTTTTCCTTACTATGGATAGTGGTGGGGAGCGCGTTCCAGAGTCCCGCCACACATACACCAAATGAACATCCACCAGCATGCACCCTCCTCACCCATGGTACAACCGCCAAATGCTGGCCCATAGACTGAAGTTGGCGGGAAGGGGTGTAAGGTGTAAGCAGATTTGTCAAGGTGTCTGGGGAGGAAGAATTTAAGATTTTAAAAGACATGCAAAGAGTCTTGAAAGTACAAAACAATAGAGTGTATTCCCCTCTTACCCATATCACACCTTAGCGAGTGCGTCACATACCTGGGTACATATATTCTATTGACCGGGTCACATATATTCTATTGACCACACTTTAATCACTTATCACACATAAAGGTTCTGAAGAAAACCAGATCACTATCAAGGCTTGCCTAAAACATGGTGACCACAATGGATGAGGGAGACCATAGTTACCTCCATACACATCCGCCGCCTTTCTTCCTTTTTTCGGCGTACTCTGAACATATCCTAAAATACCTATGGTAGGGGCGAGCATTCTGTGAGTTTCTAATATGGCATTTATCTTAAACAAAATGTCTGCCCAGTATCTCAATATGCGGGGGCAGTACCATGCCATATTTACAAATGTAGCTGGATCCGCTCCAAATCTCCGGTATTTGTCGTCAGGCCGGAGCCCCATTCTAAGTAGTTGGGTTGGCATTCTGTAATATCTATGTAATAATTTAAAAAGGATTAGGCACAATTTATAGTTAGGGGATAGTAATTGAAATTGCCTACAGCAGTAGTTCCATTGCTTTTCAGTGATTTGTGGATGCATTTCAGAATTCCATTCTATCAACTCTTTTGGTTTGATAATTGGTGCATTCGTCTGCATTGTGTTGTATAGTCTAGTAATCATCTTTCTCACCAATGGAGTAGTAATTATGTATTCCAGTGTGTGTAATGTAGGTGGCGGACTGGGAAACAAACTGTGTAACTTTCGCCATGCTCCTCTAATCCTGTGATATGTAAACATTACGGTGAACCCCCAATCTGACCCTCTGGGGGAGGTTGGTGGGGCTCTAAAGTCGCAGTGTCTGAACCAGCCCCTTTTCTGCAAGTATGGGTATCTGAAGGTTTGTGGCCAAGGGCAAAGCCAGAGCATATAGGAGCGAAAGCTTTGCCTGCTGTGTCATTCTACCCCATTACCAATGTAACATTTCATTGATGTTTATTTCCTCTATGGGCATTTATATGGCAAGTACAGGGCCACTGAAAGTGGTGTGAGCACTGCTCTGTCCATTTCCACTGCCACGTGTGGCTGAAATGGGGTGAGGTGAAGCCAAATATAAGCAAACTGAACTTGAGCACAGTATGCATAAAGCGCTATATCAGGAGCCCCCAGTCCCCCCTGTTCCTGCGCAGCATCAAAAGTTCCTATGACACGTGAGGGAGGCTGTTTCCCAACCCAGATCAAGGATACCATTAGTGATCTCATTTTCCTAAAACATGCTTGCGTAAGTGGCATTGGGATATTAATTAACAGGTAGAGAAATGTTGATAATAGTATTATCTTTGCTATGGCAATCCTATCTGCCAGTGAAATTGGGAGTTGGGACCATATTCCTATCTTACCCACAGCCAACCTACTGCCCTCCCGTAATTTATATTCCAAACGTCTTATAACTAAATGCTTACCAAATCCCTAGGTACCGTACCGGTCCATCTGCCCCCTTCAACAGGAACTCAATGGTGAATTGTGATGTGGCTTCTGTTAGGGTGAGTAGGACTGTTTTGCCCAACCTATATAAACCCCTGACATTCCTCCAAAGGTTGGGATCTCCTGTAATACGGGGTGTAGGTTATAACGTGGGTTATTTATTTAGAGGGTTCGTTCGTCTGTGAAATATTAGGCTTCTTGAGGAGAAAACTATGCCCCAAGCTTTGTGATGTTTTCTAATCCTTGCAGCAAGTGGTACAATTGCAATATAGCAATAGCAAATAGTAGGGGCGATAGAGGTCAGCGTTATCTAGTTCCTCTTTAAATTCTGAACGGGGGGGGAGATTTGCCCATTCATTCTCAATCTTGCTGTTGGCTCACAGTATAGGACTTGTATATATGTAATAAACTTTGGACTGAGTCCCAATCTGGTTAATACTGTGAATAAATACGACCATTCAAGCAAATCAAAAGCTTTGGTTGTGTTCAAGAATCCCGCCGAAGCTTCAGTTTGTGGATTTAAATAGTGCAAGACAGCAAAGAATGTTCTCAGGGTGTGTGGTTGATCTTCCAGGAATAAATCCAGACTGATCTGGGCGTGCAATAGTAGTTAGTAGACGTTGCAATCTGTTGACTAACAGTTTTGCATACATTTTTGCACCTAAATTTATTTGTGAGAGGGGTCTGTACGAATCTCTTTCATTGAGTGGCTTCAGTAAAGATAATAGGTGTGCCTCTCTCATAGTTGGAGGTAGCAATACAGTTTCTAACGCCTCGCTGTATACCTCCAGAAGTCGTGGAGCTAATATATCTGCATAGCATTTATAGAAAGCAGCTGTCATGCAATCAGAGCCTGGAGCTTTGCCTGCTGGTAATGCGTTTATGACCTGTTCTACATCCGCTACCGTAAAGGGTAACTCTAAATATTCTCTGTGTGCTCTTCCCAGTCACAATAATTACAGAGAATCAAGATAAGAGTCTCCAGTCTCTTGTTTATGTGCAGTGGTATATAACGCAGAGTAGAACTTTATAAATGCATCTGTTATAGTTTGCGTCGGCTTGTGTCCGTCATCTAGGATTTCAGTGATTTAAGTGTTATGTTGTGGCGCATGGAGTGTGTTAGCTAATGTTTTTCCCGGTCTCCCTCTTCATATCCTCTGGCCCATGTGTACTTGTTCAGAAATTTTACTTCCCTATGAGCCTCTTCTTCGTATTCCGAGATTTTTGCTCTTAAGCATGGTAGTAGGGCCTCACTCTCAGAGACATAGAACCGGCGTTCCAGGTCTGCTATTTCATTTTATAGCTTCACCAGAGAGTTCCTTATTTATTTTAAAACACCTGCCTATCTGGCTGTACATTTCCCTCTAATAACTACATTAAACGCTTCCCATATTGTAGCATAAGATGAAACTGTATCTTGATTAATTTCAAAGAAATCTTCAATATCTTTTCTTATCTCTTCGCAGAGCACTGTGTCTAGCATAACATAACATAACGTGTATTTGTAAAGCGCACATTCACCACTATGGGTATCTTGGCACTGAATAACAGATGTTTGTTGTCACCCAACTCAATGGTACGAATTTTATCGACCTCAGATGGATGAAAGGCTGACTGGACCCACCAGGATTTGAACCTGTGACCATGAGGTCAAACACAGGCCCCTGCAGTAAACACATTAGTCCACTGAGCCACCAGCAGCGCTTTAGAGGACATTTCCACCTAAACATTGGCTTGTTGTCGCATGGGATTTCTATATGTAAACAACAAGGGGCATGATCGGAAAATGTGTGGGGGAGTTGTTCAGTGTCTTTCATCCAGTAGGCCACATCTTTCGAAACCAACCAAAAATCCAACCTGGACCATGTTCTGTGATATGTAGTAATGCATGCACCCTCCAGTTTATCGGGATGTCTACTGCGCCATATATCTATCAATTGTCCGTCCAGGATAATACTGTTCAGTGCAGATCCAGCTTTAGGGTGTAACCTGTGTGTAGACCCTATCCTGTCCTTATTTCATTATGGATGGCATTGAAATAACCCCCAAAAACACTGTATCACCTCACAACCTAGGAATTTGGCCAAGATGTCATGAAGAAATGAAGGATAATCCACATTTGGGCCATAGATTGCTGCCATTGTTATGTGCGTTTGTCCTAGCAGACCCTTCAGTATTGAATATCTGCCTTCTGGATCTATGTGTGAATCTAATAGTGTCCAGCCTACAACCCCACGGGCATAGTTGGAGTATATAGGAGAATATATGTCTCCCCATCTTTTGTGCTGGAGTTTCAGCGTAGAGGTGCAATTGTGTGGGTTTCCTGGAGGAATCATATGCCTATATTGTGACTGGTTAATTAAGCCTGTACTAGTTTTCCTATGGTCATTTATTCTGGGTATGTTCCACGTCAAAAATGTATAGGTGGTCATTGTCACAGTTGTTGTGTAATGTACCTCATGCAGTCTTTATCTAGGAGTCAATGTCCTGTCATATCCTGAGTAGTGGGTGCATGTGTCACCCAAATACATGATCTGTGGCCTGTTGCTGAGCCCAACCCCAACCTCCGTTCATGTCTGGTATTTTCTAGCTTCTGTACATAGTACTGCCATCTGACCGAACTTAACATAACATAAACTATAAAAACCTGAGTCCCCCTCCACCCACACTAACCCTGAATCATGTTGTGATCTATACCACCCATTCTCAAAAACCTTTAATAAGGTGCCCAGACAACCAGCCTGTGTCTAAGGCTGACTCCCCGTCCTTTGTTATTGGCATGCGATTCTTATTTCCTATTTGTTTAGCATATTTGAGAGCTGATTTGGCATCTGTAAAATGTTGTGATGTTCCTTTGTGAGATATTTTCAGCTTCGCTGGGTAGAGTACAGCGTAAGGGATATTTGCTTGGAGGAGGAGTTTCTTAGCTGGTAAGAATTCCCGTCTAGCAGCCTGGACCACCAGGGTGAAATCGGGATAGAACGATAATTTGTTACCCTTGTGGTTGATGGTGTTACGTTCTCTAGCTCTTCTCAATATAATGTCTCTGTCACAATAGTTCAATATATGAGCTAGTATAGGCCTAGGCTTCAAGCCTGCTGGTGGTCTAGGGCCCACGGTGTATCCTGGGGCAATGCTTATGTGCATATTGTTATAGGGCACACCTTTAAACAAAAAATGGGACCTTATTATTGGTGGTAGTCTTCCAGGGTGAGTTTTTATGTTTATTGTAAAGGATTTACCTTCGAGGCTTTCTCAGGTTGTTCTCTGCTCACATTTCAGCCATATCTTTTGGCAACGAGGTTCCGGCATTCTTTACAATGATGATGGTTCTACTGGTTCACCATATATTGTGCATCCGAATGCGGCTATCGACCCCCAGTGGAGAACCTTCAAATAATGGCAACCTTCCGTTTATGTGATCTTGATGCCTCGTGTGTAGAACTGCAGCCCACAGTGAGCCCCCTGTAATTGCCAAATTGTGTCCCTTATTCATGGTCTAGGTTTCCTCAGACGTTCTGCAAGTCAGTGTGATCCTGTGACTCACTCCCATGTCTGCAACACTCACCGGTAGACTTGAGGGAGAATGGTTCCCGCAGCCACAATTCGCAGGCGCCCTAAGTTTGGGCATCCCACAGTGCCACCCCTTACTTGCTCAGCTTGCACCTCAGTGTTTCAGCCTGCTTGCCGCCTTAGCATGCTGGCGGCAGGCCTGCGGTGCAATCGCCAGAAGGTTTGTAGCACTATGCCCACAGTTACGTGATATATCGCCGCCCGATTACTCACTGCACTCACCGGACTCCGCCAGGTCCAGAAGTTCACCAAATGGCCTGCTGCTCTTGTAATAAGCGACTACACAGTCAGGGGTCCAACAGAAGCAATGGTCTCCATCACCCAGTTTCAGGCAGCCCTCAGCGACAGCCAGTCCCGACCCGTCATTTGGCCTTGTCTTGTGCCGGCTTTCGTAGTCTCTGGCGCCCGGCTTCTGGTGAGTTGAAATGCGCATCCACCTCAGGCGTTGGGGTAAACACTATGTTTCCTGTATTGTACTCTGTTATTCCGGCGCTGCAGATGTGTCTCTGACACTCAGCATTTATGGAGAGTTTGCTGCAAGGATGCTATGTTGCAGTATTGCAGTATTAGCTCACATCATCAGGCCTCAGAACGTCTTGTTGACGTTTAGGCCTTTCGTTCCACCTTTTCAGTCTGATTTTGCCACCAATAAGGTCACCAGCTTCGCCTCAGCACACGCTTTCGAGCTGAGTTGTGGATAGCCTCTCCAATAGCAGGATTTTGCAAGGATGATTACACCGCCAGCAGAGCCCACTTACAGAGTGGCCATCTTGCAACTCGGCTCGTCCACAACCCTGAACTAAAAAGATCTTTGAGCAGCAGGCAAGGGAACAGGTATGGGCATGTGCAAAGCACCTCAACTCCCTAGGGACGCTGCTGCAATACATCTGAGGAGGTAGGTGAAAAGCTTACCAGGGGTAGCAATCAAGAGTAGCACAGCCTGCTGAAATAAATATATATATAGTTCAGCTGGGCCGTGATAACAATTAGAGGTGTGTGTGTCAGAAACTGGCCCTCTTTCATCCCCCTGCACTTGCACTCCAGGTCATGGCCCAACTTGCTGCCTGAGAAATCTCCAGGGCTCCCACCCATGCATCACACAAATCCAAAGACTGTACATCAGCTCAGTCACCAAGCAAAGAGTCATCTTCCAAAGTCAGCGCAGGAGTAGGAAGGTCCATTATCAGCGGAGAGGCTTCTGCCCCCTCACATGGACCCTCATCCTTCTGTAGGCCGTCCAACATATCTCCCCACAGCTCCAGGTGATGTTCCACATTCTCATCAGTGAAAATGGGTCTTAGTCGGCACTTCTCTGCCACGCCCCCACTCACGCATGTCCACCCTCCACTTATCCAGCCAGGTGGGCATAAAGTGGGTCCATTATATAGCAATGCAGCGCTTAGCTATTCCAAGGCCCATGAGAATAAATTTATATCTAATGCGAGTTCACATCTTGGGAGTCTGGAGCACACCCAGGAGACAATGCCTGACTAATGCCCCAACAGGCACACGTGTGGCTGCTCACCTCTTTCCAATATGCCTGAATTCGGACTCAAGCCCAAGTCATAAGCAGAAATGTCACAGGACCCACCCTACACCGGGGGTCCGCTGAAGATCATGCTGTATTGACTGTGACAATCTCTGGGGCGTTAGATATGTGCGAAGTAAAAAAACAGGGTGAACCATATATATTGCACGCCTAAGGAAATGGCTATCCGGCACTTGGAAACACTCCTTTGCCTCATTAAAAGAGAGGAAGGTCCTATTCAGGTACATGTACCCAGCTGTTGAGCACCCTCATTAATGCCACCTCTTGAGGGCCATGACAGACGGTATTTGATGGAAGCTTTGGAGCCATTGGTGGGGGAGCGACCGAGCGTATGGGGCAATACGCATGACCAGGGTAACAGCCTCATATATCACAAATCGGTAATTTGAGGGAGTCTGGGAGCCCAACATAAGGTATCTCCAGAGCTTTGCCTCCACACACCAGTTGGCCAACAGTTCCTTCTCTGCATTTGGGCCAGCAACAATTCACCGCACAGCATATTGCAACAGCCCACAAGATAATAGAGAACAAATTCTGGGCCATCCAAGTCCCCCAAATCCATATCTAATTTGAACATCTCCAGTTTTACCCTACTATATCTTCTGGACAACACCAGGGAGACCAGGAGCAAAAGGAGTTCTGGAGAGCAAAAAGGCAACAGGGAAGCTTACCCATCCTCGCCAAAGACACTTGCCCCATAGCCAAGAGAGGTAGTTGATTCCAGACTGAATAGACTCCTCCAGACCTGTGATGAATGCTCCCATATTTCAGGCGTACTGAGCATTCTGCAGTTGGGCCACCTGCATACCCAGGTAACGGAAGTGTTCACACTCCCTCTGAACCCCACATCGGAAAGTCTGCACCAACTCCTCACACCAAGGCTGCGGGCAGGAGGATAACTGACTTCTGCTTATTACCATGGTTGCCATGAAACTGCTCAAAATGAGGCTAGCACATCCAGGAGTGCAAGCACAGCTCCCTCTGGGTGACAAATGTACAGCAGCACATTATGTGTATGTAAGGAAACTACATGGATATGACCATCCACGGTGATGCCCCAATGGGCCATATCCTTACGCAACCAGATCACCAGTGGCTCCATTTCCGCGGTAAAAACGAACGGTACCAAATGGGTATGCCTCTCGTGCCCCTCTAAATAGAGAGGCATTCTGTTATCAGGCCGCCATTGTGGACACGAGGCCCGGCCGACAATAGAGTACACAGACCCAGGATATAAACACGTGGAACAGACTCATCCTCCTCAGGATCTTCCATAGATACTCCCTTCACAGAGTATCGAATGATTTCTCAATGGCAATGGCGACTACTAACCTCCAGACATCGGCATCTGCCACCGAGTGCGGTACCTGTGGGAGTCTCCATAGATTCATGTCCAGCCCTCTGCTCGGCATGAACCCACACTAGTTCTCATGGATCAGGTACATTACTACTTGCCCAGACTTGTCGCCAGTACCTTAGCCAGCAATTTAGCATACACCCCCAACATTGATAAAGGCCTGTAGGAGCCAGGGTCACAAATGTCTTTACACGGTTTGGGGAGCATAACAATCTGCGCCTCACTCATGGATGGCGGCAGAACCCCTATGTCGCTTAACTCCTGCAAGGTCTTCAGTCATCAGGGGAGCAGGACATCAGTATTTGCCTGGAAGAACTCCACCAGGAGACCATCAGGCCCCAGAGACTTACAGTGTGACATGTTATGTACTGCTTAATTCAGCTCCTCATGTTGAAGCACCCCACCCACGTTACCCATCTGTACATCAGTAAGTTGCGAGAGCGGTAGGCTATTCATAAACCCACCAATCTCAATCGGGTCGACACATGACCCTTCCCTTCAGATCGCATCTAAATGAGCCAACAGTGAATAATTAACACCAGCCTGTGTAACGGCCTCGGTCCCTTCTGGGTATCTAGATGTCAGTATGAGTGGGGTGGGCATTCAGGCGTTACTAGCCATGCCAGCAGCCTACCTGACTTTGTCACCCTCCCTATGCAACAACTGGATATATTCATGCCTGGTGAAGCAATCCAGTCTATCTGATACTTTCCCAACTTGACGCTGAGCCTATAGCAGTGACTCGTCAAAGCTCCAGCACACGCCCCTGTGCTGCAACCCAGCCATCGCATCCTCTGCCTCAGTAAGCTCCTTTTCCGGTCATCTCCTTGTACCCTCGACTTTGGACAGGCATTCCTCTGCCAGCGGTGAATCACCAATTAGTTTTAAACAGCCTCCCGACATTCTCATGGAACATGGTGTCTATGAGGGCCTTTATGATGAAGGTGCAACAAAGGAACCATTGGCCTACTGTCACTCACAGCCCACTCCAGCAGCACAGGAGCATGGCCGACAGGAAACATCCTAACACGCTGATCTGTACAGCAGTTGCAGCAGTCTCACTTGAGAGCAAGAAACGATCAAGCCTGCTAGAAACGGCTGGTAACAGGTATATCCCTGCAGTCCAGAGTGTGTGTTCACCCCAAATATTGACACAGCGCAAACAATCCATCACTTCCCGCAGAGCAGCCATCATGTTGGGCTTGGTGTGTGGCTGCGGAGAGTGCCTATCTAGGCTCTGATCGGGCACACAATATTATTGGCACTTTTACATACGGAAGCAGTAACTTCTCCAATGCTAAATAGAAACCTCCATCATCCACATTTGAGACAGACATTCAGGAGGCGTAACTGTCTCCACACCGTCCGGCATAACATGCACCACCACAAACCTCCCCCCTACATCTGCCGTGCAACCACGCACCTGGAACGGGCCCTGCTGGGCTGCCCAACTCATCACTCCCCAGGCATAGGTGGAGGAAGTGAGCATCTGTCCCCTCCATTTCTTGTGTGTCTGACAGGTGTCTCTCTTGTAGTAATTCCACATGTGCCTCTTGTCTGCGGAGATAAATCTGAACCCTATAATGCTTCACAAAGCAATCGAGCCCCTGAACATTCCCCATTACAAATTTAAATTGAACCATCCCGCCACACCAGAAGCCACCCTGGCTTCATTTGCCTGTTGCCCAGCCATCATCACTGCTGCCAAAAAAACACAATAGCAATAAATGAAATCCCTCGCCCTACTGGTAAACATAACAAGAACAAATTGTGCCTCCCCAATCATTGTGCACTCCCTCAATGCCCACCCTGCTCCCAACTCCCAGCAGCACACATATGCCATCTCTAATCACTCAACGATGGCAGAGGACAAAGGGTGTACAATGACCAATTCGAACCACTAGTAACACCTGTCACCATCCCAGTCAATCAGTGGGCAACAAACTATAGTAGGCAACCCACTCTCTTACACTGCACTGCCAGACACTGGAAATTACAGTGCCAGGCTGAGGAGATGTGCCATCGTACTTACAAACATTTTCTGAGCTTTATCCTCTAGTTGCCGAGCAAGGCCATTTGTCAGGCTAGATCCGCATTACCATCATTGACTTGGTTCAGCACGAGGCCCCGGTAAACTCCTGGACGTCTCGTCAATGGCTGGAGCTCCAGCGCTGTCAACTCGATGAACCTGAAATCCAGGACGGGTTGTAGCTTGACGTTGCCCGGCTTGACTCTCAACAACTGGCCAGTTTACTGATGGAGCTTTTTACCATAGTTGCTCCAAACCTCTCCAAATATCTGGATCTTTTACCGGAAGGTCTCCTTGAGGGTTCAAAGTGTCTACAACAGCAATTCAGGGGTCTTGAAACTCTGAATTGGCCCTTGGGATGATAGGACTACACTTCCCACAATGTACCTAGGGGGAGGTGCCACCTATCGGAAGTCAGGTTGGACCACTTCCGGCCTACTCCGATCCGGAGGTTAGCACTCTAGCTTACCTCTCTATATAAATACATGCCTGGACAGACGCGCAGCGGACGCGTGCAGCAGGCGTGCCAGCGGCGTGTTGAAGGCGCGCCTAAGGCAAGCCCGTCTGCGCCCATTCGCGCCTGTTCTGCAGCCAGCGCCAGCCAGGCTGCTAATTGCCCCTTCCGATGCTCTAATTCGCTGGTCTAACACACAAATGCTGGGTATGAGAGATCGCCTTTGTACAATCTCATTGATCCTTTGCCTCATTTTCAATGCAATAATTACTCACTCAACTTGGATCCCGAACCCCCTACCTCCCGTTCCCGCCCACTTGCACCCTACGTCCTCAAGTGTTTTAACTGGCCCGCTCTCACCCTTAAAAGCCTGCCTACTTAACTGTAGATCGCTTCCCCGCTGCACCGAGGACATCTGGCTCTTCCTTAAAACCCATACTTGGGGCCTCATTTATGAAAAGTGACGCATTGCTGCGTGAAAACAGCAATGCGTCACTTTTCACTGCGCTCTCCCTGCGACATGATTGATGCGTCATATTTATAATATGACGCATCATGTCGCAAGGAGTTACAGATACGTCAGTATTTCTGACGTATCTGTAGGCGCAAAAGTGTCGCATTGCTGGAGTGTGTCACAAAAGTGACGCAACTCCAGCAATGCTTCCTTTCACATGGGGAAAGCCCCATGTGAAAGGGCTTGTGTCAGTCTTACGCCTGCTTTGAGGCAGGCGCAAGATTTTGACGCAACAGCATCCTAAAAGTGACGCAGTGAGATTTATTACGAGGCTTTTTTACATTATACCTGATGCAGGTATAATGTGGCGCAGGGGTTTAAAAAGTGACGCATCTACCTAGATGCGTCACTTTTTAAATATGGCACAACAAGGCGCATGTTTTACGCCGCCGATGTGTCACAAAAAGTGACGCACCGGCGGCGCAAAACTGACGCAAGGCCTCATAAATGAGGCCCCAGGGACATAATGTTTCTGACTGAAACATGGGTCAGAGACTCCTCCAACTCCGATCTCAATCTAGCTCTACCTCCAGAATACCACTTTGTAGGAAGAAATAGGACTAACAATAAGCCTGGTAGTGGGATTGCTGTGATTCTTAGGTTAGGTTGAGAGATTTCTTAAAGAAAAATCCCCAAGATTAACCCCTTGGAAGCTATGTACTTCTGCATTTCCTCCACTTCTAATCTGGTGCTGGCTGGAATTCTCATCTATAGACCTCCTAACTCCTCACTACAACATCTCAAGGATTTCTATGATATAGTGGCTGATACTTCACTCAAACACGCGCACTTAACTGTTCTCAGCAATTTTAACCTTCAAGTTGATGATATCTGTTGCTCTAAAGCCGGTGAACTCTGAACGGCCTTAATCTAACTTATCTAATCTAACTTAAAGGGTGAAAGGCTGTACTCACGGGGTGGGACACACCTTAGATTTATTGTTCACAAATAACCCTAACCATCTCACCACTGCTCCCCTTCCGCTTACCTGGCGGATCATTTTTTTATTCCATTTAGCATGACTTCCTTCCCCCGCCCCATTCAGCTATCCGCTTCTTGAGAGTGTAGCAGAAAATGGTGCAAAGTCACTTGCAACACCTTGGCCCCTGCCCTTGCTGGCTCCCAGCTGCTGGAAAGCAGGGATTTGGATCTTGATGTTTCTAGCTTCAATGACTAGCTTTTCTCTGCACTCAATAATGTTGCCCCTATTCAACCTTTAGTCTCCACCAGACTAAAACCCTCCACCTCCTGGTTCAACCCTGCACTACACGCCCAAAAAAGTCAGTGCAAAAAACACGAGCGAAGCTGGAGACTCACTTACAATACTGAGGCAAAAGCAATCTACAGAGCCTCGATCAAGAACTTTCACAGACTAAAGCGCGTTGAAATTAAAGATTACTATGTTAAGAAGATAAACTCTGCCAGTAATTCTTCTCAAACCCTCTTTAAAATTGTCAAAGATTTTACTAAGCCTGCCAGCCTGTTCAGTAGGATTCCCCCTACCCTGGAACTCTGCGATGGCCTATCAGATTTTTTCCATGATAAAATTCTGGACATCTTCTCCACGTGAAGGTGTCGGAAACTATCAGTGAATGCGTGGACACAGGCGATGCTGCAATGTCAGTGCTCCTCGACTTGTCTGCGGCATTCAATACGGTCTCTCAAGATATTTTGATTGAGAGACTACTCAGCCTCGGGATCCAGGGCACCCTGCTATCCTGGATCAGATCACTTTTAAATAACCACACTAAACAGGTCTTCATTCAGCCTTTTGTGTCAGAGGAGAAACCTCTGAACTGCGGTGTCCCTCAAGGCTCCGAACTTAGGCCTTTATTTTTTTATATGTATCTGTCCCCCTTGGCCACTGTAGTAGAATCCTGTGGAGTCAGAGTAATCTCCTACGCTGACGACACCAAATTAGTGTTCTCATTCAGGGACCACTCCAAAGCTACCTTCTCCAATTTTAGAGGTTGCTTGCTCAACATCTTTTTCTGGATGGCCCTTAACACCCTGAAGCTCAATTCGGATAAAACGGAGGTGCTATTCTTCAAATAAACTAGCCTTCCCCCTCCACATCTCTGTGGCCATCAGAATTGAAGTCCCCTCCGGAACAAGTGACTTCAGACAGGAACCTGGGATTCCGGTTTAATAACGAACTTTCATGTAAAAATCAAATCGATCAAGTTTCTGCAGCCTGCTTCGGAAAACTCCACTTGATCTGAAAAATCTTCCCCTTTCTCCCACGGTACTCTCGCAGGACCATTGTTCACACACTGATCACTTCACATCTGGACTACGCAAATAATCTGTACGTAAGGGCCCCTGCTTAACTGATCGGATGCTTACAGACTGTTCAGAATGCAGCTGCTAGATATATAATATTGCTTATCGCCACTCGATCTCCCCATACTCAAAGAAACTTCACTGACTTCCAGTGGCCAAGCGCATCCAATTAAAATCACTGGTTCTGGTTTTTAGATCACTACAAGGTACGGGCCCGGTCTATCTTAGAGCTCGGCTTAAGCATGCACAGTCTAACCGCGCTCTTAGATCCAACCATCTGTGCCTCCTTGTCACCCCCCGCTTTTGCTGCGCTAGAATTGGCAGCAGAGTTTTTTCTGTGTTCTCCGCCAAAACTTTGAAATGCTTGCCTCTGCCGCTGCGGCTGACCAAATCTGAGTCTAGCTTCAGACGTGACCTTAAGACTTGGCTCTTCTCTTAAACTTACTGGGTGTGCTCCCATCCTTCACCTGTCTAAGCGCCGAGGCACCCCCGTCTGGAGTAGCTGTCCTCTCTATAAGCTTCAAAATAAATAAATAAAATAGGACTACACTTTCCACAATGTACCTGGCCAAATCCTTAAAAGTTGAATGGACGCACTCCAGGCTGGGAATTTCTTGGTGGAAATGGTACAGGTGAGATCAGTTAACCTGTTGCTTTCAGGAAGTCCACTCCTTTTACTTTCTGTCACAAGGCAAAGTCCTTAGGGAAGTGGTTCCAAGTGTGTAGCAGGTGCAGTCCTGAGTTGCTGGAAAGCTCTTCCATTTTTATCCAGAGTTCCTGGGTGACAAGCTTATGGCACCCATGACCAATGGGGTGAAGGGTGCCACCCTCAGGTATGACCACATCCTCTAAAGTATGACAAATTATTGCCATATTCCTAACCCAGGTAGCATAATTCTTCTAAATTCCAAAGTGGATGAAATTTCTCCTGGAGGTTGAGATCCTGCTAAGCCATCCCCTTGGTTTGGCAAAGCTTTCCTAACACTCACCTTCTATCCTCTCTGATAATCTAATTAGAGGGGCTCCTGTCTGGATGGGTATGCAAGATGTAGAGGTTAGCCTATGCTGCCCTAAACTGTCTTTTCCTCTTTGAAGACCAATTTGGCTACTCCACCAATTTCCTACTTTTGCTCTGCAGCTTGCAGTTCTCCTCCCACAGGAAATCCTTTGTTTGTAGTCAGCCCACTTCACAACTTATTACGACAGCTTGACTGAGCTTGACAGAAGTTGACCAATCAGAGCAGGGCTGCTGGAAGGCTAAATTTTGGCATTCATAAAATAAAGTTCTACAACATCATTATAAGCTTTTCATATTAGCCTATGGAGCTATTGCGCTGCAAAGGGAAAAATTAAATTGGTAATATTTTCATCACCAGGACATATAAAACATATTTTATAATATCCCTGCTTATAGTTACAAGCCACACTACCCCTGGGAACCTAGGGGAGTCCTTAGTGGTGACTTATATGTAAGAATAAGGTAGTTTGAGACTTTGACAAGCTTGCGCTACACGGAGAAGACTCGCCTGGACAACGCTGCTTTTAGCAGTATTTTAAAACTCCCGTTTTTGACCCTTTTAATTTTCTTTTTCTGTTGAATATTTAACCCTGTTTTTAATTGTGTAAACTGGCCTACAGCTTACCGCACTCTCCCCCGCTCACTGCACATAATTGTATCAAGCACCGCGCTTTGCGGGTCCCTGCCCACATCTCGGATTAGTGGCCATCTTAGGTGTGGCTGACGACGCCAGGCGTTCTGCGCGGTCTAGTCTCAGAGGCTGGATGCGCATTTAAGCGAGGCAAACCTTCGGTGGGCGCTTTGACAAGCTTGCGCTACACGGAGAAGACTCGCCTGGACAACGCTGCTTTTAGCAGTATTTTAAAACTCCCGTTTTTGACCCTTTTAATTTTCTTTTTCTGTTGAATATTTAACCCTGTTTTTAATTGTGTAAACTGGCCTACAGCTTACCGCACTCTCCCCCGCTCACTGCACATAATTGTATCAAGCACCGCGCTTTGCGGGTCCCTGCCCACGTCTCGGATTAGTGGCTATCTTAGGTGGGGCTGACGATGCCAGGCGTTCTGCACGGTCTAGTCTCAGAGGCTGGACGCGCATTTAAGCGAGGCAAACCTTCGGTGGGCGCTTTGACAAGCTTGCGCTACACGGAGAAGACTCGCCTGGACAACGCTGCTTTTAGCAGTATTTTAAAACTCCCGTTTTTGACCCTTTTAATTTTCTTTTTTTGTTGAATATTTAACCCTGTTTTTAATTGTGTAATCTGGCCTACAGCTTACCGCACTCTCCCCCGCTCACTGCACATAATTGTATCAAGCACCGCGCTTTGCGGGTCCCTGCCCACGACTCGGATTAGTGGCCATCTTAGGTGGGGCTGACGACGCCAGGCGTTCTGCGCGGTCTAGTCTCAGAGGCTGGACGCACATTTAAGCGAGCCATGCTGACGCGCAGCGTCATCGCGCACCGGGATCCCCGGATTTCCACCGGAGTTACACCTGAGTTCAGTCCGTCTGCGCCCGTCCGCACTGAGGACGAGCTGCAGGACGGGCTGCCCTTCGCCAATATGTCCTCAGGTACGTTAACTCTGGATGGCTGCGTACATTACACATCCAAGGCACTATATTCATTGCGACCCTCCACCCCCACCACTTGTACCTTATGCATCTTGCCCTTTCATTATTTTACATGTGTTGGCTGCGGCTTTTCTACTGGCAAAATGCAGTTTTCTAAGACGCAACAAAACATTAAGCATTATAGGGGAAAAAGGAAGCCTACTAAGGGCCGTACTCCATCCCCTTTTCCGCTCCATTTTTGGAGCTTAAATTGTAGATCGCTTCCTAAGAATAAATTAAACATCTTCGATTTCATTACTGAGGAATCTCCTGACGCTCTGTTCCTGACCGAGACCAGGCTACATGCCAGCTCGGGTCCGGACATTGCTACAGCTATTCCTTCCAACTATGTTGTGCTGCATCAGGATAGAGCCTCTGGTAAAGGTGGTGGAATCCCTATCATCTTTAAATCCATTTATCAATGCAAACTGGAACCATTACATCTTCCAGGTAGTGAGGCAGCATTATTTAAACTAATGATTAATCCCCGACTGACGCTTTCCGGCCTGCTAATTTATCGTCCGCCTGGAAATGCTGCTTCATGGATCTCCTCACTTGTTGATTGCCTATCAGCAACACTACTGAAATCGAATAATTTCACTATTCTTGGTGATTAAAACATCCATTTAGAAGATGTTAACAATCCCCTCAATAAATCTTTTCTTTCTGATCTTGAGGTTTTTAACCTCAAACTTTGTAATTCTGGGGCTACTCATCTTGCTGGCCACCTCTTGGACCCAATCATTTCCACTCTTTCGTTCGATTGTACTCAATCGGCGCGTCCGCTTGTTTGGTCTGATCATTATGCGATACCACCTGGTCTCTTCTTGGCCACTGTTTATGTGGAGGAAACTAAATCATCCTACCGCTGGGACAGGCTTGATGTGGCTGCCTTTAATCAGCGCCTGACTGAGACAATTCCGTCTTTTATCTACACAGAGCGGGATTTGAATACCCCCATTTCCTGTTGGTTGACAGATGCAGTGACTGCTCTCGCCCCTCGCTCTAGTAGCAAATGTAGATCCTTGCGCCCCCCAGCACCTTGGTTCTCTGACGAGTTGAAAATCCAACGTGCTAAATGTAAAGCCCTGGAGAGGAAGTGGAGGATGTCATACTCCGCTCCTTCTAAAGTGACTTACAAAGAAGAGCTGAAACTCTATCATGCAAATTGCAAATGTGCCAAGGCCTCCTACATTGCCTCTACCATTACTTTAGTGCAAAATTGTCCTTGGACTCTCTTTGCCACTGTAAAGAAACTCACAGGAGCTGATACCACTCCCGCGCTGCCGGCTTTAGATGGTACACAATGCAATGCCATTGCAGACTTTTTTATATCTAAGGTCGAGGGCATTTATCAATCTCTGGCCTCTCTTCCACCACCAACTGATTCCCCCCAACTTGGTTTTGCCTGCAATGTCTCCTTCTCTCCCACAGAGTTTATTCACAACTGGATACCATTTGATGATTCCTCCTTCCTGTCTTGTTTAAACAGCATCAGGTCAGGTTCCCCGCGGGACCCAGTCCCTATGAAGATATTAAAACAACTAGACCTTGAACCACAGAGATTCCTAATGAGGCTACTAAACATCTCTCTAATTGAATCTCGGGTGGCACAGGAATGGAAACATGCCATGGTCGTTCCTTTGCTCAAAAAATCTGGTGCTGACATCACAAATCTTGCTGACTTTAGGCCTATATCCCTGCTGCCAGCTTGCTCCAAAATACTGGAACGCCATGTCAACACCCAGCTTAATGAGTTTGTTGAAAACGTGGGATATCTCCATCCTTCCCAATCAGGCTTTTGCGCTAACTATTCCACCGAATCCACACTCCTTGGGGTGACTGAGCGACTCCGACACGGTATCGATAGCGATGAGACCTTTGCGCTTATTATTCTTGATTTAAGCGCTGCTTTCGATACCGTGTCTCATTCCACTCTTTTGGAGTCCCTCCGCTCCCTTGGTGTTGATGGATCAGCGCTTGCCTGGGTGGCCTCATTTCTCAATGAGCGCACCTTTCAGGTTTTCTCAAACAAAGCTGAATCTGCGATTCATTCTTCAGCCTACGGCGTCCCTCAAGGGTCTATATTGAGCCTTCTGTTGTTCCATATCTACATCAGACCTCTTGCTTCCATCGTAGAGGACGCCGGTCTGTCTATATATTCATATGCAGACGACACGCAGATTGTGTTTTCTCTTACTAGCAGCAGGGTTCAGGAAATTTCTGCCCTTAAAATTGGCCTATCTCGTGTTGCAGCTTGGATGCAAGCCCATCTGCTGAAGCTTAACGGAGACAAGACCGAGGTTATCATGCTAGGCAAGCATAAAGATCTATGGGGCTCTAGACACTGGCCCGGTGATATGGGCCCGTTTTCTACCCCTGTGCCTGTTGCCCGTAACCTCGGTTTCCTGATCGACGATAAACTTTCGATGAGGCAGCAGGCAACCAAGGTCGCTGCAATCTGTTTCAACACCTTACGCTGGCTGCTGAAGATCATATGGATGTTGCCTGAGTCCACTCAAAGAACTGTCGTACAGGCCCTTGTGATGTCTCGCATCGACTGTGGCAATGTGCCTTATCTAGGAGCGGATAAAGCAACAATTAATAAACTCCAAGTGGTACAGAACTCAGCCGCTCGCCTCTTGCGCAATGTCCCACGGAGAACGTCCGCAATACAAGCTTTGCGTGACCTACACTGGTTAAAAATTTCAGATCGTGTGATCATTAAAACCTTGTGCTTCCTGTTCAAGATTCGTCAGGGTTCTGCCCCCTTCTACCTTCACAACCTTGCCCAGCCATATCTACCTGGCCGTTCCCTTAGGTCATCTAACAATGGCAATCTCGTGATTCCGAGAATCCGATTGGCAAAAATGGGAGGCTGCTCATTTGCATATCTTGGTCCAAAGATGTGGAATGCTCCCCGCTGGCGCTAAAAACAGAAACTAATCTTCTGGCTTTTCGCAAAAAATTGAAGACCTTTCTGTTTTGAGTTCCCTTGTTCTGATCTTTTCCTTAACACCTGCTTGTTTTCTTCTTCAGTCTGTCCCTGGCGCCGGGAAACCCACTGCGGGTAGCTGAGCGCATTATAAATTCAATAAATAATAAATAATAATAATAATAATAATGGAAGTACCTTTAAATCCAAAGTCATATTTGTATATAATGTAAGCTTAAAAGCAGGGTGCATGGCATGGCCGACTTTTAAAATGGCAGCAGGCACCACAGTAGTGCACACATAAGTACATTAAATCTACTGAGCCTCCAGACCCTACCATATACAAGGGACTTACAGGTATCTTGGCTGAACCCATTTTATTTATACCTAATTACCATGTACATTTAATCAGAGCACAGGCCCTGGGTCTGGTTAGCATACCCCAGGGCACAATCATAGTTAGAAAACCAGCATCTAGTAGTCAAAATGGGGGCAAGAATTGGGGTGACTATGCAAAGTGGCCCTGGTTTATCAAAGTGCATATCCTGCTTTACATACACCCTGCCCAAGGAGCTGACCAAAGCTAACCTAGGAGTGATGTATAAGCTTTAAAAAGAAATGTTTGGGCCTGGAAAAAGATTTTTTTACCTGCTTTGAAATGGCAGTTAAAAAATACACACATGGTCTGCAATGGTCGGCCTGATACATGTTTAAAGTGCTACTTAAGTGGACGGCCTAATCAGTGATGTAGGCCCGTAATAATCTGAAAGATGACCTGGTCAGGGCATATAATGTTCCTGAACCCAAATCTATACAACATTTTTAGGATCTAAAACATGTAGTTGGCCATTACCCCTGTGGGAATTTTTCAGCATGCGCCACAACATCAATAGTAAAAACATATACCTTGAATAAAAAATTGTGGGTTTTGAAACACCATTCAAACTGTTGTACCATTAATGTCATGTATAGCATTGAATGTCATTGTTCCCTATATTATATAGGAAAAACCACACAAGAAGAAAAATAAATGCATAGTGCAACATCAATCACGTATAAGGTGCAAAGTGGCTAATGCATCATTGGTCGATCACTATTTGCTTCAGGCGCATGCTCCAAACCAAATGAAATGGTTGGGCTTGGAATTGGTTAAATTTTTGAAATGCAGACATGATGTAGATCACATGCTGACAATGAAAGAGAACAGGTGGATTTGGTGGGCAAATACTGTGCAAAAGGGTCTCAATCAATTGTGGAATGGCAGAAATTAGCCACTTTAGAATGCCTTCCCTGATGTGGCTCTTTGTATTAAAGTTTGATGGCATTGTATTTCGGATAGGTGTGTTAACAGCCCAGGAATGATTCTACATTCTTGGAAACTTTCTGTTATATTTAATCCGTATTACACATTGACTTATAACCATTTCCTGACAGAATGGTAACATTTCTGTTTGATATTTCGGAATTGTTCATAATATGGTTTGCACCTATAAGAGAGTACTTGGATAGTATCTATTGTCATAAGATCATCTTTGTTCTACTAAAATACAACCGATGACAAATGTATGTTACTAATATTGATTTTTTCCATTGTTCAACCTACTTGAATATGATTGCCTGGTTCTTTAGTTATCCTCATTTGCACTAATATACGTTTGGTGATGACATTGCATAAGGAACTTTGTACTGTTCCGTTTGAGTTTGTATCTAGTATATGAATGTCCTGAGATTTTATAAATTCCCATTTTTCCATATTCTGTTTGTCTATAACAGTGGTTCCCAATCTTTTGACTCCTGAGGACCCCAGTTGACTCACCACTGGAAACCAGGGACCCCCTGAAATTTGTATGATTTAAATTTCCCATATTAAAAGAGTAATTAAAAAAAATAAACACACGTGCACACAAAAGAAATACTTGAATTACTAAGGATTTTAGCATTTTATACTGAAAGAGTTTGAAAAAACTGAAAATGTTAACGGGAATGTTGGTGCTGCATCTCTGTGATTAACTTTTAAATGGTTAGTTTTATTTCACAGAGCAAGGCTCCTGCTCCTGCCATGAAACCCAAAGTAGCCCTGGTAAATGTTTCAGACCAGTCCCCATACAGTGCACACCAAGTGCAGTGAGCCTGACCACCACAAAGGGGGCTTTGGCTCTCCCCACAACAACATTTAGGATACAATGTTGCATTCTACAACACATTTATCATTACATATTGAATTATATTATCTTTCAAAGAATAGTAAATGATGACCTTACTATGCACCAGGATACAACACATTTTTATGGGGTTCTTCAATGATTCCCTTATTATCACCCTTCAACAGTGCCTCTCATTTCTCCATAGCACATCTGTCACATTTATTTAATTTGTTTTATAGCTTCTCTCATACCAATGTAGGTTGTCAGAGCACTTTACATCACATACATACAGAGACAACAAATCATACTTGTAAATCAGTGTAGAGAAAATGTTACATAAGGCTAAGGGGACTACGCGGTGTAAGATTTGCATGTCTTTAATACTGGTAGGCATTTTAAAGAGTGCTTGGTCTAGAAAAGCACAAACTCAGGATTTAGAACATAACACAGTGGTTAGCATTGACTAACAATCAGACTGTATTTCCACCTAAATAAACCCCTTTAGAAACATCAAGAGAATGAAAGACTGGGAAAAACTAACTTGTACCATGCAGTGTATAAGTAGCTCCTGGATGACAGTTTATAGCTCACTGTGCTAGATTATGATTGTCTCTTAAGAGCTGCAGAGTAATAAAATAATCTCTGTGACAAAAGCAGTAACCCACTGACCTATGCACATAAAATACAGTTTTTAAAAAAATGCATGGCACATGTTCTTTGCAGCAGGCATATTAACCCTCTGTGCTACATTAGAAAAGTCAAACATGCCACTGGACAACCTCATCTCTCTCCAGCAGGTACAATAATCACTGGTATTATCTTGACACTTTTATTGTTGCTCCCAAACTGCTAATTCTACAAGGAACATTGCAGTGCTTTTAAAACTGCTGCATGAGGACCTCCTGAGAATGTGTCACGGACCCCAGTTTGCAAAACACTGGTCAATAATATTTATTTTATGTTGAACCACTTTAAGATGGCCGCCGTTTTTGTTACGGTCCTTCACATTACTTTTTTTTCATGTACAACGCTGAGACTAACTATGGCGTGCTAGTGACGAAGCTGAACAACTCATCCTTTAGAGTAAGCAGCTGAATACTTTATCTGCTTTTCAGACCAGAAAGTTGAGTCGGCCCATAAAACAGCGAGTACAAGTAACTATGCTGGGGAATTAACTTTGTTTTCCTCGTTTGGACATAGTGAGATGAGGACTAATGGTAATTTGTTTTGTTGTTGTGTTATATTTTGCAGAGGAGACATTTCTAATTAAGTTAGAATCGGTAAACTGCTGTGTTTTGGTGTGTTGTTACTGATTTTTATCGTATGGCAAGTCTGCAGGAGGAAGTTTATATGTGCTTTTCTCTTCCATGGTAATATATAGATTGGAGACTTCCTTTTTGAATTTGGTTTACAGAAACAAAGGTATGTGCTTTATTGATTGGTAGCAATGGGTTATGAGGTTTGGTTCATTAAACGTCTTTTCCAATAGGGGTTGTACTAGGTGTCTTATGAGTAAGAGAACTTTAGTGGCATGTTATATGGAATGTAGTTTCAGTATGGGATTTTTGCACTATAGTTTTCATTTGACATTGGTGGTTGTCTCATTGTAAGTAGGCAATATCTAGTGTCACAGGTTGTAATGATTGGTATGTTTATATCAGCATTTACAGGATTGTTTTGTACCAACAAGGCTGAGCCATGAGGATAGTCTCACGGACCTGTCTGGGCCTTAAAGACTGAAACATCAACACCAAATCCTTTATAACCTCAAATGTTTCAAGTTTCTTGTTAGATCCTACGAATGTTAAAAACTGAAGGATTGTATTTCTTGGATTATTAGTGATGCTTACACTGTTGTGAGATAAAAGGACTGATTACACTTCCACTAATCCCACATTAGAAATGTATGGGATTCTTAAGAGGTGTAATTGTTGTTAATATTGAAAAGTGTATTCTGCTTGGATACACTGTTTTGTAATAACATGTATCATACAAATTAGATATTATCGAGGGCGCGCGACACGGCGGACAAGATGGCCGCTCCCCCCTAAGCTCCGCGATATCGGCGGCGCTTCACTTTTGAAGGTCCCGTTTCCTGGCAGCAAATTTCGCCGAAAATGGCTGATTCTGGTGGCGGAAATGCTGCTCTCTGCATGGGTATGCCTCTCCTCCTTTGCCCTGCCCTTTTTGTTCAGATAAAGCGAATATGCTGATTTCCTCATTACGGCCGCCATTTTGTTTTTTGCTTTTCACCCGTATTTCACCAAAACTGTTCTTTTAAGCTAGACTTTGGTCTTTTGAACTTATTTTTCCAGTGATTTGTCTCATTTGATGGATCTTTGATTCTGGATTTTGCTGTTTTTCACCTCAGTTTCACCTTTTAAGTGCGTCACTGGTTGTCATGATTTTTTCCTTCACTCAGCACTGTGCCCTCTTTCTTCGCTGTTGGTGCCTGCCTCTTTGAGCCTTGTACCTCACATCTGGAATTATTCTTCTGTAACGCTGGGTCTTTTTGAGGCTTTTCTTCTACATTATATTTTACGTGCTGCCTCATTTTTTGCTTCCCATTGCTTCTCTCAATATTTGTCAACATGGACCACCCTAAGGCATCGAACACTGCTTCCAACACGCGCAAAGATTCTGCTGCCCCTGCTAAGCGCCTTAAAAAGGATCCTCCTTCACCAACTAAATCTCCACTTCCTGTTACTCTCGAGGATATTATGGAGGAATTACGCTTGATACGCCCCTTTATGGCTGACACCACTACCACTCTCAGAGGCTGGACGATAATGGTCCAATTTGGATAAGAGAGTTACAGTCGTCGAACAACACATTAGTGATGTTCAAGATGTTGCTGCGAAGGTTGTTAGCCTTACTAAGGAAGTTGTATCCCTTAAGAAAACCACAGAGGATTTGGAAAATCGTAACAGGTGCAATAACCTACGCATTTATGGTGTTCCGGAAAATTCAGAGGGGTCTGACATTATCCAATTCTTGAAAACACAATTGCTGCCTGTTACTGGACTGCCAAAACACCTGGATGTGAACATTCAGATGGGGCATCGTCTTGGTCCTAAATCCTCTTCCAACTCTTCGAAACCCAGGGATATCATTGCGTATTTTCTCCTTTACTCAGACCTCATGACTATCCTTCACTCTGCTAAGCAACATAGGCAGCTTCTTTGGTCTGGTCACAAACTTTTTTCACTCAGGATGTCTCCAAGTTGACCGCTGCTCGTCGCAAGGAATTTCTGGATTTGAGACCCACGCTTCGTTCCATGTATGCAAGATATGGCCTCATACATCCGTGCTTTTTCAAGGTTACTTATGAAGAAAGAACTTTCAGCTTCAACAACCCTGCGGATCTTCGGAAATTCATAGATACCCACAAAGAAGATTCCATGGAACACAGCAATTCTTAATGTTTGTTGTCTTTTCTGGTTGATGTATGTTTTTTGGTCTTTTTGTCCATCATTATAATGTGATTTTGTCCCCCCATCTTATTCTTTCAGGTCTCTTTTCCAAGTGTTGTGTTGTGTTCGCATCCCTCATTGTACTGTGCTGTCGTTCGTCTTATTCGTTCCAGTTTGCTGCCCTTCCCTTCAGACATGTTTGGTAAGTTTTCCTTCATTTGTTTTCTTCTATGTCATGTTTGGTTTCTCTCTCCGTTTTTTAAAATTATTTCCTAACTAAGTATTCTTGAGACCAGGCCTCTGGCGTCTCATTTTATCGTGCGGTCATCTTTTCCTGTTGCTCCTGCTCTCACTCTATTGTTCTTCACGTTTTCTATTTTGTATGCTGAAGCCCTTTGGTTTCCCGCCATCCTTCTCTTCTCTCTTCTCACAGGGGAGTCATGTTCTCCCACTCTCACTTCAATCCTTCTCTACTGTTCCCTTCTCCTTTCTTTCTCCTTTTCTTTAAGGCATCTTTTTTGTGTTTATTTTTCCTTGTCTCCACTCTCAATTGTGTTCTCCTCTTCTCACATTGCGCTATGGGTTTTTGTGTCCTTCCTGGTTTTCTGCTTTTCATTCTTATATCTCCTTTTTATTTTTAAATGAACCGTCTTCGAGTTATTTCTTGGAATGTGAAAGGCCTTCATAACTCAATTAAAAAACAACGGGTTTTACCTCATTTAGCCAGGCTGAAATGCCAAGTTGCTCTAGTGCAAGAAACCCACCTATCTCAAAAAGATCTTTCCTCTTTACGTAAGCAGTGGGTGGATAATGTTTTCTGTTCACCGTCTGTCGATAATAAGAATGGTGTTATCGTTTTGTTTCATAAATCGTTGTCTGTTCAGCTAAAGAATGAGATTTCTGACTCAAATAGTAGATGGTTATATTTGGATGCCAAAGTTAATGATGCTGATTTATCATTTTGCAATGTTCATGGTCCGAATGGTATTGATCCTGTTTTTTGGCATGATTTCTCTAAGTTCCTCTCCTTACACACCAATGTTGAGTTAATTTTTGAGGTGATTGTAACCAGTTGATGGATCCCTTTTTGGACCGCAAATCTCAGACCAGGTATATTCCTAATAAAATGCAAAAGTCCTTTTATCGTGCAATTTCCTCTGGAGGCTTAATCGACTCCTGGAGGCTCTCACACCCTGACACCGTGGAATTTTCCTTTTTCTCCCCTGTTCATGCTTCACATTGTCGCATAGATTATATCTTTCTCACTCAACACATGTTTCAATTTCTGACTAATGTTGAAATTGGTTCCATTCTAATTTCTGATCATGCCCCTGTCATCCTTGACATTGACTTGCCTTCCCCTCTTCCCAGTTCTCGCCGTTAGCGCTTCAATAACTCTCTTCTTTTGGACCCTCAATTTGTTGATCAATTCACCCTTTTTATGGATGATTTTTTTCACACTAATCTTGATTCCACCTCTCAATTCCACTTCGTTTGGGATGCTTTTAAGGCTTCGGCCAGGGGTTTCATTATTGACTTTGTCTCACGTAAAAAGAAATTGGCCTTATCTAAATCGTCCCTTATTCTTAAACAAATCAAAGATCTTGAACATATTTTCTACACTTCTAATTCCCCTGAGGCCCTTTCTTCTCTTGTTAAAGCCAAACTTCAATTCAATAAATTCTCCTGTGACTCTGCCTGTAATCATCTTTTAAAATTTAATTCCAAAATGTATGGCGGTCGCAATAAAGTGGGCAGGTCGCTTGCCAATTACCTTAAAATTAAAAAACAAAAATCTAATATAGCTGTTATCTCAGATTCTGCTGGGACTCACCATTGTACTGACGATAAGATCCTTGATTGCTTTGTTCAATATTACTCCACTTTATATACACCTGAATCCACTCCTACCCCTTCTCAAATTGACTCCTTTTTCCATAACATACCCAAATCCTCTTCCTCTACTCTTGACTAAGCATGGGCGAATTTTGCGAATCTGGCGTTCGCGAATTTGCGTATTTGCGAACTCGCAATCCGCAAAATCCGCAAATTCTCGCAAATTCGCAGATTTTTTTGTTTTTTTGTGTTCGCAAGGGTTTCTGACAGTTCGTGAGGGTTTTTTACCAGTTCGCAATAGCGAACTTACTTTTCGGCTCGCAACGGTTGCGACTATGTTGTTTCTACGTCTGGTTCATCATCACAGGTTCACAGCACCCTCTGTTTCACCACTGCCACCCTGTTTCACCCGTGCCACCCTCTGGTACATCAATGCCACCCTCTGGTTCATCACTGTAGATTATGGGGGGGGGAAAGGAAGCACACCTGCCCTGCTTCAACTGACATGAATTAATTTGGGGTTGATTTATTAATGTGTCAATGTTTTAAAATTCCAGTCTGGCACCTGTTTCCTTATCTGTAATTTGCTTTCTGTTGCAGTGCAATTTTTTTTTCCTGGACCTTTGTGGCCTACCTAGCTATTCTATGAGCCTGCTGTGAGGGTTTAAAGCAGGGTCATAGAATTGTTGCAACTAGTAACTGAACTCTGGAGGGGCCCCAGTCAAGAAGCACTACAGGGAATGGTTACTAATGATGAGTTTGAACTTTTGCACCTGCTGAGTGCTTTCAGTTTTGCAAAACTCGTTTTTCTGCAGAACAGCAACTGTAATGCCCCAAACAAACTTACTTGTAAAAGTTGATTTCTAATACAAAAGTGATCCAAAGAAAGTCAAAAGGCCTCAAATCCAAAAAAGTGCAGGCAAATGTCAACCTGAGGAGTTATTCTGAAAAAAATCATCATTTTCAGAAGGTCTATGCTGCTTGCTAGTGGATTTCTTGAGCAGAATTACAAATTTTGTAATTTCGTGAGTGCGAGATTGTTGCTACCCGCCGCACCTACATGTTCGCAATTGCGAACTCTCGTGATGCGCCGACAAACTCCCGCGGGATCCCGCAGCAAGATCCAAAATGGCGCAGCACTCGCAAAATATTGAGAAAAACAACTCGGCAAACGCTGAATGACGGTAAGTGAATGCCGCACGCCGCAATATTGTATCACCAAGAAAAAAAATCCTCTGCGTGCGAATTTGCGGATTTTCGGTAAATTTGCGAGAGTTCGCGGATTGCAAATTTACCGAAAATCCGCAAAATCCACGAGCGGAACCGATTTTCCGCCCATGCTTACTCTTGACCTCTCTTCTCTGGATGCTCCCATCTCCGAGAAAGAGATCTTACAAGCAATTACTCTTCTACCCAAAGATAAATCTCCTGGTCCTGATGGTTTTACTGTTCATTTTTATTTTCAGTTTAAGTCTTGTTTGATACCTCACCTTTCCTCCTTAATCTCTTCTTTCCTCACTGCTGGTGAGTCTAAGGGCTCCTTTACCCAGGCTATGCTATGTTTACTTCCCAAAAAAGATAAAGATCCTTCCCTTTGTAAGAATTATTGACCCATCTCTTTAATCAATACGGATTGTAAGATTTATGCCAAAATGTTAGCTTCTCGTCTATCTTTTTTTGTCCCAGACCTCATTAATGTTTATCAGTCAGGTTTTGTTAAGGGTAGATCAATCACAGATAACTCTAGAGCTCTCCTTAATATTATTCATCTTGCTTCTAGAATGACAACTCTTCTTGCAGTTATTACTCTTGATGTTGAGAAAGCTTTTGATAGGGTTAATTGGGATTTTATGTTTGGGGCCCTTCGTTGGCATGGATTTAGCCCTCACATCATTAAACTCATACAATTACTATATTCCTCCCCTTCTACGTTCATTTGGGTCAATGGTTCTCAGTCGTCTTATTTTCCTCTTCACAGGGGTACTCGGCAAGGTTGCCCCTTGTCTCCCCTTCTTTTCATTTTAGCATTATAACCCCTCCTTGAGAATATTTGCCTTTCTACTTCTTATACTTGCTTTGTTTATAAATCATTAGACATCAAATTCACAGCCTATGCTGATGATATTTTACTTTATATGTCTAACCCTGCTACTTCTTTAACAGCTCTTTTTTCTTTACTTGCGGAATATTCTTCTGTTTCCGGCTATAAGTTAAATAAAGATAAATCTGAAGTTTTACCCCTAAATAAATTTTGGCTTCCTCATATGTTTCAAGGCTCCGGTTTTTCATGGAGCTCTACTAGTATCAAATGCTTAGGTATCTTATATTCCTCATCCATTAAAGATTCTGTTAAGATTAATCTTAAAGATATTCTCTCCAAGCTTGATACCCTAATCGAAAGATGGTCCCCTTTATTTCTATTGTGGTGGGGTCGTATGGTAACTGTTAAAATGATGCTTCTTCCTACAATTAATTTTTATCTTTCTATGTTACCTATTTCTCTTCCGGCTTATTTTTGCACTCAGATCAATCGTGTTCTCACTCGTTTCCTGTGGAATAATCGCAAGCCCAGGTTATCACTCTCCCGTCTTCAACTTCGAAAGCATCTAGGTGGTGTAAACTTCCCCAACATTGTTTGCTTTCATTCTTCTTTCACTTTAAAACAAATCTGGCCTTTTCTCTCAGATCTTCCTCCCCTTTCCTCTACTGCTTGGAGTGCTTTAGAGCAAGCCCGATTATCGCCTTTTCCCTTCTCTGCTGCTATTAATTTGTCTCAACCCCCTAAACATTTTCTTTCCCCCATCTTCAAACTCTCTAGGGCACTCTCTCTTTCATTGTTTCGCTCCACTTTTTCTCAGGCGCATTTACACTCCCTTACCCCGTTATGGTATAATTCCTCCCTAAAGATTAAGAATAAGGCCTTCTTCTGGAAGGAATGGATTAACAAAGGCATTCTTTATCTGGATGATCTCTGTGTCAATGGTACTGTACTGGATTTACCCACTCTTTGCACCACTTCTCATATTTCTAACACTCACTCTTCTCAACTTTCTGACCTCACCATAGCTTTAACTACAGTCTCCTCATTTCATACCACCTTATCTGATTTTGTCCCAACTGACTCCACTCCTTTAGTTTTCACTTCCCCACTTAAAGCAGCTGCCATTTATAAGATCCTCTCCCGACCTATTCCTGTTCGCCCTAAATCCAAACCTGAACTTGCATGGGAAAAGGATCTCGCACAAGATTTCTCTTTTCCTATTTGGGAGTCTATCTGGTCTAAAATCCACACAGTTTCTCGTTCAGCTAGCACCACTCAGACCCTTTTTTTGTTTTATAATAGACTTTTTTTTTACCCCACATGACCTTTTTAAGTTCAAAGTCCTAGAATCTAGTCACTGCTGGTCTTGCTCTCACTCTGATGGTACCTTGTTTCATATGTTTTTCCAATGTCCCTTGGTAGCTTCTCTTTGGCAACATATTTGGTGCAAGCTGAATGAGATTCTTAACTCAAATCATGCTTTTGATATTGTTCATATTTTTCTAGGTGGTTCTTCTCCTATTTGGAATGTTTCACGCAATGTTCGCAACTTTATAGATTTGTTTATAGCTATTTCTTTGCAAATTATCACATCTAACTGGAAAGACACTTCAAAGATCTCTTCTACTGCATGGTGGAATTTATTATGTCATCCTCATAGACTTGATCGTGCATATGCTACAACTACCTCCCTTTTAATCAAAAGAGATTTGTTATGGTTACCCTTAACTGATTTTCTTTTCAGACGCTCACCCTAATATGCCTTTTCTCCTTTTTCTCCCTTCTTTCTATCCTCCTAATCTCTTTCCCCCTTTCTTTTCTTGTCTTTCTTTCTCTCCGTTTCCCCTTTCTTTCTTCTTTCCTTTTCTCTCTCTTTTCCATCTCCCAAAAATGTTAAAAATGCTTTTTCCCTTAGTATATTGCTTACATTCCCCCTTAGGGGTTTTTGCTCCTTTTATATTTCACTTTCTTATTATATAATGCCATTTTCTCTTATTGATTGTGATTTTGTAATGATGTTTTACTTGGTTTTATCTGCTCAATAAAGCTTTTTGAACTAAAAAAAAACAAATTAGATTTTATTGAAGGAAAAAATATCCATATTTTTATTAAACCTGTGACTGTTGTTTCTACATCTCTCTGAACTCAGTTGCATCCTCTAGCTATAATCTTCTGAGCCAATGAACGGAACATGAGGAACCCTCCTTATCATCTGAGGACCCCATTTGTGCAGCACCTAACCTTAACTTGCTTACAGATGCATCCCAGTATCAGACAGCACCACCATGGCAGCACATTTCAACCCTTGAATCAGACTTCTGTCCTTAGCCCAAAGAAAGTTCATATGGACAGTAACAAACAGAGGCCTCTGACAGCTGTCAGTGTCTACTGCCAAGACTCAGGCCACCCAGTGCTCTCTGAGGTTTCTAAAAGTGGGGAGCAGCAGCCCTGTGTGATTTGCATCCTAATTCCAATCCACATCCGTCCAGTTCAAGGGTGATAGCCTGAGACTGCCCATCTAGCCCAACCCAAGGTCAGTTTCCTGAAGCTGCACAAGCCAACAACACTAGCAGATCAGACGCATGGACTGGAAAACACTATAGGGTCTAAATGCTTTTGGGAGATTGTTGGTCTCGCGGTTTGAGATCCTGGAATATCCACTCACAAGGAGGGACAGTGTAAACAGATTGACATGGAATCCATGGGCATAATTGAATAGAACATTCACGACTGGAGTTCTCAATTGGAATGATGGTATCCCTATAGTAAGCGGTGGACTATTACACCTTTGGGATACTTGCCACAGTTGCTTGGGTATTTGTTTGAAGATTCTAAAAGGAGAGGCACATTATATTTGTCTTGATAAAGGTGGTCATTAATCTGTGAACACCAACGAAATGCGTCAACTCTTGGAATTAAATAAATACAGTGTACCTGCCAGCCACTGTGATAAAAACACTTGGACTGCATACATGTATGGTATTTGATTTCTTTTTACCTGGATTAGTCCACAAACCACTCATAAGTGTACTGTTGTATTTGCTGTCTGTCTCACTTCTTTTTTTTAATCTGTCTGTTAGACTATATATTTCATTGTTTTTAATTTGTGGATATAGTGTATGTACTTTTTGTAGGATTTATATATGTGAAATAATATGTGTTTTTGATTTCCCTCTTGATTAATTGATATGCCGTCTATGAAATACATGAAATTGTATAATGATATATGTTTTTTATAATATGAAGATTTATGAATTCTGTATAATGAACAAATTTTAATGCTTCCAACATTTTTAAAACAAAATATAGGTGGCATTCCATAATTAGTAAGTGGTTATCTTGTGGCATTGCAAATATGGGCATGTGGGTTTTTTGTATGACTGTTATGAATGGTTTGTGGTATATATGAGATTATCGGTTGAATAACTATTTAATATGGTTACCAAAGGGAATTTATATTCTTCTTTGGCTGAACAAGCCAAGCCAGGACATCCAGGGGGTAACGGTCATACCGATCAAGGGTGATACACTCTATGTGTGTCATGTAGGAGTCTGCCTGGTGCAGGCCTCTAGACCCCTGTCTCTGTGACAGTGCATGAAGCACTCCCTGGTCATTAGACACTTCACAAGGGGTAGTCTGCACAAGTGCTTTGTTCTCAAATCTGGTTTACCCCACCCTCCGTTCCAACCACTGTGGACTGTTTGCACCTCCTGCCCCTCCATCTGGGCCTCCGTACCCTCCACAGTGGAGTGGTACGCCCAGAAACAGAACTGGTAGGGCACCTTGGGCAGCTGCTCCACCCAGTTCCCCTACACTGTGGAGCTTCCACCAGTGTGTGGTCTCATGGTACAGACCAGGCCCCCCTTGCCTGTGCCGTAATGGGAGCCATTCATCCACTTGAGTTGGAAAAGGGGCCACCCTGGGCCTCAATCAATCAATCAACCTGTGTTCTTGTAAAGTGCAACTACTAACCCAAAAGTGCAGCCAATTAGACTCGCTTTGGTACTTCCACAGTGAACCTATTCACATCCGCGTTTATGGGTTATATGTCCGGCGTTAGCATGTAATTTCTCCATTCTGCTCTGTGAATAAGTCGCATATTTGAAAAAGATGGCAGGAGCAGGGCGCATTTTCAACGGCACCGGTATACTCATGTAACCTGCAGCGTACCTATCCCTCTAAGTCACTGTCTTAACTGAAAGTTATTTAATAGTAGACTGTTCTCTCAGGCGAACAGCATATCCATAAAATGAGCAGCCACGTCCTCGCCGAAGCATAACGTTTCAGGACAGGACCCTCTCTCATCCTTGCGTTAAGAAGCAAGTCAATAACGTGCAAAAAACGTAATGTGTTCTTCGTGGCCGCATACGTATAGGGAGTGTCTCAAAAGTACAAAAGTTCAGAATCCAAAAGGCTCAGCAACACAGGTGGTAGTTATTCACATCCCTCGAAGCCTGCTCTGTCCTTTCACCAAGTTTGAGGTCAGTATCCCTCGTCAGAGCAGCAGGAACCAAACCCATGTGTACCACTTTGACTTGCGATTGCAAAGACTTGTTGGATAACTTGCACCAAGATCTATGAGCTACAAGTAGCCCCAACTTCCAGCATGTCCAGTGACGAAGAACTTCATCCTCACTACATCACTTGTACCGTGGGCCTGCATCTTTGTTGAGCTGCTCGAGGTCCTCTGCGACTCCAGTGCCTCTGGCCTGTTGATCCTCTAGAGGGTCACCTTTGAATTCTTTTGGGCCCCCTGATTGCGTTGGGCCTGCCCTGACTCTCCTGCTTGTGGTGAGTCTCCTGGACCTTGCTGGTCCTGACATTGCACCTTCTTTAACTTCCTTGCTGGTTGCAGTTGCCAAGGCTTGTTGGTGCTCCCGCCGGACTCCGAACCCTCAACTCTCGACATCCGATGTGGGACAGCTCGTGTCTGGCTCCTGGTCTTCCAAAGCATCACCTGGTCCACACAGCAGCAGTTCCAAGGTCACCACCAGCTCTCCTGCAACACCTGACATTGGTGGGTAATCGTCTTCTGTGCCTCCTGGTCACTCCTGAGTGCCATAAACTCTGTCCCCTCTGCTTGCAGGTTCTTCACCTCTTTAATACACTGTTGGGTTCTACCGGGCACTTTCTCCTTCTCCAGCAGTGGCATCTTTCCGAAGTCTCCCATTGAGTTCGACAACGGTTTCTGATCCCACTTGCCACCTATGCACCCACTTCCCTGGTACAAGGTATCCTGGATCCTAAGGAATCCACAGGAGTGGTGGCTCTGCATCCTCTTGTCTCCTATGGGGTTTCTTCAGGGTCCACTGGTAAGGATCCGCTTTCTTTAAAATTGCAACCGCGACTCACACAATTGATTTGTACTTAGAACACGGTTGTGTTCCCACACTGCACACAACCTCCATGGGGCTCCTAGATACTCACCTTGGGTGGTTTCTTTAGTCCCCAGCACTTCTACGTCCTCTGACTATTGTCTTGACTCGAGTCGTGGTTCGCATACAACTGTTTTAGTATACAGTTTGGTCCCCCCCTGGGGTGCACTTTGTATGCTGTGCTACTAACCTGTTTCTATTGCAAAGTATTGTGTCTATTGTGTATATCTCAAGCTAGGAGATATCTTTATGTTTTTGTGAGTGTCTATAATAAATACATATTTGTATAAATACACTGTTTTGTTATTTTTCACTTAATTTATACCCATAAGATTGTGTTCTGGTAAAACAGGCTGCTTTATACTCCTTCTGGACCAATCCTGAAGGCTTCTCTACATAGCTACCACTTGGAGAGCTTTTTAAGGTTGTCTAACACCGCTAAAATCACCATAAGGGTTGTCTGGATCAGTGCAAAGTGTCCACTTATATAAGTGTAAATCGAATACTGAGCCAGCCTCTCTCATTTGTGTGCAGTGGTTGGGTTTCAATCCTGCATTGTTTTACAAGATAATCTTGGTGTGGATTAGCTGAAAACCCTTCACTAATACTAGGCACATATAATACAAGTGTAGAATAAATAAGTTCTACTGAACTTAGGGCTGGGTAGTTAAGGGTCTAGCATAACCCTTTTTCCAGCCTGAGAGATTTAGTTCCCACTAGGTTAGGTAGTTGCAACACCCCACTATACCTAATATGTCTTTTAAAGGAGATTCCACGGGCTCTAAGCCTTCTAGATACAGTAATCTGGTGTTCCAGTAAATTGAGGGGCCTGTGTTCCTCTCGGAAGATTAAGACAGGGAAAGGCCCTAATACTCAACCCCTCCGAGAGGTGTTAATGTTAGATGACCTACAGAAAGCTAGTGGGTCAGATGAACAAGACAGAGTGGGTGGGCCAGGGACAGAAGATGGGTCAGTTTGAAACCCCCTGTAGACCTTAATTCTGATCCTTCTCAAGAGGAGTCTATTGACTCCCACCTGGAGAAATCAAATCCTCCAGAGGATAGTGCAGATGGCACAGAGGGTGCCCCCAGATATGGGTCTCCCTTTGTTCCTACTGGGAGGGTTCAGAGTAGACCAAGGAGGTAAAGATCCGACCCTAAAGAATCAAATGCTTCAGGACATTCTATAAGGACCTCTACATCTAGTAAGAGGGATAGCTCTTATGACAGGGATTGCCAGTTGCTTGAACTTGAGAAAGTAAGACTTAGGCTCAGGCAAGATCAGTTGGCTCTTGACAAAGAGGGCCCGATTCACAGAATTAACTTCTAAACTTACTACTTTTTGTATTGTCAGAATGGATTTACGACTACTAACTTTACGTCCGCACTCTGGAAATTCCAGCCCGGAGGTGGAGCTTCTGGTTTGGAGGTGGAGCTTGTGACAAGGAGGCGGAGCTTATGGCCCGGTGGCAGGGCTACCGGCTTGGAGGTGGAGCTTCTCGCTTGGAGGTGGGGATTTAGCCATGGCTGAAATCTCCACCTCTGTGACAGAAGATCCGCCTCTGGGCCGGAAGCACCGCCTCCAAGCCTGAAGCTCTGCCTCCAGGCTGCAAGCTCTGCCTCGGGGCTGGAATTTATGGCCTGAGTGCGGACGTAAAGTTAGTAGTCGTAAATCCATTCTGTGAATACCAAAAGTAGTAAGTGCATTCTGTGAATACCAAAAGTAGTAAGTTTAGGATTCTGTCTTAAGTTTCCTTTGACGGTAGGAACCTGAACAAGATAATCCCTTCTAACCAGGAGGGGGATGATATCCATAAATGGATCACTCCTTTGGAGAGAGCCCGGAAAGTTCAGAAGGTCTCTCAAGAGCAGTGGGCAGCTATCTTGTGGCTCTCCTTTTCTAACAAAGGTAGAGATAAGCTCCTCACTGTTAGAGAAGAGGATGCTGACAATTACTCAGTAATGAAGAGTGCTCTCATAGATTGGTTTGGCTTAACCACTGAACAGCATAGGATTACGTTCAGAGTCACCCATAAGGCCACACCCAGTGCCGGGTAGATTTTGTAGACAGTGCTATTAGGCCTCTGGAAGACTGGCTTTATGGAAGCAAGGTACAGGACTACCAAGGTTTGTACAATTTTATTATGAGGGTCCAGATCCTTAATATTTGTCAGAATTAGCTTTTAAATCAATAACGGGGGGACTTTGATCTGACCTCTCCCAAGCATTGGTAAAGAAGGTAGACAAAGGAGTTTGCAACAGGGTTAAGCAGGAAAACCATGGTAATGGAGGTGACCAGAAGAAGCAAGATTCTTCTAATTCTCAGGATAAGTGTGTGGACAAAGCCAAAGATAAGAAAGAGTCTTCTCAAGGCACTAAAAATCCGCATCTGGGGGTGAGTCCCAAAATTCCAAGAAAGCCAAAACGAAACCTTGGTGTTACTTCTGGAAGGTGAAGGCCCATTGGACAAAGGATACTGATTGTCCAAAGGCCAAGGAAACTATTTCTACTACCACTGCACCTAAGGCACCTGCTCCACCTAGCACAAGTACAAGTAATAGTGGGGTTAACCTTGGATACTGAGATGGGTTCTGAGCTAGTCAGAACACCAGCTCAGGCTCTTTTAGTCTTTGATGGTGGCATGGATCTTGCCACTTTACTAGTCAGTCCTACTAATTTGGGCAAGTACAGACAACAGTCTTTAATCTATGGAAAAGAAGCAATGGCTTCTAGGGAAACAGGGGTCAGTGTCACTATGGTGATAGAGAAACTGGTATCCCCTGAACAGGTCATACTTGGACAAGTGTACCAAGTCTCCAAATCTAGCAATATGAGGACTAACCATTTCTTGGTAGTTGTGAATCTCAGCTGGGTGGGGTAACTGGGCCTAAGAGGGTTGTGATATCTCCAGACCTACCTGTAGATTGTTTGTTGGGCAATGATCTGGAACTTACAGCCTGGTCTGAAGTGGAGTTCAGGACTAATGCAGAGATGATGTGCATCTCTGTCAGCGTGTTAGCTTTCACCAGGGCTCAGGACAAAAAACGCACCACTGAGAAAGCACTAGATCCTGTAACAATGAACCAGGTGCTTCCCAAGAGAAGGAGCAAGAAGGTTAAAGCATTGCCCACCTCACAAGCTCTCAGAGAAGATCAGTCTCCTGAGGGAGAGATGTTCTTAGCCCCTGTGAAAGAACTGTCCCAGAGGAACTAGTGCCTGATCAGGGAGAGTTCTTGGGGGTGGGGAGCCCTTCCTGGGCAGATCTGAGTTAGGAGCAGCAGGCCTGCCCCTCTCTTGAACCCCTCAGATAGCAAGCTGCTACTGAGGAAGCAGGGAATATCAGTGGGTCCCATAGGATGTATTGGGAGGATGGTCTTCTCTACTCTGAGGGTAGAGATCCCAAGCCTGGTGCCACCTGCAGGTTGATAATACCCCAGAAGTTCAGAGGTGTCCTACTCTCCCTAGCACATGATATTCCTCTTGCAGGACACTTAGGGGAAAGCAAGACTTGAATCAGGTGTGTCCCTCACTTTCACTGGCCCCATATGTCTGAAGACACAAAAGAGATTTGATGCTCCTGTGCCACTTGCCAAGGACGTGGTATGTCAGGTGGCCCCACAAAGGCCCCCTTAATTCCAATTACAGTAGTTGGGGTTCCCTTTGAGAGGATAGGGATTGACATTGTTGGTCCCATGAACCCTCCAACGGCACCTGGGCATAGTTACATACAATTGGTGGTGGACCATGCCACTAGATACACAGAGGCCATTCCCCTTAGGATCACTATTCCTCCTGGGAATCTTTTCCATAGTGGGCTTCCCTAAGGAGGTGTTAACTGACAGAGGTACCAACTTCATGTCAAGTTACGTCACTGCAATGTGGAAAGAGTGTGGTGCAAACTATAAACTCACCACACTATACCATCCACAATGCAATGGGCTTGTTGAAAGGTTCAACAAGACCCTCAAGGGTATGATCATGGGACTCCCAGAAAAGCTTGCATTCTCTTTGCCTACAGAGAGGTTCCGTAGACGGGGGTTGGCTACAGCCCAATTGAGCTTTTGTTTGGACATCCAGTTAGGGATCTACTATGACTAGTGAAGGAGGGCTGGGAGCAACCTTTCAAACCTCCTAAACAGGACATTATGGACTACATCCTTGGCCTGCGTTCATGAAGAAGGCTAGCTTAAACTTGGAAGCCAGCCAAGAACCAAGAAGACCCGTATATAGGACATTAGCGTAATCGAGCATGGATATAATCAAGGCCAGAGTCTCCATTCTCCTCATGGGCAAGAAAAGGATCTGTAGAAACATTTTGGCAGTTCACATTAAGCCAAAACATGTGCTGGCCACTGTGTTAATCTGGTGTTGTAGCGCCACCTGTTTGTCACACTTGACTTCCAAGATCTGCACTACATCAGCTTGAAAGTGAGGTGGGAGGGTCCCATCTGGGCAAAATGTTTGCAGGTGGAGGTTAAAATTTAAGCCAAAGCAAAGAACCTATGCCTTGTTAGAGTCGCATTTGAGTTGGTTAATACTCATCCAGTAGAACACAGCTGATAGACAGGGTTTAATAGCGTCATGGGTTATAGGCTCACCTTTCTTGAAAGAAAACAGCAGCTGAGTGTCATTGGCTGCAATTTTATATGGCCCCAATAGACTAATTCCACCAAAGGGCTCATACAGATGTTAAAACGGGTTGAGCTAATACCTGAGCTCTGGGGAACTCCAACCGAGACACTGCTCTAGCAGGACAAGAAGGGTAGTATCCAAACTTCTTGGTGTCTGTCTTCAAGGAAGAATGTCTGCCACTTAAGCGCTGTGCCCCTGATGCCTACATAAAATAGATGGACAAGTAGCCTGGAGTGCAGGGGCATATTAAGTGCAGCAGAAAGGTCAATCAGTACCAGGACTACCTTTCCTGCTGCATCTAGCATGCAGTTTTTAACTTCAAAGCTTGCTGGAGTCAAGCTATCAAGCTATCCTGGCTGATGAGGGGTGAAACCCCGAAACTGGTCCCAGGATGTTTGTTTCCAGTCCAGGGAAGACCTGGCTTGGCAATTCGAGCTGGACTCTTCCCATGAGGCACAGGGTAAAGAGTGGTTTGCATATGGCTGGGTTCAAACTGGAATGGCATGGTGAGCAAAAAAACGATGGATTTAGGCCCAGATCTCTGTACTGGGATGAATTTATGACATTGTCATGCATTCTGTCCATCATCTGTTCTTTTTGCATTTGTCACCCCGAGTGGGACGGGTATGCTAAGACATGGGTTCTGTGCTCTCCACGCCACTGGAGTCAAGCTATCCTGGCTGATGAGGGGTGAAACCCCTAAACTAGTCCTAGGATGCTTACTTCCAGTCCAGGGAGGACCTGGCTTATCAGTTTGGGCTAGACTGTTCCCATGAGGCACAGGGTTAAGACTGATTTACATATGGCTGGGTTCAAACTGGAATGGCACGTTGAGCAAGAAAACTGTGGCTTTAGACACAGATCTCTGTCCTGGGGTTAATGTACGACATTGTTCTGAATTCTGTCCATCAACTGTTCTTTTTGCATTTGTCACCCCTAGTGGGACAGATATGCCTATACGTGGGTCCCATGCTCTCCATGCCACTGGAGTAAAGCTATCCTGGCTGATGAGGGGTGAAACCCCGAAACCGGTCGTAGGATGCTTGATTCCAGTCCAGGGAGGACCTGGCTTGGCAGTTAGGGCTGGACTGTTCCCATGAGGCACAGGATCAAGACTGATTTGCATATGGCTAGGTTCAAACTGGAATGGCATGGTGAACAAAAAAACGATGGATTCAGGCCCAGATCTCTGTACTGAGGTGAATGTATGACATTGTTCTGCATTCTGTCCATCAACTGTTCTTTTTGCACCCTGCGGAGGAGTGTCGCCCCACTGCTTTCTCGCAGTGTGAGAAGCAGAAACATAAAATGGTATTCTAAATACCATTTTATGTTACTGCTTCTCACACTGTGAGAATGCAGAAGGGTTTGGTTGTGGTCCTGCAACAGGGCAGGGGAGGAGTGGCTATCCCAATGTTTCGGGCCCTGACTGTTTGGTCGACCCTTTGGGGACGACCAAACCAGTCATGCGCACTCTGCCATTTTCTCCATGTAGGCTGCATGAAGCCTACATGGAGAAAATGGCCTTCGTATAGGCGCCATATGGGCACCGTCCCCACCAATCACAACACTGCCATTGCAGCACCGTGATTGGCTTAGGGGAGGGGAGGGAGGCTGCCTGCTTCCTGCGAGGAGCAGAGAAGCAGAGATGAAGCGGGACTGGATCGGGCCGGCTAAGGTAAGTAAAAAGAATTGTTATAATTAAAATTAAACCTCCCCCTCTCGTGCGACCCCCTCCCTGCGCGACTCTCCCGCCCCAATCCGAGAGTCATGCCGGCCACGACTGACTACACTATGGAACCCACACCTTTAACCCCGTTATAATTCAGCAGTTCTGGCGCTCCGGAATCTATCATTCAGATCTTAGCTAAACAGCGAGAGGAGAAAATTCGAGTATTTATTTGTTCCACTATTGTCTTTGTTTGTCTGCTCCAATGAAAAGCGGTCAGCTAGCATATCTGCCTTCAATAAACGCACCTGCTCATATATTCTGTTTCAAATAGGAACTCTAATTCTAAGGGATTCAAGGCTTTGGTATCAACTATTAAAAAGAATGCTCAGTAATGATATTATCTTTTTCATTTGCAGTTTAGGATCATTTATTTTCTGGTTTTAATGAGATTAATTACCTACTGAAATACATTAAAAAGTGATCTAGTTGTTTTAAATTGTATTGGAATACAATATTTAGTACTCAGAAAAAAATCGTATTTCATACACTTATTTGAAACTCTGTGAGCCGAAGGCTGTAGAATGGTTTGAAGCTACATTACTTTTAATATTTATTTGTCATATTTTCAAAACAGAGCTGACAGGGAGGCCTTAATCAAATGAATATTTGAATTTTTTCCCCTAATTTTACTTTGAGATGATCTCTGAATTTATTATAGTCATGCTTCATAATAAGAAATTCATATTCAAACTACATAAGGTAAGCACAACTGAAGAGATGTAACAGAAGATATTATAGTCATTGTGAGTATCCGACATGATCCTGAAGAATAATTTTTGATACTTAAGGACCGCGAGCACTTTTTTCATTTCTTCATTTCTATTTCCAGTCATGTTTACTATTTGACATCTTCTAATCATGAAAGCTGCATCGAGAGGAGACAGATGCCAGCGCTCACTCAAGTTAATTTTGCATTGAACTGTCAGATAATGTGATGTTATTTAAAATACAGCCTGGCTGGAATTTTCTTTAACTGTTTGAGTACAATTGAGAAGCCTTTCATCATATTAGCAGTGATAGCAAACCATACATCATACTGATAGTGGAGAGTGACCTAGAATATTTATGGCTAAGGTCAAATTCCCACAATTTGGGGTTCCAAGACAACTCAAAAATGCAATATATGAGCACTTATTTGCTATTTTGATAATGGACGATGGACAAAGACTGCTATTAGTAAATACTTCAGGTTGCAGGGATGAAGCATCAAATTAGCATAAAATGTTCTGCCCTGTGTGACAGGGAAAGGGCAGTAATGTGCCATATTTAAAAAAAATCAGATGCATTCCTAGCTTTGTCCCTAGGCCGTCGCTGTTTTAGCTGCCCAGCACCAATCCAGGCACCCTTGCATCATGGTGCATGTGTGCCTGTATTGTAAGAAAGATTGTTTTGTGCAGGAAGGCCACCTTCCTGGACAAGAACAATTACCTGAAGCATTTACGTCTTTCTATGTGTGCCGCAGAATGCAGCACACATGGAAAGATGAAAAAACAAGGAGAAATAAAAATATTTCTCCTCATTGCGCCTCACCTGTCAAGACGTAGCATTTAGGCGCATTCCATTATCTACCACTTTTGGGAAATGTACGGATGCACCATAACCCATCGATGTTGCGTGGGAAACACCTGTGCACCGCCCAAGGACCGTCCTCGGAAAACGGCACCGGGAAACACAAGAGGGAGTCTAAGACTAAGAAGGTGTACTCGCCCTCATCGAACGTTGGTCCTGCTACACAAGACCCTTTGCATTACTGTCTACTCCTCCCGGTTTTAGACACACACTAAACCGAACAAGATTCCGCAAACACGCGGATAGCGTGCCACATTCTTCCGCCATACTTGGGTCCACTATTTACAATCTCGTCCAGATAAGGACGACGAACAACTTCCTAAATTAAGTTGGCATATTCTCTTTTAAAGCCCTGAAGATTCGCAGTAGGTTCCCTGCGATGAAACACGTGTTGGCACTAACAAAGGAACAATAAACCTATATATTTTCTTTACACCAAGAACTGAACATTTTCTTTCTTTAACGGAACTCTTGCATCTGAACCTGGATTAACTAATCCTCTACAGTCATTTTGTAAATGTGGATGTGTATTTACGAAATAATCTTTCTGCAATATTGTTACCACCATAAGTGTCACACCATTGTATAGTGCAGGGGCATTGTTGTTATATTGTTCATTTAGATCCCCTGGGTCCAAATTTGGGCGGTTTTGAGAGATTACCGCTCGCCCTTTTGCCTATACCCATCAACTGACATTGCTCGCTACCGTGCGGCCACACAGGTGTGCGCCCCATTGCCCTGGTCATTACTAAAATCTCCTTGTTGTTTACACACCTTTTGACCATATGTCTGTGCCTAACAGAAGTTATTACAAAATCTATTATAGACAAAACGCCCCTGCCATTAAACGTAGGGACAAAGGGGAGCTCTATTTGACCAATTTCATTTGCGTACCCTAGATCTTCAGAGTGAAGAATCTCATTTAATAGGCCTCCACAGATGGAATGTTTAAAGTGTGTTAAGTCAGTATCCGGTTCCAACATAAGCCCACATACTCCTTTCTGGCTTTTTTTACATATGGTACAGTTAAAATCACCCCCCCAAACGACCCAAACATCCCTAGCATTTTTATCTGTTTCTAGATCATTACCTAGCATCTTAAGAGTCGGTTCCAGGTCAGCAGGAGGGATATTGTTATAAAAATGTATAATTAAAAGACACAGTTCCTTACTTGCATCAACCCGCACTAGCTGGTAATATGGGTTGTTGGAAGAAAAGTGGATCTTCTTGCAGTTTAAGTAGTTAGATATAAATGTCGTCAGTCCCCCTTTAGCCCTACCGTGGTGAAACTCTACTGCAGATGTAAACAGTGTTATATAGCCTGGAAGATGGAGGGGTTCTAAGGTCCAAGTTTCCTGTAGACAAAGAATCCCAATCTCTTCTATTGTTTTTAACCAGATGGTATTCGATAATTTGGACCTGAGCCCTGCCACATTCCAGAACATTATGCTAACAGTTTCCCTGTTTAGTGAATTAACTGCTAAGCATTGGCCCATATCTACAACTGGGTTATTAATATTAATGGTTCCCATTCCCTGGGAGGATGGGTACACCGGAGCAACAGTGGGGGGGGTTACAAGAGTGGGAATAAGGGGAGAACTGATGCCAGATGTTACACCAAGACCATTGTCAGAAGTGACTGGGTTTGAATCAGATGTTACACCAAGACCATTATCAAAAATGACTGTGTTTGAATCAAGGGCTGAGGGCAGTCAATCAACCCCGTCCAGTCCATTGAGACAATTAAATCGGTTGTAGTCATAAAAAGGTGTCTCCGGAGGTCGGTAAACTGGTCGTGCAGCATACCCCCGATATCTAGCTCTCCGTTCAACTCTCGTCCAATTGCCTTGTGCTAAATCATGGTGCATATGGGTAGGGGGGAAGAAAAAGGACACTGGCAGGGTCTGTATGGTAAAGTCAGGAGATCTATTTGACCCAGCACATATGTGTGAAACAGTCCTAGGATCTCGAAAACTCACCATGATACAGTCCCCTATTATTGATTTTCTAGTTTTCCCCAGCCAAGGAACCCTTCTCACCATGATAATTTCATTGTTGAGATGGGCCGGAAGGGGTCTGTTCCAGTTCAACCATTTGATAATTTTTCTTTTAAGTGAGTGGAAGTTCTCACCTTCACCCACTTCAAGAGGAGGAGCACCCGCCATAACTACCGTAAAGGTATTAGCCTCAGGCGGCAAGTCAGGTCTCCGTGGTCTGGGGGCAGGCTTCTCAGGGAGTGGGGGAGCAATGCTATCATTAGGTATAGCCCCAAAGGTAGTCACAGGGGGAACTGGGCCTACTGGTTGTAGAGATGGGATATTGGATTTGCTAAATGGTGTTGGGGCTAAGTTAGCCATGAGAGGTTGCGGAAGGGGGGCAGCAGCAATAACCAAGGGAGGTCCCGCATTAACTGAAAGGTTTTGAGTGTTGGGGGTACATTTAGGAGGAGGATTAGACTCAAGGGGTCTGCCCTGTTTAATAGCCAAGGTTTTCAGGCTACTTACAGTTGCCTCCAAGATAGTGAGTCTGATCTCCACTTTCTTCAAGCTCTCACTGATGGGCAGAAGTAGTGATCTAAGTAAGAATTCTATATTCCCCATAGAGGTAACAGGGGGTGATATATTAGGTGGATTATCCCCTGGGACGCTAACAGGATCAGTGGTATTAGTACCTTTAACAGGAGAAGCTTTATGCACATCCAATATTATCCCATCAGAAATGGAAGGGAGCTTAGGGGCTTTTCCAAAGTCAGAATGGGGGATTTTGGTCTTGCCCTGCCCTCCCCTCAACTTCCTTCTACGTTTGTTTGGTGGTGGGCCATGAACCTCTGCCACAACTATTTGCTTCGGCTTAGTTTTCCTTATTTTGACTACAGAGGGCGTTTGAGTGACTAAGTCAACAGCCATACTGCTGGGACTGGGGGGGGGGGTGGGGAGGGGGGGTTACACCAGAGGTCTGTTCAATGGATAAGCAAAGGTTAGGAATACCATCCCGCAGTAGAAGAGGGACGCCTTCTTGGGATAATAGATCCTGGATAATGTTAAAGGAGCCTCTCTCTTGGGAAATAGGATAAGGAATGATATCACTAAGAGGCCTATTTTTTATATTCTCAATAGAGCGACGGCGCTCCGCCAAGGAGGTTTCTTTATCCCCATCACCCTGTGCCCGTGTAAAGTAGTTATCCAGAGTCCCATTTCTAACTCCCCCCACCTTCGCTGGTGTTCCATCTATAGCCGGTGATGGCATGTCCAATACCTATATCAAAGTCCATGAAAAATCAAAGGAATGCAGGCGAAAGAGAGTAGGCCCAGCCCGGCCTACTCCGGCCCTCGACGGCCACAGACGGTCCCGCCCTTGTCCCGGGCTTCTCCTGGTTGCTCCCGCGATGCGGGGCACGGCTGTTGAAGATATACAGTCAGAGTAAAAAGGGGAGGAGCCTGCAGGGGGAGCGTCCCAGGTGGTGGCAATTGGGGGTTGCGGGCGCTCCTGGGACTTGTAGTCCTGCGCCCACAACAACACGCTTGCAGCCCTGCTCCTACTAGCAATGTCCCAGCAATGAGAGGCTGACTCCTTGAAAAGCTGTCTCCTCAGCGGCGCTGACAGCCCCACACGAAGTGGGACCCACACAGCGGGTTCCGCGGGCAGTTGACAAGAAATGCGGGGAGAAGATCTGCAGCACACACAGTCCCGGCGTGGAGATAGAACAAGATTAAGGTGATCCACCAGTGAAACAGCGATGACGGCTTTTACCGTGGGGCTGATGGGGAGGAGCCTGCAGGGAGAGCGTCCCAGGTGGTGGCAATTGGGGGTTGCGGGCGCTCCTGGGACTTGTAGTCCTGCGCCCACAACAACACGCTCGCAGCCCTGCTCCCACTAGCAATGTCCCAGCAATGAAAGGCTGACTCCTTGAAAAGCTGTCTCCTCAGCCGCGCTGACAGCCCCACACGAAGCGGGACCCGCGCAGCGGGTTCCGCGAGCAGTTGACAAGAAATGCGGGGAGAAGATCTGCAGCACACACAGTCCCGGCGTGGAGATAGAACAAGATTACTGTTATATTCTATGGTATTACTGGTGATATCTATTGTCAGTATGTTCAGTTGTTAGTGTGCTATTATCGCTATTAGACTTTGAGCCCTGTGTTCCGCTGTTGCGTTCCCCCCGGTGCCTGTAATTGCTCGATGGCCGTTTTTCTCAATTTTTCCTCACCTCGCTTAACGGCCTCCTCCTGCTTTGCTGGAATCCGTTTCTCACACTGCTCTTCAACGGAGAACTGGCTCCTGCTCTCAGGTTGTACTACGGGGCGGTTGTACTCCGCCCGGTGGGAGTGGTTATCTCTGCCTTTGCTTTCTGTTGATGCCCTCAGGCGGTGCCTGCTATTTGGTTTAGTTAACCCTTTCCTCTCTAAGTTTTTCTGGCTTCTTTGCTGTATCATGGAGATTGACAGCTCTCCCTCCTCTGATATGCATAATCATGAAGGGGAAGCCTTCAAAAGTGATTTAAATGTTTTTAGAAACTTTTTCTGTGAGCATGCAGTGGAAAATTCCATGAAACGCTTAAAAAAAAAATATGGAAAACTCTATGCTGTCACTGATGTCCAAAGCTTTGGCCCATTCTGAGGAGGATAGCAGAATGAGGAAATTGGTACCCTCCAATACAAAACATGATTTTTCTGATGCGTCATGCATGGTTAGCAAGATTTCCTCACGCAAGGCTGAGGACGTGGTGCCTCTCAGGCCTCCTACTAAGGAGGGGAATTCTGTTTCAGATGCCAAATGTATAATACAATCTAAAAATCTGGAGGTACCTAAAAGAATGTTTATTTCCCATATATTAGACACAGATGATGACATGAATGAAGATGGTGATTTCTTTGACCTCTTTGATGTCTTTTCTCCTCCTTCTCCTCCTAAAAAATCCAAATCTGATTCTTTTTCCTTCACTCCTGTGTTGGACTCTGAAGGTACTTCTATGTTTGACCATTCATCTATTCGACATCCTAACTCCACTGAGTGGTTCCCAGCTTCTCATGTGGGTGATTACATTTCCATACACTTCGCCTTCCATTGGACAAATCCTCCAGGTCCAAACTGAAGTCGGAATACCCTAAGCCTTCCTTACCTTATAACATCACAAGTGCTCCGGCTATTGATCAGCCCTTACTCACTTTCTTTTCATAATTTGGCATTGATCCCTGCAAGGGGATGGATAGGGCCTTGTCCACTTGTCAAGACAAGTTATTGGACACTGCGGGGCCTCTTGCCCGCATTTTTGATTTTGCAGACTCCGCTCGTTTGGATGGCACATATTTGAATCCTCAGGATATCTCCTTATGGGTACAAAGGGCCCTTTGTCTCTTAGGAAATGCCAACTCGGCAATCATCCATGAGCGCCGTAAAGGTCTCCTTATTAAACTGGCCCCGCAATTGGCTCATTTTGCTACTCTGGACCCAGGAATTAATGCTGATGGCCTTTTGTTTGGGGATTCTTTGGTCAAGGACTTAAGCAAGTTTGTCACAACCCTTTGCTTCTCAGGATAAAGCCCAACAGTCCATCAAGAAAGTTTTTTCCCCTCGGGTTTTTGGATGGGCCGGCAGAGGCAGAAGTCACTTTGACGGCCGTATATCAGAATCAAGGCTACTGAGGTCCTTCCAAGTCCAATTATCAAGACTACAGACCCCCATTCAACCCCCAGAGAGGTCGGGGTTTCAGAGGCTAAGGTCCGCAACAATTCTCAACAAGGTAAGCCTTTCTGTTTCTGCTCCAGTTGGAGAAAGTTAAAAACTGTTTGTTCAAAACTGGGAAGCGCTGACAGCAGATCAGTGGGTCCTAAACTCTATCCAAGGTTATCTTATAGAGTTTTACGCTCCACCTTTCCAAACTTTTTCCCTCAGCCTCTCGTGGTTTCTTCCGACATGGTAAATCTAATTTCTATAGAGGTTCAATCCCTTCTCCACAAACAGGCAATTCTAGTTGCTCCTCTAGATCATTCAGGCTTCCTCAGATCCATTTTTCTCATGTGCATAAAGAACACGAAAAGGCGCCCTGTTATAATCTTGAAATGGTTCAACCAATTTGTTGTTTATCGTCATTTAAAAATGGAAACAATTATCCATCTCAGAGATACTCTTCGGTTGAACGATTGGATGGTCAGAATAGACTTACAAGACGCGTATCTTGCAATTCCAATTGATCCCTCCCACACAAAATGTCTTCAATTTCAGTGGTTAGGAGTAACTTACCAGTTTTGCTCCCTTCCCTTTGGCCTGTCGTCAGCACCATGGTGCTTTACAAAGATCATGAGACCCTGGTGGTCACTTATCTGAGGTCCCTTCGGATCAGATTAATTAATTTCCTCAACGACATTTTGATAATGAACTTGGACAAGCAAACTCTGTTGTCTCATTTGAGGATCACTCGATCTCTCCTTCTAGACCTGGGTTTCATTCTGAACACCGAAAAATCCATGCTCATTCCTTCTCACCGCATCAATTTCTTACGCTTTCTCATGGATTCTTCCACTGCTTCTCTTCATCTTCCTCGGTCAAAGGTCTCAGATATGAAGTTGGAAATCTCTTAAGTGCTTCAGTCCTCTCTCATCTCCCTCAGATCTCTTGCTCGGATGGTGGGTTTCTCTATCTTTGCTTTGGCCCCAGATCTTGTGTTAGAATCCGATGCAAGTCTGTCGGGTTGGGGCGCCCGTTGTGGTTCAATAAAGACTGGAGGTACATGGTTATGTTAAAATGTATTTCTTAAGCGCACATTCACCAGACGGTTTCTTTGCGCTATGAACGGGACCGAACACCGTGCTAAACAGAGAGTGAGTATCAGTTATACGCGTGCAAGAAAAGCCATGTTTTGAGTAGTTTCCTAAATTGGGTATACGAGTCCGTCGTGCGCAGGTGGGGGGGAAGTGTGTTCCAAAATTGAGGAGCCATGGTCTCTTGAGGAGTCCAGACTGCACATCAACTGTTTAGAGATGCTGGCAGGCTCCTTTGCAATCAAAAGCCTAGCAAAAGACAAAGTACGCTGTTCCATTCTTCTTCGCATGGATTATGTTTCTGCAGTCCGCTACATAATCCATCTAGGTGGCACAAAATCCAAACCCCTTGTGGGGTTAGCAAAGGGTCTCTGGGAATTTTGTCTTCTCAACAAGATCTCTCTCACAGCAGAGTATCTTCCAGGCAATCTCAGCTCCGTAGTAGACTGGCACTCTTGTTATCTTGGGGTTCCAGTGACTGGAAGCTTCTTCCATCCGTCTTTCTAACTCTTTGACGAAAATGGGGCCCTTTTTATATCGATCTTTTTGCCTCTCGCCTCAACTTTCAACTTTCCTGTTTCTTCAGTTGGCACTCAGGTCCTTTAGCTTTGGCAACAGATGCTTTCCTTCAAGATTGGATGCCTCTTCTCAACTATGCCTTTCCTCCTTTATCATGACCAACAGGGTCCATGCAAAGGTCAAATGCCAGTTTCCCTCTCTAGTGAGAGTGATCCCCTTCTGGCAGTCTCAGATTTAGTTCCCATCTCTGTTGAAGATGGCGGTGGACTTCCCAGTCCTTCTTCCTGTTTGCAACAACCTTTTTCTACCCTTTGGGTAAGTCTCACAGTCTCATTCTGGACAACTCCTTGATTCTGTCCGCATGGAAAGTCTCAAGGGTTTTCAACCTGACCTTCTCATTGCGCAAGAAGCTTCGCTCTTCATCATTAGGGTCTTGGCTCCAGGAACAACTAAGGCTTACAAATCTGCTTGGTGTTTATGGTCAAGCTGGAGTGTGGGAAAATGTATCAATCCCTTTTCAGTGCCTTTAAATGATATTGTCAACGTTTTGGCTTCTGAAGCCAGTGCAGGTAAGTCCTACCGAACCATCTGTATAGATCAGCCATTTCCCTGAATCATTCTCTGATTGAAGGCAAGCCAGCGGGTGCACACCCCTTGATTTGTCATCTGTTAAGAGGAATACAATTCTCTAAACCTCTGTTGCCTAAATATTCTAAACTTTGGCATGTAAATTTCGTACTCAAACTTTTTTTCTGATTGGCCAGATAATTCTGAACTTTCATTAAAAATGTTCTCCGCTAAACTTACGATGTTGCTATGTTTGGTTTCTATTAAACCTGTTTCTAATGTCAACGCGATGGATGTTTCCTCTAGTCAGTTCACCCCCTCTGAGGTGATGTTTCATATTAACAAACGTACAAAAACAAATTTGAACTCTATTTTTATCCCTATTTCCCTTCCCAACTTAAATTGTGTGTGAGTCAATGCCTCAAAATGTATGAACAATGAACCCTTGATCTCAGAACGTCCTCTAATTCTCAGCTTCTCATTTCTTTCCACAAACCTCATAATCCTGTTTCTTCTGCTAGTCTTGCCCGTTGGGTTCGCTGGGTTATGTCTCTGGCTGGAATTGATGTTTCGGTCTTTGGGGCCCATTCCACCAGGGGAGCCATGGCTTCTAAAGATTTTTTTGGCCGGCTCCTCATTGGAGGACATTCTGAAATCAGCTGATTGGTCCAATGACAATATTTTCCAAATGTTTTTTTATAAATGGTTATTAATGCTGCTTCTTTGGCTGTTGATATGCTTTAAACAAGCATAATAGGAGCCTTGAGTCTTGCCATAAAATGTAGATTTTCCTAGTAACTAATGACTGAAAGTCTTAATTTAATTAAAGACACAGATGCAAGTTTTATCCCACTGCAACACTGGGCTCCAACCCAGATCCTTCTGACTGGGGCTGAATGTTTGCATTGTTGAGCATTCTGTCCATCAATTTATTCTTTTGCAATTTTAGAAAGTTGGTATTTTCCTGCAATGAATATTATTGGGTCACGTGGCTGGGTATAGTTGACAGTTGGACTTTGTTTTTTCCTCTAAGACAGCCAATGAGTAGAAGAATTAATTGTGTTCCTGCATAAGCCATCAAATAGCAGGATGGGGAAGCAGAGCTGGGCACATTCCCATTTGCAACTGAATGGGCTGTGCTCTGCATTCCCACAGCGATCTTGTCTCCCTTGCATCTTTCATGCAGCCATCTCGGGGCCAAGAGCAACCACCATCTGGGTTATTTCCCTGATTAAGCACTTACATGTATTTATTAAGTGTTGTCCTGTAAGTTGTGATTTGTTTTTTCAAAAGTTATGTCCCATGACATTATGTATTTAAATGTATAACACGTTCTTCCTAAAAAGACTTTATAAAAAAAAGGAGCTAAGAAAAAAATGCTAAGATTTAAGAAAAAAGATTTGTGATTTATTGCACGATAAAAGCTTTAACAAAAACGTCCATTCACACAGGTGTGATATATGAGATTGTATACCCTGGGAGACAGATTTCAAAAACACAGGTCAAATTAAAGACAGTTGAAGGACCAACATTTGGGTTTCTTCCTAAATCGCTATTTGATCAATGGTCTGGGAGGCATTTCCCCCAATTAGATTCTTTATGAAATGTGCATGGGCTCAACTACTATGTTTAGCAGTTCAGGATACAAACATATCCCCAGTGGCAGGGCATACATATTGTTCTGTTACAAATGACCTAATGGAGAGCGAGGCATAGAAGGCTAAAAAAAAGTGGATGGGGCAATTATACTCCTCTACATGCTCTAATTTTGACCACAGATTTTTAATATGGGTCACTCTTCAGGTTCTTTTCTGGTTTTGGAGCTTTAAAGCGGATGTAGAGGGTAGATACCTATTACTGAATGGCCTACTGGATGGACAAGAGGAGTACCTGCTGAATGTGTATGAGCCCAATACAGAAGACAGAGCATTCCATCTTAATATGGAGCTTAAGCTCCTCCCCTACATTGGGACCCCACAGTCATGGGCTGAGGATTTCTGTGTGCTTGACAGTAGTTTGGATCATCAACCCCAGATTCAAGGTACAAATTCTAATATGGTGGCCGCACTGAGGAGAGCAATCGAATGCATGGTTTGTCTGGTGCATGACATACCAGGGAATACACATGTATACTCCGGCTGATAATGCATATAGTAGTCTTGATAGGTTCTTGGTGTCAGAGGACCTTGCCACTGAAAAAGATACTAGGTAGATTCCTCTCTAAGTATGCAGCGCTACTCCTGGAATGGGAAGTATGTGATGATAGGCACAAAGTACTGATGTGGCACCTACTGCCCAAAGCGCTTGGGGCCTCTCAGTTCCATGAGGAGCTGAGAACCATGACTGTCAGTTATTTTGAAACCTATAGGCCTATGATGATGAACAGGCAGGTGCAGTAGGATGCTCTGAAAGCGGTGGTTCAGGTGATTGAAGAGGAGCAGCGGTTAGCAACCCTCTAGTGAGATCCCCTCACCTTGGGAGAACGGCGAGTGGCACTATTGACTGTCCGAAGGATAGTGTGAGAGACCTGGGATAGGTTGGACCAACTTGTTCGGCATGACTATTGCCAACTACTTCATTGGTAGAGGGACAAAATGAGACACCTTCTAGTTTTGCTACTTAAAAGGGAACACTCTTCCCCAGTGATTCTCTTACTGAAACACTAAGATGGCACCATTGCCGGTTCACAAGCTGGTGTCAATCTCCTCCTGAAGGATCACTTTGCGATTGTTTATAGAGGGAGGGCAAATAGCTGACTAGCGGAGGCCTACAGGTTCTTGGCTCAACTGACACTCCCATGATTTATGACAGACCAGGTGAAATGTGTGTAGAGGGAGAGATCCTGGTGAAGGAATTTCAGGAGTTGGTCTGGGAGATGAAACTCTGTATGGCACGAGGCTCAGCTAGGCTTCCCGTGGAATACTGCTAGACATATTCAGAGTTACTCACTCTGCTCTTGCAGGATGCTACCACAAACCATGCCATACCAAATAGTTACACTCCTCAGGCCAGGTAAGGACCATTTGGACCCCGGCTCTTATAGACCCCTGTCAACGTTAGGGGTCAACACTAAAATACTTGCAAATGCCGTTGTGACTGGATCACACGGTGTGATCACCCAATAAGTGCACAGTGATCAGTGTGGCTTTATGGGGGTAAGGCAACCCTGATGAATTTATGAAGGCTGTCACATGTTTTGCATTTCATCACTGATGGGTAGCTGGAGGTGGCGCTGATCACTTTAGGCATTGATAAGGCGTTCAATACAATCAACTGGTTATTTCTCTGGGATGTTCTCCAGAGAATGGGGCTGGCGACAATATTTGTGTCCTGGGTGTGGCTGCTTTATGCTGGGCCAGTCGCATGTGTACTCACTGGACATGTGGTGTTGGGGTGCATTCATGTTGAGATGGGCACAAGACAGGGATGCCCCCTATCGCCACTCCTCCTTGCATTAGCGATGGACCTACGAAAGATCCGGCTTCACTGCAACATAACTGAGTGGGGTATTGAGGTGGAGGGCGTCACCCATGTATTTAGTTCAGAAAACAATGCTTTTCCTGCTAGCCACGCTGGAGCAGGCACAACTGTTGAACTTCCAATGATAGAGCTTAGGTGGAAAAGGGATCGCCACCGATATTTAGAAATTCAGGTGGCAAACACCATGGAGGCCGCCTACTGTCTCAATATAGGTAGAGACCTTGAATCCCTAGAGTAATCGATTTACTTTTTAGTTTGCGGACCTCTGTCAGTGATGGACAGAGTATCACTATGTAAAATGGTTCTTTCGCCCGGCTGTTTATATGCTGTCCAGAAAATGTACACTGTTCCAAACTCCAAAATCACTAAATCAAATAGCCTCCATGTGTCCCTAGTGTGGGCTGTTAAAAGAGTTAAATTGGATATCCTAAACTTAGTACGGAGCTGGAGGGCCTGGGGATGCGGGATATATAAATGTATATTACTTTTTCGGTCTCTTGAATTACTCAGCCCATGGGTGAGCAGATGGCCTTAATGAGGAGAAGAACCTTTTTTGTGCGTGGGGGGCAAGCGCGGATCCTCCACAATGCCTCATACAGGGGGAGGGTATTTTGCCCACCAACCCCTTTATTGTCAGACATGTGGCAGTGGCTTGAGAACATATGGTTACACTGGTGTTACGTCGAGCACCCTATGCTAAATTGTTACCCCTCCGGCTAAAGCCTATTCGAGCAATCCTGTCTGTGCTGGATATGTTGTAATGGTTTGAAGGAGCTGCAACACAACTGGTCATCTCTACCGAAATAGCAATTTCCTTATGATGAGGGTGGAACAGGATTTATTTGTCCTTCACCACAGCCAGTTTCTGCAATATTCCAAGGTGCCGCAAATGTTCTGTGAGATTTGGGCAGACTTTCTCGCAAAGCCTGCAGAATCCCAAATGTTGCAGATTCTATTAGTCTCTGGGTCAACTCAGGGATTATTCTCTCACATTTACAAGGCTTTTAAGAGAGCTCGCCAAATTGACACGGCAGAAGTCTGAGACAAATGTACTGATGATCTGCCTGTTCCACTCTCTGATTGTGCCCAGAAGCAAGCATTTGCTCAAGTCAAGCAGGTGGCTAGTAATGTGAGGTTCAAGCATCCCCAGTTGTATTACTTCGACCAACCCAATATAACCCTGCAGCATTATATGGAATCAACAGAGCCTGAACAGATGCTCCCTTAGGTGTGGGTCTGCTTCATATGCTTTCTCAATACGATGCAGGTCTATAAGAATCTGTGAGAATTTCGTTGAGATGTCCAACGGGTTCTGTGGGAGATCTCATGTGTGCCTGTGGAAACCTCTGTCATTGACTGCCTACTTGGGGTGCTTCCGATGCCTAAGCACAAGGCCAAGATGAGCAATTGTTTCTCTTTCCTGAGACTAGTGCTCGCTAAGTGATGGGTGGCCATCTGTTGGATGCAGCCTATTGCACTGACGAGTCAGACATGGATAGAGGACATGCATGAATGGGGCATGGAGGAGGCTAGGTGGCTACGACCAGTACGTAGTGATGATAATGCTGAACTCAATTTGGAAAACTGGGAGGGTATTATGGACAGTTTGGCAGAGGTGGGACTGCAGACAAATGGCTCTTCAACTACCTCCCAGAATTCAGAGCTAGAGGCATCCCCTGTGGAGAATTTGAGTGCCAGCTTGAAAGCTAGATTTGGATGGGTGGTGTTCCTGGGTATGTCTTTGTTTGGTGTTGACAGCATGTTGGAGGTTACTATGACCTTTCATCCCTTCCCCACCCCCCATGTTATCTTTGCCACCCTCTTGTTTTCCCTCATTCCTGCCTCCCCATTTTGAGGGGTGAGGGTAGGGGAATCTCTGTCATCGGAGGAATACTGATATAGCTGTCTGGTTACGCGGCTCACTTTTGTATATTCTTTTGTTGCTTTGTTGTTCTATCTTACAGTGATTATTTCATGTAATTGGAAAATCTTCACCGGCATAGTAGTGAATTTAAAGAGGGAGCGGATACTGCTCTGCTCTACTAAACTCAAATGTACTGTCTTACTGGGCCTTGATTCAGTCCCAAATTACAATAAAACCCATTAAAAAACATTTTGTAGAAGTCTGTATTGTATAAGACTGAAATCAACTAGGTAAAAAAAGATGTAAAAATACATGATACTTATGTGGCCGAATACACATTATGTAACATCCTAAAATTGCCTGCCAAAGTGAAAGAAGGGGTGAAAATGTGGAAAAATCTGTGGAGAGATAAGAAGTCTGTCTAGGTAAAACAGCTTATGGTGAACATCGGGATACTATCTAAAAATCTAATTTATATTAGGGAGCACTTATGATTCACTCAAGCATAGTAGACTGGGAGTCTAGAGACAGCATAACATCACCAGAGCAGTATTTGAGGTAAAAATGCAGTACAAGTCATAAAATGATTCACCCTCCTCTTCTGACACCACTCTTGGCGCCAAACTTTCTGAGATCTCCCTGGACCTTCATCAACTAAAGGCTGACGTTCAGTGCCTATTTTCTGACCTGCAAGCTAGCTAATCACTGTCTTCCCACCATGCCCCCTCACAAGAATTGCCACTCTCTTCCTCACACCTAAAACAATCATAGTAGGTGCAGATCTCCTTCCTCACCTATTGGAATCTCAACATCTCCAACGCTTTACCATCTGCCCTGGATTACTATTCCCTACCCCAATGCCCCCACCCAGCCCTGAATTCGACAACAATATCTATTCCCTCCTTCTGTCATACAAAGCTATACTTTATGACACCCCAAACAACTTTGGGCAAATTCAAACTATTCTGACCAATCCTTACAGACAACCTAGGTCCAATATCAGACCAACAATTCCAACCTTAAGCAAATTCCCATCACTCATAATTCCTCTGACATCACCATACCCCTCCTGAGATGTATGCTACTGAATTGCCGTTTGGCATCTAAACACGCAGCTGATATTGCTAACCTTATCATTACAAATGATCTCGGCATCATAGTTCCGGCGGAAGCTTCGTTAAATGTCTCCTGAAAACCAAATCTTGATAGTCTCATGTCTCCTTCATATGACATCATTAGATTTGATAGAATAATCAGACTTGGTGGAGGTATTGCCGACATACACAGCAACAATCTCTCTGTGAAGCAAGCTCAAAACATCTTTCTCTCTTTGTCTTGAGTAAGTATGGACCTAGTAACAATCTACATGCATTTTACCATCCTCCAGGAGATAAACCACCATTCATCGAACAAATCATGGAAATCATCATGACCAACTCCAGTCCCCAATGTGCCCAGATTTTCCTTGGTGATTTCAACCTCCACTGGAACGACCCTTGTGGCCAAGCAGTGAATAGGCTAAAAACCTGCCTAGCTGACCTTAACCTCCTCCAAATCAGTGATAGTCCTACCCACAGTTTGGGATCGATCTTAGATCTAATCATCCCCAAGGCCAACTCCATTCAACTTGCATTGTCCTTGTGATTGGACGGATCACCATTGCATTACTTTCTGCATCATAAAATCAATATCCTCTAATAAGGCACAAATTAAAAACAAGTCACAGGGAAAGGAACATTAGAAAAATAAGCCTGCATGAATTGACATCTATTAGCAACCTCGTGCGCACCCCTCCGGAAGACATGTCAGATGTCCAGGCCCTTACTTATCATTACAATAATTCAGTGACTAACATTTCAAACGAGATGGCACCTCTCCACCTAAAAGGAGTGTCCACCAAAGACTCTAAGCCTTGGTTCAATAGCAGCCTAAACACAGAGAGATGCAATCTAAGACTTGTGGAACTCTCATGGCGATTCTCCTCCACTTTCAATCACCTCAAGCACCTAAGATGGCAGCAAAGTATTTACAACAAATGCATACATAGCGCAAAAGCTAACTTTATTTAGGAATCAGCTAGATGATGCGAGGAAAAGACCTAAAAAAATGTTTGGTCTGGTCAAATCTCAATCTAGCAGGCCAGTCAACCCTCTATCTGGATGCAAGCAAAGTCAAGCGCACACAACCTGAATTAGTTCATAGGTGAAGTCTTGTGTCATTCAATGAAAGGATAAGATCAACTCCAATGTCTCACAAACCCGGAGAACCTACTTACTACATTGCATTTCCGCAATACAGCAACAAGCCTACAAGGAAGGGCAAGCGGATCGGCTTCCCTGCTTTGTCCGACCGCGTACTCGGCGGCGGAACATTCTAACCTCAACACGCTTCCCTGATGCTTTTGAAGCACTTCCTTCTCGGGTCTGCTAAATGTTTACACCCGATTAGGACCGGGTTGGAATTATCACCGGTCCCATGATACTGCTTTCAGCCTACTTGTACAGCCCTGAAGAGTCACGGGTTTTCCCGGTAATGACCAAACACTTGTCGGCTGGTTTTTTGTGAAATAAATACTCTTACCGGATGAATAAAAAACAAATAAGATAACAACATTGGAGCTTGATCTTATCCTTTCATTGAATGACACAATACTTCACCTATGAACGAATTCAGGTTGTGTGCGCTTGACTTTGCTTGCATTTACACAGAAGGTAGAGCTCCTCTCCCCCTTCTTTTCTCAGAGACCAGGGTTATCTCTGATCAAGAAGCACCAACCACCTAAACCTCACAATTATGCTCTGACCACTACCTGTAGAGCGCCATCAGATTTCTGAACACTCCCATAACCCTTCGCTGAACTTCGAACCCTCTATCTGGATGCTTCATACAACTTCATTTCAAAAGAACGTGCCTCCTTATTCCTTTGAAAGATGGAAAAGTTTGAAAGTGACTTACTTTCTGGGATTAATATGCTCCCATTGCTTTCACACATCAGCCCCCTCCTTTAACCTTGGGGTTGGAGCGTTCAGGCATCTCCCCCAAATATAATGCCACATGGACTTTATTCAAATCTGTTGATGAAATTACTATTCTAAAAATCCGATCAATACTGAAACTTGCAACCACTTCAGTGACCAGCGGCCCTTGAATCTCTTCAGGGAGATAAAAACCACTCTTTTTCCACTCTGGACCAAAATCATAAATGTTGCATTACTGTAAGGTACTATACCAGACTTCCTAAAATTCGGACAGATATCCCCCAATCTCAAAAAACGCATTGTGGATCCCACTAACTTAAATAATTTCTGCCCTATCTCCAACATCCCGTAGCTTTCAAAGCTCCTTTAGGAATGTGTCCATACCCAACTATTCAATCACATTGAACATTTTCATCTCTTAGCTCAATGCTAATCTGGCTTCCGTCAGGGCAGCAGAACTGAATCTGCCATTACTCACATAGTCAATGACACACTGCAAATGCTTGATCATAATGAATCCTACATTTTAATCCTCCACAACCTCTCATCAGCATTCAATACATTCAAACATGACACCCTCCTTGAGTTATTGGAATGCAGGATGGGACTCACTGGTCCTGTCTTAAACTGGTTCACCTCCTTCCTCCATAATAGATCTAAAAGAATAAAGATGAATCATTCTCTATCTAACCTCATGCCTGTCATGTTAGGTTTTCCACAGGGTTCCATGCTATCACCCACTCTCTTTAACCTGTTCATGGAACCGTTAACTTAAATTCTGAAATCATCAAACACCAAGTATCACATGTACACGGATGACACCCACTTTTACATGAAAATCTCCTCTCCTGAAGATATAAGATATCTTAATGCTACTCTTCAAAAAAACTCAGAATTGGTTGACCGGCAACCACTTCAAACTAAACTCTTTTAAAACAGTATTCCTCTTAACTGCACCCCCAAACAGTCACTCAACAGTGCAGAATGGTCGAAAAATCTAACAGCCCTTATTTGCACACCACATGTTATTGACTCCACAAAATCACTGGGACTAACACTCATCAAAAATTTGAACATTCAGGAACGCATTAGCTCAGCTACGAGAGCAGCTAATTTCCAAATGAGCATCCGATGGAAAATCAAACCGTTCCTCTCCTTGGAGGACTTCAAGTCAGTTGTTCAAGCCCTACTAATCTCCAGGCTGGACTACGGAAATGCAAACCTTTCAGTCCCTCTAAGCTACAAGTGGGACCCTTAGTTAGAACCCCACTTAATTCAGCTGCTAGGCTCATTATCGGATCCAAATGCTACAACCACATCACACCAGATCTGAAATCTTTAAACTGTCTCCCTTTTGAGGCAAGAATTCACCTAAAAATTGATTGCATGAAATTCAAAGCCTTAAATTCCAGCACCCGAGGTACATTGCACAAAAACTGATGCTATCTGGTGGAGATAGATTCTCAAGAAGCACCTCATCTTTACTGCTGAAACCACAGAAATTTATAAAGAAGAAAACGTACAATTGGGCCTTCTCTGGCTCTGCCCCAATAATTTAGAACTCCCTACCTTCTGAAATCTAAGTTAATCTATCACCAGCTTCTGTCAAAACACAATTGGAAATGTAATTGATGAACAATTACTTGCCCTAGCTCACAGGACCACGATTTATTGAATTTGACTATTTAGAATGGCTATACCTGAGATATGTTGCTTGACAGCATAGCTTGTTATGTATCTTTATGTTTCTTTAGGTGGTTTTTTTTAAAATGTATAAAAAACACTAGAAAAGAGTTGTCTTGAAGATTTATTCTTGAGAGAAGTCTCCAAGCTAAGTGCACTTTAAAAGCCCATGTTGAAGTGTCAGTACAACATTCTGACCTGGATCATGAGAGTATTAACATTCTAAACATTAAAGAGATATAACAAGGATAATGTAACACATCTTCCCTTCTAAAGAAATAAAAAAAAAATAATAAAAAAATATATAATTAAAACACGAATTCAACACAAAAATTGCAGCATAAATAGTTACAACATATAATCGTTGAGCTTAACAGGCTTTACAATAATCCTCCCAGATAATCTCCTTGAACACGGAGAACATGTTTCAGTTGACACGGTAGGAATAATAGGAAAATTAGGTGGTACAACATTTGGATTGGATTTGGGTGTAGGAATATCACTTGGGTTGGATTTGGGTGTGGAAACATCACAGTTTCTATTTAACCATAACGTCCGTTCTAATTCATTGCATAAAACAACGTTACACAAATTCCATTTGCGACCATCATCTAACAGAACACAATTTCCCATAACTTTCAACACCTTTTTAGGATGAGACCATTTAGAAGAACCATCCTTTGACAAACCAAAACGAGACAATCTCACAATATCACCTATAAGAAAGGGTCTCTCCAGCTTCTTGATTCTACTGTTGTGTCTATCTACATATTTCTGTTGATACACATGCATTCTGTCACCCAAACTCTTTTTAAGAACAGGACTAGAAGCACTGAGCATCCAAGCAGGGGTTACCTTATTGCTGGCAGAACGCCCCTTAGGAAGATGAAAAGGTGATATCAAGGTTGCAGAATGTGGAGTATTGCGGTAGCTCCAAATCATATCTTTGACGGCAAGTTTGCAATCAGCACCTCCAAACACAGCCAATTGTAAGCATTCCTTCAATACCCGGTTGAATCTCTCAACCATACCGTTCTCTCTAGGGCAATAAACAGCAGTGGTAATGTGTTTCACACCACACGAGCGTAAGTATGCTTGAAATTCATTGGCTACAAATTGTGGACCATTGTCAGTGGTGATGGTTTCAGGAAAACCCTCTCTATGAAACAATTCATCACAAAAATTGACAATATTAGAAGCTTTGATCTCCTTCACGAAGGCTACTTCAGGCCACTTACTGTAATAATCCATTAAAACAATGGCGAATTTTCCAACAATGTTGCCATTCTTGAGAAACATGAGATTTATCACTACATGTGCATGCTGGACAATTTCTGACACGTCTTTCCACATCTTTGTCCATTCCAGGCCACCAAAAATCACAACAGCACCTTCTTTTCATACCGGACATTCCCGAATGTCCTACATGAACAAAATCAAGCAATCTATCACGTAAACTAGATGGTACTACAAGTTTATCCGCTCTCCTGACTATACCAGTTTCTATGTTATAAGATAGTTCTGGCCACACAGTTTTATATTCAGATAGCTCACAATCGCTCCATGAAATTTTTTTGCATGGTGAGGTTAATCGTACCATTACCTCCTTCAAAATGTGGTCATCTTGAACAGCTTTTCTCCACTCTACCTCATCAATGGCACCACTACAAACCTCTTGAATGGAAGCTACTGACCATTCCTCATCTTGGTCAGATGCAGAATCCTCACTACAGATAGGAAGACGGGATAAACAATCTGCATTAACATTTTTAATGCCTGGTACATACTTCATTAAGAAATCATACTCTTGTAGTTTATAAATCTACTTCGCAATTCTAGGAGTAGCTTTCCCAGCGCCTTTGGTTGAAAATATATCAACAAGAGGTTTGTGGTCAGTTCTTAACTCAAAATTTGTGCCCCATACATAATTTCTAAAATAATTTACACCCCAGAAACAAGCAAGAGCTTCCTTCTCAATAACAGAGTACGATGGTTCAGCGCCCTTCAAAGTACGGGAAGCAAAAGCTACCACCCATTCCGATTTGTCCTTACCTTGCATCAAAACCGCTCCTAACCCATATGCACTAGCATCAACAACAATGATGGACTTTTTGTTGGGATCAAAAGGTTTAAGTGCAACAGCATCTATTATCTCTTTTTTTACATCTTGAAAAACTGATTGACATTCAGAACTCCACACGAATTTAACACCTTTTTTCATTAGAGATCTTAAGCAAAAAACTTTGGAAGCCAAATTTTGCACAAATTTGGAATAATACTCTGCGAGCCCTAAAAATGAGCGAAGTTGGTCTTTGTCTGACGGAGATGGAGCATTCTTGATAGCATCTAATAGATTTTTCTTTGGCCTAACACCTTGCGCAGATAGGGTATGTCCTAAATACTCAATTTCATTAGTGGCAAATTTACATTTTTCAGCAGCAACCGTTAAACCAGCATTCTGAAGTTTAATTAATACATCATTCAGGATTTCATTATGCATATTTCTGTCTTCACCCCACACCAATACATCATCTTGGAAAACTAACATGTTAGGTATACCTTCAAGGACTCTAGTCATAATTCTCTGAAAGACAGCAGATGCAGAAGACAAACCAAAAGGCATTCTTAAAAATTGAAAAGCTCCCTCTGGAGTAATAAAGGACGTTAAATGACGAGACTCAGGATGTAGTTTTATCTGATGATAAGCATTTGACAAATCAATTGACGAAAAATATTTAGCATCTCTGACAGAAGCAACCATCTCGTTAATATTGGGTAAGGGATAGCGATCTACCCAAATATTCTTGTTTAAATCTCTTAAATCCACACACATGCGCAATTTTCCATTGGGTTTTCGTGCCAAAACTACTGGACTAAGCTAATCTGATGCTTCGATAGGTTCAATGATATTTTTTTGACACAAACGATCAAGTTCTACTTTAAGCTGAGACCTTAACACCAAGGGAACATTGCGTACTTTGTGGACAATAGGAGTGCAATCTGGTTTGAGAATAATGCGATGTTCAAATTTCTTAAGACACCCTAATTTACTACTAAATAAATCAGGAAATTTTTTGTGCCATTCTAACCCGGCATCATCTTGAGTTAGTAAAACTTCATCAGACTGTTTTTTGTGCCAATTAGGAGATAATACTATTTTATCCGGATGATTGGGATCAAGAGTCATACCAAGATTCCATACTTCTTTCCATCCTAATAATGCTCTTCCTTTTTCCACAACATAGACAGTACCTGAAGTATTCCTGTCTTTAAAAATAATATCAGATACAAAACATCCAATAACTGGTAATTTGATACCCAGATATCCTACATGTGTTCTTTGAGAACAAGTGAGACTAGGTTTCCCACAAGCTTCCCACATATTTTTGTCAATTGTGGTATATAATGAACAAGAATCAGCCCAAAGAATTAACATGTGACTGTTAATCATGACATCACACTTGGGAGGTTGAATTTCATCATCAACATGGTTGACTTCATTCCAAATAGGCATAACTTCTATGTCAGTATCGCTATCAGAGTGATTAAATTGATCAATATAGTTGACTGAATTTTTCCAAGCATTAGGATTGTCAGATCTACACATTTTCGCAAAATGGCCAGTCTTATTGCATTTAAAACATGTAACATTAGATGCAGGACATCAAGAGTTTTCTGAAGTATGTCTTGCATTTCCACACCTAAAACAAATTTGTTTGTTAAAACTTTGTGACTTGCTAGAAGATACCTTATTGTATGACATAGGTTTATTGTATGACATGGTATTTTTATTAGTGTTGGAAAATATTTGAGGTCTAACTCTAAAATCACGTTTTATGTTTTGTTTATGGTCATAAGATTTGGATTTGTTATTAACTACAGCACATACATCATTAGATTCTTTATTATCACTAAACTTAGAGTCTTTGCTATGTACAGAGCTTAATTCTTTAACATATCTGGAATTATTTTCAACTCTTCTAGCAATTGAAATGTTCTTGTGGAGAGAAGGATCTTTTAAATCTAACAATTTCTCTTGGATTTTAGTATTGTTGGTTCTATTAATAAATTGATCTCGTATAATCTCTTCATGTAAATCCCTAAATTTACAAGTGACTGCCAGTCTTCTTAAAACAGTAACATATTGTTCCACAGTTTCACCAGGTAACTGTGCCCTTGAAAAGAACTTATGTCTTTCTACTACTATACTTGTTTTTTTTCCGAAATTTTCTTCTAAAGCCTTCAGAGAATCAAGATATTCATCTGAAGAAAATGTTTCAATTTTTGAAGAATCAAACACAACTTCTTCCTCACTAAGGTCTTCATCACCAACATCACATACTTTAGACGTAACTTTGTTTGATTGTATGGGTAATGTTTTTAACACCTTTCTACCTTCAACACCAAGACTGTGTTTAAGTAGAGCTAATTTGCGTGAAGCTAAAAATACCTCTCCACCAATGGCTTCTAAATATGTTTCAAACGATTCACGCCAATCCTCCCAGTTCATAGGTGGAATGCCAGGGTCCTGTAGGAATTTAGGAGGAGCTAAAATGGTATTGGTTTCCATAATATTAATTGTAAGTCAATATATAATATTAAAGAAAAGAGAAGAGAAAAAAAAAAAATTAACAAAATAAAAGTAGTCACCGTAGTCTTATTCCTCTTATTGCGCGTTGATTGTAGATAAAATGAAGTTAAAAGCGAGTTTTCTATGGGTTTGTAGCATGTAAATAGTTAATTTAATTGAAGATCGAAGAGTTGCTAAGCAACGCGCCCCAGAATGCATAGCGGGTCCCAGAATGCATTGCGCGTCATCCGTGTGTTTTCTAAAGTTTCCTGTATCTTGCCGTTGGAATGGAGCGCTGCGCATCCACGAGCAAGGTAATGCGTTTAAAAGTATACAGGTCTCGTGCCAGGTTTTATAAAATGCTGAGGATTCATTTATTTCACTCGACAATGTTAACGCCGCTTTTGCACGTTCAAACAGCAGTTTTCTACACGCTTCTCTCAGACGCCTCTCCCAAACACTCCCAAAGATTTATTCTTGAGAGAAGTCTCCAAGCTGAGTGCACATTAAAAGCCCATGTTGAAGTGTCAGTACAACATTCTGACCTGGATCATGAGAGTATTAACATTCTAAACATTAAAGAGATATAACAAGGATAATGTAACAGGTTTAGAGGTAGTTCCTCACTCCACCCTCATACCACTACTTCATGTACTGTTATTACTGCTTTCATTGTCTAATTTGTTTACTTCGTTCACCTTGTTCATGTGTAAAGTGCTCTGATGTACTTCTGGGTCATGTTCGCACTATATAAAACTCTAAATAAATAAGGAAACAAAACAGAGTAATCAGCAGCTCAATAATGGTAAAGTAAATGAACAATTCAACCATGGGGCTGTTACACAGAATATATGTTTGCATATAAGTATAGTTATGCTTCTACCTAGTGTTCCTTATACTAGTGTGCCTAGGGTGGGAGAATCTGCCAGAATCCCTGAGGGTGATCTAAATCCTCAGTTACTTAGGGGTATGTTTCATCTGGGAGACGATGTTGGTGTAGAACTGAGCACAATCCTTCTCAGGAGGTAAACAGGATTCAACTGGGCTGCAATTACTGCATGAGGTGACCTCAACAGTGTCAGTGAAATGCTTCTCTCTCCAGACAAAGGAGTGACGTTGTTCATATAACCAACTTCACCCATGTTTCCACACCGAAGCCCCAGTCAGGACGTCTTTATTTATTCTGTCTAGCAGAGCCGTTGCTGAGTGAACAATACCAAACAACAGCAATTTACACACTGAACTTTGTTCTCATACAGTATGTGCTAGGCTCTAATAATTGACTTTGAAGAAGTGTAAATGTAAGCAAAGTAATTTCAGAGAATATCATTCCATAAAGGCATGTAAGCAAATGTGTCTCAAATGTCAATATTTCAAGAAGGATGTCATCTTTAAACATCTATCAATCAGAGGTTTCTAACGCTTTTCTACTCACCCTTGAGGGTCTCAAGGTTCTGAGGAAAAGGGACGGGTGATCTGTCTGGGCACTGGGGTTCAGTGGAAAAGCCAGGTCTTGAGATCCTTCCTGTATTTGGTCAGCGACGGACATTGCCTGAGGTAGAGAGGCAGGGTGTTCCATGTCTTGGCAGCAAGGTAGGAGAAGGGTCTTCCTCCATTTCTGGTCTTATGGATCCATGGGACGGTGGCCAAGGACAGTTGGGTCTAGCGGAGGTGTCTGTGGGTACATGGAATGAGAGGCGGCAGTTCAGACATGATGGTTCCACACCGTGAAGGGCTTTGTAAGCATGTGTGATTCTTATGTTGACCTGGAGCCAGTACAGTTCTCGAAGGTGTTCGGTGATGGGACTGTGGTGAGGGAGTTTGAGGACCAATCTGGCTGAACATTTTGATCATTCTGTAGTTTTCTGAGGAGTTTCTGCATGATGCCGGCATAGAGTGTGTTGCCATAGTCGAATCTGCTGCTGATGAGATTCACTAGCGATCCATCTGAATATCTTACGAAGTAGGCATAGCGTGTGGAAGGCAAATGAGGATACTGTATTGATCTGGCAGTTCATTGGGAGTTAGTAGGATGCTGAGGTTTTGTGCATTATCCATGGTATTTCCCAATGCAGCGGGCCACCTGGAGTCATCCCAAGCTGAGGGGGTGGGTCCTAGGATAGGGACATCGGTCTTGTCTGAAATTAGTTTGAGGGAACTGTCTTTCATCCAGGTGGCCATAGCCTTCATCCTGCTCTCGAAGTTGTTACTGGCGGTTGTGGGTTTGGTGGTGAGGGAGAGGATCAGCTGGGTGTCATCGGCATAGGAGAAGATGTTGAGTCCGTGGTTACTGATGAAGGCTGCAATCAGAGCCATGCAGATGTTGAAGAGGGCGTGGCTCTGGGCAGAGCCCTGGGGCACTCTGCAGCTAATCTCTGTGGGTTCAGAGAGAAACAGTGGTAGTCTCTGGTGAGGATGGAGTGGATTCAGTCTAGGGCCTTGTCGAAGATGCTGGCGTCATGGTGTCTTGTGATAACGATGGGAGATGTTGTCGAAAGTGGACAAGAAGTCCAGGAGGATGAGGGCTGCTGTTTTGAGGTCATTAGGTCATTGTATCGGAAGAGGACTGACAGAAGCCGATCCGCCTATTTGATCAAAATTGAAGAAATCATCACTAATTGCGGAATATTGCCAGAGAAGGCCCGCGCAGCAGAGATATCAGCTACTGCTGAAAGTGAAGTCTTGAAGCACTGAGGACAGCCACTGAGCATATCCTACTAGAAATTGCTAGGTCCACGCCCTCATTAGGGAACCCGGCTGGGTTTCCTAGTGAGTAATGTTATTTTCACCTACACACGGTTTGCACACACACCACAAATACGGCAGCAATTCCTAATTCAGATGTCCCCTAGACTCTAGGTCCTGAAGAGATCCTACATCCATATTAGGGTCAAAACGCAAAGCAAACCATTGACAATTGCACTCTGTCATTATATAGATGTTATGTATTTGGAAAATATGGAGTGGTCGCTTTTGTAAACAAAAAAGTTATTTGAAACCTTGCACTTATTGCCTCACAAACATCACTGATATGCTTTGGTTCACATTTTCACTTGGGACACTTTACACAACTGTAAATACTTGCTTCTAAATGTATGAAATTTGAGTATTCATTTACCAAAATTATTTCTCAATACAATTATTGAACAACAGAGTCAGTGTATCTGTGTTTCTTTCTCTTTGACACCGCATATAACCCCTGGCTCTATATGCGAACTTCGCTTTGTCTTTCAAATCATTATTAAGTATCTATTCCACAGGAACCACTGTTTTTCCTAAAATACTTAACTACCCTGGTTCAGTCATAAGTAGGGTTCTCTTGTCTTTCTTTTAAAACCGGTTGAGGAGGGAGCAGATGTTGTTGGTGGCAGCGTGGAGTGTGGTCTCTCTGCTGTGTTTGCTTTAGAAGGTGGATTGGGAGATTCAGAATGTGGTTCACTTTGATGAACTCAGAGAGTTGGGTGTTGATGGCCTTCTCAATAACCTTGGCTGGGAAGGGGAGCAGGGAGATGAGTCTGAAGTTATTGAGCTGTTTTGGGTAGGTGGATAGCTACTTCAGCAGGAGGTTGATCTCAGCATGTTTCAAGTCATCAGGGGAGGTGGCGGTCTCGATGGAGGAGTTGAAGTTGTGGCGATGCTCGATGGTGATGTAGGTGGCTGCTCTGTGGAAGATATGGTACGTGCATGGGCCGAGGGAGCTCAGGAGTAGATGTTCTTTGTGGTTTTGAGTATGTCATTTGTGGTGTGCAGGGTCAAGGATCTGTTAGAGTGAGGCTTGGTGAGGTGCGTTGGTGTTGGGCTTGATGAGAGGCTCTTGGGTGTCAAAGCTGTTGTAAATGTGTCTGATCATGTGGTGTAAGAAGGTGACAAGTTTGTTGCAGTGGTCTTGGGAGGGTGGGACATCTGTGGTCTCACTGTTGAGCCTGGTGAAATCCTTGACAATTATGAAGAGTTCTTTGCTGTTGTGTGTGCTGGCATTGATTCTGTCTGGTAGGGCCATTTCCTTAATGGTTTTGAGTAGCAGGTGGTGTGCGGTGACAGCGTCTTTAGGAGTTGCGTGGGTTTCCGTAGTTTTGCTAGTTCTACTTCTCTTCTTGAGTCGTCTACATGTGCATCTTGACTCATGGAGGGTGGGTTGAACCAACTGGCTTTCTTGGAATGTTGCTTGCTGGGTACCTTCTTGAGGGGTGCCAGAGTGTCAGAGCAGGCAGAGATCAATCGGTGGAGATTGCCTGCTGAGGAATTGGGGTCAGTGGATGTCGGTGGAGGGAAGGTGCTGAGGGAGGCGGTGAGCTGTTCAATGGTGACCTTGTTCCAGCTACGGCGGGAGTAGTGAGAGCGGTTGTGTATGGTAGGTTTTTTAAGGCAAAATGCACACCGTGGGCAAGCCAGTTCTTTAGAGATGACTGGATTTCTATCCACATTGCCATTACTTAAATTAACACCAAATCGAACTAATACTCTGATAAAGGAAATCATGCTCTTATTGAAACCATGGATGGACTTGTTTAAATGTGCCAGATACAGGCCAATTCCTAAATTAATGGTGATAGTAAGATACTGTCAGAAGTACTGGAAAACAGACTTGGGGCCAAATTGCGAGTTTGAAGGTCTTACTGCTGGAGGGCTGCTGCGGCGGTCCCAAGTAGATAGCTGAGCAAGGAGTCTTCCGCCAACCATATTACGATGTTACTGCTGCGCTGGTGGTAATTCAGCAGCGGTCTTCCAACTGAGGGTGAGCTTTGTGCAAGGAATCTCACGTATTTTTAGTTTTTTTTGCGACACTGCAAATGCATTTGTGTGTATTGTCCCAAAACAAATCAAAACTAACCTTCTGCTACAGCGCAGATCCACAGCCATTGCAACAGTAAACAAAGGAACAAGGAAATAACCTGTGATTCTGGCAACAACAGTGTGGATTTCCCTCATTGACAAATATCTGCAGAAAAGAGGGGACCTACCTTCACATGGGGCTCTGTGACAGAAAGAGGAGTGGATACAGGAGACATGGTATGTTTTTTCCTTAAATCTTGTATTTCCACCAGTCAGCTTGGTGGTACAGCATATCCTAATTTCAACAGGGGGAACAGTGTCTGGACTCACTCCATTAGACACTGCCGCCTTTGACCACCATTGAGACAGGAAGAGAAATCTCTGAGGAGACGGCAGTCTTTCATCTGTTGGACATCCAACATTGTTATTGAGCTGTCAGACCATCTAGTCAATAGGCGGTGAATTGAACACCGCTGGGGTGGCGGTTCCAAGAGCACAAACGTTGTAATCAGGTACTAAAATAGGTGATCCATCTGGTCATTCCCTGTGATTATTTGGGCTTTATACCACCCTACTCCTCTGCATCCCACTAGAAATAGCTTGCCCTATGTCCTATGGCAAACGAAAGACAATACAGAAGAAGAGATGGTAATCTTCCTGAGAATACTGGGGTCCAAACAATGGTTCAAGTACAATTACTTAAAATTTAAAAAAAAAGGTAAAGATACAACGGAAGCACAAATCAAATTTAACAATTGAGAAAAAAGAAAAGAAAGAAAAAAGAGTAATAGAAATAGAGTGGTACCCCAAAATAAATTGTTTTCTTAGGGACACACAATACCCATGTTCAGAAAGTGTGTTTCAAGTAGAAAATTAATTTTTGGGGAATTATATGTACACATGAAAACAACAATAATGGAGCTAATAGTGTTACACAAACAATAGCAACAAATACAGACAGCATCATGTGTAATCAAACAAGGAGTGGCTGAGGAAAAATTATATATACACACAAAAGCACGGTTCAAAACAAAAACAAAAATATATAGGAAAAGAGAAATGTCCTCCTTGATTAGAGCCACACCTTCGCATCAATGGCTTTTCAACCCATTAAGACTTGGAGGGTCATCATCAGGACAAACAAATGTGCGAGTGTCCAATAGACTTCAATAAAATATCTGTATCATAAGAACACAGCCCTCTGCATTGGATGATAAAAGAAAGCTCAACAAATTCAAGGCTTCAGTGCCCCAACTGGAGATCACACACTGATGACATTTCAGGAAACAGTGCGTTGAAATGGAGAGTTTTAAGAGGAATTCATGCAAAATGACAAGCACTTACAAATTAATCCACTTAAAGGCTAAGGGTGGAGGTCCTGTTGTCAGTGTGTGATCTCTGGTTGGGGCACTGTGTCTTGAATTTGTTGACCTTCTTTTATCATCCAATGCAGATGGCTATGTCTCAGCGATAATATCTGGCGATGCGCGTCGATAAAAAAATTGCTGCTAAGCCTACTTGGCGATAAATATCACTAGTTGTTGGTCAGATCCCGTTGATTCAATACATCTATGCGCACTTTAAAGCAATGCTTTTTCCTTGGAGTGATATCACTCTTAACACATATGGATGGGTGGAGCAGAGAAATGATATGTTCAAATATTATAATACGTAATAATAATGAAAACTAAAGTATTCTTGGTAATCTGGGTAGCATATGTAACAGTCCAGTAAAGATTGTTTGTTCAAAAGGCCTGATAAAATTCAATAAACAAAAAATTAAAGAACCTTGGAAAGCTTTAAACGAATTCCCTATACATTCCACGTTTGTCAATAACTCGCTGTTGGTTTCAGTTCTAACAACATGTGGAATCTTTGGATAAAATCTATTTCTATGCCATAGAGAGAACTATCTAGCGAGAGTCGTGTGCGCCAGCGTCACCTTTCATGGAAACACATCTTTTCACCGATTTTTTTTCGCTTCATGTTGCGAATGATATGATGTTTTCATCATGTTGCTTGACACATGCAACTCCCTAGAGTATTAATCTTACCAGTATTGTAAATCAGTGCATCTGGCCTGTCCTACTTAATATAGGACATCAGAAATCTAAGTTTAATGTTTCTTAATAAGATCCTAGATGCTTGTTTAAAATGTGCTTAATCATTCTGAAACTGCATACATTGGTTAGCTCAAGTGCTACACAGTTTTCCATTCACAAACATTTCATTATGCCGCTTTTTTTTAAGCTAAACATGTTTATAGGAAATTGCAGTTTTGTTCTGCTGTGATTTATGTGTCTATATTAGTAGATAAGATAGACCAAGAAGCATGGTTGTTGCGTTTCTCAATTATGTACATTTAATATACCTCAGACCTTTTATTGTTTACATTCGACAGCTAGTTAGAAGCATGTGTTTTAAATACCTTCAAACATCTACCTGCTGTAGTTTTGACAGTAGCAGATACAATGGAGGCCTTCTGGTTGCTCTGGAGGTATTCCAACAGCCAATCATAACCGTGTAGTAAGCGTTCGGGAATCAATAACATAATTTTCTTTTAACAATACATTAGTACATAGGAAGCTGCCAGATGTTCGTCCTCCTGCTGGACTTTTTATCGCCTAAGATTGAATCAGCACAAACAACCTTTATACACACCCCAAAGATCCAAATAAACAATAAACACTGAAGAAAGTATAGAATAAGGCATTCTGGTCATCGACCCAATTATTTTAAACAATCCACTTTATTTGGAATATCTTTAAAATCATAAAAGTACACAAAACTGATACAAAAACACATACATTTAAAAACATTGAAACCATCTGTATAATACAGTAACTTGATAATATTTTAAAAAGGACAGTACACCCATGTTACACATTCATAAAACAGTACCATTGTAGTTTATACACTGTGTAGACTTTTCTTCTTAGATCGAACAGCAGCAACAAGAAAACAGGCAACATTAAAAATATCCCATGGATTACTCAACATTTCGAGGTAAAGTAGAGCTGGTTTGCCTTGTACAAAGCCCTTTCCTCTCAGTAATATGATAGAAGTAGACCTCAAAAGCACATGACAAGGGCTATAGTCTTGTCAGATTCCAGTGCAAGCGGCCCTCGCGAGTTGTCATGTGGACTTTGTATGTGTGATTTATGTTGTGTTCAGCCCTACATAATTAGGAGTGCATTATTACAAAAGGAAAGAAAACTCCCGGGCCCTTATTATTAGTTCATTACAGGACTTTGCAGCTTTACAAACAGTCTGTGTTACTTCCCCATTATGCGTTGACAAAAAGCAAATAGTAAAAAACAAATGTGGTGACACAAGGAGATTATTTTGATTCTGAAAATATGTTTTGTGAGTATTGTAATACTGCACATGTTGATATAACAAGGTTTGTGCCAAATCTGTGTCATTCCAACAAATATAAAAGGAAGGCATAAGTATGAGGTCTCCGGAGCTGGAAAAGGCCCGGGCAGTGGAGCCACCTCCCCTTGAAAAATTACATAGTGGTCCCCAGGGCCTGAAGTGGCTTGTTAAAAAAAGGCCCTGGCGGATCGGTTTGCCAAGGCCAGGCCCTGTGATCAGTCCCCTGCCACACATGTTGGAAGGCTTTGGATTTCATATCACGATTAAATATTAGATTAAGTTGCAAACACCAGAAATTCACTGTGAAAACCAAACATTAAAGTAACCTTATAGTTAGGTGAATTTGTCAGTGACGACATTAATGCTTTGAACTAAAAAAAAAAGAAAACAGAAAATCAACAGGTAGTTAGACGAGCTAAGTATAACTTGCATCACTGACATGAACTGCTTATGACCTCAAATATCCGAGGAAATATATTTCCTAGGCAATTATTAAATATTAATAACAATACTGCAAGGAGGGCTAAAAAAAACAGAAAAACCAATATCTAAAAATTACAGCATATTTTATTATGTATTATGTACCGACTCTAGTATATTGGAGAAATGTAACATAACAGATCGGAGCTTTACTAGAACAAACATCTAAAATACAGCAATAATCCCGAATCTATGCCGTGACTGATTGATACTAAATAGAAAGGAACATCACTATAAAATATTTTTTCAAGTGCTAAGAATTACATCGCTCCAATATAGCAGTGCCATCCATGCCTTGCTGTGTGTTTTTCCTGTTTTAAGTGTGGTAATTTCTAGTAGAAGGCGTATGTTACGCCGAAACGCGCGTCAATAATTACTACTGTATTATATATTTTTAACTTAGATGATTTTTTATGTGGATATTATGTATTGTCAGTAATAATGAGATTCGATCTGCTATGTTACATTTCTCCAATATACTAGAGTCGGTACATAATACATAATAAAATATGCTGTAATTTTTAGATATTGTTTTTTTCTGTTTTTTGTTGAGCCCTCCTTGCAGTATTGTTATTATTATTTAATAATTGCCTAGGAAATATATTTTCTCGCATTGTTGTTTTCCCTGTCCTAGGAATTTCGTGACTTAGAATTCAAGGGGCCTTTGATATCTACAAGTGTATGACCTCAAATATGATATCACTCATGACATCTTGATTGCATCGTCACACAAGCCCCCTCTACTTTATTTAAAAGAGAGGACTTGGGGGCCCCAGGGCCTAACAAGACTAGGGGAGGGGGGCCACACGCCACCTTTATTTAAATAAGTGGCCCAGCGGGTGTGGTCCCCAGGGCTAGCATTGGCTCAGGGAGTGGGTCCGCCTCCCCTTGAAAAAATACACAACCCTGGGGAATGCAATCCCCAAGGCCTGACGTGCTCAGGGGGTGGGACCACGCACCACCTCCCCTTTAAAACAAAAAGGCCAAGAGGGATGAGGTTGACAAGGCCAGGCCTTGTTGCTAACCTTCTGCTGCACACGGCCAAAGATGTTGGATTTATGCAGCATGATTAAATATTACATTACTTTAAAGAACACTGGGAATTCACTGAAACAAACAAAGGTTGAAGTATCATTATAGTTAGGTGTGATAAAAAGATCTGTTTGTATTTTTGCTTTTTTAAACATAGAAATACACAGAAAAAAACAAAGGTTAATATAACGTTATAGTTAGGTGAATTTGTCAGTGACAACATTATTTACATTAAAAATACACAGAAATACACCAGTAATGGCACTCGCCATTCACTGCTTGCGACCTCCCATGTGGTAATGCTGGTTTTCCCACCTAGATTTTTAACTTATCACTAAGAGAAATCTTCAGGTCGACAGATCTCTTTAGTCTGCTTGGATGTGTGAAGGAAGTTCTTAAATGTAATACTCATTTGACAGACTACCAAATCAAAACTTTTAATCTAAAGGACTACTGACTCCAAAGGAAAGTTGAAAAATGTATTACAAAGCCAAAAATAAATTGACATACAAGCACCTCAGCAAGAGGTTCAAGAAATAAACTTGACGCCAATACTTGGATGAGGCCGGACGATATAGGATAATGTGCTGATAAGCTAAACACAGGTAGTCGAGATATTCGAAGAAATCGACGATTGATAGCCGTATACTGACCAAGAGAAGACGACGACCCTGTGCACACTATACTTTATACTTACCGTTGAATACAGTGGACAAGTGAAGCTAAAACGATTACGTATAGAACACACCAGACGATAATTACTGGATGAATGAAGAAATAGAGGTTGTTGGCATATTGCTGGATGAATTGAGATGAGATTCTAAAGACTGATAGATTTGTTTACGCTATGAGGATCATATAAGAATGAGAGATTACGTAAAGATACAGAGCCCTGAAGAAGTCGAGGTATAATTTATGCACGACGAAACACGTGTTGGCTGGTGTAATCAACTTTTGAAATTAATTAAAAGGACTTCAAATACACAAAGTGGACTCTTATGTGCATTGGCCTTGGAGACTATACTGATTGATCCGACTCCTGAGGATTGGAGTTGCTTGCCATATATACGTTGGAACTATGTGAGTGAACTGTGGGTGTGCTCAGAGGATATTGTTCTTATTGTTGCTTCACATGAAGCTATTTGATGTAGGATACGCATCTTTCCTCTAGAAGCACCTTATGATTATTGTAACTAATTATAATTTAGTACCCTGAAATTAAGGTAGTGCGCCCACATTAGGTTGGTATCCCCCACTAAATCAAGAAATAAACTGGCACTAATAGAAACATAATCCTACGCAAGAGTCTCAAACGACTCAAAATAAAAAGCTAGGTTAATTCAAGAAGCATTAGACATGCAATCACTGTATCCACTGGAACTCTCGACTACATCTATTCCAATGGAAAGAAAAAGATTAGTCTGTCCCTACACTGATTCCAAAGTGACATCCATACTTAACATACCTCCCAGGCAAGAGAAAATGGTGTCAGCAGTGAAGGCTCCCTAAGAAGCACATTCACTTTTTCCAGGTAAGTAGCCTAAACTACCAAGCTCATTCTAAGATGCTCCTTAGTTTCTCCTGCCTAGTCCAAACTAAAACCCATGTCTAACTGCACATCCAATTCGACTGCTTTAGACAGGACCCAGTCCAAACCCCACTCTAGCCTCACTAGGACCGAGCTAACTCTGGACTGACTCTCCAACCTCGGGGCACTTTCCCTAATACAAAATCCCCAAAACAAGGGGTACTCCCATGTCACTCCTCCTCCAGCAGGTACAACCTCTCCTACTTTTCCAGTGTCGAACCTTCTTCTTCCAAAAAACGTTGCTGTGTCCTTGGATCCCAGGATTGGATGACTTGAGTATGATTCTATATACTACAACACTCTCGATTAGTCCTACATTTCTAAACCCAAACAGTATTAAGGTCCTCTAAATATGTGGGAGCTGACTATGGGCGGTTATGATGCACCCCTACAATTTTTTCCAAACAACATGGCGCTCTATCAGTCTCCCCGCTTTGATGTCCTGTGTCATCACAAATACACCATCCTAAGGGAAAGAACGGACTTAAACAGAACTTGTTGCCATTTTACCTTTCCTTAGCAACTCCATGTTTTTCAAATTCTGGTATTGACTGTCCTGCAGTCTCTCCATTCGTCTCTCTTGCACTCTCAAAGATCTTTCCAAACTGCCAGACTTGTACCACTTATAAGCTCTTATCAAACACCACAATCCAATCCCACATGCCACAACTATGATAAGAGGCTTCAGTACATAAGCAAGAAATCCCTTTCCAAGGTTTGCAAGCCAACTCCCTACTTTACCAAATCCTTTTCCAATCTTCTCCCACACATTTTCTTCAGTCAACTCCTCAATCTCATAGTGAATAGCAGTGATGTTACTTATATATTCCTCCAGATCTTTACTGTTGTCTGGGATATAAGTACTGCACTCTTGGACCTTCAAAAGTTTACAGACTCCTCCCTCTCTTGCTAGAAGAACGTCTAAAGCAAGACGATTTCGCAAAACCATCGTTCTTATTGATAACATCTCTCCTTCCACCAGCACCAATGACTTAGTTGTATTCATTGACAGCTCATCCACAACAGTCGCCAACCTTCTGATCTTCACATCATGCACAATCACTCCCAAAGTTGGTATCATTGCTCCAAAAATATCTCCAACCACAGCTGCTGCACCTCGTTTCACTCTTGCATGATGCCCTCCTTCTATAAGCTCAAAATCGTCTGTATGATAGATCTTAGGAAAGATTATCCCCAAATAGCATGTGCCATACCATTTATCAGGCACTCGCACATAGGCATTGTTCCCAAACACAAAATACACAGTTGTAAATGCTTGAACTACTCCTTGCAATAATACTCGATCGTAAAGGTATGCTCACATGTGGTCTGCCCCACATACACATTCTCATAGTATGTCTGTGGACGACTTAAGCACAACTTCCCCTTTTGTACCTCATCCAATGCTTTCAGACCATAACTCCCTTCCGACTTGAGCAACTTCTCCTCATCTGTTCAATCTACCTTACCTTGCCCCGAATCTTGCAACTGCTAATGTTTCCTGTATCTATCTTCTACCTAATCTACAAATTTCTTCTCTGTGTCTGACAACAGCCACGTCAGATTATGGCGATGTGCATAAGCTGTATCCAACTCTTAAATCAGAATGAAATATGTGCTAAGTCTATCTTCAGATTTATCATAATCATACTCATTCAAATCCTTGTAAGCGGGCACTTCAGGAAGTACAGCATCATAGTTCAAAAAGAAATACTCAAAATGTTTTCGTCCATAAACAATGCTAAGCAGCAAACTACATGAAATGCCACATGTCAAGGGAATATGATGGTATCTGATACCCTCATCCACTGAAGCTGGCAGCTGCATACACACATAACTGTCTTTCGCATCCATCGCATCAATATATTCATACAACAACTTTGCATACGCATTAAGCTTGAAATGACCTTTGGACAGATCTGCATGTAACCTACAACTCTCTTCTACTAGCAAAGCTCTCTCATTTCCTACCTTGACCTCTTCTTTGCTAGGAGTAGTAGGTGTAGGGGTTCCCATTACCTCCACTGCCTGCCTTCACTCCTCCTACAGGTGTGCCTACTATGCACCTAGCTCTACGGTTTGGGTTTCCAGCCTCCTTGGTCTCAGAAATATTTTCAGCTTCCTTGTTCAGCCAGAAACGCACAAGAGTCTCTCTTTTTCTTCAGGCACTTGTAGATCAACTCAAACCACACCTCAGAAAGCTGGAAGTCCTGTTTTTGTTTCAGTTCCTTATTTACAGCAAGCAAAGGACAACCTTAACCCCTTGTATGCTCATGACGAGCTGAGCTCGTCATGAGCTACAGTGCTCTGGTGCTCATGACGAGCTGAGCTCGTAATGGCCTTTAGAACGCTCGCACGCTGGCCAAATTCCCCTGCTGTGCTGAACGTTCCAAAGAAACGGGTGCGGCCATGACGAGCTCAGCTCGCCATGAGCACAGAAGCACTGTAGCTCATGTCGAGCTGAGCTTGTCATGAGCATGGGAGCGCTGCACGCACCCCCCTCCCCCAGCACACCGGGGAATCAGCCCGCAGCGAAGGGGTTAACCCTTCTCTGTCCTCTGTGGGAAGTCCCTAAATTTCTTCTTCTTCCACTCGGACCTAGGTTATCAAAGTTAATTTATTTACAACAAAATCTCTTTTAGTCCATAATAAGATTTGTTCCAACTGCTTCTAACACATATTCCAAAAGTTCGAGACGAAGAACAATTGATTCATGTGATGGTATTTCAGGACCAAACATAGGAAAGATCAATCTACTCAGAATTAAATGACGAATTCCGCTCAATATTGGGGGATGCGGAACTGTGATGGTTAGTACGCCTTCGATCTCAAGTCCTGGTACCAACAACAACACATCCAGCTTGATATTAGGGCTAGTACTATGCACATCGCATAGCCCAGAACAAAGGTCCGGACTATCTCAATAACCTCCTGACCATACATCGCCCTACTCGCAATTTAAGATCTTCTGGTGCGATGTTGTTTAAAACTCCTCGTATTCGTAGGGCCAGAATGGGCGGACGCCATTTAGGAGCTTAGCCCCCAAATACTGGAATGCTCTACCACTGAATTTGAGGATGGAGCCATCTGAAACAGGATTCCGGAGGAAATTAAAAACATTCCTCTTCCCCATTTCATAATCCCGTTCTCTCAGGTCCTCTGTTGAATTTTATCAGTGATTAGCGCGGGGACACACTGTTCTATGTGTAGCCAGGCGCTCTATAAATGTTTTATTATTATTATTTATTATTATTAGTACTGATCACTGTCACTGCTCTCACACTTCCCGATCTCAGCAAACCTGGCATCAGTCACAGGATATGTCCACACTGGAGCTGCATACTTTCGGCAACGCACTCTCTTTCTTCTTGATCTCCTCAGACCTCCACAGGCTTGCGCTTCTTCACCCACCTTTGTCTGACTCTGACTCTTCAGACACAGGGGCAAGGTCCCTCTCGGAGACCAGTCTCATATTCAATCGCCTCTGCCTTTCTGGCCACTGCTCTTCAGCTCTGTTCGTTGTCTGGCTTTCTCTTTGCTCACACTGCTCACAGCTTCTCTCGGCTGAGTTTGACTCTGGACCACTTTCACAGCAACTTCCACTTTCAGAGGCGATTTCAGTTTCGCTGCTGTAGTGACCCTCCTCAGCTTGGTCAAGTGAGCAATCAGCTTCTTCAGACACCCTTACAGCTTGGCTTGTCCCCTCCTGTAGCCCTGCCATATCAGCTGGACTTTCATCTGGGAGAAGAGCTGTTTTTTCCAAGGGTGATGAAACTCGACATGTGTGCGAAGCATGCACCCAGTTCGGCAAACCTCCACACTTCACTGAGTGTTCGTCACTAAGATGACTTGATTTGGTCCTCTCCAGCGAGCATCCAAGCAGCTCTTTCTCATGTGCTTCCGAACCAGCACCCAATCCCCAGGACTCAGGTCATGGCAGAGATTGCTTGCAGCCGGGACCACAGCAGCCTGCACCTGATGGGACACAGAACGGATGACGTAAGCCAGTCCCTTGCAATCATCAAGGATCAGATCATCGGTGATGCTAAGCAAGGCTGTCGATCGAACCACTGGTAACCTCATACCCCTCTCCATCAGTATCTCATGAGGCGCAAGACCTGTTCTCCTGTCTGTGGTACTGCGCATACTCATCAACACCAACGGCAAAGCAACAGGCCACTTCAGAGATGTTGATGAACACACCTTTCCATTTGAGCTTTCATAGTCCCATTGACTTGCTCCACTATCCCAGAAGCCTCTGGGCGATAGCTACAATGGAGTCTTTGATCAACTTGCAATGCGGCACAAAGCATCTTCATTATTTCACTATGGAAATGCGTTCCTCCGTCCGATTCCAAAGATGTCGGAATTCCAAACCTTTTTTTTGTTGGCAGATCCTCACTACTTACTCCTTGAGTACTTGCTGAGTCTGACGTTTACCAAGTAGGACTCTCAGGTAAACTCCGCCACTTCTGGCACGTTTACCCACTGTAATCACTGCTATTTTGCAATATTGATTAGCATTTTATTTGTTTTCACACAGGCTCCTTGCTTTTAAGTCGGCATATACAAGGTGAGGGCTTACATATATATTTTAACCATATACCCAATTCAGCATTATGCAATGCAAATATTCTAAACCTTCCACGTCCTTTATTTTGTTCTTTTTTCCCCTTCTTTGTCCCCGCAGACTTTATCAATACATGAACACAGGTAACCTTATGCTTCATGCAATGTTCTTGCACACGACTCTGGTTTAATAAAACCCACATGTTTAAACTCAGTTCTCTTTGCTATACAGATTTATACCACTCATTTAATTTGGAGAATTATTCAATATACCTCACCTAGTTTGCGGTAAGACGAATACATTATATAGAGACTCTGCCCTACTTGTGACAGTGCATCAATAGTAAAAAGATTCCTTACTCTTTCTTTTTCTTTCTTTTCTCTACACACAGACCCCTGACGAAGGGGCTTCGCGCCCCGAAATGCATTGGGTGAACACTGAATGTATTGATATCTTGATGTATAATATATGTTTGAAAACAACAATGTATCTGTTGGCAAATGAACATGCGCTAGAACAAATGTAACATGAATATGAATGTTATGTTGATCTAAGATAATTTGCTGATGAAAATTAAATAAATGTACTAACGTCTAAATTCAATCAAGTAGTGCGTACTGGTGTCCTGGTTCTCAACCAGGCCTAATTTACCTTATACTCCATAGTTTGCAGGCTACATACCAGCACAGCACACATACTGGATTAACGTCCTACCACACCTAGCTAAAAGAGTGCAGTTACCCTTCCAAATCCACTGTTTACTCTACTGCAACCACAGGGTACTAGCACCAAGCAGTGAAAATGTCGTTTGAATCAATAGCGGCCATTACAGACAACAGAGCCAATACCAAAGTTTATACTGTCGAAGATGCCAATCAGATCTACAAATTGATTAAGGAATCCAAAACTTTTGATGCACAAGGAGGAACAATAACACAACAACTGAAGCAACTAGAATATTTAACTCGACGTGAGCTAAACCAGCGATTACACGCAACAACACTCATTCAATACCATCGAGTTAAGCGGATACCTAGAGGACTCAGACTAGCAATAAGACCTATGCTGTACAGATTGAACAACAACCAAAAGTTCATGGAAAAATGGTTTGAAATCCTTAACAAATGTTCCCTGGATTTAATACTTTTATTAGTCGAGGAACTTGCTAAAACCATAGCTGACCTAGAAGAGGAAATACATAACCTTAAACGTGACTTATCAGAAAGAATCGAGGATGACGTATGGGGAAGGACCCTCGAAGACATAAACACACGATTAGACAAATACGGCAAAGAACTAGAAGAAACGAAGTTACGTAAATTCAAACGTGACACCATTGATTATAAATTAAATGAGGCCTACACTTGGGCGGAGGTGTACGCGAAACGACGATTTAACAGCAAAACAAGACAACAACCTACCTCCTCAGATGAAAGTGTAGTTTCAGACAGCGACATAAGTTCAAGAAGGCAACCAGTGGTATCTACACAAATACAAAAACCCACAACACAACCCTCTGATTCAGCAAGTGCTGCAATTGGATCACTATCGACTCCTTTTTTAGCTATGGATCCTCCACCAAGCAAACCACCAGAAGCTTCCACAACAACAACTGGAGAAAAAAATCGCGAAGAGGACAGGGAAAGGGAAAAACAACGGGAGAAGGACAGAGACCTACTGAAGAAAACTGGACTGAGAAGCCAGACCAAGACCTCATAATCAATATCTCACGCTATACTCTTACCGACTTTGAAAAAAAGGTATTAAACAAAGGCACATCGTTTGTAACCACGTACCACACGAATGCCCTGGAAATGGAGGTAGCACTCTTCAAATTCATGAGAATCCTAAGGCTCAAATACTTTTTCTCAGTCCTTAATCCAGTAGCGGACAGCACGGAAACAGACAGACGATTTAGACCAAAGAGCAACTTCATGCCTCCAACATCCCACAAAACTCTAGACACATTCGAAACTCTAGTGAAAGCGGATATGAATAGAATTCAACTCAAAAGGAAAAGCAGAAACCTCACCAGAGCGGAATATAGTGCTCTCCAAAGATTAGCGAATAACAGAGACCTAACATTCCAAAGAGCTGATAAAGGCGGTGCGCTAGTTCTAATGGACACAACTTTCTACACACAAAAAGGAGATGAACATGTTCAGGATGTTGGTACATACACCAGACTGGAGCAAGACCCCACCATGAACATGTCACAGAATCTAGATAACATTCTAGACAAAGCGGAGGAGTTTAACTGGATTGACAATTCAACGAAACGTTACCTACAGCAACCCTATCCACGCAGACCAAAAATATACTTTCTACCGAAAGTTCAAAGAGCCTAGAAAACCCCCCCTTCAGGCCAATCGTATCAGGTTGCTCCTCGATCTTCGAAAATCTCGGCATCTTCATAGATGCGCACATGCAACCGTTCATGCAAAAATGGACCACATACATAGAGGACACGTCAGACTTTTTGAGAAGCCTAACTGAAGTCACAAAAATGAACAACGAAAATTGGACACTATGCTCTATTGATGTAACCTCGCTTTACACATCAATTCCCCACAAACAAGGGTTGGAAGCGATGGAATGGGCATTACTAAGATCAGAAATACCGGATGAACTGAAATATTTCTTACTGCAACTACTCGAATTTTGTCTCTTAAACAGCTACTTTGTATGGAAAGAAAGTTTCTACATTCAACAAACAGGCACGGCCATGGGATTCCCAGGAGCCTGCGTCTACGCGAATATCTTTATGGCGAAGTTCGAGCTAGACTTCATACTAGAAGATCCTACATGGCAAGCTGGACTAGTTTATTATAAACGCTATATTGATGATATTTTCATCATATGGAGACACACATCTGCAGAACTATCACGGAATATCAAGAGTTTAAATCTGGCTAACCCACGAATACAATTCACCCACAGTATCAGTGACACGGCACTCCCCTTTCTGGACGTTCTTGTTGAACTCCAAAATGGATCGATCCAAACCAAACTATTTAAAAAAGAAACGGACAGAAATACGGCACTGCTTTACGAGAGCTTTCATCCAACCAATCTCATAAATAATCTCCCAATTTCTCAATTCATGAGAATTAAAAGAATATCATCCAATGAGAAGGAATGTGAGAAAAGCCTTGAACAACAAAGACAGAGATACCTGGACAGGGGTTACCCTGAAAAGCTGCTAGAAGGTCACTTGGAAAAAGTCAAAAATATGCCTAGAAAGAATCTACTGCAAAAAAAGACCAAAACAGACAATCAAAGGACGGTATTCGTGTCTAAATACTCATCCGTGTCAAAAGACATACAAAGGATTATCTCCAAAAGATGGGAAATTATCACAGCTGAAAAAGATTTCGTAACACTTTTCCACGACAAACCACTGTTCGCATACAAAAGATCGCAAAACCTAAAAGAACTACTGAACAAGGCTACCGATGACGACATGGCATCAAAAAGAATACATAAAGGAACCCAGAAATGTTACAATTGTAAAAACTGTAACAATGTAATTTCAGGAGATATTTTGCTGCATCCATGAACGGGTGAAAAGATAAAACTGAGGCACACAACCAACTGTAACTCAGAACACGTGGTTTATTCTATAAAATGTCCATGTGGACTGTTATATGTTGGTAAAACAGACAGAAAACTTAAGATCAGATTGACGGAACACAAAAGCCGTATCCGCAACAAGAATCTAACTGCTCCCCTTGCTAAACATTGGAACGAAGCTGGACACTCCATCGCCCAACTAAGATTCCAAGTCATTGAAATGGTCCCCCAAAAGTTGGGCACTGACAACGCTAAAACACTAATTCAAAGAGAAACATTCTGGATCCGCAGGCTTCAAACCCTCATCCCAAACGGATTGAATGACAAGCTAGACCTTATATGTTTTCTATAGATATTCCAAACCGCAAACCACCACTATCCCCTTTACAATACCCACTCTTCAACCAAACATTGTAACTCATCGAATTACATTCACTACCCCATCCCTGGTCCCATATTAATGCACACTTGAGCACTTTTGATTTTTTCCTTATTTTCCCCATCCCACTTTACACAGGTATTTCCCATTACAAGATTAGGCCATAAAGGATATAGAATGTATTCTATTCGTAGAATGTAAATAGGCAGGTATGCTTTCATACATTTGATATAACAACATCGCTCACAGTGAAATATAAGGTGTCTATATGTTTGAGGCAAAAAGATTTGCTTGGTTGGAATTACTTGACCCCCTCATGCGTTCTAACTTTTTACATCCTCTATCATCATTCATCTCATTAGATCTATCCCTTGCATTTCACATATAGAACTTGCAGCGATAAACACCACTCCAAGATGGCGCCCATCGCCATCTACACTCCTGTACAAATAACAGATCTGCTGAACTAGGATTTCCACATGCAGTTTACTTATAGCGCGCTCTCCATTTTCTCGCTTATAAAATTAACGTTATATTAAGCTCCAGACCCATCGGGAATCAATACTTGACGAAGACACGGTCATTTATCATTTAAATAAAGGAAGGACTAGCCGCTTTATTGCAATACTCATAAAAACGCGGAGTCGGGATCACTAGAGTCCGTCGTCGATAGCCACGCGCAAAACAACCTTTCGAATAAAGGAAGGACTAGCTGCCTTCGCGTTATCACTTGAAGAAACGCTGATACGGGAATACCAAACACCAAGCTCCGGTAAGATTCTCCCCTTAACCGCCAAGCCGAGCATTTCAGCAGCTGCTAGTTTTAATTAAATCACACGCTAGCCAGCACTCTTTTAAAACATCGTGTTTATTTTTTTTGTTGGCAGATCCTCACTACTTACTCCTTGAGTACTTGCTGAGTCTGACGTTTACCAAGTAGGACTCTCAGGTAAACTCCGCCACTTCTGGCACGTTTACCCACTGTAATCACTGCTATTTTGCAATATTGATTAGCATTTTATTTGTTTTCACACAGGCTCCTTGCTTTTAAGTCGGCATATACAAGGTGAGGGCTTACATATATATTTTAACCATATACCCAATTCAGCATTTTGCAATGCAAATATTCTAAACCTTCCACGTCCTTTATTTTGTTCTTTTTTCCCCTTCTTTGTCCCCGCAGACTTTATCAATACATGAACACAGGTAACCTTATGCTTCATGCAATGTTCTTGCACACGACTCTGGTTTAATAAAACCCACATGTTTAAACTCAGTTCTCTTTGCTATACAGATTTATACCACTCATTTAATTTGGAGAATTATTCAATATACCTCACCTAGTTTGCGGTAAGACGAATACATTATATAGAGACTCTGCCCTACTTGTGACAGTGCATCAATAGTAAAAAGATTCCTTACTCTTTCTTTTTCTTTCTTTTCTCTACACACAGACCCCTGACGAAGGGGCTTCGCGCCCCGAAATGCATTGGGTGAACACTGAATGTATTGATATCTTGATGTATAATATATGTTTGAAAACAACAATGTATCTGTTGGCAAATGAACATGCGCTAGAACAAATGTAACATGAATATGAATGTTATGTTGATCTAAGATAATTTGCTGATGAAAATTAAATAAATGTACTAACGTCTAAATTCAATCAAGTAGTGCGTACTGGTGTCCTGGTTCTCAACCAGGCCTAATTTACCTTATACTCCATAGTTTGCAGGCTACATACCAGCACAGCACACATACCGGATTAACGTCCTACCACACCTAGCTAAAAGAGTGCAGTTACCCTTCCAAATCCACGGAATTCCAAACCTAGCCACAAGTTCCCTGAACACCTCTATGATCCTGGACTAAAACTGCTAATGCACACCATTCTCGCTCACAACAGAATAGTGAAAAAGGTTTGTTGTAATCAGGCATTCCCAATGCCGGAGCATGACAAAGGTCGTCTCGCAACTCTAAAAATGCCTTCATACAGTCATCATCCCTTGGTACCGGATCACTTACTTCCTTGTGCATCAGTTTCTGCGAAGGCTTTGCTTTCAATGAAAATTCGGCAATCCAATGGCGACAGTAGCCAACCATCCCTAATAGCAACCTGACTTCTCTATGAGTAGAAGGCACCATCATTCTCATGATTGCCTCTATTCTGTCTGGTGACACCTTCCTCTTGCCTTTCTCTATCTGGTGACCCAGATACTGCACCTCATTCAAGCAGTATTGTAGCTTGTTTGGCGACACCTTATGTCCTTTCTCTGCTAAAGGATTCAGTAAGGCGATGGTATCAATCCTACACGCATCTTCAGTTTCTGACGCCACAAGGAGATCATCTATGTACTGGACGAGAACAGAGTTCTGCAGCAGTACAAGACTCTCAAGATTCTTTTTCAAAATCTGATTAAAGATCAACAGACTCTCTGTATACCCCTGTGCGATACGACACCATGTTAAAACATGGTTTTCCAGCTTAAATGTGAAAAGAAATTGGCTCTCCTCATGCAATGTAATCGAGAAGAAAGCTTGACAAAGATCAATCACAGTAAACCATTCTGCTTGACATGGAATCTGAAACAATATTACAGATGGATTCGGTACCACTGGACAGCAGGGAACAACTATGTCGTTCACCCGGTGCAAATCCTGCACAATCCTGAACTTCCCACTCGGTTTCTGCAACCCCATAATAGGCGAGTTACATGGACTGCCCATTATCTCCTTCAGGATCCCTTGCTTGATCATGGACTCAATCACAGGTTTTATCCCTGTAATCGTCTCTGGAGTCAAATTGTACTGGGGTTTTCTCTGAAAATCAACGTTCTGCTTAACCTGAATCTTGACAGGTTCAGCTATTTTGATTAAACCTATGTCCTCACCAGTGAAGTCCCACACTTCCTGTGAGACCAAGTCTCTCAAATCTAGTGGTAGCTCTTCCACTGTCACAACAGGGTACATTTCGATACACAAATGTTGATTTGTGACCTTAAAAGCAGCATCATCATCATTGGTTTGCAGTTCCACTCCCTTAGGGGTACAGTAGATGGTACAATTCAGTTTGCACAGGAGGTCCCTCCCTAGTAAACACACGGCTTGAATCACACACCATGAACTGGTGTTGACCTCAAAATGTTCCTATTTTCACAGGTATCGGTTCTGTCAAAGAGCGTGTTATTCTCTTATTTGCAACACCTACAACTTGGATACTTTGTCCTGAGAGGGTTATGTTGGGGACTACTGCGGATCTTAAAGTAGAACGGGTAGCACCAGTATCGACCAGAAAGGTGGTAGGGTGACCATCAACATCAGCTTCCGCAAATGGTCCCCTCTGGTCTACCTCCAAGACTGCCCCAAGTGTGCAGTCCTCCTCCCCCCTCAGGCACAGTCATGCCAACGGGTCCAGGTAACACTCATCACTGTCATCAAAAAGAGGCATCTGCTGGTATGTCCGAGTCCCTGTCTGGATCTTTGAAATAAGGGGAACCTGCACTCGCGGAGCTGAAGTCCCCCCTTTGGTCAACCTTGGCTTTGCCACTGACCTTGTCACTTCGGACTCGGGCATCTGCACTACTTCCTCCTCCTGCTGTGTCTGATTTGCAGGATTTAAAGGAAACTGGCATCTCCAGTCTTCAATCTGGTGACACTGATGGCACCCAGTTGTCTTTTTCAAAGTCGCCAAATCCACCTTTGGCCTAGAATCGCCTGCGCTTCCCTTTGCCTTACTCTGACCATTCTGTTTCCTTCCCAGGATGCCAACCCCTGACTGAACTTGGCCTCCCTTATTAGCAGCTTGCATCTGGACCAGTATCAGTTTACCTTTGAGTTTCTTATGCTTCGAATCGATCTCATCACTACAGTATCTGGCATATCTCAATATCTCGACCAGCGGCTTGTTCTGACAACAAATTAAATGCTGCTGGATCATAAGGCAAATCTCAGGCCTCAATCCCAGGACAAATTTCAACACAAACTGTCCCATATCTCTAGGATCCATTACATCGAATCCACTGTACTGTTGGAAAACCTGCAAAAACCTTTCATAATACTCATGCACTGTCTCCTTTGGCTCCTAAAGTGTTCAATCTATTTTCACCCAATCAATGTCCTGTTGCGGTACCTTAGCTTTCAACCATGTGATCACCTGCTCGTATTTTTTCATAACAAGTGGTGATGGGTCATTCGTGAGAGCATCCCTCTCTGGTTCAGATGTGAGCCATTCAACGGCAACCTTACAAGTTACCCACAAATCACTTGGAACTATAATGTCAAACAGGGTATTCAGATCAATCCACAACACCTTCAAAATCTTGACAAACCTCTCAACTTGCTTGTGCCATTCAGCTGGACTCTCTCTCAATTTTGGGAAGACATTTGTGAATGCTGCCAAATCTCCTCTAGTCCAAGGCACATACCCTCAACTAGCTACCTCTCGTAAAGGGTAGTTCCCATTTCCTGATATTCCCCTCCCGGAGGAGGCGGTTCTCCTGCATTTCTCTTAACACTCTTTTTCTTGGACCATCTTTCTTCCCACTTGCCAAGCCTACTCCATGCTTGTATCCCTATAGTTAGTTCTCTAATGTGGGTCTTTAGTCCAATTACTCTCTTTTCATCCAAATCCTGATCAGCATACTATAACTGGTGACCACCCTGCAACATTTTCATCTTAGACAGATCCACATCGTATTTGTTTGCCAATTCAGCTAATTTCTCATGTGCCAACCTTGCTTTACGAGTCACATCCTTTGCTACAAACAGCAACTCATCTGACTCACAGAGTTCTACTCTCTCTATAGGCAGGTGCCCTTCAACAATCTCGTCCACTTCTGTTTTAAATTGCATCACATCTAACCTCTTAGCCCTTATTGCTGTTCTAAGGATGCCTCGATTAGATGCTCTACTCTCTGCAGTCACTGTCCTGCTCTGTGCACCTGTTCACTTCAAAGGTGTCCCTTAAAGCTACTCTTCACTCTGCACTCCCATGATCCCAGTCCTCTCTTGACCGATCATTTGGTTTTGGTCCCCTCAGGTCCATCGGCCCCCTTGATGAATCATCCGTAGCTGACAACGGTGTGCTCGACTCCACAGACCTTGGTGATGGAACCAGCTCTTTCACCTTATAAAAACAAAACTCCTTCTCCTGAGTTTGGCAAATGGTTGTTGATGTTAGATTCCCATGCGGGACGTTTACATCTATGGGAAAGATTACAATATTGCGTAGGTTATGAAATTTACAATTTACAACTTAGTTTGTGTTGGACCCAAGAGTATCATGAAAACAATACTTACACAAAAATATAAAAGTTTCATTCATTTATTCGAAAAGTTTAAAAATAATAATTACACATTTTTACATAAAAACAAACTTATGCACATTCGTTTTTGCTGTTAGTCAGCTATTTTTAAAAAAACGTCAATGTTTAAAAAATGCTGTTTGGGCATTGTTACCCAAATCTACATGTACATCGTATTTATTAAACAATAAACTGTCTTAGGAACAAACTGTGACAACATAAACTCAGGAGGAAGGAGTTTTGTTTTTATAAGATTGTTGACCCAATCCTTTTCCTGTCAAAAGGGTAGCTCCCTCTTTATCTTTTGATAACCAGCTCATTCACTACACTGTTCCCTCCTAAACCAGGACTTCCTTCCATCCCTATCTGTGATGGACTTCCATTTCTCACCTGCTCTGGGTTGTACACTGATACTATGGGACCAATAGTAACCAGCACCCTAAGAGCATCCGGTAACCTCTGAAAAGTGACACTTTCTGCATTCTGCAGTTTCCCCATTGAGAGTTTTCCCACCACTTCAGAACTGGGTGGAGCTTGTGGTTCCCTAGCTCCTTCCAACGGAGCTGATCTATCCCCCTCTGACTCCGGATTGTACGGAGGTGGTCTCTCAGATAACATCCTTTCTAACAAGCTATCATCAGTATCACTGTCTTCATCCTCAACTTTCTTTTTCTGCGCATCTCCTGACTTGAGCAACAATGGATACAACTTATCCCCCTCAATCATCTGTACTCTCCATCGCTTTACTAGTGCGTCCCACCTCACATCCTGAAACGCCCTGAGTGACCTCTTCACCCACTCCTGTCTCCTGTCCCTGTTTCTCTTGTGTGTCACCCTAATCCGTAATTCAGTGCCTCAAACTGTGTTGGTATAGGCAAAGGTCGGGAAGGAGCCATAATCGATTTCAATTGATACAACACCTCTAATCTAAAAGTTCCATATCTGGGAAAGGTCAATTCCTCATTTACGTCAGTCATTTTGCACCAGTTCTCGAGCCACTATATAGTGTGCAAACCCACACTCGTAGCCATGTAATGAGCTGGGGTGTCCTCTGGGAGAGCCTCTTCCCCCCCACCCCCTCCGGGGCTCTAATTTCTCTTCTTTATTTTTGAACAAATTTCACAAAACTTTAAAACACTTCATGATGAAACCAGTGTTTCTCTGTTCGCAGCGCTTGTTTACTTCCTGACGACAATCCACCAATCTCAGCGCGGCTTTACACCAACCATGCTATCACAGCGCGGCACCTTTTGATGTCACTTTTCCCCTACTCGCAGCGGTTCCCCTCCTTTTCACTTCGCTTCTAACTCATGCATACGTCCCATGCATACACTGAAATTATCACTTAAGACCAAGCAATCACTACCCTGACTTTAGGTCCACAATTTGACTGTACGTCCACAGCTGTGTAATTGTCTACCAAAACTGGCAACTGTCTTTCCACGAAAAGACCGGACAATCACCTCAACTGATAGGTTACAAACACTCAGTAACCCACGACCAGCGTGTTAGTTACTCTCATACTCACACATTCATTCCCCCTATCTTGGTCCAGCGGGCGATCAATGGTACCTCACGATCCCCTTTACAATGGTCGACAATTGTGTTTTGGGTGTGCGGTACACCTGACCCACTTAAGCTACTCCTTGAGCCTAAGATTTTCCCGGGCTGCGCGCTCTCACAGCCTGATCTCCTTTTATACAACAGGCATTCCAACACCGCAAGACATCACAACATGAACATCACAAACATCACAACATAAACCCGCAATCTAACAACACAAAATCCTATTCATACTCACTCTCCCACGAACTGCTGCTTTCTGCCACGCAATCACTCTCAGTCACTTTCCATGAAAACGCTGTCTTCCTAGGTAATCCACTGAAAAGTCATCACCTGAATTCTATGGACCTTGGGGAAACTCTTATCCTAACCTATGGCTCCCTCACTTCCAGAGACTAACCATCCTCTCCTACCAACTGGTGATGCTGGGATTCCCACTTAGATTTTTAACTTACCACTCAGAAGAAATCCCCAGGTCGACAGATCTCTTTAGTCAACTTGGAAATGTGAAGGAAGTTCTTAAATGTAATACTCATTTGACAGATTACCAAATCAATACTTTTAATCTAAAGGACTACTGATACTGACTCCGAGGAAAGTTGAAAAATGTATTACAAAGCCAAAAATAACTGGACATACAAGCACCTCAAAATAAAAAGCAAGGTTAATTCAAGACGCATTAGACATGCAATCACTTTACCCAGTGGAACTCTCGACTGCATCTGTTCCAATGGAAAGAAAAAGTTGAGTCTGTCCCTACACTGATTCTAAAGTGACATCCCAACTTTACATACCTCCCAAGCAAGAGAAAAAGGTGTCAGCAGTGAAGGCTCTTTAAGAAGCACATTCACTTTTTCCAGGTAAGTAGCCTAAACTACCGAGCTCGTTCTAAGATGCTGCTTAGTTTCTCCTAACTAGTCCAAACTAAAACCCATGTCTAACTGCACATCCAATTGGACTGAATTGGACAGGACCCAGTCTAAACCCCACTCTAGCCTCACTAAGACCGAGCTAACTCTGGACTGACTCATCTTCTTCCAAAAACCGTTGCTGTGTCCTTGGATCCCAGTCACCTTCTCCGCCAAATGTTTCAAATGCACCTGCCAGCACATTTCCTTTATTTCCACTCCTACCAATCTAAATTCTAAACAATACTCATTCTAGCTAACGAGCTACATGGCCTTGCACCTGCAAAAGAAATGCATGAGAACTAATCCCTCTGCACGCTCTAAGTTACAATTCAAAATTCAACTGCAAACATAAGCTCTTCTCAAGGTATATTTCCCATCCCAATATTTCTAGTCATGCTAAGAAAAGCACAATTAGGCCTCTGCTAGCATTTCTTTTCTCATGCCTTTATTCTCTTGAATGCATTTCAAATACAACCTCATAAACATTTCATTAATAAATCCTAACATTACTCTCTATGTTAACGAACATTGCTCTCATGTTAAAACATTATATTTCTGATTATGCAACCTACACGTGCAACTTTAATATGGCACGTTTAATCTCGGGGCACATTACATACACAGAGCAATTAATCCTAAATTACTTAAAATATTATTTCTCTCGGTTAAGCACTACATTAATCAACAAATGACATGAGCATGATTCTATATGCTACAACTCTCAATTAGTCCTACATTTCTAAAACCAAACATTATTACGGTCCTCTAAATATATGCAGGTGCTGACTACGGGCGGTTATGATGCACCACTACAATTATTCAATTATTTCCAAACAACATGGAGCTCTATCACATGACATCACTCATGAATTACTTCATGACATCATTCATGACATCACAGATGACAACTCAAATGAGATAATTGATGACATCACTGATGACGCCATCCAATGAGCATTTTAGTTTGTTTTATATTTTACATAGTGGCGAGTAACTATCATATTATGTTTCTAACTAATTTTGTGCAGCCTTTGTCCAGCTATTTGGTATAAGTGTTTACAAAATACATGTGCTCCTAATGGATCATAGGAGCGTAGAGGTATTGAACATGTTATACATCTTTGCATTGAAGAGCTACTCAGCTGACTTGTGTTCATTATGTTCCTTACAAGTCTTTTGGTACAGCAGTAGACGTTTTGAGCAGGCAAAGATTCCACATACTACATACTAAATATTGTAAGCAGCCATGAGTTATTAGACTGAATCTTCTCAGCATGATAATTGCTATTTATCACAGAAGACTGTGTGCACCAAGTACTAACCTATGTACACATGCTTGTTTTGCTTCAGATGATGGTTTACTTGTAAAGGTTTCACCAGAATATGAAGACTGTAGGTAATATGATCTTCAGCACATTCAGACATTGGTTATTTTAAGTGAATAGTCACTCTTTGGACATCTTTTGAACAGAGTGTTCACTGTGCTTAGTGGATGCTTTTTAATACTCTGTGATGTAGAGCTTCACTCTCTTGAAACAGTTTGGTTCAGGTTACACTGTCTCTATTGAGTAAACACTGTTACCTGTACCCACTTTTCTACTCATATCCATTTAATTTCGTAATGTAGATTCAGTGACCGTCATTGGTTTGATATGAGTAAAAAGTGTCCGTAGTAGGGCATCAGCTATGTGAAAGGGCTTGAGTTTATGGAGGAACATGGTTTTCACTGAACAGATGTACGCAAATTGAACACTGAGTTTCTTAGTCAACATCAACTCAGCTACCCATGAAGTGTATGGTATAGGATCACACAAGCTCGCTTTACCTATGGAAGTTGTATGTGTGATGGCAGTAAAGCTATGTTGCACTTACATTCACAGCTCTAATGTTAGACTCGTTTAAAGAGCAATGTGTACAAAATAAGCTTGAATGATATCTCCAGTGATGTCATCAATTATGTCATGTGAGATGTCAAAAGTGATACCATAAATGATGTCATAGTGTCATGAGTGATCTCATTTATGATGTCATAAGCAGTGCATGGTGGAGTTCAAGTTATAGTTACAACAAGGGGTGGTGAGGGACAGAGTCTCTGAATTAAGCAGAAAGCTCTCACCCAGTCAAGAGATCAGGGCTAGATCCAACACCGTTTTTTTAGCTCACTGCACCATCCCAGTTTCCGAACCTGGCTGTATGCAAATTAGTCTGTTCCTGTCCCAGTGCATGATGGGAACAGGGCAAACCAAACTACAAAAGCCAATTCTTACACTGGGAAGGAAACAAGCTCCCGGGGACCGGTTTCTGGCATTACAGCCGTCTTCGGCCCGGTTTGCTTGAATCCTGATGGTGCAATGAGCAAGGGTCTCACATCTGAGAATACCCTTCCACGCTTAGGGTGGACAAAAATAGTTATAGTTAGCTCTGCTAACTTGAACTGTTGAATTTCTGTGTTTATTTTGGTACAAAACATGAATGTTATCACTGACTAATTCACCAAACCATAATGTTACTTTAACCTTTGCTTTTTTTCCAGCGAATATATGTGTATGAGTGGTTATAGTTAGAATCAAGTTTCCATAGGAAATTGATTATTTGGTTTGATAATAAAGTTGCACTATTTCACAGATCGTCACAAAACTTTCCCAAAAAGTCTCATTCACCTCAGCTTCTTCCTGAAAAGTTTCTGGGTGATCCATCAAGTGGGGGCTGAGAAAAATAGGGGGGAACCCAAAATGCAACTTTCCATAGGATTCAGAAACAAAAGATTTGACAGAGTTAAACTCAGTCAGGCAGAAAGCTAGATCTGTTCCCTGAAACTGTGTTGTTTGTTTAAATCCATACACTCGTTTTTGAGATATTAAGTTTCAACATGTTTGCATATTTCATGCTGTTGAGATCCGCAGTGCTGCAAGTTCAAACCATGCCTCTACCTGCAGAAAAAGCAGGGTCCACCCTTTTAGGTGATGTGAACCTGTGTTATATAAAATAGAATTTAAAAAAAGCAAAGGGGTCAGGATAGGGGTACCAAGAACGCTGGGTGTAGTGACCCCTTCCAAGAAGACCACATAAAAAAATAATGTTTATTTTGTTGTGCTGCAGATCCATGGAGTCAATTAGTGTGACCTTCTGTGATTTTGTGGCGGAACTACAGAAAAAATTGGGGCCGTGGACCAGGCCCTTCACCCAACACCACGATGTGCATGGCTAAAGGCTGTGTGTGGTGGGGTTTTGGCAGTTTGGCAAACCACAGGAGTGGGCGTGGGCACAGGATCTTATCTTGGTCCGGGCCCTGTACTCAATGCCACGTTTGGCCAAAGGCCATTTGTGTGAAGTGGTTGGTATAGTAAGGTATGGTGAAGCAAAAATTACCTAGGGCGTGATTTATATCTCGGCAAACAGGTTACTCTGTTACAACAATGACAAATGTCCCGTCTGCTGAAACATAAATCCAATTATATCCAATGGGATTTATATTTCTACTTTGAACCTGACAAGCATACTGATCTGTTACTCAACACCAGCCCCCAATATGGTGCACATTGGGGCAGAAGCAGGAAGCAGGTCGATGGGTCGTGTTGGTGTTTGCCAGCAAGGCGTTGACCATGATGGAGAGACGCTATGCACAAATCGAGTGAGAAGCCATTGCAATCCAAGGGGCCTGAGTGCATTTCTACCTGTACATTAGTGGCCAACCCTTCAAGGTCATCACGGATCATCAGCTCCTCATCCCCTTATCCTGAGGGTCAGCTCCTTAACCACTTCCCCGGAATGAGAGGTGGGCCAACCAACTACAACACTACTGGATGGAAGTCGTCTACCGTCCATGGGTGGAGAACCCTGCCGATTTCTTATCTCACCACCCTGAGCCTCACGACACTCAAGATGGCCAAGATAGAGTGGAAGACTATGTCAGGATGGTCTCAGACGCTACCTGCCCCAATCTCTACAGCTGAAAGACATCAAAGAAGCCACTGACACAGGACCTGTCATTGTTAAGGTGTGAGCAGCTGTTTAAGGAGGTACTTGGTTAAACTTACTTTGGGACACCAGTGAATGGCCCGGCAAACAGATAGTGAACCTGACAAAGATGTGGAGGGTGCGGGATGAATTCAGACCTACTCCAGACAAAATCCTCCTATGGGGGTCCAATCCAATGTCATCCTGTATTTGAAAAGAGTGAACTAATCCCTTTAAGCGTCTCAAGACGCCGGGGGCCGTCGGGGAGAAAAACATGGTGGTGAGCTGTGCCAATGCCGGGGATCAAACTGTGAACCCCCCGCTCCGGAGTCAGCCATTCTGGGCACTGCACCATATCTCTCCCTCTTCCCGCAAGATAGTTCTGCAAACACAGAGGCACCATGTCAAGCCCCAAGCTCACGAAGGGCACCAAGGTGGATGAAAACAGGGATGCAGGAGAATGTATGTTTCCCTGGGTTAGAAAGGATGGCTAAAGGCATTTTTTTCAGATGCCCAGTGTGCCAATTAACAGGAGCACTGGAGAGACTGGCACTGATTATCACCGAAGTGCCCTGTGTAACCCCTTAGTCAAAACTAAGTATGAATTTCAGAATTTTCCGGGTTGGGCGTACTACGTTGGTGATAGTGGACACTTACACAAAGTATCTAAGTGTGAAGGTAATTGGCTCACCTGCTTTTTTCTCCATCACCCCAGTTCTGGGAAGGTGTTTGTTGTCATTTTTCGTCTACCAACCAAGATTAAAAGTGACAATCGACTACCCTTTCATGGCGCAACATTTTGGGGATTTCCTCAACCGACTTGAAAAACATCGCCATCGCATCTCTTCCCAATGGTCACAAGCTAACGGCGAGGTCAAAAGGGTAAGGCGCACAATGACCAAATCACTTTAAATTTCCACTGTGGAGCAAGCAACATGGACTCTAATGTTCAACGGACCTCATCAATATGATTCCCATATGTTCAAGGTGGACACCACCACCTCACAACGTTCAAGGGACCCAAGCACATCGCGTGCAATGCAACGCCCTCACCAGCCAGACCCGGCAAGCAGGAATCCAATCACTCCTACCCAGTGACCACGTAGTCATCAAGGACCACAAGCTTGGGTGGAAGTTTAGGACACCATTTGACCCTGGGATCTGGAAGATCTGGATCATTATCAGAAGTGACAGAACCATGGCCAGCAAAGGACAAGAAGTGGTCTGAAGGAACATATCATGGTTCAAAGGGGTTGAAAACTCACCCCAGCATCCCCCTAAATGTGACAATGAAGAGAACACTGACTGGTTTGAGTACAGAGAGGACAACACAATAGGCAATGTGGATTGGACCTTTTGAGCCATGCAGAGAGTCAGCTGGATGACACACAAGCCTGTTCTCCCAACTGTGATCTACAAACTCACAGGTATCCTCACCAGTACAACCTTTAACCCAATCCTCAGCCCAGCCAGTCAAATTAACTCTGACTTTCAAGACCAAGTTGGGGAGAGATATAGCAGTTTATATGTTCTTCATCCTGTGGACCACCTGGATGTATATGCACCTCATCCTCTGGCTAGGTGTAGCCAGAGGTTTTAAATAAAATTGGAGTGGACCACTCGGGTCTCACTACGACATGATATTACTGAGTGCAGAGTGAATTACTATGGGGACCTGGGAGTGTGGTCTACTACACGTGGGTATTGGCAGACTGATATACATCCCCACCACAATAATGTATGCACTAGCCCCCATGAACATTGCATATTTGCTAGACACCGATATAAAAAATGTTCATTTCAGAACTATGTGAGTTATGCTTTTACAAATAATAAACAGATACCATGGATATGATACATCTATGCAAACTTCATACCAAAGCTTTTTGGCCCTGAGTGGTATTACTCTTAACACATATGGATGGGTGGAGAGGAGAAATTACATGTTAAAATGTTAAAATATGTAAGAATAATGGAAAACAAATTATAACTTATGTTTCATATGTAACAGTCCAGTTAAAATTGTTTTTTCAAAAGGTTTGATAAAATTCAATAAACAAAAAATGAAAGAAGCTCTCAAACATTCCCTATACATTCCACCTTTGCTATTCGCATACTTTTGGGTTCAGGTCTAACAACATGTTGTATCTTTGGATTAAATCCATTTCCATAGAGTGAACTATCGAGCAAGTATCTTGTGTGCCAGTGTCAGTTTTTGTGGAAGCACATCAGATGAAAGGCTTTTCACCAATTTATGTCCTCTGGTTGTGATTGATATGATGTTTTAATCATGCTGCTTGACACATGCAACTCCCCAGAGTAATAATCTAACCTGTATTGTAAACCAGCACATCTGGCCTACCCTACTTAATAGAGGATAGCTATATTTAATGTTTCATAATAAGTTCCTAAACTCTTGTTTACAATGTAATTAATCATTCTGAAACTGAGTTAAAATGTTAGCTCAAGTGAACAACGAGTTGTAGAGTTTTTCATCCTCAAACATTTCATTATGCCACTTTTTGAGCTAAACTTTTATAGGAAACTGCATTTTCGTTCTGCTGTGATCTGTGTGTCTATAATATCAGTTAGATTCAGATGCATGGTGGTTTCATTTTCTCAGTTACATAAATGTAATATACCCCAGCGCTCAAGAGTTTGTATTGCTTATATTCAATAGCTAGATAGAAGCAGTTGTGTTAAATATCTTCAAACATCTACTTAATGAGGACACACTAGGATATTTTTTAACAGTAGCAGATAAAATGGAGCCCTTGTGGCTGTTTTTGAAGTAAACCAACATCCAGACAAGCAGATGGAAACTCCGCAAAGCAAAAATTTTGGAATCAATGTATGTTTTTTTTAACTGTAAATGATTACATATGAAGCAGGAAGGAAACAAAGAAAGCTGCCAGATGTTTGTCCGGGTGGTGTTTTTATCACCTAGGATTGAATCAGCATATACAACTTCTACAAAAAAACAGTGGCGGCTACTCTACAATAGTGGAGGAGTGCCTCCCCACTGCCTGGCTTAGAGCCAGAAAATGAAAAATAAAAAAATGTTCTAGCATCGTTTTATTTGTCACTTGCCTGCTCTGAGCCAGCTTGTGCAGGGAGGGGCTGGGCGGGGCATGGGAGGAGAAGTGCTATATTTACTCCGTAAGTGCACATATGTGTTTGGCCGGGCTTCTCAGACTTGGCCGGCCTTCTCAGACTGACCAAAACACACATGCGCACTTAGCTTCCCTGAGTGTAGTGTCTTATCAGCCCCTCGGGCAAATCCATGCGCTGCTCTCCTAGCAGAAGAGCAGTGCGGGCATTGGATGGGAGTCTGTCCCAGGAGCTGCTGGGACCATGAAGTGAGGAGGAAGAGCAACATGATGCAGGAGGTGCCCGACAGCTTCAGGTCAGTTTGTTTGTTTTTATATATTCTAACACACACACCCCATGCCCTCCCCCCTCGCTCCCCCTCCAGCGTTCCCCGCACTCACTCCACCACCCTTTGTATGTAGCAACTGCTACTGCAGAAAACCCAAAGATCCAAATAAACCATAAAAACTGAAGAAATTGCAAAAGAAAATATCCTGCTCACCAGCCTAATTATATGATGGAAGTAGATCTCAAAAGCACATGACAAGAGAAATAATCGTGTCAGATTCCAGAATAAAGTGGGTATATTTGGCCATCACGAGTTTTCATAGGAATTTGTATGGGTGAATTATGCCATGTTTAGGCCTCATAATTAAAAGTGCATTATTAATGAGGGAAAACAAAAAAGAAAAGAAAACTCAGTGGCCGGTATTGTGAGTTAATCAGCCGTGGCCTGTGGAGGGAGTTGCGGTGGGGCAGAGAGGTGGGGCGGGGGTGCTAAAAACCGGCATAGGGACAATTGCAGGTCAGTAAACAATTTATTTATAAAACAAATTTCGTAGCGTGTCCTACATCACAAAATAAATGCAACGCGCGCTACGAAATTTGTTTTATTTATTAAATTGTTTACTTACCTCCAATTATCCATATGCCGGTTTTTAGCACCCCCCCACCCTGCCCCGCCCCACCTCTCTGCCCCACCGCAACTCCCTCCACGGGCTGTGGCTGGAGTTAATTACAGCACTTTGCAGCTTTACAAAGAGTCAATTTTACTTCCCTATCATGCGTTGATAAAGAGTAAAGAGTGAATGTCAAACAAATTAGACTTTTTTATTCTGAAGATATGGTGTGCGAGTCATGCAGTACTGCACATGTTGATATAACAACGTTTGTGGCAAATCTTCGTCATCCAACAAATATAAAAGGAAGGCATAAGTTTGGGGTCTCCGGGGCACGTATTGGCTAAGGAGGAGGGGTCGCCTCCAATTAACAAATTACACAGCCCTTGAGGATGCGGTCCCCGGGGCATGAAGTGGCTTGGGAAACAAAACTAAGCAGCCCCCTTCCCCTGTAAGAAAAATGCCATGGGGAAGGGGTTGCAAAAGCCAGCCACTGTGGCCAACTTCCTGCAGTACAGGGCCAAAGTGGTTGAATTTACATACCATGATTAAATATTACTTTACGTTAAAAAACACCAGACATTCACTGAAAAAATAAAGGTCAAAGTAACGTAATAGGCGAATTTGTCAGTTATGTTATGTTATGTTATGTTATTTGCATTTTAATGCGCACAGCTGCTCCAGCGAAGGAGCGTCCTGGCGCAGGGAAAGGTAAACACAACACAACACTAAGTCCAGTAACAAAAAAAGCAGAACATTAAAAGCAAGGAACATTTAAAACAGGAAGGTTTTCAGAGCCCTACGAAAAGATATTAGGTCATTCGAGAGGCGGATTTCCAAGGGGAGCGCATTCCAGAGGGTTGCAGCTTTCACGCGGAAGGAGCGACCCCCCATCCGACTAAGTCTAAAACGGGGGACGACCACCAAGGACTGTCCAAGGGATCGTAGTGAGCGGGTAGGAACATAGGGAGAGATCAGTGTATTGAGTATCCCGGGTGCCAACTCTCTCAGAATTTTAAAAACCAGGCAAAGAGCCTTGAATTGGATACGCTTGCTTATCGGGAGCCAGTGCAGGGACCGCAGAGTGTTAGAGGTAGGGCAGGTTCGAGGCAGACCAACCCCCGCCCTAGCCGCCGCGTTCTGGACTCGCTGTAAACGAAGAATCTCGGCTTGGTTCGCTCCTAAAAGGAGTGAACTGGCATAATCCAGCCGCGAGATGATCATTGCTTGAATGACCAGCTGTCTTGTAGGAGCATCAAAGAATCGCAGCAGGGGTCTTAGCCCGCGTAATACTCCAAAACAGCAGGCCGCCACTCTCTTCGTGTGAGTCACAAAGCTTAGCGTGTGGTCAAGCCATACTCCCTGATTCCTGAGTTCCAGGACAGGGGCCGGCGCTGATCCCAGCTCCGGAGGCCACCATTCGTCCCCCCAGTGGTCCGCTTCCCTTCCAACGATCATCACCTCTGTTTTTGTCGCGTTCAGCTGGAGACAGTTGTTATTCATCCAGCTGGCCACCTCTCTCAGTCCACTTCGGAACCTGAGGGCATCCTGCTTGGCATCCCCGCTGATCGTAACCGCCAACTGAGTGTCATCAGCATAGGAGACCATGGTTAGGCCCCATTGCCTGACGACCTCAGCCAGCGGCTGCACGTACAGATTGAAAAGCGTGGGACTCAGCGAGGAGCCCTGAGGGACCCCCAGGTCCAAAGGATGGTACTTGGACTGAAATGGAGGGGTGGCAACGCAGAAGGAGCGATCACTGAGGAAGGAGCGGAACCACTGCAGAGCTGAACCACAAATGCCAATGTCCTGCAGGCGGTGTAGCAAGATGCGATGGGAAACAGTGTCAAAGGCAGCGCTCAGGTCTAGTAAAATAAGCGCTGCCGTTTGACCTGCATCGAGCACACTCCGCAAATGCTCAACCATTGCCAGAAGGGCCGTCTCAGTGCTGTGGCCAGCACGAAACCCATTCTGCGTGGGATCCAGGACATTCACTAGGGTCATATGCTCCGTGAGGGCCAGATTTACATGGGCCTCCATAACCTTGGCCGGCCAAGGGAGCAAAGATATTGGGCGGTAGTTTTCAGGTCTCGACGGATCCAAAGATGGTTTTTTTAGGATCGGGGAAACCACCGCTTGCTTCCATTTGGCAGGGACCAGGCCAGAGGTCAGGGAGAGGTTAATCAGAGAGCACACTGCTGTGCGTCCCTGAAAAGCAACGTCCCTGAAAAGAGCAGATCTTACCGGGTCTGCAGGCGATCCAGACTTGACTCGCAGGGCCCACTTAGCAAACTCCTCATTAGAGATGGTAGGAAGGGAGTGCAGCGATGGACAGCTGCTAGAGCCACTCCAGGGAATCACTGGAGACAGTGTGCTCGGAAACGCCTGGTAGATTTTCCTGACTTTGTCCAGAAAGAAGGTGGCTAGGGCTTCACAGTGGGCGGTGGAACTGTCCAACTGTGGGGGAACTCTCTTTGCCATCAAGTCTTTTATGGTTTTGAAGATGGTTTTGGTCGGGTTGAGGCTATTTCGGAATTCGGCTGCGTAAAACGCCGCCCGGGCCCTACATATAGCTCGATGGTAAAGCTTAACTAAGGCCAGGTAGATGGATTTCTTGTCGGCATCGTACGACTTACGCCACTCCCTTTCTGCCCGTCTGCAAGAGGACTTCATTGCACGCAGCGCGCTGTCATACCAGGGGCTAGCCTGCCGGGGACTGGACTTGCTGGAGATGATAGGTACCAGGACGTCCAGCGCCCTGGTAATCCAGTTACAGAACCGGTCATAGCCCGAGGTGGCATTCAGCAGGGGACCTAGAGGCTCAGCACCCATAATGCGGTCAGTGACACCATTAACGTTTTGACCTAAAAAAACACCGAAATATACCAGCTATAGTTAGAAGATTTAAAAGAGTGGCCTAGGAGGCCTCAGGACCTAACAAGAGGGGAGGGGGGCCATGTGCCCCCCTTTATTTAAATAGGTGGCCCATGGGAATAGGGTCCCCAGGGGCGGCAATGGCTAACGGAGAGGGGCCGACTCACCTTAAAAAAAAATACACAGCCCTGGAGGATGCTATCCCCAGGGCCTGAAATACTCATGGAGCTGGACCATGCAGGCCCACTCTCCTTAAAATTGCACTGGCGTTGGGTTTGCCAAGGCCAGGCCCTGTGGCCACTTCTTGCCACACAAGGCTGATGGGGTTGGATTTAAATATCGTGATAAAATATTATTTTACATTCAAAAACACTAGATATACGCTGAAAAAACAACTGTTACAGTAACATTATAGTTAGGTGTGGTAAAAAGATCTGTTTTGTATTTTTTTTTAAATAAATACAAATTAACTGAAAAAAAACAAATATTAATCTAGTGTTGTAGTTAGGTGAATTTGTCAGTGACAAAATTAATGTTTGGAACTAAAAACAACACAGAAATACACCAGTTATGGCCCTTGCCATGTACTGTTTACAACTTCACGTGACATCACACATGACATGTTAATACACTTACACTTTGGACAGTGGACCTACAAAGCAACAGGAAGGCACCAAACCCTATGTTTTCACAAACCAAAGTCTTTCGATCATTCTGCGTGCTGATCCCAAAATGCCCTCTGTCCAAGGATACCACCCTTCACATCGGGTGAGTAACAAAATGTCTTGCGCTCAGGATAGCACCGCTTATTGGGTCAGTCCGAACAGTAAACAAAATCACTTAATTATTGTCCTTATTGATGCACTGAGTCCCGGTATATATTTCAAAATATGTTTAATGTTCCTTTCAAAAGGTTTATGCAGACAGCCAGCCAACGCGTTTCGTTCTAAAAACAGAACTTCCTCAGGGCTGTAATATTCAAAAACATGAAAAAAGCTAATTTTATAACCCGTATGTCTGTAGACAATTTAAGGTACAAAACTGCTATATACATCAAAAATCGACATGCAATAATGAAAAACAATACACACAATTAATATATAACTTCTCAAAAAATACATATAAATATACAAAGTGAACGTTGTACATTAAGTGTAAAAACTATATATACATTTAATTTAAAAAACTCATCATATCGGAATGACTCTGTAGCATTTCAATGAGCAAAAACATGTGAAAATGTGTACAAATACCAGGACTCAATGTCACATTTCGAACATTTAGACTGTAGTGACAAGATAAACGGTTGATGTAAAATTAGTTTGAACCCTTGCGATTGGTGAACATCATCGGCAAGGTATTACATGACAAGAAACATATGTACCTACTATGCATTGTGAGAGGGTTTTTTTCCTAGGGAAAGGGTTCAAACTAATTTTACATCAACCAATCTTGAGGAGTCACGCCATATATGGCATGCAACGCAGAGTAGAATATACCAATGGGGGGACAAATACAGCTCAATGTTGTATAGGCTGTGCCAGAGCGCGTTCCAGGCTCAGACGCTGCCGGCGCTGAGAGATGAGGCCGGGAATTCTATAACCGATCCAGGGGTCATTGCCGACAGTTTTGCGTGCTATTATGAAGCACAATACGCCCCCAGAGATTCTCTCCCAGCAGAGGCTGTGGACGAATTTCTGGCGCACCTCCCGCCACGGGGGATCTCCGATGAGGAGCGTGACAGTCTCGAGCTTCCTTTGTCCGCGGAGGAATTGGGCGAGGCACTTGGTGAGTTGAACGCCGGGAAGGCCCCAGGGCGAACGGTTTCCTGTGCGAGTTTTTTCGGAAATACCATCTCCAGTTAGGGCCCCATTTCAAGAAAGCATTGGATGCTGCTAGAGAGTTAGGTCAGCTGCTGCCGGATTGGAGGCATGCCGAGATCGTGGTGTTCTGCAAATGGGAAGACCGCCGGATCGCCATGAATCGTACCGCCCTATCTCACTTCTGAATATCGAGGCGAAGATACTGGCGAAAGCGCTCGCCAACAGCCTCCTCCCATTGATTGCCACTCTGGTCCACCCGGACCAGGCTGGCTTTATGCCACACAGGCCCACTAGACACAACATTAGGTGGGCACAGGTGGCCTTGGAAATGATGCGGGCCACCGGCTCCCAGGCGGCGCTTCTATTGGCTGATATTGATAGAGCCTTCGATTCACTGAGCTGGGCTTATTTGCAGGCACTCCTACCCTGTCTAAATCTCGGTCCTCATTTTCTCTTGTATATACGGCTGCTATATACCGATTTGACAGCGTCTTTGCGAGTGGCCGGTGCGATTTCAGATGTCTTCCCCATCGGGCGGGGTACCTGGCAGGGATGCCCGCTCTCACCGTACTTATTCGCTCTTGCGATGGAACCTCTTGGTGCGAATAGACGCACAGATGAAGGGATTCGAATGGGAGGCTGGGCCGTCAGACCGAATCGCGCTTTACGCGGACGACGTGCTGTTCTTTCTTACGGATCTAAATAGGTCAGGCCCAAGAGTTCTTGACATCATGAGGGTGTTTGGCGAGGTTTCAGGGCTTAATCTCAACGTAAATAAGTCCGTCTTGTGGACCCTAGACAGCGGTGTGGCTCTTGGTACTTGGGCATCCGCCCTACAGAAGGCGACAGGAGGTTTTAAATATCTTGGGGTATTCATGACAGATATCCCTGGAGTCTCGTGGGAGCGCAATATTGTTCCGGTCTGTGACAGGGTCCGGTCGGATATGAAAACATGGTCCCGTATCCCCTTGAACTTGTATGGCCGGTCGGCCATTTTTAAGATGGTTGCTCTCCCTCGTCTGCTATATCAACTGCAAAACCATCCCTATCCTATCTCGCAACAATGGTTTCGCCAAGTTGACTCGGCGCTGGGCCGCTTTCTATGGGCTGGGGGTGCTATTCGTGTGGCCCTTCGCACCTGTTTCCTATCCACGTACTGTGGTGGCCTGGCGTCTTCGGACATCCTCTCCTACTATGAAGCTTCATATTTATTGGTACTCAACGAATGGTGGTATGGGGATCGGGGCGATCCGGCGTATGCTCTGGAGAGGTATTTAATGGAACCAGATACTTTGCACACGTTGCTGTACTCGGCGGGGAAGAGAAGGAGGCTCCCGGTGGTTACGCAAGTTGTCTTCCAGGTTTGGCGTCGAGCACTTAGTCGTATGGGATGGTGGAATAGGCTAACTAGGGAGACCCTGCTGTGGCAGAATGGCCGCCTGCCGGCCTTGTCGAATTTGCAGGGGTTTCGCGGCTGGGACTCGATAGGGATCTCGGCGCTGGGGCATGTCATGAGGAGCACAACCCTTAAATCCTTTCAGGAGCTGAGGGACGAGTACGATATGCCACGTACCCAGTTCTTTAAATACCTGCAGTTCCACCACGCTATCTCCCCTGCCTTGGAGGGGTTAGACTCCCTGCCGGGAATTTAGTCTGCTAGAAGCTAAATTGTTTATGGGAGACTTGACAGAAAAGAAAATATCCTGCATCTACCAATCACTTGTCACCCATTGTTCGTCCTCCCTAGATGGCCTGCGGTCCGAATGGGAGAGGGATGTCGGAGAAATTGACGAGGAGGGGTGGAGGGAGGCCCTTGCGGCTCCAAGGGAGGCGGCCGTAGCCGTACGACACGCGCTTTATCCAATTTAAATACCTACATAGGGCTTACTACACGAGAGAGAGGCTGTGACGAGCCGGATTGATTGCCTCCCCTGATTGTCTGAGATGTGGCAGAGAGGTGGGCACGTTCCTTCATACCATGTGGACCTGTGGGGCACTGGAGAGATATTGGAGGCGTATATGGGACTGTTTGGATGAGGTTCTGGGTTGGCAACTCCCACGTACATCACAGCTGGGCCTCCTGCATGTCTTGGAGCAGGTGGGTGGCAACATATATAAAAGGCACTTGTTACTCCTAGGCCTTACAGTGGCCAAGAGGGATGTGGCCCGCGCCTGGAAAGACCCTAGGGCTCCCCCGATTGAGGTATGGAAACGGGGCATGGATTATTGTATGGGACTGGAACGTCCAGTATTTGAGGCCCGTGGTTGCCCCAGAAAGCACTATAAAATTTGGAAGAGGTGGGCGGACTACAGGGGGTTGTGGCTGGAGCCGCCGCCGCGGCAGGATGCAACTGAAGACCAATTGTCCTGTGAACCGGGGTGAGGGTGTGAGTGTATTACCATTATTGTATAGACTGATTTGCTTAGATCCAGGTGACCATCGTGAACAGGGCTAGGGTGGGACCCGGTAGGGGGTGGTTTTATGGGGTTGGGGGGTTTCGGGTAGTTCAATGTTAATGTCTTATCCTGCTTACTGTACTGATTGCTATGCTGTGCCTCTTGATTATATGCTCACAGCTCCTCCGGTGTTCGGAGTGCTGTGGATGTCTTGCAATCATATCTGAAATGTCAATAAAATCTAGTTCTGAAAAGAAAATAAGGTAAAAGAACCGTACCAGCAAAGTAGTCCCTTGTGGGCGTGTCTGCGTTGTGCTGTGGGCGTGTGCTGGGGGCGTGACAAATGCTGGGGGCGTGTGGTACATTCCACCCTTCATGCCATGTCTCATATCGTATGCTATCCACCCTGCTCCCTTTAAATACCCCTGCACCCCATAATCATAACCCACCCTTACTCCTTAAAATAACCCAACACCCTTAAACACTAACCCAAACCTATCCCTAAACCCTTAAAATACCCCTGTACCCCAAAACCCAAACCGAGCCCTGAACCCTATAAATACCCCTGTACCCCAAAACCCAAACCTACCCCTGAACCCTAAAAATACCCCTGTACCCCAAAACCCAAACCTAGCCCTGAACCCTAAATATAACCCTGTACCCCAAAACCCAAACCTACCACTGAACCCTAAAATACCCCTGTACCCCAAAACCCAAACCTAGCCCTGAACCCTAAAAATACCCCTGTACCCCAAAACCCAAACCTAGCCCTGAACCCTTAAAATACCCCTGTACCCCAATGCCCAAACCTACCCCTGAACCCTAAAAATACCCCTATGCCCCAAAACCCAAACCTAGCCCGAACCCTAAAAATACCCCTGTACCCCAAAACCCATACCTATCCCTAAACCCTAAAATTACCCCTGTACCCCATAACACAAAACTATATCTGAACCCTTAAAATACCCAAACACCCCAAAACATATACCTCAAAACGAAACCCTACAAAACAATATACTACAGGCCGGCAGCAATTCATACCCGCACAACGTCGGGACGGGCTGCTAGTTGAATACAAAGCTAAATTGATTTTTTTACTCTAAGTGCCTTTCTGATTCTTTTGTCAGTCATTGCATAGTTTTGCATTAACATGACAAAGGCAATTTGCATGTAGTGAGATGGGGCAGGTTTTAATTTTAAACGAAGGACAAAAAGGGACAGGTCCACCTAATGAAGGAGTTGTTTGTTAGTGAAAGAAGTCAAAAACAATTTGATTTCCAGAAAATGATATCCCATCACTTTTCTATACCCCCTTTGAATTTTCTAGCCAAGTTTCAGGTGCATTTCAGCAGACAGGTATCAAAGGGATTGGCATAAATGGATGGATTATCAGAGGATTGCATACAAAAATCTATAATGAGGTAGAAGCAGGAAAGGGTTGAACTTTTTCCTTCGTTGTTCTTGAACAGTCTGTTGCCTTGTGTTTTATATTTTAGGCTGCAAAACAATGGAGATGTGAGAAAATTGGTGGAGTGACATGCCTTTTATTGTAATTTTTACTAGGTATTAGTCTCTTATTCCTCCACTAGATTGCATTACGTCCAAAGTATTGTAGCAGTGTGGATTTAAATATATATATTATCTTGATGCATGTGCCTCCTAGACAAATCCCTCCTATTTTAGACGAACTAATATGATTTCTCAAAAAAAGGTCAGCACCTAGGCTTAAGCTTAAACTAGCTGATGCAATTATACTCATGATATAGGTTGAAAGGCTCATAAAGAAATAACATATATATATATATATTCACAGAAAAAACCATAGGTTTTACACACGTTATAGTTAGGAAGTAGCATTTAAAAAACCTATGAAATTCACTGAAAAAACCATAGGTTTGACACATGTTATAGTTAGCTGGAAATTTTACTGATATAAAACCAATGAAATTCCACGTTATAGTTAGTTGGACTCACTATAACTTGCGCGTGCAATGCACTGCTGATGACGTCACATATTACATCACTCATGACATGGTCAGTGACATCACTCATGACATCACTGATGACACCATCCAGTGAATATGTGTCTTTCTGAAAAATAAATATTAGTGAGTAATGTTTAAATATTTAAATATATATATTAGTGTTTCACTTTGTGTATAAGTGGCTACATGTGTTGCTAAGTAGCTACATGCGTATGTATATGGGTTATTAGATGTTTCTCTTAGTATCAGTATGAGTGTCTATATGGTTTGGTGGGGGTATTACTTAGCACATAGATGCATGAGTGACTGACTCTCTGTTTGTATGTGTTTTGAAGACAGCATATGTGCAGGACTGTATGGGTGGATGAGTGTGTATATGTGTTTGTTAGTGAGTGAATGACTGTCTCACTAGTGTCTTTATCAGTAACTACATATGTTTTAATCTAGTATATGTGAATATTGATGTATATAAGTGAGTATATGTGAGAGTAAGAGATTGTAAGAGTTCCTGTTTAAATAAGTATGTGTTTCTATAAGTGATTGTTTAAGAGAATAAATATGTGTAATTTTCAATACAAGTAAGGTGGAAGTGTGTGTATACCTCTATATTCAAATAAATGGATGTTCAATAGTTTTTGCACTTGTGAGTATGTGTGTGAGTAACTTTTGGATGACTGTCGGTGTGTAACAGGATGTATAGGTGTATCATTTCATATGATGAGTGAGTATATGTATGAGTGACTATATAGAACTGTTGGTGAATGACTGGATGTGTATATAGATGTTGGAATTACTGAATTGCTTGTTGTAACTGATATGGGTATCTCCATTTTTTTTAAAATTTCAGTTTCTATTTTTGAATATGTGTTTCAAGGGTTACATTACAGTGAAAGGAGGTCTGTCACTATGTCACAAGGATGGTGTCATCAGTGATGTCATGAGTGATGTCACTGACCATGTCATGAGTGATGTAATATGTGACGTCATCAGCAGTGCATTGCACGCGCAAGTTATAGTGAGTCCAACTAACTATAACGTGGATTTTCATTGGTTTTATATCAGTAAAATTTCCAGCTAACTATAACATGTGTCAAACCTATGTTTTTTTCAGTGAATTTCATAGGTTTTTTAAATGCTACTTCCTAACTATAACGTGTGTAAAACCTATGGCTTTTCTGTGAATTTCATTGGTTTTTAAAATGCTAATTCAGAAATATGTCGTGTATGCAACCTATACTTTTGTCAATAAAGTTCTGGCAATATTTTTTTCGAAAACAAGCCGTTTTCTTCACTGTTCAAGTTGCATAGAGACTCCTTGTAAAGCGATACAGAATTCGAAAGTCTGTACCTTGCCTTTTTTTGAACGCATTAAAATTTGTCTGTAAATAAAAATAGCCTTACTAAACTTTCGTGCCCGCCCCGGTGTGCGCACTCTCGGCAACAGTTGTCAATAAAATGGATATCGCATTTCCAGGCTTTCGTGCGCGACCGAGTGCGCGCACCTGCCTATATATTTCGTGAAAACTTTGCAATTTGAACTTATTGAATTTCTTCATACACCCCTCAAAGAACTTATAGTACGTCAAAGAGACTGTACCTAGACTTCTTTTTTATTCTTATGAAACTTTTCAGTAAATGGAGCCGAATGTCTTTTTAAACTTTCGTGCGTTACCGGATGTACACACCTTGGTATTTTTTTTAGAAATATAAAACGTTTCATACTTTAACAATTGTGTGCTTAAATCCAGCTCAGAAGATATACAAAATCAGGATGGTAGTTGGTTCAACCCGGACCGTTTATTAGAGGTAGATCGTCCGACTCCACCGGAGGACACCCCTAATAAAAAGGACATATATATAAAATGCGGACTAGCCGCTGTATCGTGCTAGCAAACTATAACATATAAATCGTTAGAAAAAACAAAAGGAATCGAGCAAAATCAGTAGGCCACTGATGGGATCTCTTTTTGACCTCGCTAAAATAGAAAAATTAGGAACAACCCCTCATGAGAAATATGAAACTAGTGAGAGGAACCGAGCTCGACGCCATGATGGCTGCAAGACAGCTCGACTCCGCCGCCCACCCCACCCAAAATAACGACAAACACTATGCAAATATTATAAATATATACAACACACCAGCAAAGTAGCAGGGTAAAACGTTTTATTAAATAACTATTTACATGGCAGTCTGCTGCAACATGAAAACAACACTTTCAATTGGTTCTTAATAGTTTCAATTCTGGAATTTACACGCAGCACTCCACCCACTTCCCTCACTATCTTTTCTACTCTCAAGAGAAAACAACGTCCTACATCTTTCGGAAGACTTTGGTGAAATGGCTACCGTATCTCATTCATCTTCCGAATCTGACCAAAATGATCGACTACCTTTAATAAGTAAAAAATAAATCTTTCATCTGGCAATTTTTCACTTATCCTGAAGATCAAAAGAAAGTGAATGCACCAAAAGTAACCTGCACGATATGTGACTTGGTTCTCTCAAGAAGAAATCCAGCAAAAAAATATTCCTTTTCCATACATACCATGGTGCGGCATGTCAAACAAGTGCACCCTGTGCAATTTGCAGAGGCAACGACAAGAGCCCTGGCCACGCTATTACCATTAGAGGTGGCCAGCACATCTTCTGATCGACGACCTGTATCTCCATCGAGTGCAGAGATGGACTTCAGATATTTAACTATATATGGTCTATAACCTATGGTTTTTTCAGTGATTTTTCAAGGTTTTGTAAATGCTAATTCCTAACTATATATGGTCTATAACCTATGGTTTTTTCAGGGAATTTCTTTGGTTTTTTAATAGCAAATATCAAAAGCTTTTTTGTGGAAAATGACTAAAATTAGGTATACATAAGCGGCGTTCATTTATGTTCACCACAGCCACTGTTAAAAGTAAAGTGAAAGTCGCGAAACAGTGGCCACGCCATCTAGTCCCTTTTAGGCCCCATCATGCACGTAAGTAACAGCCATTTTCTGTGTCATGGCCTCTCTGCCCACTGCCAATAGCCTATGATTGTTCGAAATTGGTTCTCTTTGGGTCATTCTCTGTTCACAAATAAGCACAGAGTCGCAATACTCTGTTTAGTTTTTGCAGATAGTGAAGGATAGGTAGTGCACACTTTTGTCCCCTTTGTAACCCGTCATGCCTATCTCTGCCCCGTTTGTTGGTAGTTGGTTCAACCCGGACCGTTTATTAGAGGTAGATCGTCCGACTCCACCGGAGGACCCCCCTAATAAAAAAGACATATATATAAAATGCGGACTATCCGCTGTATCGTGCTAGCAAACTATAACATATAAATGGTTAGAAAAAACATGAAACTAGTGAGAGGAACCGAGCTCGACGCCATGATGGCTGCAAGATAGCTCGGCTCCGCCGCCCACCCCGCCCAAAATAACGACAAACACTATGCAAATATTATAAATATATACAACACACCAGCAAAGTAACAGGGTAAAACGTTTTATTAAATAACTATTTACATGGCAGCCTGCTGCAACATGAAAACAACACTTCTAATTGCTTCTTAGTAGTTTCAATTCTGAAATTGAACACCCAGTACATCCAGAGGTGATGTCCGACAAGTTGTGTGGGGGGATGCCTTGCTAATGCCGCCACCCCCACCACCTTCTGTAGGAAGGACTCTGGATATGCTTGGTCCCTGAGAGGCTTCGATGTCCCTGCCTTGCACAAATGTCATAAGTTCTGGATGTCGAGTGCCATACTTCAGGGTCCGACAAGTTGTGTGGGGGGATGCCTTGCTAATGCCGCCACCCCCACCACCTTCTGTAGGAAGGACTCTGGATATGCTTGGTCCCTGAGAGGCTTCGATGTCCCTGCCTTGCACAAATGTCATAAGTTCTGGATGTTGAGTGCCATACTTCAGGGTCCGACAAGTTGTATGGGAGGATGCCTTGCTAATGCCGCCACCCCCACCACCTTCTGTAGGAAGGACTCTGGATATGCTTGGTCCCTGAGAGGCTTCGATGTCTCTGCCTTGCACAAATGTCATAAGTTCTGGATGTTGAGTGCCATACTTCAGGGTCCGACAAGTTGTGTGGGGGGATGCCTTGCTAATGCCGCCACCCCCACCACCTTCTGTAGGAAGGACTCTGGATATGCTTGGTCCCTGAGAGGCTTCGATGTTCCTGCCTTGCACAAATGTCATAAGTTCTGGATGTTGAGTGCCATACTTCAGGGTCCAATAAACGGCGTGGGGTGCACTAGAAAGTAGAGGCGGCGCGAACGAGCCTCTCCCACCTCCCCAGGTGGAGGTTTCCTAGCTACACCCCAGCGCTTCACTCGACAAGCTGAGTTGCGCCCGCTCTTGCAGCACATTGCCTCGCTCGGCCAGCTGAATTACGCCTGCTCTTGCTATTACAGCGTCTCACCCGCCATCCGGCTGAATTGCACCCACTCTTCCGATACAGCGACAGGCAGCTGCCACGGAGCTCAGGAAATGGCTGTCAGCTCCACAGACTTGCCTGGCCTGCAAGGATGGCTCTGGGCAACTCTGGAACTCGGACGCTTGACTGCTAGGGCATGGGCCCCATTCCCAAAAGCGACCCCTCAGCCTTGAAGATTCTACAAGAGTCACCGAGGCCCCCGACTCCTGCAGACTTCCGGTGGGGAGCGACTGCCATGATTGCTCGCGGAATGGCCACAACGTAGCCACGAGATGGTGGTGCTCTCATGCTAACGCCAGCTGCAGTCTGAAACATCCAGAAACACTGTAGACTACCAATTCGATCAGTTCCGGTGGAGCCCCAACGACGTATCGCGTTGTTCGTAATGCGTCATATGACGTGCCGCATTAGCGCACCCGGAAGTGTTCCGGTGCCCGAGGCGCGAAGCGCAGCTTCCCGGAAGCAATCCGGGGCGCGGCGCGGAGCGCGTAACGTAAGCATTTACATTTCAGTTGGTTCTCCCTCACAATATTTTCAATGTCACATAAAAGTCACCCATCACCCACTGCCATCTCTGGCTGTTTCCATGGTAACACCTCATTCTGCACCTGGCTGAAGGCACAGGTCAAAAGTTCATATCTCAACATTCTACAGCAAAGTAACAACACTGTTTTCCCTCCAGAAACACCTGCCTATCCACAGCTCTATTAAATGTCATTTTTTTCACACCCAATAGTACTTTTAGTTTTACATAACATTAACATGCAACGTAGTCTTCAATCTTCACGTATTAGAATCAACCAATCATTTTTTGGTTTTCAACCACACCAAGCCTCATCCATTTTTTTATCCTGACTTTTAGCTTCTAACTGCCATTCCACTTCCAGAACCCATCGGAGTACGAGTGCATCTGCCTTGAAAATGAAGGTTTGGCTTTTAGGACATTATATTCACTGGACTGGAAAATATGCAGCAACCAGACGAATTTCCAACCTTGATTTACCAAATGTGCAAATAACGTGGATTGGCCAAAGAGGATTGAGATGTCACCAATAAATCCCATTGGTGAAAACTTTTATGCATCTCCCAGAACCAGACCTTATAATTGTGCACTGTGGTGGGAACGATCTAGGCACATTGACTGGGGTAGGTCTGGAAATGCTTCTAAAAGACACCTTTCAACAATTGATGACACTTTTTCCTCGAACTGCCTTGGTATATTCCAATATATGCTAAAGACAGAAATGGAATTGGTCCAATCAACATTGTGCACAAATTGAGAAAGCAAGGAGACATGTAAATAAATCTGTTTCTGCATTCCTCAGAGATTATAGCATGGGTTCTATTTACCACAACGACTTGCGTTACCACATGCAAGACATCTATAGGAGAGATGGTGTTCATTTCACGGATGAGGGAAACAGAATCTTCCTCTGCAACATCAGGCTCTGCATCGGTACTTACTTATAAATGCAGAAAAAACTCAATTAACACAAGGGCTCTTTTCAGAGCCAGCTTATATCAAAGCACTCAAACTTCTGATTTATCTCCATTTTCACACTCTTGTAAATAGGTGTGCGCGACCGAGTGCGCGCACCACGCAACTTAAAAAAAAAATATATATATATATTTTCGCCTTTAAGGGCCTTACTGCACACCCTGAGAAAACCTACGCAGCAAAACAATCTCTACCTTCTCCCCTTTCCATGTTCCAACGCTTTGAAATCAACAATATATTTACTCGCAATGACAAAATGGCGGTCAACACTTCCTGATTTCCTTCGAATCGAACGTTAACAGACGTCACGCAGCAAAATTCCGCCAGCGCGCGCAGCCGCTTGAGTGCGCGCACCCGTCCGCGCGTATAGATATGTAATTGACTTTAACTTTAATTTCCTCAGCAACTACTGAACGGATTTACACCATTCCAAAAAAAGCGTAATCTGCGAGCCGGACTGTACAGTTTTGCCAAATTTCTTATAAATCCATTCAGCCGTTCGACCTGTAGCCGAGTCTAAAGGTCCTATGGAAAATAACACGTTTTGGGACCCCCCTTTTATCTAAGCCCCACTTGACCAATCCCTCCCAAACTTTTAGGGAAGGAGCGCAGCGGACCAAGCCATCTTCTTTGAGAAATTTGCTAAGATTCTTCAACCAGGGCCAAAGTTATTCCAAATAGAACGTTGAGGATTTCCTATGGAAACTAGGTCCTAACTATAACTACCTACTGGCGACCGCCAGTAGGTAATATATATATATATATATATATATTCAATGAAAAAGCCCATATATAGTTAGGGATTAGCATTTACAAAACCTGAGTGTATCTAAGGTTATATTAGAGTCTGAAGAGGTTCATCGTATAATCACATGAATGATGTCATCAGTGATGTGATCAGTAATATCAAATGAGATGTCAAATGAGATGTCATCAGTGATGTCATTTGAGATGTCTTCAGTGATGTCATCAGTGATGTCATCAGTGATGTCATTTGAGATGTCATCAGTGATGTCATCAGTGATGTCATTTGAGATGTCATCAGTGATGTCATCAGTGATGTCACTGAGCATGTCATGAATGATGTAATATGCAGTGGATTGCGGGTGCGCGATATATAGTTAGCGCATCTAACTATATATGCGAATTTCAATGGTTTTATGCGAGTAAAATAAGGCTTTGTAAATGCTAATCCCTAACTATATATGGGCTAAAACCTATGGTTTTTTCATTGAATTTCAATGGTTTTTTAATAGCAAATATCAAAAGCTGTCAAATGTCAAGTACATGATAGGTAAAAACATTTTCGTGTTTATGCACGCTGATGTGCTTTGAACGCTGCCCCCCCCCTCTTTTCTCTTAGCAGTACTCTCTCTTTGCAGATAGTGAAGGGTAGTTAAGGCAGGCCTTTGCCCCCGTTGTAATCCGTCGTGCCTGCTTCTCTCTCTATTTGATTGATTGCTATCCAAGCATTTACTGTTTTAGAATTGGTTCTCTTTGGTTCATTCTGTATTTACAAACAAGCACAGAGTCGCAATACTCTGTTTAGTCTTTGCAGATAGTGAAAAATTGTTTAAAAAAACAAAAGGAATCGAGCAAAATCAGTAGGCCACTAATGGCATCTGTTTTTGACCTCGCTAAAATAGAAACATTAAGAACAACCATTCATGAGAAATACGAAACTAGTGAGATGAACTTAGCTCCACACCATGATGGCTGCAAGACAGCTCGGCTCCGCCACCCACCCCGCCCAAAATAACGACAAACCCTATGCAAATATTATAAATATATACAACACACCAGCAAAGTAACAGGGTAAAACGTTTTATTAAATAACTATATACATGGCAGCCTGCTGCAACATCAATCCAAATGCCTTTTGGTGACTCTTCCATTGTGAACATTGTCCCACAATCCGTTTGACCTGAAACGATTACACAAATAAAACATTTGTGAGTTTTAAATTTCCGGAGAAGTATAATTCACCAATAGTTTTCTCTGTAGATCTTTTTCCATTAACAATCCCAGTTCCATCACCCGCCCAGGATATCACTACTGTTAGTTGTCATTGTTGCTTCTGTTTTAATAAAAAATGTTTTAAGGTGTTTACTGTTTTTGTTGCGATGTATATATTTATATGTTATTAAACTGTTATAATCCTACTAATTTTTTTATCGATTATTGCTGTTTGAGATATTCCCTGTCTACAAACAGAGAAGAATAGAAATATTCTGTCTCCCTTTGCAGATAGTGAAGGATAGGCAATGCAGACTTTTGTCCCCCGTTGTAATCCGTCATGCCTGATTGATTGATTGTCTGGACATTTATTGTTCAAGGAATAGTTCTTTCGAGGTACTCTCTGTTTGCAAATAACGTGGAATAGAAATATTCTGTCTAGTCTTTGCAAGTAGTGAAGGAAGGGTAATGCGGACCTTTGTCCCCCGTTGTAATCTGTCATGCCCATCTACTCCCCACTGATTGAGAAAATAGTTCCACCCGGACCATTTATTAGAGGTACATCATCTGACTCAACCGGAGAGAACCCCTAATAAAGAAGACATATGTAAAATACGAAGTAATCCCTGTATCCTGTTAAACAGAAACTTTAGCATGAAACACACTTGAAAAGGAAGGGAAAGAAATCGAACAAAATCAGTAGGCCTCTGATGAGTTTTTGACTTCGCTAGAAATAAGAAACATGAAAGTGGTGAAAGAAGACAAGCTTGACGTTACGGCAGCCACAAGGTAGCTAGGCTCCGCCACCCCCCCACTGCTCCAAGCATGTCTGTCCCACCGCCCGCCACGCCCAATAACAGTAACATGAAATAAATACAAATCAGCAGATACCTACCCCCATTCCGGAAACTCCCGAAGTGCAACAGGTTCGCGGCTACGCCCATCCGGAAGACGAGGCCTTCGGCACGTGTAGGGCGAGTCCTGCTGGCAGACGTCGGCCGGGGAGGTCATCCCGTAAGGTGGGCCAGGAGAGGAGCCGAGGCCGACGGGATTCTTCTCTCATTCTTAGATAATGGCTGCGACAACGGGGGGGGGATGTCTTGCACATGCCACCGACCCCCCCCACCTCGTATCTCCTGGTCTGGCCCCGGCTTGATATGAGCTCCCCGTTCGGGCCTGAAGCGGCGCCCTGCAGGCCACGGGGGGGATGTCTTGCCTCTGCCTCCGACCCCCCCCCTCTTATCGCCTGGTCCGGACATTACGGATATCAACGCCAGGTGTCGGCGTGGGGTGCGCTGGGAGGGAGAGGCGGTGCGAACAAGCCTCTCCTACCCCCACAGGTGAGGGCCCCTCGGCTGCACCCCCAACGCTCCACTCACCCAACAAAAGGGTTCCTCCACTCTTGCGATACAGCGACGCTGCATTCACCCGACAAAAGGGTTCCTCCACTCTTGCGATGCAGCGACGCTCCACTCACCCAACAAAAGGGTTTCTCCACTCTTGCAATGCAGCGACGCTGCACTCACCCATCAAAAGGGTTTCTCCACTCTTGCGATGCAGCGACGCTGCACTCACCCGACAAAAGGTCTCGTCCACTATTGCGAGGCAATGATGCTCCGCTCACCCAGCGGGGGTCTCGTCCACTGTTGCGGTGCAACGGCGCTTCTGAGTTCAACTAGAAAATGAGTCCTGCATCCAGAAACGTTCTCCTCAACTTTGAAGATTCTATAAGAGCCACGGGGGCCCCCGACCCCCGATGGGGAATTACTGCCATGATCACCCACGGAACGACCATGACGTAGCCGCGGGACGTCGGCGCGCTCATGCCGGCGCCGGCCTCAGTCTTGAAATCACCAAAATCCTGCAAGACTACCAACTTGATCAGTTCCGGTGGGACACCAGTATGACCCGGTAGGAGAGATTTTTACCCCCCACCCCTCTATGACTGATGGTTCATGTCGCCAGTCCCCTCTACTACCCTTCAACGAAAACTTTTAGACTGCCGAAAGAGGTCCCGGTCCAACCACGAGTTGGTGCAGACATTTTGACTATACTTGGACCTTCCTGACCTCACCCAAAATGGCGCCGGTACAAATGAAACTATTGTGCCCCGATTGCTCTGCCTTGATATCATGAGATATGTATGTAGTTTTTAGCACATGAATTGATATGGGATATTGATTATACGTTCGAACAATAAATTGACATGGGACTTGTACTGATTACACATTCGGACAATGAATTGATATTAAGTTCTAATGCATCATTGATTACTGTATTTATTGAAGGTTAGAATTGTCGACACTTTTGGTACTTGCTCACAATGAATTATCGATATGATTTTGTTGCACTTGTCGCACTTTTTACTGATTATATATTCGGACAATGAATTGATTCGGGATGGGTATTGATTATAAGTTCGAACAATGAATTGACATGGGACAGGTACTGATTACACGTTCGGAAAATGAATTGATATTAAGTTCTAATGCATCATTGATTACTGTATTTATTGAAGTAATACTGATCTCTCCGCATGAAATTAATTTTCCACATGCTACACAAGTCAATCTCATCTGCCCAAAGTTCTTTTGCAGATTTGGGACCGTTTCCCTTGCCTCTGACTCACTTATTGCTAAGTCATTGGTGGATGTTTTTGCCAGTCGGGGGTTATCCCCCAAATTTCGAAGTTGTGCTTTAGAATAATTAAAAGGGTGCCACCTCTCCATGTGCCGATGCATGGTATGATTACCATAGCAATATTTTTTTTCGGTCCCTCTCGAGAGTTTTTTTTTTGCAGATGAGGCAGGTATTGAACCTGGCTTTAACTTTCTTTTCATGAGAAGGAAAAGAAAAAAATTGCGAGATAAAATTCACTTTCACATGGGACGTTCTTGGCATTTCTTTTAGTTTTTTAATGTACATGTTCATAAAACGATTACACAAATGAAACGGACACGAACACCTCCCCCTCCCCCCCCCCCCCCCCCCGGGGCGCCCCACGCCGTTTTTCGGAGCAGCATTGTAGGATGCCAAAACCAGTGCGACAACTTACTGGACATCACCTGGGTGCCATCCACATCTCAGCGCGTTCTGCTGCCTTGGGACTATTCGCACAACAGACCGCTACTGACGAGGCCTCCCCGCGCACCCCCCGGGACGCCCCACGCCGTTTTTCGGAGCTGCATTGTAGGATACCAAAAACCAGTGCGGCACCCAGGTAACATCACCTGGGTGCCGTCCAGAACTCAGCACGTTGTGCTGCCTTGGGACTATTCGCACAAAACACAGCTACTGACCATTGTTGCTTCTTTTTTAAAAAAATGTTTAAATGTATTTACTGTTTTTGTTGCGTTCTATATATTTATAAGTTATTAAAGTGTTATTTTCCTTCTACTTTGTTGGAGTGCTATATATTTTTAATGTGACACATAATTGTAAAAACTTTGATGTACAATCTTCCGCTTCAGGCTCGGTCCCACACACCCTCACAGTGAGAATCCCCTCCCCAAGCACAATACAGGATGGTTATCAGATAGTAGGAACGCATGTGGTGTGACGGATCTCATCGGGTGGGGGCCTTGATCTACTGTAACTCCTTTGAAGTGGGGTGATTCTCTACAGCTGGGGCCATAAACTACATCTGCAGGGCTAGGTGATAGCCTGGGACCGGCCTGGACAATCGGACACAGAGGAAGAGGAGTGTCAGAGGGTGCGGTAGTGAATAGGGTGAAAGGGTGGTGTCGGGCGGGCACAGGGTGTGATTCTCAGGGAAGAGCAGCGCACATGGGAGGAGGTTTCTGGCCCATGCATGAGAGAGAGAGCGGGGGTGACCAGTGCGTGGGGGAGATGCTTGCGAGGGTGAGGAGCCATGCTGAGGATCGGCAGCGTGCAGAGAGTGGGTCTGGTCAAGGCATCTAAAATGGCTGCCGTGCTCAACAAAAGTGTGGCATTGCAAAAAAGACAAGATGGCGCAGACAATGTTTATCAATAAGGATTCATTTATAACAATTATTTAAAACAAAATATTTACTCGTAGTGACAAAATGGCGGTCAACACTTCCTGATTTCCATCGAATCGAACGTTAACAGACGTCACGCAACAAAAAAAACCGCTCAAACAGCCGCTGGAAGACATGTATCAACATATATGAGCCTCCTCAGCCACGCTCAGAAAACAAAAGGGGTCAGGATACGTCTCCCGTACCCCCTTATACCTAGTAATTTAATGAAATCGAAACACAAATGGCGAATTCACGTTTCGCTACCAGTTTGCGAACCGAGAAGCGCTTCTACCACGAAAAATCAAATTTTTATTATTTGCCCCACGGGACCCTTTAATAACCCCAACATCATTCCTAGGGGGTCAAGAGAGGTCTTCCTAGCCCCCTTTCATTAAATTCCCCCTTCGTTTTTCTCCTCCTCTTGTCTCTCGATCCTACCGACAGACAAGATGGCGGCCGCACCGGACTGTTTAGAATGTTGACAGACACCGGAGAGCCAATCAGCTTCGCTACGCAAAGCTCCGTTACGCGAAAAGTACGCGATCTGGAGCGCTATCTGGGACGCTGTCACAGATATACCTGTTTTTTAAACGTTAATTTCTCAAAATCCACTGGAGCACATATATTGAGACCCAGCAAAGGCACATCGAACTAACAGTCCCTATAATTTTGCCAAGTTTCGTGCAAATCTATTCAGCCGTTAATTTGCGAACCGAGAAGCGCTTCTACCGTGAAAAATCAAATTTTTTAATTTTCCCCACGGGACCCTTTAATAACCCCAACATCATTCCTAGGGGGTCAAGAGGGGTCTACCTTGCCCCCTTTCATTAAATTCCCCCTTTGTTTTTCACCTCTTCTTGTCTCTCGATCCTACCGAGAGACAAGATGGCGGCCGCTCCGGACTGTTTAGAATGTTGACAGACACCGGAGAGCCAATCAGCATCGCTTCGCTAAGCTCCGTGACGCGAAAAGTACGCGATCTGGAGCGCTATCTGGGACGCTGTCACAGATATATAAATTTTTTAAAACGTTAATTTCTCAAAATCCACTGGAGCACATATATTGAGACCCAGCAAAGGCACATCGGGCTAACAGTCCCTACAATTTTGCCAAGTTTCGTGCAAATCCATTCAGCCGTTCGAGCTAAAAGTGAGGCCAAACGCCCTATGGAAATTAACATGGGAAAAACGCGTTTTGGGACCCCCCTTTTTTCTCGGCCCCCCCTTGACGAACCCCTCCCAAATTTTCAGGGGCTGCTCAGAAACAAAATGTGCTATTTTCCTGAAAATGCCAGCCGATTCCGTCCACAAACGCCAAAGTTATTAGACATAGAATTTTCAAAAGTCCCATAGAGAAAAAATCCTAACTATATATACCTACTGGCGATAGCCAGTAGGTAATATATATATATATATATATATATATATAGAGAGAGAGATATATATATAAAATAGGAGGGATTTCTCTAGGAGCCACATGCATCAAGATAAGGAATTGCTACTATTTGGGAGTCGCAATTCCTTATGCATGTAGGTTTCAAAAAAGTAATAGTGATTCCTACACATTCCCTAATGGCAGTCACAAATTTCTATTTGCTATTAGGCAATGCTTTCCCATTCATTTCTATGGGCCTAGAGTCCCATGGGAATGAATGGGAAAGCATTTGCAATTTGTGATTACCAACTAGGTAGTCGCAAATTGCGAATGCAATTGCAAGGGGGCTAGGGGGCCTAAGCCCCCCCGATGCACCCCCAAAAATAATAATTGTGCACATGCGTGGCACACACATGCCCTAAAGCAATTTGTGCATTTTTTCGAGGATTTGCAAATTATCATCAACTTGAAGTTGATGGTAATTTGCGATTCCCTAATGCAAAGTGAAAATGCTTCTTGCATTGTATTTGCAATTCCCTAAATGCGAATACCTAATTTGCGTATGCATTTTGTGTTGATGCATCAGGAATGGCTTTTTACCAGTCACAAACTGGCCAATTCTGCTAATCGCCCCATTCATGGCCGTTAAAAAGTTTGATGCATGTACCCCTAGTTCTCCAGTCTTGCTTAAAAATTCCAGAACACCCACTGTTTGAAATTACCATCTTGTGGTGGTTTACCTCCAGATTTTTGCCTTGACTATTTTTGCTGGCTGTTCAACTCTGCACTTAACTTTAACAATGTCTGGGCGAATACTTCACTTCGTTAGTTGTCCAACCCAGTACTGCAATAAGGAACTGAAAAATGACCACTCAAACTTTGTGATTAGCCTTACACTATGTTGCCACATTTTACGCAACGTTTAATTTATTTCAGTTAGACATAGAATTTTTTTGTTAAAATCTGCACATTGTGCAGCAGTTTATGTATTAAGCAGAAAACGTCATGGCTGCAGAATCACATAGTTCCAGTGGCTCTGGTTGTAAGGAATGCTAATTATAAGTTCAATATGACCATTGTTGCTTTGCTATGAATGTCTGCCTTTATTTCATAATATACGGCATTCAAGAGTTCCCTGAGCCGAACCATCTGATCAGTGATGTTGTCAATGACGTCATTTAATAGGTCACAAGAGATATGTGAAGTAATAAGCAGTGCAAGACAGAGATGGAAGTTATAGTTAGTTCAGTGTACAATTCTGGCTTGCCAAAAGTGAACTGAATGTTCCATTAGTACTCATACCCAATATCTTACATATGTTTTGGACTGTTGAAGTGCGGTGCCGAAAACAATGTTAATTTGCCAATTACATCTCTTAAGAATAAAATGAGAATTGGAGGTTTGAAAAAATGGTAGGTTTACTGATTCAGGGTTGAACGTAAACAGCCCACTTGCCAGAATGAATTCATCTATAAGCTCTTTCAAGTAGGAATGTTAAATCTTTTATATTTCTTTATTCTCAGATTCATAAAAAATTGGCTACATTCAGATATAATACCATCCCCTTCATTAAAGCTCTGCATGTCTTGATAAAAGGAATTGGAATCACTAGGGGACACAGGTAGAAGCTGCTTCTATCTCAGCACTCACCTTGGTTCCACTGGATGCTTTCGTTATACATATAGCCTCAGCAGTTAGATGGATACACCAAAAATACAACATAAATAGGGTTTTGGGAGTAATGTTTGACATTTAAAGTTGCCACTCCTTGACATGTCAGTAGCCTTACCACAATACTTAGAAGTGTCACATGAGCTCCGTATTACCAAAGGAGCAATATAAATGAATAATTTCCTTATTTTAATCAATATATATGCAACTAATTAAGGGTAACGACTGGGTTCATTTCCATTCACTTCAAATTGTAAGGTTTATAGAGAAAATGTTAACCTATAAAATAACACATTTTTATATTCTTTAGCAATAGCATGTAAAATTCATGTCAGTAGCAGAACTAAAATGCTGATTCTCCAGGGCCTGGATTTGCAAACTAAAGATCTTAAGTAACCCTCTACTCATAGGCATCCTCATAAAAAATAATCTGCCCCCCCCCCCTGAAAACAGCAGTGCAAGCAGCTTGTAAAAAGTTTCTTCACATCATACCAATCCGCATGTCATTGATGTGGCTCCCGTTTCCATCAACCAGTAAGAACTGCACGTTTGTGAATAACATAAACTTAGGATAGTGCTGGACTGATTCCATGTACCCACGTAGGATATGTTGGTCCTTGTACCAACTAGCTTGCAGTACCACTACCAGCACCCCCTAAACTGGAACAGGAAGTAAACAGTTTTGGCAACTACTGAAAGTGGCAACTCTGGTCCTTCAGAAACCGTGCTGACAGATTCCAATCGTTTGGTGCTTTCTTTTGCTCAGAGAAATATGGAAAGCACACACAAAGAGGCATGTTTGATATTTATTAAACCAGAGTGATTCTTGTATAGAATATATGGGTTGCAATGATTAATAGATAGAAACAGATAAAAGTTATAATAAGTGTCCACAGAAAAAAAATGAAGGGTTCCACCATCTTGTTGAGACAAGTTATATATGCATACATATAAAGGATTATAACAACTCCTAGGAAGCTAACCCTAACTTACCTGTCTAGGATGTGAATGTGCTTTCAGCTAAGAAAACTCCCTTATGGGTGATCCAACCCCTTTACCTGGTGGGTAGGAGTGCAGGACCCTGTTTTGGTCACAAACTGGACACCACTCATGGAGATGAGATGTCAGTCAGCTGCTGCGCGAAAGCTTCAGCATTCAGAGAGTCCTCAAGATCAGCAGAAGTGTCTTTAGGTTACAAAGGGTTACATACAGAAAATGGTATCCTTCACTCGGGTCAAGATTGCAATCAGACAACCATTGCTTGTGCCCTACAGATAGTGGTGTTGCCATATGGATGTAATAATAAAACACATTTCTATTACGCATTTGAGAGGCTTTGCACCAAATGCTAAGGCAGTGTGATAGGATTCTCACAGAGTGTTTTGTGTCAGCAAGGGTGGTGTTTCTGCAAAACCAATCCAAGCATCACACATGCAAAATGTGTGTTATATGTTAATGTGGCAAATAGAGGGCAACTTTAGGACAACGATGAGTGTGAATGCAAGAAGGATACTAATTCCTACCTGGCCTAACTCGAGCACATGACGCCCACTCCTCATACATATATTGTTAAAAAGCTATTTAAAAGCAACTGAATCCCACTTAAGCACAAATAAGGTACTAAAAACGACCTATATATCATATCTATATATATTACCTACTGGCGGTCGCCAGAAGGTAGATATAGTTAGAACCTAGTTTCCATTGGAAAAGTATTTTTTGATTTGCTAATAACTTTGGAGTTGCTTGACGAATCTTTCTGAAAATCTCCCCCCAGAAAAGGTCAGCTCCTATCTTGAAAGTTTGGGGGTGATTCGTCAAGCGGGGGCTGAGAAAAAACAGGGGGTCACAAAAGTCATTTTCTCCATGTTAATTTCAATAGGAAATGTTGCGACGAACTACTGCTCAAACTGCTGAACGGAATTACCCCAAATTTGGCAGGAAGGCAGAACTTGGTTCAGAAAGCAACCTTTTTTTAAATGGTGTAAATCCGTTCAGTAGTTTTTGAGAAATTTATAAAATAAGACTGAACATTTTTTTTCCCATAAAAAACTTTGTGCAAGGCTACAGCCAAAACTACTGAAAGGAATTACTCCAAATTTGGCAGAATGGTAGTGCTTGGGTCAGAAGGCTACCTTTTTAAAAATGATATAAATCTGTTCAGCAGTTGCTGAGAAATGAGAAAAATAAAAGTTACGATATATGGGCAGAGCCTAACTCGCATGCGTGAGCTTCACTGTGATCGGCTGCTAGCAGGAAGTGTTGGCAGCCATCTTGTGGCTCGGTAGAAGCGAGTCACCCAAAAACAGAGAAACAAAGGTATAAAACAAGAGAAAGGGGCAGGGTAGAAAAACCCTGACCCCCAAGGTTTGCTGAGGGGGTCCCAGAAAGACCTCCAAGGCCCAAAAAATCTGAAAAAAATTGCTTTGGGCTCGCTGGTTCTCGCGTTTCATTTTAATGAGGCCCTTGGAAGGGCTAGGTTTTGGGGGTATTTCTTAAAAAATAATAGCAGGGGCTCGCATGGGTTGTGGGGGTCTGCTGGGGTCTGCGTAGCCACGGGGCTTTACTTATGTTGGGAGGGGGGTGGCGCTACCCCCCTCGTGAAGTCTTCTATGTGCTTGTAACTAAGTATGGGTGAAATGCGCGAATTCGCTGTACGCAAATTCCTGCGAAAGCAAATTTGCAATCTGCAAAATTCGCGAATTTGTGCGAATTTGCAGATTTTTTTTGGGCAAGTTTGCAGGGTTTTAAGCGTATTCGGGGGCCGCTTGCAGCGCACCGACCTCAAAGTTACCCATGCGGTCATACATGGGCGCGCCCATCTTGTGCGTGTTGCGTATTTCCATTTCCGGGCGCTATTGGCAATCTCGCGTTGTGTGCGGCGCGCTATTACAAGTTTGCGTGTGTTTTTGCGTGCTCGCGGGGGAAATATCGAGCAAACTTACCCACGCAGGCCTCAATGGGCGAAGCCATCTTGTTTTTCATTCATTGCTATGGTTCTGGGCCTGGCTTTTCTATCCTCTTTTAATCTTTGCAATCCTTTGTTTCTTTGAACTTTTGTTTGCTCTTTTTTGCTCATTATCTATCTCTCTATTTGTCTAGATCTATATTTTGTGTTTTTTTTCTACTTCTGGTTATATTAAAACTACTTTGTTTTACCTCTTCTTTTATTTACTTTTTCCCTATTCTCTTTCCTATTTCCTATTTCCATTCCTGTCCGGGACCATTGCAAAGGGAGCCGGGAAGGACAAGGGGAAGGGTCTCGCACCCTGTATCTGGCTCCCATGCGGGCAATTGAGAGGGGAGCAAGTCGTAGCCCGGGAGATCTTTAGCGCGGAGGGGGTGGCCGCACTGATTTTTTATGTCCAGCGCCACCTCCCCAAGACCATTGCGGCAAGCGGCAGGATCCCTGGCGGGTACGGGCTCCGGGAGCGTCGGGGTGTGCCGGGCCATGTATCGGCAGTCTCGGGCCCGGCGCACCTACAGCCAGGCCACGCACCGGTGGCCCGACATCCTGGACCGTGAACACGACCTGCTAGGCGTCGAGATCCCTGGGCTTGGTGATTAGTAGTAGCTATTTAATTACTACTCTGTTTTCTCCTGCTCTATGTTATCATATTGCAAATGTTTGTTTTTTTCCGAAGAGCAATAATGCTCCCAATTACATTGTAGGTAAATTATGTTTCAAAATCTTCTGTGATTGCATTGCAGGTGCAATGCTCACCTGCTCAGTGGCGGTGCTACTATGCTTACTTGTTTTCGATTTTGTGCTCATTTCATTGGCCTGAGTGATTATCTATGAGTGTACTTTACAGAACTGCGTAATGCTAGACACTAAGGGGCAGATTTACAATTACTGGCCCATCCCTGCAAATTAGCAGGGATGAGCCAGTAATTGTGTGCCACGCCTCTACCACCCATTGTGCGCCGCATTGTAAAAGTGGCGCACCATGGGGCAAAAACGACACAGATGCGTCACGCATCTGTGCCGTAAAGGCGGCGCATTGCTTGAGTTGCGTCGCAAGCATGACGCAGCTCCAGCAATGCTCGGGGGTGCCCTATCGCCCCAATGCTGCATCAAGCCGTACGTCTGCTTCAAGCAGGCATAGGGTTTTGACGCAGAATTGGCCTAAAAGTGACTGAGTGAAATCTTGTAGATTTCACTTAGCCACTTTTAGGAGGCATTCCTGCGCAGGAACGCCCTCCCTTGTGCTGGAACGCCCCCTGATGGCGCAGGGCTTTACATTGTGATGCATCTCCCAGATGCGTCACGTTGTTAATATACCCCGCACCATGGCGCCTGTTTTGCGCTGCGGCTGTGTCACAAAAGTCATGCAATGACGGAGCAAAAGAGCCACAAGGGGCTTGTAAATCTGCCCCTAGAGACTCAAAGCCAGCCCTTCCTTTGTACTCCTGCCACTAAGAAGAGATAGTGTTGGTGGATTGATAGTTTGAGTATATTATGACTGGTTATTTAGTAGGAAACTTTTTAGTAGTCTCACTGGTCTGCAATCACGATGAACTGTGTCTGTCACTTCGCGTGCTGCGGAGTGCTGCCTGCCAGTCCTAATCGAACCTTTTTGTAGTTGGTTTAGTGAGTTACATAACTTTCCAAGTAGACGGTCTGCAGATTCAGCAATACTAATATCCTAGTAGACCACATCAGATAAGTCAATAAATTTAGTGCAATTGTTGTCCATTTCCCCGAAATAATTTGTTATTGTTTTTTTGAAATGTTTGATTTGGTTGACAACAATCATCCATGTTTGTGTTTTTCTTCCATGTTGTACATCAGCACCCCCCAGGGGCAAGGGGACACAGGAGGAGGTAGCGGCGCCGGCGGGAGAAGGGACAAGATCAGGAAGGCCAGGATCGGTCCGGCGAGGGCTCCTCTGCTGGCCCCAGTAAGTTTTCCTGTTAATATTAATAATTATACTTCCCTATCCCCTTTACAGCACCAATTTTTTCCTAACGTTCCTCATTCGATTTTTTCTAAATCGTCTTTGATCTTCTTGTAGACTGTTTTTAAATTCTTATCCTGCCTCTACTATGACTCCCTGTGGTATTACTGGATTATTATTAGTCTGTCTGTGTAGCTAACGAAGCTTGCACAGTTGGCAAAAGGTGTTAAACAAAACTCCCATTCTATTCAGCAATAGCTCTATGCACTGAGTGCAGTCCTCTGGGTTGTCCATAATGTCTTTTGAAGTGTTCTAAATGTTTATGCTTTGACAATTCCCAACAATAAAATGTCAATGGCTACCAAGAAAGAATAAGATACTAGTTTACTTTTTGATTGGATAGGAGGACAATCCATACTACTACTGTTGCAATGACTATTCGGCACAAACAGAACTATGGACACAAAATAGTGCATTGTTTATCAATTATATTAGGCGCAGTTAGACTTTCCACATACCTCAGTCATAACAGAATTTGAACCCCCAATCTCCTTACTGACTAGCTAGTGTGTCAGAGTCATTTAGCTACCGAATTCATCGATGATTGATCCCCAATGATTATACAACCCAGGACATAAGACTACGGAGTCAGAGTCCCGACCTCTCAGAGCCACGGACTCAGGCTTGCAAATTGCAAACCCTTTCGCTCACTCACTCATGATCAAAAACCACATAGTCTATGCAAGTTGTAAAGCTTTATTTAAAAGTAAAAACATTTATTAAATCAATTTAATCATAAAACATAAACGGTGGATTGAAAATTGAAAAGTGCTTAGTGATTTCACCCATTAATTGTGGGTGAGCCCTCACCTGGTTGGAACTTCAAGTCTTCTTTGTGGTGCTGAATCGTTGCTGACTCCGTCCAAGTGATGATGATCTGATCTTGCTCTTGTTCTTAGAAGGGAAGCTTCTGTTTGTTATGAGAAAAATAGTGTGTGTTAAAAAGCAAGCATTCATCAGTTGTGCCAAAAAGTGTAGCAAGACATGTTACGGCTAAGCAGAACTAAAAAACACCCTTTCCTGAAAAAAGGGCAGTTTGTACTTTAGACTAGAGAGTCACAAATTATTAAATTTGTTTACGTAGTTGCATGGCCGGTTGAAGGATGAAGCAAGGATGGGTGGAAGGAGAAAGGAAAGAGGACTGCCTGGGTGGGTGAAACAGAAAATGTATGTGTGTACAATATATAATTTTGTTTAAATTCAAATGCAAGTCAATCACGGATGCATGGCTTGCGGTTTCCAAAATAAAATTAAAATGTTGTTTTTCCATGAGAAATACTAAGGTTTTTCGAGTTGAGACATTAAGAGGAATGATTGACATTTACTTTGAATGGATGGATGCCTGGATCATGGTACTTTCTGACTCATTGATAGCATATGTGTATGTAGACAGAGTAGACGGTCACTGGATGAAGTAAGTGTTACTTTGAAGAGCATGTAACACCGCACCCGCACGTCCGTTCCAGTGTAGCAAAGGCAAGGAAAAGAAGTTGTAATTTTTCCGAATACTACCATGAACAGTAGCAGTAGTTTGTATTGCAAGCACAGCATATATCCGGCGATTACATTGGCCACTCACTACCTCTGTTAATAATTTTAGTACTGTGGTAAATATTTTACCGAATCTATTTTTCCGTATAATTATCATTACAAGACAGCTCATAAGAATAAGAGGCAGAGTCCGTGGTATCTGAGTTTTATGGGGTTTATTAGAAAAACCTCGAGGTTGGAGATCATGTTCCGTCACCACTAGGGTTCGGGAAGGGATATTCAACGTTTTATTAACATTACACATTATATATAGAAGAATAACGTCATTGAATCCAATACAGTAGGCGTAACAGGTGAAAAAGAGAAGATAAGAACACATGTGCGTAACAGGAGGCGTGAAAGAAGGCGTGTAATAGGCGTACACGGAGGCGTGCACTGTACATGTCAGAGAATCGTCACAAGAATTGTCACATGTGGGTGGGTGCACAGAGAAAGTTGCAGAATCAGCAGAAAGTGCGGATGCGCGCGCAACTAGCATGACGTGACATGGATTTGTAACTGGGGAGAACTTTAACACTAGTAGAAGAGACAGAAGTCTGGGATGTCAGAACGACCTGGACCTATAGCATATCTGGTATCTTATGTTTGGAGGACGTATTATCTGGAGTAAAAGGTCTCTCGGGCAGAGGCTAATCTATACTGAATACTAGTGCGTGCATATGTGTCTGTGTGTCTACGTGCAGAGGCCATGGGCCTACTATGGCAACGGGAACTGTAAATTACTTGCATGGAGACAGGAAAGCTTGCTCTTTGCTCTGCAGCCGGGGAGATGTTTACCTAAATCACTAGACAGGAATGTATTTTTCGAGGAGGCCGAACAGATAACTTGAAGGCGAAATACTGTCTTGGCAGGCAGGCCAGGTTGAGCCAGGCACCGCTTCGCTTGGCAGAAAGTAAGGCAGAGGTCAGGGATACATGTCCATGCTGCAGCTTTCAGAGGCAGAAGGCAGAAAGGGCTCGAAAGCTGAAATCAGGGCCTAGCTCGGCAGAGCCAGAAAAAACGAAAAAGGGTACCATGTAAAGACGTTGGCATGGTATGGTTAGGAACTGAATTATCGATTCATTCAAGGTGGATCTGAAAGAGGACATGTTAACGTTGGACACAAATGTATTTGCGTCTTCATATTTGATCATGGAGGGAAATTACATGTACTCAAAGCACGTACATGGAGCCGTTGGGGTACACGTTAGGGGACACACTTGACCATAAAAATTTGAATTACCTCAGTACAACTCTGTCATTCATGTGTGGCCTATGAGTGTTCACTCAATAAAAAACAAAGCACCTAAAGTCATCCCATATGTAAGCAAATATCCTGTGAAGGGATAGATAATCATATTATTTATCTTCTTCATTTTCCTTTTCTAGTAGTCATTGGCACTGTAGGGTGAAAGTTAAATTAATTAAGCAGTAGCCCTTGTAACAGAGTATTCTCAGAGCCACCCGTAATAGAAAAGTAAGAGCTTCACCACCTGCATGTTCTGGACTGGTGCAGTAACGCAAGTCTGTGTCATCATGGCTTGTGTCTGTTTTTTTCGGGTGCAAGTTGACTGCGCTGGCATTATGCCGGCTTCCAGAAGTTTACATACCAATTTCGCCAAACAAGCAGGCAAAAAATCAGCTGCCCCCCACAGCAGGTGCAAGGCCGGCATCCACCGCCTAACCCTCAGGGTGTCCAACCTTGAGCAGGAGATGGAGAGAATGAAGAGCCTGCTCAAGAAGAACCTCTGCGAGTAGCAAGGGGCCCACCTTGCCAAAGGTAACCGCCGGCGGTAGTAGAGGAGGAGAGACTGTCCCTTGCCCCTTTTTTAAAGACTTTTGGGGGGGTGGGAATCGGGAGTTGGGTTTTTTATTGGACTTTGGGGACTTTTTCACTGATATTCTTTGTGGTTAGGGAGGGGGGTGGGTCGGGTCTTGCGGGATAGTTTATTTTTGTTATGAATTGAAATAATTATTTACTTTCAACTTAAACATTGCATACGCGTTTTTACTGTTTTGCGGGAGAGGCGGGGGGGTGTTATCTGTTCGTTTGTTTTCCTGAAACTTAACTGGCTGCTTGATTCAAATTGTCTAAGTAATCGACCAAATGTTTACAAAAGTAAGTGCTACTCACAGAGTTAGTGAATTCTATTGTCCTACTACTTTAGTAGTACTACCGTCAGTCTCTCCTCTCTCCTCCTACTTCATTATTCTTCCTCCCCCCAAACGCTTATCTTACCTGTGATTCGTGTTTGAGAATAGGCTTAAGGCTAGGCACAGGGCTGGCTGCATGGCAACTTGCGATGAAGGTTGGCAATCCTGGGCGGATTAAATGGTATCGTTGTGGTGGTAGTAGTGGTGGTACACAGTGGCAGTAGCAGCATATGAAAAAAAAGAAAATGAAACCTTGAGTGGCCTGAGCGGATCATTACAACAGTACGATAGATAGCATAGTACACAAGAACAGTGCCATAATTTAGCCTAACAAATGCTAAAGTTTCCAAAGTATACTAGTTGCGTGGAGTTTGGCTTTGGCAACTACAAGAAATAGTACTGAAGGTGAAGGACACAGCAGCGTAATCATTCGCACGTGTAGGAGGAGGATGTTCTTGATGATCAATACAGTTGATGGCGCCCATGAAAATCAGATTTGATTTTCAAATAGTCCAGGGTCTGTGTAAAGCTGAGTAAGAATATCTCCTAAGATTCCTTCACCAGCCTTGAAATAGATTTTCTGTTGCTTTGACCTTGTCCTCCCTAGCAAGTGTGTGGAATTATTGTTGTAATTTACTCACCCCTCAATATAAACCACACAGCCCGGGGGAAGAGGGTTAGGGTTTGAAACTTGGACGGGAATGGGGTTTGTGGGGAAAGTTTTGTGGAGAGAGGAAAAAAAAACAAAGCATGGACAAACAACAAATGAAGATTAACAAATCTTTGGATACGAAGCTATTCATAAATCTTTTAAGGGACATAAATGAAGTGTATGCACTACTGCATGCATGAAGTTGTTTGCTAAATGGATAGGTTACTGTAAAGTAAGTAGTACTTTCTACAATGTACTAACGATGAAGAAACAATGTGACAGTACATGGCTGCAGTAATTACGCAATTTCACTTGCCTATCTGCCCTCAGAGAGAAGAACCACTTAGTACATTAAATTAGTTTAAAAAATAGCAAAGAAAAATGTATACAATGGCTGGAGGGATGAATTGAAGCAGAGAGCAAACAAATGCACAGAGTCACACTCACAGAAGTTCACAGCAATAACATTACTTAAAAGATAAGTAGAAATGAAGATGAATACTGTAACTGTATGTTGTTGTAGTTGTCCTGTTGCATTTGGGAAGTTGCATGCATCCAGCCATTCCTCTTTTTCGCGGTACTCCTCCATTCCATCTGACGCTCTGCCGATCAATGTTGGGGACCAGAAGACACCTTGTCCACTGCCTGCCTGGCGGATGCTGAATTGCGGGTCGCTAAGCCTTAGGTCATCCTTTTTGCCATTGCACAGGGTAAAAGCCGGCCTGTAATTGTTGATGGAAAAACAGGAAGTGATATTAAAACAACACGGAGAAAAAAATATAAGGTACGCTGTGTAGTGCAAAAAAAAAAATATCAGGTTCAGAGTCGACAGTATTACAAAACATACAAGCATCATTTCGAAAGTGCGTACTCTGAGTCTCTTTTTCAATGATAAATAAGTGTGGGCAAAATTTGCGGATCTTTCTCCTCAAGCTAGGTGTAAAGTGTAAACTGCGATTTTAGAACCCTAACCCTAGGCCTTAACCCCCCTTTTTCAAATGGATTTTCTCCAAACCACTTGTGCCCGATATTGGACCTTCCCAGCAATGCCCCCAGACCCCTCAACTCACCCACAAAAAGGTAGAACACCCCCAAACAGGCCAAAAGCAAAAATGGAAAATGTGACACTTAGAAATTTTTTGGCCTATCAGTCCAAATCAGTCCAAACGCTCGCTGCAGCTTGGCCGTAACTCCCCTTTCCCACCATGGATTTCCTTCAAACCACTTGCAATCAACATTAGACTGTGCCAGCAATGCTCCCAGACCCCAAAACCCACCCCCAAAAACCTAGAAGCCCCCAAACAGCCCCCCAAAAAATGGCAAGTGAGCAAAAATGGAAAAACTTTTTCACCATGAATTTTCTCCAAACCACTTGCGCCCGATACTAGACCTTCCCAGCAATGCCCCCAGGCCCCTCAACCCACCCGCAAAAAGTTAGAACACCCCCAAACAGGCAAAAAGCAAACATGCAAAAACTCACACTTAGAAAATGTAGGGCCTACCTTCAATTCAGTCCAAACGCGCTTTGCAGCTAGGCCCTAACTCCCCTTTTCCACCATGGATTTTCTTAAAAACAAATGCAATCAAAATTAGACTGTGCCAGCAGTGCTCCCAGATCCCAAAATACACCCCCAAAAACCTAGAACCCCCCAAACAGCCCCCCAAAAATAGGGAAGTGAGCAAAAACGGAAAGACTTATTCACCATGGATTTTCTCCAAACCACTTGTGCCCGATATTAGACCTTCCCAGCAATGCCCCCAGACCTGTCAACCCACCCGCAAAAAAGTAGAACACCCCCAAACAGGCAAAAAGCAAAAATGCAAAAAAACTCACACTTAGAAAATTTAGGACCTACCTTCAATTCAGTCCAAACACGCTCTGCAGATAGGCCCATATCCCCTTTTCCACCATGGATTTTCTTAAAAACAAAGGCAATCAAAGTCAGACTGTGCCAGCAGGGCTCCCAGACCCCAAAACCCACCCCCAAAAACCTAGAAGCCCCCCGAACAGCCCCCCAAAAACACGTAATACTGCTAAGCCTCAGTTTAAATTTTGCCAAAACGCTGTCTGCAACTAGGCCCAAACCCCCCTTTTCCACCATGGATTTTCTTCAAACCACTTGCAATCAAAATTATATCTTCCCAGCAGTGCTCGAAGACCCCCCAACCCACCCCCACAAATCTAGAACACCCCAAAGAGCCCCCAAAAACATGCAATACTTGTATATTCAAAACATGGCAAATGGCGCTGTTCACCAAAAATTGCTTTTTTCAGCACTTCCACTACTTCGATCCTCTTGAAACTTAACTGGACACTTGTTCCAGCGATTCCCAAGAATCTCAGCAAGGCAGAACAAAATCGAACCACTCCTTTCTGATCCAGAATTTGCGATTTTTCGGTAATTTCGCGAGATTCGCGAAAAACCGGAAATTTCGCACACATAACGGATGTTTGACCCAAGCTGGAGGCAGTGCCATGCAGACGGTCAAAGCAGGCACCACTGAGTGAAGCAACCTGATGTAGCATACCTATGCTCTTTGTCAGACAGACAAAGCATATCTAATTGTATGCAGCAAGCCACATAGCCCCAATTTTACATGAACTGCAGTCTGAAGTGGACTCTGCCTGGCATAACAACAACAGTACACTGCCTCGCCCTCGACCACTACATACAACTATTAGACAGATATGTAATTCTGCTGTAGTAGTTGTAGACTGGTTTACCTGTTTGCCACTCATGAATTGGCCATAGTTCTTCCGTAAACCGATGCTGACGATCCATACATCCCAGAGAGTGACTGTAAAGAAAAAAGATATATTATTTAATCAATCATCAAGGTATATTGGCAAGTGAGTCCACTCCAAGGACATTTTGCATATTGTAAAATGCAACAGAGTGGCCCCTGAATTTAATTACAATGTGAATTAAACAAAGTAAAAAAAAAGAGTAGTAGACATGATACTGTGTAAAAGATTAAAAAATAGCTAAGACAGGACATATGATTCATTTCATGCACACAAAAAAAACAGCAATTGGTTTCATCAGAGCCAGACAGCCATTGCTGTCCACTGCATGCCATCTTCTCAAATATTCATTACCTGTTTTACTTTTTGTCCTCATCTTCTTCGAAAAGGGAGGGCCCACAGGGCAGCCTCTCCTGTCAATTTCAGAAGTAACTCTGTCAGCAATCAGCAAGCATGTAGTCAGTCAGTAATTTCAGTCCCACTTGAGGGGAGTCGTCTATGAAAACAAAGTTTCTTTATTATTCGTAATCCATCCATCTGCCTTGAGGGAAATGGATAGGTGGAGTCTGGAGGAGGAGGATAGAAGAGCATGATAGAGTTGTGAACTTGTGAACCTCAGGAATGCAGACTGCGGCACCTTCAAAGCAATAAGAAAAGTAAGATGAAGACAGTGCTGCTGATGGACTTGTTGTGAGAGTTAAGTTGTGGTAAAAGTTGCAAAACAAAGAAAGACACACAGGAATAAAAGTGAATAAGGACGAATAAAAGTAAATAAGGACGAAAAAAAAGGAAGTCCTTTTCAGGCCTGGGTGTCAGGGAAGTAGAGCTCGTCCTCAAACTCTATGAATTGAGACAGGAGTAGGTCAGCTAACAGAGAAGACCTTTCGTCACCTAAGTCGGTGTCCTCTTCTTCCTGCGTGCATTCACGTATTTTGTAATCTGGTGGTATGAAGTACTGATTCATCTTGATCAGTGTTAACCTTTCCACATTTTTGGGCGAGAGGCGGGTCCTTTTTGAAGTTACAATGGCACCAGCAGCACTGAAAACACATTCAGAAGACGCTTCCTTGGATGATACCCCGGCTTGAATATCAATATCCTGATGTGCCCCTACTTCTGAAAGAACAAGCGTAGTAGGCAGTTGTGCCGCTCCATGAACCTCTAGTTGCACCTCTCCATGCACCTGTCCATGCGCCTCTCCTTGCAACTCTACTTGTGCCTCTCTTTGCGCCTCTACTTGCACCTCTCCTTGCGCCTCTACTTGCGCCTCTCCTTGCGCCTCTCCTTGCCCATGTACTTGCGCTTGTACTAGTTGCACCTGTGGTTGTCGTTGCGGCTGTGGTTGTTGAACACTGGTCAGCTCAGTTACACCCGGCGTTGATTGGATGGTACTTTCTTGTGATGTTGGTGATTGAGAAAGTAAAGTGGCTGCCTCAGCAGCATTCATGGTCTTGGACCTAACTTGGCGTGGTGACACTGAGCCCAATGAACCGGAGGTGCTGCTTCCAGCTTGGTCCCAGGCGGACACAGCTGCTGCTGCAGGCGTAGTTTTTTTTCACAAAAAAGGTGTTATGGGCACACCAGTCTCCTTGGTAGGTGGTGCCACTTGCTTATTCTGCTCCTTCTTACTGGCAGTGGCACTGGCAACTTTTTTCACTGAGGCGCTACGGCCACCTTTCTTTGGGCCCATCTTCTTCAGATGTCAGAACAGCAGGCCGCAGTTGCACGAGTTGCAGAGTTGTCTTGTCTGTGGCCACTCGTGACGTCACGTGACGTTGTGCTGCACACACCGCTGCAGGACTTCTTCCTGGCACTGGTGGTTCTCTTGTGCACCTAAAAGCAATGGAAGCCAGAGGAACATCAGTTAAACACCCCAAAAAGTCGAAAAAAACACACAAAAATCACCACAATCCAATGGCATCCATGCCCTAAATGATGTTTACATTCAAGACACCCCATAGAAAGACTTGGTCCATGCACTACTGAGTACTCCTGGGCATAATGGATGAAAGCAAGGCAAACTGGGTGCAGGCCTGAGCACACTGCCTGGCATCAAAATGGCCCCTTGACCCCCACCACATGGCCAGGCCCTGCCTGTACCAGGCCTCCAAATGGCCCCCACCCACATGGCGAGGCTCCAACAACACCCCAAAAAGTCGAAAAACACATAAAAATGAACACAATTCAATGTCATCCTTGCCCTCAATGATGTTTAAATTCAAGACACCCCACAGAAAGACTTGGTCTATACACCACTGAGTACCCCTGGGCATAATGGATGAAAGCAAGGCAAAATGGGTGCAGGCCTGAGCACACTGCCTGGCTTCAAAATGGGCCCTTGACCCCAAGCCACATGGCCAGGCCCTGCCTGGATCAGCCCTCAAAATGGCCACCACCAAATGGCCAGCCCTCAACAGCACCCAAAAAGTAAAAAAACACACAAAAATCATCACAATCCCATACCATCCATGCCCTCAATGGTGTTTAAATTCAAGACACCCCACAGAAAGACAAGGCCCATGCACCACTGAGTACCACTGGGCATAAGGGTTGAATGCAAGGCAAACTGGGTGCAGGCCTGAGCATACTGCCTGGCTTCAAAATGGCCCCATGACCCCCACCACATGGCCAGGCCCTGCCTGTACCAGGCCTCAAAATGGCCACCACCCACATGGCCAGGTCAAAACAACACCCCAAAAAGTTGGAAAACACATCAAAATCACCACAATACAATGCCTTCCATGCTCTCAATGATGTTTAAATTCAAGACACCCCACAGAAAGACTTGGTCCATGCACCACTGAGTGCCCCTGGGCATAATGGATGAAAGCAAGGCAACATGGGTGCAGGCCTGAGCACACTGCCTGGCTTCAAAATGGGCCCTTGGCCCCCAGCCACATGGCCAGGCCCTGCCTGGACCAGCCCTGAAAATGGCCCCCACCCACATAGCCAGGCCTCAACAGCACCCAAAAAGTCGAAAAACACACATAAATCACCACAATCCAATGCCATCCATGCCCTCAATGATGTTTAAATTCAAGATACCCCACAGAAAGACTAGGTCCATGCACCACTGAGTACCCCTGGGCATAATGGTTGAAAGCAAGGCAAACTGGGTGCAGGCCTGAGCACACTGCCTGGCTTCAAAATGGCCCCTTGACCCCCACCACATGGCCAGGCCCTGCCTGGACGAGGCCTCAAAATGGCCCCCACCCACATGGCCAGGCACCAACAACGCCCCAAAAAGTCGAAAAACACATAAAATCACCATAATCCAATGCCATCCATGCCCTCAATGATGTTTAAATTCAAGACACTCCGGGGGCGTGGCCAAGATGGCGGGCTGAGAGGACGCACTTGCCGTGAGCTCCCGAGCCCCTGGAAACCCTGCACCACTTAACACCGCTGATCTCCCCCAGATCGAGCGGAAAACTCACCCGGTGCTCCCCGTGGTGGTGTAGAACAGCCTGCGAGCCCTGGTTGCCCTGCCGCGGCGGCGGTACTGCTCGAGAGCCGGCCGGAGCGGTGGCCGCCGAGAGACCTGCGGGAGGCCCGAGAGCCGCAAGACTTGAGGACTTGGTGTTCCGGCGTGGTGATCCTGCGACTAAGGATGGGCCGCCAGTTTGCACGCGACACGGCGCCCAGGCGGGTGCCGAGACGGCTTTCGTCGGCGGAGCGGAGCTGCGTAGACGGTGGAAGCGGAGGCGGAGCCGGCCGACAGCAACTACGCAAGTCCGGGGATCGGGAGGGCCTGCGCCACGTGGCCGCTCCGGGTCCCCCCCTCTGGCCGCTACGGAGTGAGATCGGGCTTCCGGCGCACTTGAACACCTTGGCAGCCTCTGGCTGCCACGCACCCTGCGAGCCTAGCCCTTGACTGTGCGCCCTTTGCGTGGACCTGCGAAGGGGGTCTGCCACGATCCCCGGGCGTTGGCTCCCTGGCCCGGTACAGGTGGCCATTTTGTAGAGTGCGGAGCGGCTGCCCGGCCTCGTGCGAGGGCTCCTTGCTTGAAGTGCTTCCTCCACAGTGGCTGTGTGACCGGCCGGCCTCTGCTGCTCAACGGCCCCGGCCTGTGGCGCCTACTCACCGAGGCCGCGGACCCCGGTGATTCCCACCTTTCCGTGATGTCGAATGCCAGGGGGCAGAGGAGAGGCGATCGAACTTTGCCGGACATGCTGGGACGCGGCGCCCCGAGACAGGACAGGACCCAGCCTGCCCCGAGCCCCCAGACCAGCTCCAGGGGCACCGACGGTGGAGAGCCCCCGGTGACTTGATCGTTCCTGGAGTCCCTATTCAGCTCTTTGAGAGAGGACTTTCAGGCCTTGAAGCAGGAGGTGGCCGGGGAGGTTCGGGAAGTCCGGAGAGAGGTGGACTCCTTGGGAGAGCGAGTTAACACAGTGGAGGCGGCTGGCCATTCTAGAGACGAGGAGATCACCCATTTGCAACAGGAGGTCCTGCGGCTGCGAGACCAACAGATCGAGCTACAGGCCCACGCCGAGGACCTTGAAAACCGGTCCAGGCGGAACAACATCAGGGTCCGGGGTGTTCCATCCAATGAAGAAGGTGAGGACGTGGCCGCCTACTTGGGAGCCCTGTTCCGCGAAATCCTGGGAGAGTCCAAAGACTTCCAGATTCGGATCGACAGGGCGCACAGGGTCGGCCGACCTCGCAGAGCTTCGGCGCCTCCCCCGGACATTTTGGCTTTCCTGCCGGACTTCCCCTTGAAAGAGCGGATTCTCCGCGAGGCGCGGCGGCAGCAGCCTTTCCGCTTCAAAGATCACCCGGTAGCTCTCTATCAGGATTTATCCACGATCACATTACAGAAGAGGAAGACCTTTAAGATCGCCACGGACTTCCTAAGGGAGCACGAAACGCAGTATTCATGGGGGCATCCCTTCCGTTTGATTTTTCGATGGAATGGAGCATTGCACCAGCTCCGGTCCCTCCAGGATGTCTGCGGGGTACTGGGGATCACTGCTTCGGACACGGACAACCCGGCGCCTCGCCGCAGGCGGAGCACTCGAGACGGCTGGCTACTGGTCGGGGAGAGGCGATCCCCACCGCCTGCGAGGCCTGACTCGCCCACGATTCGAGCGGAAATGTCTAGCGCCATCCAGGAGGCCTCCAGGACAACGACGAGCGGCGATGTGGCCTTGAAGGCCTGAACTTACTCCGGGGGGAGTCTACATTAGCCCATCTTCATCGCAGGTGCGGGGGTTCTGGGGGTGGGGGTGGCGGGGGTGCTGGTGGTGGTGGCTGGACGTCCACTAGAACGACTTTCCACGGCCTTGTCCGCTAAGGACCGGACTGGGACAATGACACTTTTTGAATGGTTTGGGGAGAGGGGGGTGGGAAGGGGAGTTGGACGGGGAAGTTCGGGGTCTGGGGGTTCGCTGGGGGGAGGGGAGGAAGGGGGGAGTGTGGAGTTGGGAGTGTGGGGTTCCGGGGGGAGAGGGTTCACGCATTTGGGGAGTTTTGGGGCTTGGGGACTGTACTGTGCCGTGGGGTGGTTTGCTTTCTCTGTGCAATGGAGCCGCTTGCTGTGGCCTTTGAGTTCTGTCCGGTGGGCCTCGCCCGCCTTCATGTGCGTTTCTGGTGTTCCCCTCACTGATGGCCCTTAAAATTGTTACTTTGAATGTGAAGGGGCTGAACAATCCGGTCAAACGACGGGCTGTGCTGTCCCTGTTAGAGGACTCCCAGGCCGACATCTGCCTGCTGCAGGAGACCCACCTGCTGGCCAAGGATTGTCTCAGGCTGCGCACCCCTAAGTTCCCCACGCAGCTCTTTTCTTCCAGTGCTTCCAACACAGCGGGAGTGGCGCTCCTGATATCAAGAAGGTTCAGGGGGGAAGTTTTGCAGAAGGTAGCGGAGCAAAAGGGGAGGCTATTGGCGTATAGGATCAAGGTGGGGGGTTTAGTGTTTACTATAGGCTCCATATACAGCCCCAATGACCATCAGGACCAGTTTCTACACAGGGCACTAGAAGAGGTGGCATCCACTCCTGACAGGCACATTGTCCTTGGGGGGGACTTGAATGTGGTTTTTGACGCATCTCTGGACAGGTCGGTGCAGAGGCGCCAACAATCGGGGGAGCTTTCGGGCCCGTTTCATACCCGATTGGAGGAGCTTGATATGCACGACATGTGGCGCCGCCTCCACCCCGCAACCTGCGCATATTCCTATTTCTCCCACGCCCATAAGTCATACGGGAGGCTGGATCATCTTTTAGTGACGGGCCCGATGTTTGAACTGGCCTCGAGCGCCGACATGGGGGTCCTATCTCTCTCAGACCATGCACCATTGGAGGGCACCTTCCGTCTGCCTCCAGTAGCTCACTCGAGGGGGGTCTGGCATCTCAGGGACACTTTACTGCATAGGCAATCAGCGGTGAAACAGATCCGTGCGTCCATAGTGGACTTTCAGCGCATAAACGACAACGACGACACCTCTCGCGCGACGCAATGGGCTGCCCTGAAAGCTGTGCTCCGTGGTGAATTTATCGCCATCTCCTCGGCGGAGAACAAAGATCGCCAGCTCAAGAGGGACGAGCTTACCCGCCAGGTGCGGGAGCTAGAGCAGGTGCATCATCGGACAGGTGCCCCCCGGGTCTGGAGACAATTGAAGGCCGCCAGGAAACTCCTGTCCGCACTTGACACGGACAGAGCGGAGTACGCAGTGCTTCGCTTGAAGCACAAGTACTACACCGGCGGGGACAGGTGCGGCCGGCTTCTGGCGCACAAGCTCAGGGTGCAGCACCAACAGCACCGGGTGAAGGAGTTTGTTGCCCCCGCTAGAGGGTCAGTCACGGAGGACGGACAGATCGCGGAAGTTTTCCGCGATTACTATGCTGATCTCTACGCCGGCGTTCCCCCCTCCGTGCGAGCTGAAACAGAATACCTAGAGTCGGTGTCGCTCCCGTCACTGACGCCGGATCAGGCCCAATATCTGGAGCGGGAGATTCGGATTGAGGAGGTGGTCACGGCGATCTCCCGGCTCAAGAACGGGAAGGCCCCGGGACCTGACAGTTTTATCCCTCTCTTCTACAAGACCTTTTGCCAGGAACTCGCGCCACTTTTGACGCGCCTCTTTAATACGTTCTCGGAGCCGGGTGCTATCCCCCCAGAATTCCTTCAGGCCACGGTGTCTGTGATTCCGAAACCGGGCAAGGACTGGACTGCTTGCGGGTCCTACCGCCCAATCTCACTCTTAAACACGGACCTGAAGATTTTCACCAGTATTCTGGTGGCACGTCTGGCGCTCCACCTCCCGGGCATGGTTGACCCGGATCAGGCCGGGTTTGTACCAGGCCGGCAGACTGTAGACAATACAAAGAGGGTGACCCATTTCCTGGAGAAGGCCTCGCGGATACCGGGGAACGCATGCTCCTCTCCATCGACGCGGAAAAGGCGTTTGACAGAGTGCATTGGCCTTATTTGGAGAAGGTCCTGGGCAAATTTGCCATCGGCGAGAAGTTCAGGCACCTGGTATTCAATTGCTATCGTTTCCCATCCGCGGTAGTACGGGTGAATGGGTGCAGCTCCCGGCACTTCCCAATAGAGCGTGGTACCAGACAAGGGTGCCCACTGTCCCCTTTGCTTTTCGCTCTTTATATGGAGCCGTTTGCACAAAAAGTTCGCCAGAATCCCGACGTCATAGGTGTCCGAATGGGAGAGTTCCATCATGCTCTCAGTCTTTATGCGGACGATGTAATCCTGACACTCGACGATCCGCGGAGGTCCCTACCTGCATGTATCGCAGAACTGGACCTCTTTGCGACAGTGGCGGGCTTCAAGGTGAACCTTGGAAAGTCTGCGCCCCTTGACATCTCGCTGTCTAGCGCCACCAGGGCTGACTTACAGAGGCTATTCCCTCTGAGCTGGTCTGGGGACCGGATTCCGTATTTGGGGATTCTTCTGGCACCCTCTCTCCCCGCTATGGTCACGGCCAACTACACGGCTTTAAGTGCAAAGATCAAGGAGGAACTGGCCCGTTGGGATAGGGGCACGTTGTCGCTGCTGGGCAGGGTGGCCGCAGTGAAGATGACCCTCCTGCCGCAGGTCTTGTACCTGTTTCGGGCGCTCCCACTACAACCCCCCAAAGGATGGCTAGCGGAGACTCAGTCTGCTATCACACGCTTTGTATGGCAAGGCCGTAAGCCTAGGATCAAGAGAACCATTGCCACACTGGCGCCGGAGTCTGGTGGCCTTGGGATACCGGACCTGCAGAAGTACTTTCAGGCTGCTCAATTGCGTTATTTGGTGGAGTGGAGCCGGTGGGAATCGGACAAACACTGGCTGTTTCAGGACCAGGCGGTGGCGGGCAGAACGCTACAGGAGGTGCCCTTCCTGAAGAGGGCCCACCGCCCTCCTAACCTCTATACCTCCTTCGTGACACGGGTCCCGCTCCGTGTGTGGGACTCTGTGGCCATCAAGCACGACCTCACCACTTTTCCCTCTCCCTTCACGCCAATAGTTGGTATACCGGACTTTGGCCCAGGTATGGAGCCGGGAGCCTATGACCATTGGCGAGCGGCCCGCTGCTTCGCTTTATTTCATCTGTATGGCCCGGAGGGTGTCGTTTCCTTCTAGGACTTGCGACGGGATTATGGCCTCCCCGAGACAGAACGCATGCGATATATGCAGGCGCGTCACTGGGCGCTACAGCCTCAGGTGCGAGCGACTGCGGATCGGACGATCACGGCGTATGAGCGTTGGCTAGTGACTCGCTCATCGGACGCCAAGCTTATTTCTGACTTGTATAGGATGTTGCAGCCTCCCCCCTTTCACATCTACAACCCGGGGAGGGAGCGGTGGGAACGGGAACTTGGCCGAGTGCTGAGCCACACTGAATGGGACCACATCTCCTACCGAGCGCGTCACTCCGCCTATCACACCGGACTCACGGAGACCTTCACCAAAATCACAACTTATTGGTATCGCACCCCTGAGAAATTACATGACATGGACCACTCGATACCCGGGACATGCTGGCGCAACTGCGGCCAGATTGGCACACTCACTCATATACTGTGGGACTGTCCCCTGCTGGCTCCTTACTGGGAAGAGGTCCTTAATGAGGTTGATAAGTCATTTGGGATAGAATTACCCCGCCTCCCCGCCTATGTCCTACTGGGCTTGCCGAATTGTTTAATGTACCCTCTGAGGTCTAAGAGAGGTAGACAGACAGCGATAGCCCTGGGGTCAGCAGTACAGAACATACTCATACACTGGCGCACTACCACGCTTCCCACTGTTGTTGGTTGGCTACACAGATTGTGGCATGTCCTGGGCATGGAGAAGTTGTCCCTAGTGGTGGCGGGGGACGTGGACACTTTTGAGGAGCTGTGGGCGCCATTCCATACTTTGTTGAGTTCAGAATTCAAGGAAACCACTTGCCCTAGGTATCTTAGACTGCTACGGCTGACGCGGCCGCCAGATCCGCCTGATTAAATGGCCCATGTAGGCAACTGGTGGAAGGAGGGAACGCCAAGCTGCCAAACGGAAAGAGCAAGTGGTTGACGGCACAGTACAGGGGGTGGGGGGAGGGGCTCGGGGGGTTGGGGGGGCAGTTGGTTGGGAGGGGGGAGGGAAGGAGTTGTTCCCCTTTTTCTTTTTTCCCCTTTGTTCCCACCCACAGGTGTGCTGGCTGTGAGACTCTGGCACGAATGTGCCCGCCGCACTGAAAGAACTGCCTTTAAGCATCTATTGTATCATGCACACTGACTTTGAGGTGCACCTGTGGTTATTTGTCTGTTACGTTGTTTCCTTCTTTTTTCCTGCTGCAATAAAATACTTTAAACCTAAATTCAAGACACTCCACAGAAAGACTTGGTCCATGCACCACTGAGTACCCCTAGGCATAATGGACGAAAGCAAGGAAAAATGGGAGCAGGCCTGAGCACACTGCCTGGCTTCGAAATGGGCCCTTGACCCCCAGCGTCATGGCCAGGCCCTGCCTGGACCAGCCCTCAAAATGGCCCCCACCCACATGGCCAGGCCTCAACAGCACCCAAAAAGTCAAAAAACACATAAAAATCACCACAATCCAATGCCATATATGCCCTCTGAAGAACCGCAGCCTTAAGGCCCGGCGGCGCAGGGTACGCCTAAATCCCCGGCATTCACCTGCCTTGTCAAAATAGAGACACAGACTCTTCGTCTGGCGTAGAAGATGGTATTTATTTGCTGCAGCTAGTACAGTGGTCTCATAAGTCGTCAGTACAACGAGGTTCAAAAGAGACTGCCACTTATCTCCGTGGCGCACAGGTTTATATATGGTACAACACAATGCAAAATGCAATCACACACGAGCATGAGCTATAGGCAAATGTTATAGACAATGTTATTAAGACCAAAGCAACTCAAGTTCCCGGTTCTGTTTGTCATTCGACCCCTTAAGTAAATCACAAGCGAATCCACACAATCCGATTTACAAGCAGAGAAAACACAGCTGCGTGTCGTAGAAGGACAGTCGAGAAACAGGAGAATGCATGAGACATGTAGCGAAGGACAGCAGATAAGATAACTTAAAGGAAACAATGGTGTGAAATGACATGTAGTCCGGACGGGGATTAATCAGCTCAGACAGGAATTAGTGTACTCGGCCAGACCCTGACAATCGTTAGCAAACATAGGCGAGGAAGCCACCTGACACGCAAAGCAGAAACGACAAAAACAGCGCGTTCGCCAAGTTGCCTGAGTGAGGGCAACACAAAATGGCGGCGATCTCAAAATGGAGGCTGACCACGAACAAATTTGTAATTTACAGAACCTCGGAAACCTCCTTTTGCCATTACTCAGGCAAAAACAAACCAACTCACGCTAATCTGAGTCAGAGTCAACCCTGATGTTCATGAGATCTTCAAGCTGTTGCAGCACCATCATTCTAATATTCTCTGTCTTCCGAGCGGCAGATCGTGGAACGCATAGAGTAGCCAACAGGCCACAAACTGCAGGACCACACTGAACACAAGAGAATATGACAGCTAAAATTGCTCCAAGGAACGTCAAGATCTTCCATCCCCAAGTTGACAATATTCCCCAAAACCATCCCATAAAAGATCAATCTCCTTCGTCCTGATGTATCGACTCGGAGACAGTGTGCAATTTGGAAATGGCTTGATACACTGCAGGAGCGTTGTCTGGAATATAAATGCAGCAGCTAGATCCGCTCAATCTACAGACACCTCCTCGATCAGCTAGGATCACGTCTAGCGCAATTCGATTTTGAAGCGTCATAAGACGGTCCGCTTGAAGTTCTACTGTAATGTTACCTAACGCTCCTGCGGTAACATTAATAGTGGTCTCAACCACTCGAACCAATTGCCTAATGTGTCTGCTGTTGACCATCGGGCCCCAAAAGGGAAGGAATCCTTTAAGGAAATCTCCTCCCTCTTGTTCTGCCATGTCTTTGGCATCGAACACGCCTCTGCTATGTCTCACTCTATGATGGTCTGACGAAGCCGTATATGTAGGGGGAAGGAGAAAAGCTTTGTAGGAGGTTCCAGAAAAGTTAGAAGGTAACCAAGTGTAAGCTTGATTGTTACAAACAAAATATGTTCCTTGAGACTGAACTAGCGGAGGGAAATCAAGAGATGAGAGAACATATGTATATGTACATTTCTGGATGTCGGCAATTTTCTTGCTGTTAATTTGGAGACAAAGATTGCCTTTATGGGGCACAATCCACACTGGGGAAGGCTCGCCTTTTCTAGTTTTGTCGCTGAGAATGGAGACATAGTGGGTAACATTCCATCCATCATAAGCTTTCTTTTCATCTAATGGAATCTTACTCTTCTCTACAATCTTGGCCATTACCACTATGCTTTTTATCAATGAGATGTGGCTAAAATCTAATCCATTCCCAGGAGTTCTCACAGGGCTTCTAAGTCTGTTGTGGTATGTGGCCGAAAACATAGTCAAATAGGCCCAAGCTGAACCCTCGTGTGAAAAAGGAGGAACCAAATATGGCATTCCTTTTTGTGTATTGTGTGGCATGAGTCCACACACCCAACAATCAGTCATATTAATGGCCAACTGATGTTGGTGCAACAACTGAAAAAACGTATTGTTCATATACTCGGCTCTCCTTATATGTTCATGAGGGGGTAAAGTATGCATTTTGTGTGAAAAGACAGAAAGACGAGAAGGCAAAGAAGTCGTAGTATTAGCAACATTTATTGTTTGCAAAATGTGGACGATCCATCCTGTGCAGGCTAATAAAATACACAAAAACATAAGAACACACAAAGCTACGCCAAATTGACTACGTAATAATTTACAATATTTTGATCTCATTTCTTGCTTCCTATTTTCCGTACCTACAATTATTGTACCATCCATCTTTATCTAAAAAAATGTCGCTCACAGCACTCTTCTTTGATCACTCAGCTAATCACTTCTATATATCCTGAGGCACTAGACGCTTACTAAAAGAACAGAAACAGGTTACAGTCTGAGTCTCCTACCGTGACCCTGCGACGGAGACAGATGGCACATCTAATACTAATATTAAACAAAAAGGCAAAAAAGACAAAAAATAATGTCTTTAATTCATAAAAAAGTGTTCAAGAGTTCAGTTCATTGGGTCTTGGTCTTAAATTGTAGCGTGTTTTGCTCGGCACGGTCTGATCTCTAAACAATATTTCTGGGTTGGTGGTGTCTATTAGACGATGCACAGGCACAGCAGCTCGAAGAATATTGTCATCCGCTTTTTCAGACTGAGTCCCATAAATCTGAGCATCACTGAATGGGACAAAACAAGGAACTGCTGCAGTGTCCGATTCTCTTACACCACTGAGAATCCACTGAACAAAGGGTAATGAAGTGGCACCTTTTTACAGTGCACTCCATGAACCCAATTTCGTTTGCCCACCACCTTGACAGCCGTGCGAGTAACGAGCAGAACTTGCGTAGGCGTAGACCAACGAGGCTCCAAATTCTTAGTCCGTTAAAAATTCTTCACACAGACCCAGTCGCCAGGCAAGATGGTGTGACCTGGGTCTGTGGAGGCCTCTGGCAGAGCACTCTGTACCTGTTGACAAATAACACTTAATTTAGTAGTCAAATCATGTAAATAGTCGATTAACAGAGGATATGGTATGTCTGAATATCTTTTGGGACGGGGGACGCCCCAAACATTAGCTGGGCGTCCAAATACTACTTCATATGGGCTAAGTCCCATACGAGAGTGCACAGTAGTTCTGGTTGACAAAAGAGATAGGGGCAAAGCATCAGGCCAAGCAAGACCTGTACTGGCTTGAATCTTTGCCAGCTTAAGCTTGAGCGTACCATTGTAACACTCAACCAAACCCGCTGACTGTGGATGGTTCGCCGCATGACATTTTTGTTTGATTCCAAGACCAGAACATACTTTCTGCATTATCTGGCCCACAAATTCACTTCCATTGTCACTCCAGACAATGCGTGGCAAACCAAACCTAGGGAAGAATTCCTTAATCAACACTTTAGCAGTTGACAAAGCAGTGTTATCTTTCAAGGGGTAGGCCTCTATCCAGCGGGAAAAGGCACATACCACCACCAGAACATACTTGTGGTTGTTGCAGCGATCCATATGAATGTAATCGATCTGCAACACCTCAAAGGGATGTGACGGGGGAGCAAAATTACCTGCTGGAGTTGGGGTTCCTTTTCCTGGGTTATGCATTAAGCAAACAATGCAATGTTTAACCACATTTTCTGCACATTTCGGGATTCCTTCATTTTGCCATAACGGAGCCAAAAGCTTACATACGCCTTTTGCACTAATGTAAGCTGGGCCATGAGCCATAGTCAAGACCGGCAACACATAAGCGTCCGGTAACAACCATCGCTAATGTTCCGACAACTCCGTCCAACAACCCGTCGAATCTAACATTCATGTCCTTTCTTTCCACATACTCAATTCTTTCTCAGTGGCTTCTCCCTGAATCGTTTTCACACTCTCAATGGTATCTTCACAAATTCCAATTTCCCTCACCCAATTTGCAGGACCTGCCACATACATTCGACTAGTAGTGTTTCTAGCTGTAGTTTTTGCTACCTCGTCTGCAAACGCATTTCCACGACCCACATCATCTGTGATTTTCTTATGTGCGCTGCACTTTATGATCGCTATCTGTGCTGGTAAAGTAAGTGACTCAAGAAGATCAGTCACTAACTGACCATGCTGAATCTTTGTCCCGTGGGAGGTAAAGAATCCTCTCTCCCTCCACAACTTTCTGAAACTATGCGCAACACCGAAGGCGTACTGACTATCTGTGTACACATTCACTCTCTTTCCCTTCAACAGCACACACGCTCAAGTCAAACCTATCAATTCAGCTGCTTGGGCTGAATTATGTCCAATACGCGCCGTTTCAACAATTGTGCATAAGGTGGTGACAGCATAGGCAGAAGTGGTTTCTCCATTTGGAAGCTTAAAACAAGAACCGTCTACCCATAGGATTCTGTCTGGGTCCTTGAGCGGAGTGTCCTTTAAATCAATCCTACCCTTCGTTTCTTCTTCTGTTCGAAGAAAACAATCATGCTTTTCCTGATCGTCTTTCTCATCTGGGAGTGGCAACAGTGTAGCTGGATTTAACGTGTTACATCTTTTGATATGTATATGGCTCGCTAGAAGTGTCAGCTCGTAACCAGACAAACAAGCACTCGTGAGATGCTGTGTCTTAGTTCTACTTAACAAAGTATCCACTGCATGTGGAACCATAACAATGAGTGTGTTATCCAATACTAATCCCGCAGACTGTCTAATAGAAATTGTGGCAGCTGCTGTAGCTCTAAGACAACTGGGCAAAGCTTTAGCTACTGGGTCTAATGTAGCGGGGAAATAGGCACATGGCCTTTGCTTATCTCCAAATTGCTGTTTCAAGACTGACACCGCGCAACCTTCTCTCTCATGAACGTACAATGTAACGGTCTTACTATAATCTGGGGTACCCAACACTGGAGCGGAACACAGGGCAGTACGTAAATCAACAATACTTTTCTGACATTCATCCATCCAAGGGAGTGGATGGGGCGTATCTTTCAACGTTAATGCCACCATTGGTTTTGCCAAAAGTGAAAAATTGGGAATCCATTGTCTACAGTAGGAAGTAATATCCTAAAAGGCACGCACTTCTCTCTACGTAGTGGGTACAGACATCTGTGAAATAGCATGAATACGTTCTGGGGTCAATCGCCTTCCCTCCTTCGACAAGAGATGACAAGAGATGACCTAAATAGGTCACTTCTTGTCAGACATACTGCAACTTGGAGGGCGATACTTTGTGATTCAGAACAGCCAAATGATGCAACAACGCAACAGTCTTGTCCTTACACACATCTTCCGTATCAGCAGCCACCAGCAAATCCTCCACATACTGAACAAGCGTAGCACCTGGAGGCAAAGGAAAAGTATCAAGCTGACATTTAAGAGCTTTTCTGTAAATAGAGGGACTTTCATAATAGCCTTGAGGAGCTCTCTTAAATCGGAAACTTCAGCCACCCAAAGAGAAAGCAAAGATATCCCTACTTTCCTCAGCTATGGGAATGCTAAAGTAAGCATTCTTAAGCTCGATCACCGAGAACCAAACTGCTGAAGCAGGAATCATTGTCAATAAAGCTGTAATTTCCGGAACAGCAGGAAACTGTGGTACTACTATTTTATTGACTTCCATTAGGTCAATAACAAATCTATAGACAGGAGGCTGTGAAGGATCCGTCCTCTTAAGGATCGGAAGAACAGGGCTGTTGCAAACATTGCCTTTAGTCTCTTCGACCACACCTTTCTGAATGAAGTCATCAACCATAGCCAACAGTGCGCTCTCTCCATCACTAGAAATACGATATTGAGGAATGCGTTGCATTCTAACATTATCTTTAACTGTGACAACGTACGGTGGGATCGCAGGACGACCTACGTCATTCGGGCCTGTGGCCCAAAGACTTTCTGGGAGAGAAAGTAACTCAGGTGGAAACTTGTCCCAAGATAAATACATGGGGGACATCAATCTCTTTCCTAACGTGAGATGCACACCAGAAGGGGAACAATACAATGTCGCATGCAGTCGCTTTAACAAATCTACGCCCAGTAAATTCTCACCACAACCAGTTGTCAAAATAAGTGGAGCTTCCAAATCATAAGGACCAATCGAAACAGGCAAGGGGCAAGAAACCGGATTATGGACTAGAGCGCCAGAAAATTCAACAGAAGTATTTATTAAGCCAGACAAAGGTGCCCCATGGAGTTTAGAATAAATAATAGAACTTCTCATCGCACCAGTATCCAAAAGAAACGGTTCTAAAACACCCATTGCATTGGCAGTGACATACAGCCTTTTTTGATCTACTGGAATCGACACAACTCCCTCACTTCGTCCATGGCTGTCCTATTCAGTCTGAAAATTGTCAGCCCTCTCTTCAACGTAGTAATCATCATTGTAATACTGCGTAGACGGAACTGTCTGCTGGTCAAAGTAATTCGAAGTAGACGGAACAAGAGAACGCTGCTCCTTAGAGGACGCACCTCGTCCTCTACCTCTAGATCCTATATGAAAATTACCACGACCTCGGGAAGCAGACATCCCATTATTACGCTGTAATAAGACCGGACAACTATTCTTGAAATGTCCTTTTTCCCTATAATATGCGCATTGATTAGGACCTAATGATGGTCTCGGTGTAAAATACTCAGGCTTTTGCAACAATCTCTGAAACTGTGGAGGCTCCTGAAACTGAGAGTTTTGCTGATGTTGATTCGAGCGAGGCGGATCCGACTGCTGTAAAAGAACTTTAGTTTTCAAATCTTTATTTTTCTTCTCTTGCTTCTTCTTCTCCTCCTTATCCCTATTCTCAAAATACTGTGCAGTAGCCAATATTTTAGCAGGAGAAGAGACAGCCCATGCACTTTCAGAACTCTTTAATTTATTCGATAATTCGGGAAGCAAATGATATGCAAACTTGTCCACAAACAATCGCTGACCACCATCTACACTCAAGTCCTGACCACTGTGGTCTATAAATGTTTCTTCGAAACGAGTGAAGAAATCCGAGACACTTTCATCTTTTTGCTTACACGAGGCCAACTTATCCCAATTTACTCGTACTGCAGGCATCATTGTTTTCATCAACTCAATTATTCTACCTGGAAGAGCCGTAATCAAATTCTCGGGTTTTGCACCACCCACCTGATTCGCATCCGCAGCTCTAATAGCAGCCCAATCACCACCCAATTCGACCAAATACTTCTCCTTGCGAAACCGTGCCCATATACCTTGCGGAACAACATTTCCAAATAACATATCAATGTCGGCCAAATTCATAATACAAGCGTGAACTGTTTGGGACAATTCTTTGTAATATTCAGCAGGATTTTTACGGGGGTCGGGAAGAGTTTGCTTAAGCGCCAATACTTCAGACCTCTTCCAGGGTTCGTGAACCTATATACGCTGGAAATGAGCAGGGATTTGAGGTGGACCAAGCACCTCTTCTCACCATACGGGAGGGACTTCATGCATCGGATAGTTCTTGCTACCTTTTATATTGACGGGATCAGCCTCAGAAAAAGACAAGGACAGAAACATTGTTCAAAACGCAATAAGACTAGTTACTGCCTCCTCAACTCGGTGTCCTACAATAAAACCTTTATCAAAATCAGCTTGTAATTTCAGGATGTCCGAAGGAACTGTATCTAACTCCATATCTTCCCAACTTCTAATAAGAGTTTGACACATAATATTGAAAACATATCTCTGCGTGGGTTCCCCCCATTGATGAAAGCAACTCATGATATCATCGGTACTATATTCTGGTCCATGCTCAATCCTTTTGCGAGCGAGAGAACCCTAAGCTACTTTCTCGTCCCCAAAAGGAAGTTGACAACGAGATTGTCGTCTAGAGAAAGCTGGAAACATTTTTATAGACCTAACAAAAGGAGAAAAGAAACTTGAAACAGCATCTGCTATCCTCCTCTGTGAAATAGGAGAACCGAAAGGATAGGAGGTATTACAGATGTAGAAGGCAACGGAGACTTAAATGTAGCAGGCTGAGGAATAGGAGCGGGAGAAGGTGGGGGCTGAAGTACAAGCTGTAAGGGCGGACCAGAAGCAGGCAAGGAAGCATTAAGGGGCTGAGATGGTTGCTGGACAATCGGTAGTTGAGCAACCACTTGTTGAGCGACAGGAGGGGGTAACGGAGGAGCATTCGCATTCTAAGCATAGGGCGGAGGTGAATTCAATAAACAAGACATTAGGGAATCTTCTTCTAATTCCTTACTTTTATCTAAAGAGGAAGTAGGCAACATCGGATAGCATCTGTCTATCGCCATACGATGTTGTCTCTCTGATATCTCCTTCGCATCATCTACTTCATTGTCCTTAAACTTCTGGGCAGCCTGCAGGACTGACATGTCTTGTGCTTTCTTATCCTTTTTCGCTTGCTTGATTACTTTCTGTTTGGCTTCTTTGCGCCAGAGGCGAAAGGAGTCAAACATAGCCGGCCGGGCTTTTCTTTTAAACAGAATTGTTTCCAAATTATCTAATATAGCGGGATCAAAGCTACCATTCTGGGGCCATCTCAAAACTCCACTATTTTTCGTATATCGGACCCATGTCTCGTTAAAGGTAATGGGACCAATACCATGTTTCGAATAGAGCTCATAAGTCGGAGTTTCAACCAGAGGGATCGGACATGAGTCCTCCAACTGGGAATCCCTTCTGCAACCCAAACAACAAAACCTTTTGAACTTACTCAGCCCAGGCATCGTCACTTCTCTAGACAGATCACAAACAACAAGGGGTATAGATCAGTGAAACAGTACAATCGTACTTACCCCTTGGCTTCAGCTATTGCAATATCTGAACAGAAACTAAGAACAAAACAAAACAAAGGTCTGTGGGAGCGACCCACCAAATACTTAACTAAGAATCGTTCTGCGCCAGCGAAGGTCCGTCTATTGTCTCGCTCTACCAAAACTTCAGAAGGGTCCAAGGCAGGGCGACAGTCAGGGCAGCAGTCGTCAGCAGCCGTCGGAGAGGAGTAGCCGCGCCGTGAAAGACCTTCGGTCCACTTCCGACACACGTGGTGCGCTTCCTCTGGAGTTTTCTTGCGGGGCTCCTCACGACCCTCGGGCTCAACCGCTACCGCTGAAGTCGCCCCACGTTGGGTGCCAGTTGGAGAACCGCAGCCTTAAGGCCCGGCGGAGCAGGGTACGCCTAAATCCCCGGGATTCACCTGCCTTGTCAAAACAGAGACACAGACTCTACGTCTGGCGTAGAAGATGGTATTTATTAGGTGCAGCTAGTACAGTGGTCTTAGAAGTCATCAGTACAACAAGGTACAAAAGAGACTGCCACTTACCTCCGTGGTGCACAGGTTTATATATGGTACAACACAATGCAAAATGCAATCACACACGAGCATGAGCTATAGTCAAATGTTATAGACAATGTTTTAAGACCAAAGCAACTCAAGTTCCCGGTTCTGTTTGTCATTCGACCCCTTAAGTAAATCACAAGCGAATTCACACAATTCAATTTACAAGCAGAGAAAACACAGCTGCGTGTCGTAGAAGGACAGTCGAGAAACAGGAGAATGCATGAGACATGTAGCGAAGGACAGCAGATAAGATAACTTGGTGTGAAATGACATGTAATCTGGACGGGGATTAATCAGCTCAGACAGGAATTAGTGTACTCGGCCAGACCCTGACACTCGTTAGCAAACATAGGCGAGGAAGCCACCTGACACGCAAAGCAGAAACGACAAAAACATCGCGTTCGCCGAGCTGCCTGAGTGAGGGCAACACAAAATGGCGGCGATCTCAAAATGGAGGCTGAACACGAAAAAATTCGTAATTTACAGAACCTCACCTCAATGATGTTTCAATTCAAGAAACCCCACAGAAAGACTTGGTCAATGCACCACTGAGTACCCATGGGCATATTGGATGAACATAAGGCAAAATGGGTGCAGGCCTGAGCACACTGCCTGGCTTCAAAATGGGCCCTTGACCCCCAGCCACATGGCCAGGCCCTGCCTGGACCAGCCCTCAAAATGGCCACCACCCAAATGGCTAGGCCCCAACAACACCCCAAAAAGTTGAAAAACACATAAAAATCACCACAATCCAATGCCATCCATGCCCTCAATGATGTTTAAATTCAAGACACCCCACAGAAAGATTGGTCCATGCACCACTCACTACCCCTGGGCCTACTGGCTAGTGAGGCTTTACAGGCACCCCAAATTTAAAAAAAAAATCAACATATAACAGTGAGCTAAAATTCCATGACATAAATGAGAATTAAGTTAAAAAAAATTACAGAAACAGTTGTATCATGCACCCATGACTAACCCTTGGCCTACTGGATACGTTGGCTACCCACAATATATATTTTTTTAAAGTTGTGAAAAAAGTTTTAAAACTGTAGTTGCAGCAACTGCAATGCCCCAAACAAACAATACCAACTTACTTCTAAAATCTCAAGTTCAAAAGTGATCCAAACTCAAAAGTCCAAAAAGTCCTCAAATACAAATATCCAGCAGCAGCCACAAAGAGTAATCCTTCCAGCTCCAGATCCAAATCAAAAGTGACCAGGACATGGCCAAAGCACCGGGAGGAGCCTGCTGGACAGGAACAGGAAGTTAGAGACTCTGGGGCACTTTCTTCCCCCCCCCAAAAAGAAATGGACTCCTTGCACCAAAAAGTGCAGCCAAATGTCACTCTGAGGAGTTATTCTGATCAAAATAATCATTTTCAGAAGGTTTATGCTTCCTGCGGTTGATTTCTTGTGCAGAATTGCAATTTTTGCAATTTCGGGAAAGCGACCTGTTCAAATCTCCCGCCGGAAGTCAGCTGCACGCCGTATCTACGTGTTCGGCATTGTTTACTCCCGCAATTCGTAATCGAGGGCCCTTATGACGTACTTGCGTTGTCAAACTCTTGCTATGCAAGATGGCGAGCCGGATGACGTAATTGCTTTTGAAAAACTCTCGGGCGATCACGCAGCAAGATCGAAAATGACGCAGCACACGCAAACCGGGAGAAAAAAAACTCGGCGGACTCAGAATCACGGTAAGTCAACGCTGCGCGCGCGATATTGTATTTTTCAAGCGCGACCAAGCAAAATAATTCGCGGCTTGCAAATTTGCGGATTTTTGGGCAAATTCGCTTGATTCACAGACCGCGAATTTGCCAAAAATCCACAAATTCCGCCAACGAAACAAATTTTACGCCCACGCTTACTTGATTTTATCCAAAAAGTAACTTTTTTTTATTAGCTCCTATATTGAAAGTTTGGGTTGAATGGTGTAGGAGGGGCTGTCCCTTTGCGAGTTAGAGCCGAGCTCTCCCTCTCCGAGCCAGCACCCTGGTGTGCATTTGCGAGCCGACTGCCCGTAGCTCACACTGTGAGAGCCGAGCCAACTGCCCGCAGCTCACCGTGTGCGAGCTGAGCTCACGGGCCGCAGGTGTCCCTCTGCAAGCCTGCCCAATTGCCCGCAGGTCTCCCTGTGCTAGCCAGATTGCAGCTGTCACTCTGCGAACCGATAATTGGGAATATAAGGTGGCTCTAAAAAGAGCCCTTGTGTTCATTAGTTGGAGCTACATATAAGTGCGGATGCACTGCTTTAGTTTATTCAGAAAAACTCAATTTCCCTGATCTGTGGAGTGTACTCCATCACTTCTGTAGATATCAGCCATATCAAAACATCTGTTGTTGTTGTGGATCAACCCCGGTCAATGGTCTCTGAGGTATGCAGACACAGCTTTGTTGACATTCTTCCTAGATTGTTCAAACTGAGGACAAAATTGGTTTGACCATTTCCACTTCTGTCTTTGGTATATATTGAAATACACAAAGACAGTTTGAGGCAAAAGCAACATCAACTGTCAAAAGGTTGCCTTCATTAGCATTTCTAAACCTACCCCAGTCTATGTGCCTAGGTCGTTTCCACCACAGTGCACAATCATGAGTTCAGGGTGTTGAAGCAGCAAACAGGTTTTAACCAAAGGCAACAAATGGTGCCACTTCAATCCTCTCTGTCCAAACCATTAAATGTCCACATTTGGTAAACCTAGGTCTAAATCAATACATCTCTGTTCTGCAAACCTCTTGCACCTGAAAACATAGCTATGTCCTACGATCCACACCAGCATTTTGAAGGTATGGCTGGGAGGAATGGATAGATGTCTATAGCTCATGCAGTCCGTTCGTAGAATAGAGATATGTTTAAAGATGGGGAACTACTTATTTTTTGCCATACAAAATGATACCTGATTGGGAGATGAAAAGCATTGTTTTTTAAAAGTAGGGTGCACATTTGTTTTGTGGAAAAGCATCTTTGTGATTGGTTAAGAAAAAGCAGTTTTCATGTGGAGTACATATCATAGGATAACATTTGCTCAACTCAACCACACCTGCTACTTGCATTTGGAAGGCACTGTTCAAACTTAAAACAATTGTGAACCCTTAACTTGGATGGAATACGTTGCACTTCTGACTTCTATGTGTCCTTGAATATTAAAAAAAAATGTTTATATGGAAAATTAAAAAAAAACAATAGAGAGAAGTTTTGAAACCTAAATGAATCAAGGAACTATTCTAATTTGTTAGTTACATGTATTTATGTGTCGAGCAACAAAATTACAGACACAACAGCACCAGGAAGAGGAAGAAGCAGGGAGTGGTGGGACGGGGGAGATGGGCACAATGGCACACATGCACAATTAAGCACAGCACAAGTATAGACAATCTATGGCCAAAATGAAACCCACCAACAAGGAGCACAAGTCACACAACCCGCCAACATCACACCACTGAATGAGCATAGAAGTGAAAACCACACTGGCTGAAAGGAAGAATGGTGAACAAAAACTTGCATGAAGGGACATCTCCCACATAATGCAGTACACACACATACGAAGCAGAGTACATCAACATCCAACACAATGTTGTCCAAACACAAACATTCGCACAACACGGGACACAAATGCACTCGCCTGTGGCAGAAAAACGTCCAAAAGCGTCAGTACAAAAGAGGTACATGAGAATGCATAGGTACAAAACCACAGTTGAACACTGCAGACATCACCAGCACATCTGACCCACCCATGTGCATGTGCTGGGCATCTCATCCATGATGACCAGGGTCGCAGATATCCCACAACACCCACGACCGGCCTTTGTACACTTCCTGTATGAATGCAGCTAGAGAAGTTACTGTGGGGAAGAAAGGTTCTTTGTCTGAGCTATCTTGCACTAGCACATCTACTGCTCCGAGAAGGAACTTGCAAGTGGCCAGCCATCCCTGACAGATACAATAATATTTGCATCCGTCTCCCACACTCCACACTGCCCGATTTGAGAACAACGAGTACACATCTCATACTCAAAAGTCCTTTGTTGAAGTTAGCGTGCGTGAAATGGCCTTCACACGTACTCCTACCACACTCCTGCCCTGCACCCATTGCACAAACACCCGGCTCATTGCACCAATCTGTGCCATTTCATTCACAACACTGGCACACGCCAAGCTAGTGCAGCTACAAGCACAGCCACTGACTCAATGGCAAGGCATCCCGAACGCATGGTCAACTCCATTCACATCCACCTATACCTTGCAGGTCTGCTGCATGTCCTAGGTGCACAGCTTTGGGCAGTACTGCAGATCACTTACCGACTGAGCTTCGGCATTGCTGACGTCACCTGCATTCAACCTGTATTGCAATCTCGCACGTGCCTATCCCAGTGGTGCACGAACGTGTGCCTCCCCAACGAGTGGGTAGCTGACATGGATTACGACAGGTGTGTGTGACCCCTGTTGGCCCAAGACCTGGAGTGTCATGATGGTGCCCATTTATGGCATGCATGGATGTTTAGCATGCATGTTGGGAACTTGGCCTGGGAGATTGCATGTGTCGTAGTATGCAGTGACCAAATTGACCCACTTCCCCATTCTGTTTTGGTGCACATTGGGTACAGTGGTTGGAGTCAGCACATCTGTCCCGATCACTGCAGACATCACCAGTATTCCCGCGATACCTGCCCCAAAATTAAACACCATGGTGGACAACAACAAATAACAGTAATAAGAACAAGAAAGAGTCACACAGCAGTTAAGAAAACAACAAAAACGTTTTTTTTCAAATTTAAACAAATTTAACAAAAATAGTACAAAACAAGAAGGAGGAACACTCCTGTGGGGACCATGGATGTCGACGACAGAGCCTGGAAAATAAAGCACAAAATAAGGATGTGTGTAATGCGCATATCAAAGGAGTGAGACACAGAGAAACAGAGAAATAAATAAAAAGCCAGAGAGAAAAAGAGAGGGAAGGAAAGAAAGGGAGTGAGAAAGGGAGAAGATAGAGAGAGAGAGACGGAAAGGAATAAAGAGAGTGAGAGAGAGAGTGAGGGGGGGAAGTGAGAGAGAGAGAGATAGAGACACTGCAGCCTCTGCACATCCATGAGGAAATATTTACCTGGTGCCACCGGAGTGTGCAGCACTGGCCACTCTCCATGCCCAGCAAAACTCCATGGATCTCAGAGATGTCGCTGAGTCATGAGTAATGAATGGCAGAGACCACACCTGCTTCCCCGCGGATCTCACAGATGTCACTGAGTCCGGAGTCATGAATGGTGGAGACCACATCATCTTCTCCGCATGTTGCTGAGTCTTCAATGGCAGAGACCACATCAGCTTTTGGTACAGCTAAGCCTGTGCAACGCAAGTCAACGCCACATGGTGGTAGGCCACTGAAGGCCATTGAACTTAGGGTGTGACTAACCCTGTGGAACTCAAGTCCGTGCCACATGGTGGTAGGCCTCTGACAGGCACAGCAGCTTCCTGTGGCGTTAACCCTGTGCAACTCAGATCTGCGCCACGTGGTGGTAGGCCCCTGATGGCCACATGAGCATTGGGTGGCACTAACCCTGTGCATCTGAAGTCCGCACCACTTGGTGGTAGGCCCCTGAAGGCCATACAGCTCAGAGTACAGCTAACCTTCTGTGTAACTTTTCATGGACTCTTTCTGATTGAGACCCATGGAGCGTCTGCCATCAAGCCAGCACCAGCAATAAAGGATGTGACGTTGTCGATCGATTATATTTGCATGGTCACATGGCCTGTGGCGCATGTGCCAGATGGGTGTGGTGTGTGTGGAAACCTGCCCTCAGGGGGTGGCTGTGAGATGTTGAGAACTAGATCACTGACCTGCACACCAACAGCGAGTATGCCTGCAACAGGAAGCTATGTTGGGCAAACATCAGAATATAATCGGAGTGGCTTGGCCTGGTGTACGACAGAACAGGACTGGGATAGCCACAATGACGTGGACCTCTTGTAGTACTGCGTCTGTGAGTCGAGGGGATGGGCTACAGCTGTCCCTCTCTGAGCCTGGGTGCGAACTGTTCATAACTCACTCTACATAAGTATCGAAAAATAATTTTGTGATTCAGTCTGTCAGCTGGATCTGTCAGAGGCAGTTGTGAAAACATGCTGGAGTTCTTTCTGTGAGATATACCCCTTTGACGCTGCCTCTCCCCACATATGCAGGTAACGCACCCTCTTCTCACATTACCAACATACCCCCAACAACCTTCTTGGGCCTGAAAGTGTTCCTGTGAGGTTGGACAAAGTAGAATCTTGGTCATGTATAGATTTAAAGAAAACAACAACAAATGAAACTAAAGAGAGTCTGATGCTGTGGTCGCTGCCATGAAGTTGGGGTCACTGCAATTCAGGACTCAGGACACAGTTACACATGTGGGATCGGCTTGTTTCAAATAGGGTTAGTGACACTAGAAGCATTGAGACTGTATGAGCCTGTGATGATGCTTGCTGTGGATGGGTCGCACTGGGAGCATTGTATCTTGCCTACGGGAATGCGTCATGTGTAATCGGGACTCTATCTGAATTGTGAGGCCTGCTGACCGTAGTGTAGGCCAGAGGTAGTGGTGAGGAAGGGCCCACAGTCACGTTCATACTTTGGTGGCCCCACCGGCCTGCGTAGTGCAGGTTCAGTGGCACCACGTGTCGCCGGCCTTCCATATGCATATATTCACTGACCAAAGGGAGGTTGGTACTGTGGTCACTGTCACGAAGTTCGGGTGACTGCCATTTGGGACTCAGGACACAGTTACACATCTGGCATCGGCTTGTGTTAAAGAGGGTTAGTGGGACTACATGTCACCGGCCTTGCATATGGAAATATGCCTCACTGATCGAAGGGAGTCTGGTGCTGTGGTCGCTGCCACGGACTTGGGGTGACTGCCTTTCAGGACTCAGGACACAGTTACACATGTGGCATCGGCTTGTGTTGAAGAGGGCTAGTGAGACTATGTGTTGCCGGCCTTGCATATGGAAGTATGCCTCACTGATCAAAGGGAGTGTGGTGCTGTGGTCGCTGCCACCGACTTGGGGGTCACTGCCATTCAGGACTCAGGACACAGTTACACATGTGGAATCGGATTATGTTGAACAAAGTTAGTGTCACTACGTGTCGCCGGCTTTGCATACGGAAATGTGCCTCACTGATCAGAGGCAGTCTGGTGCTGTGGTCGCTGCCACAGACCTGGGGTCACTGCCTTCCAGGACTCAGGACACAGTTACACATGTGGAATCAGCTTGTGTTGAACAAAGCTAGTGGCACTACGTGTCGCTGGCCTTGCATATGAAAATATGCCTCACTGATCAAAGGGAGTCTGGTGCTGTGGTCGCTGCAAAGGACTTGGGGTTACTGCCATTCAGTACTCAGGACACAGTTACACATGTGGAATCGGCTTGTGTTGAACAAAGTTAGTGGCACTATGTGTCGCTAGCCTTGCATACGGAAATATGCATCACTGATCAGAGGCAGTCTGGTGCTGTGGTCGGCGTGTGTTGAACAAAGTTAGTGGCACTACGTGTCGCTGGCCTTGCATATGGAAATATGCCTCACTGATCGAAGGGAGTCTAGTGCTGTGGTCGCTGCCATGGACTTGGAGTCACTGCCATTCAGGACTCAGGAAACAGGTACACATGTGGGATCGGCTTGTGTTGAACAGGGTTAGTGGCGCCAAGTGTCGCCGGCATTGCATATGGAAATATGCCTCACTGATCGAAGCGAGCCTGGTGCTGCGGTCGCTGCCACGGACTTGGGGCACTGCCATTCAGGACTCACGAAACAGGTACACATGTGGGATCGGCTTGTGTTGAACAGGGTTAGTGGCGCCAAGTGTCGCTGGCCTTGCATATGGAAATATGCCTCACTGATCGAAGCGAGCCTGGTGCTGTGGTCGCTGCCACGGACTTGGGGTCACTGCCATTCAGGACACAGTTACACATGTGGGATCGGCTTGTGTTGAACAGAGTTAGCGACAGCACGTGTCGCCGGCCTTTCATATGGACATATGCCTCCCTGATCGAAGGGAGTCTGCTGCTGTGGTTGTCTCACGGAGTTGGGGTCACTGCCATTCAGGACTCAAGACACAGTTCCACATGTGGAATCGGCTTGTGTTGAAGATGGTTAGTGGCACCATGTGTCACCGGTCTTCCACAGTATAGGTCAGAGGTAGCGGTGAGCAAGGGCCCACAGCCATGTGCATACGTTGGAGGACCCACCTGCCTGCGTAGTGTAGGTTCAGTGGCACCACGTGTTGCCGGCCTTCCATATGCAAATACCCCTCACTGATTGAAGGGATTCTGGTGCTGTGGTCGCTGCCATGAAGTTGGGTCCGCTGCCATTCAGGACTCAAGACACAGTTACACATGTGGGATAGGCTTGTATTGAACAGGGTTACTCAACACCATGTGTCGACGGTCTTCCACAGTATAGGCCGAAGGCAGAATTCAGCAAAGGCCTACTGCCACGCGACGTTTATTGAGCTGCACAGATTGAGAGCATTTGGTCTTCTTAACCCATTATATTCTCTTACACAATTTGCGTCACTACTAATCTTGAATTGTGAACCGTGTTAACCCCAGTGTAGGGTGGAGGCAGCGGTCAGGATGGGCACACAGCCATGTGGCGTTGAGTTGAGCTGCACGGTTAGTGGCACCTGAAGCACTCAGCGTGTGCGCATCCTGCGATGATACGTGGTCCCGGCGGGCTTCACTGGGAGAAATGTCTTTTATCTAATGATTTTTGACTTGATAAGGCCACATGGCAATGACTTAAGGTGCAGTGAGTTAGGGGCACCTGAACCACACAGCATGTGTGCAGCCTGTGATCAAGCGTTGTCTGTGCGGGCCACACTGGGAGCAACGTGTCTGGCGTACTGGACTGCGTCATATGCAATCGCCACTGCATCTGATATGTGAGCCCTAATGTCCGCAGTGTAGTTCGAAGGCAGTAGTCGGTACAGACAGAAGTCTGCGGTGATATTCCACTGGCTTTGCAGGGGGCTTGAGTGGAGGAGGCCCGCAGTCATGGTGGCAGCCACGTACCAGGGTGAGGGCTGCCACTCTGGCAGAGTTGTCGTTCTTCCCACAAGTGAACCACGCCCAGGGCCTGGCCTATTTATTCATACTCCTATGGTGGAGTGGCGCACGTCGGACCAGCCCACTCGGATTCCACTTCCAGGGGGGAAAACACAGCTACATGACTGACAAATTCCCCACTGCCTGAGGTAACATGGTTGCGTCCATTGTGCACTACACTACAAGTATCAATAGTATATCTCCACATGGAGAGGTTTGTGCTTTGCATGGTGAGGTCTGTGCAGCACATCAGCCTTACACTTAGCATCGTGTGCATTATTATTGATTGGTGACTTGCCTCCTTTATACATAGTTGGTTGCCACATCTCCCAACAATCAGCTATTGTGCAGCTGAGGGGCCATGGTGTTTTGGGAAGGTCCGTCGTCCTGTTTTCGCTGCCTCGATGGTAGTAGAGGGGGTGTTTCTGGGGGGAGGTTCTGGTGGTGGCAGCGCTGGGTATTGTGGCCTTGTTAGGTTTCGGAGCTGCATGACCAGCATCTCTATCACATGTTGGCTTTGAGTTTGGTCCAATTCACGCAGTAGATAGTCGACCTCCTTACACCAGTTAAAGGTTGATGTTAATTTGTTTCTCCTAACTCGACTTATCGCCTGCTACTGAAAACACTATTGTTTCAGGGACGTTATAGTTAGTTGGACATTTCACTCATACAAAACCATAGAAATTCCCCAATTTTAGTTAGTTGAGCTAACTATAACTCATGCCCCCGCAATGCACCGCTGATGACGTCAAATATTACATAAGTCATGACATGGTCAGTGACATCACTGATGACATCACCTTATTTAATGTAGCCATGGGGAAGTAGAGTTCCCTGGGGCTGTGGGGGCCCCCCTTGGCCCCCACTAAAATAATGAGGATTGTCCCTGGGGCCAGGCCCACCCAGGGGCTTTGAAAAATTAAGTGCGGGAGCACACGCTTCGTTTTTCATTTTTGATGGGGTTCGCACACCCAGCGCGACCCGGCCGAAAATGTAAAAAGAAAATAATAATTTTGGGGGCCCAGGGTCAGGCCTTGGTGGTCAGGGGGTTTATACCCTACCCCCTTTTCTTGTTTTTTATATTTGTTTTACTGTTTACTTGTGACTCGGTTCTACCGAGTCACAAGATGGCTGCCAACACTTAAGGGTTAGGAGTGTTGGCAGCCAATCAGAGTGAAGCTCGTGCCTGGGAGGGTTTTTGATCCCTCCTCAGGGCTCAGATATCGAAACTTTCTTTTTCTAATTTTTCAGCAACTACTGAACGGATTTATACCATTTACTAAAAAGGGCTCTTTCTGAAGCAAGGGCTACCTTGTTGCCAACTTTGGTGTAATACCGGTCAGCAGTTCAGGCTCCTCCTGGAGCCTGTGATGGCCCAGGGGACTGCCACCCCCCAGGGCTGGCTCCTGCATTGTCCCGGGGTGCCCAGCCCTGGGACACTCCTGTTTGCTATGACAGGTAATTAAGTCCCCTTGAATCCTGAGAGTCACTGGGTCCAACTACTCCACCATGTACCTCCAGTAAGTACCACTGAGCTGCATTGCAGAGAGGTGGTCCGAGGCCATGCCCCATTTTACACATCTCTACAGTACAACTGTGTGGTACTTACTGGACATACCTGGTGGGTTAGTTAGCCTTCAGGGACCCTCAGGATTCAAGGAGACTTTATCCCCTAACTTAAAACGGCCAAAGGGCATGTTTGCACACATGTCACCTCAGGCCCCACCTCCCTTGACCAGTGTGCAAACTTGCCCGTGGTGCGTTTTAAGAGGTAGTTTTAATCCTCCTAGCATGTTACAGAGGAGGTCATGCTAATCACAGTGGTACCCCAACGCATAGTGTTCCTTAGTGTATGTTGGTGTTTTCACTGTATTCTAAGTGTCTTTTAGCATAGCACTGGCTCTAGGCCTGGTTAGTCAGAGTTAGTTACAACCGGTACCCATCTGAAAAAGTTTTGGGCACAGGATGATTTGGCAACAAGGCATCTTTCTGGTCCTCTTTTGGTTCCTTCTGCACATGTCTGGCTTCTTCCTGCAGTTTTCTTCGTATTTGTGGACTCCTGTTGCTTCTTTCTGCATTTGTTTTGCTACTTTCTGTTTGTTTTTTCTTCGTTCTTCACATGTCCTACCTCTGTAGGCATAGTTAGAAATTAGCATGTAAAACACCTTTGAAATTCACTAAAAAAAACATAGGTTTCAGGCATGTTATAGTTAGAAATTATCATTTAAAAAGCCTTCGAAATTGACTGAAAAAACCATAGGTTTCAGAGGCGTTATAATTAGAAATTAACATCAAAACACCTTAGAAATTCACAGGAAAAAAAACGTAGGTTTCAGGGGCGTTATAGTTAGTTGGACATTTCACACGCACAAAACCATAGAAATTCCCCCGTTATAGTTAGTTCAGGTAACTATAACTCGCGCCCTCGCAATGCACTGCTGATGACGTCACATATTACATCACTCATGATATAGTCGGTGACATTCCTGATGACATCTCAAATGACATCACTGATGACATCACTGATGACATCATCCATGTGATAATTTCATGCATCTTCTTACACCCTATTATACCTTTTGATACACCCACTCTAAATTACAGACTGCCATTCTCAAAACTATAGACACTCCAACATCAATAACTACGTACCCACTCACTGATTCTTAGGTCTAGACACACATCCACTCACTCCCCGAACAGTCAATCATAGTTACGGTGACTCAGTACAGGACTATCATATACACTCATACTCCTATATAGACACCCACACACCACCACTTATCCATAGAGGTACTCACACACCTAGTCAGTCATGCAAATAATTAACCACACTCCCATTTACTCACCTATACAGTTATACACACACCAGCTCACTTACTCTTACAAATACTAGTACATTCTAACGCTCTTATACAATAACTGATACAAGCACACACTAATAATCACACACTCTCACTTATCCTGGACACCTGGACTCGCGCTCAAGTCAGGCGGGGGCAGCCATCTTGGGAGGACGTGGGGTCTTTGCCTCACATTAGCTATTTAATCAGACACTGGCGCGAGCGCGCTCGATTACTCCCCTGAGGCTTGAGCCGGGAGATAGGCAGCACAAGGTTTTGGCATCTCGCCTTTCTGCTTTGATGAAAACTGTAATATTTGCATTTTAGTATTCTTATTTGCCTTTTTCACAGTGTTTGCACAGTGTTTTTTGTACATGAAGTAAACTGCACTAACCTCTTTTTAAAAAAGTCTTAAAGTCTTATATTCTATTTTTTATCGTTTTAAGCTTACCTGTGTACCCGATATTTTCTAAACTTTGCGGGGGTATCCTGGACACTGCTTGACTTGCGCTTGAGTCAGGCGGGGGCAGCCATCTTGGGCGTACGTGGGGTAGCAGGCTAGTCTTTGCCTCACATTATCTATTTAATGGACACTGGCGCGAGCGAGCAGCGGACGCGCCGCTGGCGCGCCCAAGGCGCGCCTAAGGCAAGCCCTTCTGCGCCCATCCGCGCTCTGTCCGCGCACAGCGCATGAATCCCTGGCAGTTTGGGACCAGGTGAGTCCCCGGTCTATACATATTCCAGAACTACCCTGTTGAACCTCAATAGGGTTCATAGGGCCGCAGATTGTATATGCCTTTCTTTTGATCTACGGCCGATTACTCCTTTAGGGGCCTGTTCTAAGTGTCATACAATGTTACCTGCTATTTGTTATCAGCCTATTAGTCCCAAGGAGGTTAAAAGGACAGCTGCAGCCGGACCCGATAATAATAAAACTTTTAAATGTATGCTAGTTAATGCAAGGTCTTTGATCAAACATAGCCTAGAGTGTGCAAGGCTTATAGAGGACAACAACATAAAGATAGCTTTCATTACAGAAACATGGACGGACAAGGCATCCGGACCTGATCTGGTGATCTGGTGATAGCGACGCCACTACCAGGTTTCTAATAGGCCAGATCGGTAGGGAGGTGGGTTGGCAGTTATTTATCACAACTCTATTCAGGCTGTATTTAGGCCCATATCTTTAACGCTTTGCAAAGCCATGTCCTTCAATTTCAAATTAACCAACCTGTATGCCATGTCACACGTTATGCGACACGATGGATGCCAGGCTCAGTATGTTAATATTGTGATTTTAACAATGTAAAGTTGAAGCCCTGAAAAAAAAGTGTAAACGTTTCCTCGGTTTCGTTACTATGCTGACCTACGTGCTATTTCACCGCCTCTAGACCTCTTTGGGGCAGTGCTGCAGTTCGCTGATACTTACGCGGCGTGGCCAACTTTATTTACTATCCGGACACCGGGTCTATATCTAGGATTGTTATCCGTTTTACACTTTTTTGTCAGGGCTTCAACTTTACATTGTTAAAATCACAATATTTATATACTGAGCCTGGCATCCATCGTGTCGCATAATGTGTGACATGGCATACTGGTCTTGGCATCACCGATAAGTTATCTAAACTATTACAGTGGATCTCAATGATTTTGGACTTCCTTGTTTTGTTGCTCATCTTTAATCCATATTGTTATGATCTTAGAATCCTACATTATACTCCATCTTATATAAAACGAGATTGGATGCATCCTGACTGTTTCCGCCTATATAGCCTTGAGAAAGTCATGGTACTGATCAAAAGTACTGATGCAACACGTGTCAATTGTTTTTTTGTCAACTCTACTTTTATGATGGATCTTCAAATAAAGAAAATGAAAATATGAACTCTTTGCTCTTCTTCATGTCTGAATGTGAACACTATATGATATCTATAGTTTGACTGTCGTTCAATTACAGTATGAAAAATTAGTCATTTATTCTTACATGTGCTTTAGGATTGTGCTCTCCTTGACCCCTCTTCTGTAGCTATATAATTGCCAATCTTTGACTGGCAGTAGTCTCTCTTGGTAGTGATTGACAGTGGTCTATGTAGCACTCCGTCTTAAAAAACTTAAGATTCTATTACAAATCCATTATAATTGTCTACTTAAAAATAGTTTGTGTATGTGCGTTTTTTTTCCATTTTGGAAGCACCACTACAGATCTCCTGTGTTACTCATGTTTTGAGAATTGTCAAGAAGATAATACGGCTCCTTCCGTTAGAATGCCGGAAAACAGTGGTCACAGCATTGGTTTTATCGAGGCTGGACTACTGTAACAGCTTATACCTAAATATTCAGCAAAAGTTTTTGTATAAACTCCAACTGCTTCAGAATGCTGTGGACAGACTTCTTACGGGTACTCCCAAATTCGCCCCAATCTCCAAAGAAATAGAAAAGCTGCACTAGTTTAAGTCCCTGTGTATAGTTTTTAAAGCGCTGCAAGTGGGGGACCTGATAATTTGAGACGCCAGTTTCAGTGGAATAGACCACTAAGAACTCAGAGATCATCAGAAGCTAAACTGGTTGTAGTCCCACCCTCAAAAAAGGCCCAGTGGGGCGGCATAAACTTCTCTTTAGGTGCAGCCAACGCCTGGAATGGTCTCCCAGTCCACTTGAGGAATGCTACCAACCTTCTAGCTTTTTGGAAAGGGTTGAAGATCTGGCTCTTTAACAAATAATTCTTCCCTCCTAGTTCTGCTGCACGAGAAGTAACCAATGCCAGGACACCTCCGGGTAATGGTGCGCTTTAAAAATCTCCATAACATAACATAGCCATTTATATACTCAAACACACATATATACTGCCTTTCACATGTCCCACTGAGATATACATTCACTCACTAACACACCCATACAGTCCATCACAGATGCACTCTTGACACCATGCACCCAGTGAATCACCCTCTCAAACATCTATGCACAGAGTCACACACACCCCACCCACACAAACACTCAGGCACCTATACAGATACTCAGACAATCAATCAATAACTCATATAGACATTCATGTAGCTATTCACAAACCCATGCAGCTGCTTACACACCAACAGACAGATGGATACAGACATTCACACAATTTAGTCACTAACCCATGCATTCAGTGAGATACGTTTAATCACTCACTTATAGAGTCTGTCACACACCCACTAAATCATCCATTCAAACACATATGCACCCACTCATTCTTCAATACGCCTTTCCCTATATATATTAAACATATTTAAACTTTACAGAAACACACAGTCACTGGATGATGTCATCAGTGATGTCATTTGAGATGTCATCAGTGATGTCATCAGTGATGTCACTGACCATGTCATGAGTGATGTAATATGTGATGTCATCAGCAGTGCATTGCGGGGGCACAAGTTATAGTTAGCTGAACTAACTATAATGGGGGAATTTCTGTGGACAGCACATCATTCTGAGCTTCCAGTGCATTGAAGCAGGTGTCTACAGTTGGAAAGAATAATAAATAAATACAACACATAAACCAGCCTATGACACAGTTGTAGGAGTGTGATGGTTAGTAGTTGTGTTGTTACCATCATTCACAGCATGGCACGGTCAATGTGTGGTGCAAGCTGCAGTGGCCTTATTACAAGAGCCCCAGCACTTATTATTCTACACATTAAGCACTGATAATATGCATTTATGTATTCATTATACTGTTTGTTTTTGTTATGCTCTTGGTGTATTGGGAGGGAGTTGTGTGGTATCCTTGGCATGCACAGCTGATCATCCAGTTCTGGAACCGATGTAGACTTGCTAAGTGATTGGAATGTATTGGTTTGTATGCTGAGGGGGGTTGGGCATTCATAATGAACTGGTCATTGCTGATGTGTTGCTGAAGGATGAGGCTGATGTTGTACAGCACTTAGTAAACCCCTTTGAATCACCGATTAAGTGTGAAGACTCAATTCTTTTCATACTGTTTTTATTCTTATAGAAAATGCTGCACAAGAGACCTAATAAAAAAAAATAGTAAATGCTGGGCTCCAACGGACCATTTACCGTACATCCCTGAATTGTTACTACAAAGGGGCCGATTCCGTTCTGGGTCGGAAAGCACTTCGATCGAGCCGGTTCTGGGGTGTTTTACGATTGATCAGGACTCCTGCAGTCCGACTGAGTGAGTACAATGCGACTGTATGCTGTCGGACTCGGTTTGGTCGGACTCCCATAGAGGTCAATGGGAGCCGGTTGTACGGCACGTACATGGGCTCCCATTGACGGAATGGGTACGTCACGGACAAGTGCGCCCCCTTGAGTGGGTTGGCATTGGGGCCATCCGCACCGTACATGCCTGTGCTGGGGAGACCCATGGGTCCAACTCCGGGAGCTATTGTGAGCCGGACACTCTGATTCGATCCGGTGGTCCGAATCGAGCATCGTACTAGCTCGGTTGTGAAACGTCTCAATTGCATGCCACGGTTTGCTTGTGACTGAGTCGTATGGACAGGTTCGGACCCGGAAATTATTCGGACGGAGATGTTGCGCTTGTTCGCATCCTACTTCGATGTCCGAACCCGTGTACGACTCGGATGGAAATTCAGCCTCCGAATCGGATCCGCTAATTCTGAACCCGATTCCGTGCCCTTCCGACCGAGAAGGGAATCGGCCCCAAAGTGTTCTTCTTAGAGCGCCTATTCAGTTCAACAACTATGCAGAGCAAGCATTTGCAATGCAATAGGTCTCACAATTGCGAGATTTTAAGCTATTGGCATTGTAAATGACAATGCCTTTAATTTATCTGTTTTGATAATTTACACATAAATAAAAGGTATTGTCCTTTACAATGCCAATAACTCAAACTCTTTAAAATGGGAGACCTATTTAATTTCAAGGAAGCGGCTGCCTTGGTCCTGGTGCTGCTTAGAAAATGAAAGTGCGCATGGCATGCTGAATGGTTAAGGAAAGCATGTCAATTTTGTGCCGGCAGTAGGAGAAACTCATTAAAGACAATCATGCTCACAGACTAAATAAGACATACTGTGTAACAACCGAAGTGAAGGATCAGTCTATGGCAGTGCCTGTGCACGCGAATGGAACGTGCTGTCCCTTCCAACAGGTGAGAGAGAAAAGCAGAGAAGTGATGGCTGAAAATCTTGGATCAGTCCCTGACACTGGGCTGCATTCCTGGCAGTCATTTTTGGCTTACTGTTCAACTACAAACCAAGCACATCGCATCAGTCATGGTTCTGTTCCAAAAGGGGAGGGTAGCCCAGCCCGCGCTGCTAGGACACTTCCCCTCCGTACATGCACTCAAGCAGTGACAGATATGTTCCTGACTTGTTGGGCTCATCAGTTATGCACGGCTGGACTCCTAGCCAGGGCTTTAAGGGCCAGATCTAGGTGGCCGAAAATAGCCATTTACCGACCGGTAACGGCCGAATTCGGCCGTTACCGACCGGTAAATGGCCATTGACATGTAGGGGCCCTTAAATCTGGCATTTTCGGTAATTTTACCGAATAGCTACATATAGCCGATCGGTAAATTTACCGAATCAGTAAAATTTACCGATTCGGTAAAATTACCGAAAATGCAAGATTGAAATGTGGGTAGCCAATTTTCCTTTCGCACATGGCTTTCAGAATCGGTATTTTACCATGGAATACAAATCCATGGTAAAATACCGATTCCTGTGTACATGCACATCTGTGCATGTACACATGTGCCATGTGACAGACAGACGTGCCCTTAGGACATTTCTGTGTGCCACATTGCACACATGCCCAATTTGGGGGTGCTAGAGGGTCTCAAAGTGACACCCCTGCACCCTTGACAAATTCGGTATTTACCGATTCGGTAAATACCGAATCGGTATTTGAATGGAATCCTATGGGCTTCAAGGCCCATAGGATTCAATAGCAAATACCGATTCGGTATTTACCGAATCGGTAAATACTGAATTGAAAGGAATCGGTAAAAAATCCAGATGTTGGTACCTACATCCCATTTACCGATTTTGAAATACCGAATCGGTAAAATTCGGTAATATTCGGTTTTTCAAAATCGGTAAATGTGATTTACCTACATCTAGCCCTAAGTGTGCCCGGTCTAAAAAGCAGGTGCTGAAACGGGTCCTTATCGGGCTCTCCATTTTTGCCCTCACCCTTGGTGGAAAAAAAAAATCACAACTCTTCAGCAGAACCACCCTTCACTGCCTTTGATGTAACTTAAAAGATGCAGGTTATAGATATTTCACAGTCTCATCATTTTAGAACTGAACCATTTTCAATATTATATAGAACGAAGCCAATGTAGTTGCTTTTTTGTATTTTATGCAACTAACAGCCATTGACAAAGCCATTAGTTCTGGCTTTTTGGAGGTGTGATGTTACTTATCTATATGTAATGACAGAAGCAGCAAAATACAGTCAGGAGGCACACTATGATAAGCACAGATTTTTAGGTTTACTTTTTTAAGCCACGCCCTTAATTATACCCACCATGCCCATCTGGTAGACCCCCTAGTTTTTTTATCCCACTTAAACCCTGTTCCTAGCTATAGCACAGCAAGGTTTGGGACCCTCGTTTGCAAAGACCCATTGCACCACTGGAAAAAACCCCAGAAAAAAAACAAAAAATAGGTGTGCCATTAAGGCACCCCTTCCAGTGTTTCAAAGTCCAAAGGTAAAACATTCCATATGAGAAAGGGGAGTGTTTTGAGGTGCGTCGAGCAGAGTGGTTTCAGAGCAGCTTTACGCAGGGTAAATTTGGTCAGTTCCTTGGAATATAAACCTAGGCGTGCAGGTACTCGCTTTCCAGAATACCTGTTTGCTCCTGAGAAGTGCTACTGCTCTCCTATTTAAATGATCACAGCCGTACTGAGAAGTGTTGGTGCCCTCCCTGTCAAATGGGGGAAGCAAAGTTGTTTAATACCTTTCCCTTTGAAAGCCTTGGTTCCATGCCCCCCAAATGTCTCCTTGGAATTCGTGAAGTAGTTTAAGAATAGCAAAACGTATGTTGTATGAGCATTTTTTTAGCACAAAAGGTGTCAAACAGCAAGTATTTCTGTTGTTATACCGAACAGTGATAAGACCGTTTTCACTGCTTGGTATAACAACCAAAAACATTGTTTTGTAACGTTAAGAGGGCAGTGGACATTATATGGGCGAGTTTAAGTATTTTCCAACTTTTCTTTCCACAGCGGACTTGGTTTCCCTTTTGCGTGTAGCTATACTGCACATGACTTGATATGGTGGCTTCGAAGGAGAACGTTTTGCAGTGGTCTCTAATGGGTGAGGCAGTAAAAACAGTGAGCGCCAGCCTTGTTTCTGTGTTCAGGCCAGCGTCTAATCTTACCTTGCACTGGGCTTTCTGAGATTCTGGGCCGTAGTGGTGGAAATGCCACGCCTAGAGAAGATGTTTACAATTGGGGTCTCTGGTTTTGGTCCAGTATTTCGAAATGGCGGCAGCAAGAAACAGATGTATTTAGGTGATATTGCGCCATCTTTGAGCAGCTTCAGCGTTTGAGATGCTCAACATCCAGGAATACAAGCACGGACATCGATAGGGAGGGAGGGCGGGTGGGTTGAAGGCACGGACAACTGGAGGGCGGGCAGGTGGTGGTGGGGGGTGGAGGAGGAGAAGAGAAGGCACGGACAAAGCAGCGTGATGCTACATTTAGTACATGCCCGTGTAACAACCAAGTAAAGGGGCTAGTAGCCATGGGAGGATACAAATGACGACATATTTGTATTAGGAAGGGACCAACAAGCCTTATAATGAATCAGAATCACAAAAGCCAATGAAAAATAAGGGCGGGAGTGGGCAAAGCTTCTCTTTGTACTCAACTACCAGAGCTCTTTGTAGAGAAGCGCTTGCGTGCTGTCTCACGCTCGACCTAAAAAAGGAAACTCTGACCATATATGTATATATGTGGGACACCCCAGCGCCGCACGGCCACCAGCTGCTGCGTGTGCCCCTCTGCCCTGCCTAGCTGCCTCGCTGCCTGTCGCGCTGCCGCTGACCACGCCCCCCCCTCCGAGAGGCGCGGTCCGTGCCTGCCTGCCGGTTGCTCTTAGTGTTTGTTTAAATTATTTCCCTTGACTTTGTGCTTTCTCCTTTTTGCCCGTCTCTCTTTGTAATTGTGCCCTTGTTTTTGCTCTCTCCTTCCTGTCTGCCCGCCTACCTCGCCGACCTCCGCTCTCCCTCCCCGCTTCCCGCCACCGCCGCTAAGCCCCGCCCCTTTTGCCTTCTGTATCCCTCCCCGCTCCCGCCTCCCAGCTGCCCCGCCCACCCGCGCACTTCGCCTTATATGGCGACCGTGCGAACGCGCAGCGGGCGCGCCGATTGTGCGCCGAAGGCGCGCCAAAGGTAAGCCCGTCTGCGCCCGTCCGCGACCGGATCGGCACCAGCGCCAGGACCCCTGGCCCACGAAGACCCCGACCTACCCGCCTGACGTACTCCGCCGCCACCCTCATCGCACTCAACACCGGCCGACTCCCAGAATGCCACCAAGCCACACCACGACGCACCCACGGACCTTTCAGCTGCCACGCCTGCAAGTTCACCTGCATCCGGACCTGCCTCGCACCAGCACCCGCCAAGTCGAACACCGGCAGCACCCACCTCAAGTGCATCCTGCTCAACACCCGATCCGTCCACAGACACGCCATGGAACTCTGGAACCTCCTAGACGCCACAGCCCCTGACATTGCCTTCCTCACGGAGACCTGGATGAACGCCTCTTCAGCCCCCGACATCGCCATCGCCATCCCAGAGGGCTACAAGATCGTCCGGAGGGACCGCAACGCCAACCAGATGGGAGGAGGCATCGCCATCATCCACAGGAACACCATCCGTCTCACGACCAGCACCGACAACACCCTGACCAGCGCCGAACACCTGCATTTCCAGATCCACACCAACCCGAACACCACCCTCAGAGGCACCCTGATCTACCGACCTCCGGGACCACGCACACAATTCAGCGAGGACATCGCCGACTTCGTCAGCCCGCATGCCCTCCCCTCCGCTGACTACATCCTCCTGGGGGACCTCAACTTCCATCTGGAGAACAACAACGACCGCAACACCAGCACCCTGCTCGACAACCTCGCCAATCTTGGACTCAAGCAGCTGGTGTCCACCCCCACCCACCTCGCCGGACACACACTCGACGCAGTCTTCTCCTCCAGCACAGACATCGACTTCAGCCACGCCACAGAGCTTCAATGGACGGACCACAGCTGCGTCCACTTCACCTTCAAGAGAACGACGACCCACCACCACCAGCAACAGGCCGCCCGCAGAAGCTGGAACAAGATCACAGCAGACCAGCTCGCCACCTCCCTGAGCCAGCACCCTCCTGCCAGCTCAGCGAACCCCAGCCAGGCCGCCATCAACCTCACGAAGTGGATCAGCAACTGCGCGGACGAGCTCGCCCCGCTGAGGACCCCGCCCAGCAGACCCGGCAGCAAGAAAGCCCCGTGGTTCACCGACAAACTCAAGAGCTCCAAGAAGAACTGCCGAGCCCTCGAGAAAGTCTGGAAAAGGGAACCTACACCGGACAACAGGACCACCCTCAAACTGGCCACTCGGAAGCACCACCAGCTGATCCGCGCCGCCAAGAAAACTGCATTCAAGGACCGGCTGGACAACAACGCACACAACAGCAAGGAACTCTTCAACATCGTGAAAGAGCTATCCAACCCCAGCGCAGGAAACAACGACATCACCCCATCGCAAGACCTCTGCGACTCCCTCGCTTCTTATTCCTTCCACAACAAGATCGCAGACATACACAACAGCTTCAACAACCAACCAACGCACACCATGACCGAACAACCACCCCCCACCACCACCCTCCACGCCTGGACCCCGATCAGCACCGAAGACACCATCCGCACGATGAACTCCATCCACTCCGGATCACCGACCGACCCCAGCCCTCACCACGTCTTCAACAAGGCCGACGCTGTCATCGCACCCCACCTGCGAGACATCATCAACACATCCTTCGACACCGCCACCTTCCCTGAGAGCTGGAAGCACGCCGAACTCAGCGCTCTACTCAAGAAACCAACAGCGGACCCCACCGAACTCAAGAACTACCACCCCATCTCGCTCCTCCCGTTTCCAGCCAAAGTCATCGAGAAGACCGTCAACAAGCAGATGGCCGCCTTCCTCGAGACGAATGGATCCCTCGACCCCTCACAGTCCGGCTTCCGAGCCAATCACAGCACCGAGACCGCCCTCATCGCCGCCACCGATGACATCCGAGCCCTGATGGACAACGGAGAAACAGCGGCCCTCATCCTCCTAGACCTCTCCGCGGCATTCGACACTGTCTGCCACCACACCCTAGTACAGCGCCTCAGCAACGTCGGAATCCAGGACAAGGCGCTGGAATGGATCATCTCCTTCCTCGACGGAAGAACACAGAGAGTCCGCCTACCACCGTACAAGTCAGAGGCCTCCGAAGTCATCTGCGGCGTCCCTCAAGGATCCTCACTGAGCCCCACCCTCTTCAACGTCTACATGAGCCCCCTCACGGCCATCGCACGCCAACACAACCTCAGCATAATCTCCTACGCCGACGACACCCAGCTGATCCTCTCCCTGACCAACAACCCCGCCACCGCCAGAGCCAACCTGCACGAAGGGATGAAAGAGGTAGCCGAGTGGATGACGACCAGCCGCCTGAAACTGAACTCTGACAAGACGGAGGTCCTCATCCTGGGCTCTTCACCCTCCGCCTGGGACGACTCCTGGTGGCCTCCCGCCCTGGGCACCGCACCCAAACCGACAGACCATGCACGCAACCTGGGCTTCATCCTGGACTCCTCCCTCTCCATGACCAGGCAAGTCAACAACGTCTCCTCGGCGTGCTTCAACATCCTACGCATGCTACGGAAGATCTTCTGGTGGATCCCCACCGAGACCAGGAAGACCGTCACCCAGGCCCTCATCACTAGCCGACTGGACTACGGCAACGCCCTCTACGCCGGTACCACCGCCAAGCTCCAGAAGAGACTCCAGCGGATCCAGAACGCCTCAGCCAGACTCATCCTCGACATCCCACGAACCAGCCACATCTCCGGACATCTGAGAGACCTTCACTGGCTCCCCGTCAACAAAAGAATCACCTTCCGCCTCCTCACCCACGCACACAAAGCCCTACATGACCAAGGCCCGAGCTACCTCAACAGCCGGATCAACTTCTACGCTCCCAAACGCCACCTCCGATCAGCCAACCACGCCCTCGCCGCCGTCCCCCGCATCCGAAGAGCAACTACAGGGGGAAGGTCCTTCTCCTACCTGGCCGCCAAGACCTGGAACTCCCTCCCTCCCGACCTGCGCCTGACCCAAGACCACCTCTCCTTCAGGAAGAAGCTGAAGACCTGGCTGTTCGAGCAGTAGCGGCACCCCTCCTCCCCCAAGCGCCTTGAGACCCTACGGGTATGTAGCGCGCTCTATAAGTGTCACTGATTGATTGATTGATATAGGTACATGCAAACATTTAAAACATTCAGGCATACATGCCTCTGTCCCTCTCCCTCTCTCCCTGTCACACTCGTGCGCACACAAATGCACGCATGCACACAGACACACTGGTGGAGGCCAATACATGGACACATTTTAACTTATAAAATGTTCACAAAATATTTTTTAAAAGCCTCGCTCACTTACACCAAACTAAAATAAAGCTTTGGTACAGTTAAGAGCATTTAGATTTAAATGGACTATGTATAAAGAAATGTTTTGAAGGCTTATTTGCCTTGTCAGTCTTGAGTCTTAGAGCAATTAGCAATAATACCATCTAGTGGTAGAGGCCTGAATAAGCGACATAAGTATTGGCATTATGAACCGCGCGACTGCTCACGCGGCGCTGCACTCAAAACTGCTTGTGGCACAAAAGAGTGCTGCGGAGTACTTTTTCCCTTTTATCAAGGCATCCTTTAACCCGACAGAACAAATAATTGTGATGGCGATTGCAGGTTTTTGTGGCGGTAAGTGCTTCCCTTCTGCATTAAGAATATATATGCTGAAAGGGGCAACGTTCATTCGCCTCTCTGCTCATCCCTTGCATTAGTCACATACCTGACCGTGCGTCGGGCACTTTTTAACAGCTTTTCACAGTCGTCGCGACCTTCATGAAAACTTTATACAAAGCTCTTATCATTAGCGAGTAGGATGAAAAGCAAATTACTTCCAGTGCACTGCATGACAAATGTATGCAAAGCGAAAGGGTACTTGACCCAAGCTGAGCAAGGCGCAGGTTATTATTTCAACATGCTTTCTTGTTAAATATAGCACCTATAGCCGAATAATATCTCATTAAAAAGCAACTCATTCTTAAAAGGGCTGCAGAGAAGAGAAAAAAATCCGTCCTTCTCACTCCGTCCAATCACTAACAGTCACCAACAATATGCATTCTAGAATCTTGCTGTTTGATGACATCACCTTGGGTTTCCAGACATATCCTGCCACTGATCGAACCACAAAGGTGTAACAGATTGCTCGCGCAACTAGCAAATATTTTCCTAATGTCAGTGTAGGGGAGGGGAATTGATTCATTCACCCAGTACACGCATAATACCGGCCCTTGGTTGAATCTGTGGTTTGATTCCCTGTATGTATATGTACGTCAGACCAATGATTCGTCCCTAAAATAGAGGGGTTGCAAATAAAAGCTGGCCTGGACTAGCTCTATTTGGGAAATACTTTAATTAATGGGTGGGAATGTAGGCAGATGTTGAGAGGAGCATCTAAGTGCAAGACCAATCAGTCAGCTTCACTAAGCGAGAGATGGGTGGGACAGATTTCTACCCCCTCCACCCACCCACCCAGTCCTTCCCTTTTGTTACCGACGACCCTCTTCATTTTGTATGCAACTATTTCAAATTTGTAGTGACTCTCGTTGTGTCTGCTCCCTTTGTTGCATGTGGGCTGGAGTGTACATGCACAGTGGGATCGAGGGTTGAGTATAGAGCAGAGCTAATGTGGAACCATCTTTGTATTACAGTTGAAAGAGAGATGCTAGGATGACTAGGTCGAGGAGAGTCTGAGGTCAATTAAATAAGCTCCTTCCGGGAATTCAAGGGATGTATGGTATGCAAATGTAGGTGGGTTAGGGTCACAAATGTTAGCTATTCAGTAAGCCAAGCACAATTCTTATATTCTTACAATGTTAACCTAGTCTTTCTGTGTAAATGCTCTGAAATCCTGCACACAAGCTCTTAGGTCACATAGTCGTATCCTAGTCAGTCTGTCCTGGTTAATTAGCCCAGCTAAGGTGTGTTAAACATGCCCCCGATGATTCATGTCAATCAAAATTGGTATGTTGGTGATACTACTGATAAGTGGGTTGTTAGGTTTCAGCTTCTTGACACCTACTGTTTTGATGTTGTTAGTCACTATCTTGGCTTAAGCATGAGCCCAGGCATAGGGCTGGGTGAAATGGACAGGCCTGTGCTGTTCTCTTTTTTCAATTAATCAATAAAGCTCTCTGTTTGGACTACGATTTCAGCCTGTTTGGTTTGTGGATCATCTATACCTGGCTGGGGATCCCTATCAGATAAAGCGGTTTCTCATCACTGTAAACTACCAGCTAGTTTTGGACTGTGCATTCTTGTATAACTCCAGCAAGATATGTAAAGAAACGGGACAACACGAAGGACTAGGGGCCAGATGTAGGTGGGAGATTTTGGCCATTTACCGGCCGGCCGTTCCCGACCGGTACATGGCCATGGAGATGTAGGGGGATAAAAAACATGCATTTATGATAATTTTACCGAATCGGTAATTTTACCGATTCGGTAAAATTACAGAATCGGTTAAATTACCGATTCTGTATATTTTACCGAATCAGTAAATATACCGGTCGGTAAAATTACCGAAAATGCATGTTTGGTATGTAGGTGCCAATTTTAACATTGACGCAGGGCTTTGAAAATCGGTATTTTACCATACAATACAATTGCATGGTAAAATACCGATTCAGGTGTACATGCATATCTGTGCATGTACAAGCCCTAAGGGCATGTATGTGTGCCACATGGCACACAAGCCTAAAACAGGGGTGCCAGAGGGTGTCAAAGTGACACCCTCTGCACCCTTGCAAAATTCGGTATTTACAGATTCGGTAAATACCGAATCGGTATTTGATATTGAATCCTATGGGCTTCAAGGCCCATAGGATTCAATAGCAAATACCGATTCAGCATTTACCGAATCTGTAAATACCGATTTTTACCGATTCGGTAACATTTTCCGAATTGGTACCTACATTAGAAATACCTACTCTTAATTACCGAATCGGTAAAATTCGGTAATTAAGAGTCGGTATTTCTGATTTTGCTACATCTGGCCCTAGATGTGAGAACAGTTACAAAGAACTGCATAACTGCAGTCACTGTTATTTTCTAGGTGATAGAGCGCATATATTCCTAGCCACCTCCTGAAACCTCTCTCCTGAATATTGTCATAGTCTTGGCTGACATTGCCAGCCACAACTAACAGATGCAAATATGATTACCCTTTATCAGGATAGATATTGCTTTAATGTTTGTTTGCTGAAAATATTCTATTTCTCCTAATTTGAAAAAATCATAATATGGCTTCTCATTTGTGAATTAAAAATGTATACGTTTTGAAACTTTCAGTTGAGCCTGGCCCTTTCTCCTTGGTCACCCCTAAATATTTTCCCTTCTTCCTCTACTTTTTTCTGAATTCGTATTTGTTGGATTTAGGACTCGGAGCACTTTACCACTGCTAACCAGTGCTAAAGTGCCTGTGCTCTCTACTTTAAGCATGGGATCATTGGCATATCCACAATTGCCATATTTATTTTACTTATAAGTCCCTAGTAGAGCACATTACATATGCACAGGGCCTGTAGAATAAATGCTACTAGTGGGCCTGCAGTACTGATTGTGCCACACACTTCAGTAGCCCTTTGAACATGTTTCAGGCCTGCTACTGCAGAGCCTGTGTGTGCGCAATTTAAACTGCCACGTTGATTGGCAAACTAACCCATGCTAAGCCCAAACCTTCCGGATGGGAGGTAGAGGGAAGAAAGGGTACACAATGCTTGGAGTGCCCTGGATGTTCTGGTGCCTGGCTTTGGACACTGAAAGCTGTCAGTGGCCTCTGTTGGTTGAACAGAGTTTTCACTGGGTTGGGGACATACGTCACACCCAAGGGATGGAAAGGGCCCCATCACTTTGTTGGCTATGGTGGTACTGTCTGACTACTGGGATTCACCTGGGAGCAAATTAGGGTTAGGTGCTGCACAGAAGGGGTCCCTCGATGAGGATCAGGGTTCCCTATGGGTCAGTTCATTGGCTCAGGAGAGTATGGACACATGAATCCAACTTATTTCAGTGAGGAATAGAACTGACTAGTGCCCCTCCAGTAGTGGGCCATTCTCAACATTCTATCACCTAAGCAAGGAAGTCCATCAAGGTATTGATTAGTATACCAAGGCTTTAGGCTAGAGGGGGTTTGTGTTTGACCTGGCCCTTTCTGCAAGGTCAGTCCTCTGACGTTTTGCCTTCCTCGTCCCACTTTTGCTGAATTTGTTTTTGTGTGGTTTAGGACTCTGTGCACTTTACTACTGTTAACCAGTGCTGAAGTGCATGTGCTAATTGTGGCTTATCCACAATTGGCATATTTACTTTACTTGTAAGTCCCTAATAAAGCACATACCATGTGCCAGGTCCTGCAAATTACAAACTACTAGTGGACCTGCAGCACTGATTGTGCCACACACTTCAGTAGCCATTTAACCATGCCTAACACTTGCCAGTGCAAAGCCTATGTGTGCAGTTTAAACTGCCATGTCGCCCTCGCAAGTTAACCCTCTTGCCAGGGTCAAACCTTCCATTTTATTACAATAGGTCACCCCTAGGTTAGTGCCTTAGCAGCCTAATGAGCAGAGTGCAGTGTATTGTAGAATATGTTTTTTTAAGTTTTACATGTCCTGGTAGTCAAAAACGATTACATTTATGTTTCACTACTGCAAGACCTATCTCTCCCATAGGTTAACATTCAGATTACCTTATTATATTTTTTAAGTGTAGTTTCCAATTGGAAAAAGATAGCGGATTGGAATTTAGTGCCTCTGCACTCACAATTTAAAATCACAACTTATGGTAAAATGTAAATTGATACTTGTATAGCGCACTACTCACCCGCAAGGGTCTCAAGGCGCTTGTACGAATACCGCTGTGGAACCCATCCTGGCTTTCCCTGTGAGGCGTCCACTCCTGGGCACCCCCAAGGTGGACACCAGGCATCCTTAGCGTTGTGGGGGCCGTTGTGGAGATTAAGCAAGCTATTGCCGAGGCGGGGAATTGAACCCCGGTCCCGGGCTAGACCTCTGCATCAGGGTCTGCCGCTCTAATCATTTTTAAGTTGCTGGTCTGAATATGCTACTATTACAAATTTTGCATTTTCTTATGTTAGATATTCATCGCCTCTGTCTGTCTCTGAATACACATCTGGGGTGGGTGACTGCTGGGCTTTATGCATTCCCTCCTGACAGCCACAAACAATGGGACCTTAAGTATGGCTCATGGGCCATCCAAATCCTGATGGGCCATTAATATCAGGATGGGTCACCTTGGGGGACATGAGAAGGAGGAGCTGACACTTGCACTTGAATCGTCTGCAGCTGTCCCCACACAAAGTGCTCCATACCCCCCGGTAGTAAGTCTGGAGCTGGGGCAGGAATGCCATGGGCCTTGTGCACTTCAAAGACCTCTCTTTGAAGCCACCTCCCACTTCAAAGGCACAACTGGGTATAAGTACTGGACCCCTGACACCACCAACTCAGTACACGTCCAGACCTGAGGACATTCTGCCAAGAAGGAGTGTTGTGCTGCTGAAAGTACTGCCACTCTGCTAGACTCTGCTGGACTTTGCTGGACTCCTGCTTTGCTGTGCCTGCCTGCTGCCTTCCCTGCCTGGAAGTGAGAAGAACTGGACCTTCTTCTTACATCTCCAGAAGTAAGGGTTTGCTGGCTTGCCTCCTGTTATGAAATCTCAGGGATATCAAAGACTTCCAACAACCCTGCTACAGCCTGAGCCAAATGTGAGTCCTGCCCTGGTCATTGGCCCTTGGACAAGGGTTGTTTGCAAAATCCATGCATCAATGCATCAGAACCTGTACATTCACCACAACACTGACACATCGCCGCTGCTACTCAAGCCGCGGACACCGCAGCCCCAACGGCACAATATATCATCCCCTCTTTCAGGCGCATCTCCAACTTTGCGTGGCTTGGCGCCTTTGCATCACTTTGTGCTGCTTGCATCACCTATAGTCCAGCTGTTCAACGAAGACACATTACTCCAATGTCCATCACCTCTTGACTCTCTATGCATCTTTGACTTTTTGCAGCTTGGAACTGATGCATTGCCTACATATGCGGGAATCGATAGCGACAATCCGCCTCAGCTACCCCACACATCGCCTTTACGCCCATGCATCCAAGGTACTGCTCAGCGAGCCAAGGCTGGTCCCAGTATCCCACTGCTCTCCATTGCTGTCGGACTGAAATTTGGGTTTGCCCCAGTCAATCAGTACCAGACAGCCCTGGTTGGCGCTATTTGCCTGTAAGGACTACAAAACTGTTTATTCTACTTATTGAATTTTTTCAGTTTTGTTCCTGTTTTTCTCAACAAAAAATTCTCTCGTTTTCTAAACAGGTGTGGAGTCTTTTGTGGTGTTTTCACTGTGTTACTATATTAAGTATTGCACAAATACTTTGAACAGTGCCTCTTAAGTTAAGCCTGACTGTTCTGTTCCAAGCTACCAAAGGGTGAGCACAGGTTAAAATCAGGGTGCGTCTCTGGCTTACCCTAACTAGGATGGTGGCCCATACTTGGATAGGGTGCATTCATCTCCCAACTAGACAGACCCACATTTTGACACTGTTATTACCAACTACTATCAGCTTGAATTTAGATTTATGTAATATTAAATTTTTAGAGGAATAGCAACAATCAATGCTTTTAGTTCTATTTTTATGGGACTGAGAAAGCAAGATGAGACAGCTTTTGTCAAGGACTGGATGCCAAGAAGGTCTGTTAAAGATCCTTTTAGAATGCCTGAGAAACTGGGAGCTCCCACAGGAGCCAGGGTGCCACCTGGACAGAAATAATACAGATGACAGGGTGCAAGTGTGTCCTTTACATGGTCAGAGTAAAAAGGAAAATACAGTAAAGGAGAAATCTTGACATTGGTGACTGAATAGATTGATGAAGAAATCAGTAGGGCACAAAATTCCGCCTGACATCAGAAATGGGAACATATCCATACTATGGCAAGATATGGTCCCAGAGGGAAATAAATCAAACTATTTAAAGCGAGACTGAAGGACACATTTAATAGTATTAAGTGAAAGGCATGAAAAAAAATCAGAGAACAAAATGTGTTGAGATGGATCTTCTTCTCGTAAGCCTCCGTCATATTTGCTTCAAACAGGAACCAACACTACTCAAAGAGACTCTGCAACTTTGTGAACTGGGTGGCTCAATCACTTTCCAGTGAACAGTCTACCATCCTGGAATGGGTTAGTTGTGAAGAAAAAGAAAAGACTTAACATCCTGCAGGCTACATAGAAATCTAGAGTTCTGTTGCATAGAATCCAGAGTCATTTTGCCACCCGGCATGCTGCATGCTCCCCTCAGCCCGCTGCCAATTCCTCCTGTCACTGAGAGTGTAAAAGCAATGCAGCGACTAGGGTGGGAAAGGCTCTGAGTGCTCTGTATGGCAACATGCTGATGGGAAATCTGTGAAAGATGTCTTCCTCGTCTGAGCTGAGGATATCAAAGATGAGCTCTCTGGATGGTCATCTGTATCCATCACAGTATGAATGTAGCAGGTCTTTAAAAGGTTGGAAAGATTACACTTTGCTATGTGCCATACAATCCACATATGTAGCTGGTCTCTAGAGAAGATCACAATTCTATAATTATCTTACAATGTCTTAGTTATCTTACAAACTCCAATTACCATCCTGGTGTTCTCATATGAAATCACACAAATCTCATAGTAGGGTATGCTTCACTGAAAGTTTCCTGTTCAATAGGCCAAAATAACAGTAGAAGTTGAAAATCCAGTAGTCCTGACAACAACAGATACATGGATCACTTTAGGCAAGCAGTGTTCCCCCCTCTCTAGTGAAACCAAAAGCAGAAGAGTCTACAGTCCAACGGCACTAATGTGGTTCAGGCTTAGTAAATGTTCTTCATGAAGGAGGCTCTGATGGGAAATGGATCACCTCAAACAAGTCATCTTCTGCACCAGGCATGTAAAGGGTTTGTGTTCTTTTTGTCTGATGCATTGTTCTGAAATGTTAAAATAAGAGTAGAGAGGTGTAGCATGGGCAGCAACATTGTAAGTCTGCTGTGTTGCTATTTGTTTTCCTATTGCCCATATATTGCACAGTAAACAATCTACCTTTTTCTATCTCTGCAGTTAGGTGGAGTCCAATAGAAAGATGCAGTGGAACATGATGTTGACACCCCAGTAACAAATGTAGAATAGAATAGAATAGAATAGAATAGAAACTTATATTGCACGACTTTGCCAAAAGGCATCAAGGGGCCTATAAAAAGATCATAAAAGGCAGTCCAATAACTAAGGGTAAGCTTTGGCAAAAAGCCAAGTCTTCAGGGCCTTTCTGAAAGACTGCATCGATGGCCTAATGTCACAAGGTACAGAATTCCACAATCCCCGGAGCAAGGCTAGAAAAGGCTCTGCCTCCCCACTTGGCTCTTCGCACTCGGGGAACCAGAAGAAGAGACTTCTTTGAGGAACGAAGCTTTCTGGAAGGAGCATAGGGAATCAACAGATCCTTTATTCCTCCTGTCTCTTTTCTGGTCAGGGCCCCATATACCAAACAGAGGACCTTGATGGAGATCCTGGCTTCAATTGGAAACCAGTGCAAGGATTTCCTGGCGGCAGTGGCTGCCGACCTCCTAGGCAAGTCTAAAACAAACTTAGCCGCAGCATTCTGCACAATCTGCAGTCGCTGTAGCAAGCACTTGTTTATTCCCGCATATATGGCATTGCAATAATCAAGCCGAGAGGCTATCAATGCAACCGCAATTTGCTTACGGGCTTGTGTGGACAAATAGTGCTTGATCTTCCGCAAGATCTTAAGGGTGCCCCAACAAGTGGAGATTGTCCTATTGACTTGATGACCCAACGCAAGGGCCGGATCAATCATGACCCCCAGGTTTCACGCTAGTAGGGTAGGCGCAGGGTAGGTCCCCAGGGATGTAGGCCACCATTCCGTCGACCAGATGTCATCCTTCCCGCCGAACACGAGGATCTCCGTCTTCTCGCCGTTTAGCCTCAATGAATTGTCAATCATCCATTGAGCAACTGCCTCCATACAGTGTCTAAAATTGGAGGCAGAAGAGCTGACAGACTGGGTGAGAGACAGCAAGATCTGGGTGTCATCGGCGTAGGAGACTACCTCCATCCCGAATGATCTAATAAGCCTGGCCAGAGGGGTCACATAGATGTTAAACAGGGTCGGGCTTAACGCCGACCCCAGTGGGACCCCATACTTAACCGGCAGGGATGGAGATAGGAACTCCCCCAGCTTCACTCTCTGTTCCCTCTGGCCCAGGAAGGAGGCCAAGAGGCTAAGGGCAGGCCCCTCCACCCCTATCTCCTTCAGTCGAGATGTTAGCACAAAGGGAGATAGGGTATGAAACGCAGCCGTGAGATCTAGCAGGATCAGCAGGGTGCTCGTGCCCTTATCAACTGTGGTGCGGATGTTATCAAGCACCACAGTAAGGGCCGACTCAGTGCTGTGTCCCTTCCGAAAACCGTGCTGCGAATGATCCAGGTGACCAGAGGCTTCCAGAAAGGATGCAAGATACTGGTTAAGGTGGGTTTCCAGCATCTTTCCTGGGGTAGGGAGCAACGAAATGGGGCGAAAGTTTTTGAAAACCTCCGGGTCTAGGGTAGGCTTTTTCAAGAGGAGTTTGACCACCGCTCTCTTCCATTGTGAAGGAAAAAAGCCATCCCGCATTGCCTTGTTCATGATCTCCAATAAGGAGGGCAGGAGGGTATCCTTACACTGCTTAAGGAGTTTGAGGGGGCAAGGGTCGAGAGGAGAACCCGACCTAGTCTTGACCAGGAGGGCGTCCAATTCCTGCAGAGAAAGGGGGGGAAAGTTAGACAGATGGACCGTGGTAACGGGTCTAACAGATACTTGAGAGGGAAAAGCCTGAGATGTGGTAACCTGAGCGGTGGGGGAAGGTATTGAGGCCCTTTGTAGCTCTGAGGCCGAGACAATATCAGCAATCTTGGTGTGAAAATAAAGGGCAATACCGTCACACAGCTTCTGAGTGTAGGTGACGGGTTCCGAGGTCTGCAGGGTGGTCAACGAGTCTAAAGTCTTGAATAGCTCTCTCGGCGAAGTAAGGGCAGCGGTGAGATTCGAGAAGTACACCTGTTTTTATCACCTCAGCCTTATATTCCCTCAGAAGAGTTTTGTGGGTTTTGCTATCTTGTGTGTTCCAAGTGGCACTCCAAAGTCGTTCCTGCTTCCTGCAGCTCTGTCTTAGATGTCTTAACGACTCCGAATACCAGGGGGCCGACGGCCTTTTTCTGGCCGAGTAGCGTAGGGAGGCAGGTGCTAGTTCATCCATGGCCACTGTTGAGGTTCTGTGACAATTATAAGTGGTGTTTTCGACTCGCACGCATATGGTCGAGTCTGGTATCTATGAACCGCAAATGACGAGTTTAGTAAGTGTGCGCAGTTTCGCTGTGCTAACTTAAACCGTTTGTTTGTTATGTGGGTTTTTCATCTGTACCCACGGGTTCCATCTTAGATACGGCATCCATTTTGTCTCTTGCCCTCAAGTAGCCAGCGAACGGACGTTGTCCGCTTCGCGACCCTGGGACTCCCAAGATATTTGTGGAAGACACATGTTCTTTGTGAGTGTCTTTATGACGAGGGGGTTGCTACTGTAAGGCAGATGGCGCCGCTTGAGGCTCATCTTGCCGCACGGACTTATTGTCTCAGCCGTGCATCTCATTAGGCACGTCCCTTTGATGCCTGTATCTCATGTTTCCTGATACCTCCCCTTTTACACCCTTTCCGATCTCCCCACTGTCTCTGTCTTCCTCTGCACCTGTCCTTGTTCCTATTTCGATCTATTTTACTGCTGATTGGAATTTGCTAATGGTGGGAAGATGGGTTTTTACAGTTGGGAACCGCCAAATGTTTCCGCACTTATGTTCCGGACCTCATGTGTTCCAAAGTGAGCAAAGCGACCCCTCTGGGGGATAATGATGGGAACCGGGTTGTAAACTTTTGTGTTCAATGTTATCCTATGGGTAAAAACTGTATAAAAGGAGCGATCCACAGAACCAATTTGAAGCAGTCTCCCCAAGTTGCACGTGGTGTACTTGTCGTGATCTCTGTGTTCCCTGCAGCAAATAAACCTTGAATCTTTGACGTCGAAGGAAGTGTCCCGTGTCTCTGTGATTCGTACGCCGGAGCAGGTTACCCACGAAGGTTTCAGGTGTTGTGCCCTGGCACCGCTGGGTCTTAAAGAACCCAGTCCTTCAGTTGGCACCCAACGTGGGGCTGCATCAGTGGTACCGGTCCAAGCCCGACGATCGTGAGGAACTTCGTGTGAAATCTCCGAGGGAAGGTGCACTCCGCTTCATCGATCCTGTTGTCGAAATAAGTGGCCCGAAGACTTTTCCCGCGAAGATTCCCGCCTCCGGACGGCTGCGACGGACTGCTGCCCTGACTGTAGACCTGTTTTGGCGCCTGGCGTAGACCTTGGTATAGCGAGACGATTGACGGGCCTTCCTGGTGACGCCATCGATTTTTGAGTTAAGTATTTGTGGGTCGCTCCCATAGTTCTTGGTTGTTGACACTTTAGCGAGTGTTTTTGTTGTTAGCGCTGTATGAGTGTTTTTGTCGGTGACACTTTGCTAGCGTACTTTGTTGTGTTGTTTGACGACTGCAGCCGCCAAAAACCGAGGGTTTTTGTTCTTTGCTGGGACTTGGTAAATCCCGTAACCCTTGAAGTTTGTGAAACTCGGCTAGTGTGCAAGATGCCTGGTCGCAGTACTTTGTTTAGTTGTTTCAGACCTTGTGGTACGGATTCCCGACTGGAGGACTCGTGTCCAATACCTCCGGTTGGAACTCCCACGTATGAGCTCTATAGCAAGCATGGGCTAGGCCCAGTTACCTTTAACGATTACTGGATTAAATACACGAAAAAGGACGGTGACCTTCGTTGGCCACCTCATGGTAGCTTCGAGGCTCCGATCTTAGATAATCTAGAGATTAAATTGTTCGAAAGAAAGTCAAGGCCGGCCATGTTTGATGCCTTTCGGTTGTGGCGCAAAGAAGCCCGACAGAAAGAAATCAGACAGACTAAACGTAATCAGCGAGATAATGTTGCTACCATAGTGAAGAAAGCAGAGCAATTTCAGCATGATAAGGAGGTTAAGGATAAGGAAGTGTTTAACCGATTACAGCGTATGACTGTAGATAAATGTTACCCCGCTTTGCCTACGGAGTCGGAAAAGAAGGAAGAGTCAGTTGAGGATCCCTTAATGTCTTATCTTATGAAGTCGCCACCTCCGTACCTACAGGGTACCGCAGTTCCTGTGGTCCCTGCCGTACCTATTCTTCCACCTATTCCTCCTCCGCCTGTTCCTCAACCTGCACCCGCCCTTCCGACTGTTCCTGCTCCTTTGTCTGTTTCTAATCCTACTGCTCCTCCGCTTCCACATACTCCTGTTCCCGCTACTGCTCCTGCTACTGCTCCTGTTTTGTTAACCCCTGCCGTTGCTACTGTTTCTACCCCTTCTCTTGTTAGTCCTGTATCGTATGCTTCTCCCTCTACTCGTAGTCGCAATTCTCCTCTTGCGGCTAGCTTCTTTCATTCGCTCGGACCTGTTCATGGGTCCGCTGGTTCTGATGGTCCTCAGAGACGTAGTCAGCTTCCTGGAAACAGAGAACGCGTTGCGTTATATAATATGGCGATGGGTTGGATGGTAAATCCTCTTAGGTGTCCACCCCGTGTTGTCCTCGATACATTTTGTCAATTCAATGTACCAACCCAGAGATATGTGTTTAATGAAATGTGTAAGTTTCTTCATGATCAGATAGCGGCTGATGCGCCTGACGAGGTGCTCACCGTTTTGTCTGATCTTCAGCTTCAGTTCGCAAATGGACTGATAGTGGATACTAATGTTCGACGTGCTGTTGAGCGGTTGCTATCTCTTCGTCCCGCTCCGATACCTCATGCATTGTTTGTCGAGGATATTGAAAAACAACCAGATGAGTCTGGCCAATATCCTATGCGTGAAGTTCCACCGGTTTGGATGCCAGGTAACCCCGCAGCTGCCCCTCCGGTCCCGCCGTATTTCCAGAGAGTATGGATACATCTCCCATGGAAAAGATCGGAAGTGTTGCAGGTGAAGCAATCTTTGCCTGACCCCCGCAAAAATCCTGCAGGGTATTACAAAGAATTATCGCAGCTCGTAGATGCTACGGTAATGAATCTTGCCGATATCGACATGTTGTTTGGCAATGTCGTACCGCAACCGGTATGGGCTAAGATTCGTCAGGAAAATCACACAAATGAACTAGGTGGTGATTGGGCGGCCATTGTAGCGGCAGATGGGTTGCAAGTTGGTGGCGCTAAGCCTGAACAGTTGATTGCTGCTCTCCCTCAAAGAATAATAACATTAATGAAAACTCTTATGCCAGCTATGAAAGTGAATTGGGACAAATTGTCAGCTTGTAAGCAAAAGAAGGATGAGAGTGTTTCCGACTTCTTTACGAGGTTCGAGGAAGCATTCATTGACCATAGTGGACAGGATATGGGTACCGAGGGTGGTCAGCGATTGTTTGTGGATAAATTTGTTTCGAATTTGTTGCCCGATTTGAGCAATAAATTAAAGAATTCGGAAAGTGCATGGGCCGTTTCTACTTCGGCTCAGATATTGGCTACGGCACAATACTATGAGAATAGAGAGAAAGAAGAGAACGACCGTGCTGATAAAAAGACGAAAGAGCTCAAAACTAAAGTGTTGTTGCAGCAAGCGTATCCTCCGCGGTCAAATCAGAATAATTCGCAACAGAATAGGTCACAGCCACAATCGAACAGATCCCAAACTCGTAATGACTCCTCCTCCCAAAGATCATCGTTAGGGTACAATCAATGTGCTTATTGTAGACAGGAGGGACACATTAAATTCAATTGCCCCGTTTTGAATGAACGTAACAATGGTAACTCATCTAGAGGAGGTCGTGGTGGTTCACAGCAAACATCACGTGGTAGAGGTCGTGGTGCGCAGAATGATCGCTCAGACAACTCGTCTAATTCTAATAATTGTTTCGATCAACGTGGATCATCGCAAGGACGATCTGCGCAGTACAATGTAGACGATTATTACGTCGATCAGGGAACTGACGACAGTAATTACTAGGACAGCCATAGACAAGGAGAGGGAGTGGTATCAGTTCCGGTTGATCAGAGAGGGCCTTACGTCGCAGTTGCTACATCGGGCGTCGTTGAGCCTTTTCTGTTGGACACTGGTGCAGCGAAAAGTTCTATCATGCATTCGAAACTCCCTGGCGCACCTTTGTCTGGCTTAACAAATGTTTCCGTTGGATTCTCTGGCGCCCCCGTTAGCAATCCAGTTTCGCGCCCTCTGCCCCTTAAAATTGGGCCACGTGAGCTAGAAGCTCCGTTGATTTTGACTACGGGTTGTGGTGAAAATCTTTTGGGCCTGGATTTGCTTAAACGTTTGTACGCAACTTTGTATTGTTCTCCTGCGGGTGTACAGCTTACGTTAGGAGAGAGGGTTGTCTCTCCTATGTATTTGTCCCTCGATAAGCTTCCACCGGAATTGAGTTCTCTTCCTGCGTCCTTGTGGGCAACAGGTCCAAATGACGTGGGCCTACTTGATATCTCCCCTTATGTTGTACAGCTGAAATCTAATGTGCGACTGCCACGTATTCCCCAATATCGTATCTCCCTTGATGGTGAACGAGCACTGTTGGCGATCATCTATGATTTGATCGAGAAAGATGTTATTGAAGAGACTCGGGGAAACGTGTGCAACAGCCCTGTGCTGCCCATTCTTAAACGTACTGATCCTTCAAAACCGCCTGTTTATCGCTTTGTTATCGATTTACGGGAGGTGAATAAAATTGTGGTTCCTCAATTTCCCGTTGTGCCTGACATCACGGCGCTACTGACTCTGATTCCAGCTTATGCATCATGGTTTTCGGTGATTGACTTGAAAAATGCGTTTTTCAGCATCCCGATTGCCGAGGAGAGCAGGGACCTTTTCGGTTTCTCTCTCGGTGGACGTAGCTTCCGGTTCAAACGCGCTCCTCAGGGCTACTGTGAAAGTCCATCTATTTACAGCCAAGCCTTGAAGGGTCAACTGGATGCGTTTAGGTTGCCGGTCGGTGCGGCCTTGATCCAATACGTCGACGACTTATTGGTGGCTGCCGATACTCAGGACATTTGCAAAATTGCTACGGTGTCGTTGCTGCAACATCTCTGTGAGTTAAATCACAAGGTGTCACCTTCTAAACTCCAATATTGTTGTCAAGAAGTAACCTATCTAGGTCACTTATTGTCAAAGGAGGGAAGGAGATTGACCCCAGAGAGAATTGCAGCGATTGCGCGAATGGCTGTGCCAAAAACCCAAAGAGATGTGCGTGCCTTTCTAGGTATTACGTCGTACTGCAGGCAATGGATTCCTAATTTTTCATTGCTAGCGAAACCATTGGTGGCTCTTACGTGCAAGGATGTTTCAACTCCTTTACCATGGACGGAAGAATGTCAGAAAAGTTTTTCTGAACTGCGTGATTCATTGTGTTCGGCTCCTGTGTTGGGCACTCCTGACTACAGTAAGCCGTTTACGTTATATGTTCACGAGAGAGAGGGTTGTGCTTTGAGTGTTCTAACGCAACCTTTTGGTGGTAAGCAACGTCCATGTGCATATTTTTCCTCGACCTTGGACCCAGTAGCTAGAGCATTGCCGAGATGTTTACGAGCAACAGCGGCAGCTGCGGTCTCCATCCGACAATCAGCAGGATTGGTCATGGATAATATGCTTACGGTGATGGTTCCGCATGCAGTCGATACTTATTTGAATCGAACGAAAACTCAGCACTTGACGAGTGCGAGGTTGTCTGGGTACGAATTGACGCTCTTGGCAAGCCACATTCAGATAAAACGTTGTAACGTTCTGAACCCGGCAACTCTGTTACCAATTAGTACAGAGTCAGATGAAGTAGTAGAACATGACTGCTACTTGAGGACTGAAGAGGAAACAAAAGGTCGAGTGGACCTTAAAAACACCCCATTGGAAGATCCGGATGGTACTTTGTATGTGGATGGGTCATGTTTTAAGTTGCCGAATGGCGATGTGACTACTGCTTATGCTGTTGTAACATTGAATACTGTTGTTGAGACTGCAAGGTTGAATCAAAATTCTGCTCAAGCTGCAGAATTGATTGCTCTTACTAGAGCGTGTGTGTTAGCAAAAGGGAAACGTGTGAATGTGTTTACCGACAGCCAATACGCGTTTGGTGTCGCTCACAGTTTTGGACGATTGTGGAGAGAGAGAGGTTTCTTGACGTCGCACGGTACAAAGATACAGCATGGCCAGCTTGTGAATGATCTTTTGGACGCATTGACTTTGCCTACGCAAGTTGCGATTGTTAAATGTAGTGCGCATCGCAAGGTGATGGATGATGTTGGTCGTGGTAATGCGTTTGCGGATGAGATTGCTAAGGAGACTGCCCGGAACCTTAGCACTCGGATGTATGTGACGAGTTCGGTTAGGTGGCCTACAGAATCAAGTATGTGTGAAGACACTATCGAGAGTGTCAAAGCAATTCAGAATGAGGCCACCGAGACTGAAAAGACGAAGTGGAAAGAAAGTACGGGAAAGTTGGATGCGAATGGTTGTTGGATTGATTTGTCGGATCAGAAAAGATGGATGTTGCCGGATGCGTATGTGCTGGCCGTTGTGACAATGGCGCATGGGTTAGCACATATTAGCGCGAAAGGTATTTGCAAATTATTGTCTCCTGTGTGGAAGAATGATGGCATTACGAAATGTGCTGAACGACTGGTGAAGAATTGTATGGTGTGTATAATGTACAATCCTGGCAAAGGAACCCCAACTCCTCCTGGCAGTTTTGCTCCCCCTTCGTATCCCTTTGAGGTGATTCAACTGGACTTCATCCATATGGAGCGATGCAATAACCTGAAATACGTTTTAGTTGTGGTTTGCGCATTCTCCCGATGGATTGAGGCCTATCCTCTCAAAGACAACACTGCTTTGTCTACTGCGAAAATCCTACTGAAGGAATACTTTCCTCGGTATGGAATGCCTAGAGTCGTGTGGTCAGATAACGGAAGTGAGTTCGTTGGAAGTGTGATGAAGAGTGTGTGTAAGGGCCTTGGAATTAATCAGAAATTCCACAGCGCCAATCATCCTCAGTCAGCTGGATTGGTTGAAGGGTACAACGGCACCCTTAAACTAAAGTTAGCGAAGATTCAGGCTACGACTGGTCTTTCGTGGCCTGACGCTTTACCTTTAGCATTACTGTCAACTAGGGCGACTGTACACTCCCGAGTAGGGCTTAGTCCCTATGAAATAGTGTTCGGCCGTCATGCGAATGTGTGGGGGGTTCCTAGGCCAGGAATGTTTTCTGATCTTGAGTACCCAATGTTGATCGATTATCTACATGACTTGACTGCTAAACTGAGGTTAATTCACCAACAGGTTTACGACGCATTGCCGACGCAGACGGAGGGTCCAGGCCACCAGCTCCAGCCCGGAGACTGGGTGGTGACAAGGAACTTTTCACGCAAAAATAACCTGGACCCGAGGTTCACCGGACCCTACCAAGTGCTCCTGGCCACGAGGACTGCCGTTCGTCTCGAGGGACGTAAGAATTGGGTGCATGCCACGCACACCAAAAGAGTCCCCATCCCTTTGCCGGCAGACCCGTGGGTAAGGAGAGGCATTGCGTCATCTGAAACAGAAACATTGCCGGCGTTTGTGCCTTTTAGCGATGCACAGCTTGTTGAAGAACCCTCAGCGCAGCAGAAAGACACTGTTGAACAATTAGCATCAAAAGACTCAAGACCAGAACACTCAACTGATCAGCAGGACGCTGTCTCTTCAACGGATCCTTTGTTTGACGAGCAGACACGTCCTGGGAAAACCCGATACTTTTTGCGATCTCGCGCTAAGGACAAATAAAAATTTTGCTTTTCTGTATCGACAACTGCATTATCCCGTTTTCCGTGATCAGTTTTGAACATTTATATTACTGTAATTATTTTGTATATATATTGAGCTTCATTCCTTGTATTTTTGCCTTTACAGCTGAGAGACTTTTTGTTTTTGCATACATACATATTGTGCATTGAAGGCCGTAGGGCCGCGCGCGTACTTCCTTCTGGACAGTAGGTCTTGACGCTAGGTTAAAGGCCGTCGGTTCCTGGGAACTCCTAGGGATTGACTATTGCTGCACAGAACGAAGTGCGTCAAGAAACGTTGCGGACGGTCGTAGGGAATGGCATTCTCGAAGCTGAATGATTTGGAGGGAGCTCAAGTCCACAGATTCAAGCTGCAGCAACTTAGTCGTACCAAATGTTTCATATTCCAACTGTTTGTATTGTTTTTGACTGCTTCTGCATTATTGGCGGGTGGGGTGTATTACACGATGTCTTACTTCTTACCTGCTACACCTACTCCTACTTCTTACCCTAATCTTACCTCTACTGTTTCTCCTCATTCCTTTCACATGTTACCGGAACACGAGCAGGCTAGACGTGTAGAATTCCGCAACAATTCCTTTATTCAGCTCCTCCATCAGCACCAGTTGGTGGTTAACACTACTAATTGTTGGGTGTGTGGGTTGATGCCACATACTACAGATAAGGGAATTCCATATCTGGTGTTACCGTATAGTTCCCAAGGGTCAGCTCGAGCATTTCAAACAATGTTTCGAAGCGCACTGGGTTTCCACCCCATTCGAGAACCACGTTCTCCCTACTCTGGTCCTACCTCGTATCAAAAACCTTTGTCGATAGCAATAGAGGATTTAGATAGTGAGATCTATGATCCCTCGCTTATTCCCGAAGAAGAGGTACAAGCCTATAGAGTCCTAAGTAGAGGTGAATATAGTGCGTTCACTAGTGAAAAGCAGCTTAAAAGCTTGCCTCCGATATGGGTCGTACCCCACACTGGAAATTTTTGTCTTATGGGTCGTGGCCGAAGATCGCAAGCCCGACTTGGAGCAAGTGCTTGCACTGAAAATTACATTCTGCCGATGTTCTCGTCCCCTGTGTTTCTGGCTGCCAAGGGTACATACTTCATCTGTTATGATCGTGCATACACATGGTTGCCCGCTGACTTCATGGGCTCATGTTTCATTGCAAATCTGTTGCCTCCGACGTTTACTGTAGATGCCGATTATCATAAGACTAGAGTTATACGAGGCGTAATTAGCGAAGAGGATACTGCCGGTCAAGAGGCAGGAGACTTTTTCAAGGGTTTCCTCCCGTTTTGGGGACCTATGGTTAATAGTAGGAACCTGAGACAGTTGACTCGGGTGGTAGAATCGACAGCTAATATTACTGCCAGTGCCCTTGGTAATATCACCACAGAACTTCAGGCGGAGAGACTTATGACGTTACAAAACCGTATGGTTTTAGATGTCATCTTAGCAGATCGAGGTGGGGTATGTAAGGTGATCCATTCGAGCTGCTGCATTTTCATTCCAGATAATGCTCCTACTGTCTATCAAGCCATCTCGAGGTTGCATAAAATCTCCGAATCCATACACGTGGATGTAGGGGATTGGACGCTACTTGGGTGGTTTTGGGGCCTGATGTCGACTTGGGGTTGGAAGATTCTGATGATCATCGGAGTCGTTGTAGTGTTCCTGTTCACGTGTTGCCTTTGTGTGCAGTGTGGTCCTGCCTTATGTGGCATCTGTGCCTCAACGTGTATGAGACAACCACCTGTTACCAAGGGGACTCGGTTGGACAGAGCTATGCTGCAGCAACATCTCGATGGTCTGATGAATATCGAATATGATTCTGACTAGTGCTTGCCTACTTGAGGGCAAAAGGAGCGTCTGAGGTTCCGTGACAATTATAAGTGGTGTTTTCGACTCGCACGCATATGGTCGAGTCTGGTATCTATGAACCGCAAATGACGAGTTTAGTAAGTGTGCGCAGTTTCGCTGTGCTAACTTAAACCGTTTGTTTGTTATGTGGGTTTTTCATCTGTACCCACGGGTTCCATCTTAGATACGGCATCCATTTTGTCTCTTGCCCTCAAGTAGCCAGCGAACGGACGTTGTCCGCTTCGCGACCCTGGGACTCCCAAGATATTTGTGGAAGACACATGTTCTTTGTGAGTGTCTTTATGACGAGGGGGTTGCTACTGTAAGGCAGATGGCGCCGCTTGAGGCTCATCTTGCCGCACGGACTTATTGTCTCAGCCGTGCATCTCATTAGGCACGTCCCTTTGATGCCTGTATCTCATGTTTCCTGATACCTCCCCTTTTACACCCTTTCCGATCTCCCCACTGTCTCTGTCTTCCTCTGCACCTGTCCTTGTTCCTATTTCGATCTATTTTACTGCTAATTGGAATTTGCTAATGGTGGGAAGATGGGTTTTTACAGTTGGGAACCGCCAAATGTTTCCGCACTTATGTTCCGGACCTCATGTGTTCCAAAGTGACCAAAGCGACCCCTCTGGGGGATAATGATGGGAACCGGGTTGTAAACTTTTGTGTTCAATGTTATCCTATGGGTAAAAACTGTATAAAAGGAGCGATCCACAGAACCAATTTGAAGCAGTCTCCCCAAGTTGCACGTGGTGTACTTGTCGTGATCTCTGTGTTCCCTGCAGCAAATAAACCTTGAATCTTTGACGTCGAAGGAAGTGTCCCGTGTCTCTGTGATTCGTACGCCGGAGCAGGTTACCCACGAAGGTTTCAGGTGTTGTGCCCTGACACCGCTGGGTCTTAAAGAACCCAGTCCTTCACTGTGAGGGCGTTTTCCAACTTGCTCACCGCTGAGCCCACATCCTCCTCCAAAGAGATCGCTGTGGTGGGAATAAGGGGGGCCAATAGGTCATTATCCTTTTCAGGTTTCGCCTAGATTCCATTTTACTAGGGCCCTTCGGGATATTATTGATAGGAGTAGTATCCAGTTTCAAGGGGACTGCCGAGTGATCTGACCAGGTGAGCGGGATAGGGGCTTCTGTGGTCAGCCGACTATCATTTGAAAAAAATCCATCTAATGTATGGCCCGCCTGGTGAGTGGGGCCCTTAACTAGTTGCTGCAGGCCACAGGACGATAGGGTGTCTAAGAGAGAGAGGGTTTCTTTCACCTCTAGATTTTCAAGATGGAAATTCAGGTCTCCCAGAACCGTGACATGGTCACAACCAAAATAAGGTTCTAAAATACTAAGCAAATCCTGTCCAAAGTCTACTCTGGACCCAGGAGGTCTGTATATAAGAATGCCCATAAATGGAGCAGCATATGAAGCATTTATAGAGAAATGTAGAGCCTGAAAGGAATCGCGAGGGGCTGATAGAGGGGTAATGCGACACGAGTGAGAGTCCCTATACAGGATGGCCAGCCCCCCACCTATACGACCCACTCTATCCTGCCTAACTAGGGTGTAGCCTTCTGGCACTGCCTCTACTAAGTCAGGTCCCGAAGATTCCTGAGTCCATGTTTCTGTGATGAAGACCCAAGAGGGTCTTCTATCCAAAACGAAATCCTTAAAGGAGACTATCAAGGGAGTTTTTCTCCGCTTTTTTGGCTTTAAAAGCCAAGAAAGCAGAGATAAAATTATCTCCCTATTACCTAGCTGTCGCTAACACCAGTTAGCGACAGCTAGTAGGAGATAGCGACCATCTTGGGCCCCACTTTGCATGTCAGTGATATTTATCACTAATGACATGCAAAGTGGGGATGCCAAGATGTTAGCGACTGGAAACAGTCGCTAACATCGCTATCTCCTATTACCAACTTTTGGAGATATTCGCGCTAAGCGCGAATATCTCCAAAAGCTAACACCTGCCCTGACCAGTTCTTAGCCATGTTATCCAATGGGAGGTGGACAACATGGCTAAGAGCATTAGCTCGGTAATGAATGAATATCGCGGACTTTTCAGCGATATTCATGCATTGCGGGCGATTTTTATCGCATTTGCGATAACCTTTGGTAATACCAAGGTTTATCTGCGATGAAAATCGCCGCAGCTCTGTGGTAATTTTTTGTCTCTAACCAAGCAATAGCGATAATTATCGCTATTGCTTGGTAATATGCCTTATTATTCTTAATCAGGGATCTCGCATTGATCAAGAAACCATGGTCCATACTTATGCTAGTGGAGAGTTGGCCTGTAGTGCATACCTTCAAGGATCCAGGAGATAGCACAGCTCCAGTGGGGCGTGACCTAGAACACCTACAGACATGCGAATCCTGGAGGGCCTCGGGGGTAAACGAGTAGTGGCACGGTAACCGGAAAGGTTTACATTTCCTTAGGAACTGATATGAGTACCTAAGGCGGCCGCCGCCATTGCCCGTGGGACAGGGCGCCCCCTCGTCCAGCTCGTCCTTAGCGCGGACGGGCACAGACGGGCTGGACTCTGGCGTGACTCCGGCATTACTACGGCACACACGCCGTGCGCATGCGCCGTGCACATGCATGTGAGGAATTAAATAGTCCTCTAGCCAGTCAACCTGACTGCTAGAGCGCTAACCGCAATGGCGTTCGGCTGCCGTCCTCTTCCGACCCCCCAAGATGGCGAGGAGACTCCGAGGGAGCGCGCAGGTAAACCACTAAAACTACAATGTGGGATACAATTATAGTGCAAGTATGTGGGGGAAGTTTAAAAGCAAGGGTAGGCAGTAAAATATTTTTAAATCAAAATTAGACAAAGCGGGGAATTAAATATCGAGCAGCGCTAAATTGTCACAGCGTTAGGCGCAGTAAAGGGTTGTCTAATCACTATGTCCTGCATATCTCACTGCATTACCAACCCATCCAATTTACCTAACAACAACATCCTCCTGGAGGCCCTGATATACACAGGCAAAAGTCAAGCATGATTCCTCCTACACCACCTTCTATGGATCACCAAACTAGAAAGTATCCCTTTTAGCATCCTCTGGAGAGTGAGCTAGAGAAGTCCAAATGTGGCTCAGGTAGGCGCTGTGGTCTAGGACATCAGCATTCAACAACGCAAACTAATAGTACTCGTTAAAGTAATGTCCACGCAGTGGTTTTACTCTGGAAAAAAGAATGATCTATGACACATAAAGAATAAATAAATAAAAAGCCATGCCCCACAATTTATGAAATTGATTTTCTCCAATACAAATATCAGGTCTAGAATATATGTCATCTACTTTACACTGTAGAGAAAATGATGCCCATTTCCTTTGATATTGGCTTTTTGCCATATAGAACACCACACCCCCTTCCTTCGACACAAATTTATCACTGAACAGAGAATCAGACCTATTGCCTTTGACATTGACTTTTCACAGAAAACAGAATCAGGCCATCTGCCATTGATGGAACCGTTCCATTTACAACATTGACGATGTCAGTGATAAACAAAAAAACTGTTAGAAAAAACCCAATACAAAACAAAACCGTCTTTTAGAACTAAGTTTCTGTGCAGAGAAGTGTAGTGTTGCGCTCTAGTGTTCCCGGTCACGTGTGTGGCAGGGAACGCCAGGAGCGCAGGGAGGAGCTAGCGCAGGGAGGAGCTTAGGACGCGGGCAGCCGCGGGGACAGGACGTTCTCCCGGCGCTCTCTTGGAGATAACTTGAAGTTAAATAAAGCGCATGAAAGACATACCCTAAACCTACCTCTACAAATTGGTGGCGAGGCTGGGGGGTGAGACCGACATACCAGCGCGTCCTGGTCGCCATTGCCATGCGTACGGACGACACGACCAGGAGAGCACGGCAGCAGGAGTAGCGGGAGTCCCCTCAAACGAGGTAGCAGACGGAGGCGGGAGGCGGTGGACGCCCCAGTGGAGCTCAACCAGAAGCCCAGAGCACGCGCACAGCCATTCGTAGCGATCCTAGCAGAGAGGCATCAGGCTGCGCGGTGCCCCCCCATCCTGCTGAACGGCTGACAAGGAGCAACACACACGAGGGACCATGACCAGCACAGAGGTGAGGAAGGAGCCACACCACGCTTCCCCTGTCTGCCCCAGCTGGTCCCTCACCATGCCAGCAGCGCCAAAGCTCAGAGGGAGGTTGCACCAGTTTTCGCCACAGTCCCTTACCGCCATCAGGAATACTGGCACCCGGGCACAGGAGTAGAGCACTGCGGTCACCAAGCCAGACAGCTCCACGGCCCAGTGACTTCTACCACGTACAACCAGTCAGGCGGCCACAGAGGCCACGCCTGTCCAGGTGGCCCTAGGGGTCCTGTCCACACCTCGCAGCAATGCAGAGCACCCAGCAGAGGCACCAGAGTCAAGGCGGGGAGGAGAAAGTCTCCCGGCCCTAGAAGGGGCGGCAGGTCAACAGGAACAAAGCACGCCGGTGGGAGACGAAGAGCGAAGGAAGAATCGCCACAACAGCAGCCGGCCATATGTGCACAAACCTTCTCCCTCACCAACCTGGTTCCCTTCCTACCAAACCCAGGGGAACCCACCATGAAATGGGAAGATTGGAAGGAGTATTTTCTGAACTATATATCGGCGTTGGAGGACAAAGGGGGCACAGAATTTCCCAGCAAGTGGAAAAAGAAGATACTGCTACACAACTTAGGCCCAAAAGGCATTGGAGTGTACAAGAACCTAATCCCAAAACCCAGACAGGCCGACGATGAAGACGTGTTCCAACATGCCCTAGATGACCTGGACAGCCATTTTCAACCCGTAGTCTGCACAGCCATAAACCGGTTCAACTTCTGTCACCGGAAACAGAAGGCGGGAGAGTTCGTAGATGAATACGTAGTAGCACTGAGAAGACTAGTGGTTACCTGCAAATTCGGAGCACTAAATGACGACCTCATCAGGGATCAAATCATTATGCACACAGTAACTACATTAATACAGGAGAAACTGTGGGTCAGTGGGGAGACTCCCCTCAAAGAGATAGTGGCCATAGTCAAAAAGGCGGAACTCTTGAAGAGATGTAGGGAAGCCGCAAAAAGGAACACACCAGTACACCCATTGTGAGCAAAATGGCGGACACCAATCTCCAAGAGCAGAAGCACACAGAGATGAGGAGCATGTGCCAGCAGAAGAAACACGCTCCCAGAATGGCCATGACCCAGAAAACCCAAACTGAAGACAAGAATACGTGTTACCGATGTAGGAGCAGAGTACATGTATCCAATGAAAAACGATGCTGGGCATTCTGAGCTAAATGCATGTTCTGCATTTCAAGAAGGTATGCAGATGCAAACCTCAGAAGACTTTGTGAAATATGTCGCACAAGAACAAGAAACAAGAAGGAGGTACAGACGATGAAGAGAGCAACGTACTGTGCATAGAAGACCAGGTGTTGGGTATAGTTTGCACCCGATCATGCAAACTGCTGTGTGACATATTCATAGGCGCTATCCAAGTCTCCATGGTGGCCGACTCGGGGTCACCATACATCATCATACAATGCAGCATTCGGGACAGGGACTTTGCACCGATTATAGGGACACACCTCCGGGCTGCAGACATCCACCCCCTCACCTTTATTAGAGAACCGATTCCCATGGTGGGGTTTCGCCCACTCCAATTTGAATTCAAAGGCCGCTAGGCAAAGGGAAAGTTATATGCAGTCGAGAAAGGGCCCTTGGTATTAGGATGGGTAGACCAAGGAGAGCTGGGGATCCAACTAAATCCCGGGGGCACAAAGCAAGTGCTGATGACAGTCTTGGCACAAGAGCACAAAGCCAACAGATGGGATTCCCCACGGTCTTCAGGGGCACCATTGGAAAACTAACGAAGTTCATGCATTAGAAATGCCTCAAGGAGGGTGCCAAGCCAGTGAGCCACAAAGTGCGGAATATCCTGTTTCAGTGCAGAGAAGCAGTACAGCAAGAATTGCAGAGATTGGAAGACAACGGAATCATAGAACCAATCGAGAGCGCTGAGTGGCTGGCGCCCATGGTCGTGGCCAGGAAGCCCAATGGCAAAGTACGCCTATGCATTGATTTGAGAGAACTGAATAAGAACACACTGATAGACAAGTTTCCTTTGCCAAGAATACACAAGATGCTGGCCCAGACGAAGGACATCCAGTGGTTTTCCACCGCACACCTAACCTCGGCATACCACAGGATTGCATTGAACCTCAAGAAACTCACATCATTTATCATGGCCTTCAGGTGCTACCAGTTCCGGCGGATGCCGTTTGGCTTGTCATCCGCCGCGGCGGTCTTCCAAAAGCTGATGCACAAAATGTTCAAGGACACAGAAGGACTGCAGTAATTTCAGGACGACATCTTGATCATGGGCAGGACCAAAGCGGATCATGACACAAAGCTAGACACTGTACTACGTATCCTAGCACAGAACGGCATCACAGGAGAGTGGGACAAGTGCAAATTTGGAGTGACCTGAGTCACGTACCTGGGCCATGAAATAAGTGACAAAGGTGTTGCACCGAAACAGGCGAATGTGAGAGCAATATATGACGCACCCACACCGAGAAGCAAGGACGACGTCCGTTCCTTCCTCGGAATGGGGGAGTTCTACAGTAAGTTTTTTCCCCACTTTGCCACCAAAACGCACAATCTAAGATAGCTCATTCAGGAAAAGATCACCTTCATGTGGTCGGACGCAGCCCAAGGCGAGTTTCAACAACTCTAAGAAGACATATGCGAAGCAGTGCCATTACATGGATTTGATCAATGGGCATTATCGATCCTCACCACGGATGCGAGCGACAGGGGACTAGGGGCAGTCCTCATGCAGAGAACAGAGGAAGGCACAACAACAGTCAGTTTTGTGTCACGGTCCTTGACCCCGAATGAAGAGAAATTCAGCGTGGTGGAGAAAGAGATGCTAGCGGCAGCATGGGCCATGGAGAAGGTCCGACAATTCCTCTGGGGCTCTAGATTCCTACTCCGAACAGACCACAAGCTGTTAGTGAAAGGGCTTACTCCAGTATCCATGCAAGTGCCACGCCCAGAATAGCCAAGATAACACTAAAACTTCTGGACAACGTGTACAATGTCGATTACATCCCCGGAGCAAAGAACAAGGTAGCAGACTGCCTCAGTAGAGCAGCGGCTATGGAGGAAGCTCCTATGGAGGGGGAGGAGTTGTCCTACACTGTGGCCTTTACAGAGGATCACGAAAAAGTAATCAGTGCACAGGAGTGGAAGGCTGCATATGACACTGATGCCTGTCTAAAGGCACTCAAACAATTCATAGTTATGGGATGGCTGCAGAAGAGACACTTGGACGCTGACATAAGGAAATTATATGAAGTTCATGAAGAGCTGTCAGTAGGAGACAAGGACACATTTATACTACGAGGGGACAAGATCTCTACCTCCCAGCCAACTCGCAAAACTACACGAAGGACACCTGGGTATAATAAAAACTAAACGGGGCGAAAGTTTTTGAAAACCTCCGGGTCTAGGGTAGGCTTTTTCAAGAGGAGTTTGACCACCGCTCTCTTCCATTGTGAAGGAAAAATGCCATCCCGCATTGCCTTGTTCATGATCTCCAATAAGGAGGGCAGGAGAGTATCCTTACACTGCTTAAGGAGTTTGAGGGGGCAAGGGTTGAGAGGAGAACCCGACCGAGTCTTGACCAGGAGGGCGTCCAATTCCTGCAGAGAAAGGGGGGGGAAAGTTAGACAGATGGACCGTGGTAACGGGTCTAACAGATACTTAAGAGGGAAAAGCCTGAGATGTGGTAACCTGAGCGGTGGGGGAAGATATTGAGGCCCTTTGTAGCTCTGAGGCCGAGACAATATCAGCAATCTTGGTGTGAAAATAAAGGGCAATATCGTCACACAGCTTCTGAGTGTAGGTGACGGGTTCCGGGGTCTGCAGGGTGGTCAACGAGTCTAAAGTCTTGAATAGCTCTCTCGGCGATGTAAGGGCAGCGGTGAGATTCGAGAAGTACACCTGTTTTTATCACCTCAGCCTTATATTCCCTCAGAAGAGTTTTGTGGGTTTTGCTATCCTGTGTGTTCCAAGTGGCACTCCAAAGTCGTTCCTGCTTCCTGCAGCTCTGTCTTAGATGTCTTAACGACTCCGAATACCAGGGGGACGACGGCCTTTTTCTGGCCGAGTAGCGTAGGGAGGCAGGTGCTAGTTCATCCATGGCCACTGTGAGGGCGTTTTCCAACTGGCTCACCGCTGAGCCCACATCCTCCTCCAAAAAGATCGCTGTAGTGGGAATAAGGGGGGCCAATAGGTCATTATCCTCTTCAGGTTTCGCCTAGATTCCATTTTACTAGGGCCCTTCGGGATATTATTGATAGGAGTAGTATCCAGTTTCAAGGGGACTGCCGAGTGATCTGACCAGGTGAGCGGGATAGGGGCTTCTGTGGTCAGCCGACTATCATTTGAAAAAAATCCATCTAATGTATGGCCCGCCTGGTGAGTGGGGCCCTTAACTAGTTGCTGCAGGCCACAGGACGATAGGGTGTCTAAGAGAGAGAGGGTTTCTTTCACCTCTAGATTTTCAAGATGGAAATTCAGGTCTCCCAGAACCGTGACATGGTCACAACCAAAATAAGGTTCTAAAATACTAAGCAAATCCGGTCCAAAGTCTACTCTGGACCCAGGAGGTCTGTATATAAGAATGCCCATAAATGGAGCAGCATATGAAGCATTTATAGAGAAATGTAGAGCCTGAAAGGAATCGCGAGGGGCTGATAGAGGGGTAATGCGACACGAGTGAGAGTCCCTATACAGGATGGCCAGCCCCCCACCTATACGACCCACTCTATCCTGCCTAACTAGGGTGTAGCCTTCTGGCACTGCCTCTACTAAGTCAGGTCCCGAAGATTCCTGAGCCCATGTTTCTGTGATGAAGACCCAAGAGGGTCTTCTATCCAAAACGAAATCCTTAAAGGAGACTATCAAGGGAGTTTTTCTCCGCTTTTTTGGCTTTAAAAGCCAAGAAAGCAGAGATAAAATTATCTCCCTATTACCTAGCTGTCGCTAACACCAGTTAGCGACAGCTAGTAGGAGATAGCGACCATCTTGGGCCCCACTTTGCATGTCAGTGATATTTATCACTAATGACATGCAAAGTGGGCATGCCAAGATGTTAGCGACTGGAAACAGTCGCTAACATCGCTATCTCCTATTACCAACTTTTGGAGATATTCGCGCTAAGCGCGAATATCTCCAAAAGCTAACACCTGCCCTGACCAGTTCTTAGCCATGTTATCCAATGGGAGGTGGATAACATGGCTAAGAGCATTAGCTCGGTAATGAATGAATATCGCTGACTTTTCAGCGATATTCATGCATTGCGGGCGATTTTTATCGCATTTGCGATAAACTTTGGTAATACCAAGGTTTATCTGCGATGAAAATCGCCGCAGCTCTGCGGTAATTTTTTGTCTCTAACCAAGCAATAGCGATAATTATGCCTTATTATTCTTAATCAGGGATCTCGCATTGATCAAGAAACCATGGTCCATACTTATGCTAGTGGAGAGTTGGCCTGTAGTGCATACCTTCAAGGATCCAGGAGATAGCACAGCTCCAGTGGGGCGTGACCTAGAACACCTACAGACATGCGAATCCTGGAGGGCCTCGGGGGTAAACGAGTAGTGGCACGGTAACCGGAAAGGTTTACATTTCCTTAGGAACTGATATGAGTACCTAAGGCGGCCGCCGCCATTGCCCGTGGGACAGGGCGCCCCCTCGTCCAGCTCGTCCTTAGCGCGGACGGGCACAGACGGGCTGGACTCTGGCGTGACTCCGGCATTACTACGGCACACACGCCGTGCGCATGCGCCGTGCACATGCATGTGAGGAATTAAATAGTCCTCTAGCCAGTCAACCTGACTGCTAGAGCGCTAACCGCAATGGCGTTCGGTTGCCGTCCTCTTCCGACCCCCCAAGATGTCGAGGAGACTCCGAGGGAGCGCGCTGGTAAACCGCTAAAACTACAATGTGGGATACAATTATAGTGCAAGTAAGTGGGGGAAGTTTAAAAGCAAGGGTAAGCAGTCAAATATATTTAAATCAAAATTAGACAAAACGGGGAATTAAAATATCGAGCAGCGCTAAATTGTCACAGCGTTACGCTCAGTAAAGGGTTGCCTTGTCAAGACTGACCTCGTATTTTATTCGGTTTCCTCTAGCCAGTCAACCTGACTGCTAGAGCGCTAACCGCGATGGCGTTCGGCCGCCGTCCTCTACCGACACCTCAAGATGGCGAGGAGACTAAGCATGGGTGAATTTTGCGAAGTCGCCATCCGAGAATTTGCGGATTTGCGAATTCGCGATCCGCAAAATTCGCGAATTTGTGCGAATTTGTGGATTTTTGTTTTTTGCGTTTTCGCGGGGTTTTTTGCGTGTTTGCGGGGTTTTTTGCCTGTTCGCAGGGCTTTTTGCGTCTTCGCGAGCCGCTTGCATAGCGAAGTTACCCATGCAGTCGTTTATGGGAGAGGGAGAGATAGATAGATAGATAGATAGATAGATAGATAGATAGATAGATAGATAGATAGATAGAAAGAAAGAGAAAGAGAGGGAAAGAGAGAGGGAGAGAGAGAACGAGAGAAAGAAAGAGAGGCTATATCTCTGAAGGGCCAGATTCCTGAGTTGCCCCTACAGAACATACAGCTTTTTATTTTTAGCAAAATGCATATGAAAATTGTGCTGTAAAGGTCTCTTTTAGTTTAACCCCTCCTGACAACTCAAAATGGGTGTATTTGCCATCCTCTCCCTTCTTCCTGTTTTTTATGTCTGTAAGTGCTTCCTGATGAGGTTTAATTCCTTGGACAGGTGCCTTTTTGCCTACTTGTAACTATTCTCTGACCCTGCTTCAAGGGTCAGAGCAGGGTCAGAGAATAGTTGCAAGTAGACAACGAGGCGCCAGGAAGCAATTAGCAGCAGGTGTCCAAGTTGAAGTTAATTTGTTTGTAACCCTTTTGTAAAAGGTTACAAAGAAATTAGGTTCAACTTTTGCACCTGCTGCTGTAACCCTTGCTTGGCTGAAAATTCGTCCCCGCTGATTCGCTGATTTTACCGCGATTTCGCGAGATTCGCGGATCGCGAAATCGCGGAAAATCCGCAAATTCGCCCGCGCAACAGATTTTACGCCCATCCTTAGAGGAGACTCCGAGGGAGCACGCAGGTAAACCGCTAAAACTACAATGTGGAATACAATTATAGTGCAAGTATGTGGGGGAAGTTTAAAAGCAAGGGTAAGCAGTAAAATATATTTAAATCAAAATTAGACAAAACGGGGAATTAAAATATCGAGCAGTGCTAAATTGTCACAGAGTTACGCGCAGTAAAGGGTTGCCTTGTCAAGACTGACCTCGTATTTTACTCCGCCTTAAGTACGCTTTTCGGTATCCTCTAGCCAGTCAACCTGACTGCTAGAGCGCTAACCGCAATGGCGTTCGGCCGCCGTCCTCTTCCGACCCCCCAAGATGGCGAGGAGACTCCGAGGGAGCGCGCAGGTAAACCGCTAAAAGTACAATGTGGGATACAATTATAGTGCAAGTATGTGGGGGAAGTTTAAAAGCAAGGGTAAGCAGTAAAATATATTTAAATCAAAATTAGACAAAACGGGGAATTAAAATATTGAGCAGTGCTACATTGTCACAGCGTTACGCGCAGTAAAGGGTTGCCTTGTCAAGACTGACCTCGTATTTTACTCCGCCTTAAGTAAGCTTTTCGGTATCCTCTAGCCAGTCAACCTGACTGCTAGAGCGCTAACTGCAATGGCGTTCGGCCGCCGTCCTCTTCTGACCCCCCAAGATGGCGAGGAGACTCCGAGGGAGCGCGCAGGTAAACCACTAAAAGTACAATGTGGGATACAATTATAGTGCAAGTATGTGGGGGAAGTTTAAAAGCAAGGGTAAGCAGTAAAATATATTTAAATCAAAATTAGACAAAACGGGGAATTAAAATATCGAGCAGCGCTAAATTGTCACAGCATTGCGCGCAGTAAAGGGTTGCCTTGTCAAGACTGACCTCGTATTTTACTCCGCCTTAAGTAAGCTTTTCGGTTTCCTCTAGCCAGTCAACCTGACTGCTAGAGCGCTAACCGCAATGGCGTTCGGCCGCCGTCCTCTTCTGACCCCCTAAGATGGCGAGGAGACTCCGAGGGAGCGCGCAGGTAAACCACTAAAAGTACAATGTGGGATACAATTATAGTGCAAGTATGTGGGGGAAGTTTAAAAGCAAGGGTAAGCAGTAAAATATATTTAAATCAAAATTAGACAAAACGGGGAATTAAAATATCGAGCAGCGCTAAATTGTCACAGCATTACGCGCAGTAAAGGGTTGCCTTGTCAAGACTGACCTCGTATTTTACTCCGCCTTAAGTAAGCTTATCGGTTTCCTCTAGCCAGTCAACCTGACTGCTAGAGCGCTAACCGCAATGGCGTTCGGCCACCGTCCTCTTCCGACCCACCAAGATGGCGAGGAGACTCCGAGGGAGCGCGCAGGTAAACCACTAAAACTACAATGTGGGATACAATTATAGTGCAAGTATGTGGGGGAAGTTTAAAAGCAAGGGTAGGCAGTAAAATATTTTTAAATCAAAATTAGACAAAGCGGGGAATTAAAATATCGAGCAGCGCTAAATTGTCACAGCGTTAGGCGCAGTAAAGGGTTGTCTAATCACTATGTCCTGCATATCTCACTGCATTACCAACCCATCCAATTTACCTAACAACAACATCCTCCTGGAGGCCCTGATATACACAGGCAAAAGTCAAGCATGATTCCTCCTACACCACCTTCTATGGATCACCAAACTAGAAAGTATCCCTTTTAGCATCCTCTGGAGAGTGAGCTAGAGAAGTCCAAATGTGGCTCAGGTAGGCGCTGTGGTCTAGGACATCAGCATTCAACAACGCAAACTAATAGTACTCGTTAAAGTAATGTCCACGCAGTGGTTTTACTCTGGAAAAAAGAATGATCTATGACACATAAAGAATAAATAAATAAAAAGCCATGCCCCACAATTTATGAAATTGATTTTCTCCAATACAAATATCAGGTCTAGAATATATGTCATCTACTTTACACTGTAGAGAAAATGATGCCCATTTCCTTTGATATTGGCTTTTTGCTATATAGAACACCACACCCCCTTCCTTCGACACAAATTTATCACTGAACAGAGAATCAGACCTATTGCCTTTGACATTGACTTTTCACAGAAAACAGAATCAGGCCATCTGCCATTGATGTAACCGTTCCATTTACACCATTGACGATGTCAGTGATAAACAAAAAAACTGTTAGAAAAAACCCAATACAAAACAAAACCGTCTTTTAGAACTAAGTTTCTGTGCAGAGAAGTGTAGTGTTGCGCTCTAGTGTTCCCGGTCACGTGTGTGGCAGGGAACGCCAGGAGCGCAGGGAGGAGCTAGCGCAGGGAGGAGCTTAGGACGCGGGCAGCCGTGGGGACAGGACGTTCTCCCGGCGCTCTCTTGGAGATAACTTGAAGTTAAATAAAGCGCATGAAAGACATACCCTAAACCTACCTCTACAAATTGGTGGCGAGGCTGGGGGGTGAGACCGACATACCAGCGCGTCCTGGTCGCCATTGCCATGCGTACGGACGACACGACCAGGAGAGCACGGCAGCAGGAGTAGCGGGAGTCCCCTCAAACGAGGTAGCAGACGGAGGCGGGAGGCGGTGGACGCCCCAGTGGAGCTCAACCAGAAGCCCAGAGCACGCGCACAGCCATTCGTAGCGATCCTAGCAGAGAGGCATCAGGCTGCGCGGTGCCCCCCCATCCTGCTGAACGGCTGACAAGGAGCAACACACATGAGGGACCACCACCAGCACAGAGGTGAGGAAGGAGCCACACCACGCTTCCCCTGTCTGCCCCAGCTGGTCCCTCACCATGCCAGCAGCGCCAAAGCTCAGCGGGAGGTTGCACCAGTTTTCCCCACAGTCCCGTACCGCCATCAGGAATACTGGCACCCGGGCACAGGAGTAGAGCACTGCGGTCACCAAGCCAGACAGCTCCACGGCCCAGTGACTTCTACCACGTACAACCAGTCAGGCGGCTACAGAGGCCACGCCTGTCCAGGTGGCCCTAGCGGTCCTGTCCACACCTCGCAGCAATGCAGAGCACCCAGCAGAGGCACCAGAGTCAAGGCAGGGGAGGAGAAAGTCTCCCGGCCCTAGAAGGGGCGGCAGGTCAACAGGAACAAAGCACGCCGGTGGGAGACGAAGAGCGAAGGAAGAATCGCCACAACAGCAGGCGGCCATATGTGCACAAACCTTCTCCCTCACCAACCTGGTTCCCTTCCTACCAACCCCAGGGGAACCCACCATGAAATGGGAAGATTGGAAGGAGTATTTTCTGAACTATATATCGGCATTGGAGGACAAAGGGGGCACAGAATTTCCCAGCAAGTGGAAAAAGAAGATACTGCTACACAACTTAGGCCCAAAAGGCATTGGAGTGTACAAGACGTAATCCCAAAACCCAGACAGGCCGACGATGAAGACGTGTTCCAACATGCCCTAGATGACCTGGACAGCCATTTTCAACCCGTAGTCTGCACGGCCATAAACCGGTTCAACTTCTGTCACCGGAAACAGAAGGCGGGAGAGTTCGTAGATGAATACGTAGTAGCACTGAGAAGACTAGTGGTTGCCTGCAAATTCGGAGCACTAAATGACGACCTCATCAGGGATCAAATCATCATGCACACAGTAACTACATTAATACAGGAGAAACTGTGGGTCAGTGGGGAGACTCCCCTCAAAGAGATAGTGGCCATAGTCAAAAAGGCGGAACTCTTGAAGAGATGTAGGGAAGCCGCAAAAAGGAACACACCAGTACACCCATTGTGAGCAAAATGGCGGACACCAATCTCCAAGAGCAGAAGCACACAGAGATGAGGAGCATGTGCCAGCAGAAGAAACACGCTCCCAGAATGGCCATGACCCAGAAAACCCAAACTGAAGACAAGAATACGTGTTACGGATGTAGGAGCAGAGTACAAGTATCCAATGAAAAACGATGCTGGGCATTCTGAGCTAAATGCATGTTCTGCATTTCAAGAAGGTATGCAGATGCAAACCTCAGAAGACTTTGTGAAATATGTCGCACAAGAACAAGAAACAAGAAGGAGGTACAGACGATGAAGAGAGCAAGGTACTGTGCATAGAAGACCAGGTGTTGGGTATAGACTGCACCCGATCATGCAAACTGCTGTGTGACATATTCATAGGGGCTATCCAAGTCTCCATGGTGGCCGACTCGGGGTCACCATACATCATCATACAATGCAGCATTTGGGACAGGGACTTTGTACCGATTATAGGGACACACCTCCGGGCTGCAGACATCCACCCCCTCATCTTTATTAGAGAACCGATTCCCATGGTGGGGTTTCGCCCACTCCAATTTGAATTCAAAGGCCGCTAGGCAAAGGGAAAGTTATATGCAGTGGAGAAAGGGCCCTTGGTATTAGGATGGGTAGACCAAGGAGAGCTGGGGATCCAACTAAATCCCAGGGGCACGAAGCAAGTGCTGATGACAGTCTTGGCACAAGAGCACAAAGCCAACAGATGGGATTCCCCACGGTCTTCAGGGGCACCATTGGAAAACTAACGAAGTTCATGCATTAGAAATGCCTCAAGGAGGGTGCCAAGCCAGTGAGCCACAAAGTGCGGAATATCCTGTTTCAGTGCAGAGAAGCAGTACAGCAAGAATTGCAGAGATTGGAAGACAACGGAATCATAGAACCAATCGAGAGCGCTGAGTGGCTGGCGCCCATGGTCGTGGCCAGGAAGCCCAATGGCAAAGTACGCCTATGCATTGATTTGAGAGAACTGAATAAGAACACACTGATAGACAAGTTCCCTTTGCCAAGAATACACAAGATGCTGGCCCAGACGAAGGACATCAAGTGGTTTTCCACCGTACACCTAACCTCGGCATACCACAGGATTGCATTGAACCTCAAGAAACTCACATCATTTATCATGGCCTTCAGGTGCTACCAGTTCCGGCAGATGCCGTTTGGCTTGTCATCCGCCGCGGCGGTCTTCCAAAAGCTGATGCACAAAATGTTCAAGGACACAGAAGGACTGCAGTAATTTCAGGACGACATCTTGATCATGGGCAGGACCAAAGCGGATCATGACACAAAGCTAGACACTGTACTACGTATCCTAGCACAGAACGGCATCACGGGAGAGTGGGACAAGTGCAAATTTGGAGTGACCTGAGTCACGTACCTGGGCCATGAAATAAGTGACAAAGGTGTTGCACCGAAACAGGCGAATGTGAGAGCAATATAAGACGCACCCACACCGAGAAGCAAGGACGATGTCCGTTCCTTCCTCGGAATGGGGGAGTTCTACAGTAAGTTTTTTCCCCACTTTGCCACCAAAACGCACAATCTAAGATAGCTCATTCAGGAAAAGATCACCTTCATGTGGTCGGACGCAGCCCAAGGCGAGTTTCAACAACTCTAAGAAGACATATGCGAAGCAGTGCCATTACATGGATTTGATCAATGGGCATTATCGATCCTCACCACGGATGCGAGCGACAGGGGACTAGGGGCAGTCCTCATGCAGAGAACAGAGGAAGGCACAACAACAACAGTCAGTTTTGTGTCACGGTCCTTGACCCCGAATGAAGAGAAATTCAGCGTGGTGGAGAAAGAGATGCTAGCGGCAGCCTGGGCCATGGAGAAGGTCCGACAATTCCTCTGGGGCTCTAGATTCCTACTCCGAACAGACCACAAGCTGTTAGTGAAAGGGCTTACTTCCAGTATCCATGCAAGTGCCACGCCCAGAATAGCCAAGATAACACTAAAACTTCTGGACAACGTGTACAATGTCGATTACATCCCCGGAGCAAAGAACAAGGTAGCAGACTGCCTCAGTAGAGCAGCGGCTATGGAGGAAGCTCCTATGGAGGGGGAGGAGTTGTCCTACACTGTGGCCTTTACCGAGGATCACGAAAAAGTAATCAGTGCACAGGAGTGGAAGGCTGCATATGACACTGATGCCTGTCTAACGGCACTCAAACAATTCATAGTTATGGGATGGCTGCAGAAGAGACACTTGGACGCTGACCTAAGGAAATTATATGAAGTTCATGAAGAGCTGTCAGTAGGAGACAAGGACACATTTATTCTACGAGGGGACAAGATCTCTCCTCCCAGCCAACTCGCAAAACTACACGAAGGACACCTGGGTATAGTAAAAACTAAACTGAGAGCCAAGCAGGCGTACTGGTGGCCAACGATGGACAGTTGTGTGGAGAGGCATGTTAGAGAATGCACACAGTGCAGCAATGCGGACAAGACACAGACCAAGCTACGACCACCGATGGGAAAGTTTACCAATCCTGCCAACCTGTGGGATAAGCTGTCAGTGGTCCTATTAGGCCCCATCCTAGATGCGCAGAGCATACCTAAATACGTCATTGTGCTGGTCGACAGGTATTCCAAGTGGCCAGAACTCGAGATCTGTGAAATAGTGGACACGGATGCAGTACTGGCATTCCTCACCTCCACATTCCTTCAAGAAGAAATTCCAAGAATCATAACCTGCGACAGCACATCCAACAGGTGGAATGTGTTCATGAACAGGAATGGTATACAGGTAAAACACACCCCGGTATATCACCCGGCTGGCAATGGTTTGGCCGAAAGATTTAATCGTGTGATGATTGGGTCAGTGCAAGCAGCCATCAGCACAGGAAAAAACAGGGAGACGGAACTTAAACACACAGCATTAGCCTACCGCATCACCCCCACCAAAATGGGATACAGCCCCTTCAAGATATGAGAGGGCGAGATCCCTTCACTTGGGATAACATAGCTTGGAAACAATGGACAGTGCAGAGCAAGTGGTCCCCGGTGGTGGTACGTGAAACCTGGAAGCCGCGCAGACGATCTACAAGTGTAATGAAGTGATGAACTGCGGCAAAAAGACAGACAAGACATCAGCAAGGAGCAACAAAGAGAACCGAGAGGAGGAGGAGAGGATGGCAGAAACCGAAACACTGAGCAGCAGCACCAGAGTCACAGCTCCTGAAGAAACTAGCTTTAGAAGGACTCAGAAGGAGCTAGACGGCACAGGGCGAGGAGTGTGGCAGGAAGATCAAAAGGTGGGGGAATCAGAAGGGGGAAGCACAACGCAAGAATCAATCTGCGACCCCTCGCTTAGTGGTGCATTAGACATGAGAGCAAGTACACCACTGAGACACACCCGCTCTGGAAGAGTTGTAGTGGTGCAGAGAAGATATCAAGAGATTGACATGAACACATGACTTCCCACCCAGCGGTACCACGTTGGATATGGTATGCAGTTGTTTTATTATTGACTTTATCATGTTGATAAAGGAGGGAGATATGTAGTGTTGCGCTCTAGTGTTCCCGATTACGTGTGTGGCAGGGAATGCCAGGAGCGCAGGTAGGAGCTTAGGACGCAGGCAGCGGTGGGGACAGGACGTTCTCCTGGCGTTCTCCTGGAGATAACTTGAAGTTAAATAAATCGCATGAAAGACATATGTAGTGTCCGCCTCTCCTTTAACCCTAAGCCTACCTCTACAAGAAGCCTCTGACTAGTGAGGCCAAGCAAAATCCACCCAAGCATTACAATAAAATACCAGGTATCTCACTAAACAGACCAAGCCTACACCAGCCAGACTCAATGTTGTTGTCATAATTATGCACGGATACAATTAGCCACCACACATAATTATGCCACTATTTAAAACAAATTATAGCACTCAGGGGCAAGATCATAGCGAACAACTAGAAAATGACCTGTGTTTTCCGCGCTACTACTTAGCATACAATGTGTCCACACGTCAAAAATAGATGCAAGGACACAGTTCATACTAAAATACAGCATTACATGCCGTATTACTATCTTGAAAATACGTGTAATTTCACATCATTTTCTACAAGCTTGTTGTACTTACACTGAAGCAAATTATGCACATTTTACACATCTCTACTCATAACTCTCCATGTGTTTTATTACATTTGGTAAGCTTGCAAGCTCTCAGCAACCCATGTGAATTAATGTCTGCCCCAGAGTTGATAATTGATTCATTAATTAAATGAATGCATTAGAGCTTCCTATGGTTTTCTTAGCACATGCACTGTTGTCAGAACGTGTGCCCCTCTCTGTGCAGTCTCAGTCGCTCTGGTGCCTGCATGTCTACTCACACCGCAGGGAAAGGCGCTCACACAGTCTCCATTGGAGGCTCATGCAGCTCTTTGCAGCCACAGTAATTTCTACCACACAAATGGGACAGAAGACATTACACCAACACAGCGGTTATCAGTGTGGGAAGAGAGAGACAAAGAGGGTACACCCCGGGCCTCAGTGCAAACAGTCACCCATGACAAAGTAAAAGTGTAACATCATTTAGCAGGGAAGCACACTTGTACCAGGCATCTTTAAAAACGTTGGACATAGTCAAGATGGTACTATACATCAAATGTCCTACCATGGGTGGGGCATGGGCATTTAAACACCCATGGACTTTAATGCAACTCTATATCTTCTAACCCTGCTAGAAAAGTTCCTCTTCCAATGAAAAGTGTGAGCCTGATATAACTTACACACCCTTGCACTCTGGTGCAAGACTGTGTACTTTGCCACATGCAGCTTAAACCGCACCGGCATAGAAGAAATCAGGGCCATATCTAGATATGTCGCTGTTCTTCTCTCATCCATTCATGCAGGGCAGATTAGAAACTTTGGTTGCAGTACAATGCTTGGATAATAAAGCTTTGCACCACATAATGTCCCTCACTTTTTTCCTCAATCTTCTCATCCATGTCCAGAGGTAAACAAATCTTACCAGAGCACCAGCGGAAAAAGTGAGAAACAATGGATGCTATCTAATTCCATTCAGCAACAGGCCTCACCCCCGGACACCAATCAGTTTTTTCAGGCCCCAGAGGACGGCAGAATGAGGGCTTTAACCTCTCTCTTCCAGCCCATATGTCAACAGTAGACCCAAAGAAATCCCAATTTCTTTTTACTTGCCATGGTGAATGTGTGCACTGTTTGTGCTTCGGTTCAGCCAGCAATCAGGGAACCATACAAACCATGGGTATTTATGAACCCTAGGGACATCAGGGGAATCCAGGGTGGTGTAGCTTGCATTGATGCTAGCACGTTTTCTTACTCAGAGTGACTTGCATACATCAAATATGGGTGAAAAAGACTATTTCTTCATATTTATGTGACAGAAACTTGGGCTCAGTTTTATCACCTGCTGTCCGTCGCTTCTTTTGAATGAAAACAATTCCGCCTGTGTGTTGGAAGGTCTCATGCATGTTATAGAAATAGATCGAGACTGTAACCATTTGAAGACCTCATTGACACCAGATTGACTTCAGGGTTTGTTGGTTTTGACTGGTATGTTAGAGATTTTCTATGTTATGTTAGAGATTTTCTGTTATGTTAGAGATTTTCCTAAAGTGCGCAGCTGCCCCAGCGAAGGGGCGTCCCGGCGCTATCGGATTTACATACACAAAAAATGACGGGGCATATTATCAAGGGGGTTTATCTCCGCTTTTTTGGCTTTAAAAGCCAAGACACCGGAGATAAAATGATCTCCCTATTACCTAGCTGTCGCTAACACCAGTTAGCGACAGCTAGTAGGAGATAGCGACCATCTTGGGTCCCACTTTGCATGTCAGTGATATTTATCCCTAATGACATGCAAAGTGGGCGTGCCAAGATGTTAGCAACTGGAAACAGTCGCTAACATCGCTATCTCCTATTACCAACTTTTGGAGATATTCGCGCTAAGCGCGAATATCTCCAAAAGCTAACACCTGCCCTGAGCAGTTCTTAGCTATGTTATCCAATGGGAGGTGGATAACATGGATAGGAGCATTAGCTCGCTAATGCATGAATATCGCTGACTTTTCAGCGATATTCATGCATTGCGGCCGATTTTTATCGCATTTGCGATAAACCTTGGTAATACCAAGGTTTATCTGCGATAAAAATCGCCGCAACTCAGCGATAATTTTTTCACGCTAACCAAGCAATAGCGATAATTATCGCTATTGCTTGGTAATATGCCCCAACAAGGCACAGCGCTGACAACCCAGCCTATAGTCTATACTGGCACAAACAGGAATGTTTTAATAGCTTTTTGAAATGCAAGCAAGTTCTCCATACTGCCGACAGATGTTGGTAGGGAATTCCATAGCTTGGCAGCCAGATGGTGAAATGAACGCCCTCCCGCCCTGCTACTTTTGAACCGCGGGACAGTCACCAGTTGCTGACCCAAGGAACGCAACTGTTGGTGAGGGACATACGGGAATCAAAAAATCACTCAAAGGCGCTGGGCTACTCGTCTTTAAGATCCTGAAAGATAAGCAGAGGACTTTAAACTGGATCTGTTTATAAATCGGAAGCCAGTGCAGCCCTTGAATTGTAGCCCCAGCCGGGCAGTGGCGAGGGAGACCTACCAAGATTCTGGCTGCAGAGTTCTGAACTCGTTGTAGTCGCCGTATCTCTGCCTTATTAGCCCCCAAAAGCCGTAGCATAATCTAAGCGAGTCAGAATAGTAGCTTGCGCAATGAGCTGACGTACTACCGGATCAAAACATATCAAAAGGGGTTTAAGACCTCTTAGTAATCCAATACAAGTGGCCGCAACTCTCTTAGTATGGGTCTGAAAACTAAGCGTAGCATCCATCCAGACTCCAAGGTTCTTTACCGCTGCCGTAGGGCTGGGCATAGGACCAAGGGGCATCGGCCACCAGTGTTCATTCCACAGGGCAGCCTTCTTACCCATCAGCAGAACTTCAGTTTTGCTGGCGTTCAGTTGTAGATAATATTCTGTCATCCATTGAGCCACTGTTGTCATCCCTTCTCTAAATCTGGTAGCCGCTTCTGATGGTCCCTCAGCTAAGGTGATAACAAGCTGGGTGTCATCCGCGTAAGACACCATCGTCAGGTCCCAGCTTTTCGTGACAGCGGCCAGAGGCTGTACATAAAGGTTGAACAGCGAGGGGCTCAATGCTGAGCCCTGGGGTACCCCCTGGCCAATAGAGTGGGATTGAGAAAGGAACGCCGGGGCCGACACACGGAAGGATCTCTCCGTAAGGAAGGACCTGAACCATTCCAAGGCCGTACCGATGACCCCTGCCGCCTCCAAACGATGGAGCAAGATGCGGTGTGAAACCATGTCAAAGGCAGCGCTCAGGTCTAACAGAATCAGCGCTGCACATTGACCGGCATCCAAGACATTCCGAAGATGTTCCGTGGTGGTTAGCAGGCCCGATTCCGTGCTATGGCCGGCCGAAAACCGTTCTGTGACGGGTCCAGAATGTTATGGGTACTCAAGAATTGTGACAAGGTGTTATTATGTGGCCTTCAGCAATCTTGGCCGTCCAAGGAACCAGAGAAATTGGTCTAAAATTATCAGGTTTTGGGAGTTTCATCTCCGAAATCTCTGGTATAACTGATAACGTAGGGCAGAACTCCTCCCTGACAGGAGTAAGGATGGTATCTGGGGCCACTTGTGGAAAGGATTGGTAGATCTTTTGCACTTTCTCCACGAAGAAAGTCGCAAGTTCCTCACAGTGTTGTGTAGATGTAACACTCGATCGGGCCGCTCTGTTACTCCTTAGCTCAGAGGTCTTCAATCTGTGGGGCGCGACCCCCAGGGGGGTCGTGGAGTCCTGGGAAGGGGGTCGCAGATTCTGCCAGAGTGCAGTTCCTGGCGTCGGGCTGATCGAGGGTGCTCAAGACGGAGGCCGCCTAATTCACACCGAGGTGTGAAAAACATCAAAGCCTCGTTAACAAGTAAAGGTCTTTTAAAGACCTGTGATAGTACTCTGGTGTGCCTTTGTGTGTGTCCAAGCTGTTTCAGCCAGGCTGACATACAGGAGCTGGGTGGGGGAGGAGGCTGTAGCCCTTTGAGTTCAATGGACTTAGCTGTGGGTTTATTTTTACTTTCAACGTTTTATATAGCGCTAGTTTAACCCGTAGGTATCAGAGCGCTTTACAAATACACAGTAAACAGCAGAAGGACAGCAGAAGGACATTACAATCATATCATTGGTTCAAGTCCCACGAGCCCTCATACCTGGTGCCTGTGCAGGAGAAATGTGGCTGAGAGTCTGTTCTTCATGGTGAGATGTTTTCACAGCCGGCTGCCACCCCCCACCCCCCAAGCAGGGAGGCACAGAGATGCCCTCCCATGAGAGAGGAAGACGAAGCAGAGAGATACTGACCCCCCATGAGAGAGGCACAGACAAGGTGGGTGAATGAATGATGGGTGGATGGATGGATGAAAGGGTGGACGAATGAAGGATGTATGGATGGATGGATGAAAGGGTGGATGGCTGTATGGATGGACGGATGGAAGGATGAAAGGGTGGACGGATGTGTGAAAAGGTGGGTGGATGAATGATGAGTGGATGGATGTAAAGATGAAAGGGTGGATGGATGGATGAAGGATGGATGGATGTGTGAAAAGGTGGGTGGATGGAGGATGGATGGATGAAAGGGTGGGTGAAAGGATGAAAGGGTAGATGGATGAGGGATGGATGTATGGCTGGATAAAAGGTTGCAGGGATGAATGATGGATGGATTTGTGAAAAGGTGGGTGGATGAGTGATGGGTGAATGGATGGATGTAAGGGTGGATGGATGAAGGATGGATGGAAGGATGGAAGGATGAAAGTGTGGATGGATGGATGAAGGATGGATGTATGGATGGATAAAAGGTTGCATGGATGAATGATGGATGCATGGATGGATGTGTGAAAAGGTGGGGGATGAATGATGGATGGGTGGGTGGGTGGATGGATGGATGAAAGGGTGGGTGGATGAAGGATGGATGTATGGATGAAAGGGTGGATGGATATATGGATGGAATAATGAAAGGGTGGATGGATGAAGGATGGATGTATGGATGAAAGGGTGGATGGATGAAGGATGGATGGATGGATGGATGGAGCGATAAAAGGTTGCATGGATGAATGATGGATGGATGTGTGAAAAGGTGGGTGGAAGAATGATGGACGGGTGGATAGGTAAAGGATGGATGTATGGATGGAAGGATGAAAGGGTGGATGGATGATGGATGTATGGATGGATAAAAGGATGCATGGATGAATGATGGATGGATGGATGGATGTGTGAAAAGGTGGGTGTGTGGATGGACGGGTGGATAGGTAAAGGATGGATGTATGGATGGAAGGATGAAAGGGTGAATGGATGAAGGATGGATGGATGTGTGGAAGTGTGGGTGGATGAATGATGGATGGATGGATGTGATGAGGTCTAACAGGCGCATTTATGGTTGTCAATAGTTGTTTATGATGAGGAGTACCAGTTTCTAGAATCTTTTGTCGGAAGGGGGTCCTTACGCCTTGTCAAGCATTTGTGCCTGTTGTGCTTAACCTCTGTTTTTTCCTTGTTTTGCCGATTTTTTGTGCCTGTGTTGCCGAATTTTATTTGGCCCGTGTTTTGACCTTCCTTCCTTGTTGTCCGCCTACCTAGCCGCCCCCGCCCTCCCTTCCCGCCACCGCCGCTTGTCCCCGCCCCTTTTTCTCTTCTGTAACTCTCCCCGCTCCCGCCTCCCAGCTGCTCCGCCCACCCGCGCACTTGGCCTTAAATGGCGACCGTGCGACGCAGGTGAGTGTGACCCACTTGTGGGACACCCCCGCGCCGCACGGCCACCAGCTGCTGCGTGTGCCCCTGCCTGCCCTCTGCCTCGCTGCTGCCTCGTTTTGCCGGTTGCCGGCTGCCTCCGCTGCGGGGATTGTTTTTGCCTTGTTTTGTCAAGCATTTGTGCCTGTTGTGCTTAACCTCTGTTTTTTCCTTGTTTTGCCGATTTTTTGTGCCTGTGTTGCCGAATTTTATTTGGCCCGTGTTTTGACCTTCCTTCCTTGTTGTCCGCCTACCTAGCCGCCCCCCGCCCTCCCTTCCCGCCACCGCCGCTTGTCCCCGCCCCTTTTTCTCTTCTGTAACCCTCCCCGCTCCCGCCTCCCAGCTGCTCCGCCCACCCGCGCACTTGGCCTTAAATGGCGACCGTGCGACGCAGGTGAGTGTGACCCACTTGTGGGACACCCCCGCGCCGCACGGCCACCAGCTGCTGCGTGTGCCCCTGCCTGCCCTCTGCCTCGCTGCTGCCTCGTTTTGCCGGTTGCCGGCTGCCTCCGCTGCGGGGATTGTTTTTGCCTTGTTTTGTCAAGCATTTGTGCCTGTTGTGCTTAACCTCTGTTTTTTCCTTGTTTTGCCGATTTTTTGTGCCTGTGTTGCCGAATTTTATTTGGCCCGTGTTTTGACCTTCCTTCCTTGTTGTCCGCCTACCTAGCCGCCCCCGCCCTCCCTTCCCGCCACCGCCGCTTGTCCCCGCCCCTTTTTCTCTTCTGTAACCCTCCCCGCTCCCGCCTCCCAGCTGCTCCGCCCACCCGCGCACTTCGCCTTAAATGGTGACCGTGCGAACGCGCAGCGGTCACGCGCAGCGGGCGCGCCGATTGTGCGCCGAAGGCGCGCCAAAGGTAAGCCCGTCTGCGCCCGTCCGCGACCGGATCGCGACCAGCACCAGGACCCCTGGCCCCGAAGACCCCGACCGACCCACCTGACGTACTCCGCCGCCACCCTCAACGAACTCAACACCGGCCGACTCCCAGAGTGCCACCAAGCCACTCCACGACGCACCCACGGTCCCTTCAGCTGCCACGCCTGCAAGTTCTCCTGCACCCGGACCTGCCTCGCACCAACACCCGCCAAGTCAAACACCAGCAGCACCCACCTCAAGTGCATCCTGCTCAACACCCGCTCCGTCCACAGACACGCCATCGAACTCTGGAACCTCCTAGACGCCACAGCCCCTGACGTTGCCTTCCTCACGGAGACCTGGATGAACACCTCTTCAGCTCCCGACATCGCCATCGCTATCCCAGAGGGCTACAAGATCGTCCGGAGGGACCGAAACGCCAACCAGATGGGAGGAGGCATCGCCATCGTCCACAGGAGCACCATCCGTCTCACGACCAGCACCGACAACACCCTGACCAGCGCCGAACACCTGCATTTCCAGATCCACACCAACCCGAACACCACCCTCAGAGGCACCCTGATCTACCGACCCCCGGGACCACGCACGCAATTCAGCGAGGACATCGCCGACTTCGTCAGCCCGCATGCCCTCCCCTCCGCTGACTACATCCTCCTGGGAGACCTCAACTTCCATCTGGAGAACAACAACGACCGCAACACCAGCACCCTGCTCGACAACCTCGCCAACCGGGGACTCAAGCAACTGGTGTCCACCCCCACCCACCTCGCCGGACACACACTCGACGCAGTCTTCTCTTCCAGCACAGACATCAACTTCAGCCACGCCACTGAGCTTCTATGGACGGACCACAGCTGCGTCCACTTCACCTTCAAGAGAACGACGACCCACCACCACCAGAAACAGACCGCCCGCAGAAGCTGGAACAAGATCACAGCAGACGAGCTCGCCACCTCCCTGAGCCAGCACCCTCCTGCCAGCTCAGCGAACCCCAGCCAGGCCGCCGACAACCTCACGAAGTGGATCAGCAACTGCGCGGACGAACTCGCCCCACTGAGGACCCCGCCTAGCAGACCCGGCAGCAAGAAGGCCCCTTGGTTCACCGACGAACTCAAGAGCTCCAAGAAGAACTGCCGAGCCCTCGAGAAAGACTGGAGAAGGGAACCGACACCGGACAACAGGACCTCCTTCAAACTTGCCACCCGGAAACACCACCAGCTGATCCGCGCCGCCAAGAAAACAGCTTTCAAGGACCGGTTGGACAACAACGCACACAACTGCAAGGAACTCTTCAACATCGTGAAAGAGCTTTCCAACCCCAGCGCAGGAAACAACGACATCATCCCATCGCAAGACCTCTGCAACTCCCTCGCTTCATACTTCCACAACAAGATCACGGACATACACAACAGCTTCAACAACCAACCAACGCACACCATGACCGAACAACCACCCCCCCCCCACCACCACCCTCCACGCCTGGACCCCGATCAGCACCGAAGACACCATCCGCACGATGAACTCCATCCACTCCGGATCACCGACCGACCCCTGCCCTCACCACGTCTTCAACAAGGCCGACGCTGTCATCGCACCCCACCTGCGAGACATCATCAACACATCCTTCGACACAGCCACCTTCCCCGAGAGCTGGAAGCATGCCGAACTCAGCGCTCTACTCAAGAAACCCACAGCGGACCCCACCGAACTCAAGAATTACCGCCCCATCTCGCTCCTCCCGTTTCCAGCCAAAGTCATCGAGAAGACCGTCAACAAGCAGATGGCCGCCTTCCTCGAGACGAACGGATCCCTCGACCCCTCACAGTCCGGCTTCCGAGCCAACCACAGCACCGAGACCGCCCTCATCGCCGCCACCGATGACATCCGAGCCTTGATGGACAATGGAGAAACAGCGGCCCTCATCCTCCTAGACCTCTCCGCGGCATTCGACACGGTCTGCCACCGCACCCTAGTACGGCGCCTCAGCAACATCGGCATCCAGGACAAGGCGCTGGAATGGATCACCTCCTTCCTCGACGGAAGAACACAGAGAGTCCGCCTACCACCTTACAAGTCAGAGGCCTCCGAAGTCATCTGCGGCGTCCCCCAAGGATCATCTCTGAGCCCCACCCTCTTCAACGTCTACATGAGCCCCCTCGCGGCCATCGTACGCAAACACAACCTCAGCATAATCTCCTACGCCGACGACACCCAGCTGATCCTCTCCCTGACCAACGACCCCGCCGCCGCCAGAGCCAACCTGCACGAAGGGATGAAAGAGGTAGCCGAGTGGATGACGACCAGCCGCCGGAAACTGAACTCGGACAAGACGGAGGTCCTCATCCTGGGCTCCTCACCCTCCGCCTGGGACGACTCCTGGTGGCCTCCCGCCCTGGGCACCGCACCCAAACCGACAGACCATGCACAAAACCTGGGCGTCATCCAGGACTCCTCCCTCTCCATGACCAGGCAAGTCAACAACGTCTCCTCGGCGTGCTTCAACATCCTACGCATGCTACGGAAGATCTTCTGGTGGATCCCCACCGAGACCAGAAAGACCGTCACCCAGGCCCTCGTCACCAGCCGACTGGACTACGGCAACGCCCTCTACGCCGGCACCACCGCCAAGCTCCAGAAGAGACTCCAGCGGATCCAGAACGCCTCAGCCAGACTCATCCTCGACATCCCACGAACCAGCCACATCTCCGGACATCTGAGAGACCTTCACTGGCTCCCCGTCAACAAAAGAATCACCTTCCGCCTCCTCACCCACGCACACAAAGCCCTACACGACCAAGGCCCGAGCTACCTCAACAGCCGAGTCAACTTCTACGCTCCCAAACGCCACCTCCGATCAGCCTACCACGCCCTCGCCGCCGTCCCCCGCATCCGAAGAGCGACGACAGGAGGAAGGTCCTTCTCCTACCTGGCCGCCAAGACCTGGAACTCCCTCCCGACCGACCTGCGCCTGACCCAAGACCACCTCTCCTTCAGGAAGAAGCTGAAGACCTGGCTGTTCGAGTAGTAGCGGCACCTCCCCCCCCAGCGCCTTGAGACCCTACGGGTATGTAGCGCGCTTTATAAGTGTCACTGATTGAAAAAGGTTTTACAAGGGGGTCTCGGCATCAAAAAGTTTGAAGACCTCTGCCTTAGCTCATTAAAGATTTTAAATATACATTTAGTCGGATTGGGACTCAGCTTGATCTCCTTCGCATAAAAAGCCGCATGTGCAGCGCAAATCGCTTTATGATAAAGCTTGACTTTTGATATGTAGATTATTTTCTCTCCATCTAGGTATTGAAAGGAATTATTTGGGCAGTGCAGAAGTAAGTGAGTTACATAGTTAAGAATGTCACCCTTCGGATGTTTTTATAGGTCGCCCGCGTTATCGCGTAGCCATTACGATCAGTGTGCCTAGTGAAGGGGCAGGCCACACAGGTACAGTGGGGCGAAGGACACCCTTGCAACGCTACTGGCCCTACTTATTGATAGCAAAGGGGCTGGGCGGTGAACAGCAGCTGTGGGCCCAGGGTAGCACAGCTCATGGAGGCAGCTATGGTTAATGCATTCATGGTTAGGGTTCAAGTCCCTCCGTGCCCCTAATGTCACCCCAAAACGGTCCCACTGTAAAAGTGTGGTTCTTGTATCGCATGGCAGGGGGGGAGGATGTGGTTCATTGGCTAAAATGCCGACTTTGATGCTGGAATCCAGGGTTCGGGCCCCGTGGGCGCGAGGTTTCACGTCCAGCCGGCTGACTTTCCCCTGTGTGGGGGGCGGAGAAGAGAAAGGGCAGTTCACATAGTATCTCCATCGTTACTCCGCCGCCCGCAACCCCACAAAAAACTCTACAATAATACACAGACACCAAGTTATTGGAAGTATAAAATTGCAGGTTTATTTGTATACAAATAAAAGGTGGGTTATCTTACAGGCGATCCCGCTCGCCCCGCAACCCCTTGTTGCAGGGCACCTGAAGTTCAGCCAAGAATGACACCTGCGGCCATAGCCCGGTGTGGTACCTGGGAGGATTTACTCCTCCCACCGGTGAACCTATCGTCCACCCACCCCGTCCCCTGAAGAAGGGAGTGTGACTCACACCTTCTCCTGCTGGGAGGAGCCTATAAAGCAAGCCCCCGGTTGTTCAGGTTTACAACCGCCCTAAAGACTAACGGTCCCCGGTAGCTTGTCTCCTTTCTGGTGAAGAATTGGCTTGGTAGTTTAGTCTGCCCTGTTCCCATGATGCACTGGGCCAGGGACAGACTGATTTGCATATAGCCAGGTTCTGAGCTGGGATGGAGCAGTGAGATAAATAACGGTGATGGATCAAGCCCTGATCTTTGGACTGGGTAAGAGTGGTCTGCTTAATTCAGACACTCTGTTCATCACCACCCCCTTTTCTGTATCGTTTTTGGCCACTATAGGTGTGGCAGGGTATACTCAGACATGAGTCCCTTTCTCACTGCACCATCAGGATTCAAGCAAGCCAGGCCGAAGACGGCTGAAATGCCAGAAACCGGTCCCCGGTAGCTTGTCTCCTTTCTGGTGAAGAATTGGCTTGGTAGTTTAGTCTGCCCTGTTCCCATGATGCACTGGGCCAGGGACAGACTGATTTGCATATAGCCAGGTTCTGAGCTGGGATGGTGCAGTGAGATAAATAACGGTGATGGATCAAGCCCTGATCTTTGGACTGGGTAAGAGTGGTCTGCTTAATTCAGACACTCTGTTCATCACCACCCCCTTTTCTGAACCTAAAGACTAACGGGGCGCCGCCGTACTCCAAGTTCCCAAGAAGGACCCCTTGAAGCCTGTATGACTTATGCACTGTGCACAAAGGGCTCAGAATTGTTAGGTAGAGAATCTGGAGGGTCTAGGTGAAGCCTCAGTATTTAAAAAGCGAAGTTTGTGTAAATGTGTGCCATAACGTACACAAAACGAAAGATAAAACATTTCAAAATATCCCTAAGTGATGGAATGCTCACAATAAGGTAAAAATGTATAGAAGAATAACAGTAGTTTAATGAGTTGTTCTTCAAACTACGCCCTTAAAAACTAGGAGACTGAAACATAATTCTGAATTCATCACACAAGGTGTAGTAAGCTGGCTCTGCATATTGTATTGCCACTAGGTGGTTATAGGGGTTCCCCAAACGTTTGCAGGGTGTATGATCAGGATTACACCAGCAAATAGAGGTTGGGAGGCCAAGGTAGGATTGTTGTAGTCTTTAGTCAGTTGCAGGTAACTGAGACCCCTCCAGCACCCAAGCCTGGCAACTATCAACTGACAAGTCGCCAGCCTCCATAGGCAACACCCAGTTTCCACATTCCTCGGATGGTCACTTAGTAACCAAGAGCTGCATTCCAGCATAGGACCAATACACTACATCACCCCTCCAACCCTCAATACTAACAAAGAACAAGAAAGAAAAAGGAAAAGAAATGGTAAAAGAAAACCAAACACACTGCATTCATACACAGCACAACAAAGAAGACATAGCATATTAAATATTTTCATGTAATTTAACAGGCCGCCCAACCACCCTGCGAAGCCTGGAGACCTCTGCTTGTGAGGTGGAATCAGAGACAGAATTAGAAAGCTAAATCACATCAGTGGGGTGACATCTGGCCACTCTAATCAAGTTCCACACCCTATGGTCGCTAGTTTTGATAGCATTCTTAATAACCTTTATCACCTTGAGTGGTTTGCTGAACTTCGAGTTCCCTTCACCCAAGCAGCGAGATCTGATCTTAACCCAATCACCCACAGACACCCCGGTGTCCTTGACAGATCTTCACTCATCAACTAACTCTTCTCTTTTCCATGACCACTCATTCTCATTCTCTCTAACCTTCTGCACAACAAACATTACAGTCAACCAAAGATATTTTGGCAATGACCCATGAGGGGCAAACCTCTGTGTTCGCCACCCTTTTCTTGAACAAGCAGAAAGGAGACAACCCCGTAGAAGAATGTAGGGTAAACCTGTACTCTCTCAGTTTCCTTCTCTTGGCCACAGTCTGCTCCTGTCGCAACGGCCTGTTGCAGAGTCTCCTTCAACACCTTTACAAATCTCTCAACTATGCCATTGCTTTCAGGATGGTAATGAGCTGCCTTCTTGTGTTTGTTTTTCCTCCAACACAAAAACTCCTCAACCACCCTTAAGGTAAATTGAATGCCATTGCCCGAGAGCACTGATAATGGAAAACTCTCCCTCTCAAAGAGATCATCCAAAAAATCAATAACCACTGGACTCCACAGAGCTCACCACCTTAAGTTCTGGCCACCGCAAGTACATGTCTCTGCAAACTAGAACATACTGGTCTCGAGTATTCAGTTTTATCAGACCGAAAATGTCAATGGAAACTGTAGCAGAGTAGGATCTGCTTCCTATGGTTACCCCCACTTTTTGCTGTGTTTCACTGGTTTTTCGACTTTAGTCTGGCTGTGGCCCTGCTAATCAGGACCACAGCCTAGCTGTTCTCTCTCTAAATTGATTGCATGTACTTTAGGTACATACCAGATTGGTTACTGGGTCACCCTTATGAGTCCCTGGTCTATGGTACCTTAGGTACCAAGGGCATAGGTACCCCAGAGGCCTACCCGGTGCTGAAGCATTATGCCACCCCTGGGAAGCCTTCCAAAATGGCACCACAGGTCTGCACTTGCAGCTTGGGTAAGGTGGTGTAAGCACCCCTTACTGGGATATAGTATACCTATATCCACCATTTAAAATAGACACATATTAACCTATAAGTCACTCCCATGGCAGGCCTTGACAATCCTGAAGGCAGAGTGCTTGTTTTTGTGTGAGAGGGTGACCTTGCATAGCTGAGCCCCTCTGCAGCTTTTGGAATCCCTTACTTAGAGCTGGTTTGTGATATGGCCATACCATATACTATTAAGTGCATTATAATCCTCTCAGTTAATACTAACTTTGGTTTGGCTTTATCAAAACATCTCATGTTTGGTGTCAAACACTTTGGAATACTACCCCCCACCAGTTCTGGTGGCAGGGGTAGCATACCACCATTCCAGAGGGAGAAGACATGTACACACTTACTTACCCGGTAATTGTTTAAAAGAGCCTCAGCATCACAAAATAGATTCTGCTGCCACCAACACGAGTCTGACCTCCTGCTGCTAGACAAAACTCCGGGAATCCTGGACAATAAGTTTCCTGTCCAGGGAGGTCCCAGCAACTCCCAGACAGGCTTTAGTGTATTGGGGCAGGGTGGGTTGCATTCAGTGAATGCTTTTCAGAAACTGCCTGGGGCACACAAGGTGCTCCATGCATTTCCCAGTTCAAACTCGTTGCTGGGGCACTCAGCCCCAGCTCTTGTGTGAAACTGGACAAGGGGAAGGGTTGTAACCACCCCCTCCCAGGTCCTCCCATAGGTGGGACCCTAGAGTTAGTCCAAAGAAGTATCTTGCCGGTCTGCATTTTCGAGGCTCCCGCTGGCTCGCGAAGAATCTGTGACACAGGACACATACTTCCAGACATCTCCGAGACTGACACAAGTCCCTAATGAAGCTTAGACCTGTAGCTAACATGAGAGACGTGGGACTGGAACTCCTGGACAACCTGCGAGTTTGCAAGTGCACCTACTTCCCGAAGTTTCCCAAAGTTGTACACTGGGCTATTTTTTATCACTTGCCCCAGGCACCTTTTGCATTGAAACTGAGAGGCCTACACTCCACGAGTGTTCCGTGGGCCCGCTTTCTTCACCGCAGCTTGAAGCTCCTTTGCAATCTCTAGTGCATTGGCTAGTGGGTCCCCACAAAGGACAATCCTTTGTTTCTTGGATTTTCCTGATTGCCCCAGACGTCCACTGACTCCCCTCCATGGGTTGCTGTTGCCAAGACTTGTTGGGTCCAATCCGGAAACCAATGCCGCAGGACTCTACATAACCGCCATGGGACAGATCGAATCCAGCTCCTGGTTGTCGTCAACACCTCCTGGACCTCGTGGCTAAAGAGTCAAGCTTCACCTACTTCACCTTAAAGCACCCAACATTGGCTTGTATCTTCCTGTCGCCATCCTGGTCACTGGCTAGTAACCCAGACGCTGTCCCCTCTGATTTCAAGTTCTTCAGATCTCCAATCCACCCTTGGATCCATCCGGACACTTTTCCTCTGATCGCCTACATCACTTCTTCCCAGCTCTCCATTGGAATCGACGACGAAACCCGCCACGAAAACACACCTATGCACCCGGCTTCCCTGGTTGGGGTAACACGAATACTTCGGTGCTCCCATGGGTCTTGACTCTCGAAGTGTCTAGTTCTAAAGGGGTTTCACCACAGTCCACTCGTATGTGTCCTAAAACTTTAAAACGCTAACTTGAATTTCCTCAGTAGAAGTCAATGGTGATTCACAGCTGCGTTTAGACACTGCAGGCAACCCCCGTGGGTGTCCTGCGTCCCTGCCTTGGGTGAATCATGGTTCCCCCAGCGGTTCTACAGGCCCTAGGCCTTGTTTCTATCCGTCATGTGGTTCTTATACCACTATTTTAGTATAAGTTTTGTGAGGTTCATAGGGCAAAACATATACCATGCTATTTACTGTGTGCTATTTAAGTCCTTGTATTGTACTTTGGCCTCTAGCCTCATAAAGAGACTAGAGGGGTGTGTTTTAGAATAAATACATATATTTTATATATATATACCGTGTGTGTTGTTCTTTCATTTGATCATTGTAGAGATTATAGACTGGTAAAACAAGCTGCTTTACATTCCTTCAAGACCTAGCCTGAAGCCTGGTCTCCACAGCTACAACTAGGATAGCTTTCTATAAGGTTGTCTTTAACCTACCATCAAGAAGGGTTGTTTGGACTGGTACAAGGTGCCATCTAGACTAGTGGACATCATATGCCAGGCCAAATTCTCACAGAAACATCCTACCAAGGCTCTTTATACTGTTCCCTCAGTACCATGAGTTGTGTTCTACATTTTAAGATCTTATCGCTGCACGCACACTGTGCACAATTCCTAACCTCCCTCTCGACATAGACGTCCATGGCCGGCCACCAATATGCTTCCCTAATCCTCTCTTTGTATTTGACAATTCCCATATAGTTAGGATGTGCACTCTTCAGCAATCGTTACCATAGAGCATGAGGGGGAACCAACGTTATGCCCCTCAAGAGGATATCATCAACAACAGCTAGTTTCCCTTTGACCTGCCAAAAGCCCTTCAAGCCCTGACAACAATCCTTCTCACAGCATCCTTCCAATACCTTTGCCTCCACCTTTTGAAAAACTTTTTCCTTCACTAAAATCTCTATCCATTCGACTTCAGAAACAATGCCATAATTAATCAGATACACATCAGCATCCTCCTCAAGCTCTTCTCCTCCAAACCATTCCCCTCTTCAGACACCTTATTATGCATGTCACTCAACCTAGATAAACAGTCAGCCAGAGTGTTACTGGCTTCAGGAACGTAGGAGACCACAAAGTCAAACTCTTGCAATGTTACCACCCACTTCTGTATGCGGTGGGACAGAAAATCAATACCTTTCCTGCTAAACACCTCTTTCAGCTGTATATGGTTCGTCAATACCTTAAACTCACTTCCTCAAATAAATTTCCGCTACTTATTGATGGCCCAAAAGATTGCAAGAGCTTCCCTCTCCACAACTGAATAGTTACACTCTGCACCCCTCAAGGGTCTAGCCATAAACATTATCATTTTCTCTTCACCTCCAGAGTTCTGGAGAAGCACCACACCTAAGCCCTTAGAACTGGTATCTGTCATCAAATATTAATCCTTCATTGGGTTCAGCAATGCGAAGTAAGGAAAACCTCAGTCCTAGCAAGTCAAAGAATGCACAAAGTCAAAGTATGTATCAAGAACTTGCACTTTGTGTCAAATTCTCAAAATATTTTCAAAAACTTGTGCCAGGTAGGGTACTTGTGTCAGAGGCATTCTCAGTAAATAGGAATTGCACTCTGTAGCTGTTACATTTAATATGAAATTGGACATGTATTAAGGGAGCGATTCTTGTTACTCCTCCCTAACATCTGTTATGTCATAGTACCATTTCTGTGCGTATATTTTTAAGAACTAGGCATCAGGAAACTGCAGATATTATACTATGAATAATAGGATGGAATCTATATACATAAAACAAATGTGATATTTATTTTGCTACATGAGGTGTGAAATACACTTATTGGAAGGAGTAAAATAATTTTAACAATGATTGATAACACTTCTATCATGAAAAATAAAACCAATCCAATCCAACATTTCTTTATTTTGGTCCATGGACCATAAATGAATTTACACAAATGCATACAAGATATAAAAACAGGTTAAAAAGCTAAAACCCAGATAAAATGAGATAAGAATATTACGGTAACAGATAAAAGATCAGACAGTTATGAATCGATAGCTGGATCCTAAAAAAGCCTTTCACGCCCACCACATAGATAAAAAATCGGGATGCAGCATAAATGATTGACAATTGAGGGACAGATGTACGACCATTTTTGCATGCGCAAACAGGCTTGCAAACCCATTTGCGCATGTAAAATAGCATGGGGAACGTACAAACTCTAATTCGAAAGTCGCAAATTTTTTGCAACTCGCAAAATAGGTATTTACCACTCACTATTAGGATCGGGTGTTCCCTTCCTAATAGCGAGCGCAACCTTACTTGCGCAAAACACTTGCAAATTACCACCCTCTTCAAGAGGCTGGTAATGCACTCGCAAAAGGGAAGAGGTCCCCTGGGGAACCCTTCCCCTTTGCAAATGCAGGGGAAAATATTTTTTAAGGGCAGGCAGTGGTACTAGGGACCACTGCCTGCCAATAAAAAATGAAACGAAAACGTTTCATTTTTTTTTTTTAATGCAGCCCGTTTTTCTTTAAGGAAAACAGGCTACATTAAAAAACACTCCTTTATTTAAAAGCATTCACAGACATGGTGGTCTGCTGAGCCCAGCAGGCCACCATACCTGGGAGGGTCTGCCAATCCCAATGGGGTTGCAAATTGTGAGAGGCGCAATAATATTCATGAGCCTCTCAATTTGCGACCCCATTGGGAATCGCTAACAGTGTGTTGCTCACTGTTGTTGTAAATTACGAGTCGCAAAAAAATTGCAATTTGCGAGGTGCTATTTTGGGCGTCGTACATCTGGCCCTGAGTGTTGTGTTTTAGGAGCCTGAATGCTTCTTCACAGCGTTGTGTACCTAAGTTCCTGCACAATTGTACCAACCATATTTGTTTACTTTTTTGATATCATGGACAGTAGAAAAATACGTGGAGTTCAGTACCCTCTCCCCTGCTGCATGCTGGGCACCCCAGGGCAGGGCTGCCGGACCATTTATTAGTAAATGCATACAGAGGGAGAAAGCCTTGCCTGAATTGTACGTACAGTTTCTTAGCTAGGGCCGGTTGTATTTCATCTAAGCATGGATCCAAATTCTAGGTATCCTTTTTTTCTATATGGCAGTGTTTTCATGGACTTAATCAAGTTTTCTCACCCTGTAGCTGCTGACTAGTTGTTTGCGTGAGGTTGAAGCACAAGCTATCTCCGGTTTTCTCCATAGGGTAGCTCTACCTATGGTACCTGATATATGCAAACCAAGCCAGTTTGCCTATACAAGAGAGTCTCAGTAGTTCCTGTAGCTCAGACCTATATTCAGTCAATTCAGGGGTCAACCATAGTTGCCACCCGAATAGTAGGGGTCTACAAACAATTTGCAATGGATCTCACCCCTAAATCTGGACGCAGTGGAACAAGTAGGGAACTCAATGGTAGACCAAACTGCTGTCTGAGTAAGCTATTCTCAGTTTCAATAATGGTAATACCCCCAACATTTGGCCTCATACAAAGCAGCACTCATTAATTGGGTTTTATAGATCTCTATAACAGGTCCTACAGGCTTTGAAAAGAGTATATAGCTTGGCCAATCTGCCAGTGGTCTGTGGTAACTTAAGACTTGACTTGTCCATTTGTGACCCCAGTTAATTTTTTCTGTTAGAATGAGACCTAGGTAGTCAAAAACAGATACCCCTCAAGTTGTGTGCCAGTCATGTGCGGGTTGTGCTAGCGGGATTGAAGACCATGTATTTCGTCTTTTGGATACTGATCTCCAGACCCCTATTTCTACAAAATGTACAGAAACCATCATGGATTCTCTGGATGCCCATCGGAGATTTGGATAGTAGGACAGTGTCATTTGCAAATATCATTGCTGGAATAAACATGTGCGCTAACTTATGGGTTTCTAGGTCCTTCAATCCAATCAGTGCACCAACCAGTCCATTGATATAAATACAGAACAGGGTAGGGGCGAGCACACATCCCTGCCTAACTCCTCTGTTAATCGAGGTGGGTGTAGTAAAGGCCCCATGCTTCCCATACCTGATTTGGGCATAATTACCTTCATGCAGTCTTCTGAACATGTTCAAGAGATAATATGGGATGCCAAGGTCACTCAATACCACCCAGAAAGCATCTCTGGGAACCAGTTCAAGCACACTTTGAGATCCGCAAAGACCAAGTAAAGACTACCACCTTCCACATACACTGATTTCCAGTAAAGATGTTGGAGCTTAAAGATTTGGTCAATAGTGGATGTTTTTTCCCAGAAGCTAGCTTGTAAGGGACTCATAACTTTATGTTCCTCCAACCAAACGATCCAGTAGCATCCTGGCAAAAACTTTTTGTGATACATATATCAAACCGATCAGTCTATAGTTGATGGGTAGTAAGGGGGACCCTTTTTTGTGTACTGTAAAAATCTCAGCACCAGCCCTTGGTGCAGGAAGTTCCATTCCTTTGAATACAGCATTGAAGAGCACCCACAGGTAGGAAACTCCAGATATAAGATATCTTGTCAAATCCTGGGGCTTTGCCTGGAGCTTTTTCTCTTAATGCTCTAATAACTTCTGTCAGAGTTATTTCAGGGGTCTCTGGGTAGGAGTGGTGTGATGGCTGGGTTACTAGGCTCTGAGTACTTTCCTCTGCCTCCAACTGGGAATAAAGGGGCTGGAAATGCTCTTTCCAACTGTCAGCCACTATGTTTTGCTCCAAAGCCGCCTTTACCTTGCTACTACCTGTGTTTACGATGTCCTAGAAGACTTTCATATCTTTGACTGCTGTAGACTGAGTTAACCATTTGTCCATTTCCCAAGAATTATTTGCAAGTGTAATAGTGTCTTTATGATGGGCCCTCACTTTTTTTATTTGGGTTCTACTCTTCAATCAACCAGCAATGCTGAACCACTATTTAAAGCTGAATGAAAAAAATAAAATGGTAACCTTTAGCCCCTAAAAGTGTGTGCCCTGTCATACACATGGTATCTCTGATAACACCTTCTGCACATGAAATAATTTCCTCAGGTTTATAACTTTAACAGTATACAAGCACTTGTACTTATATCTCATGATATCCCTACCTTATTTGTGTCTATACCTAATACTCAGTATACATATTGGGCCCGATGTAGGTAAATCTAATTTACCACTTCTAAAATACCGAATCATACCGATTCGGTATTTAAGAAGTGGTAAATTAGAGGGGGGGAAATGTAGGTAACTCTGATTCGGTAAATACCGAATCTGTAAGATTCGGTATTTACCGATTCTGTAAATACAGAATCGGTATCCCCCATTGATACCTATGGGCCTTGAAGCCCATAGGAATCAATGTGGAATACCGAATCGGTATTTACCGATTCGGTAATTACCTATTCTTGCAAGGGTGCAGGGGGTGTCACTTTGACACCCTCTGGCACCCCAATTACAGGCTTGGGTGCCATGTGGCACACATACATGCCCTATGGGCATGTCTGTGTGTCACATGGCACAGGTGTGCATGCTAGGCATGGGCGGAAAATCCGTTCCGCTCGCGGATTTTGCGGATTTTCGGGAAATCCGCAATCCGCGAGATTTGCGAATTTCCTGAAAAATCCGCAAATCCGCGAGCAGCGGATTTTGCTCGCACTGCTCGCACTGTTCGCGTGAGTTCGCGCCCCGCGAATAAGTGCGAAATTGCAGAAATACGATCTAAGCAAAACTGAAAGTAACTACTTACCAGGTTCAAAAGTTCAGGCACATCATTAGTAGCCATTTCCTGTAGTGCTTCCTGAGGGGCCCCTCCAGAGTTCAGTTGCCAGTTGCAACTATTATGTGACCCTGCTCTGAACCTCAGAATAGTTACACATATGCCACAAAGATCCTGAATTACAGCTAAGGGAGACAAGCAGGAGCCAGGCTGGAAGTTAAAATCCATTAATCAGCCCCTAATTCATTATTGTCAGTTGGGGCAGGGCAGGTGTTGTAACTAATTTTGCAACAATGAAAGCACTTAGCAAGTGCAAAAGATCACTAATCAGGGCGCACTAAGGAAGCAGGTGCCAGCTAAAAAAATATTCTGTGACACATTAATCAGCCCCAAATTAATTCAGGTCACTTGAGGCAGGGAAGGTGTGCTTTGCTTTGCCAAAAATAATGTACACTGGACAACCAGAGGGTGTGGTGATGAAACAGAGGGTGGCATGGGTGGGCCAGAGGGTGGCATGAGTAGTCAGAGAGTGGCAGTGGTGACAGAGAGTGGCAGTGATGAAGAAGAGTGTCCCAAACAGGTTGGACACGTAGAAACAACAAGTTCGCAAAACTTGCGACCCGACAGGTAAGTTCGCAAATTGCGAAATTGTAAAAACCCTCGCGAACTGGCAGAAACACGGGCGAACACAAAAAAAAAAAAAATCCGCAAATTCGCGGGAATTCGCGGATTTTGCGGATTGCGAGTTTGCAAATCCGCAAATTCGCGGATTGCCAATCCGCAAAATCCGCTCATGCTTAGTGCATGCACAGATGTGCATGCACACCTGGAATCGGTATTTTACTGTGTGGTAAAATACCAATTCTTAAAGCACTGTGGCACTCTGACATGTGCCAGCTACATCTGCATTTACAGAATCTGTATTTTACCGAGTCTATATTTACCGATTCGGTAATTTTACTGAATCAGTAAATACAGAATCGGTAAAATACTGATTCTGTAAATGCATGCCCTACATCTGAAAACCCTAATACCGGTCGGAAACGGCCAAAATCGTCCGTTTCCGACCGGTATTAGGGTTCCTACATCTGGCCGATTATGTTTAATTGTGCTTTTAGCCCGATGGAATAATATGTTCTCCAACTCTGAAAAAACCAAACTGTATTGCTTTATTTTTATAACCGACTAATGAATAAAGCCTGCAATGATTTGTAAAAGAAGAGGTCTAAGAGGCAGATTTTCAAACCCCTTATGACACTTTTGCACTGCTGCTGTGTCACTTTTGCGGCCAATTTACTATGTGACACATCTAGGGAGATGTTGTAAAGCCCTGCATCACATTATATCTGCGTCAGTTACAATGCATGCAGGGTGGGCATTTGCAAACAGGAAAGCCCCGTAAAAGTGATGCAGTCAAATCTACAAGATTTCACAGCGCCACTTCTAGGACACCACTGCATCATAACCTTACGCCTGCTTCAAGCAGGCGTGAGAATTGTCGCAGTTCAATAAGTATAGGCTTGCATCTCTACAGATGCGTCAGTTTCTTGTAAATCTGCCCCAGAGTTTGTAATAATACCGATGTGCTGTAGAATCCTCTGAAATCTCCTGGGGTTACATTTTCTAATACACACAAATAAAAAAAACAAATGAATAAAATAAAAGCATTATTCTCCATTCTATATGTGTGTATCTCTAGTTCTCTTTTCCGTTGGACTTTCCTTTACTCATCTGAATAAACATGGCAATGTTCCTGGTAAACAATTCTGCCTTTATTTGATTCCTACAAAGGTTTTACAACAGATGTGCACAATTAAAGTTCAAATTCTGCATTGCATATGCATACACTTGGTATTTCTGAAATTCAGCTGGGAAGACAAACAATGCATACATATTAGCAATGAAAAGGTCAATCAATTGACCTTTAGAAAAGCGTTTGTCTGATGTGTAAGATGTATTTTGAAAATGATGACTACTAAGGCTAAGCAAGTGTCGGATTTTAAGAGAAAAGGAAAGATTTGCTTGGTCATACAAATCAAAACACATTAGCACCCTGCATCAAAAGCTGAAAGAGCCTCTTCCTAGCAGAATGCTGACACAAACTAATGATATTTGCCTGCTCTCTTAAAGTGTGAATTGGTTGCAGAGAGAAGTTAGGAGTAATGGGCCTGGCTGTCCGCTTATGGTGCTAGGCATAATTAGTTGCAAGTTGCCCTTTCCCATAGTGTTTGTCTATGCCTTCAGTTCGAATCTAGATTTTGGTCTGTGAACTCGGCAGAGGCCATTAGCAGCAGAAAATGCTCTAAACATTTAAAATGAAGAAAAGAAATTAAAATATATATATTAATATTTATAGCATACTGGTATTTAGCTGCCTGCCCCTTTCACCTTGACATCAATACATGCCCCAAAATGCAAAATAAGAGTGAAAATGTGTCACTGTATTCAAGCTAGCCTGGCTGATCAAGGGTGACATACCCCAAAACCGGTCCGAGGATGCTTGTTTCCGGTCCAGGCAGGACCTGGCTTGGCAGTTTGGACTGGATTGTTCCCATGAGGCACAGACTGATTCGCATATGGATGGGTACAAACTGGGGTGGCGTAGTGGCAAAAGAACTAAGGATTTAATGCAGATCTCTTGACTGGGGGAAAATGTTTGAATCCTTCAGAATTCCATCCATCATTCGTTGCAGTTACACTTTTTGCCCTAAATGGGATGGGTATGCCTAGACGTGGGTCCCTTGCTCACTGTGCCACTGGATTCAAGCTAGCCTGGCTGATGGAGGATGAAATACCCCCAAACCGGTCCCAGGATGCTTGTTTCCGTTCCAGGGAGCACCTGGCTTGGCAGTTCAGTCTGGACTGCTCCCATGAGACACAGGGTCAAGATTGAATTGCACACAGCTGGGTTCAAACTGAAGTGGCATAGTGGGCAACAGAATAACAGATTTAAATTCAGATCTCTTGACTGGGGAAGATTGTTTGAATTATTCAGCAATCCATCCATCGTTTGTTGCAGTTACACTTTTCACCCTAAATGGGATGGGTATGCCCAAACATAGGTCCATTGCTCACTGTGCCACTGGATTCAAGTTAGCTTGGCTAATGGAGGGTGACATACCCCGGAACCGGTCCCAGGATGCTTGTTTCGGGTCCAGGAAGGACCTGGCTTTTCAGTTCGGTCTGGACTGTTCCCATGAGGCACAGGGTCAAGACTGATGGCTGGGTCCAAACTGGGGTGGTTTAGTGGGCAAAAGAACAATGGATTTAACCCAGATCTCTTGACTGAGGGAGAATGTTTGAATCATTCGGCTTTCCGTCCATCATTTATTGCAGTTACACTTTTCACCCTAAATGGGACGGTTATGCCCAGACGTGGGTACCTTGCTCATTGTGTCACTGGATTCAAGCTAGCCTGGCTGATGAAGGGTGAAATACCCCGAAACCGGTCACAGGATGCTTTTCTCCAGCCCAGGGAGAACCTGGCTAGGCAGTTTGTTCTGGACTGTTCCCATAAGGCACAGTGTCAAGACTGATTTGCTTACGGCTGGGTTCAAACTGGGGTAGCGTAGTGGGCAAAAGAACAATGGATTTAACCCAGATCTCTTGACTGGGGGAGAAAATTTAAATCATACAGCATTCTGTCCATCATTTGTTGCAGTTACACTTTTTGACCTAAATGGGACGGGTATGCCCAGGCGTGGGTCCCTTGCTCACTGTGCCAGTATATTTAAGCTAACCTATCTGATGAAGGGTGACATACCCCGAAACCAGTCCCAGGATGCTTGTTTCCGGTCCAGGGAGGGCCTGGCTTGGAAGTTCGGTCTGGACGGTTCCCATGAGGCACAGGGTCAAGACTGATTTGCATACGGCTAGGTCCAAACTGTGGTGGCGTAGTGGGCAAAGAACAATGGATTTAACCCAGATCTCTTGACTGGGGAAAATGTTTGAATCATTCAGCATTTCGTCCATCATTCGTTGCAGTTACCCTTTTTGCCCTTAATGGGACGGGTATGTCCAGATGTGAGTCCCTTGCTCACTGTGCCACTCGATTCAAGCTAGCCTGGCTGCTGAAGGATGACATACCCCAACACCAGTCCCAGGATGCTTGTTTCTGGTACAGGGAGGACCTGGCATGCAGTTATTTCTGGACTGTTTCCATGAGGCACAGGGTTAAGACTGATTTGCATATGACTGGGTCCAAATTGGGGTGGCATGGTGGGCAAAAGAATGATGGGTTGTGCCGAGATCTCTTGACTGGGGGAGGGGGGGGGGGCAATGTTTGAATCATTCATCATTCCGTTCATCATTTGTTTCAGTTACACAGTGATCCAAGGTGCAGCAGTAATTAGGGTGGGTCTTGACAGCTTCAGTGTGGTCAGTATCACTGGGTATTTGGACCCCTGATTTGGCCCCCCACTTTCATATTCACTCTAGTGTAAAAGAGTATGTGGGGGGCTGGCAGTGTTCCCTCAGGACCTCAGGAACATGGGATTCAGCCTCACACACTGCTGGGAAGAATGGACCTTCTCTCCGTGATTACGTACTTTGGGTACACTTCCCGTCTTCGCAGGCTGTATTGTATGACCTCTCTGACGACACCCTTTAGGCATTTCAGCCACCTTGCCCAGTTCTCCTGTGAAGGCAGTGAGATGGAGGTGGGTGGTTTGCACTCTGCCACAGCAACGTGTGGTTTGCCCTCCGCCACAGCCACGTGCAACACCCTCTCCATGACTGGAGAAGTCTTCAGGCAAGATGTCTCCAACTAATACAGCCAGGTGCAGAGTGCAGGGGTGGGTGCTGGTATGGCCAGGGACTGCCGGAGGACCCGAACCCTTCTGTTAACCAACATCATTAAACAGGACATGAGAGGGATTTCTTTGGAGGCCGTATTTATTAAATCATTCAAATAAAATAAAAAATTTAAATAAACAATATTTATACAATTACACAGAAAACATTCCATGACTTTCTATTACATTTGATATAGACAGATATCAGATGGCTAACCTTAACATACTTCTAGTAGAAGGTATTTTCTATCCGAATCTAACGTAACAGTCACATTATACAATAATTGTTTCTGCGTATCCTATTTGGGCCTACGGCAAGGTCACTAACTGGTGTCAGATCATTATCACTTAAACCACACCCTCCAGTCGGAGTGAAATGAAATGAAATGAATTAGACTTATATAGCGCACGACTTACCCTGGGGCATCTCAGCGATTGCTTAGGGAACCCGTCCTGGTATTCCCCTGTGAGATACCCTGGCAGGGTATCCACAAGGTGAAAGCCAGGCATCCCACCGCGAGGGGCTGTTGTGGAGATTAAGCAAGCTATTGCCCAGAGTCACAGAGTGTGAACCCGTGAGTCGAGAAGGCACCGGAGCGAGAATTAACAAGTCCGTGGAATTTTGAGCCCAAGACCCGCCGAGGCGGGGAATTGAACCCTGGTCCCGGCCCAAACTCAAGCTCCAGGTCTGCCGCCTCTAACCCCTGAGCCACACTTCTCCACTGTGCGCGGAGGGCCCGTTTACCGTGGGGGTACACCCCCTTCCCCGGCTACACCCAATGAACCATGCCCTCCAGTTGGAGTGCACCTGTGTACAGGGCTTGTTTACCAAGGGGGTACACCCCTCCCCGGTTACCCACGTACGCCCCATTACCCACGCCCTTCCATAGAAGTGCGCATGCGCAAGGGTCCCGCCTAGCGTGAGTGTACTTCCGCCCCCCCGATTGCCCATCCGGTTACCCCCGTACGCTCTATTAAGTCCATTAAAGGGGGCCCTTGCATCTCTGCGCCGTTTACTGGAATCATTGTGCACGTGCAGGGTGGCAAACCAGCCTAGAGAAAGCTTGACTCTCCCCTCCCCCGCACCCATGTAGCCAACCGGCTGTAACTGCCCCTGGAGTTCTTGGAGAGACCACTTGTCCTTCACTTTGGCGACCCCATTCGAGAATGGCGCTGCCCCTAAGGACCTTAAATTAAATGCTCACCAATCATAACCTTACCGCTTGACCAAGGAATAACAATAAATACGACGATTGATGACCTAAAAACGGGAGAAAGTTCTAAGGAACAAAACGTATTAGACAGACAATCTTGTCATTGAAGGACTGGGTTATTCAAAGACCCAGCGGTGCCAGGGATAACACCTGAAACCTTCGTGGGTTACCTGTTCCGGCGTACAAATGACAGAGACACGGGACACTTCCTTCGGCGTCAAAGATTCGAGGTTTATTTACTGCAGGGAACACAGAAGTCACGAGAAGTACATAGCATGTAAGTTCACGGAGACTGTTTCAAATTGTATCTGTGGATCGCTCTTCTTATACAGTTTTCTGTCATAGGATATCATTACGAACAAAAGGTTACAACCCACTTCCGCACCAATTTTAGCCAAACTAGCACCTGCCCTGACTCCCACATTGACCTCTATTTTTAATATGTCCCTAACGCGTGCCTTGTTTCCCACCCCCTGGAAGGAAGCCATTGTGAGGCCAATCCTTAAGAAAAATAACGCAGACCCCAAGCAACTGGTGAACTACCGCCCCATATCTTTGCTACCACTCTTTGGTAAATCAATGGAATCTATCATCAATGCAAAACTAGTAAAATTCCTTGAAAGACACTCGCTACTAGATTCCTCTCAGTCAGGATTCAGAGCTTCCCATAGCACTGAGACCACACTGATAGAGGTGGTTGATAATATCCGGCTGGCACTAGACTCCAAACAGTCGGCTGTTCTCATCCTGCTAGACCTTTTGGCGGCCTTCGACACCATCTCCCACAGAGTTTTATTAAGACGACTGGCGGAGATAGGTGTCGAGGGCAAAGCCCTGGGCTGGATCCAGAGCTATCTCACAGACCGTAGCTCTAGGGTCAAATCAGGACCTTTTTCATCAGATGCCATTGATAACGACAAGGGAGTGCCCCAGGGCTCAATATTAAGCCCAACCTTATTCAACGTCTACGTATCACCATTGGCCAAAATAATTAGGGACTTCGGCTTCAACACTCTGTCGTATGCCGATGATACCCAAATTCTTATAACCCTTGGCTCTGACCCAGCAGCGACCAAAGTGAGATTCAGCAATTGTATGCTAGAAATAAAAAGCTGGATGACCAACAACTTTCTAATGCTAAACGCAGGCAAATCCGAAATAATGCTTTTCGGAGCGGCCAAATCCATCTGGTCCCAAGAATGGTGGCCACGGGAACTTGGACCCTGCCCATCTCCAAAAGACACTGTTCAGAACCTGGGTTTCATCCTCGATGACAAGCTGTCCATGGCCCCCCATACGAACAAATTAGTACATACTTGTATAGGCCTCATGAGGAGCCTGAGGAAAATATTCAAATGGCTGCCCTTGTCCTATCGTAAACCACTGATTCAAGGCTTAATTACCAGCCGCCTTGACTATGGTAACGCTCTCCTTGCGGACGCAAACGAGGGCACACTAAGTAAATTGCAGACACTTCAAAACGCAGCAGCCAGACTGACCCTTGACCTACCCCCACGCACCCCCTCTGCCCCTTGCCTCAAGAAACTGCACTGGCTTCCAGTCCGAAAGCGCATAAGATTCAAGATCTGTTGCCTAGTGCACAAATCTTTGAATGGACAAGGCCCGAAATATTTAAAAAATAAACTTCAGGAATACTGCCCGGAAAGAACATTACGATCTTCAAATAAATATCTCCTAAAGACACCAAGAGTCCGCACTGTCAGAAATGGAGACAGGAGTTTCTCGAAGGTGGGCCCCATGGCATGGAACTCCCTGCCTATGGCCTTAAGATCCAATCAAAATCACAAAATCTTCCGAAAAGATCTCAAAACTCTACTATTCAAGGCACCAGCATAACAACTCCTCTCTCTCGCATGACTCATATCCTCTGCCAGCGCTGTGAGACCTACCGGTGATATGTGCGCTTTATAAAAATAAATACATACATACATACTTCCCACAGTAAATATCATAGGGGGTCGCTTTCATGTATTCAGGGCCCGGAACATAATTACAGTAGCATTTGGCAGTTCCCAACTGTAAAAGTACATCTTCCCACCATTAGTGCATTCCGTGTGGTTGTAAACGAATCAAGGAAGAGACAGAAACAGGTGCAGAGGAAGACGAGGATAGCGAACAGATCGAAGAGGGTGTAAAAGGGGTGGTATCAGGAAACACGAGTTGCAGGCATCAAAGGAGACGTGCCTAATGAATGCACAACTGAGACAATAGACCGGCACGGCAAGATGAGCCTCGAACGGGGCCATCTGCCATACAGTGTCATCCCCCTCATCATAAAGACACCCTCAAAGGAACACGTGTCTTCCGCAAGAGTTTGGGAATACCAGGGTCGCGAAGTGGACAGCCTCCGTTCGCTGGCTACTTGAAGGCATGAAACAAAATGGATGCCGTATCTAAGATGGAACCCGTGGGTTCAGATGAAGAAACCCACGAAACAAACGAACGGTTCAGGCTAGTACAGCGAAAACGCGTACACCCACTAAACTCGTCATTTGCGGTTCATAGATACCAGACTCGACCATATTCGTGCTTTCGAAAACATCACTTACAATTGTCACGGAACCTCAGACGCTCCTTTTGCCCTCATGTAGGCAAGCACTAGTCGCAATCAGAATCGATTTCGATATTCATCAGACCATCCAGATGTTGCTGCAACATCATTCTATCCATCAGCGTTCCTTTGGTAACAGGCGGCCGCCTTATACACGTCATAGCACAGAGGCCTCATAAGGCAGGACCACACTGCACACAAAGACAACACGTGAACAGAAATGCTACAACAACCCCAATGATCATCAGAATCTTCCAACCCCAAGTCGACATCAAGCCCCAAAACCATCCGAGTAGTGTCCAATCCCCTACGCCCACGTGTATGGACTCAGAGATCTTATGCAACTTCGAGATGGCTTGATAGACAGTTGGAGCGTTGTCAGGAATGAAAATACAACAGCTCGAATGGATCACCTTACATACTCCACCTCTATCTGCTAAGACAACGTCTAAAACCATACGGTTTTGTAACGTCATAAGCCTGTCCGCCTGAAGCTCTGCTGTAATGTTGCCAAGGGCACTCGCAGTGATATTAGCGGTCGATTCCACCACTCGAGTCAACTGTCTCAGGTTCCTACTATTGACCATAGGTCCCCAAAACGGCAGGAAACCCTTAAAGAAGTCTCCTGCTTCTTGACCGGCAGTATCCTCTTCGCTAATTACGCCTCTCACAACTCTGGTCTTGTGATAATCGGAGGCGACTGTAAAAGTCGGAGACAACAAATTTGCAATATAACAGGTACCCGAGAAGTCAAGGGGCAACCATGTATATGCACGGTCATAACAGACAAAGTACGTACCCTTAGCAGTCAGGAGAACAGGGGAAGAGAGCATTGGTAAAACATGTTTCAGTGCAAGCACTCTCCCCAAGGTGAGCTCTCGGGCTTCGGCCACGACCTTCCAAACAGAAATTACCAAGGTGGGGTATGATCCATATAGGAGATGAACTTTTGAGCTGTCTATCATCCACTAGCACGCTATACTCAACCTCACTCAGATCCCTGTAGGCTTGCACCTCTTCATCTGGGATAAGCGATGAATCATAGATATCCCTATCTAAATCAGCAATCGCTATTGCCAAAGACTTATGGTACGGGCCGGGACCAAAGTTTGGAGAACGTGGCTCTCGATTGGGGTAAGAATCTAGTGCGCTACGAAACATTGTTTGGAATGCTCGAGCTGAACCCTGGGAACTGTAAGAAAGGACCAAGTACGGAATTCCCTTATCGGTGGTATGTGGCATTAACCCACACACCCAACAGTTGGTAGTGTTCATTACCAACTAATGCTGATGAAGGAGCTGAACGAAGGAATTGTTCATGAATTCCGCACGTCTAACCTGCTCGTGTTGTGGTAAGATGTGGAAGGAATGAGGAGAAACAGTGGAGGTAAGTTTAGATTCAGAAGAAGGGGTAGGCGATGCAGAAGGCAACAACGACTGTATCATATAATATACCCCACCCACCAATGACGAAGAAACAGTTAGGAACAGAAGGAACACCTGAAACATGAAGCATTTTGTTCGTGCAATTCTATGCAATTTGAATCTTTGAGATTGAGTCTTTTCCAATTCCGACAGCTTCGAAAAAGCCATCCTCTAAAACCGTCAACAACGTTCTTGACGCACTTTGTTCTGTGTAGCAATGGTCAATCCCCAGGAGTTCCTAGGAACCGACGGTCTCCAACCTAGTGTCAGGACCTACTAACCAGAAGGAAGTACCCGCACGGCCCTACGGTTCACCCGGATGTAAGGTACCTTAATTTAGACAATATATACAAAATCTCCTAGCTGTGGAAACAAAGACATATGCCGAAAAGGACCAGAATTTACAGAAATCACAATTATTCAAAAATGTTCAGACTTAATAGTGGCAATGGGGTAACGTGGATGTCAGGGGAGAAAGCAAAAATATTTTTTTATTAGTCTCTAGTGTTGGAGCGAAGGAAATATCTGCTCCTCCCAGGTCGTGTCTGATCTTCAAACAGTTGGTCCGATGATGAAACAGAATCCTGTCGACCAGACAATTGTTCAGATCTTGAGTTCTTTGATGACAAATGTTCAACAATATCGTTCGGCTGCACTGATGTATCTCCGACAGGCTGAGCGTCACTGAATGGGACAAAGTTCGGCAAAACCTCACCCTCAGACGAGGCGATGCCCTTCCTCACCCACGAGTCCACTGGCAAAGGGATGGGTACCTTCTTGGTGTGGGTGGCATGCACCCAGTGCTTGCGACCCTCCAAACGAACAGCAGTCCTTGTGGCAAGGAGCACCTGGTAGGGTCCAGTGAACCTTGGCTCCAAATTTCTTTTGCGGACAAAATTCCTCGTAACCACCCAGTCTCCTGGCTGGAGCTGGTGGCCTAGACCCTCCGTCTGCGTCGGCAGTGCTTCAAAGACCTGTTGGTGAATTAACCTCAGTTTAGCAGTCAGATCATGAAGATAATCGATCAACATTGGGTACTCAAGATCAGAAAACACACTGGGTCTAGGGACCCCCCAAACATTGGCAGGACGACCGAACACAATCTCATATGGGCTAAGCCCTACTCGAGAGTGCACAGTCGCCCTAGTTGACAGAAGAGATAAGGGCAAAGCGTCAGGCCACGAGAGACCAGTCGTAGCCTGAATCTTCGCTAATTTCAATTTAAGGGTGCCATTTTACCCTTCAACCAAACCCGCTGACTGGGGATGATTGGCGCTATGGAATTTCTGTGTAATTCCAAGGCCCTTACACACATTCTTCATCACACTCCCCACAAACTCACTTCCGTTATCAGACCATACAATCCGTGGTGAAGGACTGGGTTCTTTAAGACCCAGCGGTGCCAAGGCACAACACCTGAAACCTTCGTGGGTAACCTGCTCCGGCGTACGAATCACAGAGACACGGGACACTTCCTTCGGCGTCAAAGATTCAAGGTTTATTTGCTGCAGGGAACACAGAAGTCACAGGAAGTACATCGAGTGTAGTTCGGGGAGACTGCTTCAAATTGGTTCTGTGGATCGCTCCTTTTATACAGTTTTTACCCATAGAGTTACATTGAACACAAAAGTTTACAACCCGGTTCCCACCATTATCCCCCAGAGGGGTCGCTTTGGTCACTTTGAAACACATGAGGTCCGGAACATAAGTGCGGAAACATTTGGCGGTTCCCAACTGTAAAAACCCATCTTCCCACCATTAGCAAATTCCAATCGGCAGTAAAACAGATCGAAATAGGAACAAGGACAGGTGTAGAGGAAGACGGAGACAGTGGGGAGATCGGAAAGGGTGTAAAAGGGGAGGTATCGGGAAACACGAGATACAGGCATCAAAGGGACGTGCCTAATGAGATGCACGGCTGAGACAATAAGTCCGTGCGGCAAGATGAGCCTCAAGCGGCGCCATCTGCCTTACAGTAGCATCCCCCTCGTCATAAAGACACTTACAAAGAACACGTGTCTTCCGCAAATATCTTGGGAGTCCCAGGGTCGCGAAGCGGACAACGTCCGTTCGCTGGCTACTTGAGGGCAAGAAACAAAATGGGTGCCGTATCTAAGATGGAACCCGTGGGTACAGATGAAAAACCCACATAACAAACGAACGGTTTAAGTTAGCACAGTGAAACTGCGCGCACTTACTAAACTCGTCATTTGCGTTTCATAGATACCAGACTCGACCATATTCGTGCGAGTTGAAAACACCACTTACAATTGTCACGGAACCTCAGACGCTCCTTTTGCCCTCATGTAGGCAAGCACTAGTCGGAATCATATTCGATATTCATCAGACCATCGAGGTGTTGCTGTAGCATAGCTCTGTCCAACCGAGTCCCCTTGGTAACAGGTGGTTGTCTTATACACGTTGTAGCACAGAGGCCACATAAGGCAGGACCACACTGCACACAAAGGCAACACGTGAACAGGAACACTACAACGACTCCGATGATCATCAGAATCTTCCAACCCCAAGTCGACATCAGGCCCCAAAACCATCCAAGCAGCGTCCAATCCCCTACATCCACGTGTATGGATTCGGAGATCTTATGCAACCTCGAGATGGCTTGATAGACAGTAGGAGCATTATCTGGAATGAAAATGCAGCAGCTCGAATGGATCACCTTACATACCCCACCACGATCTGCTAAGATGACATCTAAAACCATACGGTTTTGTAACGTCATAAGTCTATCCGCCTAAAGTTCTGTGGTGATATTACCAAGGGCACTGGCAGTAATATTAGCTGTCGATTCTACCACTCGAGTCAACTGTCTCAGGTTCCTACTGTTGACCATAGGTCCCCAAAACGGGAGGAAACCCTTGAAAAAGTCTCCTGCCTCTTGACCGGCAGTATCCTCTTCGCTAATTACGCCTCGCACAACTCTAGTCTTATGATAATCGGCATCTACAGTGAACGTCGGAGGCAACAGATTTGCAATGAAACATGAGCCCATGAAGTCAGCGGGCAACCATGCATATGCACGATCATAGCAGATAAAGTATGTACCCTTGGCAGCCAGAAACACAGGGGACGAGACCATCGGCAGAATGTAATTTTCAGTGCAAGCACTGGCTCCAAGTCGGGCTTGTGATCTTCGACCACGACCCATGAGACAAAAATTACCAGTGTGGGGTACGACCCATATCGGAGGCGAGCTTTTAAGCTGCTTTTCGCTAGTGAACGCACTATATTCACCTCTACTTAGGACTCTATAGGCTTGTATCTCTTCTTCGGGAATAAGCGAGGGATCATAGATATCACTATCTAAATCCTCTATTGCTATCGACAAAGGTTTTTGATACGAGGTAGGACCAGAGTAGGGGGAACGTGGTTCTCGAATGGGGTGGAAACCCAGTGCGCTTCGAAACATTGTTTGAAATGCTCGAGCTGACCCTTGGGAACTATATGGTAACCACCAGATATGGAATTCCCTTATCCGTAGTATGTGGCATCAACCCACACACCCAACAATTAGTAGTGTTAACCACTAACTGATGCTGATGAAGGAGCTGAATAAAGGAATTGTTGCGGAATTCTACACGTCTAGCCTGCTCGTGTTCCGGTAACATATGAAAAGAATGAGGGGAAACAGTAGAGGTAAGATTAGGGTAAGGAGTAGGAGTAGGTGTAGCAGGTAAGAAGTAAGACATCGTGTAATACACCCCACCCGCCAATAATGCAGAAGCAGTCAAAAATAATACAAACAGTTGAAATATAAAACATTTGGTACGACTGAGTTGCTGCAGCTTGAATCGATGAACTTGAGCTCCCTCCAAATCATTCAGCTTCGAGAATGTCATTCCCTACGACCGTCCGCAACGTTTCTTGACGCACTTCGTTCTGTGTAGCAATAGTCAATCCCTAGGAGTTCCCAGGAACCGACGGCCTTTAACCTAGCGTCAAGACCTACTATCCAGAAGGAAGTACGCGCGCGGCCCTACGGCCTTTAATGCACAATATGTATGTATGCAAAAACAATAGTCTCTCAGCTGTGGAAGCAAAAAGCACAAGGAATGAAGCTCAAAATATATACAGGAATAATTGCCGTAATTTGAAAGTTCAAAACTGATCACGGAAAACGGGATAATGCAGTTATCAGTTCAGCAAAGCAAAAATTTTTATTTGTCCTTAGCGCGTGATCGGAAAAAGTATCGGGTTTTCCCAGGACGTGTCTGCTCGTCGAACAAAGGATCCGTTGAAGAGACAGCGTCCTGCTGATCAGTTGAGTGTTCTGGTCTTGAGTCTTGTGATGCCAAATGTTCGACAGTGTCTTTCTGCTGCGCTGAGGATTCTCCAACAGGCTGTGCGTCGCTAAAAGGCACAAACGCCGGCAATGTTTCTGCTTCAGATGATGCAATGCCTTTCCTCACCCACGAGTCTGCTGGCAACGGAATGGGGACTTTCTTGGTGTGCGTGGCATGCACCCAATTCTTCCGCCCCTCGAGACGAACTGCAGTCCTCGTGGCAAGGAGCACTTGGTAGGGTCCGGTGAACCTCGGGTCTAGGTTGTTTTTGCGTGAAAAGTTTTTCGTCACCACCCAGTCTCCGGGCTGGAGCTGGTGGCCTGGACCCTCCGTCTGCGTCGGCAATGCTTCGTGAACCTGTTGGTGAATTAACCTCAGTTTAGCAGTCAAGTCATGTAGATAATCGATCAACATTGGGTACTCAAGATCAGAAAACATTCCTGGCCTAGGAACCCCCCACACATTCGCAGGACGGCCGAACACTATTTCATAGGGACTAAGCCCTACTCGGGAGTGTACAGTCGCCCTAGTTGACAGTAATGCTAAAGGTAAAGCGTCAGGCCACGAAAGACCAGTCGTAGCCTGAATCTTCGCTAACTTTAGTTTAAGGGTGCCGTTGTACCCTTCAACCAATCCAGCTGACTGGGGATGATTGGCGCTGTGGAATTTCTGATTAATTCCAAGGCCCTTACACACACTCTTCATCACACTCCCAACAAACTCACTTCCGTTATCTGACCACACGACTCTAGGCATTCCATACCGAGGAAAATATTCCTTCAGTAGGATTTTCGCAGTAGACAAAGCAGTATTGTCTTTGAGAGGATAGGCCTCGATCCATCGGGAGAATGCGCAAACCACAACCAAAACATATTTCAGGTTATTGCATCGCTCCATATGGATGAAGTCCAATTGAATCACCTCAAAGGGATATGAAGGAGGAGCAAAACTGCCAGGAGGAGTTGGGGTTCCTTTGCCAGGATTGTACATCATACACACCATACAATTCTTCACCAGACGTTCAGCACATTTTGTAATGCCATCATTCTTCCACACCGGAGACAGCAACTTACAAATACCTTTTGAGCTAATATGCGCTAACCCATGTGCCATTGTCACAACGGCCAGCACATACGCATCAGGCAACATCCATCTTTTCTGATCAGACAAATCAATCCAACAACCATTCGCATCCAACTTTCCCGTACTTTCTTTCCACTTCGTCTTTTCAGTGTCGGTGGCTTCATTCTGAATTGCTTTCACACTTTCGATAGTGTCCTCACACATACTCGATTCTGTAGGCCACCTAACTGAACTCGTCACATACATCCGAGTGCTAAGGTTCCGGGCAGTCTCCTTAGCAATCTCATCCGCAAACGCATTACCACGACCAACATCATCCGTCACCTTACGATGCGCACTACATTTAACAATTGCAATTTGCGTAGGCAAAGTCAATGCATCCAAAAGGTCATTCACAAGTTGGCAATGCTGAATCTTCGTGCCATGCGACGTCAAGAAACCTCTCTCTCTCCACAATCGTCCAAAACTGTGAGCAACACCGAACGCATATTGACTATCAGTAAACACATTTACACGTTTCCCTTTTGCTAACACACATGCTCTAGTAAGAGCAATCAACTCTGCAGCTTGGGCAGAATTCTGATTCAACCTCGCAGTCTCAACAACAGTATTCAACGTTACAACAGCATAAGCAGTAGTCACATCGCCATTCGGCAATTTAAAACATGACCCATCCACATACAAAGTGCCATCCGGATCTTCCAATGGGGTGTTTTTAAGGTCCACTCGACCTTTCGTTTCCTCTTCAGTCCTCAAGTAGCAGTCATGTTCTGCTACTTCATCTGACTCTGCGCTAATTGGTAACAAAGTTGCCGGGTTCAAAACGTTGCAACGTTTTATTTGAATGTGGCTTGCCAATAACGTCAACTCGTACCCAGACAACCTCGCACTCGTCAAGTGCTGAGTTTTCGTTCGATTCAAAAGAGTATCGACTGCATGCGGAACCATCACTGTAAGCATATTATCCATGACCAATCCTGCTGATTGTCGGATGGAGACCGCAGCTGCCGCTGTTGCTCGTAAACAACTCGGCAATGCTCTAGCTACTGGGTCCAAGGTCGAGGAAAAATATGCACATGGACGTTGCTTACCACCAAAAGGTTGCGTTAAGACACTCAACGCACAACCTTCCCTCTCGTGAACATATAACGTAAACGGCTTACTGTAGTCAGGAGTACCTAACACAGGAGCCGAACACAATGAATCACGCAGTTCAGAAAAACTTTTCTGACATTCTTCCGTCCATGGTAAAGGAGTTGAAACATCCTTGCACGTAAGAGCCACTAATGGTTTCGCTAGCAATGAAAAATTAGGAATCCATTGCCTGCAGTACGACGTGATACCTAGAAAGGCACGCACATCTCTTTGGGTTTTTGGCACAGCCATTCGCGCAATCGCTGCAATTCTCTCTGGGGTCAATCTCCTTCCCTCCTTTGACAATAAGTGACCTAGATAGGTTACTTCTTGACAACAATATTGGAGTTTAGAAGGTGACACCTTGTGATTTAACTCACAGAGATGTTGCAGCAACGACACCGTAGCAATTTTGCAAATGTCCCGAGTATCCGCAGCCACCAATAAGTCGTCGACGTATTGAATTAAGGCCGCACCAACCGGCAACCTAAATGCATCCAGTTGACCCTTCAAGGCTTGGCTGTAAATAGATGGACTTTCACAGTAGCCCTGAGGAGCGCGTTTGAACCGGAAGCTACGTCCACCGAGAGAGAAACCGAAAAGGTCCCTGCTCTCCTCGGCAATCGGGATGCTGAAAAACGCATTTTTCAAGTCAATCACCGAAAACCATGATGCAGAAGCTGGAATCAGAGTCAGTAGCGCCGTGATGTCAGGCACAACAGGGAATTGAGGAACCACAATTTTATTCACCTCCCGTAAATCGATAACAAAGCGATAAACAGGGGGTTTTGAAGGATCAGTACGTTTAAGAATGGGCAGCACAGGGCTGTTGCACACGTTTCCCCGAGTCTCTTCAATAACATCTTTCTCGATCAGATCATAGATGATCGCTAACAGTGCTCGTTCACCATCAAGGGAGATACGATATTGGGGAATACGTGGCAATCGCACATTAGATTTCAGCTGTACAACATAAGGGGAGATATCAAGTAGGCCCACGTTATTTGGACCCGTTGCCCACAAAGACGCAGGAAGAGAACTCAATTCCGGTGGAAGCTTATCGAGAGACAAATACATAGGAGAGACAACCCTCTCTCCTAACGTAAGCTTTACACCCGCAGGAGAACAATACAAAGTCGCGTACAAACGTTTAAGCAAATCCAGGCCCAAAAGATTTTCACCACAACCCGTAGTCAAAATCAACGGAGCTTCTAGCTCACGTGGCCCAATTTTAAGGGGCAAAGGGCGTGAAACTGGATTGCTAACAGGGGCGCCAGAGAATCCAACGGAAACATTTGTTAAGCCAGACAAAGGTGCGCCAGGGAGTTTCGAATGCATGATAGAACTTTTCGCTGCACCAGTGTCCAACAGAAAAGGCTCAACGACGCCCGATGTAGCAACTGCGACGTAAGGCCCTCTCTGATCAACCGGAACTGATACCACTCCCTCTCCTTGTCTATGGCTGTCCTAGTAATTACTGTCGTCAGTTCCCTGATCGACGTAATAATCGTCTACATTGTACTGCGCAGATCGTCCTTGCAATGATCCACGTTGATCGAAACAATTATTAGAATTGGATGAGTTGTCTGAGCGATCATTCTGGGCACCACGACCTCTACCACGTGGTGCCTGCTGTGAAGCACCACGACCTCCTCTAGATGAGTTACCACTATTACGTTCATTCAAAACAGGGCAATTGAACTTAATGTGTCCCTCCTGTCTACAATAAGCACATTGATTGTACCCTAACGAGGATCTTTGGGAGGAGGAATCATTACGAGTTTGGGATCTGTTCGATTGCGGCTGCGATCTATTCTGTTGTGAATTATTCTGATTCGAACGTGGAGGATACGCTTGCTGAAGCAACACTTTAGTTTTCAATTCCTTCGTCTTTTTGTCAGGGCGGTCGTTCTCTTCTTTCTCTCTATTCTCATAATATTGTGCCGTAGCCAATATCTGAGCCGAAGTAGAAACGGCCCATGCACTTTCCGAATTCTTTAACTTATTGCTCAAATCGGGCAATAAATTCGAAACAAATTTATCCACGAACAATCTTTGACCACCCTCAGTACCCATATCCTGTCCACTATGGTCAATGAACGCTTCCTCGAACCTCGTAAAGAAGTCGGAAACACTCTCATCTTTCTTCTGCTTACAGGCTGACAATTTGTCCCAGTTTACCCTCATAGCTGGCATAAGCGTTTTCATTAATGTTATTATTCGTTGGGGAAGGGCAGTAATCAACTGGTCGGGTTTAGCACCACCAACTTGTCCGGCATCTGCCGCTACAATGGCAGCCCAATCACCGCCCAATTCATTCGGATGGTTTTCCTGCCGAATCTTAGCCCATACCGGTTGCGGTACGACATTGCCGAACAGCATATCGATATCGGATAGATTCATTACCGTAGCATCTACGAGCTGCGATAATTCTTTGTAATACCCAGTAGGATTTTTGCGTGGATCAGGCAAAGATTGCTTCACCTGTAGCACTTCCGATCGTTTCCATGGGAGGTGTATCCACACTCTCTCGAAATGCCCCACCGTCGTCGGAGGTTGAGCATTAGGATTAGGTGGTATCCAAACCGGCGGAACTTCTCGCATGGGATATTGGCCAGACTCGTCTGGTTGTTTTTCAATATCCTCAACAAACAATGCATGAGGTATCGGAGCGGGACGAAAAGAGAGCAACCGCTCAACAGCACGTCGAACGTTGGTATCCACTATCAGCCCATTTGCGAACTGAAGCTGAAGATCAGACAGGGCGGTCAGCACCTCGTCAGGCGCATCGGCTGCTATCCGATCATAAAGGAACTTACACATTTCATTAAACACATATCTCTGGGTTGGCATATTGAATTGACAAAATGTATCGAGGACAACACGAGGTGGGCATCTAACAGGATTTACCATCCAACCCATCGCCATATTATATAGCGCAACACGTTCTCTGTTTCCAGGAAGCTGACTACGTCTCTGAGGACCATCAGAACCAGCGGACCCATGAACAGGTCCGAGCGAATGGAAGAAGCTAGTCGCAAGAGGAGAATTGCGACTACGAGTAGAGGGAGAAGAATAAGACACAGGACTAACAAGAGAAGGAGTAGAAACAGTAGCAACAGCAGGAGTTAACAAAACAGGAGCAGTAGCAGTAGCGGGAGCAGGAGTATGTGGAAGCGGAGGAGCAGTAGGGATAGCAACAGGCAAAGGAGCAGGAACAGTCGGAAGAGCGGGTGCAGGTTGAGGAACAGGCGGTGGAGGAATAGGTACGGCAGGGACCACAGGAGCTGCGGTACCCTGTACGTACGGAGGTGGCGACTTCATGAGATAAGACATTAAAGGATCCTCAACTGGCTCTTCCTTCTTTTCCGACTCCGTAGGCAAAACGGGATAACATTTATCTACGGTCATACGCTGTAGTCTATCAAACACTTCCTTATCCTTAACCTCCTTATCTCGCTGAAATTGCTCTGCTTTCTTCACTATGGTAGCAACATTATCTCGCTGATTACGTTTAGTCTGTCTGATTTCTTTCTGTCGGGCTTCTTTACGCCACAACCGAAAGGCATCAAACATGGCCGGCCTTGACTTTCTTTCAAACAATTTAATCTCTAGATTATCTAAGATTGGGGCCTCAAAGCTACCATGAGGTGGCCAACGAAGGTCGCCGTCCTTCTTTGTGTATTTAATCCAGTAATCGTTAAAGGTAATTGGGCCTAGCCCATGTTTACTGTAGAGCTCATACGTGGGAGTTCCAACCGGAGGTATCGGACACGAGTCCTCCAGTCGGGAATCCGTACCACAAGGTCTGAAACAACTAAACAAAGTACTGCGACCAGGCATCTTGCACACTAGCCGAGTTTCACAAACTTCAAGGGTTACGGGATTTACCAAGTCCCAGCAAAGAACAAAACCCTCGGTTTTTGGCGGCTGCAGTCGTCAAACAACACAACAAAGTACGCTAGCAAAGTGTCACCGACAAAAACACTCACACAGCGCTAACCACAAAAACACTCGCTAAAGTGTCAACAACCAAGAACTCTGGGAGCGACCCACAAATACTTAACTCAAAAATCGATGGCGTCACCAGGAAGGCCCGTCAATCGTCTCGCTATACCAAGGTCTACGCCAGGCGCCAAAACAGGTCTACAGTCAGGGCAGCAGTCCGTCGCAGCCGTCCGGAGGCGGGAATCTTCGCGGGAAAAGTCTTCGGGCCACTTATTTCGACAACAGGATCGATGAAGCGGAGTGCACCTTCCCTCGGAGATTTCACACGAAGTTCCTCACGATCGTCGGGCTTGGACCGGTACCACTGATGCAGCCCCACGTTGGGCGCCAACTGAAGGACTGGGTTCTTTAAGACCCAGCGGTGCCAGGGCACAACACCTGAAACCTTCGTGGGTAACCTGCTCCGGCGTACGAATCACAGAGACACGGGACACTTCCTTCGGTGTCAAAGATTCAAGGTTTATTTGCTGCAGGGAACACAGAAGTCACAGGAAGTACATCGAGTGTAGTTCGGGGAGACTGCTTCAAATTGGTTCTGTGGATCGCTCCTTTTATACAGTTTTTACCCATAGAGTTACATTGAACACAAAAGTTTACAACCCGGTTCCCACCATTATCCCCCAGAGGGGTCGCTTTGGTCACTTTGAAACACATGAGGTCCGGAACATAAGTGCGGAAACATTTGGCGGTTCCCAACTGTAAAAACCCATCTTCCCACCATTAGCAAATTCCAATCGGCAGTAAAACAGATCGAAATAGGAACAAGGACAGGTGTAGAGGAAGACGGAGACAGTGGGGAGATCGGAAAGGGTGTAAAAGGGGAGGTATCGGGAAACACGAGATACAGGCATCAAAGGGACGTGCCTAATGAGATGCACGGCTGAGACAATAAGTCCGTGCGGCAAGATGAGCCTCAAGCGGCGCCATCTGCCTTACAGTAGCATCCCCCTCGTCATAAAGACACTTACAAAGAACACGTGTCTTCCGCAAATATCTTGGGAGTCCCAGGGTCGCGAAGCGGACAACGTCCGTTCGCTGGCTACTTGAGGGCAAGAAACAAAATGGGTGCCGTATCTAAGATGGAACCCGTGGGTACAGATGAAAAACCCACATAACAAACGAACGGTTTAAGTTAGCACAGTGAAACTGCGCGCACTTACTAAACTCGTCATTTGCGGTTCATAGATACCAGACTCGACCATATTCGTGCGAGTTGAAAACACCACTTACAATTGTCACGGAACCTCAGTGGCATTCCATACCGAGGAAAGTACTCCTTCAGTAGGACTTTCGCTGTGGACAGGGCAGTATTGTCTTTAAGAGGATAGGCTTCAATCCATCGGGAGAATGCGCAAACCACAACTAAAACATATTTCAGGTTATTGCATCGCTCCATATGGATGAAGTCTAACTGGATCACTTCAAAGGGACATGAAGGGGGAGCAAAGTGGCCAGGGGGTGTAGGAGTTCCCTTACCAGGATTGTACATCATACATATCATACAATTCTTGACCAATCTCTCAGCACACTTAGTAATACCATCATTCTTCCATACAGGGGACAACAACTTGCAGATACCTTACGCACTAATATGTGCCAAGCCGTGTGCCATCGTCACAACAGCTAGCACATACGCATCCGGCAACATCCACCTCTTATTCTCCGACAAATCGATCCAACAGCCACTCGCATCCAGCTTTCCCGTACTCTCTTTCCATTTAGTCTTTTCAGTCTCAGTGGCCTCGTTCTGAATCGCTTTCACACTCTCGATAGTGTCTTCACACATACCAGTTTCTGCAGGCCATCTTACCGAACTCGTGACATACATCCTAGTTGTAAGATTTCGTGCAGTCTCGTTAGCGATCTCATCAGCAAACGCATTACTACGACCAACATCATCCGTCACCTTACGATGCGCACTACATTTAATAATCGCCACCTGCTTGGGCAATGTAAGTGCATCCAAAAGATCATTCACAAGCTGTCCATGCTGGATCTTCGTACCATGCGATGTCATAAAACCTCTCTCTCTCCACAAACGTCCAAAACTATGCGCAACACCAAACGCATACTGGCTGTCCGTAAACACATTCACCCGTTTCCCTTTCGACAAAACACACGCTCTGGTCAAGGCAATCAGCTCTGCCGCCTGTGCAGAATTCTGATTTAATCTCGCAGTCTCCACAACCGTACTCAACGTTACCACAGCATACGCAGTCGTCACATCACCATTCGGCAACTTAAAACACGAACCATCCACATACAAGGTACCATCAGGGTCTTCCAAAGGAGTGTTTTTTAGGTCCACACGACCTTTTGTTTCCTCCTCAGTTCGTAAGTAGCAATCGTGTGCTACTACCTCATCTGATTCCATATTGGTTGGCAACAAAGTCGCCGGGTTTAGGACATTGCAGCGCTTTATCTCAACGTGACTTGCCAAAAGCGTCAACTCATAACCAGACAACCTTGCACTCGTCAGATGTTGAGTTTTCGTACGATTCAAGAGAGTGTCAACTGCGTGCGGAACCATCACCGTAAGCATATTATCCATGACCAATCCTGCAGATTGTCGGATGGACACCGCAGCTGCCGCTGTTGCTCTCAAACAACTCGGCAATGCTCTAGCTACCGGGTCCAAGGTCGAGGAAAAATACGCACATGGACGCTGCTTACCACCGAATTGTTGCATCAAAACACTCAACGCACAACCTTCCCTCTCGTGAACGTATAGTGTAAACGGCTTACTGTAGTCAGGAGTACCTAACACAGGGGCCGAACACAACGCATCACGTAGTTCAGAAAAACTTTTCTGACATTCTTCCGTCCATGGCAAAGGAGTTGGAACATCCTTGCACGTGAGGGCTACCAATGGTTTCGCTAGCAATGAAAAATTTGGAATCCATTGCCTGCAGTAGTTGAGCTTATATAGCGCACAGCTACCCGCAGTGGGTGTCCCGGCGCTTGCTTAGGGAACCCGTCCTGATATTCCCCTGTGTGATAGCCCCAGCGGGTATCCACAAGGTGAAAGTCAGGCATCCCGCCGCGAGGGGCCGTTGTGGAGATAAAGCAAGCTATTGCCCAGAGTTGCAGAGTGTGAACCCGTGAGTCGCGAAGGCACCGGAGCGAGAATTATCGAGTCCGTGGAATTTTTAGTCCAAGACCCGCCGAGGCGGGGAATTGAACCCTGGTCCAGGACCGATCTCAGCTTCGGGTCTGCCGCCTCTAACCCCTGAGCCACACTTCTCCACTGATCCACACTTCTCCACGTGACGTGATACCTAAAAAGGCACGCACATCTCTCTGAGTTGTTGGCACAGTCATTCGAGCAATCGCCGCAATTCTCTCTGGGGTCAACCTTCTTCCCTCCTTTGACAATAAGTGACCTAGATAGGTTACTTCTTGGCAACAATATTGCAGTTTAGAAGGTGACACCTTATAATGTAAGTCACAGAGATGCTGCAACAGAGACACCGTAGCAATTTTGCAAATGTCCTGAGTGTCCGCAGCCACCAATAAGTCATCAACATATTGGATTAAGGCCGCACCAGCCGGCAACATAAACGCGTCAAGTTGGCTCTTCAAGGCTTAACTGTATATCGATGGACTCTCACAGTAGCCCAGAGGATCGCGTTTAAACCTAAAGCTGCGGCCACCTAGAGAGAAACCGAAAAGGTCCCTACTCTCCTCAGCAATCGGAATGCTAAAGAAAGCATTCTTCAGATCGATCACTGAGAACCAGGACGCAGATGCTGGAATCAGAGTCAGTAGAGCCGTGATGTCAGGCACCACAGGGAACTGAGGAATCACAATTGTATTAACTTCCCGTAAATTGATAACAAAACGATAAACAGGAGGCTTAGATGGATCAGTGCGTTTCAAGATGGGCAGCACAGGGCTATTACACACGTTTCCCCGAGTCTCCTCGATAACATCTTTTTCGATCAAATCGTAGATAATTGCCAACAACGCTCGCTCACCATCAAGGGAGATACGATACTGGGGAATACGTGGCAAACGCACATTAGATTTCAAATGAACAACATAAGGGGAGATGTCAAGCAGGCCCACGCCATTAGGCCCCGTTGCCCACAAAGATGCAGGAAGAGAACTCAATTCCGGTGGAAGCTTATCGAGAGACAAGTACATAGGAGAGATAACTCTCTCACCCAAAGTAAGCTTCACTCCCGCAGGAGAACAGTACAAAGTCGCATATAGTTGTTTCAGCAAATCCAAGCCCAAAAGATTTTCAACCAGTAGTCAAAATCAAAGGAGCTTCCAGCTCGCCTGGCCCAATTGTAAGGGGCAAAGGACGAGAAACCGGATTGCTAACAGGGGCGCCGGAGAATCCAACGGAAACATTTGTTAAGCCAGACAAAGGTGAGCCAGGGAGTTTCGAATGCATGATGGAACCTTTCGCTGCACCAGTGTCCAACAGAAAAGGCTCAACTACGCCCGAGGTGGCACCTGCGACGTAAGGCCCTCTCTGATCAACCGGAACTGATACTACTCCCTCTCCTTGTCTATGGCTGTCCTAGTAATTACTGTCGTCAGTACCCTGATCGACGTAATAATCGTCCACATTGTTCTGCGCAGATCTTCCTTGCGACGATCCACGCTGATCAAAACAATTATTAGAATCAGAAGAGTTATTTGAACGATCATTTTGAGCACCGCTGCCTCTACCACGAGTGGCCTGTTGAGGACCACTACGACCTCCTCTAGATGAATTACCACTATTTCGATCACGCAAAACCGGACAATCAAATTTCAAATGACCCTCTCCCCTACAATAGGCAAACTGATTGTACCCCAACGTAGATCTCTGCGAAGAGGAGTCATTTCGTGATTGCGACCTGTTCGACTGAGACTGCGATCGATTCCGCTGTTGCGAATCGTTCTGATTCGAACGTGGAGGATACGCTTGTTGCAACAACACCTTTGTTTTGAGCTCTTTCGTCTTTTTGTCTGCTCGATCATTTTCCTCTTTCTCTCTATTCTCATAATATTGGGCCGTAGCCAATATTTGAGCAGAAGTGGAAACGGCCCACGCACTCTCTGAATTTCTCAATTTGTTGCTGAGGTCCGGCAACAAATTCGACACAAATTTGACCACGAACAATCTCTGACCTCCCTCAGTACTCATATCCTGACCACTGTGATCGATAAATGCCTCCTCAAATCTCGTAAAGAAATCGGAGACACTTTCGTCCTTCTTTTGCTTGCAAGCGGACAGTTTGTCCCAATTCACTTTCATAGCTGGCATAAGCGTGGAGAAGTGTGGCTCAGGGGTTAGAGGCGGCAGACCCGGAAGCTGAGATCGGCCCTGGACCAGGGTTCAATTCCCCGCCTCGGCGGGTCTTGGGCTAAAAAATTCCACGGACTCGATAATTCTCGCTCCGGTGCCTTCTCGACTCACGGGTTCACACTCTGCGACTCTGGGCAATAGCTTGCTTAATCTCCACAACGGCCCCTCGCGGCGGGATGCCTGGCTTTCACCTTGTGGATACCCTGCCGGGGTTATCTCACAGGGGAATACCAGGACGGGTTCCCTAAGCAAGCGCCGGGAAACCCTTTGTGGGTAGCTGTGCGCTATATAAGCTCAAATACATACATACATTTACAAGCGTCTTCATAAGGGTAATTATTCTCTGAGGCGAAGCCGTAATTAACTGTTCAGGCTTAGCCCCACCAACTTGTCGTGTATCCGCCGCTATAAGAGCAGCCCAATCACCACCTAACTCTGCTGCATGATTTTCGTGACGAATTTTCGCCCAAACCGGTTGCGGAACTACGTTACCGAACAACATATCGATGTCAGCAAGATTCATGATAGTAGCATCTACTAACTGAGATAATTATTTATAGTACCCTGCAGGATTCTTTCGAGGGTCAGGCAAAGATTGCTTCACCTGCAAAACTTCTGATCGTTTCCATGGGAGGTGTATCCACACTCTCTGGAAATGTGGCAGGATCGGCGGGGCAGCACCAGGGTTACCTGGCATCCACACTGGTGGAACTTCACGCATGGGAAACTGACCAGGCTCTGCTGGCGGTTCCTCAATGTCTTCTAAAAACAATGCCCGAGGCATTATGGAAGGACGAAAAGATAGCAACTGCTCGACAGCACGCCAAACATTGCTACCCACCATTATTCCGCTCGCAAACTGGAGCTGAAGATTAGTGAGAGCAGCCAATACATCATCAGTCGCATCGGCTGATATTTGATCACATAAAAGCTTGCACATTTCCTCAAACACGAACCTCTGTGTCGGTTCGTTGAATTGAGAGAACGTATCAAGCACCACACGCGGAGGATTCCTAAGGGGGTATCTAATCCAACTCATCGCCATATTATATAGCGAGTCACGTTCCCTACCACCAGGCAGGAAGCTGACTTCGTCTTTGGGGAGCCTCAGAACCAGCGGACTCAAGAATCGGTCCAAGAGAAGTGAAGAAGTTAGCAGCAACAGAAGGGACACGACGTCGAGCAGATGGGGTAGAAGAGTAACTCAACGGGGTAACAAGAGAAGTGTCAGTGACAGAAGGGACAGCAGGAGTAACCAAAACAGTAGAAGTAGCGGGAACAGGAGTATGAGGAAGCACAAGCGGGGAAGCAGTAGGGACAGGAGCAGGTAAGGAAGCAGGAACAGGTTGGGGAACAGGAACAGGATGGGGAACAGGAACAGGAGCAGGTTGAGGAACAGGGACAGGGGGAACCACAGGAACCGCGGTACCCTGTGCATACGGAGGTGGTAACTTCAAGAGATAGGACAACAAAGGGTCCTCTGCTGCTTCCTCTCCCTTCTTATCCATACCCGTTGGTAAAGCGGGATAACACGTATCCACTGACATACGCTGCATTCTATCAAAAACTTCCTTTTCTTTTTCCTCCTTATCTCGCTGAAACTGCTCTGCATTTCTTACAGTGGTAACAATCCCTTCTCTCTTATTACGTTTAAGCTGCTTGATTTCTTTCTGCTTGGCTTCTTTACGCCACAACCGAAAGGAATCAAACATGGCCGGCCTTGCTTTTCTCTGGAACAATTTAGCTTCAAGATTATCTAAAATCGGGGCCTCAAAACTACCATGGGGTGGCCAGCTAAGGACACCGTCTTTTCTAGTGTAACGAACCCAACACTCATTGAACGTGATCGGACCCAAACCATGTCGACTGTAGAACTCGTAAGTTGGAGTTCCAACCGGAGGTATCGGACACGAGTCCTCCAGCCGGGAATCCGTACCACAACCTTTAAAGCAACTGAACAAAGTACTACGGCCAGGCATCGTGCACACTAACCGAGTTTCACAAACGTCAAGGGTTATAGGAGTACAATGTCCCTGCAAAAGAGCAAAAACCCTCGGTTTTTGGCGACTGCAGACGTCAAATAGTACAACTAAGAACAAAATACCAAGAACCACAAATGCAATGGAACCATGCAACAACTAAGCACCCACAACCACAAAGGACTCTGGGAGCGACCCACAAATACTTAACTCAAAGATCAATGGCGTCACCAGGAAGGCCCGTCTATCGTCTCGCTGTACCAAGGTCTACGCCAGGCGCCAAAACAGGTCTACAGTCAGGGCAGCAGTCCGTCGCAGCTGTCAGGAGGCGGGAATCTTCGCGGGAAAAGTCGTCGGGCCACTTGTTTTGACAACAGGATCGATGAAGCGGGGTGCACCTTCCCTCGGAGATTTCACACGAAGTTCCTCACGATCGTCGGGCTTTGGACCGGTACCACTGATGCAGCCCCACTATGGGCGCCAACTGAAGGACTGGGTTATTCTAAGACCCAGCGGTGCCAGGGATAACACCTGAAACCTTCGTGGGTTACCTGTTCCGGCGTACAAATGACAGAGACACGGGACACTTCCTTCGGCGTCAAAGATTCGAGGTTTATTTACTGCAGGGAACACAGAAGTCGCGAGAAGTACACAGCATGTAAGTTCACGGAGACTGTTTAAAATTGTATCTGTGGATCGCTCTTCTTATACAGTTTTCTGTCATAGGATAACATTACGAACAAAAGGTTACAACCCACTTCCCACAGTAAATATCATAGGGGGTCGCTTTCATGTATTCAGGGCCCGGAACATAATTACAGTAGCATTTGGCAGTTCCCAACTGTAAAAGTACATCTTCCCACCATTAGTGCATTCCGTGTGGTTGTAAACGAATCAAGGAAGACACAGAAACAGGTGCAGAGGAAGACGAGGATAGCGAACAGATCGAAGAGGGTGTAAAAGGGGTGGTATCAGGAAACACGAGTTGCAGGCATCAAAGGAGACGTGCCTAATGAATGCACAACTGAGACAATAGACCGGCACGGCAAGATGAGCCTCGAGCGGGGCCATCTGCCTTACAGTGTCATCCCCCTCATCATAAAGACACCCTCAAAGGAACATGTGTCTTCCGCAAGAGTTTGGGAATCCCAGGGTCGCGAAGCAGACAGCGTCCGTTCGCTGGCTACTTGAGGGCAAGAAACAAAATGGATGCCGTATCTAAGATGGAACCAGTGGGTTCAGATGAAGAAACCCACGAAACAAACGAACGGTTCAGGCTAGTACAGCGAAAACGCGTACACCCACTAAACTCGTCATTTGCGGTTCATAGATACCAGACTCGACCATATTCGTGCGAGTCGAAAACATCACTTACAATTGTCAAGGAACCTCATCATCCATAAACATATGTAACAAAATTGTGAAAACCTTCATAACAAACAATAACAATCATCTGCTTCAGGGGATGGTGGGTGGGTAAAAAGAATTACAGCCTCCTAGAGGCTGGAAGGGCAGGCCATGGCACGTAGTAGTCAAAGAGTCCGACTCTCACGCTCCACGGCCTTTTAACCCCTCATCTGCCAGGCCGGATCTAACCGGCCTCGCATTTGTTCCCATTGTGACCCGGTAGTGACTCAATCACTTCCAGGTCAACAGGGGACCCGGCGTAGCAGGTGGGGGCCGGTGCGCCCACCATAACTGTGGCAGGGCCGATGTCGGCCCCACCTTTCCCTATGGCCAGAGACTGTTGGAGGACCCCCACCCTTCCGTTAACCAACATCATTAAACAGGACATGAGAGGGATTTCTTTGGAGGCGGGTGGTCATCGACCCCCGGCCGTATTTTTTAAAACACTGAAAGGTCATGCCCTATCTTTAAAATTCATAAGCCACTATCAGGCCCTATCTACCAACTGCAAGGTCATGCCTTATCCCTATGCGCCACTAACTAGGCGAGAAGATTCTCTGGGATGGTTTCCTCCCCCGTTGTGGAAAAATGGACAGCGTATTTTTAAGACGCACAACTCCCCCCAGATGCACCCCTGGGCGATGGTCTGTAAGTAGCAAGTCCTTGCTAGCCTCACCTTCAGATCTGCTGCCATGGGGCCACCAGATGGACCTAATTAATGGCCTCACACCGTGCAGATAAGACACAGCACTCCCGTCGCTGACACACGCTGTTGGTGCAATTGAAAGGTACCCGGGGAGCCACAGGCCACCAAAAATCGCCCACTGGCATATCGTGACGTTTGTGAACCACATACACCTGACCACTATGATCAGGGAAATGTTTCGCAATTCAGTAGGTGCTCCCGGGGGCTACACCAGGCTCTTTTTCGTGCCCGTTTTACTAAACGTGTTGGGTAACCCCGTGCTGTTAATCGATCTGTAAGGTTTTGTGATTCCAACATATAGTTCTCTTTAGAGGAGCAATTTCGTCGGATTCTGAGGAACTGTCCCACAGGGAGATTATCACGTAGTCCCCTGGGGTGCTCAGTGGGTTTGCGAAACAGGGTAGTTTCAAGTAGTCTACCCTGTTTCGCAAACCCACTGAGCGGAACTCATTACTTGAGTATAACAGACACCACCCCAGGGGACTACGTGATAATCTCCCTGTGGGACAGTTTAGTAAAACGGGCACGAAAAAGAGCCTGGTATAGCCCCCGGGAGCACCTACTGAATTGCGAAAGCAAAGAGGAGTCAGCCGGTGAACGTGTCATCTGTGTTACCACATTTTCCACCCGCAGCAATGATATTAAGAAAATTATTTATAAACAATGGCGTTTGGTAGCAGATGACATTGGACAACAATCACCACCATTACACTCTTTCAAAAGAGCACGTAATATCAGGGACCAGGTTGTACAATCATTCCTTCCAACACCTCCGAATCCTACCATCCAAACACTATGGCATCTTCCACCGATTGTGGGACACTCCAGGTGTGGATCATGCATGGCGTGCGCAACCACAATCCAAACCAAAGATTTGACATACAGAGGTAAAACCTACACATTGAAATCACATACTAACTGTAACTCCTCGAATGTAATCTATTGGATCAAGTGTCCTTGTGATTTAGCATATGTAGGTCAGACCCAGCAAAAGGTCAAAGCCCGTATTTTACAACACGGCAGCAGAATCAGATGTAGAGTACAGGGTGCCCCCTTAGTAGATCATTGCACTCTGAAAGGCCACACTCCAGAGACTTTACAATGGCTGGTACTAGAGAAGATCAATCTGGGCCCCAGGGGAGGGGACATGGCACGAGTTTTGACTTTGAGAGAATCCAAATGGATGACCATTTTGGATACAATCCGAAATGGCCTAAACGAGTCAGAGAGTAGCCATGCCCAGTTAGCTAGTTTTGGTCGCTGACGTAGTAATATGTCAGATATCTGGACCTTAGATAGAGACTGCCAACTCCCCTAAATGGTACTTCAGGAGACTGCCATAACTGATCGCTTTTGATCCTCCTACGTGAGAGGTCCTGAGCACAATTTCACTAAACCATGTATTTGTTTTTTAATGTAGTACTTGATACTTCAAAGTGATACATTTGTTGACCACCTCCACTGACAAATATATGATATTTCTTAACATCTTATAATTTAGACAATGTATTCCAGTGTCAGATGTATAAAAAGAGATCTTCACCCTCATGTCTGAGAGGTGCATCCTTTTACTAACATATAATTTGCACTGAGTCCATTGATATCTGAATGTCCATTTATCACACAGTGACCACTTCCATGAGTCCATCCATTTCAGAAGAGATACATTTGTCGACCACCTCCACTTACAAATATACGATGCCTTAAGAAATCCCTATTATCTCACAATTCAGATATTGTTGCAACAAATGTTTTCCTTTGCTAGATGTTTTAACAAAAGAGATCTTCCCCCTCGTGTCTGAGAGGTGCATCTCTTTACGAACACGGAATTTGCACCAAGTTTATTGATATCTGAATTTTTATCATACAGTGACCACTTCTTATAGTCCATCTATGTCACACTGTACTTAGAGCTTTGTCTCGGGCAAATGTATAACTTGTTTCGCGGCCTTTGCCGTTGTATCCGAGAATCTTTACGTATCACACTGTGATCAGTTCAAATATTTTGGCCGTCAGTCCACTTATGTAACTCTGTACTCAGAACTGTATCCCGGGCATATATATGCTCATACTGCAACCAATGCCGCTAGTTACTCTGTGTTACTCTTTGTAGCCCTTCGAGCTTTCGGTTGCTACTAGTAACGCACTGGACTCTGTGTCCTTTCTTTGTCTCCACGACCTTCCCGGAGTAGCCCTTTAAGCATTAGGTTGCTCCTAGCAATGCTCCGGACCCAGCATCCGTTCTTTCTCTTTATAACCCATCTAACTGGCCACGCCCACAAGTCTGCAGTCTGCAACCACGGGAAGGCTACGACGCAGAGCCCCGTGAATTTACAAAGAAGGTGAGATCATCCCCTCTGTTTAGACGCCCCCACATACTATCGAGGAGGCCTTATTTCACTACCGGTCCCCCACCTGTTTTACTACTTTACAGATGCGGCATACTTGATGCGATCCGCTGGGACGCACCGCCGATGACCAATTAACGAAATAGGATACTTCCTACCTTCGCGGGCTGTTAAGGTAAGCCCCACTCCCCATAGGATGTCGGTTATTTACCATTGTAATCGTAGTCGGTCCATTAATACTCGTCCCCCTGCCCACAGATATTACGTGTGGAACCAACGAGATTAATGTGAACACAGCTATGCGACTTGCTCGACTCGAGCAGGTACGCTCTCTGGATTTCACTTTTGTTAGTGACTGGAGCCCCCTAGTTTTTTCTACACCTAATTCAGATTGTTTTATTCATCTCATGCTATCCTAGTCGATCCAACTGATGCTTTAATGTCATCGTGAACTAAGCGTCCCATACAGGTTAAGCCGGATAAAATACTCCCATTGGACCATTGGTTTCCCCTGGCCTAGTCAGGACACCGGTGTTTGTGTTCGTCTACCTATATACGTTTTTTAAAAAAAAGTTACCATTTACGGGTCATACATAATACTAGAAATGTTCTAATTGCATCAAGTTTTTGATTGATCTCGCCTTTTTATAAAATGTGTATATAATGTAATATTTGAACAAGTCGCAAAACAATGCTTGTCTCAACATAGCCATGGTAATACTAGTAGTAATGTGTTTACCGCTCACTACGGTAACTTGACATTGATTGTTGGCCCCCAAATTTATACCGTATTGTTGTCTTTATATTTCTAGATACTGTAGTGCTCCCCTGTTGTTTACCCTGTCCTGATGAAGACCCCGATGCATGGCACTAGATACGCCTACACATGTAGCGTGGGGTCGAAACGTCGACGGCTACCTCCATCTTTTGTTCAGTTGACACTCCCGCACTAATTTGAATACTTCTGTGTCAACAGAAATTGTCCATACTTTTGGGATATGTTATGATCCCCTGTTTTTCGGCTCAGGGATCTGAAGCCATGAAACTGTATTGTAATTTGAATTAATTTCGCAATACACAAGTTGTCACCAACTTTATTACCTCACTGTCCTCTTCCCTCACAGCATCACGCTATCCCACTCCCGTTTCCTTTCTGGGGCACTGTTATTTACCAAATAATATGGTTCATTCATTGTGATTAAGTGACATTGTTTGGTATTTATTTTATTATTCTACAATAAATTCAACCAAAATGTACTGAGTTCCACTGGGACATCACTACTGGTGGCACCAACAATTGGTAACCCACCGATATACTACCATGACCACGGTGGCCCCTGCGAGCACAGGCGCTGTTACGTTCGCAACCCTGTTTCCGATAAGGAACCTACTTCCATATTATGTGAAGCAACATACTGCAACATTACTGCGGCTAGCACAACCTATGCTTAAGACAACGATAAGCAATTAACCCTGTGTTGGCATCTCTTGAGCCCTTGATTGATCACCCATCACACTTGATGCCGTTGCTTGCCACTCCTGTTCCGGATGTACAGGTCCCCCTTGTCTGTCCACCTCTTGCAGTCGTTGCGGTGTGGAGCACTTCCCAGGTATCCGACATGGATCAGGTCATACATAATATGAAACAAAACAAACACAAATGATTAGAGCTTCTGGCTTCCTGACGAAAGGTGCAGCACACATGCCCGTATTACATTGCTATTGCATGCTAAGCCTTAGCTTAGCTCCTTGAAATCCAACAGGAAAATGGAAAATCCAACATAAAATATAGAGCTTTACACTTGTAAACTCTGAAGTTTCACGTACAAAACTGCTTGAGTCTCACATCATCATATTAACAATGTACGCTCCTTAAAATCCAACCGTAAAATAGGAAAAATCCAACATAAAATATAGAGATTTGGAAAGAGAAAGCGTTTGCGGGGGCTCCAACCCTTCCAGCTGACCCCAGGTGGAGGCTCTAGGGGTCAGTGATCCGGCGCACAGCGAAAAGCCCTCATGTGTCACCTGTCACACGTCATTCATACTACTCTAGATACAACACCCGTGCAGAGAAAACACGGCACCAGCGGCCCCATGGCTCACCTTTTAGCCTAAAATTGTAAATGACACTGCCGGGCAAACCTTGATTCACCCTATGGGGGCTCCCCCACTGTCATGCCCACAGCCGGGCTTCGTCCTACAGTGACGTTGTCCCTGCTCGGCACAATTCTCCCGGAAACGCCAATCGGTTCCCTACTCTTCCCATGCTGCATACCCTGATCCAGTGCCTAGCATGTGATGCGCGCTCACCCAATGCGACACTGATTAAATAAATGTGCCCCACGCATAAGGCTAGCCAAATCACCGACCCGTATGGGGATCGAACAACTTTGTTGCTACTAGCACACACTTTCACCAACTGAGCTAGCTTGGGAAGCTGTCGGACAAACCCTCTGTATTTTTGCGCGCTTCTAACCCTGATCAAAAGCCACAAAAATCTCCAGCTCGCTCACTCCGTTACACTGCAAGCCCCTCTTTAGTGCTGACCTGATACACGCGCCTCTGCCGCGCTCTCCGGCAGCTCGCAATGCGATCCCGCTCGATGCACTGATCAGCTGTTCGCTTCTGCCTGCCGCTTTCTTTGCTGCCGAACCGGCAACTAATTAAAACTCCAAGGCCTTGCCCTTGGCCGACGATCGTCCTTTTCCTGCGAAAACCTGCAAAGGAAAACAAAAGAACACGGCCGACGATCGTTCTGTTCTTCCTGCAATGCCACCTCGCATCCAGTAGTTCCCTGAAAAGCTGCAAGGGGACAAAATGAAAAAGAATTACAGCCTCCTAGAGGCTGGACGGGCAGTCGATGGCGCGCAGGAGTCTCTCGCACTCCACGGCCTTTTAACCCCTCATCTGCCTGGCCGGATCTAACCGGCTTCGCCTTTGTTCCCATCATGACCCAGAAGTGATGCAATCACTTCCGGGGCACCTGGGGACCCGGGGTAGCGGGTGGGGGCCGGTGCGACCCGCCATAACCGCGGCAGGGCCGATGTCAGCCCTGCCTTTTCTGGCGCTCCAGTGACTCTAGATGCATCCCTTTTCGTGACGTCAACTTTCCAGATTCTCTCGGCACCCCTCGCACTACTGGGTCTCCATCAGGGGGTTGCTTTGCCAGTCTGTCTTGGTTGTCCCTCAGCTCTCCTGTTTCTCATTCACCCCAAACCTTTTCTTTCTGGGTGGGTCCACAGGGGTCTCTTGGTGTCTCCTGTGACACGTGCTTCCTCTTGGATGTAGATCTTCTCTGGAAACACTACAAGACTGTTGCTGCCTGAGTCACTCATGATCGCGCAGCCCGTCTCATGATTCCCCAGCTCTTCCCGGGACAGCAACCCTCCTCATCCACATTGGGTGCTGGGCTCAGTCGAGGCGTCAGCGGTAGATGTGACAGGGCATGAGAGACGGGGCAGCTACAGGACAGTCTTTGGTATCTCCTGTTGTTTCCTTGCGGCTGAAGTCCTGCCACGGTCTTCCCAATCTCATTTGGTTTTCCCCCAGTGCCGAATGGTCTCTCTCTGTCCCTTCTCTCCCGGGCCTCGGTGCCCAACCGGGAGTGTAGGGAGGCTACCACTGCCGGAGACACTCACCAACACACAGCCCCTTACAGCTCTGCGTTTGCTGGTGAGCTCTTTAGTGCCTTCTGCAGTGCTACAGCTAGACGGATCAATAGGAGGTTCTCCCGCAGTGAACACCTGTCTCATTTTGCTACACTGCTGAACCAGGAGGGGGGCCCTTAACTGTAGGCATCCTCTCTGCTTGTCTCTAGTGCTCCCCCTCCGGTAATTCAATGACGACTTCTTCGACTGGCCACCATCTTGAGTGGCCAAACTTCGCTTTGTTCTGAGGCATTGTTGGGGCCCACGAGCCCGGGGTTATTTCTTGTTGATCCTATCACAGCCGGTATGGTTCTAGGTGCAAGAAGCACCATTTGACAGCGCTGGCTGGTGATCAAAAGGCAGGATTTAGTTTGGGCTTCCAGAGCTCCCGACTGAACTGCTATCTGGCCATGCTGATGGCGACGCCCCTTGTTCTTGTATTCTTAACCATGAAACACACATACAGTATAGATTATAAAATTTAGAAAGTCTCTAATATATGATACACAGGATCTTCAATGATTTAGGATTTTATTTAATATGAGACTGATTAATGGATGTGGTAGCACCTTGACAAATGCCTTGGTAAAAATCTTGTATATCTGGTCTGTTAGATTACTGATTATAAATAACATTTGTAGAATCCCAAGTCACTCCAATATTTTTGGGGGACATAACAATTGGCGTATTTTTCTCTGGCTTGTTGGGACCTCTGTGCTATGGACTCTCATATTAGGTAACAAGTGCCCCTTTAGTATGGGGCTTTCAGTGCAGCTAAGCAGAGCAGTCCAAGGCAGGCTTAGAGAAGTGGCGTAAGCGAGCAGCTCAGAACCCACTACCATTCAGCAAAAACACATAAAAAATCAATGCTTAGCCAGTGCTTTTGATTAAAAAATGAATAATGTTGCTCAAAATACAAATATCTGCAGTATTTTTAACAGGATTAACACTATGAAACCTCTTATAAAGGGGCCCTGATGCAGGCAAACTAACCTAAAGATACCATGTGGCACATTTAAAACCAGCAATCTCCCACCTATGCCTACTGAAATAACATATGTCTTGATTTAGGGAGTTAGGTCTACAGCCTTTGTCAAAAAAGGAAGCCTACTGCCTTTAGAAATACCTCTTGCAATTTTTAAAAAGGATAATCGGTTTGACATGGCCATTAAGCTCTCACTAGAGCGCCAAATTATCACTTATACAGCTATACAATAAACAACAAATATACTGTCTATTTGAATAAGATGAACATCCCAAGGGCTAAACCTAATACATATGATTGTTTTACACTTATAAAAGTGTAAATAATAATTATGTTAAGATTAAAAAACATGTATATTGTACTATGAGTTCTTTAACTAAAGAGACCCTCTAGACCTGAAATAGACTACATTTTTCATAGGGAATCGTAAGGGGATTTGTTGCCCAGGTATCTTAGTGAGTAGAATGCTTTCTTTTTCTAATGGTGAGCCCTTCGATGCAGCTTTTACTTTTTCAGTTACCAGTGCCCCTGTTTCTCAGTGGGCACCTGATACACATAATAAGGCCTTACACAACTATTTTAGAGATTTGAGAATTCATCAAAGGCAGAGCTAACCTTGGATTTGATACTAGGGCCAGGACTATGTATACAAGGTGTCAACATTGTTCCGTATAACATGTGCCAATCAAACAATACATGTTTAAACACAGTTTAACAGATAAAGGGCCAGATGTAGGTAAGTAAATTTTACCGATTCATAAATACCGAATTTTACCGATTCGGTATTTATGAATTGGTAAAATAGAAGGGGGGAGATTTAGATAGAATCGGTAATTGAATTACCGATTCTGTAAGAATCGGTATTTATTCCCATTGATTTCTATGGGCATTGAAGCCCATAGGAATCAATGGGCATTACCGATTCGGTAAATACCGAATGTTGCAAGGGTGCAGGGGGTGTCACTTTGACATCCTCTAGCACCCCGAATTCAGGCATGTGTGACATGTGGCACACAGACATGCCCTAAGGGCATGTCCGTCTGTCACATGGCATACGTTTGCATGCACACATGTGCATGCACACCTGGAATTGGTATTTTACCACCCAATTGGATCGGGTGGTAAAATACCGATTCGGTAAGGCCTGTGGGACTCAGAAGAGTCCCACCTACGTCTGCAAGTTACCAAATCGGTAAAAATACTGATTCGGTAAATTTACCGAATCGGTAAAATAGGGCCCCTACATGCCAAATACTAAATACCGGTCCGTAACGGCCGAAATCGGCCGTTACCGACCGGTATTTCGGCTCCTACATCTGGCCCAAAGTGCACAAAATGAAAATGACTAAATATTATGTTAAATCTATAGACTTTACCCAGATTAAATGGTACAGTCCCTAGCAGCCTTTAGAATGGGTGGCAGTCGCCACAGTATTACCTGAACGCAGATGCCAGTTTGAATCAGGCAACAGCCTTCCATGCTAAGCCTCCATGTTTGCACACAGGAGAAACCTGCCACACAACCTGCTCAGATCCCTTCACCTCAGCCGTCCAGAGTAACAGACCTTATTGTGAAGGGAAGGCATTTGGAGGTTGCGGCTCAAAACTATTTAAATCGATTAATGTGACTGAAACACCATTAGATGGTCTGACGCCACAATAGAGGTCCAAAGATCAGGGGGCAGACTTACAAGGCCGTTGCGCCACTTTTGCGCCACTTTTTCCATGTTAAAAGTGATGCAAAAGTGGCGCAAGGGGCTTGTAAATCTGACCCCAGAAGTCAAATGTGAATAATCTGGGGGGTTGCTGGGTCGAACCTAGATTCCAAGGGTCAGATTTATTTACAAGCCCCTTGCAACACAATTACACTGCGGTTGCGTCACTTCTGTGACGCAGCGGTGCCGTAAACCATGCCCCATGTTGCACCGTATTTACAATGTGACGCATCTAGGGAGATGCGTCACGTTGTAAAGCCCTGCGCCACATTAAGTCTGCTTCAGGTTTAATGTATGCAGGGTGGGCAATCCGTCGGAAAAAGCCTCGGAAAAGTGACGTAGGGAAATCTACAAGATTTCACGTAGTCACTTTTCTGACGCCGCTGTGTCAAAACCCTGTGCCTGCTTGAAGCAGGCATAGGCGTGACGCAGCATGGGCAATCCGTGAGCATTAGTGGAGTTAGGTCGCGCTTGCGACACGGCTCCAGCAATGCGCCACCCTTACGCCATCAGATGCGTCACGCATCTGTTTATCCTTGCGCCACGATGCGCTGCGTTGTAAATGCAGCGCATCTGTGGTGGGGCAAGGGTAAACTTGCATGACGCATCTTACCTGGCACATCCCTGCTGATATGCAGGGATGCGCCAGTCTTTGAAAATCTGCCCCCAAGTGTTGTACGCTATACACGTCATTCTTTCAAAGCGTCACTATTAGATGTTTGTGCTAAGCAACAACATGTGTGGCAAGTTGATTTGCCATCTACATTAATTTTAATGTCTAAATCCATAGGAAGTCCACAAAGTTACCAAAACCCTGTCAATGTGATGTTTTGAAATCAGTACTGAACCTCGATTTTAGCCACGCCCAATCACTTCATGAAACAGCTGTACTTGCCAGGACTAGCAAAAATGTTCTGCTATTTTGGTATCCTAGTCTAATGTTTTCTTGGTCTAAAAGGTTCATGAACTTTTTTAAAGTAGGTTAACATGCTTGAAGAAATTGTGTAGTTCATCTGGCATCATCATCATCATTTGTTATCACATCTTGGAAAAAAAAGATGCGAGTTCTGCACTTGGCTGAAAAAGACTGATAACATCATAATCAGTGGTTTTGTTAATGCAATAGTGCTATTGCAACAACATAGCAATTGTTCGTTGTTTTTTTGTCAAAATGTCACTACTTGCATACAGGAGAGTCATTCCAGAGAAGAAAGACCAGGGTGAAAACATACTGCAGAGTGCTGAAAGTTCATATTATTATTGAAATCGTTGTTATTGGAGATGTGATTATAATAAGTGGGATTCAGGACGTTTTGTCTTTCAATTTGTATTCTATTTATAGAAAAAGGAAACATGATTCATATAATTATATGTCAAAATGCATGTTCAAAGATGTTATTCTCATTTACCTGATTAGAGTTGCTTGTTGCAATTTCTTTTTTATTCCACATGATTTTGTATTTCATTTTTTCTAAGAGTTTATTCATTTGACAAATGAGGTTACAAACAACCTTCCACATGAATACAAAATGCCAGCAACAAGTTACTAAGGGGGCTGAAGCAGTATTACACCTATAACGTTTAAACGGCAATCAATGTTATCTGCTCATATCTAGGTTTGGGGGAGATCACATTGTGCCCATACTTTGAGCCAGGGGCCCCTTATGCAGTTCTCCATTTCCAATCAATCTACCTGATGGTTGGGTTAGGTCGATTCTTCTTCTTACTGGTTCCCTTTGCTTCCATGTTATGACTCTTGGTTAATAAGTCCCTAGGAGATTCTTATACTTTGAGCCAGGGGCCCCTTATGCAGTTCTCCATTTCCAATCAATCTACCTGATGGTTGGGTTAGGTCGATTATTCTTCTTACTGGTTACCTTTACTTCCATGTTATGTCTCTTGGTTAATCAGTCCCTAGGAGATTCTTCCCACAGTCTGTGTAATTCCTCAACTAAGTCAGCTGCTACCCTACATCTATTCAGTGGGGGCATGTTGTCAGCTCTGCCTTGACAATTTAACCAACCTCTTACAAACAGATGGATGGGGCACATGGATAGATTCCCACTAGCTGTCTTTGACCAATATTGACGTGATATCTACCAGCCTACAGGTCAATTTAATTTTATATGTCTTTTCATGAAAGCAAGAATATCGGTCTTGGGGTTATGGTTATGCCTATGTCCCTTCACTTGGTTCACATAGCTGAGAGCTTACTCCCAGTAGACTCCAGTTCCAGGACAAGACTTAAACATGTGCATTAAATATGCCGTATACGTTTGGCTCCTTGGGTACATATCTGCCAATTATGTGGAATATTTTATTCAAGCAGTCTGGTGTGAGCTTAGTTCAGTGTTATATGTTAAATTGTATCAGGCAGCTCCTGACTTTTTAGATACCAGACAGTGGTAGTCCAAAACATGCATCCACTCACTGTTATTTATATCGCCGCCTATCTTTTTGGCCCATGTCTTATGCAGGGACATCAATGAGATTCTGCCATAGTCAGTAAGGTTCAATACATTTGGGTCACTGTTCCTCTGCAATTCTGAAAAGTCACTCCCCAGGTAACAATCCTGTTGGCACACCATTTTTTAGTCTCAAACTTTTATATGTGTAAATTTTGCTTTCATTTTCCACGTCTCTGGTGGACTGGGCCCTTTATGCAGGGTCATCCCTGAACTTTTTGCCTTCCTCCTGTATTGTTTCCGACCAATTTTTGTTGGTTTTAGGACTCTGGGCACTTTACTACTGCTGATCAGTGCTAAAGTGTATATGCTCTCTGTATAAAGTGTTATGGTAATTTGGTTGTCCATAATTGGTATGTTTACCTCACCAGTAAAGTTCCTAGTAAAGTGCACTATGTGTGCCAGGGCTGGTAATGCAAATGCTACTCGTGGGCCTGCAGCACTAATTGTGCCATCCACACAAGTAGCCCTAAAGAGAGAACTCAGGCCTGCTACTGCAGTGCCTGCGTGCAGTTTCCTAACTGCCATGTTGTCCTGACAAGTGCACCCACTTGCCAGGCCTTACCCTTCCCTTTCTATGCACATCAAACACCCCTATGGTAGGTCCAAGGTACCCCCCTGGGCAAGGTGCAGTGTCTGGGAAATGTAGGACATGTACTGAGATGAATACCATGTCTGGAAAGTGAAATACTCGCCATTTCGTTTTTCACTGTTGCAAGGCCATCTTGCCAACAGGACAGAATGGGGAAGGATGTGTAATGTTTCCAGCCTATCTACCCGTAGGCTTAATATGGAGAGGTGAAGTTAAGTGTGCCTGAACCCACAATTTAATAACACATCTTTTTGTGAAGGTGGTTTTTGAATTGTGTGTTTAGAAACCACACTTTTAGAAGTAGCTGGTTTATTTGTTCTAACAATTCTGTGTGTCTCTTCCTGGTTGTGGATTGACTGTCTGGATTTGAATGTGATAGGATCAGGGAAATGTCTTGACCCAGGGGAGGAGTAGGAGACAGCAAGAGGCTCACCTTCATGTGGATGCACAGAAGGAGGAGGAGTAGTCCCTGGAGGTGAAGAGCCCTGGGCTGCTGCACTAAAAAAATGGCTACTCCTCCTCCTGAGTGATTGAGGAACCAGACCCTCCGCTAATCAAAGGAAGAATGGGGTCACTAGCAGGGAGACGTTTAGAACTGGTTTGGACATAGGTCAATACCCCCCTGAACGCAAAGACTTCAAAGACTTTTAGGGGTATGACTATGAGGGCTGAAACCAATTAACATTAGACTGATCAAGACCGAACAGGATTGAAACTACTTTGTGGTCAAGAGGAACCTCTGCCAAAGAAGAACAGCTAAAGAGACTGAAGAGAAGGACTGACCCTTGCTGTGTGTTCTGGGACTGGCCTGCAGTTTGCTGATGTAACTAAGGAGAGGCTGAGGGTCTTTGCTGTGTGCTGTGTCCCAGTGCTTGAAAGAACTTTGCTGTGTGCTATGTCCTGAAGTAAGTTGTCCCCAAGGGCCTAGGGAGAGCTGGCTTCCTGTTGTAGAATCTCAAAAAAAAAATCAAAGCTTCCAAGTGTGTCTAAGCGGCGCTGTGTGTGGATTTTGCAGCCTGAGACCTTTGTAAGCATTGCCCCGGGTCTGTGTGGCCCGAAAAATAACTGAGTCTCAGCGACGATTTGTGCATGTGCAGCCTGAGACTGCCTTTGGGGTCGGTGGTGCTGGTTGGAAAGTGCCCCATGACTGCAATGCTCCTGCAGCGTGAATCATCATCCACGCTGCTGTGAAGTTGTGTGTGGCCCGAGCCATCATCGTAACGGAGCCTGCGGATCAAGATCGCCACCGCTGGCTCGAGCCGCACGTGCTAAAGGATTTTGCATATGGCTGGGTCCAAACTAGGGTGGCATAGTGTGCAAAAGAACAATGGATTTACCCCAGATCTTTTGACTGGGGGAGAATGTTTGCATTGTCAGCATTCTGTTCATCATTTGTTTGCTGTACCACAAAGGATTTTGTAAAGCAATGGAAGTCGTGAGGTAATCGTGATCGTTGTTCGCAAGAGGAATCTGCCCAAGATCGTCAGCAACAGAGAAGGCAGCACCGTAACCTGTCCGGCTACAGCATTGCCTTGCATCGGAGCTGCGTCGTCATCGGGAATGCCCATCAGGATATCTTACAAACGGGAAGAGAGAGAGAGAGAGGCAGCCCATCCCCAGGTAAGGCATGTCAAGTCAAGTCAAGTCAAATGATTTATATAGCGCTACATACCCAGAGGGTCTCAAGGCGCTTGAAGAAAGGAGGGGAATTACTTGTCGAATAACCAAGTTTTAAGTTGTTTTCTGAATGCTAGGTGGTTCTGAGTGAGGCGAAGGTGAGTGGGAAGTGAGTTCCAGGTTTTAGCTGCCAGGTAGGAGAAGGATCTACCTCCCATGGTGGATTTGTTGATGCGAGGTACAGTGGCAAGGGCTTGGTTGGAGGATCGTAGCTGGCGGGAGGGGGTGTAGAAGGAAAGACGTGAGTTGAGGCATTCGGGTCCAAGTTCGTAAAGTGCTTTGTGCGAGTGGGTTAGGAGGCGGAAAGTAATCCTCTTATTGACGGGGAGCCAGTGGAGGTTTTTCAGGTGACCAGAGATGTGGTCTTTACGCGGGATGTCTAGTATGAGTCTGGCTGAAGCGTTCTGGATCCGTTGGAGTTTTTTCTGGAGTTTTGCGGTGGTACCGGCGTATAGGGTGTTTCCGTAGTCCAGGCGACTCGTGACCAGTGCGTGGGTGACCGTTTTCCTAGTTTCGGTGGGGATCCAGCGGAATGTTTTTTTGAGCATGCGAAGAATGTTGAAGCAAGATGATGAGACGGCGTTGACTTGTCTGTTCATAGAGAGTGAGGAGTCCAGGATGACGCCCAGGTTACGTGCGTGGTCCGTCGGGGTGGGTGCTTTTCCCAGGGCCTCAGGCCACCAAGAGTCATCCCAGGCGGAGGGGGAGGTACCCAGGATAAGGACTTCTGTTTTGTCTGAGTTCAATTTCAGACGGCTGTGCTTCATCCACTCGGCTACTTCTTTCATTCCTTCATGTAGGTTGGTTTTGGCAGTATTAGGGTCTTTGGTGAGTGAAAGGATCAGTTGAGTGTCGTCAGCGTAGGAGATGATGTTAAGGTTGTGTTGGCGTGCGATGGCCGCGAGGGGGCTGATGTATACGTTGAAGAGGGTGGGGCTGAGTGAGGATCCTTGTGGCACGCCACGGATGACTTCAGTGGCCTCTGACTTGAATGGTGGGAGGCGGACTCTCTGGGTTCTTCCGGCAAGGAACGAGGTGATCCATTCCAGTGCTTTTCCTTGGATTCCGATGTTATTGAGGCGCTGTAATAGGGTGCTATGACAGACTGTGTCGAAGGCTGCGGAGAGGTCGAGGAGGATGAGGGCGACTGTGTCTCCATTGTCCAGAAGAGTTCGAATGTCGTCTGTTGCTGCGATGAGTGCGGTCTCAGTGCTGTGTTTGGCTCGGAAGCCGGACTGTGAGGAGTCGAGGGATTTGTTGGTTTCGAGGAAGGCGGCCAGCTGGTTGTTGACAGCTTTCTCAATGACTTTGGCCGGGAATGGAAGGAGAGAGATGGGGCGGTAGTTTTTGAGTTCGGTGGGGTCAGCTGTGGGTTTTTTGAGAAGGGCGCTGAGTTCTGCGTGTTTCCAGCTTTCTGGGAAGGTGCCGGAGTTGAGGGAGCAGTTGATGACGTCTCGAAGGTGTGGTGCTATGATGGAGTCTGATTTGTTGAAGATGTGGTGAGGGCATGGGTCTGTGGGGGATCCTGAGTGGATGGAGTTCATCAGGCGGAGGGTGTCCTCAGTGGAGATTGTGTTCCAGTCATTAAGGATGTTCAGGGGGGGTGAAGGTGCGGCAGAAGGATGGGTGGGTAGGTCTCCGGGTCGGTTGTCGAAGCTGTTATGGATGTCTGCGATTTTGTTGTGGAAGAATGAAGCTAGGGAGTCGCAGAGGGCTTGGGAGGGGGTGATGTCATTGGAGTTGGCGGTGGGGTTGGTAAACTCTTTGATGATGTTGAATAACTCCTTGCTGTTGTGGGCCTTGTTGTCTAGTCGATCTTTGAATGCGGCTTTCTTGGCAGTTCGAGTAAGTTGGTGGTGTATGCGGGTAGCGTTTTTGAAGGCGTCCTTGGTGTTGGTGTTTGGGTCTTCTCGAGGGAACGACAGAGTTTCTTAGATTTCTTAAGATCATCGTTGAACCAGGGGGCGTTTTTGCTGCCTAGTTTGATTTGACGTTTTTTCAACGGTGCTAGGATGTCGGCGCTGTTGGATAGCCATTGGGTGAGGTTAATGGCTGCTTGGTCGGGGTTTGAGGAGTGGGCAAGGGGGTTTTGGAGAAGCGATGAGGAGATCTGGTCGATGGTGATTTTGTTCCAGTTTCTTCACAGAGTAGGTTGAGGATGGTTGTGGGTTGTGGTCTTATTGTAGATGAAGTGAACGCAGCTGTGGTCTGTCCAATGGAGAGCTGTGGTGTGACTGAAGGAGACATGTTTGCTGGAGGTGAAGATAGGGTCGAGTGTGTGACCTGCAATGTGGGTGGGGGTAGTGACAAGTTGTCTGAGTCCGAGGTTAGCGAGGTTGTCCAGAATGGTGGCGGTGTTGCTGTCATTGCTCTTTTCCAGGTGAAAGTTGAGGTCTCCCAGTAGAATGTATTCCTCGGAAGGGAGGGCGTGTGGGGTGATAAAGTCAGTGATGTCGTCACTGAATTGTGCACGGGGTCCTGGAGGTCGGTAGAGGAGGGTGCCTCTGAGTGTGGTTTTGGGGTCGGTGTGGATCTGGAAGTGAAGGTGTTCGGTGTTGGCAAGGTTGACGTCAGAACTGGTTGAGATGCGGATGGTATTCTTATGGACGATAGCGATGCCTCCTCCAGTATGGTCGGTGCGGTCCTTACGGATGATCTTGTAGCTTTCCGGGATGGCAATGGTGATGTCTGGGGCTGATGAGGCGTTCATCCATGTTTCTGTTAGGAAGGCGACGTCCGGTGAGATGGTGTCTAGTAGATTCCAGAGGTCGATGGCGTGCTTCTGGACCGAGCGGGTGTTGAGCAGGATGCATTGTAGGTGGTTGGTGTCAGATGTCTGTTTTGTGTGTGTGGATGGGGAGTTGGTCTTGGTGCCGTCGAACTTGCAGGAGTTGCAGGAGAAGGGTCCATGGGTGTGTCCAGGAGCGGCTTGGACGCAGTTGGGGGGACGGCCGGGGTTAAGGGCTAGGAGGGTGGAGGCGTCGTATGTAATGCGGGAGGGGTGGGTGGAGCGGGGACCAGGGGTTCTGGCGCTGGGCGCAGCCTTGGCGTGGACGGGCGTAGACGGGCTTACCTTTGGCGCACCTTCGGCGCGGCCGTAGCGCGTGGACGCTGCGCTTTGGGACATCTGCTTTTAATGGATAGTGGAGGGGACGGAGCGTGGGCGGGCCAGCTGGGAGGCGGTAGCGGGGAGGCGGGCCAGGGGAAAGCACAACAACAAAATGGTGGGAGGGATAGGAATCGAAACCAACACAGTACAATGCCAGCTATGAAGGAATGCACTGTAAGCAGTGAAAGCGCAAAGGACTGAATACTGCTGCGAATATGTAAAAAGCGCTACCAAATGCAGTTATGTTAAAGCGCTACCCAAATGAGCTAAGCACAAAGCGCTATAATATTACACACGAGGGCTGATTGAAGGTGCTTCAGCTGTGGGCAAATGCAGTTACGTTAAAGCGCTACCACAATGAGCAAAGCACAAAGCGCTATGATATTACACACGAGGGCTGATTAAAGGTGCTTCAGCTGTGGGCAAATGCAGTTACGTTAAAGCGCTACCACAATGAGCAAAGCACAAAGCGCTATGATATTACACATGAGGGCTGATTGAAGGTGCTTCAGCTGTGGGCAAATGCAGTTACGTTAAAGCGCTACCACAATGAGCAAAGCACAAACCGCTATGAGTCAGTGAAGCTAAAGAGTCACAAGAGCTACGATACCACACACGAGGGCTGATTGAAATCGCTTCAGCTGTGGGCGCTGGAAAGAAGATTGCAAGCAGGAGCCAGGGAGCGTGGGGGAGCAACCGTTCGGTTGCTCCCCCACGTGTGTGGTGTCCCCCCAGAGTGTCTGGCCTCGGGAGGCGCGCAGAAGGAGTACAGGAGTGTTCCAGTCTCTCTCCTGCTGCATCGCATTAGACACGCTGAGTCCTTGAGCGGCCCGGACCTGCCTGCCAGACCTGGGGCCACCATCGGAAGTTCAGGACTGTTGTCTGTGGTTGGGGCATAGAGGTTGCGGGCTAATCGTGCCGATTGGCCTGGTAATATTCCTGCATTACGAGCTGTCTTATTACTTGCATTAGGGATTGTATTATTCCTGCATTACAAACTGCCTGATTACGTGTTTTGAGGATTGAATTATTCTCGCATTACGAACTGCTGTTTTACTTGCATTAAGAAGTGCGTTATATTTGCATTAAGGAGTGCGTTATACTTGCATTGCGAAGCGCCTTCTTATGTGCATTGAGGATTGAATTATTCTCGCATTACGAACTGCCGATTTACTTGCATTAAGGAGTGTGTTACACTTGCATTAGGGAGCGTGTTATACTTGCATTAAGGTGTGCGTTATACTTGCATTACAAACTACCTTATGATGTGCATTGAGGATTGAATTATTCTCGCATTACGAACTGCCGTATTACTTGCATTAAGGAGTGCGTTATGGTTGCATTACGAGCTGCCTTATTATGTGCATTAAGGAGTGCGTTATGGTTGCATTACGAGCTGCCTTATTATGTGCATTGAGGACTGAATTGTTCTCGCATTACGAACTGCCTTATTATGTGCATGGAGGATTGAATTATTCTTGCATTACGAAGTGCCGTATTACTTGCACTAAGGAGTGCATTATACTTGCATTACGAACTGCCTGATAACGTGCATTGAGGATTGCATTATTCTTGCATTACAAACTGCTGAATTACTTGCTTTTAGGATTGCATTATCCTTGCATTACAAACTGCATTAGTCTGATGATATGAACTGCATTACGAATTGCGTAGCATTGCATTAGGCCTGCATTTGAACATCGTGAACTGTTCATTAATACCGCAAGAACCTACAAGTATTTGTTGGCCAAATAACCGGCAAAGTGAAATATTACGAATACGCATATGTTTGATTTTTATTGTTTGGTCTTACCATATTTTTCTTCTTGATAAAAATACCTCTATTTTCATACATCAGTGTGATGTCCATTTGTGGTGTCATCACTGTGTCAATGGGAGTGTGATTGCAAATACTTTACAAATTGCTTTGAAGATAAGCCTGGCTGCTCATGCTAAGCTACCAGGAGGTGAGCAGGGGTTATCAAAGAGGGTGTCCCTCCTTTCCCTGACTAGAAGCAAGGGTACCTATTTGGCCTAATGTAACTGCCTCAGCCAACTATAAACCCCCAGTTCTAACAGTCTCCTAATGTGGTTGCCCGCCCATACAGCTTTATTTAGAGAACTCACAGCAGCGTGTTCGGCACATAAACCATTCTTGTTTTTGTACTGTGGAGCAGCCTACCCCAGCTCTATCTGTCAGTGTCTGCTAGTCTCAGGAACACTAAAGCACTATCTTGTTTGCACAAACATTGTGCTGGTTAGAAAATATATTTCCGAGCTATAGGTCCCATGGGCCATCTGGCTACCCATTGAAGCTGGATAGCCAGACAATCTAGTTCCAGGTCAAGGGCTCCTCAGTACTCCCTCCAACAGGGACAGCCATCACATGTTCAATGAGGTCTTAATTCTGCCTCATTCTCCATAACAGATCAACAATCACACTGTTGCGATCCTCAAAAATGCAGTCAGGACATATCAAAAGTGGAAATTAAATACAGGAATCAAGACATGACCATGACTTTCATAATTGCTACCCCAGGTCCTGCCAGGTTAGGTAGGCCTCTAGTCTCATTAGCTCCCTTCGAGCAAAGTAAATATACGTAGGACTTCCTGGGATTCAACTTGAGAACCAACATGTCACTAAACGTTCTACTTGAACACTTCTGCTACATACCTCCAGGAATTACATCATCAGCATAAAGAGAGAGGTTGCATGTACACTATCTCCCATTTTTCTGCCCTATCTCCCTCCTTCACTCAGAGATATCACTGCCAGAGGTTTTGCAGCAGAGTAAATAGGACAGGGGAATGTAGGAAACTCAGCATGTGCCATTAAGTGTGGACCACGTTTCCAAGAGAACCCTTCCTGTCCTCACTCTACCTGTCGGATCTGAGCACATCAAGTGAATCCATCTAGGTAGCACTTCTTCAAACCTCATTTTCTTCTGAAATACAAATTGGAGAACAACATATGACTTCTTCATTTACAATGATGCCACTGCCCTAAGGTACTCTATTGGTGAGCAGCCACTCATGACGTGAAATGTTCATTGTAAAGCATTGTGCTCCAACAGGGTGGACCAGGGCTAGCAACAGTGAGGCTATCCAGTTCCTCAGAAGGATTCCATTTATTGCAATGTGGCTTAGGATTAGCCAGTAAGAAGCAATCACCAGGGGACCCTGATGAGGCTTGGACAGTTGCCTCTGGATGATTGGGACCAAGCTCCACGCCAATATGCCTCCATGTAAATATGCTGTAAGTTAGGAATCAACAGTGTACTGTATGTCACAATCTGGCATTTTTCCAAGAGCTAACTCTTTTAGTGTTTGCTTGATTCCAGATAGAGTGATAGTTATATGAAAATGTTCTGCTTTCAAAGGAGTCAACATCATTTGACTTGTTGCTTGTACATGTTCTCCTATGCTGTTCCTTTCTAACAGGCATGTGTTTGCACACAGTTCCCTGAAATACTCTGACATTACCATGTTTATTTCATTTTGGGGGTTTACTAAATGTACCTCAGGCATCCTTAGTGCTGCAGTAGTGGTGTCTGTCCTTTCACTGCAGCATGGTAAGGCTGACCATAATGAATCATGACTCTGATACAGAAACCGGGTTCGTCCTTGTCGGACATTTCACCTTTTGAATTAGGGGCCGATTTATTTCTTGGCAACAGGCCCATTGCTCTGACAGAGTGAATGAGTAAATTATTCTATAGCCCTGGTAGAGGGACCACCTGTCAGATTTATAAATGACCGCCAAGCTGGCAGTCATTTATAAATCATTGACCTGAACTTCCATCACAACAATTCTTGTCAATGCATTTTGCTATTTGGTGCAGGGCTCATCACATGAATGAGCCTAGCACCAAACACTTTTCTTTTTTTATTTTAAGAAAAATACCAAAAAAGGAATTTTTCACTGCCCCTTACCTTTGGGTTTTTCCTGGTGGTGACGGGCAGTGAAAACTGACCTCTAATTCTACCCATCAAAGGGGGTCATTAGGATGACGGAAGGACCTGCGTCCGTCCGACACCCCCGAGGTGGAGGGACCGTCCGCAGGGGCAGCGGCGGTCCCTCCAGTGCAATTGGGATGTGACCGCCACCCGGGCGGTCACATCCTGTATCTTCAACTTTGCGGCAGGTGTAGTTTGATGCAGCACCCCCGCAAGGTTAAAAATGCATGTTTTACATTTATATGCACAAAGCGGCAGGCACTGCGCGGTGCCTACCGCTTTGTGCATGTAAATGCTTGGGGGGTACCATAGGTACCCCCCATGTGCACCCCCTCCCCTCGACACCCTCGGGGCCCACAACGGGCCCCCAAACATAAAAGACCACATTCTTTTCCACTGCGGAAAAGCAACAGTGGAAAAGAATGTTGCGATGCACATCTTACTTTGTCTGACGGTGTCTTGCAGACACGCCACCAAATAGCCCTCCACACCCTGCGGATCAGCGGCGGACGGACCTGCCGTCCGCCGCTGGTCCCACCGCAATCCCACCGCCATCCTAATCTGGCGGTGGGTGTTTTCTGTGGCTGTGGCGGTGAATCCGCATCCTCCGGGCCGGCGGTGATTCACCGCCATCCTAATGAGGCCCTAAATTAGGTAAGATGAATTAAAGTTCTGCCTCTGACAGCCCTTAAACAACAGGGCTGTTGGATGGGTTTAATGATGGTGTAGATTAAACCCGTGGTCCATCTGCATCTTAATTGGGCAGACTGACCGTTTTCGTAGGTTGCAACGGACTATGCTTAATGGCAAGATATAAATTGGGTCCATAGTCTCTTAAATGGCAGTCAAAAACTCATCAGCAGGGCCAGGTTACGGCCAAGACGGGCTTCACAATGCCGGGCAGCTATTGATGAAGTCCCTGTGCATCTTCTGACTTTCAGTGGCCTATGGGAAGTCCCTAACCAGCCAGATTGTTTTGGCACCTTCCTCCGTAGAAGACTTCTTCTTTGTCACTTTTCTGGAGCTAGGATTCCTCCAGTGGGGCAAGGCTGCAAGCTGTATCCAAACAGGGCTCCATAAGGCAGGATAAACTTTCAGTGACATCCCACTGAAACTGATTTGCTGATGTAGAAATTCTCATTGTGGGAGCAACCTGAATCTTATCCCAGAGACAAAGCACATTCTCCAGGAATACCCCAATCCACTGGAGATCTTTGGATTCAAAGAGTTTTTATTCCTACATTTCTCAAGATGTTAGGAGGAGTACATATTAACACAGCGATCCCAGGATATCAGGAACAGAAATTGGGATCAAGAGGAACTCCAGCAAGTAGAAGTCACCGTCAGGGTCTAGATCAGGCCCAGTTAGAACTGATCAGCTGTGGTATTCAGTAAATAGGTTTCTAGCAGTGTGTTGTTCCTTGCAGCTTAACAGAAGGTCAGCCAACTGACCCTTGTAGTCCATTTCTTTGTCCTGGGTATAAGTGGAGGGGGTCTGGCCTTAAGAGTCTTTTCACAGATCTTAACAGCAGGTGCAGTCATTCTTCTGTCTTCCATGGATCCAGTAGTGTTCTGAATTGGGTGCTCATAAATCTCACAATATGCCTGACACTGGCCTGTGGGTGGGATGACTCCTGACCCTTCCCTAACCAATTGCAAAAACATCTGAGGTTTCACCCTAACCACTTTTGCTGTGGATTTTAGACATGCGCAACGCCTTGTCTGTGGACACATACAACCAGTTTTGGGCGCAGCTCCACTCTCACTGCAATTAGTGTATGCCTTACTGTTTGAACAGAGAAAGGCCCCGTCCACTTGTATGCTAACATTTGCCTGTGACAGTGTAGACCTCTTTGAAGTTAACAACTTTTTGGCGTAGAGCCCAGCTGATCATGCTGCCAGGGGAAGAGCTCCTCTCCCTGTCCCACAGTCAAGACCCTTGCCCTATTCTGGGAGCAGTTTTCACACATCATCTAATGAATAATTCAGTGGGCAGGTGAAAGTGTGAGCTAATGCAATTGAGCCTGCGGAGTATTTAGGGAGGGAGGAGGTAACTTTCTAAAAGTCATTTTCCTAAATATTTATGACAAATATGGCTTCTCCAGTCAATTAGAATCCTAATAAATAGGACGTAAAAGGGGCCCTAGACCGGAAATTCCTACATAAACGCAATTTGGACTATGAGCGTTACATGTTCAACTTGGCGTCACAAGAAAAGGATGAATCCATGGGTGACTTCATTTTGCATATCAGGCGCCTAGCCCGACATTGTGAGTTCGACACCTTCACTACAGAAGATGCGTTGCGACTACGCATAATCGAAGGCTGCCAATCCGAATCTCTACGTTGGCGCCTTTTGAAGAAACACTATACGCTGGAAGAAATAGAAGAGATGACACGGATAAATGATCAAGCGGAAGACCACGCGAAGAAAATGGAAGCCACCAAGACTGAAAAGAAAGAACAGGCCTTCAGGATGCAAGCCCCCACAGACACCAAAGGTCGCTCGGACCACAAGTCAAGAAAATTCATGCAGACCTCCAGAGGAACGTCATCGGGCCATGGAACGTCATCACGTCATGAGCCACGACATGATAGAGGTGGCAGACCTGCATCAAGATGCTACCGGTGTGGTCAAGAATACCCTCACTCAGGGCAGTGCCCTGCCATTGGTCAACAATACCACTGCTGTGGAAGGGACAATCATTTTGAAGTGGCCTGTCAAATGCGACAGTCGGAGCAAAAGACAACCATGTCGCGACCGACTATGCTCCACCCTGCTCGAGCGGTAAAAGGGAAAGAAGGACGTTCAGATAGCTCGTCAAGATCAAGTGATAGTTTAGTCAGCTCGTACAAGTCTAGAAGATCAACGTCCAGAGAATCATCGCCACACACACCTGTGTCACAAGAGAGTGACGAATATATATGCATGGTGTCAGACCCGGACCGACTAAAGAAGTACCCCAAAGTAGATATTAGAATCGGAAACCACCCAGCAAAATTTGGAGCATCTTTGAACTACATATGCACTCTTGAATATCAAAGCAGGAAACCAAAACCAAAACTTGAACCAGCAGCAGTCCGAGTCTACACCTAGATGTCCAGAAAACCACTGCCATGTCCAGGCCGATTTAGCACAACACTAACCTACAAAGATAGACAAATTGAAGCATACGTTCACGTAGTCGAAGGTCCTGACGCAGCAGATTGTCTCCTCAGTCTGCCAACTGCAGAACGATTCAAACTCGTAGACCTTCTCTACATGGTAGAAGACACCCCCGACATCGTCAGTAAGTTTCCGAACCTCCTCAAGGGTCAAGGAAAGCTCAACCAATTCAAAGTCAAGTTACACATTGATGAGCAAGTAACGCCCGTGGTGCAGCATCACAGGAAGGTACCATTTGATCTACAGCAGCGGTAGATGATGAACTACAGGAACTATTAAGGACAGACATCATCGAACGCTCCTCAGGCCCCACACCCTGGGTATCGCCGGTGGTGGTAGTACCTAAAAAGGGGCAAGACAACAAGGTGCGCTTGTGCGTGGACATGCGCGCGCCCAACACGGCCATCACAAGAGAGAGACATCCAGGACCTCACATTAGTGATATGATCGCTCGCCTCAATGGAGCAACAGTTTTCTCTAAACTGGACCTCAATAAGGGATACCATCAATTAAAACTACACGAGAAGTCACGGTACATCACGACCATCACAACCCATCAAGGATTTTTCCGCTACAAACGCCTTCATTTTGGGATATCCTCGGCCACCGAGATATTCCAAGAAGCCATTCGGAGGGTGATTCAAGGCATCCCAAATGCTTTCAACTACAGCGATGATATCTTGGTATTTGGAAACAATCAGACCGAACACAACACAGCACTAGACAGAGTTTGCCATGCGCTGCTACATGCCAATCTTACTCTGAACCCCAACAAATGCGAATTTTACAAATCAACCTTAAAATTTTATGGTCATATTTTCTCCAAGGACGGCATGAAACCTGACCCAGAGAAAGTGTCAGCCCTTGCAGATACTCCACAACCACAAGACATCAGTGAACTCCGATCATTTCTAGGGATGGCAAACTACTGCGCACGATACATCAAAGACTATGCAACAATCAGCTACCCACTCAGAGAACTCACCCGTCAGGGCCAACCATTCCTGTGGACACCAACCTGCGATCAAGCATTCAACAAAATCAAGAAGGCCGTGAGCTCAGCCATCAACCTCGCGTATTTCAACACCAAGCGAAAGACTGAAGTGACTGTTGACGCCAGCCCAGTGGGACTGGGCGCTATCCTCGCACAAAACCAGGATGACTCCGATCAACAGCACATAGTCGCATATGCCAGTGCAGTCTCACTGATACTGAAAAGGCATATTCGCAGCCTGAGAAGGAGAGTCTCGCCGTCGTAAGGGCCTGCAAACACTTTCACCTTTTTGTATACGGAAAACATTTTGCTCTCATTACAGACCATCAAGCCCTCATCACAATATTGGAAATCCCAGAGCTAAAATGCCCCCGCGCATTGAGAGGTGGGGGCTGCGCCTCCAAGACTATGTTTACACCATCATCCGCAAGCCTGGAAAATCAGAGAATCCAGCAGACTACATGTCCCGACACCCCCGTCCACATACCAAGGAAAGGAGATCCCTGGCGGAGGAGTATATCCATTTCGTCATTGATAATGCGTGTCCTCCGACTGTACCACTGGAGGCTATCCGCGAGGCATCCGTGCAAGACCCCATCTTTCAAGATGTCATGGATCGCATACGTACCAACTCATGGAGACACTTACAAGACGCCTCTCAAAACGTTAGTCATAACGCTCAAGAACTTGTGGTGTTCAAACACATTCAGGAAGAGCTATCCATCATCCCCGATGGTCTACTGCTGAGAGGGGGGTGGATATTAATCCCACAGAAATTACGACAAGGAATCATCAACCAGGCTCACGAAGGTCACAGAGGAATAGTTGCCACCAAGAAAGCGCTCAGGGAAAACACACTTAAGGACTGCACCTTGTGCGAGTTAGTGAGTCGTGATGAACCACCAGCCCCACTACAGATGTCAGAACTACCAGACAGGGTATGGCAACAAGTGGCCATCGACTTCTTCGGCCCTCTAAAGTCGGGCAAGTACATCGTCATCATCATGGACGAATATTCGCAATTCCCCATCGCGCATCAAGTGTCCTCCACCAAAACGACGGCAGTGATACCCATTCTTGATGAGACTTTTGCAGCCTGGGGCAACCCCAAAGGAGTAAAATCAGACAATGGGCCACCATTCAATAGTCACGAGTTTGCTGAATTTGAAAGCATCTCAATTTCAAACACAGGAAGATAACACCGCTATGGCCCCAAGCCAATGGCATGGTAGAGCGATTTATGGGGACACTCAAGAAGGCAGTCCAACAGGCTGAACTCGCTCATCGTGACATACAACAGGTTTTAAATGAGGTACTATGGGCGTATCGCACCACGAATCAATGCCCGGCCACCCTAATGCTAGGACGAGTTCCTCGCACCCAGCTACCTGTTCTGAACAACATCTCACAATCTCGAACAGTGACCACTGACCATGCCACCTTGGTCAAACTAGACCATGACAAGAAGTTGAATATGAAAACATATGCTGATAAACGGAGACATGCAAAACATGCAGACATTCAAGAAGGAGACTGGGTGATGGTCAGACGGGATCGCACGACGGAAGCAGACAGTCGATACCTTGCTCACCCTTTGCAAGTCTCCAGTCGGAAAGGGACCATGATCACGGCAGAGGCAGATCATAAGGGAATAACTCGGAACATATCGCACTTCAAAAGGTGTACACCCACCGGGTGTGAGGAAACCCAAACTCATGATTCAGTGCTGACTCCCTGAGTCAGATCGAGAACAGTGACCGAGATCACTTCAGTCCGGCCAGCCCTGAAGATGCGAGGGATCGCCAGACACCAGGACCAAAACAGCCCCGCCGTCGACGAAGACACATCAAGCGACCAGTTTGTCTCATTGAAGAACTCTAAGAGACAGTAAGACTGTACTGTACAAAAGGGGAGGTGTCGTATTGTGTCTGCCTGGCCCTACGTTGAGACAGGGCAGGCAGGATGGGAATGGGCGGGGGAAGAACAGGAAGTGGGCAAGGGAAAGGCAGTATGTAGGTAGGCGTGAGAAAATAAAGACGTGCCTCTGATAAGTCCTGGCTCCGCGTCTTTCTTACGGGGCGCGACAGTACAGCCCTGACTGCGCCACTTTGCTAGGCAATCGGGACCCTGCTGTGAAAGCTGCACTTACCTGATGCACTCCTGTCATCACTGCCTCTTGCCTGATTTCCCCGCATCCCAGACCATCGAACCAGTGCACATAAATAAATAACAAAGGCATTGGCAAGTAGTGAAATTTCTGCATGCCTTTTTGGCTTGTAACATGACTCACAGCTAACATTAAATGTGTGCCCCGGCAGGTAGCTGGGTAACAGCGACAATGGTTGGTGTAAATAACAAGGACCCCCTGTTTAAGCAACTAAATATGTCTGACAGGGAAAGCTAAACAATGTAAAAAGTGGTAACAAATATAACATTATCAGGGAGAAAACGACAATTATAAAGCACAACAATCAATAAAAAAATACAACATTTTGTTTATTAGTAAGTATATATACTCAGGATAAAAACATAAAATTTATGACACATAATAAAAATGAGACATATGACCTATTCTACAAACAATCAATATAATACATAAATGACACCATTAATTATTAATTCATAAAGTTGTACTCCTCTTCTCAAAGAATACCACTTTTTACATTGTTTAACAGCGAAAATGGTGCCAGTTGGCTGATTTGGCTCTTCTGTGAGTATATACGGACAATATCACATACTTTGCACATCCAGAGGCTGCTCGCATAAGGCCACGCACAACAAACTAACCCAGCATGATGCTGGTGCACACTATGAACAAACTGAATGATCCATGATGGGGTAACTCTGCATAAGACATTGTGCTTACTAAGAATAATGCTGCTTGAGACATTGTGCTTACTAAAGACTGATCCCACAAAATACATTGTTGGTGCAGGACAGAAAGGGTACCTGACTATACGTGACTTGAAATACTCAGTTAACCAGAACAAAGTACTAATTAGCACCTCCAGTGCCTTAAATGGGGTGGTCAGGATATTTAGGAGCACATTGTCTAGTGCATGAACTAGCAACCATCTTCACAGGCTCCATTTCCTGTTAATCAATCCACCCAGGTTCCATACAGATGTGGCCAAGTAAACCGTGAATACTGAGATGTTGATGTGTGCAAGTGAATGAAAGCAGAGTGGCAATCCTCTCTTATCTTTCTCACAGCATTCACTTCATCTTCCTACGGAAACGGATAACCACTGATTAAGGTGACTCCATGAGGCTGACTCCATGAAGTAACGGACCAGATCTTGTTCGTTATTTTATCCCGATCGCCCAATCTCTTTATTGCAACTCTGGCTGGCAGCGATGTGGTACTGTTAGCTTTAGAGGGTGTGGTCAGGCAATCAGCATGCATTTCTGCTGCTGGGCCAGTTTTTTCAGGTTACAGTGCTGGATTGGACAGTGAGTAATAGTTTTTCTAGTGTTCCTTGGCAGTCACTTGAAGATCTGCCTTAGCATCTTCAATGTGTGAAAGCAGGATGCAGTGACAGCGTTGACTTTTGTGGTCATGTTCAGTTTGCAGTCAATGATTATTCGGAGGTTCATGGGGTCGTTTCTTGGTGTGGGTGTGGGTCAGAGTTTGGCTGGCCACCAGCTTATGTCCCAAGTGATGTGTTCTTGCCAAAAGATCACTTTGGACATGCAGGTGGTGATTTATTTTTATATATCTTTATTGGCATTTTTAAAAGTACAGAAAAAACCATGAAAAGGAAAGACAAGAAGAAAGAAAAAAAATGTATCAGAAATATAAATGAATAAAACATTCCACACATGCATTGACGAGTTTTTTGCAATCTCAGCAAGGTACAAATGGTTGTGTACAGGTTTTTCATAAATAACTGTTCTGTAAGGGGAACATGTCTTAAGCTGAACGTGCAGCCATATACTTGTGAATACATTTTTGGCCTGTACTGGGGGTCTTGTCCATGATGGAGAGTATGAGTTAACATCTGCATAGGAGAGGACCTTGATGTCATGTGCACGGATGACATTGGCCATAGGGATCATATATGTGTTGAAGAGGTTGGGGCTGAGCGAGAAACCTTGAGGCACGTCGCTGATGACTTGGCAGGCTTCCAAGGAATAAAGTGTCCGCCTTACAGATTGCGCAGTATCCGTTAAGACGGAACAGATCCAGAGGACATTGGGTCCTTGTATTCCAATCTTGTGCATGCATCTGATATAGATGGGGTGGGAGACCATGTCAAGTGCTGCAGAGAGGCTAGAAGAATAAGGGCTACCATGTTTGTTCTGTCAAAGATCATGCAAATATGATCAGTGGTGGCAATGACTGATGTTTATGTAATATGATTGGGCCTGAATCCAGACTGCATAGTGTTGAGGAGCTGGTTGTTGCTGAAGTGGTTGGTGAGGCACAGGCTGATTAGTTTCTCTAAGCCGTACGCTGACGACACTCAACTCCTGTTCACATGCGATAGGGGCCACGACTTCGACGGGGCGTCTATTCGGGGTTGCCTTGAGGCTGTGTTCGACTGGTTTAGTCGTCAAAGCCTCAAGTCTAACTCCGACAAATCCGAAGTGCTCTTCTTCGGATGCCCCGCAGACCCCAGATGGAAAGAGTGGTGGCCTTCCGCCATGTTCCCTCCTGTCAGCGACTCAGGGGATGCAAAAATCCTAGGTATTCAGGTCGACAACTGCCTCTCCTTCAGGGCCCAGGTGTCGGGCCTAGCCGGCAGATGTTTTGTGATCTTGAAGATGTTGAGGAACTTCCTGACGCTCCTATCCTTGGAGCACAGAAAGACCACAGTACAGGCCCTGATTGGCTCGCGCCTGGACTACTCCAACGCCTTGTACCTAGGACTGCCGGAATACCTCTTATCGCGTCTCCAGGTTGTGCAGACTCGGCGGCCCGTGCCATCTTTGGCCTCACTAGGAGAGCCAGGGCTAGTGAGCTCCTCAGAACCCTTCACTGGCTGCCCATAAAGAAGCGGATCACTTTCAAGGCCCTGACCATCGCTTTCAAAGCCCTTCATGGGACAGGTGCCCGTCACCTTCAGAAATGGATCAGTTTCTATTTTCCTTCTAGATCCCTGCGCTCCTCAACCCAGGCCAAGGCAGTCACTCCTATGATCCGTCGTGCTCGCTGTGGGGACGCTCCTTCAAACATCTTGCCCACCTTCCTCTCGCTCTCAGATCTAGCCCCAGTCTGCTGGCTTTCAGGAAAGACCTGAAGACCCTGCTTTTCCTGCAAAAACACCGCCCCCTCTGAGCTACGCTCTTTTCACTCGTCCTCTTTCTCCACTCTGGACCTGTGAGGCTCCGACAGCGCTGGGACACTCCTCGGAGAAGCCGTGCGCTATAGAAGCAACCCCTATAACATAACATAACATAACATAAGCCCTTTGGAGGATAACGGTGCACTGAATATTGAAATTTTAATATCGATATACAAAAAAATTGAGTTGCAAATATCATGATACAGAAATATCGACAGCAAGAATATCGTGGTCCAGAATATCAACTTTAAGGTAAGAAATATGGGGGTCTATTAGTATGTCGGGCGAATCGCTCGTAAATGATGGAGGAGTCTGCAAGACACCGGCATCCATATTCCACATCAGGTGGAGATGTTCCTTTCCATGGCGGCGTTGCATTTGCATGCACAATGTGGCAGGCACTGCGCGGTGCCTGCCACGTTGTGCATGCAAATGCACGAGGTGAAGCCACAGCATTGTGGCAGGTGATGCTGTGTGCACTGCCCACCACAATGTTGTGGATGGGGGATGCCACTCCCACGTGGCGACGGCATCCTAATTGCTGGTGCAGGACCGCTGCACCACTGGCAGCCGGTCCCAGCATCGCTTTGGTGGCTGGCGGACAAAAATTCGCCCACCATCCTAATAGGCCCGATAGTTTTTTAAAATATCGAATTCAGTAATATTGTTTGCAAAAATATTGTTCTTTCAAATATTCATTTTTATATTAGTGTTATGAATTTTAGTATGTATATTAGAAATATGTGATCTCTTTTTTTTAAAATAAGTATTGCTTTTGTTTTTTTAATATATGTGTTACATTTTTAGTAGTGATTAATTTTAAGGTAATTAAATTTAGCATTTTATAGTTCTGTAGCGGGTTGTGGGGTTATAGGGGAATAGGGTGGGAAGTAATTTAATTTTAATAAATGAATTAATATTTTTTATTTATGAGTATTTATTTAATTTAGATTTTATAGTGTTAATTGAAGTAATTCATTGTTTATTAATTATTTATTAATTTGTCTTCAATTTTTATTCATTAATCAATTGAACATTATATTAATTGTGTCATTTTTTTAGGAGCAGGGTGTGGGTTTATAGGGAAATAGATTGGGAAGTAGTTTAATTATAATAAATTAATTCATATTATTTTTTATTAGTATTTATTAAACTTAGATTTTTGAGTGTTAATTGTGGGAATTCATTTATTATTTAGTTATTAATTGGTTGATCATGGTTATTGTTCATTGATAATTATATTAATTGTGTCAATACTGTAGGAGCGGGGAATAGAGTGTGAAGTAAATTATTCAAAAATAATTAATAATTAATTGTTAATTAATGGTAATTAAATCATTTAAAATTAATTATAGAAATTGTGTAATTTATTTGTGATGTGAGTTGTGGGGTTTATAGTGTTAAAGGGTTTGAAGTAAATTACTTTTAATGAATTAATACGTTGTTGTTAATAATTGAATCATGTAAAATTAGGTATTGTTATGTTCCATATAGGGACCCTAATATAAGCCCGGGTAATATCATACACCTTCACCTCTCTTACACTACACAGTAACAAGCCTTTTTGGATTGAACCTTTACCTAGTTCTAGTCCTGGGCACAGAAGGAGGGTTTTTCCCTGAACAACAGCATCCTATAACTTCATCAATAGACTCACACAGTATGAATGAATATTCATGAGGGTTCTTGGAAACCAGGCAGGGACTACACCAGCTGCATAATATCTACATACAAGATACATCCCATACGTCATCCTCAAATCCAACAATGGCTTATACAAGAAACAAGGGACAAGGGAACCCTGGATACTTCTTGTATAAATACAGCACATCTTACTAGGGTTAATTAGAGGAGACCGAGACTTCCCAGCCGACATACTGACCAGAGACGCCAACGCTTCCGCTGACAGTGGTCTAACACATCCCTCGCAGGGTGTCCAACTCGAGATCAGGACGGGGTCCCACACTCTCTCACTTCAGGCAATGAGGTAGAGTAAATCCTAGAGGGATTCTTGGATTCACACCTACTCACATACTAAGAACACTTAGGTACATCTAGACAGGCATTGTAGGAGTATGCGCTTTCTTTGTATCATACGTTTTATATTCATGTATGTTTTCATGATTATTGCAAGATGGTAGAACTGTACTATCCTTTTATTTTCACTGTACTGCTAATCATATATATTTGCTACTGTCTAACGGTTGTTGCAGCACATCAACTTTTAAACTAGAAGAACAACTGTGCAATACATTCTTATTGTAACACACCCAACTGTTTCTTCTGTGCAAACTCTCTGAGACCGAATAAGTAAGCACGAGTGACTGAGCGAAAGGTAGTACATTGTTTCCACAAAACTGAGGGATCAGGGTTGTCATGTTCTGAGGATGCCAGAAACTATTCTATCCCCAATAAGAGGAGATTCTTGTGGCACTGTGAGCAATCTAATACAAACAGGTTAACATTCTTTGTGGTGGTGCTAGGAATTAGTCAGCCACCAAACCCACAGTTTATGTTATCCCTACACGCAGATTCTGTATAGGATATATAGGAATGACACGACGGTGTGTGTTGTGGTATTTATTGGGGTAGAGGGTGGAAAATATTTTAGGTTTCATTAATTAATAATTAGTTGCTCATTATTTATGTTTTAATTGACAAATATTAATGGTACTTATTTACTTTTATTTTGTGAGTGTATTTGGTTTTATAAGGGTAATGCTTGGTGAGTAAATTAATTTGTAACTGTTTATCTTGTTTCTTAATTAATAATATTTGTTTACTTGATAATTAATTATGATAATTAGGGAGGTAAGCTTTTTTGGAAATTTAAATGTGTGTTGTGAATTGTGTGGTGTTATAGGGTAAGAAATAAAAAATATATATGTTATGTAACAATTAATGATTTTGATTATAATTAATTTCTATTAAATATAAATATTGTCACCTAATGAGGAAACAGTACTCAACAAAGGCCTGACGTACGCCCCTACTACCAGATTGGACAAGTTCCAGCTCCATGTGGAGCTAGCCGAGTTTTTTCAGAAAACTCAAACTGAAAGCTTATTTAGAGAAACAACAGAAAAAACAATGAAAACACTAACATCATCATCAATGAAACAGGTTTGAAACTCAAATCTACTTTCATACCCCCACCCACAACATTTGAACAAGCTGTCTACCATGAAATAGAAGAAATGGACTAAAAAAACCTATATCATTCTTTCCAAAATAGACAGAGAGGTCTTCCGGAAACTACAGCTCAACCCCACACTCATCATTAAACCGGCAGACAAAGGCGGAGGCATCGTCTTACAAGATAAAACAGACTATGACAATGAATGCCCCAGGTTACTGAGTGGCTTACGGAACTACAGACGTCTCCACACAGACCCAACCAAGACCCTACAAGCAACCATCAAAGCCCTACTGGAACAAGCAGAAGAGGCACCACATACTTCCACCACTTTGAACGGACACACATAACCGCACCAACTAACCTATATACTTCCAGAATTAAAATATTGCGTCGCTACATCGGCAACATTTTCATGATCTGGTCAGGTACCCCAGCATCTATGACATCCTTCTAAGTGTGGTCAAATGATAGGGACACTTATCTACGATTCAAGAGCACATCTAGCCCCACTACCCTGGCATTCCTGGACCTAAACATAACAGCAGAGGCAGGTACCCTGAAAACCACCACTTACTACAAACAGACAGCTAGGAACTCCCTCCTTCGCTTTGACAGTTTCCACCCTCGAGCCCTTAGGCAAAACCTACCATTCAAACAATTTCTGCGTATACGCAGAAACTTTAGCCAAATTGAGGACTACCATAAACAGTCAGCAACACTAGTTTCAAAACTACATGACCGGGTTTATCCACAAAAGATCATCCAAAAGACTATAAAATGAGCTTGCAACTAAATTCGCGAAGCCCTTCTGGAAAATATAATGCAGGATGTCCCGTGTCCAACCATGAACTGTGTCACCACTTACAATGAGGCCTCCAAGAAAGTTTCCAATATCATCCGCAAAAACTGGCTCATCTTGAACTCAGGCACTAGAAAGGGGGCACAACCCCTCTTTGCCTATAAACGAGAAAGCAGCCTTAAGGATTGTTTAGTGTCCACGCGGCCAAGAACACCTCACAGACCGACCACTAAAACTTTTCTGAACACATGGGGCCTCTCCAACGTCATTAAGTCATCCATACTCAAAACGCAAAAATCTGTATGTCTGTGCTTTAATTTACAGGAATAACCTGAGGGAATCCCCCTCTTACACATAGTGCACCTTAGTGGGTGCGTCACATTTTTGGGTCTAACACAAAATTTTGTATAGATCTCACTCTTCACACTCTTCACACATTATCAAGGCCTGGCTGAAAGATGTAGACCGGTTGTTGGATGCAGGAGTTCCTTATTACCACTCCACCCACACCCACCGCCTTGTTTTTATTACTGCCAGAGGCCCAAACATTAAAACAAACCCTTCGGGTGATAGGACCACTGCACAGTTTTTAAACTTCACCTTCACACCATGTTCACTGCACCCTCAGTAACATATCTGCTCCATGAAATGAAATGAAATGAAATGAAATAAAGGTTTATGAAGCGCTGCAGTTGCCCTGAGGCGTCCAGGCGCTAGAGATCAAGAGCACGACTTCCGGGGGGATAGAACCGACAGGGGTTAAAATTAAACAAAAAGGAAAGTTTTAAGTTGTTTCCGGAAGGCAGACAAATTAGGATTGGATCTGAGGTACAAGGGGAGTGAGTTCCATAACTTGGGCGCCTTGTGTGAACAGGAGCGGCCTCCTGCTCTGGATCTCTTGATCCTGGGAACTGTTGCGAAAAAGGCCTGAGAGGAGTGAAGTTCTTTTTTTGGATAGTAGGGGGTAATCAAGGCATGATTAATTATAGGGCCAGCTTTCCAGTAGGCCTGGTGAGTGATGCACAAGGATTTAAACTTAATTCTCTCTCTAACGGGGAGCCAGTGCAAAGTTCTCAGTCCTGGCTCTATTCGGGTTCTGCGGGGGATTCCAGGAAGAGTACGCGCAGCGCAGTTCTGGATCCGCTGCAATTTGTTCAAGCAGTACTCAGGTGCCCCCAGATATAGGGCATTGCAGAAATCGATGCAGGACTGAATTAGGCCTCAAAAGGTAGCAGTGGAAGGATCTTTTTCAGCATCCTGATGAGGCCAAAACAGATTGCTGACGTTTTAGTGGCCTGAGTATTAAAAGTCAGGGACTTGTCCAACCATACACCCAGGCTTTTTATGTTTTCTCTGGGTGAAGGGGGGTCACCTAAACTGGCTGGCCAAACCTGCCCCAAATTGGAGGGGGTAGGTGGGCCGAGGATCAAGAGCTCAGTTTTATCTCCAATGAGCTTCAAGTATGATTCCTTCATCCAGTTCTTCACCTGCTCTAGGCAGGTTGTGAGGTTAGTCTGTGTTGATGACAGTTTTTGTGGGCTAGCGAGATAACAATCTTAATACTGTGCAGACGAACAATCCCAGCCAGCGGCCTCATATAGGCATTGAAAAGCGTAGGGCTCAGGGAGGAACCCTGCGGGACCCCACAGCCCAACGGCTTTCTGTCAGAGACAGAAGCTCCCTTGAACACCTGAAAAGTTTGTTCACTCAAGAAGGACCCAAGCCAGGCCAATGCTTGTCCAGATATTCCCAGGTCATGAAGGCGGCGCAGAAGGATCCTGTGGTTCACTGTGTCGAAGGCGGCGCTCAGATCAAGAAGGATCACTGCCACTGATCCAGGACCCCCCTTGCCTCTTCAGTGACTGCCATCAGCGGCGTCTCCGTTCCATGCCTGGGCCGGAAGCCTGTCTGAGTGAAGTCGAGTAATTGATTACTCTCAAGGAAGCTGGTTAGAGAGGCGTTAATATGCTTTTCAAGTACTTTGCTTGCCCAGGGAAGCAGTGAGATCGGACGGTAACTGCTGAGATCTCCAGGGTCGAGGGTGGGCTTTTTCAGAAGGGCTTGTACCCTGGCATGTTTCCAGTTAGGTGGTACGATGCTCGTCGTTATGGAGGAGTTCAATAACTCCATTAACGTGGGAAGGAGGACCTGGTTGGCCAGGACCAGCATGATTGGTGGGGCAGGGTCACATGGGGACCCAGGGGAGATCAGAGTCCATAATTTGGACCAGTTTCTCATTTTGCGCGGAGTAGGGGATGGGGGAGCAAATTTGTAAATGGTCCAGGTAAAGTGGATCAAAAAATGATCAGACTAGGGCAGGGGACTTGCCGTGCCTACATTAAGATGTGCACAGTTAGTGAATATCGGGTCTAGCAAATGGCCTCTAATATGTGTAGGAGATAAGACCAGTTGTTGAAGTTCAAGGGCCGCTAAACTTGCCGTCATCTCTATGGCGACACTATCAAGGGTATTATCAAAATGTATGTTAAGGTCGCCTAGTAGTGTAAAATTTGCCGGGGAGGTGATCAACTCAGCCAAGGCAGAGGGGAGTGCTGTCTGGAATTGGTTAAGGGCCCCAGGAGGACAGTAGATAAGGATACCGGAGAAACTGTCATTCGGTGAAAATTCAATGACAAATCGCAGGCTTTCACAGTCTGCGATAGTTTCCGGGGGGCAGCGGCAGGTGAATATATCTTTATAAATGATAGCAAGCCCTCCGCCTTTCAAAAGAGCACGGTCTAGGTGGGCTATCTGATAGCCTGGTAAAAGTGCTTGTACCAAATCCGGGTCGTAGTCTTGGGTCAGCCATGTTTCAGTTAGGAAGACAATGTCTGGCCTATGTTCCTCTAGCAGCATTGATATTTCTAAGCTGTGTTTAGGTAATACAAGCATTGTAGCACACCCGGGACATATTCATTGTCACCGGGTGGGCCCGATGATGAAGCATGCCACCAACTAGGTTGGTGGGTGAGGGCTTCATAAAATAAAATAAGCTTTTTCTTTTTATTACAAAATCATATAGGTTTTGACCACAAGATCACGTCCACTTAGATTAGTTCCTTTTGATGATACACAATAGTAATTTTTGCCCCTCCTCCATCCAACACCTTCCCTACTGTTACACTCACTGGAATGGTAATATGAATGTTTACCCCTCTGCTATCCAACATTGTCCCTACTGTTGCACACACTGGAGTGGTAATAGTAATTTTTACCCCTCAGCTATCCAACACCTTCCCTACAGTTGCAATCACTGGAGTGTAAATAGTAATTTTTACCACTCCGCTATATATATGTGTACATTTGTATATAATTTTAAAATTATATAATACATTAAAATTAATAGTTTATTTATTATATTTTTTTTATTTTTTTATTAAATCAATTTTTATATTAATGTTAAACACTAGCTTACCCATTGCGCGTTGCTGCGATCTCAGAAGAAAGGTAATTTAAAGAAACTTGTTATGATAACCGTCTATTTACATTGTGTCATTTTTATTGAAACTTATTCATTTTAATATGGAAAACATTTTAAAGTGTTGTTTTAATTCTGTTTATTTATTCGAGTGCTTGTGGATACACAGTATTTTTTGTTTTTCCGTCTTGTGCGTACACAAATAAATCAGAAGGTTTTCCAACGCGTGAGCTGGCCACATACAGTTATCCATGTGAGAAGTACGGATTCTCCAAATCTAGTCCACACACTTGCAGCGATTGTCCTTGTGCTTTGTTGATGGTCATTGCAAAAGCGAGTCGCACCGTAAACTGTAAACGTTCAGTATTGGAAAGATTATGAGGGCCCTGGAGGGCAAGGAGCATGATATTTAACATTTTTAGTTTTTTGCCCGAAACCTTTGCGGGAGTGTACTCAACAACTTTTAACAATTTTTTTTTTTTTTTTTTTTGTTTTTTGCTTTTTTGCCGGAAACCTTCGCGGGAGTGTACTCAACAACTTCGCAAAGTTTCATGGCGATCGGATGAATGGTGTTGTAATGCATAAATGCCAAACAGACATACTTTCGTTTTTATATAAATAGATATGTAATATGTATTATTTTATTTTATATATATACATAATGCGCTATTCTGTACAACTATATTTATTACATCAATGTATTTTTTTCTACATTTTAGTACTTACATGTTTAAGTATAGGGAGTCGATATTTTTTCATCTATATTTTTTACTTCTATATTTTTTACATCATTATTTTGTCAGTGAATCTAAACCAGGTCCTCCATGACTTTTTGGTTTCAGCCATTGCAAATAGCACATCCTGCTTATGAACTCTTGTACTTGCCCCCTTTCCTTCTGACATTTCTTGCATTTTTTCAATGTCAGTCTGATAACAAAGAAGGACTCTTACTTATCGCACATGCAATATAATTTTCAATATTGTCACTTTCGGTTGTATTTAGCTTGGTTAGCATAAAATTTGTCTGCGCAATTTGAATTGCTTTCACTATCTGAGAAAGATTTTACCACAACATATGTGCAACACAGTATTATGATTGTATTCAAGGTTTTATTGTTGGTGTTATTACTGCAAGGGTTTAGCGTAACTATGCAAATAATATGAACTTGAACTTGATACTTGAATTTGGTGCCAAGTTTCATCCAAATGAAAATTCATAGCAAAAATAGGGGAGAGCTGATTTTCATCTGTTAATAAGGAAGACCATCTTCCTACTTTGTATCAAGGATGTGGACTCCCTTGGGAATAGATGAAAGACAATGGCAACATTTGTTCTCTTCTACTTGGTGGGGGTCGATAAACCGACACACCTCTGCACCAAAGTCTGCTATGGTATCACACTGTATTTAAGTTTTTTTTTGACCAAAGACAATGGCATGCATTTAATTGCAAGCTGCAGTAACACATCTAATGCAAGAAAGTCATGATCACAAAAATACATGGTCAGCTTCTGTTTATGAAGATTTCAACTTAGTATATATGTTTTGTATTTTTCTTTGGCAATTACAAAATCATTTTCCATTTAAAAATATTTTAAGTGGTACGAGTTACAGTGGACAGTTGGCAAATATTTTAAACCTGAGTATATTCAGTATAGAAGCTCATGTCTTTTAATCTGTCAAAATGTGTTAAGCATTGTAGTTATGAGACCACACTAGTCAAAACATTGAAGTGGATTGAAATTGTTGCCTTTTTGGCAAACCATATACAACAAATATCTAGAAACTGCAATGGGAACAAGGGGGCTTGTTACGATGGCGGGTAGACATCAGTCACTTGGTGCATGGAAATGCAGGGGGGTACCATGGGTACCACCCAGTGCAGCAACTCCCCCAACAAGGGGGGCCCGCAACGGGCCCCCAAAGCTGATTCACGCCTGCCATGAAAAGGCCTTCCAAAATCCACATCCTAATTTGGTGTACAGTGCCTGCTAGGCATCACCACCTCTCAGCCGCCCTGTACCCTCTGACAGACAATCGGGATAAATGCCTTTGGCGGTGAAGCGGCAGATCGACTTTGCGTCTGCCGCTGTACCCACCGCCTTCCTAATTGGGCAGTGGGAAAATGCTCAGTAATGGTGGAAGGACCGCCACAGACGGCCTGGTGGTGGCGGTCCTTCTGCCATCATATAGACCCCCACAGATACTGTAGGATCTGGATATTTTTAAATCGTGTTTGAAGATTAAAGCTTGTCTTATAAATATAAAATCTTAACCTAAATAGAGACTGGAGGTCTGGAATGTATTGAATGACAACATACCAGATATTGTTTTCCTCACAGAGACTTGGTAAATAGGACTCAAGGGCAGATTTCTCATTGGCCATTGTGAAGTGTAAGGATCATGATTATGGTCAGGGGAGGAAGATTGCAATCATTTATTATTCTAAAATGAAATGCTCTATTAAAAAACCAGAGGGTTTGGAGTTGGCTGAAGGTCTGTTTTCTTTTTTCCAATCAAAATAACTGTCCATTTTCCTATGTCAGGCGCTTTAGTTCACCGACCACCTAAATATTTCCTTAGATTTATTGAGGCACAGCCAATACTATTGGTCTTTTTGTATGCAGCATTGGAACTTCTTTGTTCTTGGGGATTGTAATTTACACCATTAGTAAAGTATATGTCTGGATATAATCTACTACAAATGGTAAAGGACCAACATATGAAGGTTATCACACCGTTGATCTTATATTTTTTAATATCCATTCAGACACAGACCACTTTTAGTACCATTCCAATTGACAAATGTGGATATTTATCAGGACATTGAGAGGCAAAATAATGTAATTTCCCCTGGCATCGTATTACTGATTCTCACTTAGAGGACATCAGTGCACATATTGATATTATTCTGATTGATGGAATTGATGAGGCTGCTAATTCCTTTAAAATGGCTCCAGGCCAAGATCTTAATAAACTGGCACCAATTAAAAAAGAGGGCAAAAAGAAAGTCCCCTAGAGCAGGATGGTTTTATTTTCCTAGCAGCTTGAAAATCATGGATGCAAACTGCAGGAAAGAGCATGACGACACGACTATAAATGAGAAGAGAGGTTAATCTATAAGAAAGAGTTAAACAATTTCAGCAAAAAAGTTAAAAGGTCAAATGCAGATCTGTTTACAGAACACATTTCAGGAGCATACAATTCCTCCAGAGCTATCTTTCAGAAAGTGAAATCCTGTTTTAATCCAAAAACAGCTAAACAAGAGATCCCTGTGTCCCATGCTCTGGTGGATAATCTATCTATATTTGTCCATGCAATGGTAGACAAAATGCATTCAACCTTTGAAGGTATGATAACACACAAACAGCATCTATCCAGGAGCCCAACATAAAGAGCACTGGTTCTTTGCTGACAGCTTTTGAAGACATTTATTTAGCTAGCAGAATCTAAATTGGCTATTCAAAAGCTAAAAATAAGTCCCCTGATGGACGTCTGTTCTCCCCACATTATTGTACGGGGCAGCATCTTCGCATAACATTTTAGGTAATTCACTACTTAATTTGTAACTTAGGGAAGGAAAATGCCCAACTATTTGGAAAAAGGATGGTGTCCAACCTCTTCTAAAAGTGACAAATATTGATCCATCAATGTTGAGTAATTATAGTCCTATCTCCTTACTGCCAGCAAGGAGGAAAATTATAGATGCCTTATTGAATGCCCAGATCAACATTCAGAAGTCATATTGAAAGAAACAGCATTTTCATAGGACTCAATTTGCATTAATGCATGTTTCAATACAGAATCAGCACTTTTAGTAGTAACAGAGGGGCATATTATCAAGACAGGAGATAAAATTATAGGCGCTTTATCGACAGAAAACTGCTGATAAAGCAGCGATAATGGGCTTGAAAATATGCTCTATGGAATTCCATTTGAAGCGCATAGATGTCTTCACATCTAACATGGGCTTCGATTGGATCTCCATAAAGCATATTATCAAGCCCATTATCGCCGCTTTATCTGCAGTTTTCTGCCGATAAAGCGGCGATAATTGTATCTCCTGTCTTGATAATATGCCCCAGAATTTATTAGATGTAACCTCGATCTGGAAAAAAAAACTGTGGTTGCTCTTCTTGATGTATCTTGTTGCAAAGATCGGAAAATGCAGGATGTTTTCTTTAAAGAAAAGTGGAGTATCATGGTAGTAGAGTGGCTTCTGGCTATTTTTGTCAACCTGCTTAGCGCTGGGATGCTTCCTTTGGAAACAGCTCTTTGAACTTTCGAACTTTTTTATTCATTCATTTATCAGTGTATCAAACAAGAAGTGCAGGAGTTAGTAGGGCTCAGTTCTACTTTATATTAGTTGTGTTGTGGAACAGTGAATGCAGCCCTATAATTCTGTTGCTGTGTTTTATAAAATGAGGTCAGTGTTATATCCTTTGATATTATGAATTCCGTTTTTGGTATTTATATAATTTTTCAATGTATTTTACAACAATGTAATGTTTATTGGTATAAATGATGTCAGTGGTTTCTTTTTATGATACACTTTTTATACGATACCTGCTTTATTGCTTATATGGTTTTATAATCTGAGTTTAACCAATACTGATAAAAAGTAACCCATCAAGAAAAAGTATCTGTAAATTAGATAAATTGTGTGGAGGATATTTTCGTTCGAGATGCCTCTTAGTAGCACTTGAATTGCACCAACACATAATGGACACCAACCAGGCCACTGTTGAAGGTCACATACGTTACAGACCAGTAACGCCTATTCACTACAAGAAATCTCTCTCTCTGAGGAAGAATAAAAATAAGGGTTGCCTGCAGATTTGTGCAAGTCTACGTTGAACTACTTGTTACATTACCCCATAAACAGACAGCAACAGTAGTTTCAAAACTACATAACCGGGGTTACCCACAAAAGATCATCCAAAAGACTATAAAACGAGCTCGCAACCAAATGCGCGAAGCCCTTCTGGAAAATATAATGCATATATATATAATCGGTTTGTAGTAAGTGGTGGTTTTCAGGGTACCTGCCTCTGCTGTTATGTTCAGGTCCACGAATGCCAGGTTGGTGTTGCTTTTCTATGATCAGTTGTGGGGCCTGATTAAATTTAACCCATTGTTCTGGCACAACGGAGTGAATAACTCAGTCACGTAAGTATAAGGAATGCCAACCAGATTTAAAAATGACTGGCAAGCTCTTGATCATGTATATTGCATTCACAGGAACCACCCTAATGGAATATAACAGGAACCTATATGAAGGGTCCTGTCAATAATTTTTTGCTATTTGGTGAGGGGCTTTGTCAACATGACATAGCCCAGCACCAACAGTTCAATGCTAACTTTGCCATATGAATCCTCTCTGATTTTGAGAGGAGCATGTATTAGTGTCCACTGCCTCTTACCGCCAGGGTTTTCATGGCAGTTATGGGCAGTGAAAACTGACCTCTAATTCCACCCATTTAAATTTGGTGGATGGAATTACAGGTCTGCCTCCAATGACCTTTACTCCACCCTCTTCAATAAACCATGCTCGATCCGGCACTGTCACACAGTCCGATGCATTATGCATATGTTGTCCTCACTGCCGCATTTGATTACCACAGAGCACTACAATTAATCCCAGTTTGTCAATTACTGGAGCAGTTTAAGCTTCAACTAGTGTAATCAAACCACAAAGCTGCACATGCATGAACATGTCCCATCACAGTTTAACTCAAGCTGTTCTTATTATTGTCGACTGAACACGATGATACACGCTCTTGTTTATAATGATTACTTGGTTGTCCCGTTTTTCTCCCTTTCTCCCTTTCTCCCCTTCTCACCAGGTCTACAATACCCCAATACAAGCCTGCTAGGGTACTCCCGACCCTGTCTGGCAACTAGTCAAAAACATTGTAGTACCAGATGGTAGTGCACCATTCACACTTTAGTTTTCTTTCGGTCCTGATGAAGTGCCACTTGACCCGTTAGGGGCTAATGGGGCTCGAGATATGTTGAACCACTTCACCTTGGCAGCCCTTTAGGAACATTAAATCCGCATCGGGCACCCACACCTTTTAATCAGGCTCGAGCTACCTCAACATTAACACCAGACTAGAGAAGGATTGCTCCTGACTTATTTTTTCTCACTTACGCCTGCACTACCCAGTCCTCACACCCGCGCACACCCAGCGGCTTTTTCAAAAGATCTCCGACAAAGAGCCTTGTTTACGGGAGCCCGTCGGGCATTGCAGCGCCAGCCCGACGAGGAGCAAGGCCCAATGATGAAGCAGGACATCCTCTGGGGTGTGTGAGGGCATCACGAAGAAAGACCTCCCTTTCTTCTCACGTCCAGTCAGGAACTGCACACCCCGCTGATATAAATGTCCTGTTCAGAACTAGTGTGCAGGACTCTTAAAACATAGCTCCCAGTCCCTCTCTTTTTAATATTGCTTTACTCCACATGGCCATTGGAGGGGTTTAATCTTGGTGTAGACAAACTGATATCCCCCTTGATTAAACCTGTAGTTCACTTGCATATGAATTTGGTAGATGGACATTTATCCTGGTGGTGCGTATTCGCTGTCACTGTTGTGACGGAGCAGGCATGCTTGCCACCAAGATATAATTCAGGTCCTTATTTATTTATTTATTTATAGTCTTGTATCGCGCGAGAATCAGCCCCGAAGGGGTATCTCCGCGCGTGGCTTCTGGGTGAGTTAGGCAAAACTATAGATCGAAAAAAACAGAGGGGAAGCTGAATTAATCCTGTGTGAATAAGTAAGTTTTCAATTTCTTCCTGAAATTGAGAAGGTGAGGAGTTTGTCTTAGTTGGGGAGGGAGGGAGTTCCACAGCATTGGACCTTTAAGGGAGGGGGCACGGCCACCCTGTCTTGCTCTGTTTACTTTGGGTATGTATAGCAACATAGTGTTGCTGGAGCGTAGAGTGCGTCCAGGAGAGTAAGGAAGAAAGATATCCTTCAAATATTTGGGGCCTGAGCCGTAGATACATTTATGCATGATGCAGCAAAGTTTAAATTGGATCCGCTGTTTCACTGGGAGCCAGTGAAGGTGGGAAAGGAGGGGGCGGGAGGAGGTACGGGGGGGAGCATTCAGGATAAGTCTTGCCGCGGTCTGCAGACCTGCAGTCTGCAAAGTTGTTCCTGGTTGGCGGAAATGAGTAGGCTATTACAATAGTCCACCCGTCCAAGGACTAGTGCCTGAACCAGCGTCTTCCTATGGGTGTTTGGTAGGAAAGGGAAGATACGCCGTAGAAGACCAATTGTACGGAAACACGTTCCCGCAACCTGACTGACGTGATCTTTCATAATCAGAGTTTGGTCTAGGCGTACCCCCAAGTTTTTGATGGTTTGTTTGGGCGCTGGGACAGGTCCAAGCTCAGGTGGCCACCATTCCGGGGACCAGAGCAGGGTGGCCCCTCCAAACAACATGACCTCAGTTTTGGTCACGTTGCATTGGAGGAAGTTCTGGGCCATCCATCCTGCCACCGCTCTCATACCGTCTTGGAAAGATTGCATGACTGCGGGTGTAATGGTTTGAAAGGGGAAAAGCAGCTGAGTATCGTCAGCATAAGAGATTGGTGAGAACCCGTGAGATCTAATGATCTCTGCCAGGGGGGCCACGTATACGTTAAATAACGTAGGGCTTAGACATGAGCCCTGTGGCACCCCCTTGGTAAGCTTCCTGCAGACAGATTTGTAGGAGCCTAATTTGACACCTTGTTGTCTGCCTTCGAGGAAGCTTTCCAGCCACGCAAGGGCGGTCCCTTCTACTCCAGCTCCCTTCAGACGGCCGAGAAGAACTTCATGCGACACCGTGTCGAAGGCAGCGGACAGATCCAATAGCACCAGAATCACTGAGCTCCCTCTGTCAAGTGACATTCTGATGTTATCTGTCACTGACAGAAGGGCTGATTCGGTGCTATGGTTGGGCCTAAAACCAGATTGTGAGTGGTCTAGGCCGCCCGCTGCCTCGATGTAGTTGGACAGGTGTGCATTGACATGTTTCTCGGCCATCTTGCTGTAATAAGGAAGAAGGGAGATAGGACGGAGGTTGGAAAGCTCCGTCCATGGAAGGGCCGCATTCTTGCGGATTGGGTTCACCACTGCTCTTTTCCATTCAGTTGGTACTTTTCCCTCTTTAAGAGACTGGTTGATGATATCCTGAATGTAGGGAGCTAACAGGGTGCGAAGGGGGGTTAAGATTTTAACCGGAATAAGGTCATCCGGAGATCCAGATTTGACTTGGGTCATTATTGTATCAAGCTCTTCAGTGTTAATAGGAGGGAATGTAGTTAAGGTAAGGTTTATATTCTCATTGAGGGAGGAGGCATTTTGGGAATCGCTGTTAGGTTGGGATCCTAGGATTTTTCCATAAATGGATTCTATTTTATTCTCAAAGTAAGATGACACTTCTTCACATAAGCTTTGTGAGAAATCGTCTGGGCATATACATGCCACAGGTTTTACAAAAGTGTCAAGAATCCTACATAGTTCTCTGGGAGAGTTATCGGCTTCCATGAGCTGTTGGGCGATGTTATTTTTTCGGGCAGCCTTGATGTGTTTGTAATAATTGGCTTGGGCTGCACGATGTGCCTTTTTATTATCTTCAGAGTGTAATTTCCTCCATCTCTTCTCTATCCTTCTACATTCTTGCTTCTCTTTTCTTAGGGCCTCGGTATACCATTTTTCCTGTTTAGCCACAGGAAACTGTCTGAATGTTTTCAGAGGGGCAATTTTATCAATGGCTACCGTCAGAGTTTGCTGAAGCACAGTTATCTTTTGTTCTACTTCGTCAATATCTCTGATCTTGGGTTTTTCCCACGCCTTCTCTAGCGCATCCAGTGTAAGTTTGTGCCACTGTCTGCGTGTGGTGGATGGGAGGGAGTTCTTTGGGGGACCTTTATTAACTTTAAAAATGGTGAACTGCAATAAAAAGTGATCTGACCAGTGGACTTGAGTAGGTTTGTGACACAGTATGTTGTCGAAGTTGGTGTATATTAAGTCGATACAATGACCGCCTTCGTGGGTGGGATCCTGATTCTTTTGCATAAGACCGATAGTTGTCATATCAGTCACCAAATTTTTTGTCCCTGTGGATTCGCATTGGTCAGTGTGGATATTAAAATCTCCAAGGAGAAGAAAGTCTTCATTGGCCCGCATATAAGGGCCAAGTATCTCTAAAAGAGATGTGGAAAAACTGGGGCATGGAAGAGGTGGTCGGTAAACAAGTGCACCTTTGATAATCTTTCTGTTGGGGAGAATAATTCTAAAAACCATTGTTTCCATATCTCTGCAACATTGTCTATCTAAAACATCCAATTTAATAGACTCTTTGTAAATTATAGCGACGCCCCCGCCAGTTTTATCAGGGCGGTCCGAGTGGTGAAATTTGTATCCCATAGGTACTCCCAAAGTAATGGCGGACACCGTATGGGGTTTTAACCAGGTTTCAGTAATGAAACATAGGTCTGGGGCCAGGGAATGTAATAGGTCCCAAATCTCAGTTTGGTGTTTGGGCATTGAACGAACATTCATAAGGATGCATTGTAAGTCAGTAAAAGATTTACAAGGTTCATAAGAGTTGTTTAAATACATTGAGGTATAATGACATTTGTTGCACGAGAACGGGCCATTGAAACAGGGTCTGTTACCCTCTGCAAAACATGGGGCAGAGAGTTGCCTCAGTGAAGTCAGGAATGCGGAATCATACCTGATATGTTTGTTAGCGCGAGGGGGCGGCATGATGTAAAATTCCCACCCCGTCGCCACGTCCTGTCGCGGACGGGCGCAGACGGGCAGCTCTTTGGCTGGTCTTCGGCTGAGATGAGGCTGCGCGCAATCGCTGCGCGCTTCCCGTGAGGCGATGGCTAAATAGCCCCCAGTAGAGCACTAGAGCGCTGACCGCTCCCGGAAGTGCCTGGCCCTCACCTGTCCGCCCTCCGCACAACGGTAATGAATTACCGAGTCGGACCGAGGCGGGCAGGCACAGGAATCGAGACCAGCACTCCGGATGAAATTTAAAATAGTATTAAACAAATTACGTGTGGCACACTCTCTAAAATCGTGCACAAGGGAGTTTGTAAAAAGTAAGTTTAAAATGCGCTATTATTCAGCAAACGCTCTTCTGTTTTCAGTGTAGGTTTGCCAGCTCTTCCAGTAGCCAGCAAGCGGAGTGGGACACTGCCACTGTCTTCCCCCGCAGCTGCGCTGACCTAAGGCTCCGCCTAAATAGCCCCCAGTAGAGCACTAGAGCGCTGACCGCTCCCGGAAGTGCCTGGCCCTCACCTGTCCGCCCTCCGCACAACGGTAATGAATTACCGAGTTGGACCGAGGCGGGCAGGCACAGGAATCGAGACCAGCACTCCGGATGAAATTTAAAATAGTATTAAACAAATTACGTGTGGCACACTCTCTAAAATCGTGCACAAGGGAGTTTGTAAAAAGTAAGTTTAAAATGCGCTATTATTCAGCAAACGCTCTTCTGTTTTCAGTGTAGGTTTGCCAGCTCTTCCAGTAGCCAGCAAGCGGAGTGGGACACTGCCACTGTCTTCCCCCGCAGCTGCGCTGACCTAAGGCTCCGCCTAAATAGCCCCCAGTAGAGCACTAGAGCGCTGACCGCTCCCGGAAGTGCTTGGCCCTCACCTGTCCGCCCTCCGCACAACGGTAATGAATTACCGAGTCGGACCGAGGCGGGCAGGCACAGGAATCGAGACCAGCACTCCGGATGAAATTTAAAATAGTATTAAACAAATTACGTGTGGCACACTCTCTAAAATCGTGCACAAGGGAGTTTGTAAAAAGTAAGTTTAAAATGCGCTATTATTCAGCAAACGCTCTTCTGTTTTCAGTGTAGGTTTGCCAGCTCTTCCAGTAGCCAGCAAGCGGAGTGGGACACTGCCACTGTCTTCCCCCGCAGCTGCGCTGACCTAAGGCTCCGCCTAAATAGCCCCCAGTAGAGCACTAGAGCGCTGACCGCTCCCGGAAGTGCCTGGCCCTCACCTGTCCGCCCTCCGCACAACGGTAATGAATTACCGAGTCGGACCGAGGCGGGCAGGCACAGGAATCGAGACCAGCACTCCGGATGAAATTTAAAATAGTATTAAACAAATTACGTGTGGCACACTCTCTAAAATCGTGCACAAGGGAGTTTGTAAAAAGTAAGTTTAAAATGCGCTATTATTCAGCAAACGCTCTTCTGTTTTCAGTGTAGGTTTGCCAGCTCTTCCAGTAGCCAGCGAGCGGAGTGGGACACTGCCACTGTCTTCCCCTTAGCTATCTTACTGCTATTAGACATATTTATGAGCAATGATTTTTATTTTCCGACCATGATACTTATGTCAACTTTTTATAGATAAACAAAACTGAAATCTAGTATAATTCATGAATTTTGGATTATGCAAAGATTAAGAAATGCACCTTTTCAGGGGTGCTCAATTTTCAACCATGAGAGAGAGACTGGCTAAAAAACTGAGGTCTTGGGGAAACTGTAATGTCGTGGCTGAAACATAGATTCTCCTCGAACCTGTCGTCGGTCGATAGCTCACTGGACTTATGTCTGTGGAGTCTGTCTGCGATATTTTTCTAAATGTTTGTCTCACACCCTTCTAAGTTTAAGTTTATTGACATTAACAAAAGGCTTTTTGTCGTAATCAGCGATTAATACAAATTTGTACAGTTAAACTATGATGTCCAATCAGCCTGTTTCGAGGACGAAATGCTTATTCTATTTACAATATAATCTACAATCTTTTCGCACATATAAACACCCTTTAAATCTATGTCCATCAGTCCTGCTCTCAATAGAAAACAAATATGCACAATGTACACTTCGCAGGAACAAAGGAAAGACAAACGCCCACACACGCGTTGAACAATGGCTTTCTTCTTTCCTTCCCCATTCACTTTCAATGAGGTAACAAAAGTCATTTTTATGGGCTTCTCAAGTAGCAAAAAAAAAGTAACACCACTGCTAAACATCTCTTCGTTTAATCTTCTTCACAAAGAGGCTAAGGTACTTGCTGTTTCCATGTGAACAGCTTTTCCATATCTAAAGGAAAAACACATATTTAAGGAATCAAACGCTCTTTGATTATACACGCCTGTGATTTCGCCAGAATCTCCTAAGCACTCCGGCTTTGTCTTTGCTGCCAAGGTGTCAACAATGCACTGCTCAAGAATGGGAAACAGATCAGGTATTTCCCTATACAAATAGGTTTCAGCTGCACCCCTCTCCTAATGCGTAACCTGCACGAGTCCTAGACACCCACAATAACATGCCGACCCCCTAAACTGGAGACTCTTTAGAAGCAAACTCTCGCATGGGGCTTGGCTGGAGTGTTGAGGGGTTCAGGGTAGACACCACATTAGAATTGAAGAGGCAGACCTTAGGGCTTAAGAGAGAATTTATAGACACATCTAGTATGTCAATAAAAGGACTCATCAAATTTGGGTTGAATTTAGCATACATAATAGGGATTTTCTGGATGAGAAGATGGCTGGTGTCTCGGGGTCAGGGTGAGGTGAGTGGATGTTTGTAATTATTTGCGAGAAGGGCGATAGAAGCTCAAGATTTCGACATGGCACACTTGGGGCCATCTTTAACTAACTGTTGAAGAAGCATTTTTGTCCTTTGCTTTTGGGATGTACTTTCACTTCTACATTTTTGTGTGGTTGATTTTCAGGTCTCTGTTGCATTGGCATGGTAGTTGTGAGAGAGCACAGCTATTGCTTTATTCTCCGATAATACTTGGCAAGAGTGTTTTATCAATGATATTCCTGCTCACGTTATGGGGTTCGCTGACATGGTTTTGAAAGACAGAAATTCTAACTGGTGATAATAGACTTGCTTAGCAGAAAAGGTCCTAACTATGTAAACAAAAGTTTAAGGAGGTAGAAATATTTGAAAACATGAAATGAAGCTGATAGCCTTTTCTCAAAGAGAGATACAGCCACGCCCCTGAAACAAACTTTTTTCACAATCATACACCATATCGAAATTACAATTTTTTTCCCACAGAGATACATAGATTACCATGTATGATGTCAAATGTAAAAAGGAGCGCTGATGTTTATGACCAGAGAGATTCTGCTAGGTAGGACATTAAGCATATCGACAGCCAACAAAACATCTTTCAGCTCTCGTTCTTTTGGACACTTCCCATCTGTGCCTCACTGAGGGGCAAATGTAGGTAGCTGTTTGCGATTCGCAAATGCCAAAATTCGGCCAATTTCGCCGTTTGCGAGTCGCAAACAGCGTTTTGATATGTAGGGGCCACTTAGCAAAATAAAGAATCGCAAAATTTGCGATTCCTTATTTTGCTTATAGTATTTAAGGAATCTCAATTTCGCGATTCCTTAAATGCTATTTAGGGGTGCTTTAAAAATTGCGATTTTTGCATAAAGAATCGCAAAATAACACCTACTTCAAGAAGATGGTATTTTGCGAATTCCTTCAAAAATGCATTTTTTTAAAAATTCAAAGTGCCATGTGATGCACAGACATGCCCTTAGGGCATGTATGTGCGCCACATGTACTTACAGGCCCATTCCAGGGGTGCAACAGGTGTCCTTTGGACACCCTGGCACACTTGGAATTGTGATTCTCAAATTGCGATTTTCTCATAGAAAATCGCAATTTGAGAATGTATCTGCAATTTGCTAATCGCAATTAAGGAATGTTAGAGATTCGCAAAAAAATTGCGAATTGTTACCTACATTCCATTTTGCTATTCTCAAATAGCAATTCCTTAAAAATCGCTATTTGGGAATCGCAAAATGGAAATTACCTACATACGCCCCTGAGACATTATCCTGATGCTTGTGTTTACACTGTTGTGTGAAGAGCTAGACAGACTGAAAATTGACCAGTTATCTGTGATTGACACAGTCAGACAACGAAAGTGTCAGTTTGTGATCTAGATTAGGGAGATATTTGAACAGAAACAGACCCAGACCTTTGTGATTCTTTTTTCTAATGTTCAGGGAGCAAAATTGAGGATTGGCTGTGTTTTGATAAGTAATGCCTTAGCTCTAGCTTTTCAGGGATTCTGATGTGGACCTCATTAAGATATGTAACTTTGGTTTCTCGCTACATTGATCAAGTTGTTCAGATGGTAAAGAAGAGGTGTCTTCAACCAGCATTAGTTTAAAACCAGGTTTTCAGCGGCACGGTAACGATGCAGATTAAGGAATATTTTGAGCTTATTGAAGGCTCTCTCAATCTATTGTGTGGATTATTTTAAAGTTTAGAATTGGGTACATTTATAGCTTTGGTGTTGGATTTGCACCAGGTATATGGGCTTGCACCCCAGAAACTGGAATATGAGCTGCAGCAGATGAACATAAAACACAGACAGTCACATCTCCTGAGTACATTGTTACCAATAGGGTAGGATCAACCATTGCTTCTAAACCAAAACTCCTATCAAGTAGAGGATGAAGCTGGTGCCCTTCTAATATGAATCCCCTGTTAAAAACATCCTTTCCTTAAGCAGTGCTATAAGTCCTATCCCAATACCTGAGCTACAATCATGTTGAAAGTTTGACTGCTCTGTCTGTCTGTCTTGGCAAAAGAGGAAGGAGATTGATTCACCTATCACAGATGCAGAGGAGCCAAGAAAATTGCATTTGTTGAAAATTGATAAAACCTTAAATCCTGACAGTTTAAAAGCCATTTGTCATAGAGCACGTCAACAGTTATTTATCCAAAAAAAACAACTTCTTGCTTTACTGTCTTTGGCAATATGGATGATTATACAACTCAACCTCAATTATTGTTGAAGTAGATATAGTCGGCCTTCTTAAACCTGATAACGGCCTGTTCTTTTGCATTGACAATCAAAAGGTAATCTAGGTTATTGAAAAGGCATAGGGGTTTGACATTCTTTCGATAGCATAGATTTTATTGAAACAAATGAGAGTAGGATGGTTAGAGTAATAACCTTGGAGGCTGATAATGCATTCAATGTCATGGTTGCGGATGTACGTTGTTACAATGCATGCTTTTAGCACGCATGCTGTAACAACGCGGTTTTTATAACGCATTCTTTTACAACGCATAATACAAAGGGGTGTTGGATAGTGAATATTTTAATTTACTATTCCAACACCAGTCCCCGTTGACACTAGGGAAGGTGTTGGATAATAAATTAAAAGTATTCCCTATCCTTGAGCGCCCCCAGAGTCATGCGTTGTAATAGAATGCGATTTAAAAACCGCGTTGTAATAGCACTGCGTGCTAAAAGTTGCATCGTAAACGACGTTCCCCCATGGTTGCACTTACTTGATGCTGGTGCTTTGGAGTCTAAAAAGGGGGTGGGGTCGCACACTACTCACACACCGGCGGAAGTTGCCCCTAAGGACTCTGGTCATTGTAGTAGAGTGTTCGCGATGCATCATCTTTCGATCTTGCTATCTTCACTGTCTTCGCCATCCCTGGACACGTGTTTCGGGTTTTCAACCCTCGTCAGCAGGGATAGGCAGTGTTCTGGGGTCGCCGATGGCTGCCAATATCTGCCAGGTATAGTACCACTCCGGCGCGTAGGTGCGGGATCCCAGGCTCGTCAGCCCGCTGCTCAAGGGAGCTTAAAGTTACAAAAAGGGGGTGGGGTCGCACACTACTCACACACCGGCGGAAGTTGCCCCTAAGAACTCTGGTCATTGTAGTAGAGTGTTCGCGATGCATCATCTTTCGATCTTGCTATCTTCGCTGTCTTCGCCATCCCTGGAGTCCGGACACGTGTTTCGGGTTTTCAACCCTCGTCAGCAGGGATAGGCAGTGTTCTGGGGTCGCCGATGGCTTTGGAGTCTATGTTTTCATCGGTATGTTTGTGTTGTGAACACTGGTAAGACCTATTGACCTGGATTTTCTATAATGATTGCACTAGTTATTCACTTTGATTGCATAAATGCAAAAGGCTGAGCTGCTTTCATTCGTACTGCAGATACACAGTAGGTCACAAGAGCACTTTCAATACCGTTTCTAAAATTGTTCTCTAATCTGAAAGGTTGAGCCTCACTTTATGAAATTTGAAGCTTGGTACTTTGGGGATGTTTGCAATTTTTTAGGATTGTTCTATGAATTTGACTTGTGGATGTTTTGGGCAAATATAGTTTTTTTTTATTTGGCTGAACAGCCACTGTTTTAAATTGAGTTTAATTTAATTTGGGACAGAGCGGGAACCAAATTACTGCTGAGGCACACTAGAACACTTACAGGGACACATTTGGGTGAAGTAGGCCCTCTAGATTTTGCAGTTTGGGCTCGGTTTTTAAAACCTCTCACACTTATAATGACCACTATGGCGCAGACACGCATCCAAAGATGCACCAAAGACAAGTTTGTCTACAACCAGATTGCGAACAGCACACACCACGCTGCCAATTTTTCTTCAGATGGGAAGGTAAACTTAGTTTTGATCATGTTCGTTAAGTGTAGTGAGAATATTAGTAAAGATATTAATCTAGTTGAAGGAATCAAATATACTAAATGATCATTTCTGGTGGGGGAGGCTTTGCACAAAAAGAGACCTGGTTAAAAACATAAGGCATGTCTAATAAATGGAAAACCTTTGCCTAATTACAAATTTAAGATTTAAAACCTATCGAATGGCAGCATATGGGATATTGTTTTCCTCGGAGAAATATGGTGAAATAAGGGCTTGGAATCATATATTGTGCTGCCTATTGCAGAGCGTTTAACTATCTCACACGTTGATCATGACAATGGTCCAGGAAGATGGGATTGCAATAATGTACCTGTGAGAAAGTTACGCTTTTGGCCCTCATCACCCCCATTGTTTGGTTTTTTTCTGGTGGTAACTGACTCTGACTGTGCCCTGAGCTCGGCTTACCAGAACCAGGGATTTTGCTCTGCTGTTATGGTATATGGTGGTTAGGTATAATTACAATTGTTAACGACAGATCCCTGTAAGTCCCTAGTATATAATAAGGCAAGCAGGATCCACAACTGCCTATAAGTACCTAGTATATAATAGGACAGGGAGGTATTTGGGCCCAGTAAATTTACAGAACTGGAGTCTGCACTGCAGTGTTGCCTGTTGTAATTTTAAAGGCAGCACTGCTTTGCATAGTCTTTAAATTAAATTATATGCAAATTCGGCTTTCAAACTAAAGGTACTTCTAAAGTAGAAATTCCACCTTTTTGTGCATGTAAGTCACTCATAAGGTCTCCCCTAAGTTCCTCGGGGATAGGGTGCCATGTAACTATAACCATGTACATTATAACAGATGTTTTATATGCCCTAGAGAGGGAAATACTGTAAATTATTAGCTCTGGACTCGGGGATGAAACCATGAGCTCAAACTGGGTGTCCTATGCTGAATAGGCATGTGCTCTGGGCGCTGTGCCACACCTGTCCAACTCTTATATGGTGCTTAGGTGGTGTAGTATAGGGAGTGCGAAGGTAAATTAATACAGTATTTTGTAAAGCGTAAACTACCGTCCCCTATTGGTGAGTAGAGCCGGTGATCAAAGCAAGAGCTCTGTGCTGCAAAGTGAGATGGTGTAGCCGCTGCGCCACATCTGTGCAGGAATACATTTTAGCCAGGGTCCTGGAGTTGCCATTACCTGGCCCTAAAATAGGGGGTCTAATTTGTAAGTTATAGGGTGGCTCTAAAAAGAGCCCTTGTGTTCATTAGTTGGAGCTACATATAAGTGTGGATGCACAGCTTCAAGTTTTTCAGGAAAACTCGATTTCCCAGATCTGTGAAATGTACTCCATCACTTCTGTAGATATCAGTCATATCAAAACGTATGTTGTTGTTGTAGATGGACCCCATTTTGTGGTCTCTGCGGTATGCAGACATGGCTTTGTTGACTTTCTTCCTAGATTGTTCAATCTGAGGACAAAATGTTTTTAAACATTTCCACTTCTGTCTTTGGCATTTATTGGACTATACAAAGACAGTTTGAGGCAAAAGTAACATCAATTGTCCAATGGTGCCCTTCATAAGCATTTCCAAACCTACGCCAGTCAAGGTGCCTAGGTCGTTTCCACCACAGTGCACAATCAAGAGGACAGGGTGTTGGAGATGCAAACAGATTTTAACTAAGGGTAACAATTGGTGCCACTTCAATCCTCTCTGTGGAAACCATTCAAAGTCCACATTTTATAAACCTAGGTCTAAGTCAATACGTCTCTGTTCTGCATATCTCTTGCACCAGAAAACATAGCTATGTCCAACGATCCACACGAGCATTTTGAAGGTATGGCTGAAAGGTATGGACAGATGTCTGTAGCTCATGCAGTTCCTTTGTAGGATAAGAGATATGTTTAAAGATGGGGAACTAGTTTTTTTCACGTACAAAATGATACCTGATTGGGAGATGAAAAGTATTGTTTTTTAAAAGTAGGGTGCACATTCATTTTGTTGAAAAGCATGTTTGCGATTGGTTAAGAAAAAGCAGTTTTAACGTGGAGTACATGTTATAGGATAAAATGTGCTCAACTCAACCACACCTGCTACTTGCATTTGGAAGGCACTGTTCAAACTTAAAACAATTCTGAACTTTTAACCTGCATGTGCCGGGAAAATGTTCGAGAAAGTGTTGTAAAAAAATATTGTTAGGTTTAAAAAAAATTGATGAACTTTTAACCTGCACATGTTGTAGAATGTTCTAGAAAGTGTGTTGATAGAATACGTTGCACTGCTGACTTCGATGTGTCTTGAATATGATTAAACCTGTTTATATGGAAAATTAAATAGAAACTAATAGAGCGAAGTTTTGAAGCATAAAAGAATCAAGGAAGTATTCTAATTTGTTTGTTACATGTGATTACGTGTAAAGGAACACAATTATAGAAACAGCACCAGGAAGAGGAAGAAGCAGGAAGTGGGGGGACGGGGGGAGATGGGCACAATGGCACACATGAACAATGAAGTACAGCACAAGTATAGACAAAAAATGGCCAAAATGAAACACATCAACAAGGAGCATAGGTTACACAACCTGGCAACATCACACCACTGATCGAGCATAGAAGTGAAAAACACGCTGCATTCATATAGGATGTGTAGAATGACCGGTTGTGGGTGATGTGGAATGTCTGCGACCATGGTCATCATAGATGAGATGCCCAGCCCATGGCACATGGGCGGGTTCACTGTGTTAAGTTGCCAAAAAGCTGCTCCTCCCTCCTGCAAACCCCCACACTTTTTGTGTGGTGTGCTGTGGTATCCCGAGCACTCATACAGCACATCATTGTAATGTATTTTTCGGCATATCCCGTGAACAACAAGGACCCCCTACTTTGGAATGATAATTCCTTAGGGTAGGGAAATAGACTGTGTGTATATCATAACATCAACATATCAAGCAAAAGGAAGGGTAACTACGGAAAGGAACCACAATATACAATTCAATATAAAAAACACAATTCCATTTATTAAATGTTCATATTAAAAACAAAATGCATATTACTGTCAATGTTACATAAAATTCATAAAGACACTTAAACGAAAAAGCACAAAAATTAACAAATTACATATACAACAAATAATCATATATTGAGAAAAATTAAAAAGTGGCAATCAGTGTTTTCCGATGCGCGTTTCGGCGTTTCAAAGACGCCTTCTTCAGGAGCCACAAACTCTTATCTGAAACATAGGATAAAAAAATATAAAAACATAATCACTTCCATGAAATAGCAAATTGGTTTTCTTCAGAAACTACATGTCATAAGCGACAGAGTTATACTGGTTTATAATTATAACAAAAACATTTCAAAGCAGTTAAAATTACAGCTTAGTTAACATTGCTAAACAGATTCCTAGATAGCACACCTTCCCTATTTGCTGTAGCAATATAGTAATTGCCAAACAAAGTATAAATCTGATGTATATGTATTTGAGCAGTTGTATACTAACTGGGCTATATATATCAGGAAAGACCCATCTTGGCGATCCCTATCCCCAAACCAATGATAAATGGTAATTGGAAATTATATCAGACAGAGAGGGCCAAAAATGATCATTCAATAATTACTGGTAAATCAATTAGGTAGCAATGAGGGAAGAATTATAGTTTCTTGATAGATGTAATTCAAACAAAGAAGAGAAAAACTCTCTAGATCAAACATTATTGATCCTCTATTGGTACTCTATTGCCCATGGTATATTATCCCTAAATACAATCCTATTAATGTATAAAATGGGGACCCTTGCTATATAACCTATATATATTTCCATTGACCAGTTTCATAAGTAAAATTGGTAAAATAATACAAGGAGGAGGAAGCAAATTGCTCTAAAACGTTACATTCTGAGTGTGAGGAGAGTAGTCTTATCTCAGTTGTATCGATTAATTTCTACTTCATTTCAAAGCTTAAGTCTCTATTTCATTCAGGAAATATACTCACTTAATAAAAACGTGGCAATAGAGTACCAATAGAGGATCAATAATGTTTGATCTAGAGAGTTTTTCCCTTCTTTGTTTGAATTACATCTATCAAGAAACTATAATACATTTACCCAACAATGCTAGGCAGGTGTGCTTTCTCCCCAAATCTACCGTCTACAAATAGCTGTTATCCGTGGGCAATCCCCCTGTACTTCCAGTGACCAGGAGGCTGCTTTCTCCTCATCTGATGCTCTGATCTGTCTCTGACCCTTTATAAACCAGAGGCATGTGAACTCGCACAGAAGCCCGCCCCACACACACTAGGCTATGCCACCTCTTTCCGCCCTTTCCCCCACTGTGATGGACAGTTCATTCGAGGGACCTTGGCGCCTATGGGCACAGTGGCAAAGTTATAGACACACGCGGTGACTGACAAGAGGCATGTGAACTCGCACAGAAGCCCGGCCCCACACACACTAGGCTATGCAACCGCTTTCCGCCCTTTCCCCCACTGTGATGGACAGCTCACTCGAGGGACCTCAGCGCCTATGGGCGCAGTGGCAAAGTCACAGACACCCGTGGTGACTGACAAGAGGCATGTGAACTCGCACAGAAGCCCGGCCCCACACACACTAGGCTATGCAACCTCTTCCTGCCCTTTCCCCCACTGTGATGGACAGCTCACTCGAGGGACCTCGGCACCTATGGGAGCGGTGGCAAAGTTACAGACACACGTGGTGACTGACAAGAGGCATGTGAACTCGCACAGGAGCCCAGCCCCACACACACTAGGCTGTGCAACCTCTTCCCGCCCTTTCCCCCACTGTGATGGACAGCTCACTCGAGGGACCTCGGCGCCTATGGGCGCTGTGGCAAAGTTACAGACACACGTGCTGACTGACAAGAGGCATGTGAACTCGCACAGAAGCCCAGCCCCACACACACTAGGCTATGCAACCTCTTCCGGCCCTTTCCCCCACTGTGATGGACAGCTCACTCGAGGGACCTCGGCACCTATGGGCACGGTGGCAAAGTTACAGACACGCGTGGTGACTGACAAGAGGCATATGAACTCGCACAGAAGCCCAGCCCCACACACACTAGGCTATGCAACCTCTTCCCGCCCTTTCCCCCACTGTGATGGACAGCTCACTCGAGGGACCTCGGCGCCTAAGGGAGCGGTGGCAAAGTTACAGACACAGGTGGTGACTGACAAGAGGCATGTGAACTCGCACAGAAGCCCGGCCGCAAACACACTAGGCTATGCAACCTCTTCCCGCCCTTTCCCCCAATGTGATGGACAGCTCACTCGAGGGACTTCGGCGCCTATGGGGGCGGTGGCAACGTTACAGACACACGTGGTGACTGGAGAACTCTTCTGGGCCTTTACACAGCTGTAGTGTAGGAAAAGCACAATACATTTACCCAACGAGTTAGCACTTACTGATTAGCCAGAGAAAGTACTCCAGTTGAGTATAGTGCAATTGCATAAAAATCCACGATTTCACTGGGGAAATCCTCGAATTTGCAGATTTTTTGGCAAATTTGGGCGAATTCGTGAACCATGTATTCGCAAAATTTGCCCATACTTAGTATAGACCGGAGGCAGCAGTCAGAAAGGGCTCACAGGCAGGTGACATTGACTTGAGCTGCACAGATTGGGAGCATTTGGTCTTCCTAACCCATCATAGTCTCTTACACAATTTACTTCTCTAAATCTTGAATTGTGAAATGTGTAACCCCAGTGAAGGGCGCAGGCAGCGGTCAAGATGGGCACACAGCCATGTGGCATTGAATTGAGCTGCACAGTTAGTGGCACCTGGAGCACTCAGCATGTGCGCACCCTGCATTGATACATGGTCCCTGCGGGCTGCACTGGGTTCAATGTCTTGCCTTGATAAGGGCATGTGGAGATGACGTATGGTGCAGTGAGTTAGTAGCACCTGAAGCCCACTGCATGTGTGCATCCTGCAATGAGGCGTGGTCCCGGCGGGCCGCACTGGGAGCAACGTATCTTGCGAACTGGACTGCGTCATCTGCAATTGTCACTGCATCTGAATTGTGAGCCCTGCTGTCCGCAGTGTAGATCGACGGCAGTAGTCAGCATTGACATCGAGATATGCTTTTTGTCACTTCTTGACAAAATCCAAGGACATAGAGTACAATTCTCTGTGCAATTTATACATCAAGGCTGAATTCAAGTTGTGAACCCTGGTGTCTACAGTGTAGATCGAAGGCAGTAGTTAGCATAGACATTGAGAAATGCTTTTTGTCGCTTCTTGACAAAATCCGCAGACATAGAATACAAGTCTCTGTGCACTTAATAACTCAAGGCTGAATTCAAAGTATGAACCCTGCTGTCCGCAGTGTAGATCGAAGGCAGTAGACGTTACAGACATAAGTCTGCGGAGCTGTGCCGCTGGGTTCTCAGGGGGCTTGTGTGGAGGACCCCACGGTCATGGCAGCAGCCAAGTGCCAGGGTGAGTGCCTCTGCTCTGCAGACTCATTGGTCTTCCCAGAAGTGAACCATGCCCAGGGCCTGGCCTATTTATTCATACTCCTATCCTGGAGTGGTGTACGTTGGACCAGCCCACTCCACTTCCACTTCTAGGGGGGGGACAACACAGCTACATGACCGAGATCTTCCTCACTGTTTGAGGTAACATGGTTGCGTCCACTGTGCACTACAGTACAAGTATTAATGGTATATCTCCACATGGAGCGGTTTGTGCTTTGCATAGTGAGGTCTGTGTAGCACATTAGTGTTACACTTGGCATTGTGTGAATTGATATTGATGGGTGAATTGCCTTCTTCATACATAGTTGGTTGCCACATCTCCCAACATTCAGCTATTGTGCGGCTAAGGGGCCATAGTATTTTGGGAAGGTCCATTGTCCTGTTTTGCGCTGCCTCAGTGGTGGTAGCAGGGGGTGGTATGGGGGAGGATGTTCTGGTGGAGGTGGCGCTGGGTGTTGTGGTCTTGTTGGGTGTCGGAGCAGCATGATCAGTAGCTCTATCACGTTTTGGTCTTTAGATGTGGCTGTGAGTTGGGTCTAATTCATGCAGTAGATAGTCGACCTCCTTACACCAGTTAAAGGTTGATGTTAATTTGTTACTGGTAAGTCGGCTTATCGTCTGCTTTTTGGATCGCATTGCAGATTTGGCTGGTTGTTGGAAATATGGGGAAGTGGTGTGTTTGTGTTTTTTTTTTGCATGGGAATGCCTACTTTGCATATCATTAGCGTTAGTTGTGGCTCTCGTTGGCGGCGATTTTGTTGGCGGAAGGTATTAATGGAAGAGTGGTTAGATTTGCAGTTTTCACCAGGTTGAGAATGTGATGATAATTAAAAAACACAGAAAGAAATATGTTTATTGAACATTATAATTAGAAATTAGCATTTAAAAAACCTTTGAAATTCACGGAAAAAAACATAGGTATTTGGGACGTTATAGTGAGTTGGACATTTCACACTTACAACACGAAAGAAATTCCGCTGTTACAGTTTGTTGAGCTAACTATAACGCATGCCCCCGCAATGCACTGCGGATGACGTAACATATTACATCATTCATGACATGGTCAGTGACATCACTAATGACATTACTGATGACATCTCAAATGACATCACTGATGACATCACTGATGAAAGCATCCACGTGAAAATCTGATACACCTCCTCACACCTTCATAAAAACTTTGATACACCCACTCTAAAATATAGACTACCATTTTCAAAATAATAGAGACACCAATACCAGTTACTAAGTACGCACTCACTGATTCCTAGGTCTACACACACATCCACTCATTCACCCATACAGTTGCTCATACATGCAGTGACTCATCAATACAACACTATTATAGGCACCGATACACCTATACAAGCACTCACACACCGCGACTTATCCAGAGTTACTCACACATGTAGTCACTTATGCAAATAATCAAAAACACTTCTATTTACTCACCTATACTGTTATACACAGACAACCTCACTTATTCATACAGATACTAACATATACTTACTCTCTTATACAATCACTGATACTAGTACACACTCATCCATACAGCCCCTCTCAGAATCACTGACCTTCACGTATAGTTATTTATATACTCCAACTCTCACATGCGCTGTGTTTTACGTATTTAATTACTTGGAAATGTTGCACTGAGATATCCATTCACTCACCAACACACCCATACAAACACTCAACCAGCCATACAGCTGTTTTCACATGCACTTTTGAACCCACACACCCAGTAAATAAAAAACTCACACATCTATGCACAGAGTTACACACCTCCCACCCACCCACCTACACACTGAGGCACCCATACAAATACTCAGGCAACCACTCAATATCCATATAGATACTTGTGTAGCTACTCACCAACCAATGCAGCAGCTTACACAGCAATAGACAGACTGATACAGACATTCACACAGTTTAGTCACTAACCCATGCATTCACTAAGACACATTTATTCACTCACTTATACAGTCAGTCAATCACCTACTAAATCCTCCTTCCAGACACTTATACACCCAGTCATTCTTCAAAACACCTTGGCCAATATGTATATAAAACATATTTAAACTTTACAGAAAAACACAGTCACTGTATGAAGTAATCAGTGATGTCATCAGTGATGTCATTTGGGCTTGGTGAAGAGGTACCGACGGAGAGAACGGGCCTCATTATACCTAAGCTGGTGCCGAGGGAGGTGAGGTCCTATCCTTGGGAATCAATGATGTCATAATACAATATGTTTCCATGGAGGATTTGAGTATGGTTACATCACAGTCGAAACTGTATGTATTTAACTTTATAGAATAGCAGTGACAACAGTTATGTATGTTAAGGTCCTGAAGAAAGCTAGGGAAATGCACCTTTAATGGCTGAAACATGTTGACCACTGAGACAGTGATGTATTAATAAACTGTCTCTTCTTTTCACTTGCACTTTTGTTTTTAGCAGGACGACACAGTAGAGAGAATACTAAAGAATACTTGTGCTATCACTCTGTTGTCTATCTCTTTTTAGAAATTACACTCTGCACTTGTTTACTATTCTCTTGCACTGCATTAACAAATACTGTTTATTAAGAAATAAGAAAAAGATTTTCCCTTTGCACTTGCTTTTTCGTTGTGAGAGCTACACAATCGGAAACAACTGTATCTTCCTATTCCCCTGTTTGAAATCAAGGGTGGACGTAAGACGGTTGTTTTGGACTCCCAGATGATGACACTGGGCACTTGACTGTGCAATGATGGGACACCAATTATCCTAAGGTGGTTCAAGGTTGTCTTTTTCATTTATGTCTGCGATTATTTTGTCTTCTTAATACTGATTCAAGGTAGTGCCGAATGTGGCGTTGTTTCTCGGATTGGTTCTTTGAGAAACATTGTTTTCTAAGAACAGGGGTTTTGTGTTGTTGTTGGATGTCATTTGAGATGTCATCAGTGATGTCATCGGTGATGTCACTGACCATGTCATGAATGATGTAATATGTGATATCATCAGCAGTACATTGTGGGGGCGCGAGTTACAGTTAGCTCAACTAACTATAACAGCGGAATTCATATCGTTTTGAATGAGTGAAATGTCCAACTAACTATAACGTCCCTAAAAAAATGTTTTTTCTGGGAATTACTAAGGTTTTTTAAATGCTAATTCCTAACTATAACGTCTGTAAAACCTATGTTTTTTTCAGTGAATTATATATATATATATATATATATATATATATATATATATATTCCAACAAACGTCACTCCACCAGGAACCAGGCACATCTCTGGTGTTTAAAATGCATTTATTTTGTCCGTTTAAAGCCTGTATTCCAGTCACTCTGCTTGAAACATTTCAGCTTCTCAGCCTTTCTCAAATGCCTCGAGGGAACGTTTGTTACTTCTCGTGTGGGTGGTTAAGTAGTCCCTTGGGCTCCCCATGCATAGTGGATATCGACGAGGGACTATGAGTTCACTGCCAGATCTTCTGCTAGTGATGTCGCCATACTTGCATGGTTGCAGTTCTCTTTTCCTCATAGTGATTCATTGACGATGCTTCATTCTGGTAGTTGAAAACTGATGACACTCCGAAATACCGCTATGCACTGTAAAAGGGGTAGGACTACTTTACACGGTTCCCCTCACCAGCCGCTCTGGGTCATTTGGATCCTCAATACCTGAAGGTGCTGGTCTGAGTGGCTATTGCCTTGTCATATCATCATGCCCCCCCATTCCTGTTGGCAGGCAATTTTCTCCATTTGGCAGCAGTGGTTGAGGCAGGTTACTTAATAATAACAGTCCAACAAAGTACCACTGCCTGCCGAACACTTAGTTGACGGGTACTCCCGGCGTGCATATGGCCTGCACGCGTTTATTTTCCAACAAACGTCCCTCCACCAGGAACAGACCGGGGCACATCCTCGTTGTTTTAAATGCATTTATTTTGGCCTCGTAAAACCTACATTCCAGTCATTCTGCATGACGCGTTTCAGCTACTCAGCCTTTCTCAAATGCCTCCAGTGAAAGTTCGTTACTTCTCGCGTGGGTGGTTAAGTATCCCTTGGGCTCCCAAGGCATAGTGGATATATATGAGGGACTATGAGTTCACTGCCAGATCTTCTGCTAGTGGTGCCACCATACTTGCATGGTTGCAGTTCTCTTTTACTCATAATGATTCATTGCAGGTGCTTCATTCTGGTAACCTTCTATTCTATGATGGGAACAGTTGATAACTGATGGCATTCCGAAATATCACTATGTGCTGTAAAAGGGGTAGGACTACTTTACATGGTTCCCCTCGCCAGCCATTCTGTGCCATTTGGATCCTCAATACCTGAAGGTGCTGGTCTGGGTGACCATTGCCTTGTCATGTCGTCATACCGCTCATTCCTGTTGGCAGGCATTTTTCTCCATTTGGTGCTGATGGAGGAGGTAGTGGTTTTGGAGTCATGTGTCTGGTCTTTGAAGTTGTCGTGGAGGCACTTGATTTTCGGATTAAAGTTGGAGCTGAGCTTGTTGCAGAAGTCCTGGGAGGGGTGATGTCCATGGTTTCGCTGGGGGGTTTGGTGAATTCCTGGATGATGTTGAAGAGTTCTTTAGAGTTGCTGGAGTTGGCGAGGATCTTGTTTTGTCTTGTTTTGGATAAATGTCCTTTTGATGGATCTGATGCGTTGGTGGTATTTTTCACGGTGTCCTTGTAGGTGGTGCAGTCTTCCAAGGATTTGCTGTTTCTTCTCGAGATGCCTGCAGGTGCATCTGGATTCTTGGAGGTTTGTGGTGAACCAGGCAGCCTTTCTGGGGCTCTGTCTGTCTGGGTTACGTAAGGGTGAGAGCTCATCTGCGCAGTTGGTGATACATCTGTGGAGTTCTCTGGCTGCATTGTTGGCCTCGGTTGAGATGGAGGGGGCATTGCGGTTGAGGGTGGAGTTGAGCTGCTCATGAGTGACCTTGCTCCAGAGGGTGGGTGTAGGTTTGGGGGTGGTGGGTTTGTCGACCAGAAAGTGAATGCTCTGGTGGTCCATCCATGGGGTTGCATGGTGTGACTGAAATGGATGTTGTAACCTCCTGCGAATATGGGGTTGAGGGTGGGTTCCGCCTTGTGGTTGGCGGTGGTGAGGTGTTGTGTCAGCCCGAGGTTGGCGATGTTGTCTAGGAGGGTGGCGGAGCTGGGGTCACTCAGGTTGTCTTGGTGGAAGTTGAAGTCACTGATGAGCATGTAGTCCATGGCGGTGATGGCATGGGGCCCGATGAGGTCAGTGATGGTAGTGGTAAACTCGGTTCTAGGTATGGGAGGTATGTTGGCGAGGATACCTCATTGGGTCATTCTAGGGCTGGTCTGGATCTGGAAGTTGAGGTGTTCAGAGCTTGGCGGGCTGCAGCTCAAGCTGGAGGTGGGAGTCAGAGGGAGCTCTTGTGTGCAGTAGAATGTCCTCCTTCTGTGGGGTTGGGGAGGTCCTTCCACTGGATCGTGTATCCATCAGAGATGGAGGTGGTGATGTCGGGCCAGAGGTGGAGTTGGTCCAAGTTTCTGTGAGGAAGGTGACATCTAGCGAGTGGGTTTTGAGGATGTTCCACATCTCTACAGCGTGTCGGTGCAGGGAGCGCACATTGAGGAGGATGCACCTTAGGGATTCAGAGGTATTAGCATCCAGTTTGTGGGTGGCGGCCATGGGGTTGCGTAGGGTGCAGAAGGTCTGGCAACAGTGTCAGAAGGAGAACTAGCTGTGGGTGGTGTTCAGTGGGAAATTTCTAGGGTTCCTCATAAATAAGAAAGTACACATTTTGTTTTACCCCAATCCATTGTAAAAGTGAAATAAAATTCAAAATTTCTCTATCCACAATTTCCCTCAGGTCTCTTGCAAGGATTAGAGGTCCCTCTTATTGATACAAGCAATATTTCCAGGACCTCTTCATTATTAAGCTCTCCAGAGGTTGAAAATTTGTCATCTTCATAAATATCTAGCTTATTTGGATGTCATAGATTTAGATCATTAATCTCAGCTGAAATTGAAATGGTGTTTAAATTATTTAGCTACTCGAACAGTAGAACAATATGAGCTTCAACCCCAGGTCTTGTCTTAAAATCAGATGCAAGTGTGACAGGCTGGGGTGCCTGGCGTGGTCAGATCTTGACTGGAGGTACATGGTCACTTCAGAAGTCTATAATGCACAATAATTTTTTGGAGATGCTTGCAGGCTCCTTTGCAATCCAGAGCTTTGCAAAACACACAGTAAGTTGTTCCATTCTTCTTCGGATGGACAATCTCACAGCAGTAAGAGATGCAAAGTCCAAACCTCTTGATAGGTTTGTCAAAAGTTTCTGGGAATTCTGTCTTGCTCACAAATTATCGGCAAGAGCAGAATATCTTCCTAGTGCTCTCAACACAGTCGCTGACTGGAGTTCATGATACCTGCAGATTCCAGCGACTGGGGACTTCATCCTTCCACACTAAGAAAATCTCAAGTGGGGGCCTCTACAATCATCTTCTGAAATTATTCAGCTGGAGGCCAGATCCCATGGCTCTAGCAATGGATGCCTTTTAAAAGGGTTAGTCTCAGGGAGCCAATTATGCATTTCCTCCTTTCCCCTTGATCAACAGGGTTTTAACTCTGGTAAGATGATGACAATCATTGCTAGTCCTAATAGTTCCTCTTTTGCAGTCCCAGGTACGGTATCCACCTCTCCTTGAACTTGCAGTGGATTTTTCAATTATATTACCTTTGTTGAACTTGGCCCTTCTGGCAGGTTCACCCTTAAACTTGTTGCTTTGATATGTGACTTGGTGTTAGTTGTTTTTGGCTCCTGCGCACTTTCACTGTGTCCCAGTGTAAAGTGCATGCGCACTCTGAGTGCGTGTGGTGAGATTGGCCTGCCCTCCTATAGGAATGCATGGGGAATTTATGTGTCCATGTTAGTTCCTGATGAGTGAGGAGTGCAGGGTCGAGTTTGGTATGTGCGGACTCATGATATTAAATGTTGCGCGATGATGTGTGCAGCTTTTATGTGCCTATTGTGGAAGTGCCACTTCTAGAAGTTGGCATGTCTGTGTAATAAAGGTAAAATGACTGTCTGGCTTGTGATTTGCTGGAGATGGCTGGTGGGCCTGGCTCTAGGAGTGAGGATTGGTCTGCCCCGGTGGTGAATAGAGAGATTGACAGCCAGATGGGTGGGAGGAGTGCACCTGGGACCTGAATAGGGCTGGGCTTTCCCCACACAATGCTGGCTCCGCCCCCTGTGGTACGACTGATGACCCTAGCCTGGCCAGTGAATGGTGAGAGGGGCTGAGCACAACAGAGTGCTCCAAAACTTGCTGCGACTGGTTTCCCCCCGCCCTGCAGACAGAGACAAAGGATTTATGTGTATAAAAAGGGGCTGTGACCCCTTGAAAAGTGTTCTGTTCCTGATCCCAGCTTGAGGGGGCCTGCTGCTGATGGGCGCCAGGAGGACCACCACTGGGGACTGCCTCCCTGCCTGGAGGGCCCTGTGAGCTTGCCCCTGGGCCCAGGCTTTGTCCCCCCTGCCTTTCTAAAGGACTTGCCCTGGACTTTTGCCTATAGCGCCTAGGAGCATTTGCATTTTTTCCTAGGAGGACTGCTGGGGGCCTGCAGGGCAGAGAAGATGCCTGGGTATTCCCCCCCCCCTTTTTTTTTCTTCATTTCAGAGTGCAGGTGCCAAACCGGCGTCTGCATTATTTACAATACCTGGGTGCCTAACCGGTATTTTGCCGAGCTTTGTGGCGCGGGTGCCAACCCCGCTAATTGGCGACTTTTTATTATCTCTTGCGGGTGCCTTCCCTGCTGCTGCTGTTACTGTTTCCCTCGAGGGAGCCTACCCCTCATTTGTGACCCCTTCGAATCACTGCCACAGCCCTAGACAGCAGAAAATCACGGCCGCAGCCCCCGGAAGTCAGGCAGCCCTCCCCGAGACGAGGGTGGGGCCCGACCAAGGAGCAGGAAGTCTGGCCGGTGGAGGAGACAGGAAGTAGGGCTCCCGCATTGGCGTGTGAGCCCTGTGTGTGTCTCCCACCGGAAAGACCCGGAGTGCAGCCAGGAGGCCAGCAGCCCCGAGCAGGAAAAGGAACCCGGCCGTAGAAGAACCCTGACGGCAAAGCAGAGTCCCGGAGAGCCCCACCAACCAGCCCAGTGAGTTTGAAGGGCTGGGGGGAGTTGATTCCAGGCACTCTGCCAGCGCCTCCCTCCAGGCGGTCCGTCTCATTGTTTACCCATGGCCCAGTGTCCTTGAGCCACAGGGGTCTGTGTCCCCATGTTCTGTGCCCCAGTGCAGGGGCTCCGATTCAAGTGAGGAGCAGCCCCGGATGTCAGCGGGCCACTCCGATGTCAAGGGGTACCTTTTTGGTTGAGGGCTCATGAGTCCCCCGAGCGGGACTCCAATGTTGGGTGCCACCTTTTATTCTGAGCCCACGATGCTTCAAAGCCGCATTTTTGTATCCAGAGCCCGTAGCTCCAACAACGGGGGCATTTTGTTATTTAGAGCCCACGAGGCTCCAAGGGGCATTTGTTTATTTATAACCTGTAAGGCTCCCACATGTTTGGGGCACAGTTGGTCCTTTTAGAAAGTTAATACTAAAGTATACAAAAAGTGATAGATGAAATGCTTGAATTAATCACAGACGCTAGTAATTACTCGGGTCGCATCTCAATCCATCATTATGTTGCACACCATGTCACCTCAGTTTGGACCCAACTATATGTAAATCATTCTTGACCTTGCTCCAATCGGAGCAGTCAAATCTGAAATGCCAAGTCATGTCCATCCTGAACCGGAACAGAGGTAGCCCAAGACCGATTACTACCTTTTTATGGATCATGAGTTGGGTATAGCTTGTTTCCAGTAATACAGTGTGCCCACGTCTGGGCATCCCGTCCAACTTAGAGTGACGCACTGAAGTGTATAAAAGTGATGGATGGAATGCATGATTGGCACTATTGCACTCTTGTGTCTTTTACAAATGTCTCAGGCGTGCTACTGCAGCTTTACATTGCCATTTTGCCCTAGCAAAATAAACCTTTTGCCAGGCCTCAATATTCCTCTTTGATACTGAAAATGTGGGTTTAAGTTTTTCAGGTTTTGGTAGTGAAAAATGACAAAAGTTGTTTTTCACTACTTTAAAGCCTACCTCTCCCATTCACTACATGGGGTTTTGTTATTACATTTAATGAGCAATAACATTTGATTAGGAGCAGTTAGAGAGGATGTTGTTTGAACTCAAAGGAAGTGTAATTTAAAATCCTCTTTAATCGTAAAGTCTGATTTTAGGCGCAATTCTGAATATGCTCTTTTTAAAAAGTTGCGGCCCAATTATGAGTGGGCTGGAATCATTCACCACACTTTTTTCTTTTTGGGATCAGAGTTTTGGTTTCCTGATATCTTGGTTTATTTTATTTTGCCAATGTTTTTTAGTTGAATTATACCATTTTCTTATGTCAAATACATTTGATCACAAACATCAAAAGGTATTTTTTCCCACTTAGGCCTTGTTCAAATCATAATAACAACTTCTACATTCACAAAATGTTACAGAAAACAGTTAAATGACATCTTCATGGGCTGTAGCAAACGAATTTGTTTGACACACAAAGTTGACTTTAACAAATGTTCAGAGAAATCAGAGCAAATGAGTCTGAAGCTTTTCACAAGCATTATTCGGTATTTAGTATCATTATTCAAATAAGACTCATAAATGCCAGCAAGTGCTAAGGGGTTGTGTTCACTACTAGATTTTCCAAAGAGGGCTCCTATCTGAGTTTTACATTACCTCAGATTGCAGACAAAATTATGTTTCTTCAAATACCTTAAAGCAGAAAAAAATCGACGTGTTTCGACCTCATCAGTCTGAGGTCTCTCAGGCTGATTTCTAAGTGAAAATTGAAAAATAAAAATTAAATTATATCTCAGTTTCAAAAGTGATTATTTTTAACTTTGTTTCTAACTTGCTTTTTTGTGTTAAAGGAAGCCTATTTCCTTTTAGAGTGCCTCTCCTACAACATCAACAGCACCTCTCCCGATATCACTTTTCTTACCGAAACCAGGACAGGCGCCACCTCGGGACCAGATATCGCGATCGCCATCCCCGAAGGATACAAAATCACCTGAAAGGACCCGCCCTGTAGGCGCTATCGCCATCGCTCACAAGGATAACCTCCGCCAGAGCCCCTACATCGACAGGCCTACAGATCTTACGGAACACCTCCACTTCAAGATAAAGGTTAACCCGACCACCACCCTCTAAGGCACCCTCATTTACCGGCTTCCTGGACCCACTGTACCTTTCTCTGTCTCCATCACCGACATAACCTCCACCGACTACATTTTGCTGGGACACCTCAACTTCCAACTTGACAGCCGTCAAGACCCCAACTCCATCTCCCTCCTGAGAAACCTTCATGTCATTGGACTCAATCAGATCATACCAGGACCAACGCACTCAGCAGGACACACCCTTGACCCAATCTTCACAGCAGGAAACTCCATCTCCTTCAGCCACACCGCCAAACTCCCATCAACAGACCCTGATGCATCCACTTTACCTACAGAGTGAACATCCCCCGCAGACGCCCAACCAAGCTCTAACCCAGGAATCGGAACAAGATCTCAGACAAGCAGCTCGCTGCCACCCTCAATGGCTCCACTCCCACCACCTCAGATGATGACCCCACCACCGCTGCCGGTACCCTACACAAATGGATCACTAACTGCACTAACACCTTCGCCCCATTCAAGACCCTCATGCCAAGGAGACCAGCTGGTTCTCCACAGAACTCCCGGAATCCAGACAAACTTACAGATGTTTTGAAAAACTATGGAGGAACTCCAAAACCCCCGTGAACCTCAACAACTACAAAATAGCCACCAATGCCCACCACAAAATTATCAGACACTAAGAAAGAAAGCACTCTAAGACAGAATTTCCACCCACGCACACAACAGCAAAGAACTCTTTGGCATCATGAAAGAGTTTGCCCAACCCAACAGCGAGTCCACCGACATCCCACCCTCCCAGGACCTCTTCGACAAACTCAGCGCCTTCTTCCATCACAAAATCAAGACCATCTATGACAAATTCGACACCAAAAACTTCCACAAGGAAGCCACACCCAGTGCTTCCTGCACCACACAGCTAACACTGGACAGCATCCGTTCACAGCATTGAAAAAAACATAAAGACTATGAGGACCACCCACTCTGGGACCACCACGGACCCATCAAACATCATTGCCCCTGAGGTACAAAGAATTTTCAACCGATCCTTTGAGACCGCCTCCTTCCCAAATGACTGGAATCACGCTGAGATCAACCCTCATCTAAAGAAACCCTCGGCAACCCCCAACGACATCAAGAACTTCATACCGATCTCCCTACTTCCCTATCTGGTGAAAGTCATTGAAAAAGTTGACAACAACCAACTAGCCTCCTTCATCGACGAGAACATCATCCTCATCTCCTTCCAATCTGTCTTCAGGAAGAAATACAGCACAGAGACCACCCTCCTCGCAACAACTTTTGACATCTGCTCCCTCCTCGACAGAGAAGAGACTGTGGCCCTCATCCTCATGGACCTCTCCTCCGCCTTCGAGACAGTCTCAAACCGCACCCTAGCCTGCAAACTCCATAATGCAGCAATCCGGATCAAAGCCCTCGATTGGATCTGCTCGTTCCTCTCCGGCCGAACACAGTGGGTCAGACTCCTTCCCTTCATCTCGGAACCTACACCAACCACCTGCTGAGTCCCCAATGATCTTCCAACAGCCCCACTCTGTTCAACGTCTACATCGCCCTTCTCGCTTCCATCGTCAGATCACACAGACTCAACTTCGTATCATATGCAAATGGCACACAGCTCATCCTATCACTATCTAGCTAACCTAACATCTCAAAATACAACTTTCAAGAAGGAATGGAAGCAGTTGCCAGGTGGAGGAAGAAGAGCTGCCTAAAACTGAACACAGACAAAACCGAAGTACTCATCATAGGCCCCATTGTGATTCTTGGAACAAAACCTGATGCCCCCCCACCCTTGGCGACCTACCCGCACTGACCACACACACTCGCTCTCCGCTTCTGTACTGAGTGGTCGCTCCCCTCTGGCCCTGGTATCGTTTTGCAGCGCTTGGAAAACGGATTGGAAAACTGCTTGTATTTCGCTGCTGTGCGCTCTATTTGCCGATCTGACTTCTCACTCATTAACATATTTTATTCTGCCAGCGCTACTCTGTTGCCGTCTGTGTTATTGTTTGCAGCGCATTTTTCACCGAATCTGACCTCATTTTTGTTGACTGCTATCTGTTTGGGTATAGCGCTCTGCTTATTAGCTTTTCATTACTGCTAGCGTTGCTCACTGCTGCATTGAAGTTTTCCCCCAGGCGCTCCTGCCGTGCTGACCCCTCCATTTTGTGTGTTGTTGTCCTCGTGTGCCCGCCCCGCCTCCCAGCTGAGACGCCCTCCCACAAAGTAGAAACAGCGCTCCCATACCTGGTAGCACCGTGACTCGCTCTCCGCTTCTGTGCTGAGTGGTCGCTCCCCTCTGGCCCTGGTATCGTTTTGCAGCGCTTGGAAAACGGATTGGAAAACTGCTTGTATTTCGCTGCTGTGCGCTTTATTTGCCGATCTGCCTTCTCACTCATTAACATATTTTATTCTGCCAGCGCTACTCTGTTGCCGTCTGTGTTATTGTTTGCAGCGCATTTTTCACCGAATCTGACCTCATTTTTGTTGACTGCTATCTGTTTGGGTATAGCGCTCTGCTTATTAGCTTTTCATTACTGCTAGCGTTGCTCACTGCTGCATTGAAGTTTTCCCCCAGGCGCTCCTGCCGTGCTGACCCCTCCATTTTGTGTGTTGTTGTCCTCGTGTGCCCGCCCCGCCTCCCAGCTGAGACGCCCTCGCCCCTCCCCCTCCACCATCCATATATGACAGGAGTATTTGCGCGCAGCGTTCACGCGCAGCGACCGCGCCCAACCCGCGCCGAAGGTGCGCCAAAGGTAAGCCCGTCTACGCCCGTCCGCGCCTGGACCGCGCCCAGCGCCAGACCCCTGTCCCCCGTCCCTCCCAGCCCCCCCGCATTACCTACGATGCCGCCACCCTCCTAGCCCTCGACCCCGGTCGCGCCCCCAACTGCGTCCAAGCCGCTCCAGGACACACCCATGGCCCTTTCTCCTGCTACTCCTGCAAATTCAGCGGCACCGACAACATCTCTGCTACGACCACACCTCAGATTCCCGACCCCAACCACCTACAATGCATCCTTCTCAACACCAGATCGATCCACAGGCATGCCATTGACCTATGGAATCTACTAGACACCATTTCTCCGGACATCGCCTTCCTTACGGAAACATGGATGAATGCTTCCTCCGCACCAGACATCACTATTGCCATTCCTGAAGACTATAAGATCACCCGCAAAGACCGTACCAGCCACACAGGAGGAGGAATCGCTATCGTCCATAAGAAATCTATCCACATCTCAACCAGCTCTGACGTCAATCTCGCCAACTCCGAACACCTTCACTTCCAGATCCACATCGATCCCAAAACAACACTCAGAGGCACTCTCCTCTACAGACCACCAGGACCACGCGCAAAATTCAGTGAAGACATCACGGACTTCATCACCCCACACGCGCTCCCCTCCAAAGACTACATCCTTCTGGGAGACCTCAACTTTCACCTTGAAAAGACCAACGACCGCAACACCACCACCCTCTTGGACAACCTCGCCAACCTCGGACTTAAACAACTAGTCACTTCCCCCACCCACATCGCAGGTCACACACTCGACCCCATCTTCACATCCAGCAACCATGTCTCCTTCAGCCACACCACGGATCTCCTCTGGACCGACCACAGCTGCGTTCACTTCATCTACAACAAGCCGAAACCCATCAACCACTCCCAACCTACCCTGCAAAGAAACTGGAACAAAATCACCACTGACCAAATCTCCGCATCGCTCCTTCGAAACTCCCCAGGCCCCTCTTCCAACGCCAACGAAGCCGCCGCCAACCTCACCAGATGGTTATCCAACACCGCCGACACCTTAGCTCCACTGAAAAAACGTCAAAGCAAACCTGGCAGCAAGAAAGCCTCATGGTTCAACGATGATCTCAAGAAGTCCAAGAAACTCTGCCGATCCCTTGAAAAGGCCTGGAAAAAAGACCCAACCACCAGCACCAAGGACGCCTTCAAAAGCGCCACCCGCTCTCACCACCAACTAATCCGAAAAGCCAAGAAAACAGCATTCAAGGATCGACTTGACAACAACGCCCACAACAGCAAGGAACTCTTCAACATCGTCAAGGAATTTTCCAATCCATCAGCCAACTCCAACGACATCACACCCTCTCAAACCCTCTGCGACTCCCTAGCCTCTTTTTTCCACAACAAGATTGCAGACATCCACAACAGCTTTGACAACCAACCCGGAAACCAGCCCACCCTACCATCTGCGGACCATCTTCCCCCCGTGAACACCCTTAACGCTTGGAACCCAATCTCCACGGAGGACACCACCCGCCTGATGAATTCCATCCACTCAGGATCCCCCACAGACCCATGCCCTCACCACATCTTCAACAAAGCAGACTCCGTCATCGCACCGCACCTCCGAGACGTCATCAACTGCTCCTTCAACTCCGCCACCTTCCCAGAAAACTGGAAACACGCTAAACTCACCGCCCTTCTGAAAAAACCAACAGCGGACCCCACCAAACTCAAAAATTACCGCCCCCATCTCGCTTCTTCCATTCCCGGCCAAAGTCATCGAGAAAGCCGTCAACAACCAGCTCGCCGCTTTCCTCGAAGCCAACAAATCCCTCGACCCCTCACAATCTGGCTTCCGAGCAAAACATAGCACTGAGACCGCCCTCATCGCAGCAACAGACGACATTCGAACTCTACTGGACAATGGAGACACAGTCGCCCTCATCCTCCTCGACCTCTCTGCAGCATTCGACACAGTCTGCCACAGCACCCTTCTACAACGCCTCAATAACATCGGAATCCAAGGAAAAGCACTTGAATGGATCACCTCATTCCTCACCGGAAGAACCCAGAGAGTCCGCCTTCCTCCATTCAAGTCCGAGGCCTCTGAAGTCATTTGCGGAGTACCTCAAGGATCCTCACTCAGTCCCACCCTCTTCAACGTATACATGAGCCCCCTCGCGGCCATCGCACGCCAACACAACCTCAACATCATCTCCTACGCGGACGACACTCAACTAATCCTTTCTCTCACCAATGACCCCAGCACCGCCAAAACTAACCTTCACGAAGGAATGAAAGAAGTTGCCGAATGGATGAAGCTAAGCCGTCTGAAACTGAACTCAGACAAAACAGAGGTCCTCATCTTAGGTACCTCCCCCTCTGCATGGGACGACTCCTGGTGGCCGGAAGCCCTCGGAAAAGCACCCATCCCGACAGACCACGCACGGAACCTGGGCGTCATCCTAGATTCCTCACTTTCGATGAACAGACAAGTCAGCGCCGTTACCTCTTCCTGCTTCAACATTCTTCGCATGCTCAGAAAAACATTTCGCTGGATCCCCTCCGAAACAAGGAAAACAGTCACCCACGCTCTGGTCACGAGCCGACTGGACTACGGAAACACCCTCTACGCGGGCACTACCGCAAAACTCCAGAAGAAACTTCAACGAATCCAAAACGCATCAGCCAGACTCATATTAGACATCCCACGCAACGAACACATCTCTGGTCACCTTAAAGACCTCCACTGGCTACCCGTCAATAAGAGGATCACTTTCCGACTGCTTACCCACGCACACAAATCACTCTACGACATCGGACCAGATTGCCTCAACTCTCGCCTGTCCTTCTACACCCCCCCCGCCAACTACGGTCTTCCAGCCAAGCCCTCGCCACTGTACCTCGCATCAACAAGACCACCATGGGAGGCAGATCCTTTTCATACCTGGCTGCTAAAACATGGAACTCACTCCCCGCTTACCTGCGCCTCACCCAGAACCACCTAGCGTTCAGAAAGCAGCTTAAAACGTGGATATTTGACAAATAATCCTCCTCCCCTTCCTAAGCGCCTTGAAACCCTCTGGGTATGTAGTGCGCTATACAAATTTTATGACTTGACTTGACTTGACAACCTCAGAATCATACTGGGCTCCGAACTTAAAATGGAATGCCAGATCAATGCTGTCACCTCTTCCTGCTTTCACACCCTTCGTCTCCTACATAAAACTTTCAACTGGATCTCCCTAGAACACAGGAAAACCGTCACTCACACCCTCATCAGCAGCAGACTGGACTACGGCAACGCACTCCATGCCGGGATCAACAAGAGCCTCACCCGCAAACTCCTTAACATCCAGAACGAAGCAGCCAGAAAAGTCCTCAACCTAACGCTCCACTGTCACATCATGCAATACCTGCGGACACTACACTGCTTCCCTGTCTAGAAGAGATTCACTTTCAAGATTCTCACACCAATAAATACATTTTAGTCGCTGACTCCTTGCTGTGATTTATGTCCTAGGTCGAACAGGTTTCTGTTTGAATCTGGACGCATTTAAGCAAGAAACGCCACTGAAGTTAGGACATATATCACAACAAAGAGTCAGCCTCAAGGAAAGCCTGGTCATATGTATGGCTGTAGTTGACAGTTAACCTGTTTGTATTTTTCCCAAGCAGCCACAGAATAGAGGGATGAGGTTTGCCAACTGGCAGGATGTGGGGTGAACCTGTGCATAGCCCCACTTGCATTTCAATAGACGCTGCCCTGCTCTCACATAAATAAGTTCACTCTACCCTATTGTGCCTGCAGACAGACTAGGACTAGGGCAAGGAGATACGGAATTCCAGACACATATGTGAGGAGAAACCTCAAGAAGTTTCTCCCACTTCAAAGGAGATACCAGGTATAAAAATAGGACCCTCAGACCCACAGTTTATGTTTACTCCTGGACCTGCGGGGGGACTTTCAGAGGAATGCCTGCTGCTGTGGCATGATGTATACTTCATAAGACTGTTTTGCTACAACAGGAAGTACTGCTCTACTGCCGGAAGCCTGCCCTGAGCCACCAGATGTCGGCCCTGGTCCTTGAGCCCTGCTCCACTACCCTGAGCATTCAGAGTGACTCCAGGGTCTGGTAGGCTGGCCTCCTGATCAGAGCATCAGGAACGGAAAAGGATCTCACCATCTTGAAGCTACTCCTGGACACTGCCTGACTAAGAACTAACCCTCCCATGTGGTGCCTCTCTATTCCTAACCCTAGGAAGAGGTGCTAAGGTGTCCAGATAGCCCAAATCCAAAAGTTGGAACTTAAAAGATTTTTCCCAAAATGTGCTCTAAGAGACCAGCACCTACCTGCTCATTGATTTGACCAAGGATGCATCACCAGTTGGCCTGACTTTGCGACATCTCCCGTTTCATTCTTCGTTAACCTGGCAATCCCCCACCTCTAACTGGGTTGGGGGTACAGTGAGTTTGGACTCCCACAGGTATTAGGGGGGCTCCCACTCCCCACCTCTAAATGAAGCTCTTATTTATGAGTCTGGGCTGAAAGCCTACAATTGTATAAAACATAACATAGTCTCGCATAATATCTTTTTGGAATTTGTATCAAAGTTTTTATGAGCTCTCTCGCACATTCATCGTGAAAATGTAAGTTCCAAATATTAGATCATTGCGGTTTATAGTAGTCTGACATATATGTTGTGAGCTGAAATAATGTGAATTTCTACTTTTACAATTTTCATGCACATATTTAATTCCAGTAAATGGTTCTAGAACTGATGACAGATGTTGGTAGTTCAATCCTGTTGTTTTAAAAGCGTTGCTTTAATCATTGCCAAAGAACATATCTGACATCCTGAAAGTAATCGTCTGCTTATTTTTTTCAAACCTTTTACTGCAGCAGAAGTGTGCACATTTTTCATTTTAGAGCAACAACGTTGAGGAATACACTCAACCATACCAGGCTTGTGAATATGGCTGGGAAGAACAAGGAATCATTACACTTTGAACATCTATTAATTGAGCTAAAGCAGTAAATATTGAAAACTCTCCAGGCCGTCTATTCCTAAAACAAACACACAGATTGATTGGACATATGGGCTGACAGGTGTATAAATTCCACCATTACTTCTTTCAATTATCTGTAATTTCCCCTGGGAAGGAAGGATGACGTGTTCATCAAGTAGTCTCTCCTTCTAAAATATAAGATGTCAATAACGGGAAATTAAACAAAGTAGAGTGCCAAATACATCTGGCAAATACTCCACTGCCTCTTGTACAGTATATTTAGAATCCCAATTTTAGTTTAATTGGCTGACAACTGCAATTACTCAAGTATCCTTTGGTTTGTGTTGCACAGCAGAGTCGGTAACTGTTTACGGTGTGACAATTCAGGTAGCAATTAAATGCATTTCACTTTAAATAACGTGCAAAATACTGAACAATGTATACCATATATGTAAGTACCGTGTTTATGCTGAAAGAGGTGAACTCAAGGAAAATATCTTTATATTTTACTCACAAGCTCTCTTAAATTGTATAATTCAGTATGAATGTGTAGTCATATAGCTGCATGAATAACTACTACTTCAAGTGCTTGTGTTACTAATGACCTTTAGCAATAGTAGATGAAGTAGAAGTATCAGTAGTAAGTAGTAATAATATTAATGATAATCATAATAGTCATTCAAAATGCTTCAATTTATTTAACTTCACATGCCAAACAAATGTGCTGTTATATCAAAAACTGCCAGAAAAGGTCAACCACATTCATCACTATTATATACAACGTTGTACAATGTTCATAAATCAAAAGGTTAGGTTCCCATAAATGAGTATTTCTACAAATTAAAATATAAATGAACAGAGCACAAGATGCTGGGCAGTACTACGTGGAGAGCATGGATCAATAAATGCATGTGCATACCTTCGATAGAGGTGATCGAACACTGCCAGTTAAAAGGCTCACTCCAGCTGGTGAGAGAGCAAACAGCCCTAAAGACACTTGGGGCAGCAAAAGGGGAAGACATTTGTGAAACACACACATGCACACACACACCTACACACACACACCCATCCACACCTACACACACACACACACAGGCTTGCACGTGCACTCACACAAACACACACAAACACATATCATTTACCTTAACGCCTTAGCCGCAGTGCGGACGTTTTAATGGGTGGGCAGGGCTGCGACCGCCAACGGTCGTCCGCAGCACCAGGCAGGTAGTGCTCCGGCCAACGCACAGAACGGGTTAATTTGAATAAAATGTTTTGTCTTTCATATAGCAACGAATATCAAAAATGAAACAGAATATGCATCGCTGTAGTGGAAATCACACATCACGATTAGCAGTAATTTACAGTGTGAATTTATCAGCAAGACCTCTTGGCACTGACCCTCCCCATCGGAGTGCCGATGGCTAAAGATCTCACTGCATTTTAAGGACGCATAAGCCACTGTAATGGTGTACGGGACTGGGGATATTTAAAGATTAAAGCAGAAGAGATAACATGTATATTTGGGACCCGATTTATCAAATTTTTGCGTACCATGTGCCATGGAGGGGGCGCAAGGGCTACGCAAAACCTAAACGAGATTTATCAGCCTACGACCTTGGGTGGTCCTGCATTGCTTGATAAATCGAGAGTAATGGAAGGCCGTATAAATGACTGCCTTGCGTTACTCGGCGGAAGGAAGGCATTCCATGGGTCAAGCATGGGTGTTACCACGCATTCACCCATGGATTTTGGAGCATTCCCAGATTTACTATTAGTGGTAGAGCTGGAAATGCATCAACATGCTGCGCCTCCGCACATGCAAAACACACAAGATGATGGACGGAATGTTGCACAATGGCAAAACATTCACCCCCAGTCACAGATCTGGATTTAATCCATCTTTATTTTGCTCACCAAGCCACCCCCAGTTCAGACATGGCCATATGCAAATGAGTCTTGACTCTGTGCCTCATGGGAACAGTCCAGCCTGAACTGCCAAGCCATGTCTTTCCTGGACCGGAATCAAGCATCCTAGGACCGGTTTCTGGCTATCAACCGTCTTCAGCCAGGATAGCTTGACTCCAGTGGCTTAGTGAGCACGGGACCCTCGTCTGGGCATACCCTTCCCACATAGGGTTAACAGCAAAACCCCCATATGATGGACGGAATGTTGCACATTGGCAAAACATTCACCCCCAGTCACAGATCTGGGTTTAATCCATCGTTATTTTGCTCACCAAGCCACCCCCAGTTCAGACATGGCCATATGCAAATCAGTCTGACCCTGTGCCTCATGGGAACAGTCCAGCCCGAACTGCCAAGCCATGCCTTCCCTGGACCGGAACCAAGCATCCTAGGACCGGTTTCTGGCTATCAGCCTTCATCAGCCAGGATAGCTTTTGCCATTTAACAATTTCAGTATGGTGTTTTACATTTATATGGAGCAAATTTAGCTACAAAGTCTAGGCGAGCTGAACACATTTACAAAGCAAGACAGTGAGTGGTTGGCATACGGAGGAAGGGAAGACGTATACAAGAGGAAATGGGGGCCGGGATAGCAGTCCGCACAATAAGCATTATCAATGTATATTGCAGTTTTTGCATAAACAGGATATAAAGTAAATCTACATAGTTTTTGAAAGTATACTTCTGCGTCCATAACTTATATTATGCAATGGCTTTCTGGAGCTAGCTGCCGTTGTAAAGTCCCATTAGTTTCCCTCTCTGCGCTGTCGCAGTTTTTCACCTCCTCCTTGACCCTATCAATGCTTGAAAAAGGAAAATCTAGACTATAGTTTGTCACAAATGGAACTCTTGACATTTGCACAATCCATGCCTGATAGCTTGACCATCTGGCATGCCCTGCTGCTCCCACCAGGGAATGTATGTGTAGCTTCATTGTGTCGATGTGTACTGTATTATTTGGCCAGAGGGAATACACGCTGAAACCAAATATGATTAAGGCGCAGGGGACCAGCAGAGCTGTAGTCGCAGACATTCCAAATACTGCAAACAAAATAAACTACAAATAAAAAAAATAGAGAGTTATTTTCTGGAGATGTGTTTTGTCAGTCGGTAGTACTTCAGATATGCAACCACGTCAGAGATGGACGTGAAATCTAATTGGTGGCTGAGGCAGCGAGACAGTGCCCTATTTCTCTGTGTACTTAATCATAGTCAAATAACTTTGTTCGGATTAAATAAACCATAAAAGTAAGACATTCGTACACAATATATACAAATATTTAATGTCAAGTTAATACAATAAAATGTTATTTGACTCAAATAAACCACAATTTCTCATGAAATTATTAGAATACAGAACTCTACAATTCTACAAATATAAATAGGAGACGTCAGTTTTGTTTAATCCACACCGTTTCCTTATTATGAAAGCATTCCTGATAAAATGTATGACTACAATGCAAATTGCTTATTGCTTACTTAATCATATTTTTTTGCTCCTTTATAAATGACCTAATGTTCCATCCGGCATGCACATAATCCTACACATGTGCACTTGTAAAACAGGGCATACATATATGATGAACGGTTACCTAGGGACAGCAGAATTTGTACTTATGGCCAGCTTAACACCTCGGGTCATATTTGTTAAAGAGTTGATAATGCTTGGAAAGTAGATGGCGTAAGAGGTACCTTACATCATATAGAGCCACATGTCTACAGACAATCACTCACCACTACAGACAGATCAGGTTTTCTAGGACCAAATGTATTGCGCAAAAGATAGAAGGCAGATAAAGCAAACAATTCCACTCCTGAGATTTTCAGAATAGTTAAATCCCTTACTTCACTCGATTTCGTGGCAGCGGTTAGGGCCCCCACCCTTAACAACTGCACTTATATTGCTAAATGTTTTCTTTTTTTTCAGATAAAATTGCTTCCTTGTATGCTTCTTTTTATGAAAAAGCTAAACACTTCAGTTTCCCTCCTCCGTGGGTACCATTTAGCTAATCTCCAGGTTTTTTTTTTGCATTAGAGACATCTCTGTAGAAGAATTTAGCTCTCTTGCGGTAAAGGTTAAGTCTGGCTCTCTTGCCCCAACCTTATGTGCACTGCTTAACCATTCTTTTGACCTTTCATCACACAAACATTCATGCAAGGAGAAAAATGTCTTTAGAAATATACTAATAATACAAAAATATCAACAAATTAAAAATACATGTCCTAACTACAAAAAATTCGTATCTAACATGTCAGATCCCATTGCACAGTCATTCATTCAACACCACTCAACCAGATACATACTCAAACCATATTCACACGGAACCACAAATGCATACATCACATATATACCATACCAGGAAAATTAGATGTGGATAGGAGCCCCTCATAATATCTCATTAGTTTACAATCTTTATTTCCAGATACTGAGATATTAAACATTTCTGTATTATTTATCACTATTTAGAAAGAAACATCTTTCATAGAACTCAGGGGCGGGGCCTCATTCAAAAGCGCCGACGTGTGTTACGGTGAACAACCCTTTCATTAGGGTACCACCGTCTTCAGGGCGCATGCTGTGTATATCACAGAACTAGAAAGGCAATGGGACCTGTCCAGGTAAGTATAGAGGGGCATATTATCAAGACAGGAGATACAATTATCACCGCTTTATCGGCAGAAAACTGCTGATAAAGCGGCGATAATGGGCTTGATTATAGGCTCTATGAATTTCCAATCGAAGCCCATGTTAAATGTGAAGACATCCAACATGGGCTTCAATTGGAATTCAATAGACCATATCATCGAGCCCATTATCGCCACTTTATCAGCAGTTTCCTGCCGATAAAGCAGAGATAATTTTATCTCCTGTCTTGATAATATGCCCCTATAGAGTGTGCTGTTCAAGACTGCCAATCGGATGAATGAAAACAAGTAAAAACAGATTAAAACAGGCGTAGTGGAAAAGGTTTGGTACGAAGAGTATCTTAACAATACGATGTATCGAGATTGAAGATGATTCTTTAAGAATAAAGAAGGGCAAGTGGGCGTGCTGCCGCGATTTGTATGGCGCAATGAGGGGGCGTCAGTGGAGGTCAGCAGATCAGCAGGATAATATTTTCTCACGGCTGGCGCTCATAGGCATCACTCTTAGGACAAATAATGCAGCTCTGTTATGCATGCCATAGCAAAATGGTCCCAGCAGGGTTTTACAGTCTTGTCGTGATGGAAAAAGCGGCTGATATACATCGATAGAGCGTCCCTCCACCAACAGAAGGGAGAGGAGTTGGCCTAATGGCTAGGGCGCTCGACCTCGGACCTGGGGAACCCGGTTTGAGTCTCGGTAATGTCGCTAAACCTCCTGTGATTCTGGGCAAATCACTTTGTGCCTAACAAAACAAATGTGTGTCCTTGTGTAATGTAACTAGTGCTATGTAAAGTGCTCTGATACCCAGTTCAGTTCGGGTCTAGTTTGCTCTATTTATAAAGATCTGCCCAAAATAAAAAATCATTCAAAACGCTATTTATTTGAAGCTGGACAACTTACAGCTGAGTGGAAACACTCAATGGTGGTCCCTCCCCTTTAAAAACCCAGCCTGAATCCATCCAAGCCTGAAAATGTTTGGCCCATTTCGATGCTTCCTTATTTTGCGAAATTTGCGGTGAAACACATAAACTCTCAACTAATTAAGTTAATCGAAGAAAATTACCTTCTTCACAAGACGCAATCTGGCTTCGGGCCACAGTATAGCACAGAATCTGCCTTCTTGCTAGCCTCAATAATGGTACGTAAGTTGGCTGATGAAGTCAAGAAGTGCAGCTTTCGATACCGTATCACACGGTCTGGTCCTGGAACAGATGTGGCTACAAGGTATAAGAGGAAGAGCCTACAAATGGCTTGCTGATTTTCTAAATAATTGCTACTTACAACTCAACTACATGGCGTGCCGCAGAATCATCCTTTAGCCCAACCTTGTTCAAATTGTACCTCCGTCCACTAGCCAGTGTTGTAGAACACCATGGCATGAGAATCATGTCCTGTGCTAATGATACACAGTTCATCATCACGCTGAGGCAAGATGATGTGTGGTAAATATTTGATTTACCGTCCTAATTTCTATGCAGGTAAGTACTTAATCAATAATAACTCAATCGGAAAGAAAGAGGCAGAGTCCGTGGTGTTAGAGTTCTTTGGGGTTTTATTCCTTAAAAAGGAATGGTTCTAGAACTGGATATCATGTTCCCGCAACCACAGGGGTTCAGGAAGGGATAGAGCAATATTTTATTGACAATACATAGCTTATATACTTAAATCGTACAGTAGAAACCAATACAGTAGGCGTAACAGCTGAGAGAAGCAAGATAAGAGCACACACGTGGTAGTGATACGTAATTAGAAGGCGTGAACTAGGCGTGAACATAGAGGGGTGTGCTAGAAACGTCACAGGTAGGTGTCACAAGTGGGTGGCACAAAGCAGAATGTTGCAATGTCAGCAGAAATCTGAGGCTTGGATGCGCGCGCAGCTGCATGACGTGTGATTGACGTGAAACTGGAGGGTGCAGGGGACTTGACATTTACACTGGCGGAAAGAGACAGAAGTCTGGCATGTCAGATCAACTCGTACTTCTATCATATCTGATATCTGATGTTTGGGAACCATATTATCTAAACGGAAAGGTCTCTGGGGCAGAAGCTATTCTATACTGACTGTGAGTGCGTGTATAAGCGCCAAAGTGTCTACATGAGAATGCGAGGGGCATGGGCCTTCCATGGTAACAGGGGCTATGAATTACTTGCACGGAGACAGTGAGGCCGGGCCCTTTGCTCTGCAGCTGGGGGAATGTTTACTTAAACTAGTAGGCAGGAATGTATTTTCGAGGAGCGGAACAGATAATTCGAAGGTTGCAGTCAGTCTTGGCAGGCAGCAGGCTGAGCTAAGCGCCGGGAGCCGCACAGAAAGTAAGACAGAGGTCACGGGTACAGAGACAGCCTGGGCTGAGGCTTTCGGAGTCAGAAGGCTGGAAAAAGGCTCGATGGCAGAATTCAGGGCCTACTTTGCCAGAGCTGAAAAACGTGTAAAGTACACTACAAAAAGACGTTGGCATAGCATACTTAGGAACGGACTATTCAACCCATTCAGGGTGGGTCTGAAAGAGGACATGTTAACGTTGGACGCAAATGTATTTGCGTCTTCATAGCTGGCACAGGAGGGAAGTTACATGCACTTTAAGCTGGTACATGGAGACAGTGGGGTACACGCTAGGGAACACAACTTGACCATAAAATGTATATTTCCTCATTCCCTCCTTGTTCCCTACGGACCCTTCATGATATATCGATCCTCATGAATCGATCAGTTTGTTCTTGTAACTTCATTTGCTCTTCTTTCTTCCTCTCACGTTTTGAGAGAAAACTGGAATGTTCAATGCATGATGTGGCACACAGTCCACAAATCGCTGGCCCACACTGTAGGCACAGGCAGCAACTGAATACTATGACTAGGCCAATGCCTAGGAAGGATAGGATCTTCCATCCCCAAGCAGTTAACGTTGTCCAGAACCAACCGGACCAAGTCCAGGTGCCTGGATTCTGATGTATCTGACTTGCAATTTTATGAAGACGTGTAATAGCTTGGTATACCGTTGGCGCGTTTTCTGGGATGAAAACACAGCAACTTGACCCGATGACCTTACAAGCTCTGCCTCTATCTGCCAAGATGACGTCAATAACAAGACGATTCTGAAGAACAACAACCCGCATGGCGGACTGCTCCTCTGTTAAGTTACCTAGGGCGGAGGCAGTTTCATTCACTACTGCTTCAAGTGTTCTAGTTAATCTGCGTATTAATTTACTATTTTGGACAGAGCCTGTGAAGAAAAAGAATCCTTTATTGAAATCTGTGTATTGCTCCCATGCCGTTTCAGTGTAGTCGACAATCGGGAGATCTCTTCGGAGTCTATTCTTTACTAGATTTGTATTTCTGTGATAATCAGGAGGGGCTAGAAAAACAGGTGGCAGAAGGAATGCAATGTAACAGGTACCATCCCAATCTGGAGGTAAGCGTACGTATGCGGTATGACCACAAACAAAGTAGGAATGACGGGTAGCTCTAAAGGAAGATTTACCTTGATCACTGAATTCGACCACAGTAATACATTTACTATGACCTAAGTGTACTGAACCTTTCTTACTGACACATAAATCACCAGTGACTGGTAATACTGACATAGCAGGGAGAACTGGTGCAGCTTCGGATTCAACAGTAAGAATCATAAGGTTAATTGTATAATTACCTAATCCATATAATTCATTTTCTAGATCAGTTCCTATTCTAGTGGGAAGTCCCTTCTTGTCAGGGTAACAGACGTTAAGCAGAACTAAGTTCAAGTTTCCCCAAACCCAGCTTCCTTTGTAAACAGCAATATCAGGATCTAAGGAATTAATTATTCTAAACCATGCACCACAGGAGCCATTGTGAGTGAACGGGTACGGAAAGAGGGGCAGAACTCCCTTGTATTTCTGGAAGGGAGGGAGTCGGCCACATATCCAGCAGTTGGTAGCATTGTTAGTCTGATGGGAGTGATGTAACATACTAATCAATGTGTTGTTGCGCAGCGCAAGTCTGTAAGAAAGTTCGTGGGGAGGTAATTCACTAAAAGAATGTTCAGCAGTGACATTGTAAGCAGATTGTTCACGCTTGAAAATAGGGTAGTATATAGGAAGCAGTATACTCGCAACAATAATCAGAAGACTTAGAAAAAACATAATCAATAATGTCACTATACAGTGACTGCGGAGTTATTTGCAATATGTACGTTTCTTGAGTTGTCTCTCTCTCTCTCTATCTCGATCTAGGGGATACGTGTCAGAAACTATTTAACCGATTCACCTAGGGGAGGACTTAAACAATTAAACTGTCTGACTTGCTAGATCGGAGTTTCATGCGGTACTTTTCTTGGGAAGTTTTCTCTTGTTTCGGAACTTTAAAGTCACTAGGTTCGATACAGTCTTTGGAGGGGGTGGACGAGTCTTTCTCTGGCATCAGTTCGTTACACTTTTTTATATGGCTTGTATGGATCCACCCCTTTCTGCCTTCCACTTTGATGGCGGTCCTCGTTGTAAGAAGGACGGTCTTCGGCTCTTTCCAACGGGGCTCCAGCGGACTTTTCCTGTCGAAGTTCCTAATTAGGACCAGATCTCCTGGACGGACATCATGCGGTTTTACATCAGTGTTGTCGGGGAAAGCTGCGGCAACCTGTGAACGACATGATTGGAGTGCAGACATCAAGGAGGCAAGGTAATCTGTCAGCATATTACAATCAACATCGGTAATTTTCTTAGGTATGGGCGTCCCCCACATATTCGGTGGTCTGCCAAAGACCACTTCATACGGGGATAGTCCTGATCTCGAATGGGCAACCATTCTCATGTAGAACAATGCAACTGGCAGGGCGACTATCCAGTCGACCCCTTTCTCTTTACATATTTTACCAAGGCGGGTCTTTAGTGTCTGGTTATGCCTCTCTACAAGGCCAGCGGCTTCGGGATGTTGGACACAATGGAATTTCCACTGATATCCTAGCAGCAGGGAAACCTGTCTCATAAGTTCGGATGAGAATGGCTGTCCGTTATCTGAGTACACGACACGAGGCAAACCGTACCGTGGGAAGAATTCTCGAACCAGCTGCTTGGCAGTGGTCGGAGCAGTGTAATCTGGGACTGGATATGCTTTGGTCCAACGGGAAAGTGCACAAACAATTACGAGGACATATTTGAATCCTCGACAACGGTCCATCTGGATATAATCCATCTGGAGGACTTCAAAAGGGTGATCGGGAGGATGAAATCCACCTTGCTCTACGGGGACACTTTTTCCTGGATTGAACTGACAACAGATCATGCAGGTACGCACTTTCTGTTTTGCTGCTGCTCGTAAGTGTTTGTTATACCAGAGATTCTGTAAACTGTCTAACATCGCTTTCTCTCCTAGATGTGCAGGACTATGTGCTGTATTGATTATGACTTGAACCATAGAGTCGGGGAGAAACCATGTAGATTTTCCCTTCGTCATCCAACCTTGATCTGTCTGGATCCCTCCTAGTTCGGTCCATTTCTTTATTTCATCTGTAGTAGCATGTGTCTGAATATCGATTACATCTAGTGCGGGATCCCTGACTGTCATACAATGTGTCGGTACTATTGACTTTGTCACGTCAGTTGTCTGGGTGTGAGTTAATGCTGTATGTTTTGCTGTCTGGTCTGCCAGGTCGTTACCCTGGGAAACAGAATCTGTAACTTTAGTATGTGCTTTACACTTCATGACGGATATGCCTGAAGGCAGATGTATTGCATCTAGCAGTGCTTGAATGAGGGGACCGTGTTGAATCTTGGCACCATGAGAGGTCAAGAAACCTCGTTCTTGCCATAACATTCCGAAGTCGTGTACAACTCCGAACGCATAACGGGAATCAGTGTATATATTAACATTTCTGTTTTTGGCTAGGATACAGGCTCGGGTCAGAGCGATGAGCTCCGCCGCTTGAGCGGACAGTGTGTCAATACGCTGTGTTTCTTTAACTTTAGTTTCAGTGGTCATTGCATATGCGGCCACTAATTCTCCTGTACTTGTTCTCATACATGAACCATCCACGTAAAGTGTCAGGTCTGGATTTGTCAATGGAACATCTGTTAAGTCTCGTCGGGGCTTTGTTACTGCATTAATGATCTCTATACAATCATGCGGGGTTGGATCTGTCATAATGGAAGGTAACAATGTTGCGGGGTTTAGAATGCTGCAGCGTCTGATTTCTATGTGTGGCTGGAATAGCGTCAATTCATAACCTGTCAGTCGTGCTATAGTCAAGTGTTGAGTCTGGGTTCTGTTTAAAAGAACCTCTACAGAATGTGGAACTTGTACTGTTAATTGATGTCCTAAAACAATTGAGTCGCTCTGTCTGATTGCTAGGGCTGTTGCTGCTACTGACTTTAAGCACGCAGGGAGTGCCTGGGCTACTGAATCCAATGTACTTGAAAAATAAGCGCAAGGCTTATGTGAACCTGCTTGGTCTTGAGTGAGGACAGACAACGCTGCACCATCACGTTCTGTAACAAAAAGTGTAAAAGGTTTGCTGTAACATGGTGTCGCTAAAACTGGTGCTTGGCATAAAGCTTTCTTTAATTCCTCAAAGGCTTGTGTATGTTCCTGAGTCCAAGGAAGGACAGTCGAAGTCGCTGCCTCCTGTGTCGTTAACTGGATGAGTGGTTTAGCTAGGAATGCATATTGAGGAATCCATTGTCTGCAGTACGAGGTGAGGCCTATAAAGGCCCGCACTTCCTTTTGTGTCTGGGGTTGTGGCATATTTACAATTAACTGAATGCGATCAGGAGTGAGCTGTCTCCCCACTTTGGACAGCAAGTGACCCAAGTACACAACTTGCTGAACACAGAATTGTAGCTTCGAAGGAGACACCTTGTGTCCCTTGTCGGCCAGAAAATGTAAAACTGTCAGTGATGCTTGTTCACATTCGGGCTCACTTCGTGCGGTGATCAGCAGATCATCGACGTATTGCAGTAAAGCGGTGTTAACTGGCATTTGAATACAATCGAGTTGTCTTTTCAGTGCTTGACTATAGATGCTGGGGCTTTCTGTGAATCCTTGAGGTGCGCGTGAAAATTTGAAACTTCGTCCATTTAAACTGAATCCGAAGAGATATTGGCTCTCTGGGTCAATAGGTACACTAAAGAAGGCGTTCTTGAGGTCAATTACAGTAAAGAACGTTGCTTCTGAATCAATAGCAGTTAGTAGGGAAGAGATGTCGGGGACCACAGGATATTGTGGTACAATGCATTTATTCAATTCTCGTAAATCAATCACCAGCCGATATACTGGCGGTGCATTGGGATCAGTACGTTTAAGAATCGGAATGATAGGGGAATTACAGATATTGGAGTCGGTCTCTACGACCACTCCTTGGGCAATGAGCTCTTCAATGATTTCCAGTAAAGCCACTACAGCATCGGGTGGTAACTTGTATTGTCTGATTCGTGGTAAAACAACTCCTGGCTTGAGTGTAACACGGTATGGTGTGATATGCATGCAGCCTACATCGGTTGGGCCTTGGGCCCACAAGTGATCTGGTACATTTTTCAATCTGACATCAAACTCTCGTAATACATAATGACCCTTGAAATCTCGCAGAAAGAGTCTAACTCCTTCCGGAGAACAGCATATCACTGCTCCTAGAGCCTTCAGTGTCTTTATTCCTAACAGATTTTCTGGACCTGATTTCGTAAGTAACAGGTCTGTAACACGTGATAACGGACCCACAGCCAGGGGGACTGGTTCTGATACCTCATTTACAATAGGCTGTCCTGAAAAACCAAGGGAAACATTCTGTGAGCCTGAGAGGGGTGCCCCTGGGACTTCATTATGGCTGATTGTTGTGCGGCTTGCCCCTGTGTCAATTAAAAACTTTCTGTCTTTTCCCAATACTTGACTGTGTACATAAGGACCCTCTTGATCTACAGGAATTTCAATAAGAGGCAAGCCAAATTCCCTCTCTAGGCTGTTTCATGTGTATCGTGGATAATCGGGGTAAGCGGACTGGGCATACTGGTACATTTGTTGGGAAACCTGCTGAGTCGCGGCAGTGGGCTGTGGCTGTGATACCGCTACTGTCTGTGCTGCATGTGGTGAAGCATGCATAGGCTGTGTATTCTGCATGGGCTGTACATTCTGTGAAGTCTGTTGCTGGGCCTGGTCTTGTCTTGGCAGATGCGGTCTTTCCTTAGTTTTACCTGTTGCTATGTTATGTTTCAGAACTGGACATTCATGTACGTAGTGACCTGGCTGCTTGCAATAATTGCATGTCCCTTTAACGGGAGCTGCGGCGTGACCTGTCTGGGTCGTACCCTTTCTCTGGCCGTCGGCTGGAACCGATTGGGCCACTAACATTTTCATTTTTGTGTCTTTCATACGTTTCTGTTCATGATCCTGTTCTTCTCTAATTCTGTTCTGATGGTATTGTAACATCTGTAACATCTGTGATGGCGTATTTGCTTGCCATGTACTCTCAACCTTGTATACACGGTTTTTAACTGCTAACAGGGAATTCTCGACCAACTTTGATACAAAAAGGTGCGGGTACGACTCGCTACTTGGTTTGAGACCACTATTAATAATGAAGCATTTCTCGAATCTTGAATAGAAGTCACTAGTATCTTCATCTGGCTTCTGTTTACAGGCCGAAATTGCGTCCCAATCTTCCTTTCTAGTTGTCAGTAATCTTGGCAGAACCTGTACTATCAGACCTGGTAATGCCTTAGTTTTCTCCCCAAGGCCTAGCCCTGGGGTACGCTTTTCCTCCTCGTCTTCTATTTCTGCCCATACAATCTTTTTGTCTCCCACTTCCCATTCTTTTTCCTTGAGTTTCTCGTAGATGCCCGTGGGCAGCAGTACCTTTAACATTTTCATGATATCTTCATATGTGTAATCCCCCATCAGTAACATGTCTTTGAGTTCTCTATGAAAACCTGCAGGGTCTTTATCATGACAGGGTACTAGTTTCTTCATTTCTAACAGTTCTAACTTAGTCAGAGGCGTGTGTACATACACACGTTTCAAGTTATTATCGGTACCCATAACTGGATGTACTTCTCGTAAGGGGTTCTGACCTTCAATACCATGCAGACGCTCCATATGATACATTTTTCTTTCTGGGGGCGGAGCGGGAACATATTCGGAGCTTACGAAAGTGTTATATCTATGTCGTTGTTCTAGAATTATTTGTATTAACTTGGTACTTAGACCTCTCCATCTATCCATGAGTAGTGCTTCTAATGTATCGTGTAAGGGACCTGGATCAGAATGTTGGTTTCTGTATAACGTGAGGAGGGGCTGAATCATGTATACACCTGCTAATTTCTGCTCGTCTGGGGAAAGGTTCAAAAATGTCTGCGCTACTGTGTCATCATTGTATATGTTCGGATTGTCAGCCCATAATACTGCTGACCGGGCTAATTCTTGTTCATCCATAGAATTTAGTACATGGTACCCCATTCGTTCTCGAAGCCTTTTATCAGTCTCCTGGAACTGATGTTCAGGAGAATTCGGTTTTGTTATGCCAGAGAGAAAAACTCTCTTGCTTTCCGGACGAATGCCTTTCCTAAGGTAAGTTCCCTTACCTACATACGCTATCGTATCTGTAGTCTTTTCTGGTTCTTCAGGTTCTTCCTCCTTCTCGGAGGAAGCTTTTTCTTTCTCTTTTTCGTGTATTTCTATCACTGCTTTTCTTATTCTCTTGTACATACTGGCTATGCAACCTCCTTTATCATGTTTTCCTTCGGATATATTTTGACCCCACTTGTTGAGTCCATCTAATTCATCCTGTTCTGTCTCAGGCCTGTCTCGTTCTCTTATTAAACAATTTATGAAAAAACGTAGTATATATGCTTGAGTGTCAACTTTCTGATGCGCCATGGCCTCCTTAATACTGTCAGGGTCTTCCCCAGTCTGGACAAAATGATATATTCTATCTAGGTGCTCTTTCATTCCTGAGAAAAACAGTAGGTAATCTGTAGCATGTCGTAAGCGTAGTGATGCTAAAAACATCCTATCGTCTTTACCGGGTACTGGATCGTATCTGCAAACTTGAAGCGGTTCTTTGAGTATGTCGAGACGGGGTGATTGGAGCGTAAAAGGGTTCTGCATATCCCTAAGGTGTAATCTGTGTGTTGGTGGCGGGGTCCGGTAACCCCCGGTCGCACCTCCTGAGGCGGAAGCTTGAACATTATCTCTCTGTGGAGTCTGTATGTGTACTTGAACTTGTCTTTTAGTAGGATCAGGTAGAAGCGGCTTCGATATATCAATTTTAGGTGCGGGAAGTGGTGGGGGTGGAGGAACGATGGGCTGTCGAACGGGGAAACCTGGTTGCAGTAATGGCGGGATATGGTCTGGAGGCGGGTTGCCACCTCCGTCACCGTCTGTAGGCGGGGCGCGGACAGGCAGATTAGTGTAAGCGGGTGCTACATCCTCTAGATAAGAATTCAGAAATATGTCTTTAGTAGTCCTGTGATTTACTTTAGTTGGAACCAATGGTGGCGGCAGATTTTTCGGTATTTCTGAAGTGGCTTCAGGCGAACCCTCGGCCACAAGATACATGCCATTTACGAGATTGTTTCGTGCGCGGTCTACTTGTTCTGATTTTACTCGGATACCTTCAGTAACTAATTCATTTTCTCGGGCTTTATCTGATTCTTTAAGTCTGTCTTCTCTACGGAGTGCTTTTTCAGCACGCTTATGTGATTCCTTACGCCAAAACTCTGTGGCGTCTTTCTGAGATTGTCTGGCTTTCTTTTTCCATAGTGCTTCTTCTACCTTCATGATGCACTCGGCATCCCATGTTCCGGTGACAGGCCATCTATGTCTTTCGTCTAGATGCTTAGTATAATCGGCCCATAAATCTAGATACAATATGGCATCTAAGCCATGCTTGTGGTACATAAAATTTCCAGGAGTGTCCCTAGGGGGGATAGGAATTTCTTCCTCTAGTATCCCTTTCCTAGTTCCTATCTGCTTTAACTTATTGAAAAACGGCATCTTGTTTACTTAATACTGAATGCTCAATCCTTGCTACTTAATACTGAATACAGCTAGTTATACAAGAACACAATAATGCACATTAAAAACAGTCACACTCATACCACGACATTAATCACATGAAAAACATTTAAGACATATATGACTACCCCCTTATACTGGATGTACTGCTAAACAGCACAGATACACTGTCAGAGACAATGCAAGAACTTGAATAACTGATGTACTGCTAAACAGTACAGATACACTGTCTAAAGCAGTGCAGACCGAATTTGTGTACCCAAACTCGTCTAGATACGTCCCAGCAATGGTACTCACCGGGAAGCACGGAAACAGAAGGCCTCGGAAAACTCGACTGGACTGGACCGGACTCGACTCGACTCGACACGTGGATACTTCGGAAACTGGTGGGCCTCTTGACACCTCGGACCTTGCTTCTTTCGGCTAGGCTCTGGTCGGGATCCTCCGCACTCCTCATCGCCTCGTCTGGGTGCTGATCGCAGTCTTCGTCACCTCCGTGGGCCAGAGGGAGATACAGGAAATCCTGCCAGTACGCGTAGTTCCGTCTAACTGATGGCAGGGGACAGAGCTTGCAACGCACCAACCGGCGCGTGGGGTGGGGGAGGGGTCCCTATTCGGGCGCCAGAATAATGTGGTAAATATTTGATTTACCGTCCTAATTTCTATGCAGGTAAGTACTTAATCAATAATAACTCAATCGGAAAGAAAGAGGCAGAGTCCGTGGTGTTAGAGTTCTTTGGGGTTTTATTCCTTAAAAAGGAATGGTTCTAGAACTGGATATCATGTTCCCGCAACCACAGGGGTTCAGGAAGGGATAGAGCAATATTTTATTGACAATACATAGCTTATATACTTAAATCGTACAGTAGAAACCAATACAGTAGGCGTAACAGCTGAGAGAAGCAAGATAAGAGCACACACGTGGTAGTGATACGTAATTAGAAGGCGTGAACTAGGCGTGAACATAGAGGGGTGTGCTAGAAACGTCACAGGTAGGTGTCACAAGTGGGTGGCACAAAGCAGAATGTTGCAATGTCAGCAGAAATCTGAGGCTTGGATGCGCGCGCAGCTGCATGACGTGTGATTGACGTGAAACTGGAGGGTGCAGGGGACTTGACATTTACACTGGCGGAAAGAGACAGAAGTCTGGCATGTCAGATCAACTCGTACTTCTATCATATCTGATATCTGATTTTTGGGAACCATATTATCTAAACGGAAAGGTCTCTGGGGCAGAAGCTATTCTATACTGACTGTGAGTGCGTGTATAAGCGCCAAAGTGTCTACATGAGAATGCGAGGGGCATGGGCCTTCCATGGTAACAGGGGCTATGAATTACTTGCACGGAGACAGTGAGGCCGGGCCCTTTGCTCTGCAGCTGGGGGAATGTTTACTTAAACTAGTAGGCAGGAATGTATTTTCGAGGAGCGGAACAGATAATTCGAAGGTTGCAGTCAGTCTTGGCAGGCAGCAGGCTGAGCTAAGCGCCGGGAGCCGCACAGAAAGTAAGACAGAGGTCACGGGTACAGAGACAGCCTGGGCTGAGGCTTTCGGAGTCAGAAGGCTGGAAAAAGGCTCGATGGCAGAATTCAGGGCCTACTTTGCCAGAGCTGAAAAACGTGTAAAGTACACTACAAAAAGACGTTGGCATAGCATACTTAGGAACGGACTATTCAACCCATTCAGGGTGGGTCTGAAAGAGGACATGTTAACGTTGGACGCAAATGTATTTGCGTCTTCATAGCTGGCACAGGAGGGAAGTTACATGCACTTTAAGCTGGTACATGGAGACGGTGGGGTACACGCTAGGGAACACAACTTGACCATAAAATTTATATTTCCTCAGATGGTAGGTCCACTGATCATTTTAATCTTGCATGCTGGACTTGGCGGAATGGATGGACGCAAGATGCCTTAGATTGAATGCTGACAAGCAAGAGGTCCTGGTGGTCGGAGAGCAGCTCTCAATCTGATCTTGAGCCAGGCTCCACTCCAATTTCCAAACTTAAAGTGAAGACTTTGGGTATTACTTTCGATGCAGCACTAACTTTTGATAAGCCAATCTCGACTTTTGTCGGTACCTGCTTTGGTATATTGAAAATGGTACAAAACAATCTGGGGAGAACAATCAGAATCCACCAATAATACAGTTATCCAGGCTATGTTGGTATCCCACCAGGACTATTGTAATGTTCTTTACCTTGGTGCTTTTAAAGGCGGGCTGAGGGTGCTTCAATGAGTACAGAATGCTGCAGATCAGCTACTCCTGAAAATTCCTAAATGATCCTCCCTAAGCAGGGGACTAGCCAAACTTCACTTGCTCCCCGTTAGGCAAAGGATTTCTTTCAAAGCACTTTGCTTTGTGCATTGGATACCTAACCAGAAGGGCTAAGGTTACCTGGTCCCATTGATTCAAGCATACGCTACTTCCTGACACCTTGGTTTCCAGAGTAAATAGAATGTGATAGAGGGGTAGATCTTTCAGCTTCCTATCAGCTAAACTGTGGAACTCCATGCCCAGGGACCTGAGAGTGGAGCCATCTGAAGCTTGTTTTCGGAAAACACTAAAGACCTGGGTCTTTAGGAAATAATGCAGCTCTGTTCTGCCTTGCGGTAAACTGGACTGTCTGACAAGTAGAGTTTGAGCAGCTAATCCTAGCACAGGGAAACTCCAGTGGGAGTAAATAGGCACTCTATAAATTCCAAAACATAACATAAATTCCCTAACATAACATTGTGTCGCACTTGCATCATGCAAAGGGTGCTTGTACATTGGAACTAGTAAGTACACTTTACCAATGAGCGCAAGGCACCTTGTGTGGCCCTAAGTGGATTGCTAAATCTGGAGTAACGCAATGCAAATCACTACCTTGCGTTACTCTGCTCTAGGGTGGTGTTCCATGAGTGGTGCATGGGTGTACCCTTGCAACACCCATGGTTTTTGATGTATTCCCAGATTTACCGGAAGTGGTAGACCTGGAAATGCCCCAAAACTGCCATGCCTTCCCAGGTGTGGCCTAACAAGGAGAAACATGTTTAATTCTCCCCGCTTTTTCCTCTTTCTTTGTATGCTGTATTCTGTTTGAGAAATGTATATGTAAGGTCAGTGTTGGTTGCATGATACCTCTGCTAAGTTTGAAAAGTATTCCAAATGAATGAATATAATCATTAAAAATAATGGAGACACAGCCATATCCTTGAAGTGTGTAGAGTTACTAATATGATGAAATACACGTGTTGGAAAATGTGATGGGAGTCCAATAATGATTGAGATATTGTTGTTGACACTATAAAACTATCAATGTATCCCTCATGAGTTGGATTGTTTTTGTTATTTGAGTACATGTGTCTTAGACTTAAGAGGGTTGATTGGGCCAACCCCTGTTGTATATACTTTTGCTGTCATGCTGCACAATGCAGCAAGGTGGCTTGCTGTGTGACTAAATTAGAACATTGGAATGTTGGCATCTCCATTATAGACGACGGAGTTCTCCCTGCTTTTACGGGCCGGTAAAAGGCCCACTGAGCAACATTCCAGTGTGTTACAAAGGCCTCTTGAAGCTCGAGGGGATTTAAATTCCAGCGAGCTTTGAGAAGCCTTTGTTTAATTTGTTAGAACATTCTGCCCTCTGGTGACAGAATGTTTGAATAGCCTTATAGCCCTTCGTAGCAGGGCTTTACCCGCTATTTTTCGGGAAAATCCCAAGTCAGCAAAATAACAAGCAAGTGCTTCGGCACGCTAAAAATCCTGCAAAAAATCATTGATCACATCCCTACTGAAGCCAGAAAAACGATTGTACACGCGCTCATAACACCTCATTTGGACTACGGAAACGTTCTCCTATTAGGCCTGAACCAAAAGCAGTTACACCAGCTACAATGCATTCAAAATGCAGCTGCCCGCATGGTACTGGGCCTTCCCAGAAGAACATCTTCCAAAGCGGCCTTGTCCAAACTTCACTGGCTCCCTGTTAGGGAAAGAATTAGATTTAAAAGCCTTTGTTACGCCCATAAGATTGCCCACAACAAAGGACCTATCTATCTGAGAAACCTCTTAACTATCCATCGCCCGATCAGAGACCTTAGATCTTTGGGAACGACACAATTCAAACTTCCCCGTATTCTCAGAGCAAAAATGGGGGGCAGATCCTTTCGCTACCTTGGAGTGAAACACTGGAATGCCCTCCCTGTTCATCTGCGAATGGAACCCTCAGAAACTTTATACAGAGCCAAATTAAAAACTCACCTCTTCCCCCAATAATATATTTCTGTTCCTCTTCTGTCCCTCTCCCTCTGTTAGTTTTGGTTAGCAGTTAGCGCGGGGATACACATTCTGTGCAGCCATGCGCTCTATGAATGCCTTATTATTATTTATTTATTTATTAAAATCCCGTCCCTTGCTAAAGTCCCTCGCCATCGTCTCAGGGCTTTAACATGGGAGCGGGCCTTTAATAGCCGGTATGGCCTGCTACGGCGGGCTATGAGGCTGTAATATGCTCCCATGTTGTTCAATAGTAAAGGTTTATTTCTGGGCTATTGTCCCAGTCGATGTGAGTGTTATAAAGGCAAATGCTCCTATGAGCAGTAATGTACAATCTCTCTCTTTGTGTAGCCTGTCAGAATAGAATAACAGAAAATATACAGTTGGAAAAATTGTGATGCCTGCATGTCTGGGTATCCTATTTTCAAGATGGAAATAATGCAATTAGCGACAAAAGACCCTCTACAAACACACCGCATTTTGAGGAACAAATATTTTTTGTTGCCTTCCTGTGCATGTTGAATATGGTCTGTAGGTGGCAACTGGCAAGGTATCCCATTCCACAACTAAGGCATTGGATGTGATAAGAACATGCTACCTGTGGTGAACTTAAATACCAGACTTTTGGTAAATGTATATTATGTTCTCGCAAATACCATTGGAATACTTTTTCAAGCACTATATTTTACAGATGTCAGTCACATGGAACACTAATTGTATAAAAACAAGGGCCTCATTTAGAGTTTGGAAGACAGAGTCAGTATGGTCGGCAGGGAGGAGTACTTTACTACTGCCAGGCCATGAACATTCAGCACACTGAATTTAGAGATGTCTGCTAGCCCAGCAGTGACCACAGATGCTTTCGGTCTATTGAAAGCATGAAGGACGGCTCAATCAACATGATGAAGCAGTTCTGCAAGCATTACATTTTTTTTCTTTTCAAAAATGAATATCAAAGCAGATTTTGTTTTTGAAAATAAAACAATGAGACCCTCTCCTTGGGCATTTTCTTCTATGGCGTGGAGGTCATTTTGTTGTTTTCACTGCCTCTTACCCTTCCCTGAACATTACGCTTTACCTGGCAGGGATGAGAATATAGCTTGCCATTTGTTTGCCCATTTCAAATAGGGTGAGCAGACAACGGGCAAAATCGCAGACGTCTGTTACTCAATAGGCCTTCGGAAGTGTATGTCAGCTGCAGAAACACAGTAGTCTCCAGCGCTGATATACTGAAGACCACCCAACTCCAAGGGCCTCATTTATGAGAAATGACGCATCGCTGCGTAAAAGCAGCGATGCGTCACTTCTCAGTGTGCACTCCTTGCAACATGATTGATGCGTCATATTTATAATATGACGCATCATGTCGCAAGGAGTTACAGATACTTCAGTATTTCTGACATATCTGTAAGCGCATAAAGTGACGCAATGCAGGAGTGTGTCACAAAAGTGACGCAACTCCAGCAATGTGTCTTTTCACATGAGGCAAGCCCCATGTGAAAGGGCCGGCATCAGTCTTACGCCTGCCATGAGGTAGGCGTAAGATGTTGACGCATTTGCGTTCTAGAAGTGGCGCAGTGAAATCTCATAGATTTCACTGCATCACTTCCAGGACCCTTTCTTGTGTCAATAAGCCCCCCTTGCATACATTATATCTGGCGCAGGTATAATGTGCCGCAGGGGTTTAGAAAGTGACGCATCTACCTAGATGAGTCACTTTGTGAATATGGCGAAACAAGGGGCAATATTTACACCACTGGTGCGTCACAAAAAGTGACCCACAGCCTCATAAATGAGACTGTAAATGAGGAGGGCAGAACTTCAGTTAGACAGAGAGGGAACTGCATCACCTTTGCAATGGAGTTCCCTGGCTGCCAAACTTTAAATATGGCCCCAAACATGTTGCTTGCAAGGAGCAATCTTTTGTCTATAAATACAGAAACTATTTTGCAATGCGATGCAGCTTCATCATGTTTATGAGATGGAAAACATAACAAACACTTCCAGGCCTAATGGAAGCAAACAACATACTAAATACTACAATCTGGGGAAAAACTGAGCATCTGTCATGGATGAAACGATGCCTATACCAAACAGGCTTAAGGTAAATACCTAATTAGTAGACTCACGTTGGCTGGCAGACCAGTCAACACTTTCTGCGAACTGTGCTCATTAGGAGCTGAATTCATAGATAGTGTGAATACAATGAGCACACAACCAATCTAAACAATCATCAACTAGGGACAGCTTCAGCATGCTAAGGAGGGGGTAATGAAAGGGGGTTATGATGTAAAAAGTAAGCATATTACATTTATTTGCCAATTGTGGCAGGAAACTACATACTTTTATGCAGACGTTTGCTTTTGTTTGAATTTGTGTAAATCTTTCTGTTATTTTTTGAAAAATGTGAATTGTTGACACATTGTTAGGCAGGTTTTGAAGGGTTAAATTATAGAACTTTGTTAAGAAATATTTTGTGGATCCTCTTTGAATTCAGGAATCCAAATTGGGTCCTCGAATCCATTTAAAAACATTAAGTGCACCCTAGGAAAAGGGCTTTTTTATTACCATTATCTATTGGATTGCGAGTTTGTGATTCTATCTGTAGATTCATCAACGCTCGTCCTGATTGTTTTCAGTCACTGAAAAATCTGGTGTGATTGCCAGCACCAACCTAATGCACTGAGCACCACATTTGGAAATAATAACAACATATATGACACAAATTGGCAGGATTAGCATAGTCATGGCCCCAAACCCATATGCCCAGGCATTAGGATTCATATTTCAAAAAGTAGATGTTGATATGGGATCCTGGACCCTGAATCTTTGCTGCTGTTCTCCATTAATCCTCCCCGAGGGTCTCAAGATCTGCAGAGAAATTTCAAGAGTCATAAATCATATAAAACATTTGGAGTATTTGAGTTGCATACCCCTAATGGCGTTTTAAAAGGTGGGGTCCATGGCAAATCTAAAAATATAACATCATAATTCCATGCCTCACTCATTGGAGAAGTGTGGCTCAGGGGTTAGAAGCGGCAGACCCGGAAGCTGAGATCGGCTCTGGACCAGGGTTCAATTCCCCGCCTCGGTGGGTCTTGGGCTAAAAAATTCCACGGACCTGATAATTCTCGCTCCTGTGCCTTCTCGACTCACGGGTGCACACTCTGCGACTCTGGGCAATAGCTTGCTTAATCTCCACAACGGCCCCTTGCGGCGGGATGCCTGGCTTTCACCTTGTGGATACCCTGTTGGGGTTATCTCACAGGGGAATACCAGAATGTGTTCCCTAAGCAAGCGCTTAGATACAGACCTCGGTCAGTGATTTGTGTTATATAAATACATGTACATGTATATAAATACATTTACATCCCTGCACAGGATCATGGGATTTGCCATCATGGCAGAATGAAGCTTTGACACAGCAAAGTGATACAGCAAAAATGTGTTTCCTTTGAAATATTCTGAGAGCCCTCCTGGTTGACTAGGCCCAGAGGTCTGCTGTGTCCATATTATGCCTCTGGGAAGGGCGTGCTGATACATGTCAGCAATTGTGTGGGAATTATCCTATGCAGATTTTGTTACTAGCCTCTTTCTTTGCCAAGATAAATGTAGCCCCCTCCAATTGTGTTAATTGTTTGGGGAGACGTTCTATCACTAGTCTAGAAGGGTAGTCTTCAACCTTAATCTCAATAGGAGCTAACTCTAAGAGAAAAAATGCAAAAAGGTCAAAATTCCTGAAGGAGTTGTGTTGCTCCTGAGTCGTGCATGATTATGCATGGCAAGGCCATTCCTTAATTCAGATTTACAACTCCTTGCAAGAGGAGATCTGTGACTCTTTCCATTGCTTTTTAATGAAATGCAATCCAACACAGCTGCTTGTGCTGCATTACGTTACATTTCGAGCTGGGAGGCATTCCATGGGTGGAGCATCGGCATTGCCGGGCACTTATCAATTAGCTGTAATTCCAAATTGACAACAGTTTGTGAACCTAGGATTGCATCAAAATGACATACTTCCCAAAGGATGGGTGTCTCCTTGTGGTTTCCTCTTTCTGTGTGTGATGCCTCCTGCATCATACGTAGAAAGAGAAAATGCCTCTTTGGATTGCTTTTTTGCAGGAAGACATACCTTCCTCCATAAAAACAAATCCTGCCTATAACTCAGGCACTCTTGGTACAAGGGTGCCTACATTGGAGCTAGGCAGCACAACAGTGCAAGAACACAAAGTGACCAGAAATGCTCCATATCTTTGAAAATATGGATAATTTCTGCTCTCCCCAGTTCATGTATTGAGCACAGTAAGTTCCCCTGCTGCACAGCATTTGATGTGTAAGTAAATGTGCCCCAATGCATATAAAAATGGGCAAATAGACCAAACTCATATTATATTTCTAGGCCATTGCAAACATGTTATGCTATGTTATGTTTTGTATATTTGTAAAACACACTATGACCCGCAAGGATCTCCTGGAGCAACAAAAAAGAGTTTTTAACTTTTTTCTCTATTTTTAGCCAATGCAAAGGTAATATTATAGCTCATATTTCAACTGCAGTGTAAATAACGTTAAGTGCTACAGACTTACATTGAAGCGCATCGGACTCAAGGCAATGCACTAAAGACTCGCACTTCAGTCAAAAAGAAATGGGGGTATATCTTTTTGGATGTCCATTTATTTTATAAGGCCTACATAGGTCATAATCAAGTTACTCAAGGTCTCACATGCTACATGTGTATAGAAGCTTGAGTCCTACAGTTACTACATTCTTAGTAAGAATATGGGGCTTATTTATGAAGTTTTATGAGCCCTTGCTTCAGTTTTGTGCCACCAGTGCGTCACTTTTTTTGACGCACCAGCGGCGTAAAAAGTGAGCCTTGTTGCACCATATTTACAAAGTGACACATCTACCTAGATGCATCACTTTAAAAACCTGTGCGTCACATTATACCTGCGCCAAGTAAAATATATCCTGGGGGGGGCATTCTGATGCAAAAAATGGTCGCAGAAGATTTCACTGCGCCACTTCTAGGATGTAAATGCATCAATATCTTTCACCTGCCTCATGACAGGCGTAAGACTGACGCAGGCAAATTTCACAAGAGACTTGCCCATGTGTAATGACCCATTGCTGGAATTGTGTCACTTTTGTGACACACTCCAGCCATGCATAATTTTCGCGCCTACAGATAAGTCAGAAATACTGACGTATCTGTAACTCCTTGTGACATGATTCGTCATACTGTAAATATGACGTATCTTTCATGTGGCAAGGAGGACACAATGAATAGTGATACAACACTGGTTTCTCGCTGCGATGCGTCACTTTTCATAAATGAGGCCCTGTGTGTTTAGGCAACACAAGCTTCAAAACTATGTGGGGCAGAGTTCACTCAAACCATAAAAATATGTTGACTCAATTCCTGGCTAGTGCACAGTGCACCATCTGAGCTCCAAAATTGACAGGGCACCAGATGGTGTCTGAAACCTCAGAAAATGACAACCCTAATTCTCAGAGGGAAATCGGGGATACAGATCCTACACTTTCAAATTGGCATTTCATACATTTATCAAAGCAATTGTAGTCTCGTGTAAAATATATGTGCTGCAATGAATAATGAAACGGAGAAAAACGGTTACCAGCATTACTAAATTACGAACAGCATGAATAATTCAACCATCATGCCTTTGCATTAGATTATATGCACACATAAAATTGCACTCCTATGCAGCACTTCCTATCTCATCAAGCTTCCTATCTTAAAAAGCATAGGGTGTGCAGGTCTGCTCAAATACCTCAGAGTGGTCAGACACCCCATTTACCTGCAGGCGTGTGTTTGTCATCTTCGGGATGATGTTGGAATACAGCTTGGTTAGAATGCAGGCATGGTGCGAACTTTGACAATCCATTGAGATGCTCTTCTACCTAAACAGAGGTGTAGAGTTGATTATATAATAAACTGCACTCATCCATTCCATTCCTGAGTCCTGGTTTTTTTTGTCATTGTTGATTTTATCCGCCAGAGCTGTCGCCGAATGTACATCAACAATCAACAACATTTTGCGCAGTGTACTAAGTCCTTGAAAATATGTTCTAAGGCAGAGTAACATGCTTACGAAGAAATTGTGGTTGTAAGCAAACCATTTCTGAGTGCATTATCTCATGAGGGCGTGCAAGCAAATGTATGTTAAAGGTCCATCTAAAAAGATGTCAACTCTAAACATAGGCATATAAAATGGAAGTGTTTGTGCTCGGGCCTATGTAACCTCACAACACTGGGCTGAGGTTATGAGCCGGGACATGAGTGTACACGTGCATGCACATATACTCATGTGAAACTAGCAGAGAGCCTCTTAAACAAGCTATTCAAGTGTGGACCTAATTTCAAAAAGTGGACACTGTCAGCACTCAAATCAATTTTAGCAGTGCTTTCAGTGAATGAGACACAATTAGTGGCCCAAAAACTAAATTGTCCGAAATCAAAAAATATAATGATGTTTAAGCAGGGTAAGTAAGGCAGCTATAAACATTCTTTAAAGCGGGGGTCTGATTCCTAACACTTATTTATATGACTACGGGTTCCTGTGCCCACTTCCATGTAGAAGAGCTGGGATGCATGCGCAATGTGAAACTGTCTGCATCCTCTCCTCTTCATTAGTCTGTCTGGGTTCAAATACTATTTTCTGTGAGTTTTCATTTAAGGCACATAGCCCCTCAATTTTTGGGATATGGCACAGGCAGCGCAGCCCTATGCCACAGTGAAAGGGTAGGAATGCACCACATTTATACAATACAGTGCATTCCTGTCCTTTCTCCCTGTGCTGGCTCCATTTTAACAGCTTATCGGGAACACAGGCACCCTTGCACAATGGTGCAAGGGTGCCTGTGTTGTCGGCAGGATTGTTTTGTGAAAGAAGGGGCACCTTCCTGCACAGAAACAATCCAAAATTGTGTTGTCGTATTAATATGAAATCTGTTGTTCTGATGACTTATAAACATTTGCTAAACTCCACAATGAAATAAAGGTTCAATCATGCTTTGTTAATAACTTGGTGCAGGCCAAAATTGCAATTGTTATCACACAACTTAGAAGGCGAAGTAGAGTACCAGTACATACAAAGGGGAAACTGAGCAATTCAATAGTAGTTTTACAAATCAAACAAAGACAAACAAAGGCGGTTTCATGGCGCTATGTTCAGATTTAACACAGAGAGGGGATGAGAAAAAAAGGGGGGAAGGAGGGCCAGTAATTACAAAGGGAAAGCTAAAAGGAAGAGATGAGTTTTGAGGGCTTTCCGGAACTCCATGTAACTCCTTGCTAATTACTAACCTGAGGCCACAGAAAACAGTGCTGGATGAGGTAAAATAGTTCTTGGGATACAAGGTTCCAAGGATGGAAGGAACATATTTGAAGTGATGTTGAAGAAACTGTTCCAAGCTGTGCCAGAAACAAACAACATTTGAGAAGATAACCCTGGCTTGAAGATTGTCTCAGGTGGAGAGTCAGGAGAGCAGATGAACAGCAAAGGCCAAAAAGAGGCTTCTTCTTATCAGCGACAATAAAAGCCAGGCACCAGGCCCTGCCATACCATGGGGATGACTTTTTAGACTACAGGATCCTCAAATCCTGCATTAGACTTTTGAATCCTGGGTCCTCAAAACCTGAAATGTCACCCCAGCACAGACTACATCTTGAATGGAAATGCCCTGAGCACGAGTAGACCAATAATGCTCAGGACTAGAGGTAGATGGCTGTGGGGATGAGCATCTGTTGCAATTTTATTAGTGTACCACTTCATATTGTGTAAGGTGCATAGGACTATTGTGTTTTTAGGACTCAGGACCTTATGGTTTTCAAACTATTAGAAATGTACCCAGTTCTGGGTATATTTAGGGCGGTATATGAGATGTGGGATCTTTCTTTTGTGTTTGCTTCCTGTTTGTTGTGAGGCCTTTTAAAGGTTGTTACCATATGTTGTGGTTGTATGACTTTATTCGATATAAAAATATCATAAAAGTATAAACAACCCATGTTCATCAAGTAAGACAATCCAGTTTTATAAAAGAACGGTGTCTCAATGTTATACAATAGCTCGATACAACACAATCGTAATGATAAAACAAGTTATACAAAATAGCATAAAATCTATACAGATTAAAAACAATTCATAGAATCCACATATCAAGGGGAGACCTTACTAATGATCCTGGCTTTTAACGCCATTGACCTTCAATAGCTTACTTCTGGTTAACCAGGCGCAGCCCAGAAATTTAGCTGTCCCACAGATTATACTAGGGGAGGATGTATCAGATTTTAAAATGTGCAGCACCTCCCTATAGTTCCTTTTCTCCCAGGTTGGTACATATGGGTTTGAGCCATTTTCTTCTCGGGAGCTTGTACGCCGGACAGGCAAAAAGAAAGTGTGGAAAAGATTCGGAGGGAGAAGCACAGACGGGGCACTTGCTACCTTCCGCAACACAAGTATTCCACCCTACCGTAAAGTCATTGAGTGGGAGCGTTCCATACCTCAACTTCAGGTACAGTGCCCTATCTCTCGGGGATTAAATGAAATCGATAAAGGGCTCCAGTTTAGCAGGGGGCTTGTGGTCTAGGAATTGCTCCATCAAATTGCCCCGCTTAAATTTTGTAGTGGCTTCTGTTGTGACCCACTACCAATAAGCTTTCTTTACTGCCTGTTTTGGCGGCGGAGTCTGGTTTTCCCATGCCTCCGCCAGTCCAATGTCCCCCACCAACTGTTTCAAATTGACTATCTAGGTGATCTTATGAGACGTGTCTAGACGTACTTATTCGCTCAGGGCAGAAGCATAGATTGACAATTTGGGGGTCCTTCTCAGGCGCACCCAAAATAATAGGGGGAGCAGCCTGGCTATTTTATTAATTGGGTGTTTCCCAAAATCATGGCGGAGCGGAACTAATGGGGTCGATGGAGGAAGTGAGACCAGATCCCATAGGCATTTTTCATGTATCATGTTGTAATATCTTTGTTAATGTATGTGTGTTATGTATTTTGTTGTTTTGCTCAGTTCTGAAACTGCAGCCTACAGCAACTCACCTGAGTAAGCCCTGGGCTACACTGACTCTCTTACTTGAGTGTCAAGTGCTGAATAGGAGTCCTTGGCTCACAGTTGGGGGGTTGGGCAGCAAGGATTCTCAAGGATATCTGTGGCTAAAAACCTAGTTGTGATAATTCAGACCCAGTAGCTACTGTATGGCGTTGGACTCACTGGTCTGTATTTCTCATACTTAATATAAGATACGGCTTTCAAATGTCATGTAATAGGTCCATTTGACATTCAAACACTGATTGTAGTCCCTACTGTGAATTACAGCTTTTGAGGCTGTTGAACATGACTCAACCCGTCGTTTTTGTTGACCTTTAGAAGACTTTACCATTACAGACCAGTATTAAAGTACTTGTGCTCTCCCCTTTAAACATGGAAAATTGGTGTACACCTACTTGGTACATTTAATGTAATTGCAAGTCCATAGAAATGTGGTACTATATGTACCCAGGGTCTGTGTAAATGATGCTATTAGTGTGCTTTCAGCACTTATTGTGCCACCTACTTAAGTGGCCTTTTCAACCTCATCTTAGACTTGCCATTTGCAGCTGGTGTAGAGTCATAAACTGCTTTTTCAACATGGCAGAATAAACCTCTAGCAAGGCCTAAAACCCCCATTTTAAGATATGTAGGACTCCCATACGGTATCTCCTAAACAGCTTTTAGGACAGGGTGCATTGCACGTGAAAAGTTGGACATGTATTGTTTAGGTTTTACATGTCAATGTCTGGAAAATCTCACAATGCTGTTCTTCACTAGTGTGAGCTAAAAAAAGGAGAGAGTTCTCCCTGCTGAACCCAGAAAGGACCGGGAGATAAAGCCTCCCAAAAAAACAAAGCATTTAATTCAAAACATAACATTTGATGTATCTAAATATTTTTATTTTTGCTTGCTTAAAAACAATTTCTTTTATATACTCAGTATACACAATTTCTTTAAAAACACAGTCATATAAATGTTCTCAAAAGGACATTTTACATAAATCCAGTCAATTTATCATCACATAATACATAATCAAAAAACAACAATACAGTTTAAAAAGTTTGACGACGCGTTTCGGTGCTTCTTTATTTGGAACACCTTCCTCAGGACTATTTAAAACATCTTCATTTTCTAAGGTAATCTATTTTGTAATACCGGGATCGGTACTGGAGTTATAAAAAATGTAATCCCAAGACTACTGAAGATGACCCATAAAGCCACATTTATGCACCACCCACTTTATGGTCCATGCAAATGCCATCCAGGCACCACACCCAAGACATTCATAATGCTGGCCACAAGCCCAGCCCAACACCTCAGTGCACTAACATCAACCTACCGCCACCATGCAAGGGCTCATCAAATTCATATGCCACAGGATGGAATCATCATTCAAGACATCATTTTAACAAGTTATCAACTAGATTGCACACAAATATACCACAGACAAACCTCTATAAACACTTATGTACACACATGTTGATAGTTGGTGCATTCTCACCCTTAAAAAATGAAAGAACAGTTTGACTACATTTTACCACCTATCAAGTAGCCCCTTCCATTCTGAGCTTTGCCGAATACATTCGTATTGAATCTTTACTAATGGCCCACATGGCAGCCACATGAGGCACATGTCTTAGCGCACTCACTGTGGTAAATCCAACTCCTTCAAGTTGGTGGTGTCCGAGAATGCCTTCCGAGACCTACATTGCTCAAACTGCGGGGAATATGTACAAGCCCATTATGTTGCATATGCATCATATTTTGGACGCACCGGTGGCACGATGTGCCTGCCCATAAATGCAAAGCTACGTAAAGTCCCCCTGCGTGACTTTTCATGGCCTTGTAAATATGGGCCCCATTCATGCATTTATCTGCATGAAAGGGGTGTTCCATGGGTGTTCCTGTGGGTGCTCCCACGCAATATCTATAGAACCTATATTTGTGGAGAGAATGTGGCCTAACGTCTTGGTCGGTCGGCTTCAGGAATGGGGGAACCAGGTTCGAGTCTCAGCAGGGACGCTGAACATTCTGTGATTCTGGGCAAATCATTTAATCTTCCTGTGCCTAACAAAAATGAATATATCGGGTTGTCAGCCCCGGATTTTCAGTTATACTGTTGGGCTTTTCAGTTAAAAAATCTTAGAATTCTTTTGAACACTCCACCGACCTCGGGTATTGGTGTAATGTTGGCAGCAATGCTAAAAAGTTGCCAATATAAGGAATCTGGTTTTCTGTGTAAATTTGCTGATCCAAAGTATTTAAAAAAAGTGTGTCTTAAGGTACTGCGGGTAGCAGCGGAACTTTGGTACTGGATTAGGAGGTTACTAAAAATCCAGTATTATGGATATTATACTTCCATTTGGGACAGCCCAGGATCTCCTGCATGGACCAAAGACGCACTGGCTATTCCTCTAAGATCAGCAGGGGTAGAAGTATGGGGACATCTTTTTCCGGATGGAAAGCTGGTTGGGTGGAGTCAGGGAGCAGCCATTTGGGGGCAGGCTATATCGAAATTTAAATATCTGCAAATTCATAGTTGGGCCGGTAAAGCTGAAATCATCGTGGGACTTCAGAATGAATTGGAAGAGAAGATCCACTCAAGTCAAGTGTATAAAAAGGAAGTAGGACTTTGGTACTGGTCAATGTTGGAGATGGCGGACGGCCAGTTCTCACTGCCAGAAACTCCGTGGAGGGATTGCTTGCCGGACATCGCATCTGACACTTAATGGCAAGTAACTATGGCTATGTTGTATAAAGTTGTCAAACCCGCAAATTTAAGGCCAAATCATCTTTTTACACTCCACAGAGCATACTGGTCTCCATATAGACTTTCAAAGTTCAAGCCTGGAGTGCTGGTGGAATGCCCAAAGTGTAGAAGTCCCAATGAGAAGGATATACATATGTTCGTGGAGTGTCCAAATATTAAAGAGTTTTGGGAGGAAGTAAGTAGCTGTTTATCCCAAGCTATTGACCATACTATTAAGGTAAGCCCTGAACTTATTATAACTGGAAGGTTGAATTTGCAGATAAAAAGCATGGATGATAAAGTTAAACTTGTATTTTACGGGATACTTTTGGCTCGTAGAGAGATATGTAAATTGTGGGTGTCCCCGCTATCTCCAGGGATCTCAGACTGGTTGCGAGCTATGAGATTCACAGCTAAAATGGATACTTTGGGTCCGACAAAAGTTAAATCTAAATTCTGGACATTATTTTTGGCACACTTTGGGTGAAGAGTGTTTTTTAGTGTAAGGGGATAGGTGGATCTGTAAATAATTTAGTCCAATGATTAAGGTCTTGGCCTATCTCGCCGGTGGTGTTTTCAATGTGACGGTGGAGTTCACCTATGCACCAACCTCTTACAAAGGGTGGCATATATAGAGAGGTGGTCATGGGGTGGCACTACTAGTGTGGTTGTCAACGGTCTTGGTATATGAGATAAAAAACCCATGGGCGGTATCGTTTGGTTAGAAATGGGTGGCGTAAAGGCTAATGAGGACAAGAATTTTTTTTTTTTTTAAATGAATATATGCATCTGTAATGTAACTGGTGCTCATGTATAGCGCTCTCATACATTAGTTTGCGCTATATAAAACTCCACACAAAAAAAAGCTGATACATTCCAAGATTTACGCCACTAACCTAGGAATGCGTCAGAATCCTACACCTTTCGCAGGGGAGGCATAGGAGTGGCATAAGGAGGATTGCTACTTTGTACCAGCCCAGGGGAGAAGGTCAGGAATGCGCTGTATCTTGCAGATACAGCACATTCCTGCCCTTATATTTCGATGCACAGCAGGAAGCATTGCTGTGCTGCCTTGCAGCAAAATATAGTAAATTAGGCCCTGAGTGAGCAAATATAAATTTGAAACTAAGGTAAAAATTATTGGGAATATTGCCTAGGTTTTCTAAAGAAAACATCATAAAATATGAAGAGCATTAGTTTTTGCCACACAGGGTAGTCTGTGAGAACATAGCAAATGTCACGTCCATTGTTATGTACAGTGCTGTGAGTGTAATGCACTTGTCATACATTATACTGAACATACACTAACGGGCTGATTTTGCTAGTGATCAGACTGTTGCATTCTATTGCAGCAGTCATGAGACTGCCGACATACAGGCGTACCGCCACCGACAGTGGCGGTAAGAGCGTCATAATAATGAGGCCTTAATAAGTTCTGAAGGAGTATTGAGATTGATAAATTGGATGCCAATGTATAACCTGATGTCTTGCACGCGTAGCAGCGGTAGCACAAATCAATTCAATATCGATGTACGCTGTAATCTGTGGACACACAATGATGTAAATACCAGTAAATGCAGTACCGAAGTACGCTGTAACCTATGCACGCACATTTGTTGTTTATACCAGTAAAACCAATGTCATTGTACACCGCAGCCTATGCACGCACAATGACGCAAATCTTTGATAATGCAATGTGAATGTGAAAGAGATTGCCGGCAATAAAAAACATTTAGCCAAAGGCACATGTTACCAAAAGACAACACAGTTAGACGACACATGTAGTTAGGAATACTCAGCCGGTCAGGGCACAATAGGTACACCGCATGGACTGATCAGTTGCTCACCACACCAGGCATCTGGACATGCACACACTGGCCCACAGTAGTTTTCCCCGAGGTCAAGAGCTGTCTGTGTCCCCCTTATCAGATGGTTGTAATTGTTATTTATGACTATGATGGTTTTCAAAGAATGTCGAGGTGTTTTATTGTACCCACAAAATATATATATGTGAGACTAAAATTTCTTACATGTCCTCAGATGCACCTCAGTTGATACTCTCCTGTCCGCAGCGTTTTATTAAACCAACTTGTGCCTGTTTTGCCAAATGCCTCCTGTCTTTTCATTTATTTAAGATAAATTCATATTTGAGCAATACGAGGGTGAACATGGCAAACAGGACAAGCACTTGGCCCATATGTTCAGCGGTGGGTGCATATTTTACTCTAGAGGGTATATTGTCACCATCACAAGAGCAGTCAGGGCCATGGAATAACCTAGTTGAAAAGCTGAATGTTCACCTTTGTGTGGAATGCACTCATTTTAGAGACAGCAAATATGGCAGGTCATTCCACCATTTTAGAGCCAATTAGGAAAAGTCTATTCTCCTTGTTTTGCTGCTGTCTATGCTGAGGGAAGGTTTCTGAAATCGGAGGTGGTATTGAGGGATGTTGGACCAGTGCTGTTTAAGGCTTCAAATGTGTGGTTAAGGAGTTTAAAAGGACCTGTGGATGGGCAGTCATAGAAGCTGTTTAAGGTGTAGGGTGTTGTGATGTTGAGGAAGTAGGATGCCTGCTACATTTCTACATGATTTGGAGTAATTGGCTTAGTTGAGTGATGGAGTAATTCAGAATCGAGGTGAGTGTAGCGCCAATGGGTTTGAATCCAAAGGTGAAGATGACTTGATGGCATGTGTATCTGTACTACCATGCCTTCTACTTACACAATACCCTTATGAAAGCATACCTAGCCTAAGCTTTTTCTACCCCATTATTGCAGTGCCAGGGCTCTTGTTAGGAGACCACATTGCCCATTCCATCTTGCCTATGATAGTAACAACACTAAGACTATTTCAGGCCTTCAAATCTATAAAAATGACTTGGGCAGCAGAGAATGGTAATTTTTAATGCATGTGGAATTAATCAATACTTGTTGTTGTGGTGGTCATCTCTAAATTTGATAGACAGCAATCCCTTTTGGCTGACTTTCATAAGGAATTGTGTTGAAAATAAAATGCCGGTATTGAGCACAGGAAACCACTGGCTCAAATTAAGCACTGCGTTCATATCTCTGTCCTCATCAAAGTCCTGACTTATCGTGTATACTTGCCAAGTGAACCTATGCTAACGCTTTATTTGAAGCTCAAGAAAATGTGTGTTTCATGCGTGTATTATTAATTTATTTCCCATAATACGACCGCAGTAAATTTTACTCTATACATATAACAAATCACAGTTTTCTAGTTAACATAACGTTATGTTATGTTATGTTAAGTGTATTTTTGAGCGCACAGCTGCCCCAGCTAAGGGGCGTCCCGGCGCTATATCTTAAAAGGAACATAACAAACAACAAGATAGGAAGCTAGTAGGGCAGTGGGAAAAGATGAGTTTTCATAGCTTTCCTAAAAGCAAAAAGATTTTCTAATGAGCGAATCTGGACTGGAAGTGCATTCCACAATTTGGCAGCCAGCACCATAGACGATCGATCACCCAATCTGCATTTGCGAAATAGGGGAATAGATGCCAGACTTTGGCCAGCAGAGTGCAGACTGCGGGAGGGAGTGTAGGGGGTCAGGAGGTGCTGAAGGATGGCAGGAGTATCAGACTTCAAAATTTTAAAAGCAAAGCATAGTGCTTTAAATTCAATGCGTCTGATAACTGGCAGCCAATGTAATTTGGCAATTGTACTGCGGGCTGAACAAAACCGTGGAAGGCCTACCAAGGCCCTGGCAGCCGCATTCTGGACCCGTTGGAACCGCAAGATTTCCGCCTGGTTAGAGCCCAAAAGAAGTGCGCTTGCGGAGTCAAGTCTAGATAGTACACTCGCTTGAACTACCATCTGGCGAGTAGGGGCATAAAAAAATTTGAGGATAGGTCTCAACCCACGTAAGATGCCGAAGCACACAGATGCCACCTTCTTAGTGTGATATGAGAAGGTAAGTTTGGAATCCAGCCAGACGCCCAAGTTCTTTACTTCAGATACCGGTTTTGGGGAGGGTCCTAACTCCTTAGGCCACCAATTTGCACCCCACAGATCTAACTGTTTACCCAGTACCATCACCTCGGTTTTTAGGGCATTGAGCTGCAAGCAGTTCGTCGTTAGCCAGCTAGCAACTGCCCTCAAACCATCCGCAAAGTTGGATGCCAGTTGGTCGGAATCTCCATTGAGGGCCACCGCCAACTGGGTATCATCGGCGTAGGATACCATTGTGAGACCCCATCTCTTTGCAACCTCCGCTAATGGTGGAACATAAAGGTTGAAGAGAGTGGGGCTCAACGCCGACCCCTGCGGAACTCCTTGGGTGATGGCACGGGGTTTAGATCTGAAAGGTGGAGCAACCACCTGAAAGGAGCGTTCCGACAAGAACGACTGAAACCAGTCTAAAGCACTGCCTGAGATACCAGCCTCCCTAAGCCTCTGGACAAGAATGGAATGGGATACAGTGTCAAAGGCGGCACTAAGGTCCAAAAGGACCAGTGCCGCCGTTTGACCGGCATCCAGTACAGAGCGGAGATGTTCAACCATATACAGGAGTGCCGTCTCTGTACTGTGTCCAGGTCTAAAGCCGTTCTGTGTGGGATCCAATATTTGTGCTAAAGTCAGATGTTTCGATAGGAGACTATTCACATGGGACTCTGTGATCTTTGCCACCCATGGAAGGAGAGAGATTGGACGATAACTCTCCGGCTTCGATGGATCCAGTCCTGGTTTTTTTATAATAGGCATAACACAGGCGGCTTTCCAGGCAGGCGGAACTGAGCCGGTAATTAGGGATTGCTCCACAAGATGACGAATGGGAGGAAGGCAAAAGGGCGCTGATTCCACAAATTGGGCCGGTCTTAAAGGGTCATCTGGCGAACCAGATTTAACCTTGGCCACCAAGAGATTAAACTCTGATTCTGATGGTATGGGAAGAGCGGCCATGCCTAAAGAAGTCCGAGATGTTATGATTGAATTATCCGGGTCAACTTTGGGAAAAGAGCGATAAATAGCGCTAACTTTTTCCACAAAGAAACTGGCCAGACCCTCACAGTGATCAAGGGAACAGATCTCGTTCTTTGGGAGTCTGTTCACTGTGAGCTCCTTCAGAACCTTAAAAACCAGCTTAGAAGGGTTGGAGCTAGCCTGAAATTCCCGTGCATAATAATCAGCTCGGGCCCGACAGACAGCTCTATGGTAAGCCTTTACCTTTGCCAGATAGACAACTTTTAGGTCTTTCTCAAATCTCTTCCTCCAAGCTCTTTCGGCTTGGCGACAGGTAGCTTTTAATCTCCTAAAATCCTCTGAGTACCAAGGGTTAGACTGGGAGGTACGATTCCTACTCCAGGTAGCTGGTATCAATAGGTCAAGCACTCGAACAATCCAGGCGCAAAAGATGTGATACCCACTTTCCACGTCATCCGAATAGACTAAGGGTGTACTGGTCAAAGCACGATGGAAATCCTCCAATTTAAGCTTTTTCCAGGGGCGCTTGAAAGTTGTTTTATCAGGCTTCACGGTGGAGCAAACCGCTGTGGTAATAAAAAGCTCAATGAGGTTAAGATCACTCCATCCCATAGGCTTAGGGAGGGATACCTCAGTCAATTGAAGGTTTGTGAAGACCGGATCTAAAGTATGACCACCCTCATGAGTCGGATGACGGACCAATTGGGTCAATTGTACAGCCTCAAGATCGTCGAGTAGACCAATAACCGCTGGTACTCCCAAGTCGTCGAAATGGATATTAAGATCGCCGATAATAGTGAAATTGGAAGTGAGCAGAGAGAGAGAGCTTACCAGCTCAAGAAGAGCTTTCCTAAAGGCACAATCACTCCCAGGAGGGCGGTATATTAATAATCCAGAAAACGTTTGGTTCGGGCTAGCGCTGATGGAAAATTGAGCACATTCGGCGCCCACCAGGTCTATAGGCTTCCATGTACAAGTAAAACAGGTTTTAAAAGCCATGGCGATGCCTCCGCCTCTCCCCTTACGATTCAAGGTATAGATAGCGTAGCCTGGGGGGAGGGCCTAACCTTTGTGAGATAACAATACCAGCCACTTGTTCATGTGCTAAGGCCCTCACGGGATAGTTAAATAGGACTTCATATCAAATTGTCCATATTCTTTTTCACCATGGCTTTGCTGTCTTTGTTTGCTTTACCTGGCCAGTCACTGGTCATTAAGACAGCTGTAGGACATATTTTAAAGCGCTTTCTGATTATATATGTTATTTTAAGTAAGTAGTGATAAGAGGAAATAAACACTGGTCCTGAGGGTGACCTGAGCTATCATGACATCACTCACTCACATTTAAAGATTGGAGGGGGAAGGCAGAGGAGAGGGGTGTGTGCAGAGCAAACACTGCACCATTTACCCAACATGTAAAACACCTGAGGGAAAAAAAATATCAGATGAACAGCTCCCAGTAAGTGGTTTATGAAACAAAGCTGCAATAAAATGAATACCAAAGACTCTGAAAACCAGTGAAAATAAAAATTCTTTGATATATTCCAATCCGCAGTGTCCATGGAACATAGCAGTGGAAGAGGCTTTTTTTAAGTAGAGACCGTAGCCCTTCGCGTTTATATTAGACTAGAATAAGTGACTTTTTCCCAGTGCTGGGGATCAGCTGAGAGCAAGGACCCTGTCTTGCTTCCAGTCTCTCCCAGGAGCACCAAGGGCAGGAAGCAGTCTGTTCTCGATGCTCCATCCATGCAAGCAGTAATTGCCAACACTGCTAATGAGAGTTTACAGAACAGATTTAACAAAGCTCAAAAACAAGCCTCTTAATTAGATAATGACTTGTCCATACCTCTACCTCCTGCATTTGAAAGCAAGATCAAAGCCCTTCCTCTAATTAGCAGAAAATGAATGAAGAAATATATGTATATATAAAGAGGTTATAATTTGCTAAGCAAAACTAAAGTTAAGGTTATGCTCACATTACAACAGCTTGGATGTTTTTGTACAATTTAATGTAAAAAACATGTTTTAATATTTAAAAAAAAGCCTAGGATCACAAGTCTATATTGTTGCTTGAAAAAAGTTTGTAAAAGTGACATTAAGCTTCTTATTTCAGTGATATCAGGTGAATCACTGCTTAAAGGGCTTCTTAATTAGGAACAGTCCTTTTGGAAAGAGGAAGAGCAGAATGTCATACCCAAATGCCCAGGAACAGATTCATGGGGTCCCCTATTTTTTGCAGAGCCAATGCGGTGTAACCTCTAAATAAACCCCTCTTTCCCTTATATCTCTCTGTGCCCTTCTGTTCCCTGAGACCTGTGCTGCATTTTAACTAATCTGACCAGCCAGATCACAGCCTATCACACTGCTCAGAAAGGCTCAGGGCTCCGTGAATGGGAGCCCCTCCAACCTCTCACTGGGGAGGATCAGGATTTTTAAATAAGCAGGGGTATGGGAAATTCTTCCTGAAGGGTCATTGGCTGCTACGATTTATGAACTTTCCTCTCTCAAAAAGTGATGATTACTAATGGTGCACCATTTATTTATTTCAATGTATCTAATGAAAGTAATAAAACATGTAGGATTTATTTTCAGCCTCTATGGCAACGTGTCAGCAGCATTTTTTCTCATCTCCACCAACCTCTAATTGTTCAAGGCACACTTTTGTAATACGTTTTATTTGATGTTTTTATTGACTGACACCACTGCATTATTAAAGGTTAATTTTAATAAGTTCAAACGAGCTCATAGCTTTATAAGTTTATTAAAAAAAAGTCTTGCATTCGCTTTTACAATCTTCCACACACTGACAAAGTCTAATTTTTAATTTTTGATGGCTGCTTTCAGGGGAAGGGCTCATTACTATTTTATTAAACGCCTGTATATCACATGGATCTCATAGCTTTGCTTGTAATATTCAGTTTATTACTTCCTTTGTAGTCAATGGAGGGAGAGGTCACTTTACAAAAAAATAATAAGTGTTATTCTAATGTCGAACTCAAATAAAGAAAACATCTATTCCAGTTGGGGTGCAGCAAACCCTGAATGCAGCGGGACTTCTCCAAAGACGGAATAAAGCACATCTACCATGGCACATGAATTAACAATAACAAAAAGGGAAGAATTATTCTGAATTGACCTACAAATATGGATACTGATCCATGGGCATTCTATCCTTTGTTCCAATAAGTTTACTGGACAGGAAATAGGAGTTAGAAAGAACCAAAAGGCATAATAACAAGTTGGTGCTATAAAATTATTGCAGCCGTTTTCGGCCGAAAAGAGGCGATAAGTTTATCGCCTTATCAGCAAAGACATGCTATCGCGTGTTTTGCTGACTTAGCGCCCGTTTCCACCACGCCTAACTTTGCATCACTAATGAGATGCAAAGTAGGCGTGACTATGAAACTAACCAGGGAAAATATTGCAAAGGCAGCTTCGCGATATTAACAAGGAAGAGTAGCGATTATTTAAATTGCGTTAAGTATGCCTTAACGCAGCCATTTAATGTCTGTTAAATTCCTGAGTAAGGCATTCTTAACATAGGGGGTGGATTCTGTGGCTAAGACCACAGGCCCTATCATCTAGGATATCGACGTTTTCCACCATGGAAAACGGCAAAATCCAAACTATATCTGGAATTTTTATCACCTCAGCGATGTGCGTTGTTGATAACGCGCTAACCGGGGGATAAATTCCAGAGATAGCCGGTGATAAATATGCAAGCGCTAAGCGCGCTTTGCGATATTTTTCACCGCCCATTGTGAATATATTCCCCCATGCATTTACAGATGCAATAGGTTCGACATTGCCCAAATATCAATGTAAAACTCACCAATTGGCAAAGACTTATCTTTCCAGGGTTTCGCTAGAGTGTTGCTTATGTATGCCCATTGCACCCTAATGTAAAGTATACTCGCGTGCAATTCCCTGAGTTTCTGAGGCTGCCTCGAAGGCAGGAGAGTAGCTGCAGAGTATTCGGAATGTTCACAGCAGAGCATATTTTCACATGATTGCTCACCCAGCCCTCTTTCCATAACACTGGAAGACTATTTGGGAGAATACGACTGGGCAAATGTGCATTATTATTCACATGCTGCACAGATCCAAGCCTGGATCTCACTTGACTCCAGGAAGCATTTTATGAGATCTGGGGTGTAAAGTAGTTAAGAGAAGGAATATACTCAGCATTTAGGTTCAGGCAGGTTGTTGTAGGCAGCTCTAAACACCAGACCGTATCCACTCTTCTTTGCATCAATCACCTTCCCGCAAACCCACACTTTATTTGTTTACCCATAAGCACTCTTGCTTTCTCGAACTAGGAGCAGTATAGTCCCAATCTGGACTTTAATGTTGTTGATGTTCCTCTCTCTCTTGTGAATATAAGTTCAAAATAGTGCTCAATCATGCAATTACAATGGAGTCTCAAGAAGCACTGGCACGCAAGTCTCAAGTTTAAAAGTTTACTTCGAAAATATTCAAAGTACAAAGCTACAAATGAGTAAAATAGAAATCTAGACAAGGTGCTAAACCCAAAATAGGAGAATCATGATTTCAACAGAGATCATACATAAACGAACAGTGATCTGCCTTCTAAGAATGCTGGGAGCGACTCCTCCATTACAGTGTAAAATGACAATTTTTTATAGGATTTTGGACAAAAGGCTCATACCTTCTCTATAATAGTCTCATGCTCCAAACCAATAGAAATCAATTAAAGAGGAACATTTGCAATGCAATACATTTGAGGATTTATTCACTATTTTTTTCCCGTAGTTGTATATAGTGGGAATTTGAGCCGAAGGTATCAGAGCGCTTTACATGATCACCAATTACGTTACTGTGATGGTTTTTGATCTAACCAAGGAGGGAGATAGCAAGGGTTTGCTTATAGCCTTCGCATTGAGACACAATTCTTTCAAACAGTCACTTATTTATTTATAGCAGATCAGATAGTTGGAGTGTATCATTTATCCACAACGAAGATGGAACTATCTAACCCAGGAGGACCCTCTTGGTGTATAGTCTCTCAGGGTGGGCTTTCTTCTCTGGCTGTGCTGCTTCCACACTGTAACCCAGGCCGGTACTTCCCAAGAGGCAAACTGAGAAAAGAAAGGTCACTACAGTCACTTATCTGTCCGCATTACTTATAGACTATAAGGTGCTCCCCTTCACCAATATTCTAAGGTCACCACAACGAAGTGAGGTAAGGAAGGTATTGGATAAGAACATCCATATATAGGTATAGGGGTATTTAAGTCAAGGGTGTGCTGAACAGTTGCAAGCAAGTGCCCTTATTTATGCTAAAACCCCAACCAGCCCTTTTCTTCCAACCTCCGTTTCCTCCCTTCCTTCCGCGTCACTTGCCTGGGGCTACGGTCCCCTTGGACTGTAGCATTGGGTATCTCGGCATCCTGTGCCTTCAGGGAACTACCGGATACGAGCGTGTTGTATGTTGGGGTACTTTTCTCTTGTCCTGCCACGTCGACTCCTCTGCACTCCCCGACAGTCTCCACACGTTCCTCCACATCCACCGTCACTCTCCCAGTTTGCGCTCCTCCTCTCTCCCCTTCCCCGATGCTTATCAATCCTGATTCCCCACACCTGGGGTAACAGTCGTACACTCCCTCTCTTCTCTGCAAGCATGGACCGCTGGACGTTGAGTTGAAAGGCGCCCAGCCGGGCGCCATCTTGAAGTTCTCGGTTTTCACAGGTTCTGGCCAGCCTATATTACATTGCCTCTCTTCTTGGGATGGACGATCAGGCCATTCTGACACAGGGAACCTGGATAAGTAGTCCACATTTCCTTGTAATTTTCCTGGCATGTGTAAAGTCTGAAATGAAAAAGGTTGTAAGGCCAGGAACCATCGTAAGACTTTAGCATTGGTATCCTTATTAGTGGCTAACCATGTCAATGGGGCATGATCTCTTACCAGGAAGAAGGTACGTCCTAACAAATAGTACTGTAAGGATTCCATGGCCCACTTTGTGGCAAGGCATTTTTTCTCCATTGTGGCAAATCTGGTTTCTCTTGGAAATAGCTTCCTACTCAAGAATAGCACCGGTTTAAGTAGGCCTTAGGAATCTGGTTAAGGTAATACTGCTCCTAGTCCTCTGTCTGATGCATTGGTTTGTAGGACAAACAATTTCTTATAGTCAGGACAGGTTAACACTGGGGCTTGGCATAACAAGGTTTTTAAGGCCTCAAAACTCTTTTCTTGTGACTGACCCCATGGAATTTTGGCTCTGTAAGGTTTGTTTCTTAGCAGATCGGTAAGGGGGCTTGCCAATTACGACAGTTGTGGAATAAATCTCCTATAATACCCCACTAGTCCCAAAAAAGCCCTCACTTGCCTTCTAGTGGTGGGTTTAGGAATATTCTGAATGGCTTCTAACTTATTTATTTGTGGTTTAAGAGTTCCCTCACTGATAGTGTACCCTAAATAGTCAATCTGATGTGTTCCTAGTGTGGTTTTCTTTGGATTCAAAGTGAGTCCTGCCTGAGTCAGGGTGTCGAATAAGTTCCTAAGGTGCTCTAAATGAGTCTTCCAGTCGGGGATGTATACTACGATATTATCTAAATATGCAACTGCATATTTCTGGTGTGTTCGTAGTAGAATGTCCATAAGCCTCTGAAATGTAGCTGGAGCTCCATGTAGTCCAAAAGGCATGACTTTAAATTGATATAACCCGGGGGGTGTTTAAAAGGCTGTCTTCTCTTGAGCTGACCGGGTTAAGGGTATTTGCCAATAACCTTTGGTCAAGTCGATGGTAGACATGACTCTAGCTGCTCCCAATCTTTCTATCAATTCATCTACTCTGGGCATGAGATAATTGTCAAATTTGGAGTTAGCATTCACTTGGAGGAAGTCTATGCAAAAACGGATGCTTCCATCCGGTTTGGGCACTAACACGATGGGAGAGCGCCAGTTACTCTTTGATGGTTCGATTATACCGGCTTGAAGCATGTTTTCCACTTCCTGTTCTACTGTCTCTCTTCTAGCCTCAGGGATGCGGTATGGTTTGATATTTACCACCTTTCATGGTAGAGTTATAATATCATGAGTTACCAAAGATGTCAACCCTGGGTTGTCTGAACTAAGCCCTGGGTACTGGCCCAACAGCTGTTCTAACTGTTGTTTTTGTTCAACTGACAGCTTAGGTCCCATGGTTGGTGTTTTGTCTTTTTCAGTAACCTCAAAACTCTGAGGTAAGTCTAACATTTTATGAATGGTTACCTGATTGATTGCTTGTACTGGCCTCTGGTCTGTATTTATACCATTGGGCTCCTCCCATTTCTTGAGTAGGTTAATGTGATACGTCTGTCCTATTTTATTGGTATGTGGAACAGCAATCCTATAGGAAACTGGAGTTACTTTTTGAGATGGAACTACGTTTCCCAGAATGCCAAGCTTTCAGGAGGTGGGGTATATAAGGAAGACACGTCCTCCACCTGGTGTGGGATATTTTGGATCTTGACCGCCAATGCCAGGTGACGTCTCTACGTTCTGCGCTGTGAGCGAGGGACGGAGAGTTTTGCTGTATCGTTGTGTTCTTGGGTCCTCCGTTGGCGAGCCTTCTTGCTTCGGCTCTTGCGGAGGACATCTATCGTTGGCTTCGTTCACGTTTTGCTTTTGTTGCGTGTCTCCGTTGGCCAGTCTTCTTGCATCGGCTCTTGCGGAGGACACGACTTGTGGTCCTTTGATTATAGTTTCTCTGTTTCCTTTTTCCTCCGTTGGCGAGCCTTTTTTCAACGGCTATTGCGGAGGAAATACCCTTGTTTGTTTTGTTAATACAATCCAGCAATCCTCCGTTGGCGGGCCTTTTTGCATCGGCTATTGCGGAGGAATACTGGTATAGGTCCCAGGGTGGGGACGAAGGAGCTCGTCTCCAGAAGTTACCGTGCAACCATACAGGTAGCTCTTTTCATACTTTACTTTTGGGTGACGTAACCCTCACGTTTGTTTTTGGGAGAGATTGTGTCACGTTATCTTTAGCTTATCAAGTCTACTCCTCTTCACCACCTACGGGAAGGGAGAATAGGGTATGTATATCAAATCATTCCGGTCATAGAGTTAGTAGAAAAAAGATACAGTGGAGTGTTACAGGAGTGATTCATTGTGTGTTACAGGGGAAATCAGATTGCATGACGAAAGTATATGTTCTCAGAAAGAAGAGAAGTATCTCCTGAGTTACAGCTGGCCACTTTCGAGTCACAGGTAGAGACCTGTTCGTGTCCGGCCATCAGATATTATTATGGTGTGCTTCTCTTAAGAACCTGTACCACTACCAATCATTGTGTTATCTGTCTTCACAGCTCTCCCTCCCCGCAGTCCCCTTCCTTTCCTTCCCGTTTTGCCCTCATCTGATCCTTCCTTAGCCCACGGCTATTACAGCAATCAGGGCTTGGATAGATCTGGAGATGGCCTATTAAACAACACGCTGATCCTGAGGACGGAGAGGACAACAGAATATCCGACCCACGATTTCTTATCTTCCTGATCAGTGTGGTTGTTATGGCTACTCTGGATGATGTGTTGGCGGCCTTGGTACTGGTTCAATCAGAATTGATTGCATCCAGGCAAGAAAACACAGACTTAAGGAACAGGTTAGATAACATCCAGAGAAACCCTTTTAGTGCAGGGACTTCGGGGTTTGGTACTCCCAGTACAGTAGTAGTGGAAATACCACCCAGCATCCCACTAGCGAATCTGGAACGATTTAAAGGAGATGCAGGGTCAGTGCAAGTGTTCTTAACACAAGTGATGATGCATTTCTCTTGCAAACCTCGATCGTTTCCCACCAACCAGGCAAAGGTAGCGTTTGCCATTTCATATTTAGTAGGGGACGCGGCTCAATGGGCAGTCCCGTTCATTCAAAGAAACGACCCATTGCTACATGATTGGGATGCTTTTCAGATCGAGTTTACGAAAGTGGTCGACAGAAGGGCAGACACATATACTGCGGACAAGGAGTTGCTTGAATTACGTCAAGGGAATCAGGACATTTTGACTTATCTGAATACCTTTCGACGGTTAGTCACTGAAACGAAGTGGCCTGAGGCTGAGCAAACATCTTTGTTCCATCAAGGATTAACCGAAGAGATGAAAGATATCATTGCTCAAATCGATCCACAGCCGGTTTCATGCGAAGACCTAATAAACTTGGTATTACGCTTTGACCATAGGATCAGGAATCGAAAAGGGGATTCTAAATCCAAGAATAGAACCATTCCATCCTCTAGCCCGGTCAAGACCAATGACAGTTCTGTACCCCCAGGCCCTGAGCCCATGGAGATTGGGGCTGTCCGAGCAGCCTTAACCGCATCAGAGAAAGAACAGAGGCGCAAAGATGGACTCTGTCTTTATTGCGGCAAAGAAGGCCATTTTGTTAGGGAATGCCCAGTCAAACCTAAGTTTTCCAAGTTCCGTTTAAAGCGGGGTGTCTCAGCAGCTATGGAAAAACCGGCAGAAAACTGAAGGGCTCTGGGGGTAATGAAGGAGTTCCCTGGAGTCGTGTTAGTATCCCTTCTATGTTGAATACTGTAGTGGGAGCACAGCATCTATTCATCAACATCGTATTTATGATCAATATGGTGGAGGTGAATACGCACGCCATGGTGGATTCAGGGGCTACTGGCTTTTTTATGGACATGGCAGAGGCTTAGAGATTAGGCATACCTCTGATCCCTAGAGAGACTTGTAACGATGTCTTTGCGGTGGATGGCAGGAAATTAGATATAGGGCCCATAGGATATCAAACGGCCAAGACAGAGATGAGGTTTGGGTGTCATAGAGAATGGGTCACCTTTAGCGTAATCAAGGCTCCCCAATATGGGGTGATCCTAGGCATACCATGGCTGAAACAACACAATCCCGACATAAATTGGGAGACAGACACAATTGTAATGAATTCTAGACATTGTGAAGAGCATTGTTTCAGATACTTTCAGAGTCCTTCGTTTGCTTTGGCATGTGGGGAGTGTGTGGCCACGGCAGCAGAGAAGGAAGTAACACTACCAGAGGTATACGTTGAATATGAAGGGGTGTTTGATGAGGTATTGGCAGAAGGGCTACCACCACATAGGCCGTATGATTGCCAGATTGAATTAGTTACTGGGGCAGTGATTCCGAAGGGTAGGTTGTATGCCCTGTCCGAACCAGAAAACGTCCATCTGAGAATGTACCTGGATAAACTGTTGGAATTGGGGTTTATACGCCCTTCAAGGTCACCTGCGGCATCCCCTTTATTCTTCATTCCCAAGGCTAATGGGGAATTGAGAGCCTGCGTAGACTTTAGAGCCCTCAACGCGGTAACGGTGAAGAATAGATACCCCTTGCCTTTGATTAACGTGCTGCTAGAACAGGTGAAAAAGGCCACGATCTTCACTAAATTAGACCTAAAGGGAGCCTACCATCTAGTGAGAATGAGAACTGGAGACAAATGGAAGACCGCCTTCAAGACCAGGTATGGGCTATTCGAATACCTGGTCATGCCGTTCGGGCTGTGTAACGCCCCTGCGGCGTTCCAGTTCTTCTTAAACGATGTGTTAAGAGAAATTCTGGATCGTCATGTAATAGTGTACATTGATGACATCCTTATTTATTCTGAGTCTGAAGAGCTACATGTACAACATGTCAAATCAGTATTGAGCATTTTACAACAAAACAGTCTGTACTGTAAACTGTCCAAGTGTGACTTCCATGTCACCACAGTGGAGTTCTTAGGTGTCATGCTCACCCCCCATGGGCAAGAAATGGCTGAACGCAAGATACTGGATGTTCGTGATTGGCCAATTCCTCGAAACATTAAGGATGTTCAATGTTTTCTTGGATTCGCCAATTTCTATCGGCGTTTTATCAACCAGTTCTCGAATGTGGTGTCGCCCATAACACGACTGTTGAAAAAGGATCAGTGTTTTGTGTGGGATGAGAAGGCACATGCAGCATTTGTGACTCTGAAAGGGGCGTTTATAACTGCACCTGTATTGACTCATCCTAATCCGGACATCCCATTCATAGTACAGGCCGACGCCTCAGAGGTTGCTATAGGAGCCGTACTATCACAACGCCATGAGCTCACAGGGCCATTGCATCCAGTGGCCTTTCTGTCTAAGAAACTTACTGGGGCGGAACTAAATTACTGCATTGCGGAAAAGGAACTCCTGGCGATCAAGATCGCCTTCACAGAATGGAGACATTTCCTCATGGGTGCCAAACACATGGTGACGGTTTATACTGACCACAGAAACTTTCAATTCATGTCAGCTGCGAGACATCTCTCCCCTAGACAACTTTGTTGGATGCTTTTCTTTTCAGAATTCCATTTCACCTTCACTTTCCGTCCGGGAGTAGACAATCGTAAGGCGGATGCCTTGACCCGGCAATCATCCACGAAAACTCCTGATAAGGGGATGGACGCTCCTATAGTGGACCACACCAAGGTAGTCTGTGTCATCCAACCGGATGCCTTTTTGCAGGGTATACGGAATGGGGTTAGGTTTGGTTCTTGGAAGAGATGGTTGCAGGCACATCCCGAATGGCAGATGAGACACGGTTTTCCGGTGAACCAAGGGCGCTTGTTGATTCCTACAGAAACCCTGCAGAAGCAGATGTACCAATGGTGTCACTCTTCTCCAAGCGCTGGACATGTGGGAGTGGAAAAGACATTAGAACTGATCAAACGCAGATGTTGGTGGCCATCTTTGGGAGTTGATGTCAGGAGGTGGGTTGCAGGCTGTGACGTTTGTGCCCGAGTCAAGTCTGATCATTGTCGCCCCGCGGGGCTGCTTCAGCCCATGCCTACCCCGTCTATTCCTTGGGAACGTATCTCCTTGGACTTTGTGGTAGGACTGCCTAGAGACCAAGGGTGTACAGCTGTGTTGGTAGTCATTGACTATTTGACAAAGATGGGGCATTTCATTGCTTGTTCTCAAGTACCCACGGCAGGTCAATTGGCACAACTACTCATGGTGCATATTGTACGTCTGCATGGCTTACCAGCGGTCATTGTGTCGGACAGGGGCTCGCAATTCACGGCAAGGTTTTGGAAGGCGTGGTGCTCCTCCCTTCATATCGAGACGGCCCTGTCCACGAGCTTCCATCCACAAACTGATGGACAGACTGAGCGTCTCAACCAAACATTGAAACAGTTCCTGAGGTGTTATGCGTCCCATGGTAAGAACAACTGGGTGGAGTATCTGTGGCTGGCGGAGGTTGCGTACAATAATGCAACTCATTCGGCCACGAAAGTCTCTCCTTCCTATTGTACCTATGGGCAACATCCCCGGTTTCTTCCTTTTTTGCAACCCTTCAAGGAAGACAAGGTGCCTGAAGTGGCGAGGAGAGTTTCCCAACTCAAGGACATATTGGAACAGGCTCAGTGCAACCTGAGGGCTTTGAAGGCGGCTTACAAAGCCTCGGCGGACAAGAGGAGACGCCCGGGCCCATTGTATCAAGTAGGGGACTGGGTTTGGCTGTCCACCCGGAACTTCAGGTTCAGAAAGTACAGCGTCTTCAACCCCGCTACATCGGTCCCTATCAAATGTTGCAGCGCGTCAATCCTGTGGCTGTTAAACTAAGGTTGCCTCTGCATCTGCGTATTCATCCTGTTTTCCATGTGTCTCTACTCAAGCCATCGACATTGGTTGTGCAACGCCTTCCTCCTCCTCTGGTGGTTCCTGATGGTTTGGAGTACGAGGTGGAAGGTATCCTGGATTCTCGGTGGCAAGGGAGAGGACTTCGGTATCTGGTGGCCTGGAAGGTCTACGGACCCGAGGAAAACTCATGGGAACCAGCGTCTGGGGTCCATGCACCCCGTTTGGTGGCTGAGTATCATCGGAAATATCCCTTGCGTCCTGGCCCCCTTCGGCGCTCTAGGTGAGGGGGGATGTACTGTCAAGTTCTGGTCACGCCTCACTCATGAAAAGGGTTACGGAATGAGATGGAAGTACGTTTCCCAGAATGCCAAGCTTTCAGGAGGCAGGGTATATAAGGAAGACACGTCCTCCACCTGGTGTCGGATATTTTGGATCTTGACCGCCAATGCGAGGCGACGTCTTTACGTTCTGCGCTGTGAGCGAGGGACGGAGAGTTTTGCTGTATCGTTGTGTTCTTGGGTCCTCCGTTGGTGAGCCTTCTTGCATCGGCTCTTGCGGAGGACACGACTTGTGGTCCTTTGATTATAGTTTCGCTGTTTCCTTTTTCCTCCGTTGGCGAGCCTTTTTTCAATGGCTATTGTGGAGGAAATACCATTGTTTGTTTTGTTAATACAATCCAGCAATCCTCCGTTGGTGAGCCTTTTTGCATCGGCTATTGCGGAGGAATACTGGTATAGGTCCCAGGTTGGGGACGAAGGAGCTCGTCTCCAGAAGTTACCGTGCAACCATACAGGTAGCTCTTTTCATACTTTACTTTTGGGTGACGTAACCCTCACGTTTGTTTTTGGGAGAGATTGTGTCACGTTATCTTTAGCTTATCAAGTCTACTCCTCTTCACCACCTACGGGAAGGGAGAATAGGGTATGTATATCAAATCATTCCGGTCATAGAGTTAGTAGAAAAAAGATACAGTGGAGTGTTACAGGAGTGATTCATTGTGTGTTACAGGGGAAATCAGATTGCATGACGAAAGTATATGTTCTCAGAAAGAAGAGAAGTATCTCCTGAGTTACAGCTGGCCACTTTCGAGTCACAGGTAGAGAGCTGTTCGTGTCCGGCCATCAGATATTATTATGGTGTGCTTCTCTTAAGAACCTGTACCAATCATTGTGTTATCTGTCTTCACAGCTCTCCCTCCCCGCAGTCCCCTTCCTTTCCTTCCCGTTTTGCCCTCATCTGATCCTTGCTTAGCCCACGGCTATTACAGCAATCGGGGCTTGGATAGATCTGGAGATGGCCTATTAAACAACATGCTGATCCTGGGGACGGAGAGGACAACAATGTGTTCGAATTGCAAATAACACTAAGGGCAACTTTCTGTCCCAGTCTTTTTCTGTCTTTCCTATCAGTTTCTTGAGTATAGTTTTAATAGTTTTATTGTATCTTTCCACTAGACCATCGGTCTGGGGGTGATATACTGTCGTTCAAATTTGATGAATGCCTAGAACCTTACATACCTCTTTCATCAGCTTAGCCATAAAAGGAGTACCCTGGTCTGTCAACAGTTCCTCAGGAAACCCCACCCGGGAGAAGAAAGATACCATAGCTTGGGCGACCGCCATTGTAGTCATACTTGTGAGGGGAATGGCCTCGGGGTATCTTGTGGCGTAGTCTACTAGAACCAGTATGGTGCCCCTAGCAGATGGAAGTAGGGGTCCTACTAGGTCTATTCCGACCAGTTGAAAGGGGACATCAATAATTGGTAAAGGTTGTAAGGGTACCCTTTTGTCTTTAGAGGGATTAACCAACTGGCATTGTGGACAGGTGGCACAAAATTTTGCAGTCTCTCGATATACCCCTGGCCAATAAAATTTCTCTATCAAATACTTCAAGGTCAGTTCTTGTCCATAGTGGCCTCCCCCTGCTTGGTTGTTTGCTAACTGTAATATCTGCTCTCGGAAGGCTATAGGTATAAGTAACTGCTCCGCCTTAACCCCCTTTCCTTCACTGACTCTGTACAACAATCCGTTTCTTACAAAGAAATAGGGTCCTACCTTCTCTGGTTCAAACTCCTGCACTTGATTCCAGGCATTCGTGAGAGTGCTATCATCCTTCTGGTCTGCACGAAAACTCCGAGACGGAGTATTTCCATTTTCTGGAGAAGAGAGCAGACATGAGGCAAGACCTTGACAGGCAGAAGTGTATCTCGCCTTGTCTCTTCTTTTCTCATTTTTAGATTTCTTTTCTCTATCTTGAGGACTAGTTATATTTTCACTAGAAAACGGAGCTTCCTGTAACCATTCTGTTTCTACTTCCTGATTAGATACCGCTGTCAGATACTCATCAAACTTGGGTAAGTCGGTACCTAGCAGAATGGTTTCTGGCAATGTGGGAACTACTCCTACCTTCCTTACCTGGGGATCTCCATCTATCTCCAACAATACTTCTGCTAAGGGGTACTCTTTAACGTCTCCATGTACACACAAAACCAAAACTGTTTCCTCTTCACAAATAGACTGTATGGGTACTAATTCTTGTACTACTACAGTCTGATGACAACCTGTGTCTAGTAAGGCTTCAATAGTTTTACCATTAAGGCGAATGGTCTTCTTGTACCTTCTTCTAGGAACCCCAGTAACCAGTATTCTGCCTGGGGCCCACCCCACTTCCATGGGTTCTATACCGTCATTATTTAAAGGGCAGTTACGTGAAATGTGTCTCCACTCGGCAAATCTAAAACACTGAGGACCCATATTACCGGGGCTATTGACTTTTGGGAAGGATTTTGGACTGGTTTTGGGTGCACAGAGGGGTTGTTTCTCTCCGCTCTTTGTGGAAGTTCTCAGGGTAGGTTTGGGAAAATTAATAGGGGCTCTGCCTGTGGGCACTTTAAAGTCAGGGGACCGATGATAGGCACAAGCCAGTTCAATGGCTGATTGGTTTGTCAGTCCCGGATGTTGTTTTAGCCATGCTCTGGTGTTAGTGGGTAAGGCTTCCAGATATTGCTCGAGATAGATGTGTTCAGTGACTTCTTCCATTGAGGAAGCATGAGGTTTGAGCCACCGATTCCCGAGGTCTCTAACTCGATAATATAAGGCCCGAGGATTGTCTCCAGTAACTCATTTTTCTTTTCGAAAGCAGGACAGGTAATACTCTTGGTCACAACCCAATCTTTCTAATATTGCCTTCTTTATGTCTTGATATTGGGTCACTCCAGCTGGGTTAGCCACTTGGTACGCTGCTTGTAATTCTCCAGATAGGAGCGGTGCTATATATTGGCCCCATCGCTCAGGTGGCCAAGTAGCAGTAGCAGCTACCCGTTCAAAGTTAGTGAAGAAGAAATCAGGATCCTCTTTTTCTTGAAACTTCTGCAACAAACTCCCGGGTATGTTGGGTTGTAAGCGAGTATTAGAAATGACATCCGTGAGTCGTAGAATGGCTGTATCTTGAACTTTCTGATTATTAGTTAACAGAGCTGCCTGTTCTTTCATTGCCGTTTGGAAAGACTCTCTTTCTTTTTGAGCATGTTGATTCTGCTGCTCTAATACCAATTGCAAATGTCTCTGTCCCTCTGCCAATTGGGTTATTATATCCTGTACTGTTACAGGTTGCGACATCTTGTTTCAGACGTCAGTATCCCACTTCTGACACCACTGTGATGGTTTTTGCTCTAACCAAGAAGGGAGATAGGAAGGGTTTGCTTATAGCCTTCGCCTTGAGATACAATTCTCCCAAACAGTCACTTATTTATTTATTACAGATCAGATAGTTGGAGTATATCATTTATCCACAACGAAGACAGAACTATTTAATCCAGGAGGACCCTCTTCGTGTATAGTCTCTCAGGGTGGGCTTTCTCCTCTGTCTGTGCTGCTTCCACACTGTAACCCAGGCCGGTACTTCCCAAGAGGCAAACCGAGAAAAGAAAGGACACTACAGTCACTTATCTGTCCGCATTACTTGTAGACTATAAGGTGCTCCCCTTCACCAATATTCTAAGGTCACCACAACGAAGTGAGGTAATGAAGGTATTGGATAAGAACATCCATATATAGGTATAGGGGTATTTAAGTCAAGGGTGTGCTGAACAGTTGCAAGCAAGTGCCCTTATTTACGCCAAAACCCCAACCAGCTCTTTTCTTCCAACCTCCGTTTCCTCCCTTCCTTCCGCATCACTTGCCTGGGGCTACGGTCCCCTTGGACTGTAGCATTGGGTATCTCGGCATCCTGTGCCTTCAGGGAACTACCGGATACGAGCGCGTTGTATGTTGGGGTACTTTTCTCTCGTCCTGCCACGTCGACTCCTCTGCACTCCCCGACAGTCTCCACGTCCACCGACGCTCTCCCAGTTCGCGCTCCTCCTCTCTCCCCTTCCCCGATGCTCATCAATCCTGATTCCCCACATCTGGGATAACCGTCGTTCTCTCCCTCTCTTCTCTGCAAGCATGGACCGCTGGACGTTGAGTTGAAAGGCGCTCAGCAGGGCGCCATCTTGAAGTTCTCGTTTTCACAGGTTCTAGTCAGCCTATATTACAGTTATACAAGGTCATATTCACTTTTGGTAGGCAAGGGATATTAGGTGATTTGGCCAGAATCACAGGATTTTCAGCATCATTGCCGAGACTTGAACCCGGTTCCCTCGATTTGAGATCGACCGCCCTAGCCCGTTTGGCCACATCATCACCCAAATATGACGATTACAATACATGGGATTCTGCTTTCAAATCCCCTACTGCATGGGGACACAATGGTTAACTCAGCCCGAGACAGCTAACTTTAACCTTAAGAAATTGCAATTCATGCAGAACACTAAGCAAAGTATTTAGTTTGTTCCATGGAGCCTTGTAAGTATTTATTCTAAGAGAGAATGCATCAGAAAAGTAAATCACATTGCCTAGTGCAACATTACATTAAAGATGGACATCAGATGCTAAGTTAGCCTAGTTCACTTAACCTCCTTGTTGAGGGTGTCAGCCAAACGCTGGCACCTGCACCCTCTACTGAGTGCGTCTTTTAGCCATTGGACAACACCAGGAGGGCTAGATCCTCGATGTGCTTACACCAGAGGATTTCTTTTTTTTTGGTTTTTTTTGCCAAAGGGCAGGGTGACGCGGAATCTCCTCTGCGTCAGCTCCCACCCATCTGTGACCTCAGTGTGCAGTGAGACACACTGGCTTCACAGATTCCACACCTGAGAAGCAAGAAGGAGTAGGTGAGGGCTCTCTCCCACTGTGGTGTGGAAAAATGCTTGAAACAGCGTCCCCAGGTTTCAGGGAGTCCTTGTTGGCAAAGGGAGTGTCTCCTCTTTCCAGTGAGGTCTTCATGAACTGTTTCCTGCCTGTGGATTGCAGTTGATCCATGATCCATAGTAAGGAAACCACTAGGCCACCAGGGCTGTTTGTTTGGGGGTGTCTGCCCATGCAGTAATGTGCAGACCACTGCTGTAAACAAATATATAGATATGTTTATCCTCTAGGGGTGCAATTGTGCCTGCAGCAGACTGTACATTTTTTATTTTTTTTAAAAGAAACTAAGATTAAATCCATGCACATTAGTCGACTCCCTGTGGGCCCGATAATATTTTGGGAAATGTGTGGTTCCCCAGGGGAACCACACATTACCAAAAAATAAAAAGTAGGTAGGGGATCGAACCTCAGCACATGGGCCACATATATATTATTATTATTAGGATTTTGTAGAGCGCTTAGTAACCCGGAAGCATCCCAGCTCTAAGGTCCGGACAGCACAAGAGGGGGGAAGGCAGGGACAAAAGAGGGAGGGGGAGATTAGAATCAGGGGAAGAGGTGCCATTTCAGTAATTTCCTAATCCGGAGGTGGTCTTGTTCTGTCCTTAGTTTGCTGGGGAGGGAGTTCCAGAGGATGGCTGTGTTCACGGAGAAGCGACGTCCGCCTGTGCGCGCCTTTTTCACTCTGTGAACTGTGATGAGATGTTCGTGGTCAGAGTGGAGGGTTCTAGCAGCCTTGTAAGGCCTGATAAAGTTTTTTTAAGAATGGGGGGGCCTTTATCCTGTAGGGTTTTATGAGCCAAACAAAGAGCTTTGAATTTCACTCTTTCTCTTACAGGAAGCCAGTGGAGGAGCTTCAGAGCTGGTTTGGCCGAGGATTTAGCCGAGGTGTTGGTGAGAAGCCGGGCTGCAGCGTTCTGGATCCTTTGTAATTTGTTGAAGGTGGCTTCGGGTGCTCCCAGATAGATGGCATTGCTGTAATCCAGCCTAGACAGAATGAGGCCCTGGATGAGCAATTTACGGGAGATGGGAGGCAGCAGAGACAGGATTTTCCTAACTGATCTGAGGAGCCCGAAACAGACCCCAGCGGTTTTCTTGGCCTGGGTTTTGAAGGACAGGTCACTCTCAAACCAGATTCCCAGGCTCTTGATCTCGATTTTGGGTGAGGGGAGTTCACCCAGGCAGGGGGGCCAGATATTGGGGGGAAGAGAAAGCCCATTTTGCCCAAGGACCAAGATTTCCGTCTTGGACCCGTTGAGTTTCAACGCTGAGTTGTTCATCCACCCATGGATTGCGGAGAGGCAGCTGTGGAGGTTCGCTGGTTCTTGGATGGGATGGGATAGGGACACTACTAACTGGGTGTCATCCGCGTAGCTGATGATTTTCACACCAAACGGGGTGACCACCTCCTCTAATGGGGACATGTAGACATTAAATAATGTCGGGCTTAGTGAAGAGCCCTGCGGCACTCCAGATTGGAGGGGGACTGTCGGGGAGCGGATGTCGTTCTCCCAGACCTGGAAGGAGTGGTGGTTAAGGAATGATGCGAGCCACGCAAGGGCAGTGCCCTCCACGCCGCTGTGTCTGAGTTGCTGGATAAGAACCTGGTGGTTGACAGTGTCGAAGGCTGCACTGAGTTCCAGGAGGATCACTGCCACTGATCCTCCTGCATCCAGAATGCATCTGGCCTCCTCCACTGCCGCCAGGAGGGCGATGTCCGTGCACTGACCCGGGCGGAATCCAGTCTGCCAGCTTTTGAGCAGGTTGTTAGACTCTAGATACTGGGAGAGCTTTTTATTTACTAATTTTTCAGCGATTTTACTAACAGCGGGGAGGAGGGAGATTGGCCTGTAATTGGCCATATCTAAGGGGTCCCGGAGGTTTTTTTTTAGGAGGGCCTTGACAACGGCCGCTTTCCAGCGGGGGGGGGACCTTACCCTGAAGTAGAGATAGGTTGATGAGGTCAGTGAGTGGGGGGGGGTGATTGTGGGAGCCACTTTTTTGAGAATTCGGATGGGCACCGGGTCACTGGGGGAGCCACTTTTGATCGATGCAAGCGTGGTCGAGACCTCTTCGTATATATATATTTTTTCAAATGTGCATTCTCCCATGGTTGCCTCCCCCCCGGCCTCAAGGGGAAAACACACTTTTGAAAAAAATATCTATACACTACTTGTGCCACAAAAGTCGATCCATCTGGAAATTATGGTAGACTCATGAGGCATATGCAGTATCTATCCGATAGTGCAAAGGGATCAATGTGGTGATATGTGTTTGCATGCAGTGGAAGGGCCTGCGCAAATGTTGACAGGTCATCTTTCAGTTGCGTACTTCTGCATGTGATTGCTAAACTAATACTAATAAGGTGAACTGTTTGACCAGAGGGTATTACAGTGTGGGATTAGTGCACAGATCAAGCTTGTAGTCCTACTGGTCAACTCGCACAGTTTGGGTAACCACCACCTTCACACTGTACAAAAGCAGAGATCAGTTTTTACTATTGAAGTGTATGCTGCATTTCCTTGACAATTCTGCTGCATTCCCCTAGGGAAATGCAGATCAGGAAAGGTTATAAAAAATAAGGCCTTTTGTGGAACATTTGTCTACCAGGTTTCCAGAGATTCATACTCCTGGAAAGAATATAACGATTGATGAACCATCCATCCTATACAAAAGGCGCCTGCAGATCAGACTTCAAACAAAAGAGCCTGCTATGGCATCAAGATGTGCATGATGTAAGAGAGCTCCACTGACTATGTGTAGAGCTGTATACAGGGAAACACTCCACTATAAGCCCTGTAGGTTGCCTTCCCATGCTAGGAGACACAGGGAAGATCATCATGGCCTGGCAGGCCACTCACTCACAAAGGTTATAATCTGTATGCGAACAAATTTTATACAGGAGTAGAGACATTGATCTGTACAAAGCTGACACTGTAGTTTGTGGTAAAGTTCATTGTCACTGCAAAGTAGGGGCTTGTTTGTAAGAAGTTCCAGAAATCTCAGATCACTAAATTGCTTTCCAATGAACTGCTCGCAGTCAAGTTGTTGGATAGGCATGGTGTGTACATGCTCACTGCAATTTATGAGGAGAGCACTACCTCTGTTACCATTTGGGGTCAGAAGGCTGAAGTTCACAAGCCCACCTGTGTACTTGATTACAACAAGTACATGGTCAGAGTGGATAAGAATCACCAGGTTCTTCAGCCAGACAATGACAGTCATAAAAATCGCACTTGGTGTAAAAAGCTGTTTACCCACCTCTTCCAGATGACAACATACAATGTGTATGATGTTTATCGTCAGATCAACACAGGAAGACTTTTATTTTTTCATGACTTTCAGTTGACCATCACTGAAAAACTTACTGCTACAGAAGCAGCAGCCTCCACTTCATATGCTCTGGAGTATATGGCAAGGCTGAGGGATCGGGACTTTACAAATCACATTCCTGTTACAGCTAAAATGACTCAACCATGTTGTCATTGTAGAGTCTGATCTAAGCAAGAAAAGAGGCAGGCGAGTCATGTTTATTGTCTCCTGTGACAATCTCAGCCTGTCCTGTGTTCTCCTACTTGCTTTATGTGTGCAATGCAACAGTTGAACAAAAAACAAAATTCCCTTTTCCTTTTATTACTGGGGAAGAGAATTGTTATCCTCAAACTCCTATATCTATCCCAGTAATCTATACAGAGAGGATTCCACTCCTAGAACCAAGGCCAACAATGTCCATATATGAGAACGAGGAGCCAAAAACTCTGGGATTAAACTCCAGTGAGGAAATAGCTGTATTAGAAAAAGGATTAGGATTTGCCATTTCTGGCCCCTTAGATAAATTTAATCTGGAAAGGGCCCTTTGAAGTTTTTTCAGAAAAATCAGACTAATAAAATTCTTTGAGGGAAAAGACAGGCTAATCATTGAAAACAAGTCCGGATTAAAACCTAAATCCTCTTGGACCCCATCTGGCCCAATGGTTAGTAAGGATATCGAAATTTTTGAAAAGGTTATATAAAGAGGGTTAGAAAACATTTTGAGTCAAAAGATCTGGACGAAAAACAATCTAACAAAAGTACAATGAGATGCCCTTCAAGCCTTAGAACAATTTAAGGAGATAACCATCAAACTGGGTGACAAGGGTGGCAGTATTGTCATCATGGATGCTACTGATTATGAAATTAGAATGAAGAATCTCCTCATTAATCCGCTACACTACTCAGCATCACATAAGTAGGAGTGGTTAAAATTAGGGAAACAAATACGGGATGTCCTTTCATTAGCCAAAGAAGATGAGGTTACTTATTAGCCAGGAGGAGTATAACTACATGAATAATGAGAATCCAACAATACCAGCCATCTAAGGGCTTCCAAAAGTACATAAAAGCATGAAAGATCTTCCCATGCAACCAATAGTCTCCAGTATTAATTCACTCACAGAACCATTGAGCCAGTATGTAGATAAATGTATACAACTGTTAGTAACCCAACAACGTGCTTATATTAGGGATGCAACCAATATGATTTGGAGAATAAAACATATATCGTGCAATGCGCAAAAGGAGTGGCTAGTAACCTTAGATATAGAGACACTTTATACTAATATTCCACAAGATGACACAGTTCTTATGATTCAGGGCCTCTTAAAAAATGCCAAAGAGGATCTTTCATGCTATTTTACATTCAAAGTAGATTGTGTTGAAATATTATTAAAACATTTTTTTATTCAAAGAGAATTTTTATAGACAAATTAAGGGAACCAACATGGGAGCCACATGCGCTCCCAGTCTGGCATGTTTGTATGTATCTGCCTTTGAAGAAAAACATATTTTTAATGAATTGACACCATACTATGAAAACGTGAGCAATTGGTTAGGATTTATAAACGACATGTTTTTTATCTGGCATGGCAGTGAAGAAAATGTAGTATCATTTATAAAATGGCTAAATTTGGGTGATGATAATTTACGGTTAACATCCTCTTACAGTAACAAGATGTGCACATTTTTAGATATAAAAATCAAAGATACAAAGGGCACTTTATCTGTAGAACTATACACTAAATCGACTGATCGCAACACCATGTTGCACTTTGAGAGCTATCATCCTGCAAGACAGAAAAACAATATTCCCTTCGGACAGTTCCTTAGGGTTAGAAGAAATTGCACTATAATGCAAAACATTGAACAGCATGCCAAAGTATTAACTAGGAAATTTCCAGACGGATGTAATCCCAAACAAATGGTAAAAAAAAGCATATAAACGTGCGAAATATTATAATAGGGACAGCCTCTTTCAACCAAAAATGCAAAAAGATTAAGTCAATAAACTACTTGTCTGTATAACTAACTTCACAAACATAAGTAATACAATTAAGACTCTGATAAATAGAATTTGGAATTTACTCAATAATGTGAGTTCTATCCCCTTGCCCAAACCAATTTTTGCATTTAGAAGAAACAAAACCATAAGGTTTTACCACTACTCAGGTTACATACCCCCGGGTGAGCATTAACTACTCCAGGCAGGAGTTGTAACTTATAGGGGGTCACACGCCCCCATCTTATGTAAAGGGAGCCACCCATGCTCCTCTAAATTCCCTTCTACTGTTGAAGGCCCTTTAACGTGCACTCATTGCGGATTTCAGAGTATACCACCACCACTACCTACTGACTCCTACACCATTTTCTACCCTGGCAGTCCCGACGCAAATAAAGCTAGCTGGGACTGCTTCCGGGCCATTGTTCCCTCACTCTCCAAACATGCTATCAATATCTGGTATTTACTGTCCTCCTCCCTCCCAGATATTGGATTCTTAACGGAAACATGGATAAAACCTTCCTCTACCACAGCCATCGCTATCGCCCTTCCAGATGGCTACCACATCCTGAAACTTGACAGACCACACAAGGTGGGCGGTGGGATTGCTGTAATATACAAAGACCCAATAAAAGCCACAATACTGGACCAATATAGCAGCAACACAATTGAAATTCTCATATTTAGAATAGACCTCCACTCACAGCTGAGCTGGAAAGGAGCCCACCTGGGCCTCTCTAAAATTCCAATTCCATCTCTCATCTCCTAGATATGATTGCTCCCCACATGATAGCCTCCAATTCATTTATCCTCCTGGGGGACTTCAATGTCCATAGCGAGAACCCTTTGGAGGCTGCTATCTTTCTGACAGAAATGTCAGCTCTAGGCCTTACCAAAATGAATGATGCTCTCACACACATCGCAGGCCATACTTTGGGTCAGGTCCTCTCCAACTCATCAGGCACAGTTTACAAATCAACTAACCCATTGACATGTAGCTAAGAGAATCCCAGTAACTCGACCCTTTAGGCAGTGGCACAAAATAACACCCACTCTTTTTCGTGAAGCATTCATCCCTCCCTGTCAGTCGGCCTTGGACACCGTTGATAAATGCCAGATGGTCTTCGAGGACACAATCAAATCCACCATAGATGCTCTGGTCCCCTTAAAAAAATCTTCTGTGGCCTCTAACCGCATCCAGACCCCTTGGTATTCGTCCGATCTTCGATCAGAAAAAAGTCAATGTAAAAAGCACTAACGCCAATGGCGCCCAACTAAAGATCCCCTTCACAAGGGAAAGTATAAATCGGACTTAGATTTATACCACAAAAACGTAAAAACCGCTCGGAAAAACCACATAGCTACTCACCTTGAGCAAACGGATAAAAAATCTAAAACTCTCTTTCAAATCCTCAACACCCTCATAAATCCCAAAGCCTGCAGCCCAGATGAAGAGCCAACCCAGTTACTATGCGACAATATAGCCGACCACTTATCACAAAATCTTTATGACAGTTACAACAAGATACCTGCCTCCAATGCTAACACCAGTAACAACCTAATTGCTGATTCCGCCCCTGTCCCACCCAGACTCCTCAATTTAAAAGAATTCCCTCTGCTCACAATCCATGATACAGAATCCTTAATAAAATCATCCAAATCGGGCTCTCCCAAAGACCAAATTCCAGCTAACACTGCCCAAAAACTCACAACAGAACTAGCCGCACCTCTTTGCTCCATTCTTAATAGCTCAATTAAAGGAGGTAAACTTCCCAAAGAATGGGAAGCTGCCCAGATCATGCCCATCAGAAAAACATATTAACACACATATATCTGCATTTATTGAATCCTCCAACTGTCTTGATCCTTCACAGTCAGGATTCCATCCCAGGTATAGCACTGAATTGGCCCTGGTTAATGTAATAGATGACATCCGAATGCAGGCGGATGCCCACCAAGCAGTAACTCTCATACTTCTCGACCTGTTCACCGCATTCGACACCATTTCACACCAGATTCTGCTCGAAAGACTGCATTCTATAGGCCTTCAGGGCACAGCATTAGACTGGATGAAGGACTTCCTTAAAGGCAGAACCCAAACAGTGAACCTCAAACCCTTCAAATCCAAGACCACATCAGTAACCAAAGGGGTACCACAGGGCTCCTGTCTCAGCCCCTTCCTATTTAATGTGTACGTAGCACCACTTGCAGCACTCCTTAGGAACATCAGGTTCACCCCAATTTCCTAGGCAGATGACACTCAACTCCTTCTTTCCTTCAACAAAGACACCCCCAACATTCAAAAAATATTTACAGAAGGCATGAAAACTATAGCATGGATGAGCAGCAATGTTCTGCAGTTAAATGCAGGGAAAACAGAAATAATGCTCTTCAAAGACGCAGTCACCAGCTGGTCCCCTAGCTGGTGGCCAGAGAAACTAGGCCAGGCACCATCTCCTAAGCCAGTGGTTAAAAACCTAGGGGTCTTAATAGACAACAAACTTACTCTTGACAAGCATATAGCTGCAACCAAACGAGCTTCCTTCCATGCCCTCAGCCTGCTCCGTAAGGTCTTTCATTTCCTTCCTGTTCCCACACATAAAACCCTGATACACGCCCTAGTACTTAGCCGCCTGGATTTCAGCAATGCTTTACTGATCTCTGCCAAGGAATCCGCCCTGAAAAATTTACAGGTGGTGCAGAACACAGCAGCCCATCTGGTAACCAGTGCACCTTACTGTGCTTCTTCACTTCCTCTGCTACGCAAACTTCACTGGTTACCCATACACAAAATAATCCATTTTAAAATCTGCTGCATAGTTTTCAAAGGCCTAAAGCAGATGGGTCAAATACACACCATTGCGTACCCTTCGTTCAAAAGGGAAAGGCCTTTGTCTCATCCCTCGCATCAAGCAAACCAGATTGGGAGGCACATCGTTCTCTTACCTAGCCTCCCAACTCTGGAACCAACTACCCCTGGACATCTGTCTCTGGACTCACTACCTAAGCTTTAGGAAAAAACTAAAAAACGTACTTCTCTAAACACTAAGTGCCTCACCTTTATAAGTCCTCAGCGCGGAGATACCCCATCAGGGGTGATTCAGGCGCTTTACAAATGATATAAATAAAGTAAATAAATACAATAAGAAAACGTTTAGTACATACATATCCTCATACATATAACTCCAGAGAAATTTGTAGAACCAAAAATGGCATCTATTTAATATTATGCCGATGTGAGAAAGGATATATTGGAGAAACCTCAAGAGAGATACGGAAGAGGCTAAACAAATATAAATCAGCCATCCGAACTAAGCGGCAAAATGCACAGCTGGTAGAACATTGGGAAGAAATGAAACATCAAGTAGACAAATTAAAATGATGTATTATCGAGGTGGTAACAATAAATACTAGAGGAGGCGATTTAAAAGCTAAACGAAAAGAGAGAGAACTGTATTATATGTCCAAATTTAATACATATAAATTTGGACTGAACAATAGGGAGGAGTGGGAGAGAATCATTTATCAACTGATTCCATCCTTCTCCCATTAACAACTGATGCTATCCTTCTCCCATTTGCCACACTGGGAAATATATGCCTCCTGAGTCAAGTCTATAGATCCGGAGTTTCTAGTAATATGATACAACGCTGTAAACAAATTGTAAATATTTGTAGAAGGAGGGAAGACACTAAATTAAAGATCGTGAACAGTACACCCCCCTTGTTTTCATTATTCGTGGGCATTAGAAACGTAACGATATGGCGTTCAGGGTCAAGCGTATGAATAATGTATACATATTGGGGAAAGCCATAACAGTGAAAAGATCTTAAAATATAACACTCATCAGGAAGATAATAAGTAAATAAAAATGGTATTCATAAAATGAAACCTCTACAACATACAGATTACGAAGACCCATTTAAAGATGGCCGCTGTTGAGAGAAAAACGAAAGCGTGGCGGAAAGAGAATGGTGAGATGCTAATACACATATCCTTAATGGTTGACTTCTCAGAAAACAAGATTATAATTATGAAAATAACATATAAAAAAAAAGATAGTAGTTTTTTCGCAAGTGGATAGGATTGGTTTTCCCAATGAACATTGGCATACATTCGTGAGCAAAAGTTGAAGAATTATTCTTGAAAGCATGAAACTGAATAAATTCCATATTTATCGGCCAATAACAAATAATGTATACACTATGAAACGAGAATGACTTCAGTTTCAGAATATACGAGTATGCCATCATTTATAACGTCTAATACCAAGCTGCCCCGACCCGGGTTAAGACTCCTCCAAGCACTGCAGAAAAGACTAAACGAGTCTTATTCACTTAGATGCTTTTTAATAAGTATTTGTACACCAGTAGTTTGTTGTGTATTTTTTCAATCCATTAATTTCATGGTTGTTGCTATCTCAAACACATTATTCGTTGCTTGAATCGTCAAATGCATATAACATCAAGTTCTCATATGTCCCAATGCATTTCGGCTCTCTTGCAGCCCTTCATCAGGGTGTTACTCTACAAAAAGAAAGAGGCATAGCTGTCAGCCAAAGAGGGAAACTTCCAGTGTTAAGCGTTAAATAAGGGTGACTAATCGTCTGTGCTGATTTCGTCTAAGGGCGTGAGTATGTGGGTCGTGACATCCATTAAAAAACGCAGTGTTCGAAATTAAAACGTGCTGTGGACTCGATAGCCAGTGTGCATTGGTGGCGTGAATAATTAATAGTCAGAACAGTGAGGCTCGATTATTTACCTGGTGAATCGGAATACCCCTTGGTGCCAATGTGACACAAGTGAAATTGGTGCGCTGTGTAAAAGAAACCATGCTCCCGTGGTATACCGTGTGTAAAACTCACTCTTACGTAGTCTTGTGTAATACTTTGACCTGAAATACATAATATTGCACGCGGCCGGTTAACGCTCGGCGTTGCATATATAAACACTCATTTGTGGGGGGTCCTCAAAGAGAGGTACTTACTGGAGAATGAAGAAGATGTGTGTGGTATGGTGTACCGCTAATCCTCCGTGGTATCGGCATGTGACGTGTGTTGAAGTGCTGGGTTAAACCGATGAATAGTGTGGACATAGAAGATGGACTAAGTCCGCTGTGTGGAGCGCCATATTGGAGTGGTAAATTAGTGAGTGTGAGTTACATCGTGATCCCTATTGTGTATGTGTGTGGGTGGACTCAGATCGAGTCTCTATGATGCCAAAAAGTACAATAAAACAGGTTTAAATAATACTCTTTCCTATTCAGGAAGAATCGATGAAACAAATAGCAAATCAGGAGATGCTACACAATACTCATCCGGAAACATAAAAAACATAAACAAGTTATTGCAATATACAGTTCATAATGACTTATAAGTAACAAAGGAATTCCATTCTATCATTCAGCCCATGCGGTTGCATTGTCGCCATATAGCGAATCCAAAAGTTCTCACGCTTCAAAAGTGTGTTTTTGTTTTGTCTCGTAGGTTTGACTTGCTCCAGAATCAAGAATTTCAATTGGGCCACTGTGTGGTTTTTCTCCATGAAATGTGCTGCCACAATAGATCTCACGTTCTTTGTGCGGATGTTACTTTTGTGCTCCAGGATACGAGTTCGTATTTTTCTCTCTGTGTGGGCCAATGTAGCTAAGGGCACAGGGGCACCTCAGCATGTAAATAACGTTGGCAGAGTTACATGTGGCATTGACTTTCAATTTCACTTTGTGTCCTTTCATAGGATGGTTGGTGAAGTTCCCTGGTATTGTGTTCTTGCAGTTACTGCAGTTAAAACATGGCAACACGCCCTTATAAGTTGAAGTTTATGTATGATCTTTAGGTCTCGTGAGGATTTCTTTCAGGTTGCGTCCTCTAGTGTAGGCAAAGATTGTTTTTTGTGCAAAAATATTGTTGAAATCTGGTTCAGTACTTAGAAGGGGCCAGTGTTTTAAGATGATTTTCCGGAATTAGGTTGCTGGTTACTGTGTATTTGGACACCACTACCATTCGAGTGTTTTCTGTCTTTGTTTTGGTGCATAACAAGTCATCTCGCTTAGCCCTCTTGCATCGGGTCACTGCCTTTTCTAGTATCTCCTGTGGATATCCTCGTGCCTTGAATTTTTGCAACATAAGTCTTTGCTCTTATTCACTTTTTGAGGTTGAGGATACAATCCGTTTAACTCTCAAAAGTTGAGAGTAGGGTAGGTTATGTTTGAGACCGGGTCGGTGAAAGCTTTCAAAATGCAGTATTAAATTACGATCCGTGGGCTTTCTGAAAATGTTGGTTGAGATTTTGTTCCCGTGTTTATGTACTGCTACATCCAAGAAGTGGATGATGTTTTCATCAAAGTTCCATGTGAACTGTATGCGATCATTGATGTGATTCCAATCCTCTAGGAAGTTGAGAAGACTAGTCTGATTGCCTGCCCAAAGTATGAATATATCGTCAATGAACCTGAGATATAGTTTACCGTGTGCCTTCCAAACGTTACTCTCCAAAATTTGAGTCTATTCAAATACCTTCATGAATGTGTTGGCATACAAAATCTCAACCAACATTTTCAGAAAGCAAAACGGATCGTAATTCAATACTGCATTTCGAAAGCGTTTTAATTTCGAACACTGCGTTTTTTAATGGATGTCACGACCCACATACTCACCCTTATTTAGCGCTTAACACTGGAAGTTTCCCTCTTAGGCTGACAGCTATGCCTCTTTATTTTTGTAGAGTAACCCCCTGATGAAGGGCTGCAAGAGAGCCCGAAATGCATTGGGACACATGAGAACTTGATGTTATATGCAATTGACGATTCAAGCAACAAATAATGTGTTTGAGATAGCAACAACCATGAAATTAATGGATTGAAAAAATACACAACAAACTACTGGTGTACAAATACTTATTAAAAAGCATCTAAGTGAGTAAGACTTGTTTAGTCTTTTCTGCAGTGCTTGGAGGAGTCTTACCCCGGGATGGGGCAGCTTTGTATTAGACTTTGTTCATGTATACGCTGTATGGACCAGACAGCGATACCTCCGTAGCACGCCACAGACCATTATTGGGATTACTATTGTTTAACTAAGGCAGTGCCAGCCCCCATAACCCTCTTTGTCAATCATTTATAACGTGCAGTATAGCAAAACGCAGTATTTCTCAATCTCAAAGTACATTGCAAGATGGCCGCACTGAGAATACGAATACTACTGGGTGCTGATCGACATAGAGCCAACAAGTGTTTCCAATAAGATAATGAACAATCAATTAGGGTGAGACTAAAAGGAGCCATGGAATAGGCTAACTTTGAGATCCGATCTGGAAGGCCAGGAAGACGGACGTTTGCTCTCGGCATCCCTTATCCTCAAGTGAGTTATTCTGTTGCAAGAAGATTAGGGTTAGTTTTACTTTTAAAAAGTTACTAGCAATAGGAAGACTTGAACTTTAATCATTAAGTCATGTTCCAATTTTTAGATACTGTGGTCCAGAGTTATAATGGGCCAGGACACACATCACAATAGAAAATAGTGGGAGGATTTACTAAATCAACGTTTTAATCATAAGGTAAGACGTGGACAAAATGTGGCGTAAATTAGAAATAGGAAATTAATATAAATTATAACTGCAGTTAAAACGTTAGTTTCAGTTTATCTAATTGAATAAAGATGACCAAGAGAGACTTATAGACATTTGAAGTAGCCTTGAGCAAAAATATCTAAAATTCAAAGGTAAGAGATGATATAAGATCATGCAAATTTGAAAAACTAGATTAGTTTACCACCATAATATTTTCTTTTAATAAATCTCTTTGCAGTTTATCTTAACTGATCAATGATGAAAATAAGAAATCGATAGCCATGTGATATCGCTTTGGAAAGACAAATTCACCATTAAGGTGAATCTTGTCAGAAATAAAGCACCAACTTAAGAACTAGCAAATAAATAGAAAAATATTTCTAACAAATAAAATGTTCTTTTAAAAAGGTTTTTTAAGAAAATGGAAATCTTGGATAAAAATTAGGCATCCTTTATGGGTATCTTTACAATCTTTGAATGTACTATATTTTAACAATCTTTAAAAGGAATATTAATAATAGAGTCATTCATGGAATTCAAGAATTAAATACATTATTTTTCTTTATTGCAGTACTCACTTGTACTTTTCTAAATTGATCGTACTGAAGAAAATATCTATTCACTATGGAAGCCAATTGGAAAGGTCCACAAAGCACTAGCTCAGGGATGTGATGTAATTTATTGATAGATTGGATATAATTTTGCTAAAATTATGATTATATATTTTCCATTGAATTAAAAAAGAACTTTGAACTCCTGGAATAAATTAGAATAAAAAAATAAAATATTCCAAGGACTTTTTTACAGGTTGCTGAATACTATGATGCTATATGTAACACAAGAAAGGTCTTGTGAATATGATCTTAGTAACCATGATTAAAGCTGGTTCTGCCCTGGATCCATGCCCAACCTCCGTACTAGCCACTGTACCAGAGACAATCATCCCCATTATAACCTTGGTTTGTAATACAATTCTGGCTTCTGGATCTTACCCCGACTCACTTGAAAACACCTTGATTAAGCCTTTGCTCAAAAAGCCTGGGTTAGATAAAGGTGAATTAAAAAATTACCGCCCTATAGCAAGTCTCCCTTTCTTAGCCAAGGTTATAGAAAAGGCTATGAACCAGCAGCTATCAGCTTACATAGAAAACAACAACCTGCTTGATGATACGCAGTTCGGTTTCCGCAAACATCACGGTACCGAAACCGCTCTCATCAAAGCAGCTGATGACATAAGAGTCATCCGCGACCAGGGAGGAACTGCTCTGTTAGTTCTCCTGGACTTGTCAGCTGCTTTCGACACGGTTGACCACAAGATCTTGGTCGACCGTGTTGAGAGGAGGGGCATCACACTCACGGCTAAGGACTTACTTGCTTCCTTTCTGGCCAACAGAACTCAGGCGGTCACAGTGGGCCCCTTCCAGTCGGCTGATCTGTTGCTACCGTGTGGGGTACCCCAAGGCTCATCCCTAAGTCCGACACTATTTAATATATATGTGTCGGACCTTGCTAGTGTCATCAAAGCACACGGGATGGGCCTAACCTCATACGCTGACGACACTCAGCTGGTGCTGGCTATCAAGGGCGATGGACAATGGGTGGCAGAGAGATTCCAAAGCGGGATGATTGCTATCGGCGAGTGGATGGCAAGGAATTGCCTAAAACTTAACTCCGATAAGACGGAGGTGGTCATCTTTGGTAATCTCTCCCCAGCCTGGTCGGAAACCTGGTGGCCATCGTCCTTGGGCACACCTCCCACCCCCACGGTCAAAGTTAGAAACCTAGGTGTTACCTTCGACGACCAGCTTAACTTTATGGCCCATGCAAACAAGGTGGCAGCTAACGCCCATTACAAGCTTAGAATGGTAAGAAAAATCACACCTTATTTACCAGACTCAGCAGCAAAAACTCTAGTTACCTCTCTAGTGCTCACATCGCTAGACTACTGCAACGGTCTGCTGCTCAATGCTCAGAGCAGAGTTACCAAAAAATTACAGACCTTGCAGAATGCTGCCGCTCGCGTTCTGTAAAAAAAAAACAAGTTTGCACCCATTTCGGACACGCTTAGAAGCTATCACTGGCTGTCCATCCATAATAGGGTCAAATTCAAATCTCTGTGTACAGTATATAAGTCTCTACAGGATCAAGGACCTCGATTTCTCAAAAATCAACTGATACCCTACAACCCAACCAGAACTCTCAGATCCACGTCTCTTAACCAATTAGTGGTTCAACGAAGCCGAACAGTCTCTTGGGGCGATCGCCGCTTCTCAATTGCGGCTCCCAGACTTTGGAACACCTTACCTAACCATATAAAAACAAGTTCCACACTTCTTCAGTTCAGAAAAAAACTGAAAACATGGTTATTCAATCAGTAATCCACATCTCTGTACTTCCTGATCATGGTGAGACATTATTGCATTTTTAGCGCCGAGACGCCCAAGGGTAATTGTACGCGCTCTACAAATGGCATTAATTAAATTAAATTAAATTAAATCTTGTTTATTGCAAAAACAACAATTGATGGACAGAACGCAGAACAATGTCATACATTCGCCCCAGTACAGAGATCTGGGTCTAAATCCATTGTTTTTTTGCACTCCACACCACCCTAGTTCAGACATGGCCATATACAAATCAGCCTTGATCCTGTCCCTCATGGGAACAGTCCAGCCCGAACTGCCAAGCCATGTCTTTCCTGTACCAGAATCAAGCATCCTAAGACCGGTTTCTGGCTATCAGCCGTCTTCAGCCAGGATAGCTTGACTCCAGTGGTGTGGAGAGCATGGAAATCACGACTGAGCATACCCATCCACTCGGGGTGACAAATGCAAAAAACAACAATTGATGGACAGAATACGGAACAATGTCATACATTCACCCTAGTACAGAGATCTGGGCCTAAATCCATCGGTTTTTTTTAACTCCACACCACCCCAGTTCAGACATGGCCATATGCAAATCAGCCTTGACCCTGTGCCTAATGGGAACAGTCCAGCCCAGACTGCCAAGCCATGTCTTTCCTGAACTGGAATCAAGCACTGGAATCAAGCATCCTAGGACCGGTTTCTGGCTATAAGTCGCCTTCAGCCAGGATAGTTGACTCCAGTGGTGTGGAGAGCATGGGACTCAAGTCTGAGCATACCCATCCCACTCAGGGTGACAAATGCAAAAACAACAATTGATGGACAGAATGCAGAAAAATGTAATAAATTCACCCAGTAAAGAGATCTGGGCCTAAATCCATCATTTTTTTGCACTCCACACCACCCCTGTTCAGACATGGCCATATGCAAATCAGCCTTGATCCTGTGCCTCATGGGAACAGTCCAGCCCGAACTGTTGCGTGCTTATCTAGGTTCCTGATCGATACTGTGACCTTATGCCCCTATTCGGCTATAAATCTATTTATTCCCTATATTGGCATAACCGTTCAAGTACGATTTTCTGAAAAGTCATCTCTGGCCTCACACGAACAGAGCCACATTCCAGCATGACTCTCTGCTACTTCCTTTGCGACCAATTAGTGCAATGACAGAGCAGCAGTCACTATCTGATATTCCTAGATAACACTCCGAGTTCTTCAACAAGATAAAAACTTAGCAAACCTGGAAATCCCCACTTGCTATGTTTTGATTAGTAATGGAACTCTAATGAGCAACTGATAACTGTCACTTCCTAGTGACATCTTTAATTGATGTCTTATGTCCAGCAAACTTGCGTCAAACCCGGCACCTGTCAGGTATAAATATTAACAACGTTGGCTTAAGCAGTGAGAGATACGAGCTGTGAGTTCGTTCCCTGTTGCTGATGCCAGCTGCCTGCATGACCCTGTGTTGGTAAAAACTAGCACTCTGTCGCTGCAGCCTGCTATCCTGTGGTGGTGAAGCTGCTGATTACCATTATCGCCGCTACAGCGCGACCTATGGTGCAGTACGCTTGAGGAGCCGAGCAGCCGTCCTCTGCGAAGACATCCAGCCCAGCTGCCCGCGGACGCTGTCACCCCTCCTTCCTCGACGCGCTGAGAGAAGCCGCTGCCTTTCTCGTGCAGAGAAATCCAGTCCCGGCGCTTCCGGTTTACCCTCGCGGGTGACTGGGATATCGAGAGAGACCCCTGAAGGAGATACCAATCCTCCATCATTCTATTCAGAGGTATGGTGTTGACTAAACCCTTAGACGAGAATTCTTGAAACAAACCTTGGCAAAACCAACTTAACTTAAAGCTACTTACTTGCTCCCCTTTTCACGTGTTAGGCTTAGGTCAGGCACACTGGGGTAGGCTTAGTTAGAAGCACCAGTTGAGTATGTTAGCCTAATGTATATATGACTGTATATATGTTTTATTACTTTTAAACCATTGTATGGCTAAGAAACCATATCAATGCTTTTACAGTTCTATTTCGCAATCCTTATCTTACTGTACGTACTTATTATAATAACAATTATTGCAATTGTGGCAATACATTTCTCTTGTACGAGAAGAAAGACTGTTCAATAAATGTTAACCCTTTATTGATACACGCCCGTCTCTCTATTCTCTACATCTCGTGAAAGTAAACTGCACTAGACTGACTGAGTGAAATCTATGTCTATTGTTTCACACGACCCTAGAGATCGACTCTTGATCTGAGGAGCAAAGTTGTCATGTTGCACGGTTGTTGGAAAACTGAATCCCTTCTTGTCTGTGCCAAGGAAGCTGATCACTTCCTATGCAGAGAAGAAAGTTTCCAGTGACCTCTGAGCTAGTTGGTAACACAACCCAATTAAGTTTAGCATAGTCAGTGGAGGCCTGGAATATAAGCAGTTCCACGTCGATACTACTGTTTATGTTATTCCAATGCGCAGGGCCTAGTGGGAAACTAGGAACTACACTACATGGCGCCCAAACGTTTGGTAAGGCGATAAACTAACGCAAGACTTGTAGAGTAACTCAGTCGTGCATATTTCACACCCCTTTCTCCCGTAAATACTCCAATAGACGTCTGGAGTGGGTGAAAGGTTAAAATCCGCCCGACCTTAGTAGGAAGAGATTCCTATGTAAAGCTCTGGTTTATTCAACGTTGAAGGATGCAGTGTTCCAAAATATTGTGCATCTAATCTTTGTCTCCTTGGAGACCTACTCTGCAAAGCCTGCATTTTTAAAATGACAGACCGTGAAGAAGAAAGGGAAGCAGTTAGACTAGCTTCCATACTAATAGAGGAGGACTCGAGTCTCCTACAGGCAGACCCGGATGCTATTATCATCCCGGTCCAGTTAAGAAGATCTATAACTTTAAAACTTATAGAAAACGGACTGACACCACAAGGTGGTACAGTAATTTTCGTGAAAGAGGCTCACGAGTATCGGCAGACAGAGGTATTCTATACATGGATAAACTTTCCAGCGGTAAACGCTATAACACAAGAGTTTCACTATTACAAAATAGAGGAACCTCCGGGAGAGTACGCTCCTTTCGAGGAGGTTGAAATCCCACTTAAATTTTAAGAGCACCTGCTCTGGTTTAATGGCGCCCTAAAACACAATGATCACATTACCAGGCTCGGTCCACTAGGTAGACCAGGAGCCACGTGGCCGGTTCTAGCCAGCTACACACCACATCCTGACATTGCAAGAATGTCTAGAGAAGAGCTGTTAGCACAGCTAAACACATTAATAAAAATACATAGGCAATTAGTCCAATATGTAATGCGGACTGTAACAGTCCAGCCAGCTGTTAATACACCACAGCTGACCCCTCATCAGGGGAACACAAATAAAATTACACCACAGAACATACAGTCATGTCTTGGTAAAACACCCGTAAAACGGGAACAAATTCCTGTCTGGTTAGCCCAGAAAATCACTCAAATAGAGGCAGTATTTCCTGATACTACCCCATAGAGAAACACAGAATCTCGACCATCTGCCTTCCTATGGGAATTGCACCACACGTGGAGGACTGCGACACTTGGGGTACAGTCTTTGCTTCCATTTACACAAAAACACACGGTGTTCCATCTATGGCGGTAATACCAGAAGTGCTAAAACAGATTCAAAATGAATTCGGTCCAGAACCCGCTTTAAATCTAGGTATGAAATTACTAAAAGATTTCAAGCAGGTCACGGCTATATTATTAGCCAACATAAAGGGAGAAGCAGCATCTGTGGCGATCCGCCAGAAGTTGAGGGAAACAGATATAAAAGATCCTGTTGAGCTTGCAAAAATCATAGAAAAATGCTATGAAGAATTAGGTAGAGACAGCTTGGGGGGGAAACCAGTAAAGCCCCAACTGCTCGAAAATCCTGAAAAATTATTTATTAAAAATAATTCAAACACTCCTAAAAAGAGCTGGGATGGAAATAAACAATCCACTCCCAAGGAAAAAGTTTTCCAGTCCAGAGGAAGGTCTCCTCGACGGAGGGAAAGAACTCCGACTCGAGAACGCCAGTCTCCACAACGGGAGCCCTCTGAGAAAAGATATAACCTTAGAAATAGGGATAATCTGAAAAAACCTGATAGATATCAAAGTATTGATACACGTCCCTCTCGATCTTTTCCACAGAATTCGGAAAGAAGAGGACGGTCAGACCCAGGAGAGCACACCAAGTCCAAAGACAAGGAGCCTGCTCAAAATAAGAAATCTCAATTTCAGAAAAAGAAGGTAGCCAGTATTAGAGTAATCAACCATGCCGAGAATACTGAGGACACAGTTGAAAAACGGGGAGTGGGCATTGACAATGTTGGACAGTGCAGCAGAAATCAGTATAGCGCGCAAGATCTTGATGAGTCATCTGGAGACAGTGGACACAAATGAATACATTCAGGTTGAAACTGCCGACGCCAGACTTGGCGAGCCCCATAAAATATACGAAATAACATTGCGTATAGAGGGTGATAAGACTAGGAAAATTAAGGGTCTATTTTGGGATAAGCTCTCAAAAGGCTATGATATTCTGTTAGCTGAAAAAGATTGGCCCCCAGAGTTTGTCAGGGAGTGCCCTCGTGGCGAAGAAGTGATTATGCCTGCCTTCTCGAATCACATTCCGATTCACAAAAAATATACATATGCAAGGAAATGGGCAGTAGCCCAGGCACCTGCATTGTATAAAAATCATGTAGGATGGGATGAGGATTCACCGCCTCACAAAATCCAACTAAAAAGTGAACCAACTGCCCAACGGCAGTATCCCATAAAGCAAGAAGCTAAAAAACAAGTCAGGGAGATCTTAGATCAACTTGAGTACCAGGGGGTGATTGAAACATGCACCTCTCAAAATGAACAATCCTTTGTTTCCTGTCTCCAAGCCAGACAATTCATATCGTCTAGTTTTGGACTACAGACATCTTAATACATGTTGCAAAACTTTTGCAGTACAAAACTCGCATAGTGCAGCCCTAATGAATAACATAGTTAGGAAAAAATACAAAACGACATTAGACATTTCTAATGGTTTCTTTTGTCAAAACATTGCACCAGAAAGCAGATACTTGACCGCTTTCTCCGCATTTGGGTCGCAGAAAAAATTCTGTCGACTCCCACAGGGGTTCAAGAACAGCCCAGGACTATTCTCAGCTAGGGTAACAGAGTTACTACAAATGTATGATGATGAAGCATTGTCTTACGTAGACGATATTTATCTCACAGACGACGACTTGGATACTCACTTGAAAAGAGTGAACACCATTATACTTGGGTTCGCAGCAGAGGGTTACAAATTCAACTTTAAAAAGTCCCGAATTGCCCATCTGACAGTACTATTTTTAGGGTACGAATTATCAAGTGAAGGGAAAAGCCTAGCGGACAACTTCTTAGAGAAGTGCGCTGTACTCCAAGCTCCAAAAACGCTGAAGAATTTACAATCAATACTAGGTTTTCTGAATTTCGGAAGAACTTACATCCTAAATTACGCAGAGACGGTTAAACCTCTCTACGAACTAATAAAACCTTAAATACACGTGACAACACGATCGATCTTGTAATCCGAGTCATCCCAGGAAGATGGGGATTCACGTACCTAACCTCTAATGAGGGAGAAAAGGTACCAATTTCAATTAAATCTCACTTGTACACACAAGCAGAAAAAGCATTCAGTCACACAGAAAGAACTGTGAACGCAGTGCAAATCGCATTAGCAAATGAACGAGAACTAGCACAAGGCAAACGGATTAATATCCTTACAGCGGAATCCGCCTTCGAAGCGCTATTCAGCCCGGTAAACCTGCCTACAGTGTCACTGGATCCGAAATGGATACAGTACATAGATTCTCTAGGAGCGGAAGACGTGAAATACTATTTCGCCCCGCAATTTGATGAACTGAATGATTTAGAATATGAAGAAGAATATCCTCTGCCAATCGAAATCCTGCCTCTCCCCCACAATACGCCTGTATAATCTATACAGATAGCTTTGTACAGCATTTCAACGTAGAGAGAAAATCCTACGATGCAGCATGTGCGATCATTAAAGGTCGTTGGCTGTGCGGTAAATTCAGACCGAAAATAACAAAAACCGAATCAGTAAAGTACTGTTTGGCTCAAAGAACTGAAATCAGATCTTTAAGGATGGCGCTCGAAAATGCAGAACGCGAATTCCCCACACTTATAGTGTGCGATTCTCATTTTTGCGTCAATTCTTACAATAACAAACTGCAGAGTTGGATCGAAAACGACTACAAAGATGACACAGGTGCCACAATAAAGCATAAATTGCTCTGGAACGAGGTAGCTCTTTTACACAAAGAACTACAAAAGACTCACGTGATTCACGCACAGAGTCTTCAGCGTGATGGCGTTCACGTTGCAGGGAATTCATTGGCTAATCCAGCCAAAGCGGAAGCAACTAAACCGGCTTCCGTAGCCACAAAAAAGCGTACAGATAAATACATAGACGGGAAAACCATGCTGGCAGTAAAAACGACCGTAAAAGGCGACTGTGCAGCACTACCCGTAAACTATCCACTCAATTATGCATACATAATCGATGCAAACTCCGTTCCTTTTGCTCGAATCCCTGGAGTGGGGGACAGAGTAATTCCAAACAGGAGCAGGAGGGGCTTCCTATTACTGGAAGCACACATGGGGTTGGGTCTGAAACCCCAAACAATCAAAGCCTCTCTGAAAGAATTGCAATCAGAGTACTGGTGGCCAGGAATGAGTATAGATATTAAATGTTTTGCTCAAAATTGTGAAGACTGCAACAGAGATCGCAGTAATGAACAGGCCAGTGTAGTTTCAGGATCCCTTCTAGACAGCATAAGGCGGTCTATCTGCGCAATCAAAGAAGAGAAGCGCGTCCCAGTGTACACCATTAAGACGAAAAGCACTTAAAATAATGAGGCCTCCAGCGCTCGGCTGACGCTAGAACGGTTATAAAAGATTTGCGAGTCTTTATTGGCACATACGCAATTACCACGTTCCATTCTGACCAGGGTCCTGCTTTCAGCTCTCGAGCCTATAAGGAGGCCATGGCTAGCATGGGAATTGGGTTGCGGTATTCTTGTCCGTCGCACCCCGAAGGGAATAGTGTGGTAGAAAGAAAAAACCGGGACATAAAGCAATCTATAACAGCGAAGGTATTAGGTTCAGGCGCTGGGTGGGTCAAACATTTAATAAGTGTCCAGACTAGTCTTAACAACATGCCAAGAAATTCTCTAAAAGGTTTCAGCCCATACGAACTATTGTTCGGAATTAGAATGAACGTTCAGGACCTCGATAGTCAGATGTCAGTGGTACAAGAAGAAAAAACGCAGTTTGATGTAAAAGACCATTTGGCTGTTTTACAGGAACTGAATGAAACAAGAAAATCATTAAGCAACATAAAGTTAAAGCAACAGCCAAGTACCACTGACGAGGCACCACCCGCAACAGCCCCAGCAAGGCCTGTCTGGATTCCAAAGATTGGGGATCTAGTCAGAGAAAAGATCGCGGTTAAGAAGGAATTTGGGCCTTCTTACAGAAAAGCAGTACCTGTCTTGGCAGTCACCGGAACAAGATCAGTTGTGCTACCGCCCCTTGCTGGTAAAAAGGAGAACAGAATCGTGTCTATCGATCTGGTAAAACCACAAGCATGTGGCCTATAATCAACAGTAGGCCCAGTGGACTCCCAAGAAACAACAGAATACCCAAACTTGCAACAATCCAAGAGGTTCAAACTGAAAGACTAATCACATTCGATCAGCCTGCAGTGCACAATGAAGGACTATGCAATAATGCCATGGAACTCGTGCCTCTTGAAACACAGATTGAAACAGTTCGTCAAGAAACAACACCAGTCTACACTAATGTGGCATCAGAAAGTGCTACGGAGAGACAGATTGAAAGAACAATCCCATCAATTGACAGAACTGCCTCTGGTTATTTCATCAACTTCGACAACTTCTCTGAAGATTTAAATGACCCCGAAGTGATGCCAGAAACAAAAAAGTATTCTAAAGAAAATACAACAGGACTCCTTCAACAAATCAAAGAACTATATCTGGATTCACCGTTGATTGAGCATTGGATTATCTCAGGGGTATTCCTACTCCTACTATGCCTAATTTTAGTTTTAATTTTAGGGAAGTTCATTACAATTGAATGGACACAGCAAGTCAGAACATCAACCTAGTCCTGAAACCACACAGATCTTCCCACGTGAAGAAAAGAGAACTGTCAACAGTAAATGTCACAGCAATTCCAATACCTGGTGGGGTAGTATGGGAGAAAACAGACTATGAGATCTATGGTCCGGTCGAAATCCTGAAGTATCCTCATCAACTAAAGGTTTCCTTAAGTGACTTTGTGACACCAAGTACATTCTCTGATGATTGGGACTTTAACAGTATTAATGAAATGATGTCTGATTTAGTAATGTCAGCTAGATTCACAGATCATGATTATTTACAAGGTTCATCTAGTTATGAGCAGTTATTCTGTTATACCCACTATGGGGATCATTACTTGCATAAATCTGCACAGCCTAGAAATGTTTTTATGTATAATCAATGGGAACATTGTTCTACACCACCTAAAAGCAGTTCTAAAGCATTTTTTGAGAAATTCAAATATTTTTCAGGGTTTAACACAAGTAATGCAGAAACGTTTTATTATAAACTGTTAGATAAAACAGGCATGAAAACAATGCTGACAAATTCTAAATTGATATATTCAGAAGCATTTTATGACAAAATGGTGACATTTGGTTTTGATTATTGGAAAAATAATATTGAAACGAAAACAATTTGGGGTACAAAAGATTGGCAGGTGCAAGGCATAGAAGCACTATTTAGAACCTGCATGATACCTGAACAAATGTTGTTTTTAAATGACACAGTACACCAAACATCTTGTCTTGGCCTAGCTAAGATCAAAGACCTTAAAACACCGTCTATTCCAAAGCCAATACCAGAAAATGCAACAGCTGATATTGAGTTAGACGTGTCACAAATTTTACATTTCAACAGAACACATCCTGATTGGAAAAAGTGGTTAATCTGGCCTACAGACACAAATAGCTGTCAAGATAGGTTCCTGAATAAAACACAGGGGTTAAAAATGACCAGATTAGACTCTAGATACTCCCAGAGACAACATCCAGGGATTATAACAACATACAGTGTAGGGAAACTCTGCCTAGAATGGCTAACTACATCCACACTAGCTGAAATTAAGCAACACTTGTCTTTATTAAAAGATGGTGCTGATTTGCACGACTTCATTCTTGGACCACGCAAACAGCGTCAAAAGAGTTTCATAGCGACCAGTATCTATGCTGCTTACAACGAGGCTTGGAAAGTAAAGCAAATTGAAACTGCTGAAAAAATACGAGAAATTGATCGTATTAATTTGGAGAAATCACTTTCTGTGGTAGACAATGGGTTAATGACTCTGTCTTCCAGAATATATTCTTTGGACAATATTGTATCCTCTGCCTTTGATGTGATAGACAGAGATTTGCTAATGTTACAACATGGCCAGTCTCAATTACGCTCTATTATAGAATTAGGCTGGACGCTGCAAAATCTTCGTTCAGGCTATGTGCCTTGGCGTTTAATCAACACAACGTCATTATTTTACAGTTTTAACCTTACTGATAAACAGATCAGTTTGGCACAGAAAGGAGCAGACTATACAATCCTGAGCATCGAAAAACTCGAGAGATTACCATTGACAGTGTCAGAGAGTCCTGTCATTGAATGGATAATACACAGAATTATCACAATTCCGATAACAACTTTCCGATTTCATAAATGCCTTGAGTACATACCTGCTGGCCAATATGAACAATTGGGTAAAGGATATGTTAAATCTATATGGAAATTACCATACACTCATTCTTGCTATAGTGACAGCGACAAAAATGTATTTCTTAGTGGTGAGAACTGTAAACACTCACTAAGCGGTATACTTTTGTGTCAGGGTATTAATTTACACGGAGCATGTGATGGAAATTCAAACAACCTTTCATGCCACCAGCTAGTCACACCTGCAACTCAGATAGAGCCCTTCTTTATGCAACTCGCAAACGGGAGTTACATTCTTAGAACGGATCACAGGTGTTGTGGCCTCGCGCCCGGAAAAAGTTATCTAGTACAAGTAACGTCCATGGTCAAATGCTGTATGCAAGCATTGTTTCCGAGCGGGCCTCCAGACATAGTGACTCCTCTCTGGCCTCGTCTGAATCTCTATTCTATACGAATTGATACATTAAGCAAAATGAAATCTGTGCTTTTACAGACAACAGTGCCTATAACGTCATCTAAAGAGACGTATGATCTTCTAGTCGCAAGGACGGCTACTGAAGTCCATGACCTTTTATCAACAAATTGTCCCGTGCATTTCGTAGAAATGTTCAGCCAACTCCTTAACATGTCTAGTGCAACAAGCATCCCAGGCATATTTAAGACAGTCTTTACGGGACTGCTAACACCCTTCCAGACAATTTTGGGAATCTTTCCTAATTTTGTGCACTCCATCTTTGGCGGCATACCACTATTTTTGGGACTCATCGCAGGGATTCTATTTTTGATCATCCTGCTACGATATGGCAAGCCTCGGCTCAGACATAGCTCCCATGGGAATGGAAGAGACAATCCTAGCAATGCGCTACAGGGACAGGATAACTAACGTCCTCGGATTGGCCAGGCTGAGAGATCTAAACATGACCTGGTTCCTTTCATTCAGACCGATATGGCAAAATTGCATTTTACCTGTGCTACGGTGTATGCTTTGCGGCGATGAATGCGTGTTGGACATCTGTCTTTCACTTCCATCAGCAGTACCAATGGACGTCGATACTTTGCTCAGTCCAATAACGGCTCACGCATTGTGTTGTCCCCAGCGGCTACCAATCCTGATGACGGCATTTGTGGAGACTCCTGTACTACAGCCAAGTGGTAACAGTGGAGCGAGTGACAAAAGCAACATCATCCAGGTACAACGTTCTGTGAGCATTGCTGGTCCTGCCTTCGATGACAGCAATCATTCTCACACCTGCCAAGTTACAGCGCTATCTAATTTGGTTGAACTATCACCTGATTTTGTAGACCAATTCTTTGCGAGCCTGTCTGATACGATGTTCTCACCCATAGAGAAACAATAACTTTTGAGAAGCTTTCCGACACACAGCGTTCCCATGAATTCTGAATTCGGCCTTCAGTTTTGATCAACAAAAACTGCCAAGTGCTTTGGAAATCTATTTTTCTTTGAATTGGACAATTTTTTTAAATATTGACCCTCTCTTTTTGGCACGAACAATTCTTTGCTTAACGTAAAAACTATTCTTAGAGAACAGAAGCTTCACACTTCTATTTCTAAACACATCTAGAGACATAACAACATAACACCAGCCTCTAGCACACATGTTATTACAATGCATTCAGAGATACTTCATGTGTAATTCTTTTTGCATAATCGTTCATTGATTTCATATGCAATAATTTTTTGAATGATTCTATGCTTTAAAAAACGTACAGTACCTAAATTCCATGTATTACAAGTACGCCTATTTCAAATGCATTTATGTATTTTGGGGTGGGCAATGTTACACATGCATCTAATTGCTTAGTTTTAGTAATTTTGATGGACATGAAAACGTGGAGTGGGTGTTGCGTGCTTATCTAGGTTCCTGATCGATACTGTGACCTTATGCCCCTATTCGGCTATAAATCCATTTATTCCCTATATTGGCATAACCGTTCAAGTACGATTTTCTGAAAAGTCATCTCTGGCCTCACACGAACAGAGCCACATTCCAGCATGACTCTCTGCTACTTCCTTTGCGACCAATTAGTGCAATGACAGAGCAGCAGTCACTATCTGATATTCCTAGATAACACTCCGAGTTCTTCAACAAGATAAAAACTTAGCAAACCTGGAAATCCCCGCTTGCTATGTTTTGATTAGTAATGGAACTCTAACGAGCAACTGATAACTGTCACTTCCTAGTGACATCTTTAATTGACGTCTTATGTCCAGCAAACTTGCGTCAAACCCGGCACCTGTCAGGTATAAATATTACCAACGTTGCCTTAAGCAGTGAGAGATACGAGCTGTGAGTTCGTTCCCTGTTGCTTGTTGCGTGCTTATCTAGGTTCCTGATCGATACTGTGACCTTATGCCCCTATTCGGCTATAAATCCATTTATTCCCTATATTGGCATAACCGTTCAAGTGCGATTTTCTGAAAAGTCATCTCTGGCCTCACACGAACAGAGCCACATTCCAGCATGACTCTCTGCTACTTCCTTTGCGACCAATTAGTGCAATGACAGAGCAGCAGTCACTATCTGATATTCCTAGATAACACTCCGAGTTCTTCAACAAGATAAAAACTTAGCAAACCTGGAAATCCCCGCTTGCTATGTTTTGATTAGTAATGGAACTCTAATGAGCAACTGATAACTATCACTTCCTAGTGACATCTTTAATTGACGTCTTATGTCCAGCAAACTTGCGTCAAACCCGGCACCTGTCAGGTATAAATATTACCAACGTTGCCTTAAGCAGTGAGCGAACCTGTTGCTGATGCCAGCTGCCTGCATGACCCCGTGTTGGTAACAACTAGCACTCTGTCGCTGCAGCCTGCTATCCTGTGGTGGTGAAGCTGCTGATTACCATTATCGCCGCTAAAGCGCGACCTATGGTGCAGTACGCTTGAGGAGCCGAGCAGCCGTCCTCTGCGAAGACATCCAGCCCAGCTGCCCGCGGACGCTGTCACCCCTCCTTCCTCGACGCGCTGAAGAGAGAAGCCGCTGCCTTTCTCGTGCAGAGAAATCCAGTCCCGGCGCTTCCGGTTTACCCTCGCGGGTGACTGGGATATCGAGAGAGACCCCTGAAGGAGATACCAATCCTCCATCATTCTATTCAGACGTATGGTGTTGACTAAACCTTTAGACGAGAATTCTTGAAACAAACCTTGGCAAAACCAACTTAACTTAAAGCTACTTACTTACTCCCCTTTTCACGTGTTAGGCTTAGGTCAGGCACACTGGGGTAGGCTTAGTTAGAAGCACCAGTTGAGTATGTTAGCCTAATGTATATATGACTGTATATATGTTTTATTACTTTTAAACCATTGTATGGCTAAGAAACCATATCAATGCTTTTACAGTTCTATTTCGCAATACTTATCTTACTGTACGTACTTTTTATAATAACAGTTATTGCAATTGTGGCAATACATTTCTCTTGTACGAGAAGAAAGACTGTTCAATAAATGTTAACCTTTATTGATACGCGCCCGTCTCTCTATTCTCTACATACTGTGAAAGTAAACTGCACTAGACTGACTGAGTGAAATCTGTGTCTATTGTTTCACACGACCCTAGAGATCGACTCTTGATCTGAGGAGCAAAGTTGTCATGTTGCACGGTTGTTGGAAAACTGAATCCCTTCTTGTCTGTGCCAAGGAAGCTGATCACTTCCTATGCAGAGAAGAAAGTTTCCAGTGACCTCTGAGCTAGTTGGTAACACAACCCAATTAAGTTTAGCATAGTCAGTGGAGGCCTGGAATATAAGCAGTTCCACGTCGATACTACTGTTTATGTTATTCCAATGCGCAGGGCCTAGTGGGAAACTAGGAACTACACTACATGCTGATGCCAGCTGCCTGCATGACCCTGTGTTGGTAAAAACTAGCACTCTGTCGCTGCAGCCTGCTATCCTGTGGTGGTGAAGCTGCTGATTACCATTATCGCCGCTACAGCGCGACCTATGGTGCAGTACGCTTGAGGAGCCGAGCAGCCGTCCTCTGCGAAGACATCCAGCCCAGCTGCCCGCGGACGCTGTCACCCCTCCTTCCTCGACGCGCTGAGAGAAGCCGCTGCCTTTCTCGTGCAGAGAAATCCAGTCCCGGCGCTTCCGGTTTACCTTCGCGGGTGACTGGGATATCGAGAGAGACCCCTGAAGGAGATACCAATCCTCCATCATTCTATTCAGAGGTATGGTGTTGACTAAACCCTTAGACGAGAATTCTTGAAACAAACCTTGGCAAAACCAACTTAACTTAAAGCTACTTACTTGCTCCCCTTTTCACGTGTTAGGCTTAGGTCAGGCACACTGGGGTAGGCTTAGTTAGAAGCACCAGTTGAGTATGTTAGCCTAATGTATATATGACTGTATATATGTTTTATTACTTTTAAACCATTGTATGGCTAAGAAACATATCAATGCTTTTACAGTTCTATTTCGCAATCCTTATCTTACTGTACGTACTTTTTATAATAACAATTATTGCAATTGTGGCAATACATTTCTCTTGTACGAGAAGAAAGACTGTTCAATAAATGTTAACCCTTTATTGATACACGCCCGTCTCTCTATTCTCTACATCTCGTGAAAGTAAACTGCACTAGACTGACTGAGTGAAATCTATGTCTATTGTTTCACACGACCCTAGAGATCGACTCTTGATCTGAGGAGCAAAGTTGTCATGTTGCACGGTTGTTGGAAAACTGAATCCCTTCTTGTCTGTGCCAAGGAAGCTGATCACTTCCTATGCAGAGAAGAAAGTTTCCAGTGACCTCTGAGCTAGTTGGTAACACAACCCAATTAAGTTTAGCATAGTCAGTGGAGGCCTGGAATATAAGCAGTTCCACGTCGATACTACTGTTTATGTTATTCCAATGCGCAGGGCCTAGTGGGAAACTAGGAACTACACTACAGAACTGCCAAGCCATGTCTTTCCGGGACCGGAATCAAGCATCCTAGGACTGGTTTCTGGCTATCAGCCATCTTCAGCCAGGATAGCTTGACTCCAGTGGTGTGGAGAGCATGGGACTCAAGTCTGTGCATACCCATCCCACTCGGGGTGACAAATGCAAAAACAACAATTGATGGACAGAATGCAGACCAATGTCATACATTCACCCCAGTACAGAGATCTGGGCCTAAATCCGTCTTGTTTTTGCACTCCACACCACCCCAGTTCAGACATGGCTATATGCAAATCAGCCTTGACCCGGTGCCTCATGGGAACAGTCCAGCCCGAACTGCCAAGCCATGTCTTTCCTGGACCGGAATCAAGCATCCTAGAACCGGTTTCTGGCTATCAGCCGTCTTCAGCAAGAATAACTTGACTCCAGAGGTGTGCAGAGCATGTAACTCATGTCTGAGCATGCCCATCCCACTCGGGGTGATAAATGCAAAAACAACAATTGATGGACAGAATGCAGAACAATGTCATACCTTCACCCCAGTACAGAGATCTGGGCCTAAATCCATCATTTTTTTGCACACCACACCACTCCAGTTCAGACATGGGCATATGCAAATCAGCCTTGACCCTGTGCCTCATGGAAACAGTACAGCCCGAACTGCCAAGCCATGTCTTTCCTGGACCGGAATCAAGCATCCTAGGACCAGTTTCTGGCTATCAGCCGTCTTCAGCCAGGATAGCTTGACTCCAGTGGTGTGGAGAGCATGGGACTCAAGTCTGAGCATACCCATCGCACTCGGGATGACTAATGCAAAAACAACAATTGATGGACAGAATGCAGAACAATGTCATACATTCACCCCAGTACAGAGATCTGGGCCTAAATCCATCGTGTTTTTGCACTCCACACCACCCCAGTTCAGACATGGCCATATGCAAATCAGCCTTGACCCGGTGCCTCATGGGAACAGTCCAGCCCGAACTGCCAAGCCATGTCTTTCCTGGACCGGAATCAAGCATCCTAGAACCGGTTTCTGGCTATCAGCCGTCTTCAGCCAGGATAACTTGACTCCAGTGGTGTGGAGAGCATGGGACTCATGTCTGAGCATACCCATCCCACTGGGGTGATAAATGCAAATACAACAACTGATGGACAGAATGCAGAACAATGTCATACCTTCACCCCAGTACAGAGATCTGGGCCTAAATCCATCGGTTTTTTTAACTCCACACCACCCCAGTTCAGACATGGCCATATGCAAATCAGCCTTGACCCTGTGCCTCATTTGAACAGTACAGCCCGAACTGCCAAGCCATGTCTTCCCTGGACCGGAATCAAGCATCCTAGGACAGGTTTCTGGGTATCAGCCTTCTTCAGCCAGGATAGCTTGGCTCCAGTGGTGTGGAGAGCATGGGACTCAAGTCTGAGCATACCCATCCCACTCGGGGTGACAAATGCAAAAATAAACAATTGATGGACAGAATGCAGAACAATGTCATACATTCACCCCAGTACAGAGATCTGGGCCTAAATCCATCGTGTTTTTGCACTCCACACCACCCCAGTTCAGACATGGCCATATGTAAATCAGCCTTGACCCGGTGCCTCATGGGAACAGTCCAGCCCGAACTGCCAAGCCATGTCTTTCCTGGACCGGAATCAAGCATCCTAGAACCGGTTTCTGGCTATCAGCCGTCTTCAGCAAGGATAACTTGACTCCAGTGGTGTGGAGAGCATGGGACTCATGTCTGAGCATACCCATCCCACTCCGGGTGACAAATGCAAAAACAACAATTGATGGACAGAATGCAGAACAATGTCATACATTCACCCGAGTACAGAGATCTGGGCCTAAATCCATCGTTTTTTGCACTCCACACAACCCCAGTTCATACATGTCCATATGCAAATCAGCCTTGACCCAGTGCCTCATGGGAACAGTCCAGCCCGAACTGCCAAGCAATGTCTTTCCTGGACCGGAATCAAGCATCCTAGAACCGGTTTCAGGCTATCAGCCGTCTTCAGCCAGGATAGCTTGACTCCAGTGGTGTGGAGAGCATGGGACTCATGTCTGAGCATACCCATCCCACTCGGGGTGATAAATGCAAATACAACAACTGATGGACAGAATGCAGAACAATGTCATACCTTCACCCCAGTACAGAGATCTGGGCCTAAATCCATCGTTTTTTTTAACTCCACACCACCCCAGTTCAAACATGGCCATATGCAAATCAGCCTTGACCCTGTGCCTCATTTGAACAGTACAGCCCGAACTGCCAAGCCATGTCTTCCCTGGACCGGAATCAAGCATCCTAGGACAGGTTTCTGGGTATCAGCCTTCTTCAGCCAGGATAGCTTGACTCCAGTGGTGTGGAGAGCATGGAAATCACGTCTGTGCATACCCATCCACTCGGGGTGACAAATGCAAATAACATCAATTGATGGACAGAATACAGAACAATGTCATACATTCACCCCAGTACAGAGATCTGGGCCTAAATCCATCGTTTTTTTGCGCATCACACCACCCCAGTTCAGACATGACCATATGCAAATCACCCATTACCCTGTGCCTCATGGGAACAGTCCAGTCCGAACTTCCAAGCCATGTCTTTCCTGGACCGGTACCAAGCATCCTAGGACCGGTTTCTGGCTATCAGCCGTCTTCAGCCAGGATAGCTTGACTCCAGTGGTGTGGAGAGCATGGGACTCACGTCTGAGCATACCCATCCCACTCGGGGTGACAAATGCAAAAACAACAATTGATGGACAGAATGCAGAACATGAAATACATTCACCCAGTACAGAGATCTGGGCCTAAATCCATCGTTTTTTTCACTCCACACCACCCCAGTTCAGACATGACCATATGCAAATCACCCATGACCCTGTGCCTCATGGGAAATGTCCAGCCTGAACTTCCAAGCCATGTCTTTCCTGGACCGGAACCAAGCACCCTAGGACCAGTTTCTGGCTATCAGCCGTCTTCAGCCAGGATAGCTTGACTCCCTTGGTGTGGAGAGTATGAGACTCACGTCTGAGCATACCCATCCCACTCCGGGTGACAAATGCAAAAACAACAATTGATGGACAGAATGCAGAACAATGTCATACATTCACCCGAGTACAGAGATCTGGGCCTAAATCCATTGTTTTTGCACTCCACACAACCCCAGTTCATACATGGCCATATGCAAATCAGCCTTGACCCAGTGCCTCATGGGAACAGTCCAGCCCGAACTGCCAAGCAATGTCTTTCCTGGACCGGAATCAAGCATCCTAGAACCGGTTTCTGGCTATCAGCCGTCTTCAGCCAGGATAGCTTGACTCCAGTGGTGTGGAGAGCATGGGACTCACGTCTGAGCATACCCATCCCACTCGGGATGAAAAATGCAAAAACAACAATTGATGGACAGAATGCAGAAAAATGCAATAAATTCACCCAGTACAGAGATCTGGGCCTAAATCCATCATTATTTTGCACTCCACACCACCCCAGTTCAGACATGGCCATATGCAAATCAGCCTTGACCCTGTGCCTCATGGGAACAGTCCAGCCCGAACCGCCAAGCCATGTCTTTTCTCGACCGGAATCAAGCATCCTAGGACCGGTTTCTGGCTATCAGCCATCTTCAACCAGGAAAGCTTGGCTCCAGTGGTGTGGAGAGCATGGGACTCACGTCTGAGCATACCCATCCCCCTCGGGGTTACAAATGCAAAAACAACAACTGATGGACAGAATGCAGAACAATGTCATACATTCAACTCAGTCCAGAGTTCTGGGCCTAAATCTATCGTTTTATTGCACTCCACACCACCCAAGTTCAGGCATGGCCATATGCAAATCAGCCTTGACCCGGTGCCTCATGGGAACAGTCCAGCCCGAACTGCCAAGCCATGTCTTGCCTGGACCGTAATCAAGCATCCTAGGACCGGTTTCTGGCTATCAGCCGTCTCCAGCCAGGATAGCTTGACTCCAGTGGTGTGGAGAGCAAGGGACTCACGTCTGAGCATACCCATCCCACTCGGGGTGACAAATGCAAAAACAATAATTGATGGACAGAATGCAGAACAATGGCATACATTAATCCCAGTACAGAGATATGGGCCTAAATCCATCGTTTTTTTGCGCTTCACACCACCCCAGTTCAGACATGACCATATGCAAATCACCCATTACCCAGTGCCTCATGGGAACAGTCCAGCCCGAACTGCCAAGCAATGTCTTTCCTGGACCGGAATCAAGCATCCTAGAACCGGTTTCTGGCTATCAGCCGTCTTCAGCCAGGATAGCTTGACTCCAGTGGTGTGGAGAGCATGGGACTCACGTCTGAGCATACCCATCCCACTCGGGATGAAAAATGCAAAAACAACAATTGATGGACAGAATGCAGAAAAATGTAATAAATTCACCCAGTACAGAGATCTGGGCCTAAATCCATCATTATTTTGCACTCCACACCACCCCAGTTCAGACATGGCCATATGCAAATCAGCCTTGACCCTGTGCCTCATGGGAACAGTCTAGCCCGAACTGCCAAGCCATGTCTTTTCTGGACCGGAATCAAGCATCCTAGGACCGGTTTCTGGCTATCAGCCATCTTCAACCAGGAAAGCTTGGCTCCAGTGGTGTGGAGAGCATGGGACTCACATCTGAGCATACCCATCCCCCTCGGGGTTACAAATGCAAAAACAACAATTGATAGACAGAATGCAGAACATGTAATACATTCACCCAGTACAGTGATCTGGGCCTAAATCCATCGTTTTTTTCACTCCACACCACCCCAGTTCAGACATGACCATATGCAAATCACCCATGACCCTGTGCCTCATGGGAAATGTCTAGCCTGAACTTCCAAGCCATGTCTTTCCTGGACCAGAACCAAGCATCCTAGGACCAGTTTCTGGCTATCAGCCGTCTTCAGCCAGGATAGCTTGACTCCAGTGGTGTGGAGAGTATGGGACTCACGTCTGAGCATACCCATCCCACTCCGGGTGACAAATGCAAAAACAACAATTGATGGACAGAATGCAGAACAATGTCATACATTCACCCGAGTACAGAGATCTGGGCCTAAATCCATCGTTTTTTGCACTCCACACAACCCCAGTTCATACATGGCCATATGCAAATCAGCCTTGACCCAGTGCCTCATGGGAACAGTCCAGCCCGAACTGCCAAGCAATGTCTTTCCTGGACCGGAATCAAGCATCCTAGAACCGGTTTCTGGCTATCAGCCGTCTTCAGCCAGGATAGCTTGACTCCAGTGGTGTGGAGAGCATGGGACTCACGTCTGAGCATACCCATCCCACTCGGGGTGACAAATGCAAAAAACAACAACTGATGGACAGAATACAGAACAATGTCATACATTCAACTCAGTCCAGAGATCTGGGCCTAAATCTATCGTTTTATTGCACTCCACACCACCCAAGTTCAGACATGGCCATATGCAAATCAGCCTTGACCCGGTGCCTCATGGGAACAGTCCAGCCCGAACTGCCAAGCCATGTCTTTCCTGGACCGTAATCAAGCATCCTAGGACCGGTTTCTGGCTATCAGCCATCTCCAGCCAGGATAGCTTGACTCCAGTGGTGTGGAGAGCAAGGGACTCTCGTCTGAGCATACCCATCCCACTCGGGGTGACAAATGCAAAAACAATAATTGATGGACAGAATGCAGAACAATGGCATACATTCATCCCAGTACAGAGATATGGGCCTAAATCCATCGTTTTTGTGCACTCCACACCACCCCAGTTCAGACGTGGCCATATGCAGATCAGCCTTGACCCTGTGCCTCATGGGAACAGTCCAGCCCGAACTGCCAAGCCTTGTCTTTCCTGGACCGGAATCAAGCATCCTAGGACCGGTTTCTGGCTATCAGCCTTCTTCAGCCAGGATAGCTTGACTCCAGTGGTGTGGAGAGCATGAGACTCACGTCTGAGCATACGCATCCCACTCGGGGTGACAAATGCAAAAACAACAATTGATGGACAGAATGCAGAACATTGTAATAAATTCACCCAGTACAGAGATCTGCGCCTAAATCCTTCATCTTTTGGCACTCCAGACCACCCCAGTTCAGATATGGCCATATGCAAATCAGCCTTGACCAGGTGCCTCATGGGAACAGTGCAGCCCGAACTGCCAAGCCATGTCTTTTCTGGACCGGAATCAAGCATCCTAGGACCGGTTTCTGGCTTTCAGCCTTCTTCAGCCAGGATAGCTTGACTCCAGTGGTGTGGAGAGCATGGGACTCACGTCTGAGCATACCCATCCCACTCGGGGTGACAAATGCAAAAACAACAATTGATGGACAGAATGCAGAACAATGTCATACATTAACCCCAGTACAGAGATCTGGGCCTAAATCTATCGTTTTTTTGCACTCCACACCACCCAAGTTCCGACATGGCCATATGCAAGTCAGCCTTGACCCTGTGTCTCATGGGAACAGTCGAGCCCGAACTGCCAAGCCATGTCTTTCCTAGACCGGAATCAAGCATCCTAGGACCGGTTTCTGGTTATCAGCTGGCTTCAGCCAGGATAGCTTGACTGCAGTGGTGTGGAGAGCACACCACTACCCATCTCACTCGGGGTGACAAATGCAAAAACAACAATTGATGGACAGAATGCAGAACAATGTCATACATTCACCTCAGTACGGAGATCTTGGCCGAAATCCATCATTTGTTTTGCACTACACACCACCCCAGTTCAGACATGGCCATATGCAAATCAGCCTTGACCCTGTGCCTCATGGGAACAGTCCAGCCCAAAGTGCCAAGCCATGTCTTTCCTGGACCGGAATCAAGCATCCTAGGACCGGTTTCTGGCTATCAGCCATCTTCAGCCAGGATAGCTTGACTCCAGTGATGTGGAGAGCATGGGACTCACGCCTGGGCATACCCTTCCCACTTGGGGTGACAAATGCAAAAACAACAATTGATGGACAGAATGCAGAACAATATCATACATTCACCCCAGTACAGAGATTTGGGCCTAAATCCATCGTTTTTGTGCACTCCACACCACCCAAGTTCAGGCATGGCCATATGCAAATCTGCCTTGACCCGGTGCCTCATGGGAACAGTCCAGCCCGAACTGCCAAGCCTTGTCTTTCCTGGACCGGAATCAATTATCCTAGGACCGGTTTCTGGCTATCAGCCTTCTTCAGCCAGGATAGCTTGACTCCAGTGGTGTGGAGAGCATGAGACTCACGTCTGAGCATACGCATCCCACTCGGGGTGACAAATGCAAAAACAACAATTGATGGACAGAATGCAGAACAATGTAATAAATTCACCCAGTACAGAGATCTGGGCCTAAATCCTTCATCTTTTGGCACTCCAGACCACACCAGTTCAGATATGGCCATATGCAAATCAGCCTTGACCCTGTGCCTCATGGGAACAGTCCAGCCCGAACTGCCAAGCCATGTCTTTTTTGGACCGGAATCAAGCATCCTAGGACCGGTTTCTGGCTATCAGCCGTCTTCAGCCAGGATAGCTTGACTCCAGTGGTGTGGAGAGCAGGGGACTCACATCTGAGCATACCCATCCCACTCAGGGTGACAAATGCAAAAACAACAATTGATTTACAGAATGCAGAACAATGTCATACATTCACCCAGTACAGAGGTCTGGGCCTAAATCCATCGTTTTTTTCACGCCACACCACCCAAGTTCATACATGGCCATATGCAAATCAGGCTTGACCCAGTGCCTCATGGGAACAGTCCAGCCCGAACTGCCAAGCCATGTCTTTCCTGGACCGGAATCAAGCATCCTAGAACCGGTTTCTGGCTATCAGCCGTCTTCAACCAGGATAGCTTTAGTCCAGTGATGTGGAGAGCATTGGACTCACGTCTGAGCATACCCATCCCACTCAGGGTGACAAATGCAAAAACAACAATTGATGGACAGAATGCAGAACAATGTAATAAATTCACCCAGTACAGAGATCTGGGCCTAAATCCATAATTTTTTTGCCTTCCACACCACCCAAGTTCATACATGGCCATATGCAAATCAGGCTTGACCCAGTGCCTCATGGGAACAGTCCAGCCCGAACTGCCAAGCCATGTCTTTCCTGGACCGGAATCAAGCATCCTAGGACCGGTTTCTGGCTATCAGCCGTCTCCAGCCAGGATAGCTTGACTCCAGTGGTGTGGAGAGCATGAGATTCACGTCTGAGCATACCCATGCTAATCCGGGTGACAAATGCAAAAATAACAATTGATGGACAGAATGCAGAACAATGTCATACATTCACCCCATTACAGAGATCTGGGCCTAAATCCATCTTTTTTTGCACTCCACACTATCCCAGTTCAGACATGGTCATATACAAATCAGCCTTGACCCTGTGCCTCAAGGGAACAGTCCAGCCCGAACTGCCAAGCCATGTCTTTCCTGGACCGGAATCAAACATCCTAGGACCGGTTTCTGGCTATCAGCCATGATAGCTTGACTTCGGCAGCTTGTTTCCTTACCAGTGTAAGAATTGGCTTGGTAGTTTGGTTTGCCCTGTTCCCATGATGCCGTGGGACAGGAACAGACTAATTTGCTTATAGCCAGGTTCTGAGCTGGGATGGTGCAGTGAGCTAAAAAATGGTGATGGATTAAGCCCTGATCTCTTGACTAGGTAGGAGTATTCTGCATCATTCAGAAACTCTGTCCATCATTACCCCCTTTTCCAAAATCGATTTTGTCCACACTAAGTGTGGGAGGGTATACTCAGAAGTGAGTCCCTTGCTCATTGCACCATCAGGATTCAAGCAAGCCGGGCCGACGACGGCTGAAATGCCAGAAACCGGTCCCCGGAAGCTTGTTTCCTTACCAGTGTAAGAATTGGCTTGGTAGTTTGGTTTGCCCTGTTCCCATGATGCCGTTGGACAGGAACAGACTAATTTGCATATAGTCAGGTTCTGAGCTGGGATGGTGCAGTGAGCTAAAAAAAATGGTGATGGATTAAGCCCTGATCTCTTGACTGGGTATGAGTATTCTGTATCATTCAGAAATTCTGTCCATCACCACCCCCTTTTCCAAAATTGATTTGGTCCACACTAAGTGTGGGAGGGTATACTCAGAAGTGAGTCCCTTGCTCATTGCACCATCAGGATTCAAGCAAGCCGGGCCGACGACGTCTGAAATGCCAGAAACCGGTCCCCGAAAGCTTGTTTCCCTACCAGTGTAAGAATTGGCTTGGTAGTTTGGTTTGCCCTGTTCCCATGATGCCGTGGGACAGGAACAGACTAATTTGCATATAGCCAGGTTCTGAGCTGGGATGGTGCATTGAGCTAAAAAATGGTGATGGATTAAGCCCTGATCTCTTGACTGGGGAGGAGTATTCTGCATCATTCAGAAACTCTGTCCATCAACACCCCCTTTTCCAAAATCGATTTTGTCCACACTAAGTGTGGGAGGGTATACTCAGAAGTGAGTCCCATGCTCATTGCACCATCAGGATTCAAGCAAGCTGGGCAGACGACGGCTGAAATGCCAGAAACCGGTCCCCGGAAGCTTGTTTCCTTACCAGTGTAAGAATTGGCTTGGTAGTTTGGTTTGCCCTGTTCCCATGATGCCGTTGGACAGGAACAGACTAATTTGCATATAGCCAGGTTCTGAGCTGGGATGGTGCAGTGAGCTAAAAAATGGTGATGGATTAAGGCCTGATCTCTTGACTGGGTAGGAGTATTCTGCATCATTCAGAAACTCTGTCCATCACCACCCCCTTTTCCAAAATCGATTTTGTCCACACTAAGTGTGGGAGGGTATACTCAGACGTGAGTACCTTGCTCATTGCAACATCAGGATTCAAGCAAGCCGGGCCGGCAACGGCTGAAATGCCAGAAAACGGTCCCCGGAAGCTTGTTTCCTTACCAGTGTAAGAATTGGCTTGGTAGTTTGGTTTGCCCTGTTCCCATGATGCCGTGGGACAGGAACAGACTAATTTGCATATAGCCAGGTTCTGAGCTGGGATGGTGCAGTCAGCTAAAAAATGGTGATGGATTAAGCCCTGATCTCTTGACTGGGTAGGAGTATTCTGCATCATTCAGAAACTCTGTCCATCACCACCCCCTTTTCCAAAATCGATTTTGTCCACACTAAGTGTGGGAGGATATACTCAGACGTGAGTCCCTTGCTCATTGCACCATCAGGATTCAAGCAAGCCGGTCAGACGGTGGTTGAAATGCCAGAAACCGGTCCCCGGAAGCATGTTTCCTTACCAGTGTAAGAATTGGCTTGGTAGTTTGGTTTGCCCTGTTCCCATGAAGCCGTGGGACAGGAACAGAGTAATTTGCATATAGCCAGGTTCTGAGCTGGGATGGTGCAGTCAGCTAAAAAATGGTGATGGATTAAGCCCTGATCTCTTGACTGGGTAGGAGTATTCTGCATTATTCAGAAACTCTGTCCATCACCACCCCTTTTCCAAAATCGATTGTTCTGCATTCTGTCCATCAATTGTTTTTGCATTTGTCACCCCAAGTGGGATGGGTATGCTCAGACGCGAGTCCCATGCTCTCCACACCACTGGAGCCAAGCTATCCTGGCTGAAGCCGGCTCATAGCCAGAAACCGGTCCGAGGATGTTTGATTCTGGTCCAGGAAAGACATGGCTTGGCAGTTCGGGCTGGACTGTTCCAATGAGGCACAGGGTCAAGACTGATTTGCATATGGCCATGTCTGAACTGAGGTGGTGTGGAGTGCAAAAAAAACGATGGATTTAGTCCCAGATCTTTGTACTGGGGTGAATGTATGACATTGTTCTGCATTCTGTCCATCAATGGTTCTTTTTGCATTCGTCACCCCTAGTGGGATGGGTATGCTCAGACGTGAGTCCCATGCTCTCCACATGACTGGAGTCAAGCTATCCTGGCTGAAGACTGCTGATAGCCAGAAACCGGTCCTAGGATGCTTGATTCGGGTCCAGGAAAGACATGGCTTGGCAGTTCGCGCTGGACTGTTCCCATGAGGCACAGGGTCAGGGCTGATTTGCATATGGCCATGTCTGAACTGGGGTGGTGTAGAGTGCAAAAAAACAATGGATTTAGGCCCAGATCTCTGTACTGGGTTAATGTATGACATTGTTCTGCATTCTGTCCATCAATGTTTTTTTTTTATTCGTCACCCCAAGTGTATGGGTATGCTCAGACTCGACTCCCGTGCTCTCCACACCACTGGAGTCAAGCTATCCTGGCTGAAGACGGCTGATAGTCAGTAAGCGGTCTTGGGATGCTTGATTCCGGTCCAGGAAAGACATGGCTTGGCAGTTCGGGCAGCACTGTTCCCATGAGGCACAGGGTCAAGGCTGATTTGCATATGGCCATGTCTGAACTGGGGTGGTGTGGAGTGCAAAAAAAATGGTGGATTTATGCCCAGATCTCTGTACTGTGGTGAATGTATGACATTGTTCTGCATTCTGTCTATCAATTGTTGTTTTTGCATTCGTCAACCCGTGTGGGATGGGTATGCTCAGATGTCAGTCCCATGCTCTCCACAGCACTGGAGTCAAGCTATCCTGGCTGAAGCCGGCTAGTAGCCATAAACCGGTCCTTGGATGCTTGATTTTGGTCCAGGAAAGACATGGCTTGGCAGTTCGGGCTGGACTGTTCCAATGAGGCACATGGTCAAGACTGATTTGCATATGGCCATGTCTGAACTGGGGTGGTGTGGACTGGAAAAAAATGATGGATTTAGGACCAGGTCTCTGTACTGGGTGAATTTATTACATTGTTCTGCATTCTGTCCATCAATTGTTGTTTTTGCATTCGTCACCCCGAGTGGGATGGGTATGCTCAGATGTCAGTCCCATGCTCTCCACACCACTGGAGTCAAGCTATCCTGGCTAAAGACGGCTGATAGCCAGAATCCGGTCCTAGGATGCTTGATTCCGGTCCAGGAAAGACATGGCTTGGCAGTTTGGGCTGGCCTGTTCCCATGAGGCACAGGGTCAAGGCTGATTTGCAAATGGCCATGTCTAATCTGGGGTGGGGTGGAGTGCAAAAAAACGATGGATTTAGGCCCAGGTCTCTGTACTGGGGCGAATGTATGACATTGTTCTGCATTCTGTCCATCAATTGTTGTTTTTACATATGATCTTGTTTAACCATATAGATGTTTGAAGTCAAAAGAAATGACACTAATATGTTTAAACATTGCTGATTTTTATGAAAAAATCTGTGTATGGTTGATAAGGTCACACGTCTACCCCGCAAAACTATGATTGGCAAAATGAAGGAATGTTTTTTCTAGGATTAGAACATCATAAAAGATATATGTAAGTATAATAAAAATACATTCAAAGTACTTATGAAAAACATTGATATATGAACGCGAAATTATGAGATTTTTATTTGCCAAATTTGTATACGAGAAGTTGTAGACTGTGTATATATTGGGATTTGTCCAGGTTGCTCACTAGAAGAGTAGTTGATATGACAAAGGAATGTGTCTATAGGTTGGTCTGTAATACAGTTTTTATATATTTTATTCAGATTCTTTTGAAACTTGAAATTATCGTCCTGAAGAAGGTGACGATTCTTTCTAGCACCGAAACACGGCATCAACAGTTTTTTTCGTTCTTTTTAATATATGGAATCTGCTAATGTTTTGAACATACACTGTCTTCACAAATTCTCCATGCCCTCCCCTGACACTCTTAAACAGATAGCCATCAGTATTAAATCAGGCTCACCTAGGGAGTGGTGAGAGACTCGAGCCATTCATGAGACATCTTTTAGAGCTGTCTTTTAGTTCAGGAGTGGCCCCAAAAAATGGAAGGCGGCAGTTGTTCTCCCCCTACAAAAATAACCTCACATTAGTATGGATCAGATTGACAATTTACGACCTATCTCCTGGCTCCCTTATTTTGCTAAGGTTGCGGAGAAGGTTGCTAATTTACAACTCACGGCACCCATTGGAAAAAATAACCTTCTCCACTCAACTCAGTCTGGCTTTCAGGCCCTCCATTCCACCGAATTCGCCCTATTGTTTTCGATTGAGACCATTTACAAATATGTGGACGAAGGGCAGACACGACCTTAATTCTTTTAGATTTAAGCGCCGCTTTCGACACTGTTGCCCATCATACCCTGTTGCAAGACCTCAAGAGAGGAGGTGCAGCAGGTAGTTCCCTGAAGTGGATGGAATCCTTTCTATCTGAGTGCAGTTTTCAAGTAATGCAGGGAGCCCACTACTCCAGGGACATCAAGCTGACACAGGGTGTGCCTCAGGGTTCTACCCTGAGCCCGACATTGTTTAATCTTGGCTAAAATCTCGGATAAATTTGAGATCAAAGCCCTGTCCTATGCCGACGACACCCAGCTGGTAGTCTCCCTTACCCAAGCACAGGTTTGGGCTACCTTCAATTTTGTGTCCTGCCTTCAGGAACTGGCTCTGTGGATGGCAAATAATTGCCTGGAATGGAATGGCAACAAGACCGAGGTGCTGTTGATAGGGAAGGCTCCATCAGTGTGGTCGTCGACACTCCCACACCTTGTGAACAAGCTATGAATCTTGGGGTATGGACAGATAATAAGCTTTCTTTTGACTACCATACCAGGCGGGTGGCAGGCGCCTGTTTTGGAATTTTACGGGGTCTACGGAAAACTTTAGACACTCTTCCCACAGCATTTCCTTGCTGACCTCTCGCCTGGATTATGGCAATCTTCTGTATCTGGGTGCAACTGCTAAATGTATGCGGAGATTGTAGGGCATCCAGAATGCAGCAGCAATACTGGTTCTTATGCTTCCAAAGAGAGCCTCAGCAAAAAGGGCTCTGGCCTCCCTACACTAGCTTCCAATTAGGGAGAGAGTACAGTTTAAGGCCCTGTGCGTGAGCCACCGGATTATACAATGGAAGGGGCCCTTGCACTTGCATGATTTATTAACTCCCTATGCTCCGACCAGACATTTAAGATCTAGTGGGACTGGAAAGGTGCGTGTCCCCATCATCAAGAGAGCAAGGATGGGTGGCCGCTCCTTTCGCTATCTGGCTGCACAGTCGTGGAACACACTTCCTCAGAGTCTCCGGTTGGAGTGCTCTGAGTCTATTTTTTGGAAAGGTCAGAGGACCCATTTGTTTCCTGCTGCCTAATTTTAGATTTCAGTTGTTGGCCCCCTGTTGTCGCTAAATTAAGCCGGTACCATAGCGCGGGGACACAGTGGCCCAGTGTAACCAGGCGCTCTACAAATGTGATGATTATTATTAATAGTATTATGTATAATGTATGCTTTTAAATAAAAAGCGATACTTAATTGTTTTTAAAAATGGTTTTGCTGAAATATTAAGACTTGTAACAAACAATCTTTTTTGATAAATACAATAAAACACTATAACATTCCTTTGCACTTGAATTGTTTTTAACTATGGGGCATATTGTATGAACAAATATGTAAATTTGGCAACCTGAAAATATTTAGACCTTGTAAAAATAGACTTTACAACGTTTTGCTTATTATATGTCCATATCCGGCTGGATAGATAACTGGGATAGACATAGCAGTTTGAGGATACTGATTTTCTTCCCACGTAATAAAAGGAAAGGAGAATTTTGTTTTTTGTTTTTGTTCAAGTGTTCATACCCATCCCTTTTCCAAAATAAGGGTATCTCCCATAATACCTTTGATATTGTGCAATACAACAATGAAGTATTGAGAAATAGTATGTGTTATGTTTGCTGATTTACAAATGCGTTATAGTCCTCACACTGCAGAAATGAAAGGACAGAACATAAGCCACATTGTCATGATGTACCCTGGGTAGCTAAAACATAAAGTTTTGACTAGTTTTTGAGAGGTAAATGAATTACTCAGAAAAGCACACTTTTGTATTGTGTCATGCCACCAACATGATTGCATGGCAGTGGCATGACACAATGAAAAGGTGAGCTTTTCCTGAGTAATCTATTTACCTTTAACGGACCTTCGAAGGAACCCAGAAGCTCATTTTGCATTATTGGCTTTGTCTAGAAATACTCTTGCATTTCTAGGTGTGACCACATTTCTGTTTTAAAGTTAGCATTTCTGGAAGTGCTAAAACCAACCAGAGTAAGTGGTGGATTGACATGAAAAAATAGCTCCAGATTTCTATCTGTGAAGGTAAGGATACTCCATAGCAATTGCATCTCAAGGAAATGGTCTGCCTTCCCAATACATATGCGGACAGACAGTTGGTTTAACTATAGGAAAGAGTACGCCATCTCTGGCAAGATTGCCCCCTCCCATGTCCCAAATGTGTAAGAGCCACCTGCAGATTACCTCTATGTCCGCCCAATTAATTTGGATACAGGTCAGTTTCACTGCCCGCCACCAACTGGGAAACCATGTTGGTAAGAAGCAGTGAAAACTATCTAATATCCCCCTTGCCATGAGAAATAACTCCTATGATGAGAGTGGCATTTTTTTTTAAATAGAAAATCCTGCTTTAGGAATTTGTTTTTGAAAATTAAAAAAGAAATTGATGGATGGCTTCATCATGTTGATGGTGCAATGAGTCAAATGTAAAAAGGGATTGACAGGGACCACTGTGATGGTGGCTCCTGCCTTTGTTTTTTAATTGACCGCCAGCTAGGCGGTCATTTGTAAATTTGGCAGGGGGAGTAGTCTCAGCATGGCAGACATTATGCCTTCAGCTAGGGTGATGGAGTCTTCTCTGTAGGCGAAAATGTAAGTCCTACCTTTACTAAGAACTTCTTTTTGTTTTGCAGTCTAAGCACTCAGAGGTGTCCAGCGTTGTTTAACTTGCATTGATTCTATTCACTTTCCTATAATGCCGTACAAAACTTGAAAGTAGTTCATGGCAAAGATTGCTCATTTATTTACATTTTATGTTGGAAATTCCTGCAACCTGTTGAGATCCACAAATTGACAACCACCAGCTTTCCTGTGTAGCTCCGCATAAAAATTGAACCCAATTTTTGCAGGTGACCCTAGCATCCACAATTGCAAAATGCTAACACTGCAACACAGACACATCAGATTTATGCAGTGAAAGCAGAACTTGGTTGCAATGTGGGTAGCTGTGAATTTTGGGCCCCAGTTCACCTGGAACCTAGGCAAACCTGCACATTTTTTCTAACTAGGCACCCAGGGGAGTCCAGGGGTGTGTGACTTACATGGCTTTCACCTGGTAATTTTACACAGAACCCTTTCCAAATATCAAACTTCGGTAAGAAACACATGTTTTCCTCACATTTCTGTGACAGAACATTCTGGAATCTGTGGGGATTCACAAATGTCCTTCTTCTGTGAGCTCCCACACATCTCTTGATAAGAATTGTATCCCACTTGTGTGGTTGGGCCAGGGGACCACAACACAAAACACATTAAATAGCTGCATTGTGAGTTAAGCAATAGATGTAGCGGCTGTAGTTGGGGACATGCTGTGGAACCACCCATGCAATCCGACAAAGCACAGACATTTTTGAAAACTAGACAAAAGGGGGAATTTATGGTGGTATACCGTGCATGGATTCAATGATGTTTTATTACCCACAATGCCCTCCAAACCTCAATCCCTGCTGGATATTACACATTTTTCTTCCATTTCTAAAATGCACTGGATCCCACATGATTTCTACCGCTGTGCATTACCCCACTTGTGCTGATCCAAAATACTGCCACTTGCATGGCTGGGCCTTGTGCGCACTACAGGAACTGATCAAACCAAGGTTAGTGGGAGCCCTTCCTTTGATATCCATTTTTCACTCTCCATATTTCAACATGAGAATTGTTCTATGATCGGTATACAATAAAAAAGCAATTATCCACATTGTGGATTGGTCTTGGGGTTCCATGTTTGAAGAATTCTATCATAAACTAGTAAGTAAGGCTTTTTCTGTGGTGGTGGACAAGCTTTAAAAAATGCATAATTTGAACCCGCCAGTCCTGACATAGAATCACATTTTGTATTGCACTCGCAAACAAGAATTTTCAGTTTTATTAAGGGCATAGAGGCAAAGATTATTCCTCACAGTAATTGTCTATCTGAACAATTAAGACATGTTTTTACGTATAACTTGATTGTATAAGTACATGTGTGCTATCTCCAATGTTTGTGATTATATTGGACCCACCCGAATGTCAGATGAACATTTCAGACTGTGCTTGTTTCAGTTTCAAAGGAAAAAAAATGATTGGCATTACATTACTGGCTAGGAGGGATTTTCCTTCCAGCAGAAGAGGTGGAGTTTCTGATGCCCAACCGGTTTATAGGCTGACTCGTGTGCTCATTGGTTATTGGATATGTTACTATGACATATGTGATGACTGAGCGTACTGGGATTTGCAGTTTTTCCTAGACAGTTCTGTGGTTTACTTATTGTGTTTTTACATGGCTGATGTTAAATATTGCAAAGTGGTGAATGTATGAAGCCTCAGGTCCTTAAATAGAATTCCTTAACCCATGTATATTAAGTTCCCCACTGCGAACAAGGTTTGAGTGCAATATATAAATTAAAAACACCACAACTTTTGGAAAGGGGCGACCACTCGGTCCCCCCGAACGTATGGTGGAGTACCCCGATCCCCGCGGGAAGCCATCTTGGGCGGGAGGCGAGTCTCGGCTGGTATGCCCAAAGCGGCGTAGCCGGGGCGCGCTTTTTCCCGCCCAAGAGTGGGTTGTCCTAGACACTGAAGCCGCCAGCCACGCCCCCAGAGGCGGGCGGAGGCGGGTTTACGCCCGCCAGAGGAAGGATAAAAGGAGCGACAAGCCAAGGAAGCATCCTCTTGTTCCTGTGCTCTGAAGCTGCACCTCCCCGCTGCACGTGAGCTCGAGACGGAACGAAGAGCCAATTTTGAGCGTTTTAATTCTTGTCTTTGCTCTTTCAGAGAATCATCGTTGGACAATGCCGGGCAAGAAGGCCGGAAAGCGGGTCGGAACCGATCAGATGCTCCGCATGCTCGTAAAAGACATGTCCGAGATGAAGAAGCAGATGGCGGCGATGAACGGTGCAGGGGGCCCTAAGCGAGTCGTCGGACCAGCATTGCCGGGAGTAGTCCCTAATGGGAGGGGTAGAAGAGCCAGGAAGGGTGCAACTGGGGAAGAGGCCCCGGTTCCCGAGGCACCGCCGGCGCACCCTGATACACCGACCGAGGAGCCGATCCCGGTCCCGAAAGAGGGGCAACCAATTCCCGTTGTAGTCACCCCTGTGAACGGGGAGGATATGCCTCCCGAGTTGGCTGCACAGCTGGCAGCGTGGTTGGGGAAAGAGAGTGAGGGGACTACGGCAGATGACGCCAGGGCAGTAATGAGGCAGTTGCAGCAATCAAAAGAGGCTGCAAAGGCTCCATGTTCTTTTGTTCCCCCGCAGGCTCCAGTGGGTCAACCCGCAGCGGGCATGAGTTCGGCAGCGACTACGGTTACAGCCTCTGGTTCAGGTAAGCAGCTACTGCCGATTGCGGGGGAGGGGTCAGTACCCTCGAGAAGGGAGAAAGTGGCTCAGCATATTCCGATGGAAATCAAGGAGAGGATATGGGCTGAGAAATATGTAAACATGTTTTCTTTACTAACTGATCATTATGAGATTGAGCACGTAAAAGCTCAAAAAGAGTTTATGCACCCGAGTGTTTGGCGCGCCAAGATGGCCGCTTTTAGAGTCGATGAGACGATAGGTAATTGGGGCAGAGCATTTGGCATATTCTCTTCAATTATGGGGGAACGGAGGCCCGAACTGTTGGCCGAGTTACCAGTGTACCAGACACGTATTATGGAGTTTTCTCAGACATATGAGGGCAATCAGTGGTTTGGTTATGATAATATTTTTCGTAAGGCCAAGGAGTTCGACACATCTCTGACGTGGGATTGTTACGACTCCATTTCCTGGCAGAAAATGGAGAAATCAGGCATGACAAAAGCGCCATTGTTGGGGGGAAACGGGGGCGAGTTTTCCCGCCATTCATCGGGGGCGCCCTTTCGGGCGGGTTCAAGTAACGAGCATCACTCAAGGTCGAATGGCAATACAGGTAAAAAAGGGATCTGCTGGAATTTTAACAGGGGGAAGTGTACAAGGCCCCAGGGGTCATGCAAGTTTAGGCACGACTGTGGGGGGTGTGGACAGTCCTCGCATCCCGAGACCATGTGCAGACCCAAAACGGGTGATAACGGAAGTAGGGGAAGCGCCAAACAGGTCTGAAATAGTCCGAGGGGCGCCTTTACCTACCCCGGTTGATACCATGGCAATGATTCCTTGGCTCAAATAATACCCGGATCATGTTTCCGCTGGGGTGTTGCGAGACGGTTTTTCGTATGGTTTCCGCATCCCAGTGGGGAATTTTCAGGGTAAAGCATATTGTAGGAACCAACTGTCGGTTCTGCAGAACACGGCGGTGGTACAGGCGAAGATTGGGAAGGAGGTGACCCGGGGTCGGGTTGCCGGACCTTTCGACATACCACCAGTTGCTAATTTTGTTTGTTCACCCTTGGGAGTGGTGCCCAAGAAGGACCCGGGTGAGTTTAGATTGATACATAACTTGTCAGCTCCAAGAGGTCTGTCGGTGAACGATGCGATAGACCCGGAGGTATGTTTGGTGCGCTACGCATCTTTCGATGATGCCGTCGCCATGTTGAATCGCCAGGGGCCCGGAGCGCTGATGGCCAAATCAGACATCGAGTCAGCGTTCCGGTTGCTCCCGGTACACCCAGACGACCAGCGCCTCCTAGGTTTTATGTTTCAGGGGCGCTATTACATGGATAAATGTATGCCAATGGGATGCTCCATATCTTGTGCGTATTTCGAGAAATTCAGTTGTTTTCTGCAATGGGCATTCACAAGAATGACGGGGTTTCAGCATGTTATGCATTATCTTGACGATTTTCTGTTCCTGGGGGCAGCCGGGGACCCAGAGTGTGCACAGGCTTTAAAAGAATTCTGTGGTCTGATGAGTCAGTTTGGTGTGCCATTGGCGCCAGGTAAGACTGTGGGGCCATCAACTTCGCTCGAGTTTCTTGGAATAGAGCTCGATTCCGAAGAGGGTTGCTTCCGGTTGCCCAAAGAGAAGGTGAGGAAATTCAGGGCCTCGCTTGAAACATGTATTAGCGAGACTAAGGTGAACTTGCATCAATTGCAGCAGACTGTGGGTCAGTTGAATTTTGCCCTTAGAGTAATGCCAATGGCCCGCCCTTTTTCCCGCTCGATTGCACAAGCCATGGTCGGTCTTAAAGAGGGGCACCACCCCACGAGGCTCTCGACAGAGATTCGCCAGGACATGCGCATTTGGTTGGCATTCCTGGCGGATTTCAATGGTCGGGTTGTCTGGAACAAGCCGGCGGTGCCCTCCTAGGAGTTGGGGCTGTGGACAGATTCGGCGGGGAGTATAGGCTTTGGCGCCATATTTGGTAATCACTGGTCAGCCCAAACGTGGCCGTCATGGTGGCACGAGTGTGGGCTTACAAGTAACATTGCTTTTCTCGAACTGTTCCCTATTCTGGTGGCCTTGAAAACATGGCCGGAGGGTTTTCGGGATCACTCTGTGGTGTTCTGGTCTGATAACATGACCGTGGTTGAGTGTATAAATAGTCAGGCAGCACGATGCAAATGGATTCTGAGATTGCTCAAGGAAATTGTTTTACTATGTATGCAATTAAACGTGCTCTTCAGGGCGAGACATGTGCCAGGGGTGCTGAATCAGGCTGCTGATGCGCTTTCTCGTTTCCGTATGCAGGCCTTTTGGGGTTTTCTGCCCACAGCGGACCCGGTGGCGGCACCATTTCCCGAAGCTCTCTGGTCTCTCGGTGCCCCGAACTACAAAACCTCGTGGGAGAGAGTTTAGCACCCAGGACAAGGAAGGCATATGAAGGGGCGTTCCGTTCCTATTGGTCCTTTTTGGGTTCTGCCAGGGGGGAGCTTTGGGGCCAGGAAGAGTTTGTCGTAAAGTTTTTGCTGTCATTACATCAGGCAGGCAAATCGGTAGCCACGGCCCAGAGGCATCGGGCCGCCATTTCCTTCATGGCACGGGCTCATGGTATCCAGGACCCTACAGCGTCTTTCGTAGTACAGAAGGCGCTGCGTGGGTGGCAACGCCTTGAGGGTCGCAGAGTAGATGAAGGTTACCCGATAGGTCTGGAGAGGTTGGCCCTGTTACTGTCCGTACTCCCTGCGACATGTTCATCCCAGTCAGAAACAGTGTTATTCCGGGCCGCTTTTGCATTAGCATTCCATGGGGCTATGCGGGTAAGCGAACTGGTGGCAAAGAACAAGCAGCATACAGGGGGGGACTGTGCCGAGAGCACATTCAAGTTAAGGGGGAGACGATGATTGTCTCGTTTGCCAGGTCCAAGACCGATCAGGGTGCGATCGGAGACAGCGTAGTAGTCCATCGGATTCCCGGATTTCCCATATGCCCCGTCGTATGCGTTGAGGAATATTTGGCGCAGAGGGCGGCTTCATGGGGAGGGGACCTTCTTGAGACACGCTGATGCCACCCCACTGACGAGGTTTCAGTTCCAGCGGGTGCTTGCAATGGCAATTTCGGCCGCGGGCTTGAACCCGGGCGAATTTGGGACCCATTCCTTCCAGATAGGGGCTGCTACAGAGGCTACAGCCAGGGGTCTGAGTGTGGAAAAGGTGAAACAGTTGGGGCGTTGGTCCTCGAATTGTTACAAAAGGTATGTGCGGTTGCACATGTTGTGAAGCGGATATCATGTACTCACGCTTCTTGTTTTGGTTTGGTTTTCAGTTTCGCAAGCTTACGAGGCGGGGCGGACTGTGCAGTCGACCCGACACCTGGGAACCAGCGGTCAAAAATCACCGGCTGAGGAGAAAGTGGTGTGGGTCGTGGGCCACTCATACGTGAGGCGTGCCGCGGACGTATTCAAAGCAGGTGACATGATTCACATGGCTGGGGAATACGGGTACAGGGTGACCTTCTATGGAAGGGGCGGGCTCTGTATTGACCAGTTTCAACCTTTTTTCGAGGGTTTGTTAGGGCGGACAAGGTCACCGCCATCTATAATCATAGTGCATCTTGGGGGCAATGATTTGGTGACCACTGGTAGATGACTACTTCTCGAGGCGATACTATCCACAGTAAGTTGGTTGGCGAGAAGGGTTCCAGGGTGCACGATTGCATGGTCCCATATGATTCCACGAAAAGTGTGGCGGGGGGCTAATTCAGTGTCTGCTATAAATCATTCTGTGAAGAAAGTAAATAACAAGCTTGGTAGACTGTTCCATACAAGCGCATTGCATTCGATTCCTCATGGGTGTATCAGGGGGGACCATATGTATCTAGAAGATGGGGTCCATTTGTCCCGGGTGGGGAATTCTTTACTCATAGGAGATCTCGTAGCTTGGTTGAAGAGTTTACAGCATGACCTTTAGGTAGGAGTTTTGTGGGGGGTCCGGATAGCCGGTCAACTATCCGGCCTGTGGCGGTAAGGTCATGATCGGTGAGCAGTAATTGGAAGATCCCTAGGGGGGTCGTCACCCATTACGGATGGGAGCGCCCGGGGGGAGGTGGCCATTGGCCCCTCAACGGGGAGGCGGTCCCTTCTAAGGATGGGACGCCGAAAGGAAAGGGAAGGTGGTCAAGGCCCCTCCCTGGATAGGAGGGGCTACGGGCCCCTCCTGGGAATTTCCTGGGGCCAGGACATGTGCGACGGCAGATGTGGTAAGTTGTGTGGGGTGGGGAGGGGGGTCTACGCTACCTTCTAGACACCTCACACAAGTCCTCGGACGACCACTAAGATGGCGTCGAGTTAATTGGGGCCCCCGTCAAGAAAAGGGAAATTGGTATGTGCACATGAGGTGCAGTCCTCTGTGCGGCTGCCCCTCACAAGTGAGGGGGGAATTCTGGTTTAGGGATCTGACACCGGTTACGACCTTGCCGTTGGCCCCTAACGTTAGGATGTACAATTTCAATTTTAAAATGCATTTGTAGGATGTTAGTATTGGCTAGGAGAACCTTTGTATTAGAAATGTGTTAAGGTCAGCCAAAACATCGTAATGTGGAAATGAAATTGTACATGATATGAAACTGTTATTTTAATGTTTTAATTTTGTTTCATATTTTAATAAATACGGCCGGGATGGTAACTCCCTCCCGCCTTCCAAAAGTTCAGAAATGTTTCCGTATTCCCATTCTTGGGGATTGTGTTGAGAGGGGGTGGCGGGTATCTCAGCCATATGGAAAGGGGCGACCACTCGGTCCCCCCGAACGTATGGTGGAGTACCCCGATCCCCCCGGGAAGCCATCTTGGGTGGGAGGCGAGTCTCGGCTGGTATGCCCAAAGCGGCGTAGCCGGGGCGCGCTTTTTCCCGCCCAAGAGTGGGTTGTCCTAGACACTGAAGCCGCCAGCCACGCCCCCGGAGGCGGGCGGAGGCGGGTTTACGCCCACCAGAGGAAGGATAAAAGGAGCGACAAGCCAAGGAAGCATCCTCTTGTTCCTGTGCTCTGAAGCTGCACCTCCCCGCTGCACGTGAGCTCGAGACGGAACGAAGAGCCAATTTTGACCCACCCACCAGCCCCTGAGGACAGCAAGTTGTTTTGGAAATAAAAGTTATTTGACGTGGTAATTCACTTTTCTTACAGGTTGTTCTGAATAAAGTTGTGATTCAGTATGCAATAAAGTGGATAATTCTTTACAGTATGTTTTATCGAATAAAAGTATTTGCACCAGAGTTGATCAGTGATGTTTAGACAGTTCATCTTTGAATATCTTTTTGTGTTTTCCTCTTTAGTAATTAGTCTCTCTAGTTTAGTTTGTCGTATTTTTTATTTGGTCGGGCGGTAAGGTCATGATCGGTGAGCAGTAATTGGAAGATCCCTAGGGGGGGGGGCGTCACCCATTACGGATGGGAGCGCCCGGGGGGAGGTGGCCATTGGCCCCTCAACGGGGAGGCGGTCCCTTCTAAGGATGGGACGCCGAAAGGAAAGGGAAGGCGGTCAAGGCCCCTCCCTGGATAGGAGGGGCTACGGGCCCCTCCTGGGAATTTCCCGGGGCCAGGACATCTGCGACGGCAGATGTGGTAAGTTGTGTGGGGTGGGGAGGGGGGTCTACGCTACCTTCTAGACACCTCACACGAGTCCTCGGACGACCACTAAGATGGCGTCGAGTTAATTGGGGCCCCCGTCAAGAAAAGGGAAATTGGTATGTGCACATGAGGTGCAGTCCTCTGTGCGGCTGCCCCTCACAAGTGAGGGGGGAATTCTGGTTTAGGGATCTGACACCGGTTACGACCTTGCCGTTGGCCCTTAACGTTAGGATGTACAATTTCAATTTTAAAATGCATTTGTAGGATGTTAGTATCGGCTAGGAGAACCTTTGTATTAGAAATGTGTTAAGGTCATCCAAAACATCGTAATGTGGAAATGAAATTGTACATGATATGAAACTGTTATTTTAATGTTTTAATTTTGTTTCATATTTTAATAAATACGGCCGGGAGGGTAACTCCCTCCCGCCTTCCAAAAGTTCAGAAATGTTTCCGTATTCCCATTCTTGGGGATTGTGTTGAGAGGGGGTGGCGGGTATCTCAGCCATACAGTGATAGACAACTTTAAAAAACATGTCTCGAACATGCACTCTAAACTCCTTACAGATGAATAAACTTTGTCTTAATGAGAAACCTCTGACAGATGAATACACTGTTGCAGCGGAAAGCATTTCAATTTTTCCCTTCACCTTTATATTGTTTAAAATCACTCGGCCCATTACGTCATCATCACTCAAACTCACAATCATCTTGATTCATACCTATTTACTACCAATTTGGTCCTCCAATGGATCTTTTTGTTGAGCTGCCTTGGACTAGAAAACTTGGAAACATGAACAATTTTTCAATGAGGTCATGCAATAAAATAATTGTTACCTCAAATCGAATATCAAAATCTTTCTCAGCCACCAATACAAAATGCTTTGAAATGAAGACTATGACTAAAAGAATAAGACAGAATCGATAAAGATATTTCATGTAAATTTATTTAAAGGCCTGTTATTGCATAGGCAGGTCAAAGATATGCATTTCAGTTTATTTTAATGACAATACTCTATTACGGATATCCTCACAACACAATAAAGATAATTGTAGTGATTACACTAAATATGCGCTTTGCCTTTCCTACTAAATTCAGTACAGACGGTCTTTTATTTGCCTGCTTCCTTACTAACAATTTAGTCATACTTAAAAGACAACAGACTCCGAACTCCAGTTTATTGATTTATTATAAGGGCAAAAATAATTGAATGTAAACACACCTTAATATCAGAGTATACAAGTAAATAAAATCAATACAGAGCCGAGTCTACGAATATAATTCACTCAGCAGAAAAGGCATAATGTGATGAACTCCTAAATCAAAATGCAACACAGAATAGAAGCTGAATCCAATTCTCTTTTCATTGAGAAAGAAAAGAAACGTTATCTATATACCCTAAAGGTGTCACCGCGTGTTGACTTCCTAAGAAGTACTCACATCAAATGGGTCTGATAGCTTAAGACTATGGAGCTAGCTCTAAGATGTGCCTTCTCCTCCAAAAATTCAAAAATCTTCTGAATCTGTCCCTGCGCATAATACAAAAAGACAATATTCTTCGCACAATACGTCACATGGTAAACTCGTCAATTGCAACATTTTACATAATTTTCCACTGAATCTGTGTTTGTTCAGCTCCTTTCCAGTGGCCTTGGTTTCCAGATTGGCCAAACACGAAATGCGTCCTCCCTTTTTGCCTTCTAGTCTTCTTCAAAGGCATTCCGGGTATCTCCTTAAATCTAAGAATAACGAGGTCGAATTCCTGCACCTGCGGTAGGATGAGAACATACTGTTTTCGAATACAAAGAGGATTTATTTAATTATTTATTGAGCAACCAAGGAGAAACGAAACTCAAAACAACTTGCAGTGTTGGGCCTACAGTGCAGGCAACTTTAATGATAAACAGTTACAATGTATGAGTATAATTTCATCCTGCACATTATACGTACAGGAATTATAAACTTTTCTAATACATACGAATCCTACTGAAATGAGCATACAACAGTTTAATACTTATATGATTTGAAAAAATGCATCTTAATAATCATGAAGTACCGCAAACGATAAAATATATGTACGTGCATTTGAACCATAAGTATGATGCACCCGTACAATTTAGAGTGCTGTAAGTGCTCTTTCAGTTCCCCCTCTTATGACTAGTGTCATAACACCAACAATGTATTCTCTTACAGTTTTCTCCTTGTAGAAGAGACTGACCTAAACAGAAGTTATATCTTGCTGTCCTTGTCTGGATCTTTCTACTCCTTTAAGTTGCAGACAATGACTGTCCTGCAGTCGTTCCAACTGCTGCTCTGGTTTGTTCAAGGAGTTTTCATTATGGCATTCCATTTGCCATTGATAAGCGTTGATGGTTCCCGATAGTACACTTATACAAATGACAGCTATTTTGATAGGTTTCAAGATGTATCCCATTATTCCTTTCCCAGACTTCCAGACCAGCTTCCAGTCTTTCCAAGTCCCTTGCCAATTTGTTTCCAAAGTCCATCTGCAGCCAAATCACGAAAATCTTTATGTATCTCTGAAATGTTACTGATATATTTTCGTATATCCCGACTATTGTCAGGCATATATGTGCAGCACTGTTGAACTTTCAATAATTTACAGACTCCTTCCTCTGGCTTTTGCTAATAATACATCTCAAGCACGACGACTTAGAGGAACCATAGCCCTTATTGAAACCATCTCCCCATCAACAAGTAATAAGATTTGGGCTGTATTCACAGAGAGTTTACCCACTATTGTTTCCAATTTTCTAATGTTCACATCTTTCAAAATCACACCCACACTAGGTATCATGGCTCCAAATACATCTCCAACAATTTCTCAGGCACTTGCACCCCATTTCCCTCTGTGAGATCTTTCTCCTTTCAAAGGCCATAAATCATCCACATGGAATAATTCAGGAAATACTACAGCCAAAAAACACGTACCATATCAATTCTTAGGCAATTTCACATATGCACTTTTTCCACACACAAAATATACATTAGGCACTTTGGTTAATTTATCCAATAGCGCCTTCCTAATGGCATCCTCAATGAAGAAAATGTGTTCACAATCACTCTCACCCTCAAATATCTTTTCATAATATGTTGACGGTCTCTAATGCGTAGCTTTCTTTTTTGCTGGAAATCTAAAGCTATTGGACCAGTACTGCCAGTTGCCTTATGATCTAATTCTTCTTGTGGCCATGGGATAACCTTATTCTTTGGATCTTGTCTAAATAAAGTCTGCCTATGCTGATCTTCTATCTGATCTACAAACTTCTTCCCGATGTCAGATAAGATGCAGGTCAGATTGTGTCTATGAGAATACGATGTATCCAAAGTAATAGTAGGCAAAAAATACATAGACATCCTCTCTACCTCCTTATAGTAATCATATTTGTTCATGTACTTAAGAACTTCTGTATACCCTTGAGGGATACGAAACCAAGTTAACACATGGTCGTCCATCCTAAAGGCAAATAAATACCTACTATCCTCGTGGAGAGGTATGGAGAAGAATGCCTGACATAAATCGATGATGGTAAACTATTCTGCCTCACATGGTATCTGAAATAATATAACAGCTGGATTCGGTACCACAGGACAACATAGGATCACTCTTTCATTAACTCTGTATAAATCCTGCACTATTCTGTACTTGCCACTAGGCTTATGTAGCCCTATAATAGGTGAGTTACAGGGACTTCCTCTTATCTCCCTTAGAATGCCTTGTGCAATCATGGACTCGATTATGGGTCTTATTCCAGCCACAGTTTCTGGAGTCAATTTATAATGTGGAGTTCGTGGGAATTCAGAATTTGGTTTGACCTGTATCTTAACAGGTTCAAACCCTCAAATCAATCCTATCTCCTCACTTGTGAAATCTCACACTTTTGGAGAGACCGAATCTCTCAAGTCATGTGGTAAGTCCTCTATCGTAACAACCATTAACAGTTCTGCACATAAGTTCATATTGGCTATTTTAAAATCAACATCATCATCATAGGTTTGCAACTCCACACCCTTCGGAGTGCAAGCTATAGTACAATTTAGCTTACACAAAAGATCTTGACCCAATAGACAGACTGGGATTGAATCGCACAACACAAATTGATGTTTGTCTCGGAACGGTCCTATTCTCACTGATAACTCATTTGTCCACGGGTTAGTCATTCTCATATTGGTAACTCCCACTGCTTGAATCGATTGTCCTGAAGGGGATACATTTGGGACTATTTCTGTTCTTACTGCGGAACGTGTGGCTTCGGTATCTAACTAAAAGGTAACAGGATGTCCATTCACCTCTGGATCTACAAATGGTCCACTTTGTCCACTTCCAGGGCATCACCCAAAGTGCACTCTCCCTGCACCCTCCTCTGATACTCATTATGACATTGACTTTGATCTAATATGTCTTGTATTTTAAAATAAGGCATCTGTTGGTACAGATGATTACTTGTGGGTATTCTCGGAGGCTGAGGAATCTGCATCTGTGACTCACAACCTCCCCAATACATGGACTTTGGTCTTGTCATGGTGTTCAAACCTTCTGACATCTGTCCCTCTCCCTCATATTGTATTGGATTTGCTGGATTCAATCAATACTCGCGCTTCCAATTCCCGATTTGTTGACAATATTGACAGGCTGTGACCTGCTTTTGATTTGCTACCCATACCCCTCCCATACAGGCATCCATACCCCGTCCTCTTCCCTGTCAAGGTTGAGGTACCATCTGTTGATTCATTCCTCTACCACTTCCTCGTCCTTGACCCATCGCTCCTCCAACCCCCTGCATCCAATCCGGCCTTTCAGCATTCCTCAACTGTACCAACATTCATTTCTCCTTTGCTTTCTTTTGTGCTGCCTCTACCTGTTCACTGCAGTATTTTGCATAACGTAGAATTTCGTTTACGGACTTATTCTGCCAGCATATCAAGTGATGCTGTATCATCAAACCAATATCAGATTTCAATCCCAACAGAAACTTTGAAACAAACTGTCCCATATCTTTTGGCTCAATGGTGTCCAATCCACTATGTTGTTTAAAGGCCACTAAAAGTCTCTCATAATAGTCATGTACAGATTCCTTGGGATCTTGTGTAGTACAATCGATTTTAAGCCAATCAACAGTCTGAGGAGCTACTTTAGATTGCAACCACGTAATCATTTGTTCGTATTTCTTCATTACCTTGGGTGAAGGACCTTGAGTCACCTCATCTCTAGCTGGTTCTGCAGCGGGCCAATCAACGGCAACCTTACATGCTGTCCATAAATCATCCGGGACCACTATATCAAAAAAGATATTCAAATCAATCCATAAGACCATTGAAATCTTAACAAACCGGTCAATTTGTTTATACCAGTCAGCAGATTTTTTCCTCAGCTGAGGAAAATCTTTAGTGAATGCTGCCAACTCAATCCTGCTCCATGGCACATGTACATACCCCTCATTTTGTACTTCTCTCAAGGGGAAATTTCCTGCTGTTCCCGTCCCTCCACCTGGAGGTGGAGTATCTCCTACCACTTTCTTAGCACTTTTCTTTTTAGACCACCTTTCCTCCCATTTTTCTAATGCTCTCCATGGTCGCATCCCTATTACCAAGTCCCTAATTTGCACCTTTAATCCTGCCATTTGCTTTTCTTCCAAGTCTTTATCAGTATAATTCAGCCTGCAGCTTCCCTGCATCAATTTTGTCTTGGTCAATTCGACCTCATACCTTCGGGCCAAAAGTACCAATGCTTCATGAGCTTGCCTTTTTAGTAATTTCCATAGCCACAAATAGCAACTCACTTGAGCCATATGTTTTAATTCTGTCCAATGGCAGATTTCCTTCAATAACCTCATCTATTTCTGCTTTGAACCTTACCATATCTAACAATGGTGCCTACATTGCAACTTGTATAATTCTCTGACCTCTTTCACTTGCTGGGTCCTCCCTGCCACAACGTTGTGATCTCCTTGGAGGTATACAACTGTTACAACGAAGTTTTTACCACGCACTACCATTACAACGCAGGCATTACCACGCATACCATTACAACGCATTGCGCTGGGGGGCGCTCTAGGATAGGGAATAAGTATAATTTTATATCCAACACCTTCCCTAGTGTCCACGGGGACTGGAGTTGGAATATAAAATTATACTTACCACTATCCAGCACCTCTAAGCGCTATGCATTGTAACGGTATGCGTTGTAAATACCGCGTTGTAATGGTATGCGTGGTAAAAGTATGCATTGTAACGTCATACATCCCTCCTTGGACCTACACTCTCCTTCATTCTCAACCCTCTGCGACATTCTCTCTCACAACTTTCACTTCTCCAATGGTTACCCTCACACAAATTCTGTGGTTCAAACAGTACTCTGAGTACTTCTCGTCTCATCTCCAGTTCCTCTCTCTGCATGATTAACTCCCTCACTGGTGGAACCCACATTCTGATGTCTGATCTAGAATTTGCCAAAGCTCCTGTTCGTCTTCTCTACTACACACTGTCTATTCTTGACAGATCAGCCATAGCCAGCAGTGGAGTACTAGCTTCCACTGGCATCTGAGCCATACTTGTTCCACTCAGTGTAAGACTCCCTCCAGATATAGTCTCTTCCCCTCCTCCTGTTTGCTGTTGACTTCCATCTGCTCTCTGTCTAGGCTGATAGATCGAAGCCACAGGTCCAATGGCAACTGGTACTGTAAGAGATTCTGGTAACCGCATGGTGCATACACTTTCTCCAGGCTCAGGGTCTGCATATCCTGGCCCTCCAGATTCCCCTGGAAATCTTATTCCCACTGACATTGTCCCTCTTACTCTGCTGTCTGATCCTCTGAACACATTTGTCGCACTCCTAAGGCTTCTTCTGTTTGCTGCGTTTTCTCCAGCTCCGACCGGGAGTCATAAGGTGTAGGATGTTCTGCTACCAGTCTTTCTAGAAAACTATTATCTGTATCACTGTCCTCCTCTGTCTTACTCTTTCCTCTAGACCCTTCTTCTAGCAACCTGAATGGATATAATTGTTTTCCCTCTATGGCATCTACTCTCCATCTCTTCAGCTGTGCATCCCGCTGGCATCCTGATATACCTTCATTGCCTTCTTCATCCCTACCTGGGAAGCTCCTCTTCTCTTGGCTATTGCTGCTCTCATTCATGCATCTAATGCCTCAAATTGTGTTGGTCTAGGCATAGGTTTTGAAGAAGACATCACTCCCCTCAGCTGATACAGCACCTCCATTCGAAATGACCCATAACGAGGTAAAGCCAATTCTCCTTCTTTCTCTGTCATTTTATGTCAATTTTGCAGCCACACTATAATATGGAGTCCTACAAATGTTGCCATATAATGTGCTGGGGTATCCTCTGGTGGAGTCTCTTCTCCTACCCGAATCACCACCCCTGTGTCGCACCTACATAAATTCTGCAACACCATAAAACATCTCATCATAAAATCTATTTGCTAGCCGAAAGTCGATATTCAGATTCGTACAAACTTCCACCAATCCCAGTGCTGAGTTACACCAACCAACCTATTCCAGCGTGGTGTACACTGACATCACAACTCCCTCTGTGCAGCTGCTCACCCTCCTTTACAATTTCACCTTGTACACTCGCTCACACATTCATACTACAAGTAACTGTACATCCAAAAGTTATTAACCAAGTAACTGCTTCCTAACACATTCACAATAACTTACAGTTACTTAAAACAAGTCTAAAAGATCGATAGAACACTCTTACAAGAACATTCATCCAATGTGACCCCGACCTGCATTGGTCACTCAATTGCTGTAGTCTACCCCGGTACCTGAGGTTTTCTACTGCGACGTACTTCTGCCTTCACACAAACTTCCCTGTCACAAGTGAAGCATTGTTAGTGCTTCACGACACCCACAATTTTGATCGGAAAATCACAAATACAAAACTATCCATGGATCTTGAACTTCTCTTGAGTGCGCTCACCAAACGTCCTGATCCGCACGTGCCCAGACCAGTAAACCAATTAACCCACAATCACTCAACTTGCATCCCCACTATGCAAGACATCACAAAATTAATTCATCAACACAATCTATAGAACCAGACCATTTCATACTCACGCTACCACTGTTTCCGAGGCACCATCAGCATCAGCCGAACTCCAAAAATCTTCGTCTTCACTGTCATCTACTCCAATTCCAGACCCCAATTTTATTCAGCTTTTTACTCTAATTTCTTATCTCCCCTCACTTTAGAGGCAAACCATCCTCTGCTATCATTTGATTACGCTAAATTTACTCCTTGACTTCCCTACTAAATTCAGTACAGATGGTCTTTTATTTGCCTGCTGAAAGTGGTTGAGGGGAGCAAACAAGCCAAGAATATACTTACAATTTAGTCATGCTTAAAGGACCACAGACTCCAAATTCCTGTATATGGATTTATTATAAGGCCAAAAATAATTGAATATAAAAAGACCTTAATATCAGAGTATAAAGGTACATAAAAATCAATACAGAGCCAAATCTACAAATATTATTCATTCAGCACAAAAGGCAAAATCAAAGTGCAACAATTCTCTTTTTATTGAGAAAGAAAACAAAAGTTATCTTTCCCTACACTAGTCTCAATGAGGGTCTTGCCTATCTATCTTATATCATACCCTAAAGGTGTCAGCATGCGTTAACTTCCTAACAAGTACTCACATAAAATGGGTCTGATAGCTTAAGGCTATGGAGCTCGCTCTAAGAGGCTCCTCCTCCTCCGAAAATGCAAAAATCCCCTGAATCTCTCCCTGCGCATCATACAAAAAGACAATATTCCGTCCACAATACGTCACATGTTAAACTCCTCAATTGCAACATTTTCCATCATTTTCCACACAAGCCGTGTTTGTTCATCTCCTTCCCAGTGGCCTTGGTTCCCAGATCGGCCAAACACAAAAGGTGTCCTCCCTTTTTGCCTTCTAGTCTTCTTCAAATGCATTCCGGGTATCTCCTTAAATCTAAGAATAACTGCTGTAGGATGGGAGCATACTATTTTTTAATACAAAGTGGATTCATTTAATTATTTCTTGAGCAACAAAGGAGAAATGAAACTCAAAACAACCTGTGTTTGGCCTACAGTGCAGACAACTTTAACGATACACAGTTACAATGTATGAGTATAACTTCATCCTGCACATTCTGCATAAAGGAATGATAAACTTTTCTAATACATACAAATCCTACTGAAATATACATACAACATTGTAATACTTCTATGATTTGAATAAATGCATCTTAATAATCATGAAATACTGCAAATGATAAAATATATGTAAGTGCATTTGAACCCTAAGTATCATGCACCCGTACAATTTATAGTGCTGTAAGCGCTCTGTCAGTAGTCAGCTGGGGATTGATTGTAGAGAGGTTCAATTTGTTAGTCATACAAACCAAAGCAAAGCTGATCATTTCAAGTTCTTCCTCAATTAGATCTGGTCAAGTCTAAACTGCAACACTGTGTGCCACAGTAGGAGTCAGCTAACCTCTCAGCTGAAAGGTTTATTTCCTACACAACTTTATCAGCTGGCAAAGCACTAGATTTGAAGTTGCAGTAAGATATATTTCAGTTCATTAAAGTCTATTCTACCAAGTGTAGGTGGATAAGGGACATAGGAAAAGATAATAGGGATCAAAAGTCTGTCAGACAGCATGCCAGGCACAAAAGGAAAATAATAGCCAGCCTCCGACTCCTCCTCCGATGGGGCAATTATACCTCAAAATGTTCCTGGTGGTCAAAGAGCTGGAGCTAAAGCATTGGGCATTAAGTGTCATAAAGATAAAGTGTTTAACTCTCCCTCTCATGGCAGCCATATTAACAGCATTCCCGTCACTCAATTTACCATCTGCAAAGAAGGTAATCAAAACCTATTTTAATGCTGAAAGCAATGATCGCTTGAAATTGTTTGATATTTCATTAAGTCTGACTGTGGTCATACGGTGCTCTCCCCTTCAAATCACTCTAAGCACCTCGAGACACCACTTCTCACTGTGACATGAGTGCAGGGGACTAAATTAGGACAGTGCGCTGAATCAGCCATGGCCTGGGTAAATTAGCATTTTCCTTAAAAGAAACATGCCCACCACAGAAAATATAGTTTTGGTTACAAAATTATGTTGTTCCACTAGTACCTGATACTGAATGGTAGTGTAATAAATTGGGTCATTTGGTGATGCAAGTGAAATCACACTCAAGAAACAAACACAATCCTTGTAAGTATGAACTACAAAAGTCGCTAAATTAACCTATGCTTAACCCGCTGGAAGCTTGGTACAGAATCAGTCATGCTTACCTTAAAGGCACTATGTTATTTATTTATTCTGCCCCCAAAACAATAATGAATTGAAACCAGAATACAAGGAAAATTCCAAACCAATTTAAAGTATAGAGAACATTTTATTAAATAAAATGACACTGAAATAAATGGATTCCAATCAGTAATCAAGACTTATGAATTTCTAAGTTTTAAGTGTAAAATAGAATCTGAAAGATGAGAGAGCCAAACGTACGAGGGTGGAGCAAAGTCAAAAGTTAAGGCTTACCAAGATGGAGTGAGGGTTCAGCTGCATGAGATATCTTGGGGCCAGTCTCAGCTTACCTTTGGAATTAAAAGAAAATTCAAGAAAAAGTTTCTGTATCCTCAAAAGATAATTTTCATTCGGGCAGTGCCGCCGGAAGTGTCGTAGGAGGAGGTGTCGTTGTCGGGAAGCCACAGGACAAAGTACATTCGGACTTGTCACTTTTGAGTAGTCAAACATTCCAGCAAAGACTGAATGAGGGCTCCGCGAGGTGGGATACCCTTTTCCAGAGGGTCTGCTAAACAGGATTTGCTGCTGTGGATAAGAAAGCACTGGGAGCTACAGCAAAGTCAGGCAGACCGGTGATGCAAATCAGACAGATTGGCAAGCAGGTAAGTCCCACTTTCCTGTCAGTTCCTAGGTCACTTTTGGGTGATATATTTTCTATGTCTCAAGTTGCAGACTTTGGCTGAAGGAGACAATTTACTCCCAAGGATCCAGGACTGGTTCGGTACCACTTGGGGATCAAAACCCACTCCAGGCAGAGGCCAGGTGCAGGGTTCAAGGTCTCTGTAGCCTAGTATGTCCCTGGGGATCACAGGGGAGGCCAGCCACCTAGCCCTTGGAGTCATTCTGGTAGGCCTGGTATCAAGCAGCATGGCATGCCTCAAAGAGCAGGGCAGTCCTCTGATGGTACAAGACAAGTTTCAAGCAGCAGGCCGGTCCTCTTGGAGCACCAGGGCAGTCTTATGAGGTACAAAGCTGGTCTCAAGTATCTGGCAGTCCTTGGAATCTAGTATCTAAATCAGACATTTATCTGTACAAAGTCATATTATTCATTTATTTTGAAACTTCAGTAATGTCAACTACTGTGATGTCATCAGGAATACGGTCATGTGGCATTACTTCTAGAGAACATTTGCAGTCAAAGGTCATATGGTGTCACCTCCTGTAGTGTTATTGAGATCAAAGGGTGTGTGATGTAACTTGTGCTACTCCTGGGGTTTTGGTGAAACAACATCCACAATTAAAGAGTGAAGAAAGAATTCACAAGAAAGATATAAAAAAGTAGACATTAAAGGCGTGCACATTGGAGTAAAGGAACGAGGAAGATAAAGAAGCAAAGTTAGTGGGTGATTAAGTGAGATGAGATAATTCAAAGTTAATAAGAGGAAGATTTGGATAACAGATAAAGGTAGAGAACAAAGAGAAGGAGACAGACAGTGTGCTTCAGTAGAAAGTCACTGATGTGAGCAATAACCGACAGAGGAACAAGCAAAGATGCACCTTGATTCCACAGGACTGCTAACAGCACATATCCCATGCACACACATACCAGATCACGAGGAAGGATGTTCACTTATGTTGCTTGAACATGAAATACCTTGAAAAAACAAGAGCTGTTTGTCAAAATAGGAACAGTTTTTTAAATTAAACAGTGCGGCCGGGAGAATAATCACAGGCAGACGGTCATTCATAAATGGAAACGGTTCAGTCAATACTTTTTTGGTAAGGAATGTGAGCTACTGTCTGTGGAGTCTTAAATGAATGTATCTGATAGAAAATCCAGGTGGGTCTCAACCTTGTGTGGACACAATATGGCCAGTGGGTAACGTGTTCATATGTTCACTCAGCTCCAGAGGTGATAGCCTCATGGCAATTTTTAACAATCTCCTTGAAACAGGTTCTTTTCCTAAAATATTGGAAGGTAGGGTCTATTCTGCCATTATTAAAAATGGCTAACTTAGACACTGGGGGCCCCAACAACTATCGACCAATAACTTGATTACCATTCCCTGCCAAACTGGTTGAGAAAATCGTCAATGATGAATTGACCATCTTCTTAGAAAAAAAACAATAGTTTGGATTCTACAGAGTTTGGTTTTCAAAGTCACCACAGCACCTAACTGGTGATGATTACAGCCACGAAAGCAATTGGGCAAACGTTAGACAGTGGGGGAAATGCAGTTCTGATCCTTCTGGATCTATCTGGCACATTTGATATGGTAAACCATGCTCTTCTCATTGATGGCATTGAATCAATTGTGATCAAAGACACCACACTCAAGTTTATGACTTCTTTTCTGACCAACCATATTCAAACACTCTCCTAGGTGATTTCACCTCACCAGCTTTCTCGTTACCCTGTGGAGTCCCTCAGGACTCATTCTTGAGCACCACCTTGTTCAATCTTTATGTAACTCCACTTGCAGCCTTAATTAAATCATTTGGCTTTCACTGGTTTCATATGCGGCTGACACGCAAATCGATGTCTCTGTCACCAACAATCCGGGATCCATTGGTAACTGGATAAGCAGCAATTGCTTGAAATTGAACTCCTAAAACATAGAGGTCCTACTGTTTGGGAACAACCAAACAGGCTGGGGTCCAACCTAGACCCGCTATCACACAATCTGTACAGGCTATAAGAAGCACCCACAAACCCCTTACCTCCTGCCCGCGTAATCCTCCGATAATCTGGGCTATTGAAATGCCTACTTGGGCCCACAGCACTACCTTGGAAACATCTAATAGGGCTCAGAACTCTGGTTGATTTAACCCCACCACTTAGCGGCCAGCCCAGTCCGACAGAATCGCTCCCACCCTTTCGGTCCCCTGCTAGCAAGGTCTTCCCTCCCTTAGGGACGATCGACCTAGCCCCCCACACTCCAGCCGAACCGCTCACCTGAAACCGGCCCTTGGCCCACCATGTCTCATCCCCAGGTCACCAGCACCCCCTATCAAAATGGCTCCCTTGTAACTGGTCCCCTGCCTGCCTGAACCTACCTCTCTTAGAGATATTGTTGATCTCCAACGCAGAGTCACTGAATTAACCCTAAGAATCCATACGTCCATCTTGGACCTAAAGCACCTCCTTCACATCACCGAACTTTCCTTCTCGAATCTCCGGCTCTCACAGAGCACAACCCTCATCCCCCTGCCAAGCCACTCCTTCACCCACTTCCACTATCCCTGAGGCAATTGTGCCCCCGCAAGCAACACTGCCACTTCTCAGAGGAGGAAATCATTGCTCTCCTCCATACCTACAAACCCACCTCTGGCACGCTTAACCCATCAGACCTCACGGAGGAAGAAGTGGCTGACCTCCTCATTAGCTAGGAATCTGCCTTGACAACCCCATGCCCCTCAATCCTGAGGGAAGAACATCCTATCTGCTCAGTGGCAACCAACCCCAACAGATCTGCCACCCTCCGTTGTCAGAAGGGTGATCAATAGCAACCTAGCTAGAGTTTCCATCTCTGCGTCTACCCCTGACACTCACTCCTACCTTTCCCTTACCGGCCTCCTAATAAACTGCCGATCAGCAGTAAAGCCTGCATCAGATGTCGCTGACCCCATCCTGAAACATAAATCGGACTTAGTGATCCTGACTGAATCTTGGTTCAAGTAATCCTCTTTGCCCTACCTAGACCTCTTAGTCCCACCCAATTATAACATCGTAAGGATGGACAGGCACTCAAAGAAAAAAGGGGGTGGCATTGCCAGCATCTACCGCTCTAACCTCCTGGTTGCGGAACTGCCGGTAGACCCTACAAACTAGTGCGAATACATCGCATTCTCCGTCTCCAACAACACGTCCCAACTGTGCAGGCTTTACATATTTTACCACACCCAGACAAGGATGACACCTTTACAGACCTCCTCATGGAAATCATCACAGCCAAGGTTTCTCCAAACTCTAATGACATTTTCCTTGGCGACTTCAACTTACACTGGAACGATCCCAAGGACCCTCAGGTCAATGCCATCAGAGACTACTTGGCTGACCAAGCCCTTACCCAAGCCTGTTCTCTCCCCACTCACTCGAAGGGTGTCACCCTGGACTAGATCACTGCTAAGGAATCAGTGGTAAAAATGATCTCCATTGACCTGTGTGATTGTTCAGACCACCACGCCATCACTTTCCTCCTGCCCAGCACTCACAAGGCATGGACACCTCAACCCGTGATTCCCAAACGATGACTTAGAGACACCAAGAACCTTGATCACGGGAACCTGACAGCGCGTTGTGAGACCGACCTCCCCCACCTCCCCTCAGTGCACCTCAGTCGACAACCTAGCGGATCACTATTCCTCAGCCATATCCGACATTCTCGATGACCTGGCACCAATGAAATTAAAAACAACCCAGATCAAGGACAGGAATCCCTGGTTCAGCGGATCCCTCAACAAGGAGAGGAGATCCCTTCGACAGACTGAACAAAACTTGAAACAACACCCATCAGCACCCCATCTAAAACTTCTCCGCCAGGCCAGAAATGCTTATCATAAGAAAATACTCAACTCAAACAAAGAATTCTTCAGAACTAAACTAGAGAATGCTAAAAACCGACCTCACAAGCTGTTTGACTTGGTCAAACACCAATCCAACAAAGTAGCAAAAACCTCCAAGGAAACACCAATCCCCTGATATCAAGCAAGGAATTTTCTTCCTTTTTCTGCGACAAAATCTCTGCCCTAGGAAATGAACTTGAATTTGCAACTCACCACCAAAATCAAAATCTGCCAGCTCCACCTCCTCTCCACACACTATCTTCCCAAACCTTACCCAAAAATCTAGCACACTGGTCCAACTTTAAATTCTATGACAAACACTCTATCTCGAAAATTCTCGCCTCCTTAAACCCGAACAACCACTTCAATGATCCTCTCCCCTCTAACTGCCTAGCAGTCGCCTCACAGGCTATCATTGCCTCCTGGACCTCAATAATCAATGACTCTATCCAACAGGGATCAATTTTGGATTCACTCAAGGATGGTGTTGTACATAATGAGGTCCTTGAGTCAGGAGTATAATCAAGTTACTTTATTCAAGTTGCTGGTCCAGATCATAAGATGGTAATGTAATAAAACCCACCCAGGAGTGACCTCCCTGTCACTCAGCCTGCCTGCCACCAACTGCCAGTCAACTACAGGCCAAGCCCCCAACATTCTACGATGTCACCAAGTATTCTAACAGTGACATCATGTGAGCCACAGGGAAATCTCAACTAGGGGAAAAGAGACATAGATCACATACAACATATCTCCGTTCTTTAGGGAAGTAACAAAAGAGAAAATAGAGAAAGCAACACCAACATCAATGAACTGAAATCAACATCAAAGTAGAGCATGCATACTCAAAACATAACATTCACATTGTGAAGGAAAGTATTGACATACATACTCAAATCATTTGTAAATAAGCAAATAAATGGCACGTACACCATCCCCATTTCTCATAAAGGAAGGCAAAACAAGACTTGTGCCACAAAAATACGTACACCTGAAAACAAAACATGTAACAGGCAAAGGAAAGAGAAATTAGAGAAATGCATGTATAACATAAGTAAACCTGATGTCTCAGGCTCCCTTATTCATCATAGATCCAGTCAAAGGCAACAGAAGAAAAGATGGATAAAAGAGGAACCACATAGTTAACAGCGAACCAGCACTGAAGAACAACAAACTGAAAGGACCATAACAAGATTGTAGATACATGCGTGGCAACTGGTACTCAACAAAGAAGACACCAGAAGGAAAACAGATACACTCACCCAAAACAAGTTACAAGGATACACTCACCCATGAATACAACAAGAATGTAACGGGGTTTACAAGAATACCTTAACCCGTGAAAATAACCAGGAACACTCAACTGTGTAAATAAACAATCAAAATGAACTGGGGCACGCTCAATTGTGCACATTACAGGATTGCCCTCACCCAGATACTTAAATAATCAAGAATGAATTGGGACACACTCACTTGTGCACATTAAAGGATTCCCTCACCCAAGACAATAGTTACCCAAATAAAATAAGAACATTTCCAGAATTAAACTGTGTGCATAGGAATCATTACTGTGACACACACAGACCCAAAAGCAAACAACTAGGGCACACACCACCCTATACAACAAAATCAGAGCACTTAACACTCCACCACCTACAAGTAACAGGGTGCATAATGCCCTGTGAAACATATTCAAAGCACTTAACTCCCACAACCTTAAAGGCAAAGTGGGAAAACAAAGAGGAATAAAATATGGGGCACTTAAAATATGGGGCACTTAGCTCCCACAACAACCTACAAATTGTACCAAGCAAACATTCTAGGTAACAAAGCTCAAAAGCCTTAGAAACAAAACTAGGACAATACCACAACATAAAATGTAAATCCCCTTTAAAACAGTCAGAAGTAAATTTAGCGCATAAGCAATATAATGTCACAAGTAAATTCAGCAAACAAGAAGTATGTAGCTCCAGTGAGCGATGTCTCACCCGAGGTTGTCCTCACCACATTGAGTCTTTTGATGCAGTGCAAGTTCGTGTTATTCAAAGCGCGGCTACAGCAAGTTCACTGCCAAAAACATCATCACCTGAGGCACACAAGAGACGTACCATGCCGGCCGCGAAAATGGTATGCTTTTTCACAATATTGACTCGTAACCGTGTGACTGTCCCAAAGTATGAAGATAGATCGAAAAATGGTATGTTAACTCATTATTTTGACCCGTAACTGCATCACCGACCGAAAGTAAGTATGGAATGAAGTTGGACTGTAACGTCAAGGTAATCTGCAGGCACCGGAGAACTTCAAAGCGTTACTGCCAAAAGTAGAACTTTAGCTTTACATCAAGAATTTCAGCATAGAAGTGCAGCAAAATGGCGGCATGCAGCACACGCTATACCGGGTGGCTCTCCGCGCGCTGCTGCTGGAAAACGTGTGTAAGCAACAATGAAAACTAAAGCTGAAACGTCACAGGAGACTGTCCACGTGAAGCGCGTGAAAGGGTGAGTAGCGCGTGCATACCTTGGTTTTGAATGTCTGCTCTGCCGTAAAAATTTTGAAAGTCTGTGCATCAGTTCACCATTAAACTTTAAAAGATGTAAAGTGGACTCACTCCAATAAGAATTGTGTAGAATAAGCAGAATGTAGCTGGTCTAGTGCCATATAATCGGCTTCACACAGGACAATTCAGCTTGCCGACGTTCACTCCATAAAATGGCAGCACAACTGTTTCTCCAACATAAACAAACTCTCTGACATCCAGCAAGGAGATAAAAACTATCAAGGCTCTGCAAAACACTCACCAAACTGATGGGCTTATATAAAATGTAAGTTCTAACATGAGTGCCAGTTTCCTTTAACACACGCCGTTAGTTGACACCAATTATTGCTGTAAATGTTTTAAATTTCTATTCCAAGACAGTAAAATAGCAGCAAACACCGCAATAGGTGCACATGAGCCAGTAGAAAGTAGAACGCCTTGGGCTGCAGTCTGTCCAGATGACACTGGACACTGGTGGGGTTAGGCAAAGCATTTTTTAAGTAAAATGCTTAGTTTCAATAGTCACTTTTAAAGATAGTCTCTGCTCACCGCTGCAGGTTCTTGACAATAGTTACAGTTCAATTTCTTTTTGTAGATTCCTTTTTTTTTGTACACTGTAGGTTCCTTATTTCTTTCTTCTTTTTGTTTTTTCTTGCACGCTGTAGGTTCTTTTCAGTACAGGTCTTCTCTGTAGCCTGTAAGTTCTCCAAACGTCACCAAAATGTTGTACTTAAAGAAGTCCTTGAGCCAGGAATATAATCAGGTTACTTTTATTCAAGTTGCTGGTCCAGATCATAATATGGTAATATAATCAAACCCCACCAGGAGTGACCTCCCTGTCACTCAGCCTGCCTGCCACCAACTGCCAGTCAACTACAGGCCAAGCCATAGATGACTCCCTCCAGGGACTCGATCAAGGCAAAACCTGTCTCCTTATCCTCCTTGACCTATCTTCTGCCTTTGGTACTGTTAACCACGAAATCCTCCTTGAACGACTCAAACTCATCCTTTCTCCAAAATCGCTCTCAGAGAGTCTTCATCAACAGTAATCTTCCGCCACCGCTCCGGTCACAGTTGGAGTCCCCCAAGGATCAACCTTCTTCAAGCTTTACCTTGAACCACTCACCGAGGTGCTACGTGCTGCCTATGTCTCCTACCTTATGTACGCAGACGATACACAGATCTATATCAAATTCTCCTCCCCTGAGGACATTCTCTCCTTGAATAAGGCACTGAAGCTGACAGTCCATTGGCTCACCACCAACCAGCTTAAATTCAATGCAAACAAAACTGTATATCTCCTAAACTCTCCACTCAAAACCAATCCTGGCATCCAGGAATGGATCAAGAGCATCACAGCACTAAACTACCCTCCCACCATTGTTGACTCTGCGAAATCCCTTAGAATAACCCTTGACGGCAGCCTGAACATGCGCGGCCATATAAACCTGATGTCCACAACAGTCCGGTTCCACCTGAGCTACCTAAGAAACCTAAAACACGTCCTTGAGGTTTCCGACCTCAAAACGGCAATCCAGGCTCTAGTAATTTCCAGACTAGAATATGGATGCTCCACTCTCACAGGGCTACCCAAGAATTCCCTGGCCCCACTGAAAGCCTGCCTCAAAACTGCAGCCAGACTCCTAACTGGCTCAAAGAAATTCGACCACATTTCTCCCCACCTTCAAAACTTTGAACTGCCTTCCCTTAGAGGCCGGAATCCAATTTAAACTGGCCTGCATTACTCACAAAGCTCTCTACTCCAATTCCCCTGCTTTTCTCGCCCTCAAACTTGTGATATCAGGAGGAGCCAGAAACTCCCGATCTGCCAAAGACCTATTGCTGCAACCAGCCCAATTCTAGAAGAAAAAAACTACTATCGGGCCTTCTCTGGGGCTGCTCCAAGAATCTCAGAAGACTTCCGTCCTTGGCACATTTAAAAAAGGAGACCAAAACCTTCTTAATGGGAAAAAACCTTGTCTTATGATAACATCTCAATCACCGTAGCGACATGTTTCCACCCTCTACCTTGACATCATCCACAGCTCTTCGGAGGATACCTATTGCTGCACTCCTGGGCATCCCACCCAAGAGTTGAGACTGCGTGCCTTCTTTTATACGTTTATACCTATTTTTAATGTTTTATCTCTCTTGTAGCAGGGGCCATAGACTGCGTGCTTTTTTTTGTATAATGTATCCCCCATTTTACCCAATTGTTCCCTCCCTTCCTAACTCTTTGTATACCACTCTTAAACCTGTAAAGTGCTCTGATACCCTCACGGGTCTGGTTCACGCTCTATAAAACTTTAAAATAAAACACAATAAAAATAAACCCTTCTTTTTTGTCAAACAAGTAGTGGCACCAGGAACTGGGGAATATGCCTACCCCCAGGGAACAAGCAGAAAACCTGGGGGTGATTATTGATACTAAGCTATCTTGTGAAGGACAAATAAGTCATATGACTTCTTCAGGTTTCCTCATTTTGAATACATTAAGGAATGTTTTACCTTTTATTCCACCTAGCCTGCAAAAGAGGGTAGTCACAACTCTAATATCTTCCAAAGTAGATTACTGCAATGCACTTTTAATTAAAATTCAAAAACAATGTCTACATAAGTTACAACATTACAGAGCGATGCAGCTAGGCTACTGCTGGGCATTCCAAAACATACATCTGTTTCTCAAGTACTTATTCATCTACACTGGCTTCCCATTGGCAAACATATACAGCTTAAGGCACTCTGCCTTCAGGGCACAACAGGCTGTCGGCCGAGACTTCTTTACACAGCACTTTCATCGATATATCTCAACGTGCTCACTGCAATCATCCACAAGTGCAAACCTGGTAATCCCCAGATTTAAGAAAGCCAACTGGGGTGGGGGAGGCTTCATATTATTCACATCAAGATTATGGAATTCTCTTCCTGTAGAACTAAAATTCAAAGCAAACTTACTAGAGTTTAGGAAAGATCTAAAAACTTGGCTTTTTTTCCAAATAATTCTGTCATCTTCTGGTTCTTCTCAGATTCTACTTCGCACCTAGATACCCCTGGGTGATTGTTGCGCTTCATAATTCTTATTTGTATTTCAGCATAAAGAGTGAGTGATCACTGTATGTAGTGTGTCCAGGTTAGGTATATGCTCCTAACTGGGGGGCTGATTATGATGGAGAATTTTCCGCACACTCCGGGCCGGCGGAAGCAACCGCCAGTCCGGAGGATGCGGAAAATCCTCTGCGGACCCACCAAAGACCCGCCACCACATCATGATGGCTGGTGGGTCCTGGTTTCAGTCTGACGCTTTTCCGCCGTGGTTGACTTACAACTGCAGCGGAAAAGCTGTAACGTGGCTGGCGGTGTCTATCAGACACCGCCAGCCACATTAGGATAGTGTAAATGAGATGCCTTTCCACGGCGGCTTTTCCACCGTGGAAAAGCATGTGTAACTTCACTGCGGGGGCCTGTTGCGGGCCCCCTGGGTGAAGGGGGGGATGGGGGATGCACATGGGGGGTACCTATGGTACCCCCCTGAATTTGTATGCAGTAATCGGCAGGTACCGCACGGTGCCTGCTGATTTCTGCATACAAATGCAATGTATGCATTTTTACCATTGCGGCGGGTGCAGCTTGAAGCCGCACCCGCAGCAATGGTAAAAATAGAGGATGTGACCGCCAGGGAGGCGGTCACATCCTAATTTGACAGGAGGGAACTCCACAGGCCATGCGGAGGTTCCCTCCTCCTCTATGGTCGCGGACGGACTCAAGTTCGTCCGCGATCATAATGAGCCCCTAAGTGTGGCATCTGACTTCATGGTGTTTTGATAGTGCGTACCCCTCCAGGCATTTGTGTTTAATTGGGATCATTCTCCCTGGACAATTGTGATGTCTTTGCGCCTATCTGTGGGATTGATCTGGGATTTCCTGTACATGCATTTGTCTGGTACCATATCTGTGACCTGTCAATCATCGACCTCAGGCCTGGGTCTCAGCGCCTCACTAGCTATGTATTTCTGAGTTGGAATTGACGTGGAGTTCATGACGGGCGGAATTGTTAATAATGATGCTATATCACTTTTGTACATGAATGTATCATTATTCATATTGACATTGACTTTCTTCATATTAACATTCCTCCCTCTAATTGAATTTTTAACTATATCACCTAACCAATAATTCATGATAGCTACTTTATTAAGGGCAAATTTGCAATTGATAATTACAATTTTCCTAGTTACTTGCATTCTGCCCAATTTCAGAAGTGTGGTTTTACAGCAGAAAATCCCCAAATGCCCAATCTCAATCTAAAACAAGAACACAATGAAAACCGGCAACAACAACGTGCACAATCTGCTGCGGGAGCCAGGGGAACCAATTCAAGAACCACTCCTGCTCAGGGGCACCTCCCTGCTCACACATGAATTAACATATGTTATTGACTTAACTTAGTCTAAACACTGATGCCATATTACATTTTTACTTTTTCCATTAGGGATGAGAGGCCTATTTTCGAGATTAGACTGTTTTTTTGCATGAGATAATTTTCTCATTCAACTGCAGATGGTGTAGTTTTCCCAAAACCTTCTATTAGCTTTTGAATAGGCATTTATTATGTATTAGGCAACTGATAGTGAGGTTCTCACAAGGAGGGGAGGAGATGCTATGAAAAGCGACTCATGGGAACAACTGTCTGAACCACGAGATCTGTTCAAAGTAACAAGCCATGGACATGACGTCATTGTGAAGATGTGGGAAACTGGCGAGTTTACCTGCTCCCAGAGTTTGCTGGAGACCGACTGGGTCACATGAGTGGGGATTGCAAAATTTGTTGCCATTAATGTTATGCTGTTGTGCGTGTTCCCTAGATTAGAGAGCCTCATTCTTTCAGAGAGCTTCCCTCTCTCACACTGAAACCAGATACGGAGAGCATGCTGCAGAACTTAGGAGGCAGACCTTAGAGATGCCCACTGACTTAGAAATGAGAATATTCCAGATTCTGCTAATTTCTACTGTTTGAGTGCTAAGGCTTCATGCCTAAGCCTTTCATTACTTTCTCATCAGAGCACTTCAGTTGGGTTTCTGAAACCAACACTTTGCCTTGCTTGCTGGAATTAAACGCCCTTTATATAAAATATGTATTAATTTAATTTAGTAATTTTCATTTATAACACACAATTGCTGCATTTTTTTTTACTTCATTTGTAATTCTTACTAATAGGGTATTTTATCTCACTTTTAAATATCGACATGGATTATTTGAACAGTAACAGTGAAGACTAAATGTAGTACTTACTAAATGAAATATTTAGAGATGAAATAATTTGTTGTTAAAACCCTTTGAACTCACATCAAATCTCCTTCTCTTTTCCTGTGAAGTCCCAATTGGTCTTCGCTGTTCATGGCAATTGATGTAAATGAAAGGTCCTTACTATCTATTCTTATTGACTACCAAAGGTCAATACAACTAATGGCGGAGTATTGATGAGTACAGTTTAAGATTAAGATAAGGGAATCTCTGCTCCATCATTGGGCCTGATAAACAAAGATAAACGTACACTTTTATGTAAGTTTAGGATTGTTTGTTATTGAGAACGGGATTTATGAATATTATCTTTATGAGCGCAGCAGAGTCTTCGCACTCTGGGAGGGGCACATCGATAGGCCCTCCTGAGACATAACCCACGCTCACCCAGCACGACCCAGCAGCGGGGAGTCCGAATGGCAGTGCCTCCCAGGGGAGGGACCACCTCCAAGGGCCATGCAACCTGAGGCCCTTTCACGCCCGATGCCCTGCCTGACTGGGCGTCGGGCGACCGAGGAGTGCGGCCGAGATGGACTGTCCACTAATCAAGCCATCTAGTAGTTGGTTTCCTCTGAAGTTTCCCTCAGGGTAGCTGGCGCTTGGAACCCCCAATCTTATCTGGTAAAGCGAATGATTAGAGGTCTTTGGGCTGAAACAATCTCAAACCTAAATGGGTAAGAAGTTCTGCTCGCTGGCATGGAAACGTTCATGGAATGCGACTGTGTAGTGGGCCTCTTTTGGTAAGCGGAACTGGCGCTGCGGGGGAACCAAACTCCGGGTTAAGGCATCCCATGCGGTCGCTCATCAGACCCCAGAAGAGGTGTTGGTTGATATAGACAGCAAGACAGTGGCCAAGGAAGAACGTGTATAAATCACGCTGTACAATTGCAGGACCTTCTTTATCTTAAATCCTCCTTCTAAAGTCTCTTTCTCTGGGAAGCTGACCCAACTCTAAAGTAACAGGACCTATTCTAAACTGAAACATCATCACATGTTTCATTTCCTTCCTCCCTCTTTAGTTTGGGTAGTGAGGTGCTGACCTGTTCTATCCCTAGCTTCACTGGGGCAACACTTAACATTTCCCACAGAGGTTACCCAACACTTGAGCAACTCCATCATGACCAGTGGGATCAGGGGGACTAACTTACTTTTGGCCATGGGGTCTGCCTCCCATGCCAAATACAGTGCTGCCATGAATACCAGCACCCAGCAGAGGCTACTGACAGCTGGAGCCAAAGAGTAGCCCGTCTGCACCCGTCCGCGACAGTACGGGACCAGGGGCCACGGGCTCTGATAGCTCTTCTATGGAGAAATCCATAATCAGGTATTCTGCCCAAAATTTATTAAACCTTAGACAACCTTCACTGCCTGATTGTGTTACTGATAAATGGCCATACCCTGAGGGCCCTTTTTCCTGTCTTAAATGCCATTGATAAATATCTCATTCCAATACCATTAGTAAGGAAAACACCGTAACAAATGTACCAATAAAAGGGGTAAAGTGCTTACTTCTAAATGTTCGCTCTATGCCCAAACACCAATTACAAATATGGGATTTGTTACATTCTTCACAACCCGATCTGGTTTTTTTTACTGAGACCTGGCTCAAACCCCACACAATAACTGCTATAGCTCTAGGGGTCCCCCAAGGGTATTCGTTTTTAAATATGGATCATCCAGAGAAAGTAGGCAGTGGAATAGCCATCGTATACAAAGATAACCTAATAGTTACTGTTTTAGAACAAAAATGTTGTCCACAGTTTGAAATAATTGTTTTTAGAGTTATTACTACTACTAGAACATCCTGGAAAGGAGCATAAGTTTATCGCCCCCCAGGATCTAGTTCAGGTTTTACTCTTTCGCTTCTGGAGCTCTTAGCTCCTCACCCTAGAGCCAACAAAGATTTTCTGCTCCTTGGCAATTTTAACACTCATACAGATAATTTAGAGCTTCCCGAAACTAAGTCCTTACTTGCTGACTTGTCCACCTTAGGTCTGGAGTTGCAGAACAATGGACCCACACATAAAGGAGGCCATTCTCTAGACCTGCTCTTCTCAAACTGCACGAAAATTCTGTGCCAATCCACTGTTCAGCTAGATTGGTCAGACCATCTCTTGCTGGAATTTCGTTTGTTGGAAGAGGATAAACGTCCTAAAAAGAACACTCTCCCACCAGTATGGCGTCGAAAGTGGCACAGGGTAACGGTGGAGGACTTACAGAGGGTCTGGATGAGGCCTAACCTTATGTCCACAGATGATGTAGAAGGTGCCCTAGCTAAATTCAATGATTCCATGACCGCAGCAATAGATAAACTTGCCCCCCTAAAGCTGCATAAACAATTTTCTGTGAGCAAACAAGAAAAATGGTACACTGAAGCATTGAGAGTAGAGAAGCAGGGTTGTAGGAAGATAGAGAAAAAATGGAGGAAAGCTCGCACAGAAGAAAATGGTAGAGCACATCGTAAAGCCCAGCCTAATTATTACAAAAACATAAAGATGGCGTCGAAGAATAGTCTTATACAGCAACTTGCAGAGGCAGGTAATTCCTCTAAGGAATTATACAAAATATTACAAGCATTTGTAAAACCGACAGCCTGTGACAGCCCAGATGATTTCTCCCAATCCTTATGCGATAACATTTCCCTGTTTTTCGAAAATAAAATCAACTTGATATATGAGAAAATTACGAAGGCTCCCGGCAATCAAAGTAGTATTTGCACTTCCATCTCCTTATCTACACAAAGAAATGTCTCCTTGACAACCTTTCCTCTAGTTGGTGAATCAGACCTCCCATCCCTCATCAGCCACATAAAGTCAGGATCTCCTGACGACTTCCTACCAGCAAACATGATGGTCCCCCTGAGTACTCTTCTTGGACCACAAATCCAAGATCTCATTAACCACTCTCTCAGGGAAGTACATGTGCCCGGGGAATGGAAAAAAGTGGTGGTGAACCCTATCCGGAAGAATGCCGCGCTTCCATGGACGGACCTCTCCAGCCTCCGACCCATCTGCCTCCTGCCATACCTTAGCAAAATGACCGAGAGGCATGTGAACACCCATTTGTCAAATTACATCGAGGCAGCGGAGGGCCTGGACCATTCTCAATCTGGTTTCAGGCCCAATCACAGCACCGAGTCGGCCCTCATCTCAGTGACCGATAACATCAGGATGTCACTGGACGGGGGGATCAACGATTCTGGTGCTGTTAGATTTATCCGCTGCCTTCGACACGGTGTCACATGAAATACTTCTCGGTCGTTTGAGGAGGTGGGTATAGGAGGCACAGCTTTGTCCTGGCTGGAAAGCTTTCTTTCGGGTCGTCTACAAGGAGTCAAGTTGGGCTCCCATAATTCATTTCTAAGGGAGCTCACCAAGGGAGTGCCACTGGGCTCATTTCTAAACCCCACGCTTTTTAACGTGTACGTGGCCCCCTTGGCGGACATTGTAAGAAAATATGGGTTCACCCCGGTGTCGTACGCCGACGACACCCAACTCCTATTCCCCTTCCAGACCCTCACGCCGGCAATTCAAAAATCTTTTGCAGATGGGATGAGAGCAGTGTCAGATTGGATGGCACGAAATTGCCTCCAATGCAATATGACCAAGACGTAAGTCATGCTGTTTGGTGGGGCTACTCTCCTATGGTCCCCAGATTGGTGGCCCTTGGAGTTGGGACCTGTCCCCAGCCCGAAACAAGTTGTCAAAAATCTTGTAGTACGTCTGGATCAAAACACTCCTGCTCAAAGAACATATCAATCAAGTTACAGGAGCATGTTTCCGCGTTATCAGGATGTTACGGCTTGTCTTTCCATTCTTGCCCGAAAACTATAGGAAAACATTAGTCCAGACGTTAGTAATTTGTAGGATGGACTACTGCGATGGTTTGCTAATTGCAGCCAATGAGGAACAACTAAAAAAATTGCAAGTGGTCCAGAATACTGCGGCAAGGCTGGTCCTCAATGCTCAACCCAGAACCCCCTCTCGTCCTCTTCTGCACCAGCTTCACTGGTTTCCAATAAGGCAACGCATAGAATTTAAGACGTGTTGTACAATACATAAATGTTTGTTTGGCTCGGGACCCAGATACTTGAAGGAAAAGTTTGTACCATACACTTCTGGGCACCCTTTACGTTCCAGCAGTCACTAATTACTTCAGGTCCCAAGATTTAGAAGAACTAGACAAGGTGGCCGTGCCCTTTCCTATAAAGGCCCAGTATTATGGAATTCACTTCCCCCTACACTGAAGCAAATCACCAATCTAGAATCCTTCAGGAAAAATCTTAAAACTTATCTATTCACTCTGTCTTAAGAAACACCTGCTAACAGTACATGATCATGTTTGAGCCTTTCCATTAGGAGCGCAAGCGCAGAGATATCCCTGCCGGGATCGATTCAGGCGCTATGTAAGAATATAAATAAATAAATAAATGCAGAGGCGGCACCCTGCTGCTTGATAGCTACCTGACTGCTCAGGACTTTTTGTGGTTAAGTGAAGCCTCACCATTGCAATATCCACCTTTCTCCCTTACTGGGACAGACCAGAAGACACATGGTCCACTGGAACTATCTTTAAGAGTGACTTACCTTTCCTCTTTTTCCTCCCTGTCTTTTAGGACCCCAGTTTCCTAATTGGCTCCCCAGGAACTTTGGGTTAGGGTGTGCCGTGGCTGACCACCCCATTTGGGATCTGACCAACCTTTGGGAGGTCGTTGCCCAGGAGATTGGCCAAGGGGAGGTCTGCACTAACTGCCAACTTCCATTCAAGGGGCACTTTGGCTACAGGTTTGCTTGGCATGCCACCTGGGGTTACCTGTATTCTCCTTGTCTTTCCTGACATCTTTTATAAGGTACCTGCTTATAGTTAAATGGCCCTCCCACACCTGGAACACCTAGGGGAAATGTGAGGGGTTCCTAATATGTACAACAATAAGTAGATTATAACTGTGAAAGTAACCCTACCACCAAAGTTGAATGTGCATACAATGTATTTTTAACCCCTTCGATGCTGATGATGAGCTCAGCTCAGCCACGGGGGGCGTGTGCGGATGACGAGCTGAGCTTGTCATCTAACGCGGCTTTTTGAAAAAAGCCGCGTAGCGCCAAAATAACCGCTGCAGCGATGGGGTTAAAGACAGTCTGGAAAGCAAGGCTGCCTTTAGATTTATAGCAGGCAAACATTAGTGCATACATGCAAGAGCAGGAAATGTGCTGGGCCATTAAACCTATTATACCAGAGACTTATAGGTGGTGTGAACCTCCTGGCCCTATTACATACTAGGGAATCATGGGGGTCTGACAGTGCCAATTTTAATTAGACCACATTACCATAACTAAAATTCCCTGCAAAGCAGGGCTGCCTTTAGCAGTGACAGAGAGCCCACAGCAGTGCACGCATGCAAGTGCATCAAATCTGCTGTACCTCTAAACCTCCATGCCCTATTATGTACTAGGAACTTATAGGTGGTTTGAGCCCCTTGGTCCTAATATCTACTAGGGACTTACAAAGGTCTGTCATTGCCAATGGAACAATACCCACGTAATATATACTTTTAACACAGAGCATAGCCCTTGGTCTAGTTAGCAGAGTTCAGGGCCAGTCAGAGCCAGAAAAACAGCGCCTAGTGGTAAAAATGGGGGGCAAAACGTGGGGGGACACTGCAAACAGGTCCTGATTTCTCACACCTAGTGACAGTTGTTAGAATGTTCTACACATGTTCCCGGGATGTGAAAATGTTAACTCTGTTTTAGTTTTAGCATTCGCCATTAAATGCAATATTTGGGAACATTATTTTTCTCTATACTTTTCTTAGGGACACCCCTCCTTTCTTATCACTTAAAAGGGTCTGAACTCACTTCACCCGAGGTGGCCAGCTGTGATCCACAGGTTTCATAGTTGAACAGCTGCCAATCACGTGGTGTCAAAGCTAATGTAAGTGTAACCCAATATTTTAAAACGTCATCTAGATGTATTTCAATTTTACATGTCGCATTTTATGATGGGTAAATGTTTTCTTAAATGATTGGTTAGGGCTGAGTATGTTAGGAATTGGAGAAAGGGAATAAAAAAGCATTTGACCTTGAGACAAAAAGCACTCGACCTACTAGAGCTTGTTTTGAGCAATTCATAGTCATGTTTTTGATGTGTAATGTTCTTATACATTTTCGGGTCAACATCTCCCACGGTTCAGCTCATTCCACTGCTGTCACTAACTGGCTTGTCGAGCTGCATTTTAACCCTTGTGTATCCTTACTGCCTGAGTCGTCAGGCCCTTTGCTCCTCCTTTCATCCCATGCTGTACTGTCCAGCTGAGGGACGGCCCATTTGCCTGCATGTACGATATCTTGTCATAGATCACGAGCACTATGTTTTGATTGCTGCCTGGACAGCTTCAATTTGCTTTAGAACATAGAATCGAAAGTGCTACTCATCTTCAAGACAGTCAACGTTTTAAAAGAGAAGATTAGTCCATGATTGGATGTGCAACTCTGCAAAAGACATTTAATGTGCTTTTTTTATATTACAGTTTGTCGTGCTTCAAAAGTGCTAAAATCAAACCCTAGAAAACACAATGCAGAATGACTGGCGTCGCGGATATTTCTGCACGGAAACAGCTCTGACTTCTTGAGAAACTGAGTGAGGATAATTACCCAATTTTCATCCAGTGCAAAAATGACGGCAATAAACCAAAGCCTCTATTCATAATGAAATGCTGTATATGCTGACTCGACAAAAATGCTCCCTTTTATTGCCGAGTAAAATGAAACGCTCACAAAGGGAAGTGAAAGCATTCTGCAAAGCGCCTGGCGTGCAGCTCGGGCGTTTGGTGATGTGCCTGCCTGACTGCGAAGAGGCATCTATCACAGGAAGAGATGAGGGCAGGAGCCCTTTTTAATCAATATTCCTTATAGCAAACACATTAAATGTGTCTGAAGAGCAATCTAAATAAATGATTGCGACAAATGTTTAAAAAAATCTCATTAGACCACATATTTCCAAGTCTAGGTAGTCATTGGCGATATTTTCTTTTCTTAAGCGTATTTTTTTCCTATGCCATTTAGAAGTTTCGTTAGCCCAAGAGTGCCAGTGATGGTTGGGCATCCCCCTCTTATCCAGTAGTGACCACGAAGAATAGCAGACGCTGCTTTGATTTAATCTGACCTGCTGGTGAACCGGCCTGCTATTTTTTTTTATAAACATTACAATATTATGTCAATGGTTGGGCATGCTTTCAAGAAACCTGCCCAAGAAAAACATAGGCCTGATTGCAAAAAAGCGCTGGGAGTTTGAAAATGAACCTCACCACTGAACAGATGCGTGCAGAAAGTGTGATCCTGCTAAAGAGGTTTGCACCGAGCACCCATTGTTCAGTCTCAATTGCAGTTACGATCACATGCATTGCACCATTGACCAAGCAACTTTGTCCTAGAATATGCTCGGAAGACTCAGAAAGGTCACTTTAAGTTGCTGCAAATATCATTTTGCCCTGGTCGGTCAATGCGAATGCTGGAGCGTTGCCGTGTCACCGGTGTAAATCATGCCATCCAGTCACACTGGAAGATATGACACTGTTAATGCCATACTCAGAGCAGGCAGCAAAGAGTCATTATATTGGTTGTGGTGGTAAAAGCTCTTTTATTTAGTTATAAAGTTTTATATAGACCAAACAAGATCTCGAAGGATATCGGAGCGCTTTACAATACGTTGGTGGATAAGACAAAATGAAATATACACAGCAATTGTGAAGAAAAAACAAAACAAACAAAAACAACACAGTGATAAACAGTAAACAATGGAACACATAAAAGGTACAATATTAAGCAGATGATATGGACTTTGACTGTTAGTTGTGCTATGGTGCTAGGACCCAAGCGATAGCCACCTTATGAGTATCAAAGCCCCCTACGGTAGGAATTTGCTCATTAACCACTTCCATGCGGATGGCAAAGCCAGCTCGTCATGGGCGTTACCTGCGCTACGCGCATGACGAGTTGGCTTTGTCACGTAACCCGCGATTTTTGAAAATCCAGCGCACAGCGGGAAAACACGGTAGCGCGGAAGCGGTTAAGAATCTCTTAGATTCCAGTTTGAAAGCTGTCGTCGAGGCGAGTCTGCGTACATCCGGAGGAAGAGTTTTCCATATTTTAGGGCCAGCACCAGAGAAGGCTCGGTGACAAGTTCTCTTTTTGCTAAGGAAGATAGGTTTCAAGAGGAGAGTAGAGGCACTTCTGTAAGGCCTCTCCCCGCAGGACAATTCAAGTTTTTGCGCTAGAAAAGTGGGAGTATTGAAGTGCATGGCTTTGTGCGTCAGGATTGCAATCTTTAGCTGTATTCGTGCATCAAAGGGTAGCCAGTTGAGAGATTTAAGGATTGGGGAGATGTGCGCATTTCGTTTGGAGCCTTGCTGCAGAGTTCAGCAAGGCCCTAAGTGGAGACAAGGCGTATTTAGGCAGGTCACAGAGAGTTGCACCGCCATAGTATAACCTTGATAAGACAAGTGCGTGTACCACCTGCTTGAAATCCTTTTGTGGCAAGAAGAGTTTGATCATTCTGAGTGTCCTCATCAGGTGGTTTGTTCCCATACAAAAGTTTCTGATATGAGACTTCATCCTCAGGTGCTTGTCCACTATGACTCCAAGCGATTTGGCTGAATCTTTGATGATCGGAGTGCAGTTGAGAGTCGTGAGGTGAGGTAACCAGAGATCGATCTTGGGTGGTGTGGCTCGGCGGGGAGATGAGCAAGAATTCCATTTTGGAAGCGTTGAGCAGGAGATGATTCTCCGTTAACCAATTTTGGGTCGACATGAGGATAGAATTTAGTGAGATGATGTTGTCCGGGGATGTTTCCTGTAATTCTGTGCCGATGGAGATGAAGTACTGCTGGTCTAAAGTTTGAATCACAACTTCAGCAGCTCAGCAGGCAATTACATGAGGGTGACATTCTGCTATATCTGCGTTTTTACATCAACTAACTACGATCTGCCTGAGTTCAGTAAACAGCTGCAGAGTTACTGCACTATAATCAGGGCTGCGGGAATTATGTGGCACAGCAGGGTTCACTAAATGATGGAGAAGTGTGGCTCAATGGTTAGAACGGCAGACCCTGATGCAGAGGTGTGGCCCGGGACCAGGGTTCAATACCCGCCCTGGCGGGTCTTGGGCTCAATTTCCTCGGACCTGATAATTCTCACCTCGGTGCCTATTCTAATCATGGGTCCCACTCAGCAACTCTGGGCAATAGCTTGCTTAATCTCCACAACGGCACCAACAGCGCTGGGATGCCTGGCCTCCACCTTGGGGGTACCCAGGAGTGGACATTTCACAGGGAAATCCAGGAAGGGATCCGAAGCGGTATACGGACAGCCCCAGGACACTTCCGTTGGAGGTAGCTGTGTGCTTTACAAATGCTGGCGTTTACATTGCATCAAGAAAAGGCAAACCTATGTGACCTAGAGTGCTAAATTTGTGATAGTATTATTGATATTTCCATTTTTCATCACTATTTGGACAAAGGTTTCACCTCAATAGTACCTGTTTAACATCCAAGTTCAAGTAATAGGAAGTTAAAGATGACCATTGCATAGGGTCTTTCACATAGCTACCAAGGTTTCAGATTGCTTTTCATAATTTTCTTGTAAATATGAGTGACATTTAACGCTATGAGTGACACTTTCTTGCGAGCAAACATTCAAGCAATGAAGACGAGGAAAACTTATACATATCTGAAATGACAAACATTTGAGCAACAAGAAAATCTAAGCGCCATCCTCTGGCCCCACCCTCACATCTTCCCAGCTCGGTTATCAATATTCTAGCGACAAGTCATAAATAATAAATCCAGTGCACATTTTAATTGGCTGTTACGCAGTTTAAAGCAAAACTTCAAATTTAACAAGAAAATATGTGTACAAAAATAAATGAGTTGAGCTGATAAACATTATCTAAATCAAAAGAGGGAGTGGAGAGAGGAAGGGGCCGATTGATGTTGGTAATGCGCCACGTTTGCGTAACGCAACTGCGGCGTAAGCGTGGCGCATCCCTACGACCCATTTACAACGTGACGCATCTAGGCAGATGCGTCACGTTGTAAAGCCCTGCGCCACTTGTGGGCGTTCCGGCGCAGGGTGGGCGTTCCGGGGCAGGTGCGCCTCGCAAAAGTTGCTGAGTGAAATCTATAAGATTTCACTCAATCACTTTCAGGCCAATGCTGCGTCAAAACCCTGCGCCTGCTTGAAGCAGGCGTAAGGCTTGACGCAGCATTGGACAGATAGGGCACCCCCGAGCCTTGCTGGAGCTGCGTCGCGCTTGCGACGCAACTCCAGCAATGCGCCACCTTTACGGTACAGATGCGTCACGCATCTGTGCCGTTTTTGCCCCATTGTAAATGCGGCGCACCATGGGTGGCGGAGCAGCGGCGCAAAATAACTGGCGCATCCCTAGGGATGCGACAGTTATCATAAATCTGCCCCGAAGTGTCCAGCGGGACACGGAGTGGATTCAATCTCCCCTGACTATAATTTATAAACATAAGGAATCCACCCACAAGGTCTAAAGTGAAACCCAATGGACGATCTCAATGCTGATGTGGTTCCTACTTTGAACTAAAGACGAGCAATGCACTTTGAAGCTCTAAGAATACTCATAAAATGAAACCTCATTGTCATGTCATATAAATGTCTAACAATATTAGTACATTAGGAGAGGTGTCGCCATTGTTCTACTTACGGAGCTCCTGTGCTCCATGCACATAGTAGCATTAGCAATGTATACTGCAAACCGGATTAGCGTGGTCTAGAAATGTCAATAGCCCACTCAACTCTACACACCTGAGAATAGTATGCATTGTGGCACATATGGATGATGTGTTGTGAGCGCCATCTTCAAACGGATACTCAAACAACTAATCGATGTGTATAACACAAAACAAAATCAGATACACGTATGATGGATTGGTGGTGACATCTGTACAGGCAGCATTGTTATGTTATGTTATATTATGTTATACCCTCTTGTATAGCGGGATGACTCACCATGAGGCATCTCGGCGCTTACTCAGAGCACAACCCAAGGAAAAAGAGCAGAGAGGAGGGAGCCTTAGCATTCCAGTACAATTGATGTATTATGTCAGGCCACTTGATTAACGCGTGACTAAGTAGCGCCACATGGTTAGTTGAGAAATATCATACAATGAGCGCAAACTTTAAATGTATTCGAGTTCTCAGAGTTTCTATATAGACACGTGGAGCATGAATTGGCACCACTATAAGAGCCATCTTGGGATAGATGTATAAGTGCCTAAGCTCTGCATGTGACTATGGGAAAAGATAGTGATGCTGTGCGCACGGTGTGATTTGTAGAGTTCGTAGTTGGAGCATGAGAAATTATGGGGCATATTATCAAGGGGGTTTATCTCCGCTTTTTTTGCTTTAAAAGCCAAGAAAGTGGATATAAAATTATCTCCCTATTACCTAGCTGTCGCTAACACCAGTTAGCGACAGCTAGTAGGAGATAGCGCCCATCTTGGGCCCCACTTTGCATGTCAGTGATATTTATCACTAATGACATGCAAAGTGGGCGTGCCAAGATGTTAGCGACTGGAAACAGTCGCTAACATCACTATCTCCTATTACCAACTTTTGAAGATATTCGCGCTAAGCGCGAATATCTCCAAAAGCTAACACCTGCCCTGAGCAGATCTTAGCCATGTTATCCAATGGGAGGGGGATAACATGGCTAAGAGCATTAGCTCGGTAATGCATGAATATCGCTGACTTTTCAGCGATATTCATGCATTGCGGCCGATTTTTATCGCATTTGCGATAAACCTTGGTAATACCAAGGTTTATCTGCGATAAAAATCGCCGCAGCTCAGCGTTAAAATTTTGTCTCTAACCAAGCAATAGCGATAATTATCGCTATTGCTTGGTAATATGCCCCTATGTTATTAAATTGAATTGTCAATTTCTGTATTACTAGTGTCGTCCTTGAATGAATGTGAACACTCCTAGCTTTTTACATGTAAACGTGGGGTGTAGGTTTCAGAATGATACAATGAAGACAACAGATAAAACAGATGAAGTCAGGCAGTCCAATTCGGCCATGTAGCTAAATTCCTCATTCCATATAGTGCTTAGCATATAGATGGAAAAAAATAAACAACAACTTTTGTATAATTTATAGCATTTCCCACATAACATTTATATATTTAACCCTGACAAAACCTAAAAGATATTAGCATGATCCATGCGATATCTTCAAACAAGTAGCATCATACTCCAATTAAACAATTAAACAAAAACATGGGAGATAGGTGACATAATCTTTACAGTGTCTATAAGTAATACGTGACATACCCTATTTCAATGTACAACAACACTGTCGGAATGGCTATTAAAAATTATTCTAGCACTTTCAAAAGTCACCTCAAACCCTCGGCAATACTGTAAATGATGAAGCCAGACAGACTGTGCAAGTGGTGACTGCCCAAAGAATATAAAATACATACATGATCTCTACAAAGCTGTAGTACCCCAGTGAGATCAAAAGACTAATGGAACGGCATTCTGAATTCAATGTCATTTTTAGAAATGCATGAAATAATGAATCCATTTTTTGATACTTGTTAGTCATCTGTTTGTCACAGGGCGTCGAAATGCAGAGTGGCTGATTCACATGAAACAACAAAGTGAGTAAATAACAGAAAATAGTGAAATTCTTTGTTAGTATCAAGGCTGATAGAAACTGTTCTCATGCAGAAAGTCCATCTGCCCTCTGCCTGTCTTAAGGCCACTTCCCTAATGCCACCTCTCTCATTGGTTGTTCGGTGTTCTATTGTGTGGAACCAAATTCTTGTGTCATTAGTATGAGCCTTATGTTTACGCACAGCCACTGGGCTATTTGTCGTCATTGTGTTTGATGGCCATAACAAGCTCCTGTATTCTGAGTTTTAGACTTTGGATGCTGCTCCCATCACATATGTTATTGCAAGTACAGCCCACTATGTAGACAGTAAATGTAGTTTTGCATTTATAAAATAATTATTTTTACACTTTCTAGGCATGTTTTATGTAAAATAAGTTCATCTATTCGGTCCCAAATGACATATGGTTTTTAATGGTTTTAATCCATATGGTTATGATGACATTTCTGCTCTTTTCTAAATGTCAATCAATCAATCAATCAAAGACATTTATAGAGCGCACTACCTACCCGTAGGGTCTCGAGGCGCTGGGGGGGGGGGGGTGCCGTTACTGCTCGAACAGCCAGGTCTTGAGCTTCTTCCTGAAGGAGAGGTGGTCTTGGGTCAGGCGCAGGTCGGCAGGTAGGGAGTTCCAGGTCTTGGCGGCCAGGTAGGAGAAGGACCTTCCTCCTGTGGTGGCTCTGCGGATGCGTGGGACGGCGGCGAGGGCGCGGCTGGCAGATCGGAGGTGGCGTTTGGGAGCGTAGAAGTTGATTCGGTTGTTGAGGTAGCTCGGGCCTTGATCGTGTAGGGCTTTGTGTGCGTGGGTGAGGAGCCGGAAGGTGATTCTTTTGTTGATGGGGAGCCAGTGCAGGTCTCTCAGGTGTCCGGAGATGTGGCTGTTCAGTGGGATGTCGAGGATGAGTCTGGCTGAGGCGTTCTGGATCCGCTGGAGTCGCTTCTGGAGCTTGGCGGTGGTTCCGGCGTAGAGTGCGTTGCCGTAGTCCAGTCGGCTGGTGACAAGGGCCTGGGTGACGGTCTTCCTGGTCTCTGTGGGGATCTACCAGAAGATCTTCCGAAGCATGCGTAGGATGTTGAAGCACGACGAGGAGACGGCGTTGACTTGCCTGGTCATGGAGAGGGAGGAGTCCAGGATGAAGCCCAGGTTGCGTGCGTGGTTCGTTGGCTTGGGTGCGGTGCCCAGGGCGGGGGGCCACCAGGAGTCGTCCCAGGCGGAGGGCGAGGAGCCCAGGATGAGGACCTCCGTCTTGTCTGAGTTCAGTTTCAGGCGGCTCGTCGTCATCCACTCGGCTACCTCTTTCATCCCTTCGTGCAGGTTGGCTCTGGCGGCGGCGGGGTCGTTGGTCAGGGAGAGGATCGGCTGGGTGTCGTCGGCGTAGGAGATTATGTTGAGGTTGTGTTGGCGTGCGATGGCCGCGAGGGGGCTCATGTAGACGTTGAAGAGTGTCGGGCTCAGCGAGGATCCTTGAGGGACGCCGCAGATGACTTCGGTGGCCTCTGACTTGTACGGTGGTAGGCGGACCCTCTGTGTTCTTCCGTCGAGGAAGGAGGCGATCCATTCCAGTGCCTTCTCCTGGATTCCGACGTTGCCGAGGCGCTGTACTAGGGTGCGGTGGCAGACCGTGTCGAAAGCCGCGGAGAGGTCTAGGAGGATGAGGGCCGCTGTTTCTCCGTTGTCCATCAGGGCTCGGATGTCGTCGGTGGCGGCGATGAGGGCGGTCTCGGTGCTGTGGTTGGCACGGAATCCGGACTGCGATGGGTCGAGGGATCCATTCGTCTCGAGAAAGGTGGCCAGCTGTTTGTTGACGGTCTTCTCGATGACTTTGGCTGGAAACGGGAGTAGAGAGATGGGGCGGTAATTTTTGAGTTCGGTGGGGTCTGCCGTAGGTTTCTTGAGTAGAGCGCTGAGTTCGGCGTGCTTCCAGCTCTCGGGGAAGGTGGCGGTGTCGAATGAGGTGTTGATGATGTCCCGCAGGTGGGGTGCGATGACAGCGTCAGCCTTGTTGAAGACGTGGTGGGGGCAGGGGTCGGTCGGAGATCCGGAGTGGACGGAGTTCATCACGCGGATGGTGTCTTCGGTGCTGGTCGGGGTCCAGGCTCGGAGGATGGTGGTGGGCGGCGTTGCTGTGGTCGTGGCGTGGGTCGGATGGGTGCTGAAGCTGTTGTGTATGTCCGCGATCTTGTTGTGGAAGTAGGAGGCGAGGGAGTTGCAGAGGTCTTGCGATGGGGTGATGTCGTTGTTTCCGGCGTTGGCAATCTACCCTTGTGATTCTATATATGTAATGCTTTTATGATAAATCTTTTATCGAATAAAGCTTATCTACTACTATTACTACAACTACATATGGAACATATGTTTGAAAACCACGTGGCTTTTTTTCTGGAATCCAAGTCTTATGTCTTTCTTTTTTATTTTTAACATAGCTTGGGCATAGTACATTTCTCAAGGACCTACCTCTTCGATATACCACTCTGGGTTTCTTTGATAAAGTCCCATCTGGTATGGAATTGGAATTCAGTAAATGCCTGTTATTTCTTAAGATTTTATAAACATGATTGCAATATGCACTATACTCTGTGACAAATATTATTTCCTTTTGTTGTGTTTTCTTATGGCTTTTAGTGGGGTTTGAAAGGAGAATAGATTTGCTGTCCAACTTCTTAGCTCTTGTCACAACGCATTCAATATCACAATTTAATTCAAAGATATTGGATATTTAGGTACTTTGTGGGCATCATTTAAAATGCATATCATGAGCGCCATCTTTAAACGGGTGTCCGAACCCTTAATCCATATTTTGTGGAATATGTCCAATGATTCCCATAAGCAGACATCAAAATATTAAAATGGTCATTTGAATGAGAACTAAAGAGGAGTAATGCACATTCACAAAATGTATCCTCGTAGTCATGTGACATAAATGTCTAACAATATTAATGCACTATGAGAGGTATTGCCATTGTTCTACTTATGGAGTTCATGTGCTCCATCCACCGGATTAGCATGGTCTAGAGATTTAAATAGGCTATAGCCCACTCAGTTCTACACGCCTGAGTATGGCATGCATAGAGGCACATATGGATGATGTGTAGTGAGTGCCTTCTTTAAACAGATACTCAAACAACTCATCTTTGGGTATAACACAAAACAAAATCAGATACTCGTATGATGGATTGGTGGTGATATCTGTACAGGTAGCATTAAAATACAATTGATATATTATATAAGGCCACAAGATTAAACCATGACTAAGTAGCGCCAGACGGTTAATTGACAATTGTCATATGCTGAGCACCATCTTTAATAACCCCTTGCCTGCGGGGCTGATTCCCCCACTGTGCTGGGGGGAGGGCTGACACGCACAGCGCCCTTGTGCTCATGACGAGCTCAGCTCATCATGAGCCATGGTGGCCCTGTGCTCATGAAGAGCTGAGCGCGTCACGGCCACACCCGTCTCTTTGGAACGTTCAGCACAGCGGGGAAATTAGCCCCGCGTGCAAGCGTTGTGGCCGTTATGACGAGCTCAGCTGGTCATGAGCACACGACCACCGTGGCTCATGATGAGCTGAGCTCGTCATGAGCATGGGAGGGGTAAAATATATTCAAGTTCTCAAAGTTTCTTTATAGGCACATGGAGCATGAATTTGATTCCATTATAAGTGCAATCTTTGAATAAATGCACAAGTGCCTAATCTCTGTATGTGACTTCATGATTCGGAGACTTCGTTGTTGTAGCATGAGTAAGTTATATTATTAAACTAAAATCATCAATTTCTGTATTACTAGTGTCGTCCTTAAATTAATTTGAACTCTCTTATTTTTCTATCTGTGAACGTGGAGTGTAGGATACCTGCACAGTCCGGGGACCTGGGGCTCTGGCCAGATGAGCTGCGAATGAACCACCCATCTGGCTGCCACATTAAGTCTGTGTTCAACCGTCAAGCCTGTGGTGGGCTTCACTCCAGTATTGGTCACAGGAATCATTTACACAGTAAGCTCATTGCAATGCATATCCTTGACGTCAGACAGTAAATATTTCTATTGGTATGCCATGCCTTAGCACAATGTTTAACATAGTAGCAAACAGCTTGATGCCTTCAGCCAGCCCCCATTTCTGCCAGGCAGTGCTTGATGGCTGCCACTCGACTCCACAAATTAAAAGTGTCTTATTATAATTAGGAGGCAACGCTCTCTGGGTGCTTGACAGGCACAGAGGAGGAGGCGCTATATGCGTGACTTCGCATTTCACTGAGGTGATGCAGACCATCACACTGAAATGAGTTAGTCTAACACCTGATGCCGCACTTTAGTGACGTTTGATCTGTTTCAGCAGGAAAACAAAAAATTCTGCGTAAATTGGCAAATTAAGCAACAGTTGATTAATTGTGTGGCAAATGCAGAACATCCATAATTGCAAAACGCCGCTGGGTAACAATCGCATAATCTGCTGACATTGGAAATCATTATAATTTTAAGAGCTTACAGAGTCAGTGGCGTTGCTAGCCCCCCACAGAAAACGACTATCTAATTAGCTGTCTCCGCTCCACGTCCTTCTTTTGTTAACACCGGAGTTACCTTTAGGGCTCAGGGAGGTGTGGCAGCATCATCCTCGTGATGTGGAGGTGTGTGCTATGATCATTTTCCACTTTGTGGCATCTTCCTGGGGATAACTGAAGTGACAATATCTAACTACGTCATCATCTCCATCTTGTGAGTTGCAGCCTACTTGTGCCCCAGATTGCAGTGAGCAGAGTCCAGGAAGTGGTATACGACAGACTAGTGCTGTCTCTTCCCAAGACAAAAAATTGTTTACAAAACGATTTTTACTTTCTGTGTTTACTGTTTATGCCTGTGGTTGTTACAGTTAAAAAGTTTAGTTTTAGCCTGCCTGTAATTGCATACTTTATCACCTGTGTTGTGTTTTAAATTTGTGGTTTTCCCTGCCCATAATTGCCTCCATTTAGTGTGTTGAATTGTGGGATTTGCAGTCCAACATCTGTAGTTTGTCCCTCTCATTCCTTGGTGACAATTCTGTTTTCCCTCAAAATTTCTCATTTGCTCTGTGCTAAGACCTGTATGTTAAAACAGTGCACTCCCAGCCACCATTATGTGTTCACAAGCCAGTGAAACCACCCCCCCTGCCCCCTCCCCCCCAGCAACAGGGATTTTTCTACATCAGAGGGTGCTTCTGTGAGCTATTTAAACTGTGTTTTACTGGGGCCTGTGCACTTTGTTTTTTGGCCGGCAGAGGGAGTAAAGTTTTATTCAAAAAGTATTGTTAGATTTCAAGTTATTGAGGCCCTTACCTGCTGAAGTCCAATGTGTGGATTGAGACTGTCTGTCTCCTAGGAGATTCTGAGCAGGAGAAGCAACTTCCAAATCCCTGGCCAGAAAACCTTGTCTGAGGTCACTGGGACCTTATATGGTCTGCTAGTGGTTGGTACATGTCTACACTAATTGGTGGTTGTTATCTGATGTTTTTATTGGATTAGGGTTAATGTCCTCAATGGTTGGGTATTTGAGGGTTCTGACTGGTTTCTGGGTCTGTGATTCAATCATTGTTGGGTTGGAACTAGGACTAGGGTTAGGATTTCTATTGGAATAGGAGCTAGGGCTTCTTATGTTATTGGTTGTTGGGAGTAGGGTGGGACTAGGGCTAGTGTTAGACCTTTAATTGGAAGTAGCGATTAGGGCTTCTGGTTTGATTGGTTGCTGGACTGGCTGTGGGACTTAGAGTAGGGTTAGACTTCCTATTGGAAGTAGGTACTAGGGCTACCTGTGCCATTGGTTGCATATACTTGTTTTGGGACTACTGGTAGGGCTAGGGCCTTGATTTGACATAGAGATCGGGGTTTTTGAACTGATTGGGTCCTTGGACTAGGGCTAAGATTGGCTGTAAGGTCCTGGTCTCCTAATGGTTCTAGATATTAGGGCTAGTGTTGTGATTGGAGAGTGTTAGGGCTAGGGTTCCCATTGGCAGAAGGGGTCACCTGATTACTAAGGCTATGAAAAAGGCCAGGCTTAGGGCGTCTCAGACGGGGGGGGGGGGGTCGATGCTAAGGGCAGAGAGGACAATGGCTGCTGCCTGTTTGAGCCTGTTAAGGGCAGGGAGGGCAAGGGCTGCTACCTGTTTGAGCCCGTTAAGGGCAGAGAGGACATGGGCTGCTGCCTGTTTGAGCATATTCGAGACTGGTTGGTACTAAGGCCAGAAATGCTGCCCTTTTCTCATTTAGCAATACCCAGCCCACACGATCCACGGATACACAAACAGATCAACACACTCACACCAAATGTACACCACGCACAACACTATGCACAGATTAATGTACCAGCCTGCACTATAAACCCAACCAAACCACATCTACACACCCTGCTATCTCAACTAACACACATATCCACCATCACCTACAAACAGTACACAACTCTATCCTATATCACTAATCAATACACTCATCACTAACACAACGCCAATCAACACCATACATAACAACATCCCATTCAGACACACTCTCCCTGCTGTAAGTACACCTAACAGACCACCTTTTATCACTAACAACTGTATAATCATCCCTACATCAGTTGTCCAACAAACACTCTCCTCTCCCTTCTACCATAATGACACTAACACACAACACACACACTGCACACCACCACAAATTATTGCAACAAACCAGTCTAAGATAAACACTCTCACCTCTACTTCATTCCCTCCTACACACAACATACACTCTACTCATAAACATATCACCACCCCCTCTACATCACATCCTCCTCCCACAAAAAATACTACACACCCATATACATTGCATGAAACATATACATCAGCACCGTTTTTCACTACTCCTCAAAAACAAAACATATCACACACACCAGCACAACAAGATCTTCAAAGCGCAACACCTCATAATACTTACCATCACAAAATACAAACATATACCCACCTTTCAAACCATACAAAGGAACCACACAAAGGAACAAACTCCAATGCCAAGCTTTCACTCTTCCACCACACCTAACACAGCTACAGCAATACAGCCCCTCTCCTCTAACCGCCTCTCATTCATTGGGCAATTTAGAACATTACTACATGACCCAGATTCTGCACCACCTCCCCTGACTCATACACCTTCCGCCTTAAACACACACAAAAAATATAAGCATGCCACACATCACAACTTTGCTTCTCTATGTCTACTTCACAACAATGTTACAGCACAAAAGCAACACAGCACTCCAACTCACTCTCAAACATCATTTCCAACACATACACATGCAGACCCATCAAAATGCCTTCTTAGCATGCTGGATGAGGAACACGATACAGAACAGCTACACGATTGCTATCCTAATACAGCTAATAACAGCACAAAAACACACCTGCTACAAATCCACACAATACTGATCACTTTTCTACCAAACAAAGTCCCACTATCACCAAAGGCCACTCACTAAACTGTCTACTAATAAATGCTCTATCCCTCTCTAAAAACAAGCATCACATCTACGACCTCTTCACTGATGCAAAACCAGACATACTATTCATAACCGAATCATGGTTGTTAGAAAATATGGCTCCAGTCCTACATGAAGCCATTCCTCTAGGCTATCAAATAATCACCCAAAATAATATAGCCAAAAAAGGAGGTGGTCTAGCTGTTGTATTCAGGCAAACAATACATATCACTAAAATTGACAACATCTCCATAAAGAATTGTGAGGCTCTTCTAACAAGATACAATCCTACACCGTCTTCCTCCTGTAACTTCCTGCTCCTTTACAGACCTCCACCTAGCAAGGCAACATTCCCAGACACACTTCCAGACACAGTTTCAAACCTGATAATAGTACACTCCAACCTATGCATTCGGGGTGACCTTAATATTTGGTTTGGTAAACCCAATATGACCCATCCAAAAACTATTATCACCGGCTTAGACGCATTGAACCTGCATCAGATTGTCCACAATCCCACACACACCGCTGGACATATCCAAGATGTCATTTTTTGCTAATACTGAACTAGTTACCTTTCAAACTATAACTCCGGTCACATGGTCAGACCACCACTTGCTTGCCTTCCAACATAAAACAACACTAAGCGACTCACCTAAAACTACCTTACATCCATCCACCTATCGTCCGTGGAACAAACTCAATTTGGAACACTCAGAAACACAGCTAACATCCAGTACAAATCTAGAAAGCATAAATTCTGTTCAAAATCTATATGAGTGGCTACATGAAGCTTTTGACATCCTGATACCACTCAAAACCACACAACAGACAAAAGAAAAAAGCGCTTTGGAGAAACATAGAAATAAAAGACATAAAACAACAAATTAGAAAGCTGCAACGTACCTGGCTCAAAACAAACGCCAAACAAGTCAAACTTCACCTACAGAAAATTAACAGACTATACAAGTCTGCTATCAAAAAAGCTAAGAAAAGGTACTATTCAGTCAGAATTTAAAACACTAAATTTGCAAATAAAGAATTCTATGAAATACTCAATGAATTTCGCAAACCAAATTCCCTAGAAGGAACTCATCCTGTTACTCAAGATTTCACAGACAAACTGGCAAATCATTGCACGGACAAAGCAGACACATTGGAATCGTACTTAAATCAGAATCAAAGAACCAGCACTAACTCTAGTACAAAACAACAATCTAATAATGCTCCAACCAAGCCTCTCCGTTCCTTCCAACACATCTCACACAATGAATCTATGGACCTGGTCAAAGTAAGCAGGCCTGCCGGCAGCCCTTCTGGAAAGGGGCGACCATTCGGTCCCCCCGAACGTATGGTGGAGTACCACGATCCCCCCGGGAAGCCATCTTGGGCAGGAGGCGAGTCTCGGCTGGTATGCCCGAAGCGGCGTAGCCGGGGCGTGCCTTTTCCCGCCCTGGAGTGGGTTGTCCTAGACACTGACGCGGCCGGCCACGCCCTCGGAGGCAGGCGGGGCGGGTTTACGCCCGCCCGAAGACGGATAAAAGGAGCAACAAGCCAAGAAAGCATCCTCTTGTTCCTGTGCTCTGAAGCTGCACCTTCCCACTGCACGTGAGCTCGAGACGGAACGAAGAGCCAATTTTGAGCGTTGTAATCTTTCTTTTTGTTTTACAGATATCTTCGTTTGAGAATGCCAGGCAAGAAGGTCGGAAAGCGGGTCGGTACCGATCAGATGCTCCGCATGCTCATAAAGGAGGTAGCCGATTTGAAGAAGCAGATGGCGGCTAAGAACGGGGAGGGAGGACCGAAGCGAGTCATCGGACCAGCTTTGCCAGGGGTAGTCCCTGGTGGGAGAGGCAAGAGGTCCAAAAGGGGGGCACTTGGGGGGGAAACCCCGGTTCCCGATACCCCACTTGAGGAGCCAACTCCGGTTCCGAAGGAGGGGCATCCGATCCCTGTGACCGTGGAAGATATGCCTCCCGAGTTAGCGGCACAATTAGCAGCGTGGTTGGGAAAAGATAGTGAGGGCACCACGGCTGACGACCCCCGGGCAGTAATGAGACAACTGCGGGAATCTAGAGAGGCTGCGAAGGCACCATCTTCGGTTACCCCGCCAGTTCCGGCGGCGGAAAATGCAACAGGCCCAAGTTCGGCGGCAAATGCAGCATCTGGTTCAGGTAAGCGGCCATTGCCGATTGCGGGGGAGGGGTCTGTACCTTCACGAAGGGAGAAGGTGGCTCAGCATGTTCCACTGGAAATTAAGGAAAAGATTTGGGTGAATAAGTATGTGAACATTTTTTCTTTGCTTACCGACCATTACGAGATGGAGCATGTTAAGAGTCAAAAGGAGCTCATGCATCCGGGTGTTTGGCGCGCAAAAATGGCCGCCTTTAAGGTTGATGAGAACATAGGTACTTGGGGCAGAGCGTGGGGCATTTTTACCTCCATCATGGGCGAGTGCAGGCCCGAGTTGCTGACCGAGTTGCCTATTTACCAGTCACGTATCATGGAGTATGCCGTATCATACGGGGGCAATCAGTGGTTCTGTTATGACAATATTTTTAGAAAGGCTAAGGAGCACGACCCAGTTCTGACTTGGGATTGTTACGACTCCGTTTCATGGCAAAAAATGGAGAGTTCAGGGATGTTAAAAGTGCCATTGTCAGGGAGTAACGGGGGTGAATCTTCCCGCCAACCCTCTGGGACACCCTTTCGGACGGGTGCAGGTAACGAGTACCACTCGAAGCCGAGTGGCAACGCAGGTAAAAGGGGGATTTGTTGGAATTTTAACAGGGGGAAATGTACGAGGCCCCAGGGGTCTTGCAAGTTCAAACACGAATGTGGGGGGTGTGGGCAGCCATCCCATCCTGAGTCCATGTGCAGAGCCAAAACGGGTGATAACGGTGGTAGGGGAAGCGCCAAACAGGTCTGAAATAGTCCGAGGGGCGCCTTTACCTACTCCGATTGATACCTTGGCAATGATTCCTTGGCTCAACGAATACCCGGATCATGCTTCCGCTGGGGTGTTGCGGGACGGGTTTTCATATGGTTTCCGCATCCCAGTGGGGGATTTTCAGGGTGTAGCACACTGTAAGAATCAACTGTCGGTCTTGCAGCATACGGCGGTGGTACAGGTAAAAATTGGGAAGGAGGTGGCTCGAGGTCGTGTCGCCGGTCCATTTGATTTGCCACCGGTTGCTAACTTTGTTTGTTCCCCTCTAGGGGTGGTCACCAAGAAGGACCCGGGTGAGTTTCGGCTGATACATAACTTGTCAGCCCCACGTGGTCTTTCCGTGAATGAAGCGATAGACCCGGGAGTGTGTTCGGTGCGGTACGCATCTTTCGATGAGGCCGTTGCCATGTTGAATCGCCTGGGGCCCGGGGCGCTGATGGCAAAATCAGACATTGAGTCAGCGTTCCGGTTGCTCCCGGTGCACCCAGACGATCAGCGTCTCCTTGGTTTTATGTTTCAGGGTCGCTATTACATGGATAGATGTATGCCAATGGGGTGCTCGATATCCTGTGCCTATTTTGAAAAGTTCAGTTGTTTTCTGCAATGGGTATTCACAAGGAAGACGGGTTTTCAGCATGTTATGCATTATCTCCATGACTTTCTGTTTTTGGGGGCAGCCGGGGATCCTGAGTGTGGACAGGCCTTACATGAATTTTGTGTCTTAATGAATCAATTCGGTGTGCCATTGGCGCCAGGTAAGACAGTGGGTCTCTCAACTTTGCTCGAGTTTCTGGGGATCGAGCTCGACTCGGAAGAAGGTTGTTTTAGATTACCCAGGGAAAAAGTGTTAAAATTCAGGACATCCCTTGAATCATGTATTCGTGCGACAAAAGTAAACCTGCATCAATTGCAACAGGTGGTGGGTCAGTTGAATTTTGCCCTGAGAGTAATGCCAATGGCACGCCCCTTTTCCCGCTCGATTGCACAAGCCATGGTCGGCCTGAAGGAAGGACATCACCGCACGAGGCTCTCGGCAGAGGTTCGCCAGAAATGCGCATTTGGTTGGCATTTCTGGCGGATTTCAATGGTCGAATTGTCTGGAACAAACCGGCGGTGTCCTCCGAGGAGCTGGGGCTTTGGACAGATTCGGCGGGGAGGGTAGGTTTTGGCGCCATATTTGGTACACAATGGTCGGCTCAAAAATGGCCGTCATGGTGGCACGAGTGCGGGCTGACGAGTAACATTGCTTTCCTTGAACTCTTCCCTATTTTGGTGGCCTTGAAAACATGTCCGGAGGGGTTTCGGGATCATTCTGTGGTGTTCTGGTCTGATAACATGACTGTGGTCGAGTGTATCAATAGTCAGGCAGCACGTTGCAAATGGATTCTGAGACTGCTCAAAGAAATTGTGTTATTATGTATGCAGTTGAATGTGCTCTTTAGGGCAAGACATGTCCCGGGGGTACTGAACCAAGCGGCTGATGCGCTTTCTCGTTTCCGAATGCAGGCCTTCTGGGGTTTTCTGCCCACAGCGGACCTGGTGGCAGCACCCTTTCCCGAAGCTCTCTGGTCTCTCGGTGCCCCGAACTACAAAACCTTGTGGGAGAGAGTTTAGCACCCAGGACAAGGAAGGCATATGAAGGGGCGTTCTGTTCCTATTTGTCCTTTTTGGGTTCTGCTGTGGGGGAGCTTTGGGGACAGGAAGAGCTTGTCGTAAAATTTCTGCTGTCTTTACATCAGGCAGGCAAATCAGTAGCTACGGCCCAGAGGCATCGGGCCGCCATTTCCTTTATGGCAAGGGCTCATGGGATCCAGGACCCGACAGCGTCTTTTGTGGTGCAGAAAGTGCTACGTGGGTGGCAACGCCTTGAGGGTCGCAGAGTAGATGAGAGGCGCCCAATAGGTCTGGATAGGTTGACCCTGTTATTGTCCGTACTCCCGGCAACGTGTTCATCCCAGTACGAAGCAGTGTTATTCCGAGCTGCATTTGCGCTAGCATTCCATGGGGCTATGCGGGTAAGCGAATTAGTGGCGAAGAACAAGCAGGATACGATGGGGGGACTGTGCCGGGAGCACATTCAGGTCAGGGGGGAGACGATGACAGTCTCGTTTGTTAGGTCCAAAACCGATCAGGGTGCAAGTGGGGACTGCATATTCATTCAGAGGATCCCCGGGTCTTTCATGTGCCCTGTGGTGTGCGTAGAGGAATATTTAGCGCAGAGGGTGGCATCATGGGGGGGGACCTTGTTGAGACACGCCGACGCCACCCCACTGACGAGGTTTCAGTTCCAGCGGGTGCTTGCGATGTCGATTTCGGCCGCGGGCTTGAACCCCGGCGAGTTCGGGACCCATTCCTTTCGGATAGGGGCTGCTACTGAGGCTACAGCCAGGGGTCTGAGTGTAGAGGAAGTAAAACGTGTGGGGCGTTGGTCCTCGAATTGTTATAAAAGGTATGTGCGGTTGCACATGTTGTGAAGCTGTAATAATGTACTCACGCTTCTTGTTTTTGTTTGGTTTTCAGTTGCGCAAGCTTACGAAGCGGGGCGGACTGTGCAGTCGACCCGACACCTGGGGACCAGCGGTCAGACATCACCGGCTGCGAAACAAGAGGTGTGGGTCGTGGGCCACTCATACGTGAGGCGTGCCGCAGACGTATTCAAAGCAGGTGACATGATTCACGTGGCTGGGGAATACGGGTACAGGGTGTCCTTCTACGGAAAGGGCGGGCTCTGTATTGACCAGTTTCAATCCTTTTTCGAGGGTTTGTTAGGGCGGACAAGGTCACCGCCGTCTATAATCATAGTCCATCTTGGGGGCAACGATTTGGTGGCCACTGGTAGAAGACTTCTTCTTGAGGCAATGCTTTCCACAGTAAATTGGTTGGCAAGAAGAGTTCCAGGGTGCACAATTGCATGGTCCCATATGATCCCACGGAAAGTGTGGCGGGGGCTATTTCGGTTTCTGCTCTGAATCATTCAGTAAAGAAAATAAATAACAAATTGAGTAGATTGTTTCGTTCAAGTACACTGCATTCTGTTTCGCATGGTTGTATCAAAGGGGACAGTATGTATGTGGGGGATGGGGTTCATTTGTCCCGGGTGGGGAATGAGTTACTCATAGGAGACCTCATAGCTTGGCTGAAGAGTTTAAAACATGACCTTTAGGAAGGAGTTGTTGTGGGGGGTCCGGATAGCCGGTCAACTATCCGGCCTGTGGCGGTAAGGTCATGATCGGTGAGCAGTAATTGGAAGATCCCTATGGGGGGGCGTCACCCATTACGGATGGGAGCGCTCGGGGGAGGTGGCCATTGGCCCCTCAACGGGGAGGCGGTCCCTTCTAAGGATAGGCCGCCGGAAGGAAAGGAAAGGTGGTCAAGGCCCCTTCCTGGATAGGAGGGGCTACGGGCCCTCCTGGGGAATTTCCCGGGGCCAGGACATCTGTGACGGCAGATGGGGTAAGTTGTGTGGGGTTCGGGAGGGGGTTTACGCTACCTTTTAGACACCTCACACGAGTCCTCGGACGACCGTTAAATGGCGTCGAGTTCATTTGGGCCCCCGTCAAGTCCAAGGGAAATTGGTAGATGCACTTGAGGTACGCCTCTGTGCGGTCGCTCCCCTCACAAGTGAGAGGGGGTATTTCTGGTTAAGGGATCTGACACCGGTTACGACCTTGCCGTTGGCCCTTAACGTTAGGATGTACAATTTCAAGTCAAATGTTTTGTAGGATGTTAGTTCGGCTAGGAGAACCTTTGTATTAGAGATCTGTTAAGGTTAGCCAAACATCGTAATGTGGAAATGAAATTGTACATAATATGAAACTGTTATTTTAATGTTTTGATTTTGTTTCATATTTTAATAAATACGGCCGGGAGGGTCACTCCCTCCCGCCTTCCAAAAGTTCAGAACCGTTTCCGGTTTCCCATCCTTGGGGATTGTGTTGAGAGGGGGTGGCGGGTATCTCAGCCATATGACCCCCGTCCGCCACAAACTTTCAAGACAATTCTTTTAACAACCTCTACTGCCACTCCAGTATGAAGAATCATAAACAATTCCTTAACTACTGGAATATTTCCAGAAGAACTCAAAAAGTCATACATACGCCCATTACTGAAGAAAACAAACTTGGACCCGCTGAACCCAATACAAATGGACCGTTCCTGGGCAAACTGATAGAAAGAGCAGTGTTCGCCCTGATGTCACAATTCATTGAAGAGAATGACATACTTTCAGACTTCCAAACCGGATTCCGTCCGGGAGGCCCTGAATCTGCCCTCCTTGCCATCTAGGATTACCTAAAGAATACAGTTGACCGCAACAGGGTTGCTGCGCTACTCCTCTTGGACCTCTCAGCTGCCTTTGACACGGTTGACCATGACACTCTGAAACAAAGACTCTATGAAGCCGGCATAGAGGGAACTGCTTTAGACTGGATAGCGTCCTACCTTCGAAACAGAATTAATCATCTATACCCCACCTTTCCCGTCCAAACTATACTCCACAAAAGCAGGGGTCCCTCAAGGTTCTATCATCTCGCCCATGCTTTTCAACATCTACATGAAGTCATTACTAGTACTGATCAATAAATTTCACCTCACGTGCTATAACTATGCCTATTGACACGCAAATACTCCTTCAACTGGAATGCCCCAAAGACATTGGAAAATCACCAATTTTCAGCTGTTTTAGAGCCGTGGATCAGTGGATGACCTGAAACCATCTCAAATTGAATGCTTCAATACTCACGTGTAGTGACTGGAAACATTACAACCCGCTTGCCGCATGGCCTGATGAACTGGGATCACTGCCTAAAGTATTAAAGGAAGTAAGAAACCTCGGAATGACCATGAACTTTAAGCTGTTGATGAATGCCCAAGTGGATAAACTAGCAAGATCAAGCTTTGCTACTATAAAAACGCTGCAACTAATTTTCCCTCATTTGGGATTTCCACCCAAGGTCCAAGCTACCATCTCCCTTGTTCTGTCCAAACTTGATCACGCCAGTAGCCTCTACGACGGATCACCTTTAACGACCGTGAAAAGACTACAACGGATTCAGAACTAGGCTGCCGGAGTCTCTTGCATATCAAACTGCGAGACCACATCTCCCCTGCCTTGAAAGCCCTGCATTGGTTACCGGTTGCCAGAAGATCCACGTTCAAGCTGCTTCGTATAACCCACAAAGCAATACATGGAATGGGACTGCTCTTCATCAGGAATAAAATCACCAAACACATTCAACAAAGGAACCTCTGCTCTAAAGGAGCACCTCGCCTCAAAATCCGACCATACAAGAAAAAAACCATGGGTGGCACATCCTTCTCTGTTCAAGCAGCCAAACTATGGAACTCTTTAACCCCCAACATAAGGCCCACTGACAACCACCTTATCTTCAGAAAGTGACTCAAGATTTGGCTCTTCCCCACATAAGCACCATACGCAAACAGATATTTACAGCATATCCCTCTGTATATAAGCATTTTCTTCACTATAAATATGTACCTATCTTTGTGTATTACTTTGTATAAACATGTAAAATAATGATGTTGTTGAGAGAAAAAATAATAATAATAAATACATAAAAAGCATTTTTGTTCTACATTTACATACTTCCATTGTGCATCTATGTACCTTCCATGTACTTGTATCTGTGTGTCTGTTACTTTTCTCCTGAAAAAGCATATCCAATGCACTACCCTATTTCTCATCCTGTGCCTCTATCAATATCTTTAATATCTCCTTATACTTACCTCCTTTATCTATATACTTTCACTGTAATTATGAATCTATATATTTATCACTTTCTTCTAATTTAGCAATTCCAATGCACTACCCTATTTCTCAGCCTATAATTTGCTCAATATATCATCTAGCCCAACCTTTCTGACTCATCTTAAACTTCTTCAACTACTCCTTCCAATGCACTACCATATCTCTCATCCTATACATCTATAAATATATCCTCTACAACCACTCTCTCATTTATCCCAAACCCCATACCACTAATATGATTGCCAAAATAACCCTTTCTAGACTCTCTCCTACTCTACCCCTCCTTGCATCCTCTGACACCATCCCCTAAAACAAAACTTTCTAAATTCTTTCCTCTGAGTCCTCCCATCCAAAACTCATTTTTACTCATCCAAAAGCCCCCTCCTATTGCTAAGACCTAAAAAAATAAATAATTAATTTCACTCTTTTATCCCTCCTCTATCCTTTTCAATCGAAATCAACAGACTAACATGTTCACTTCTCAAATTCCCCATCAAACTATACTTATCTACTACTCAAATAACTGAATAACATATCCACTACTTAAATTACTTCATATTTTTTCTACTATACTAATTTTCTACAGTAATCCTTTATGGGTTCCAGAGTGGCGTGCTACTTGCCAGAAAAGCGATTCAACACCCATCAGGGGTAACAAGTGCTATATGAATGCAAATCTTTCTTCCACTTTCATCCCTCCGCTATTCTTCTCACTCCCAGTAACAGACTAATATCCACCACTGAAATGACTTCATATTTCACAATATTAATTCACCACTAATGCTTTGTAGGCTTCCTGAATAGCGTGCGTCAACAAGCGCTATATAAATGCAAACTTTTGTCCTCCTCTATCCTTCTGCTATCATTCCAAATCCAAATAACTGACTAACCTATACACCACTTAAAACGTACTTGCATGTTTCACTATACTAATTCAACTCTAATCCTCCATGTCTCCTGGAGTAGCATGCTACTCACCGAAAAAGTGCTTCGACGCCTCGTAAGGGGTAGTAAGCGCTATATAAATGTAATTACAATACAATAAAATACAATGCAGTCCCAGGAAGCGACAGCCATGTCCTGATGACGTCAGAGCTGAGGACAGTTCGTTCAGCGTCAAGTTTCTTTTTGCACGCTCTATTGCCACCTAGCTGCCAATTCTCTCATTGCAGATGCACTGTGGAAAATTTGAAAAAACTGTGTTACAAAAAACATTACAGTCTGTATAAGGTTGAGCCTTATTTCCTCATATTCTTGGAGCATATGCTTTTTTTCAGTAAAGAGTTTCTTCAGCACTCTTTGGATTATGCTGTAATTACCTTATACTACTTTTTCACCTCTGTGATTTGGTTCATGTTCTCACATTGTTTTCTCAAGTTTCTTGTATGGGAAGGATTTAATGAATTAAATATAAAATAACTCTGGTGCCAAAACACCTCTTACCACCGCAACTTGCTTGCATAAAACAGTGACTGACCCAGCTTCTGGTGAGTTGCTTCCTTCTGCTATTGCAAAGCTTGTGGGATTGTTCTCCTTCTCAACATTGCCCCTGTGTTTTCTGCCACCAAGACACTTAAGCATAACTCTCCTTCACCTGATTAGCCATCCTCACGGGTTTTTTGCTGGAAGAGAGTAGAACATTGTGTCCTTTTATTGAGGAGACCAATAAGTGTATGCAGAAGTTGATTAACAAATGATCTCTTACTGAAAGGAGGGCTTGCGAGGTGGAACAGAGAAGTAGTGACATTCAAGATGATATTCACAAAATATTGGAAGAAATTAAGAGTGCAGATCGTGCCTCGTTTTTTGTAACTTTTTTGCCTCATCTTGTTGACTTACCTTCTTCCCCCATATTAAATATCTATCAAGCACACCGGCGAGGTCCACATATGAGTTCAATTACTCCATATTTTAAACCCAGAGGATGTATTCTCTTATTCCTGGAATATTCTGAGCTCTTCAAAGTACTTAAGACTGCAAAGGCCAAGAAAGAATACTTTGGTCTGGAAGAAACATTTTCCTGACTCAAGATACTGTCAGGGTCACGGACAATTGCTATAAACAATTTCTTATTCTTCACTTCCCACCCTGTGCACTGGGAGCTCGTTATGGTTTGTTGCATCCATGTATTTTCAAAGTTAACTATAAGAATAAGACTATAGCCAGGGGCGGCAGGTAACGTTTGAGAGTGTTGGGGCGAGCGAAGTGCTTCACCACTAACCATGAGCCAAAAATGCTGTTTTGCCCATATCCTGCCTGAGACCTACAATTGTTTTGGGAATTTCCTTTTGGAAATTCATAAGGAATATTATGGTTATGTTTATCCAAACTGGCTTTCCGTTCCAGATTATTTTGAGAATGCACATGTTCTCTTGCAGATAACTCAACTGGGATTTTACAATATATTTAGTTTTGGAGAATAGTTTTTTTTTTGCTATGATTTCTTTTCCAATCAGTTGTGCATTTTGGGTGTTCTCTTTTGCAGTTGCCTTTTTTAGCAAACAAACATTTTGGATTGGAACAATTTGCATTTAGGAGATGTTTTTAATTTACAAACCATATTCTTCTGGACTTGGATTTTTTAAATTTGATATTGCTTTCCCTGTATGGAATATTGGAGAAAAGCAGACTCTTACAGTAAGTCTCTGCCCTTGGGGACCAATTAATAGATAGGAATGGTAATTCACGTCTATGGACCATAGAGTATCCTACTTTCTGACACAATCGGAGCACATACTGCGAAAGCCACACATTTTGACAATTCCCCAGCAAAACCGAATTGAAGAGCTAGTAGTGGGGAGAGGCATCTTAGAAAGCCCATGATAGGGTACTCAATAAGTGATCCCAGCAGGAGGTTGGACTCGGGGACTGGGAGATCTTGTCCGAGGCGCTACACCCCTATGAGTTCGTATTTACATTGCCCTCAACCCTGCTAAACCGGGGGAGGGGATCACAAAGGAATTTATTCTCAAACTGCGACAAATACAACTCATGCTAAGTCCCACATTTCGATCAAGGATAGATCTCAAGTTGATTCTAAAGCCTAATTTAAATAAGCAAATGGTGCTTTCAGAAATTATCAGGAAAATCCTGTACTAAGTGAGTCCAATGGAACAGACTGACTGGGAAGAACGGGTGTACCCAGTATTAATTCGGGCAGGTGTAATTGCGAGGGGGAACTGTTGTTTTTTATAGTATAGGGCCCTGAAAATGTCCACAAACCCATTCAACAGAGGGTTGTGTATTATAATAGAATTTAGAAACAGGGATCCATTTTAAAGGAGCGAAGAACGGGAACAAAATCAGGGGTATAAAGAAAAAGCTACTACTAGTCATAAGTTGCTCAGTCCCCCCAACATATGTGACTTTGATAGGTATACTGAAGGCGCACTTAATCAAATTAAAATATTGTCATGGCCTCTAGCAGGGACTAGTAAAATTCTGTCAGAATCCTATTGGGGACAGTTTTAGAAGTGAGTGATATTTGCCTATTTCAGTAGATTGTGTGCACTGTCCCTATATTTATGAATGGGTTTACATCATTCTGCATAAATGTGGCACAATAAGGTGGGGAAGACTTTTAGGGAGGTTTCCAATATGGATTAAGATATTGCTCCAATGCACAATTAGCCCTATCACTATTGACTCTCCAGGTGTACTAGCGAATTGTTCAGTGTCTATGCCATAAATACCAGTGGTATAATTTACTAGAGACTTATGAGGGTGGCTGAAGTAGTGCCAATCGTGGTAAAGGTTTGGAAAATAAATCTGGCACTGGGAGCCTGGTTAGCAAGTACCTAGTGCATTTACAGTTCAAAATCACATCAGGCATCAAGCAAAAAGTGGGGGATAGCCATGCCAAAAGAGGCACTTTCCTACAGAGGGACATCTAGCTGGGCATTTAATAGAGTGGAATTTGGACATAGGGAAACAAAATTACCCAGGAGCCTGGGTGTAACTTGTGTGTGGCCAGGAGGGGCTGGTGATTCCAGAGTCATTACAATATGGTTTCTATGATTACTGCCGTTGCTTAGTATCTAGTTCACATAGGAACCTGTTCCACACAATCTTCTCTTTTTAGAGGATTACGTGTTGAAAGTGTACTAATGTTTTGACAAAGTCATGTTTTCTGTCAACCATTATTGAACGCCAGTATGTATGTATTGATTGTTAATTTCAAACTGTATTTTGTGAAATGGAGATTGTCCCAATAAATCCCAGATGGCTGGAGGGGGTATGGACGCTCTTAAAACACCATAAAAAGTAAGATGCCTCATTAATTAGGAACACATACCCAATTGGGACCAAGCACACACAGTGATCACGCTCTCCCTATGCCGGATATATCTGGACACGTTATCCACTGGCCACATTAAGTCCACACGGGTTTCAGACCCACCTGGGGTGACCATTAGACACCTAATTTAAGACTCCAAATATCGCATCCCATCATGTTTGTATAAAAGAAGGACACATACTGATTGTAGATTGAGATAGCCCTCAGACCTTAAGTGTATAACTGTTCTCCAAGCCATAATCTTTAATTAAACAAATTGTTCTTCTTTTGCCAAATGCCTCTGGTCTTCTGTTTTTTTTAGGGGAATTCGAACTCAAGTAACAATACATACAGTCTTGAAACAGAAATTACCTAAATATATTAAGGCAGTTATGTCCCCACAATGGCATTTTGACACACTCACAGTTTTCAAGCCTTTGATCTCTAATCTGAAGACTGAGAGACTTGTATGAACATTTGGTACAATCTGAATTCTTAACAGTTTGGACAACCAGTTGCAATTGGCTATGTGAGGTTCTGTGAATCACAGCTGAGTTGCACACAGCATGGCTCAAATCTGAAATATTAGTTTGTGTCCTTTAATTGAAGTGAATTTTCTCCAGGATGCAGAAAGGACAACTCTTGAGATGTTAATTGATTTTAGTTTTAGCAGTAGATAGAGGAGTGCTGTCCAAACAGACTCTGAACCAGTTGTTACTGGGCAGTGGGGCCCTTCTACCCATTTAAGGATGGATCATTAAAGTTTTATTTAGTTTCAGGACCTCGCACATGTGCCATTCTTGTTGAACAGCATAAAGTAAAAAGTGAGTAGTGCCGCTTATCACATCTATATACTTCTAATGTGTTGCATGGCGACTGATTTATAGTTTATGGGAAGCATGGAGGCTACCACAGAAAGCATTGTGGAAAGAAATATATTGTGACGTTTAGCCACAGAGAGGTATGTGGTAACGCCAGAGGAAAAATAAGAGTCCGAGAATGGTGGGTTTTATTGAGTGTCCACTGCAGTTTTGATGGAGGGTTGTAAAAATTCTAGGAATTTGTAGCTTCAGTATATGCCCCAAACCTAGAGGAGCCTGTTTGTAGGCTAACCATTATAACAATATAATGTAGGTCCATGACACTTATTATAATTAGGAGTCAAGGATTGGATACCTTTCAAGTTGTCCTAAAAAGACCACTTTCCCAATGTTCCAATATATTTTCACACATAGTGGCAGTTCCCTGTGTAGGAGTACATGTTGGGTTGACTTCAAAAGAGGATTCTGAGGACCAGTAGCAAAGGAAACTACACCCTCATGATATGGCACACAAACAACCTACACCAAATGACATTAAGACCAGACTCCTATCAAATAATACAGTGTAGCAAGAACAGCAAAATGTATAAACACTACAAGTTATACCTGAAGGCACGCCTTCTTGACGTTGAATCACATTTCACCGTCTCTCCTGCACTACTAAACAATCACAGTGGAAGTGGTCAGAGGTAAAATTCCATGATGCAGTGAAATGGAATGGGTATGAGCAAAACTCCCTGTAAAGAAAATTGAATCAGGGGCAGTGTTGGGAGAAAAGGGGGTATCTACTCATTAACAATAAACTATGCCCTTCTCTGTCACTATAGAAAAGTAGCATTTGGCCTGAACTAACTATATTTTGGTGTAGACCATGACCAAGATGTAGGTGTGGGCTTCCATAGTTTGCCTCAAAAAATGAGCAACACATTAAAATGAACAACAGGGAAGAGTATAAAAGCATCAAAAACAGGAACGCAGAGAGCCGTAGGTGGAGTCACCACAGACCAAATACATGCACAAACAGCGTTGCTCTGAATATGCCACAGTGAAATATCTGATAAATCTACCAGCAGCATTAGTATAAGTATGTTCAGGAAGATACTCCAATAGGATGATCAAACAACAATCAACCACTTGTTGAAAACAAAGTTCAAGAGAATGCCAGGACCTGTAAGATAAATGACTCCATATTTTCAAATCTGGATTCATGTAAACAGCAAGAGTATTTGGGGGTGAGCATACATATTTGAAAATAGTGAATCCAGAATAAAACCATGATGGGAACAAGGCAGTATGAAGGTACAGGAAAGGAGGGACTGCATTGATTCATGTTGTGTCGGTCATAATTGGACTCTTGAATTGGGAGCCAGTACCCCTAACATCTCAATATTACGCTATGGTTAGGCCACTCTGTGGGAACCTGGACAATACTACAATCACACATTGTCTCAGAGAGGACTTGAACATGAGTATAATGACACAGCATCTCCGAGGGGACCTGAGCATGACTGTGATCACAGGCTATCTCTATGTGGATGTGACTATCACTATAATAACAAAGCGTAGCAGTTCTTGAACCTTTACTATATTCACCGGCCATCTCTATGAAGAATAATCTTATCGAGTTGTGCAAATATGATGATGTCTGGTGCTGCTACCTGACCCCATTGCATGATCTGTCAAGAATTTGCATTAAAATTATCACCACCTTAGCGGCAGGAAACTGCTGCTAAAGCGGCGATGATGGTCTTGATAATATGCCCTTGAAAATTCCAATAGAAGTCTGTGTTCTGGTGCGAACATGGACTCCTATTGGAATTCTCCAGGGCATATTATCAAGCCCATTATCACCGCTTTAGCAGCAGTTTTCTGCCTCTAAACCAGCGATAATTGTAACACTGTTCTTGATAATATGCCCCCAGATTGTCTTGAGCTTTTGGGACACCCCCTAACCCCACACCCGTTCAGCCATTTCTTTGAGACAGCATGAAATGAATTACTTCAGATGCCAGTCGCCTTCCTCTAATGGTTTCCGTTAGAGAGAAACAGCTCTTGGATAACCCTACTAACTGCACTCAGTTGCCTGCCCCCTGATCAAAATTCATTGTGTCCAGTAGCTCCCCTGCTCCTGACTCCAGTTGAAACAGAAAGTCAGGTCACTAAGCAGTTGTGACAAAGCCAATAGGCCTGCCTTAGAACTGAAAGTGCAAATCAGGCATGTTAGCATTGCCACTGATATTTTTAAATGTGCTGTTTAATTTTGTTTGGGCGATCCCATATATTTCAACCTAATTGTGATGTCTTAAACATTTTCAATGAAACAGTGGGAAATAGGAATGTTGAAAGAGGTATAATCTATACAACCTGTGTTTTTTTTATTCCTGACTACCCACATTCTTTGTTGTACACTATTGTGAGTCCCCGGCATATTTTTTCTTACAATGGCCAAAAATATATTTGGGAGCTACGTAGAAAGTGCACTGTCAGGACCTCAAAAGGGGCTTCAATATAGCTCTAGGGGGCTTTTTTACAAGCTCCTTGCTCCGCCTGCACGTTACTTTTTCACTTTGCAGCAGCGGCGCAAGGGGCTTGTAAATAAGCCACTGGGGGCCTCATTTATGAGGTTGAGCATCACTTTTACGCCGCCGGTGTATCACTTTTTGTGATGCACCAGTGGCGTAAAAAATGCGCCTCGTTGCGCCATATTTACAAAGTGACACATCTAGGTAGATGCGTCACTTTGTAAACCCCTGTGCCACATTATACCTGCGCCAGGTATAATGTATGCAACGGGGCGTATTGACGCAAGGAAGGGTCGTAGAAGTGACGCAGTGAAATCTTTGAGATTTCACTGCGTCACATTTAGGACGCCGTTGCGTCAAAATCTTGCGCCTGCCTGACAGCAGGCATAAGACTGATGCAAGCCCTTTCACATGGGGCTTGTCCCATGTGAAAGGATGCATTGCTGGAGTTGCGTCTCTTTTGTGAAAACACTCCAGCAATGCGATACTTTTGCGCTTACAGATACGTCAGAAATACTGATGTATCTGTAACTCCTTGCGACATGATGCGCCATACATTAAATATGACGCATAAGGAATGTCGCAAGAAGGGCGCGCTGAGAAGTGACGCATCGCTGCTTTCACGCAGCGATGCGTCATTTCTAATAAATGAGGCCCTAGGTTTCTTTAGTTCACTGCAGTGAACTTAATTCACCAGAGTTTAGCAGTTCCTAATATTTTGTTAACAGACTTCAATTTCTTGAGTTACCCGTGCCTTCAACTTGGCATTTAAATGTAATCCTATTTTCTCGGTTATCTGTGCCGCTTTTCGAATGGTTCTTAATTCTATTGCACAAATAGAACTAAATTAAATATGAATTTAATAATTTGTATTATTTGATTATGATTGCATGAAGCTTCAATTTAATATTCATCGAAAAATGCTAAACTCAAGGGCAAATATAAAAATGGATTAGATAGCCTGAATACAATACATCCCAAAATATTGGTGCAAAGACATTCTGTCATATTCAAAAATCGCTTGGCAAAGAAACAGACACAATGACTGCATGATTTAATTGGTGCTGTTAATATAGAATAAAAAATAGCTAAGCCATGTTTTAGCGCTCAGTTGATGATTTGGGGAGTAAATTAATCATTACATATATTCTGCCTGTATAACATTATCACCGCTTTATTGGCAGGAAACTGCAGCTAAAGCGGCGATAAGGAGCTTGATAATATGCCCTTGTGAATTCCCATAGAAGCCCAGGTTGTTGGTCATATGGCCGGGATGCCCGCCACCCCCTCCCAACACCAATTCCCCACGGGGAGGAGACAGACACAGGTTTGAGCTTTTGGAAGGCGGGGGGGGAGTTACCCCCCCCGGCCGTATTTATTAAAATATGAAACAAAATTTAAAACATTAAATTGAAACGTTTCATGAATTATGTACAATTTTACTTTCATTACATTTTGATGAAGACATGTTCTTTGGCTAACCTTAACAGATCTCTTATACAAAGGTTTTCCTAGCCGAGTCTAGCATCCTGAAAATGCATACATTCTAAATTAAAATTGTACATCCTAGCATAAAGGGCCAACGGCAAGGTCTTAACCGGTGTCAGATCCCTACTACCAAACTCCCGCCCTCACAGTGTGAGTGGCGCATGCGCAGAGGACTTTACCCTCGTTGCCAACTGTAACTTCCCTTGTCTTGGGGGCCCCCTTTCACTCGACGCCATCTTAAAGGTCGTCCGAGCTCCCGTGTGAGGTATCTGTAAGAAGGACAGCGTGGACTCCCCCCCATTCTGGGTGGCGCCCCCCCTAGGAACCTTGAAATTACTGCTCACCGATCATGACCTTACCGCCCGACCAAAAAATAAATACGACAGTTGTTTTACCTACTAAGGAAGAAAAAATTCGCCTAATCTAAAACAGCTTGACGATTCATCAACTTTTCATTTCTACTAAGGGAAAAATGTCCTAAAGGACAAGACAATTTCATTATGTGATACATTCTTTTACTTTTCTACAAAGGAAAAAAGGCCTATACACATTTACTCAATCCCAGGCATACGTGAATGTTGAGAAACGTGACTGCATCTCTTTAATACAATTGGATATCATCAACAATTACTTTATTCAAACAAACATTGCAAGAGGGGCTGGTGGGTGGGTCAAAATTGCCGCTTGTTCCGTCGAGGGCTCACGAGCAACGAGTGGTGCAGCCTTCAGAGCACTGGAACAAGAGGACGCTTCTTCGGATTCCCGCTCAATTTATCCATCTGCGAGAGGGCGGGGACCTTCCTCAGGTACGCCCACTGGGCGCGGTCTTCCGGGCGGGTGTCTAGGACAACCCCTTCTGGGCGGGGAGGGCGTGCTCCGGCTACGCCGCTTTGGGCATACCAGCCGAACCACGCCCCCGCCCAAAATGGTTTCCCGGGGGGATCGGGCACCCATCCATACGTTCGGGGGGACCGAGTGGTCTTCCCTTTCCAGTTTCTTCTTCTTCCTGCGCTTATACTCATGCCAATATTTCTTACATTTGATGACTGTCCTCTTCACTTGTCCCACACTGTTGATCCTGGCTACTATGGACTTCCAGATGGCCTCTTTCTTGCCTAATTGCAATGTGGAGGTGACAAAGAGCTGTGTTCGTGCTCTGTCACCTCCATGATCAAGATGTTATTCTCCTCCTCACAGAAATTTGCACTTCCGCTTCCCCTGGGAGTCTGTCTGGACATCGTGGCTGGTCCAAGGGTTATTGGGGTTGTTGCCCTCAGCGCTGTTCTCTTCTCTATGGCTGCCTGGTGTGGGGTGGATAATTATTGGGCTCCGGACCTTCAAGATTCAGCTTTTTCAGAAGAGGAAGAACAGAGCTTTTTCCCCAGTAGCTAATCCATTTCAGTGGGACCTTACGGAGAAAGGGTGTGGCCTTGTGGTGCCCTGGTTGCAGCTATACCCTGTTAGAAAAATGAGTTCCACAAAAGGGATAATGTACACAGGTAGAAATCTTCAACGGATGAAGGTGCCAAAGTATCTAGCTGGTGAGGGACCTTCTTTGGGTGTGAATTTTGAATGTCTCCTGATAAGCGCTTTCCTGTCAAAGTCAACAGCTTCGCCCAGACTTCATCCACAGTTATAAAGCTTTTTGAAACCCATCTCAGCCACAGCCTGCTGCTTTGTCTACCTGAGGATATTTGACTTGCATTTCAGAGACTAAGACAGAAGGTAAATCTTATGAACAGGTAGAACCTGGTCTCTGTATCTGACCCGCACTCCTTGCGGTTGGCCTTAACTTTTAACTTTGATTCAGTTTAGCTTGACCAGTTATCCACAGTTGACTCTTTGATCTTTTTGGCAATACAACTTACTTTAAACTTATTTCAAATCATATCTTTGGTTCCCCTTATTGGATTTATTTCATTTTGGTCTCATTTTGTTCACTAAATTATTCTCTATTTTTATCAGTTTGGACTGGGATTTTTATTATATTGCGCCTTTGAAATGTTACCTGTTTTGACACTTCTAAATGCTTCACACATTTTTCTAGGTGAAGCCTGTCTGTCCTGTGACATAGCAACTAAGGGTTAAGCTCAAGTTTAAATTGATGAAACCTGGATTTTGCTGTTGGTGATATCATGAGAATCTCTAAGTGCCCTCACCTGAAGTCCTGGGAGCCTTATGAGTGTACATCTGTAGTTGGTTGGGACTTAAATGACTGATTCAGAAGGTAAAATGTTTGGCCAGGTTGAATTTGGTTGGCATATCCGACCTGCGCTCCATTGCAGTTGAACTCAAATCCAACATAGGTTCCATCAACCATGACCATTGACTATCACTGGCGATTTGCACTTTTTGGTGCTATTTTTACTTAAAATATTAAAAATTAATATCTGTGGTTCCCCTTGTTGGACTATTGTCATTTTGTTTATTACATTTTAGTCTGTTTTTCAATTCAGTTTGAAAATTTTTTATTACCTTTGGCAGCCTATCTGCTCGGAGCCATAGTTACCATGGGGTTGAACTCAGTGACTTAGAGTATTCACCCGTACAAGATTTGTGATTATGGTTAAAGTGGGCAGTTGCATACCCTCCGTAATATTCCAATTTCGTCCATTGTGGAAAACCCAGGATACTGTCAACTTGCTTGGAAGAAACAAAATTCTAAAACACATCCAGAAAAGTATCATTAGAAAATCAATTGATATGTGTTAATTAACTCTATGGGGTCGATTCTGATATCGCCAAAATTGCCTTCCCAATGCTCTCTGTAGGCTTACCTTACAATTGACTCATATCCAGAGCTTTTTCCTACAAACTAACAAGTACGATGCCTACTACAGGCAAAATTCTGACTGAATCATCTGCTTCGATTCATGCTCTATCTCACTAGCGAATAGGCTCAGGAAACATGGAAATCAAGTTGTACGGAAGTTCATCTCAACAAATTTCTGGATACGCAAATACAATGCGTTTTTCATACTCGTCGTACATGGTGCTGCTTCCTGAACCTCACAGCATTCAGATTAGACTTATTTAAGCTCTGAATCACACCAGAACACGTTCAACAGGGACAAGCCAGAGTCTATGGCGTCGTGTATGTGCTTGGCTGTGTAGAATCGTTCGTGTACGTGTCTATTTGGTTGTGTTAATGCTGAACTATGTGGTATCGATCGTGTCCAACTCTATCGTGTCGTGTTGATGCTTGGCTACATGGAGTCATTCGCGTATGAGTCCATCTCATTAGGTTCCTTTTCGGCCTTCAATTTTTTTCCCGGATGAGTCGGTTGTAAATGACAAGAATCGCATCGTACTTAGCTATTTGTAAGGTGGTGTTATGGTTCGGTCAGAAAAAATGACAGGTCCGTGTCGGGTAGAACGTTTTCCAGCTGGAATCGGGCCCTATTTGTTAAAGAAGTGTTTTGGGGATGTTGTTAATACAATTTTAACTCATAATTTACTTTGCTATCTTTGCTAATCTAACTGAAGAATGGGAAGGACCATTCTCTTGTTAGACTTTGATGCTTTCTCATTATGCATATGTTATAATAATCTTATTATATGAGGGAATGAAAGTGATTATGTTGTGTAAATATCAGTAAATATGAACCTTATAATTCTGAGAAATGCTTGTTAAATTACACTTGAATTTATATATTCAGACGCTACTGCATGCGTTAGATACGGGATTGGCGGTGAACTATCTCCATCATTTGCCGTTAATAAAGGCGGTAGACAGGCCTGTGTCCTGGCTCCCTTCTTATTTAATCTATATACTAACGGGCTGGAAGCGACCATGCTCGAAGGAAGCCAGGATCTACCATCCATTAACCATCGCCCTATTCCAAATTTATTATACGCGGATGACTCCGTAATTTTTGCCAGAACCTTAAATCAGCTACAAAAACAGCTAAATAAATACTGTCAATTTATGCTCTCTTTAGGCCTAAAAGTGAATAAAAATAAAACCTATGTTATGCATATCGGTCCCTGGGCAAAGAAACCTAAACCAGCTTTTATTGATAAAGTTAGGTTGGAACGTACCAGGGAATATCCCTACCTAGGAATTTTAGTGGATGATAGAATAAGCTGGAAACAAGCCCTGGTCAGTAAAAAGCTACTCTTTCAGAGAGCGACCTCAGCTCTAGTTTCCTTTTCGAGGAAACTGGGTAAGCCTCCCCCAGTGGAGTTGCTAAATATTCATCACGCAAAGTGTCATAGCGTAGCAACCTACGGAGCAGGGGTTTGGGGTTACGCTCCCATCGATACCCTGCAAACGGTTGAGAATGGGTTTCTAAAATACTTATTGGCAGTACCTCAAAGTGCTCCAACATACGGTTGCCACATCGAGCTGGGTATAGATTATTTGTTAGATATTATTAGATGCCAGCCGATCTTGCTGTGGCACCGTATCTGGACCAAAACACAATGCCATCTAACCCGCTAACTGATAACCGATTGTTTGGCCTTAGCAAACTGGTGTAAAATTCCATGGCTCCTGTACGTTTCCAAATTCCTTACAGACTTGGACTGTACCTCTTATTTTTTGGAATCTTCCACGATGATAGACATCACCAGGAAAGACTTGAAAAACTATGCTTAACCCATCTTAGAGAACTACGTCTTTCTCAAGAAATAAGCAAACCTTCAAACGTACAGAACCTATCAGTTCAGACTGCTTTGGGTATTCAACCATACCTAACATTCCATCTAACTACCTATGAAAAATATGTATTGACTAGGTTCCAATTTAATTATTTCTTTCGACTAGTTACATTTCCAAAAGAGCAGGATTGGTAACTTAATGGAGAAGTGTGGCTCAATGCTTAGAGCGGCAGACCTTGATGCAGAACGCTGGCCAGGGACCAGGGTTTGATTCCCGCCTCGGCGGGTTTCGGGCTTAAATTCCTCTGACCGGATATTCTCGCCTCAGTGCCGATTCTAAGCATGGGTCCCACGCTGCAACTCTGGGCAGTAGCTTGCTTAGTCTCCACAAAGGCCCCTTGATACACAAGGGATGCCTGGTTTCACCATGGGATACCCAGGAGTGGACACCCCACAAGGAAAAGCCAGGAGGGGTTCCCTTGTGGTAGGAATACAAGCGCCGGGATGCCTCCGGGTCACTGTTCGCGCTATACAAATACGCCACATTTACATTTACATTTAATCCAATGAAATGTCCTTGTGATGGCATATCATCTCAGTCTACGATGCATGTAATATTCTTCTGTAGACACTATGAGCTCCCTCGCAAGCGCTGGATTATTCCCTTACTGCGAAAAATGGGCCTGAGAAAATGTCGGCCGGCTTATCTGGCTCTGCAGTTTTTGGATTCTCAATATACTGCTAAGTGCGTAGCTTGCTTTCTAAAATCATGTTTAAAAATTTGCTGTAATTCTTGAGTGATCCAGCTTACCCCATTTCTTGTTTAGTATGCCAATGAACTATTGTTAGTAATGGATTTAAACGTCAATTGTTTTTAATGTACTTAGACACTGTGATTTCTTTTTTATATGTATTGTAGTGTTTTATCTTTGTACTTTTTATGGTTTCGCTAAGATGTAAGATGTAACCGAATAAAAGTTTTATGACTGACTGACATATATTCAAGCAAGAAAGTGTGTTATCTCAAAACAGAATATAACTGCATTTGCAATAAAGGGTAGGTTGTAATTCCTAATGTTTTCATCCTTGGTGTGATAGATATTACATATATTTGAGATTTTAGAAATGTCAGTGTCAGGAAATAAAAAAACCATTACAGAAATATTCCGAAACTATGCTTTTGATAACATTATCAAGAGTTAGACTCAGAAATACATTCATAGCATACTAAACATCTTAATCTAGTCTTTAGATCTGCTACGATCCTGTAAAAGTCACAGCCCAGGAGTGATGAGCCAGAGTGGTAATTTTCAAATTTTTTATGTTCTCAATCTTTGGTTTAGTTTTTTCGTTCAAACATATACAATTTCCCCAGGGCTATGAGAAACCGATGTGTTCCACTCATGAATCGTTTACTCTGGATTCAGAGAGCTACTGAAACATTCATAGCTCATGTTTGATCTCAACTACAAGTTTAGTGTTTTATGACAATATAGATTTGATTTCCGAAGAGATCACGGACTCTTTTTGAGCCACATGTACCAACCTACTTTGCATTCGCAAATGGTGCAGTATTGCTAAATCTGACCGTTTGCAAATGCAAAATAGCTTATCAAGATATAATAATAGCTTGGACAGTGTATTCTAGCTAATTTCAATTTTTAACAGTTACCTAAAATTGGGACTCCAAATAGGCAATTTCAATTTTCCCTCAACACATGTACCAAGCATTTCCTAAATGCAAACTGCGGATTTAGGAAATACTATTTGACTTTTCAAAGTGCCATGTAGCGCACACATGCCCTTAGGGATTGTTTGTGCTTTACATGTGTACATTTATTTGGTGGTGCTTCAAGGGGGCCTTAGCCCCCAGGGCACCCATGGTTTTGCTTTTCTTAAATTGCGATTGCCAATTCGGTAATCACAAATTAGATAATGCAAAACCATTCGCATGGAACAAATGGAGTAGCATTTCGTAATAGGGATTTCATAATTACGATTGCTATAAGGAAATCACTATTTTCTTATGTACCATTTTGCATCCCCTGATAGCGATTACTTAAAATCCGCTATTTAGGGAATGCAAAATGGAAGTTCGATACATGTGGCCCATAATCTGTGATATCACTTCTAAAGCCATTCACAGTATGAGGCACATCTGAAAGCAAGATGACATTTGGCTTTACTGCTTAAAGATCGTTATGCCTGCCAGAGATCACTGCAGAGGTCAAGTCTCTAGCTCACTCTTGAGGGCAAAATACTTCCAGAAAAACTACTTGTGGTTGCTTTTTGCTACCCCAAAGACAGAGAGGCCTATGACCTGTCAGCCGAAACATGCTAGGATTGCCGAATTTCACTTCTATGGCTGGAAAATTCAGAAGGTCCTGGACGCGGAGGGACTTATGGCCATCTGTGATATAAACAGTGCACAAGATGTCACTGCACTGTTCTGTTAGTTGACCTTAAAACATTTTCCCTTATGCCCTGGCAGTGCAGAAGGTCAGTTTGCATTATATCAAAATCTTTATTTATGCTATAAAAAAAACATAAAGGCACAAAACATTACAGAGCTAAAATAAATAGGCTTACTGCAATTACATATCCAAGATATGATAACAACACAACATGGGAATGCATTCAATAGATAAAATGACATGAACACATTGTACAATGAATATCATCAAACAATTCATATGTCAAGATGCCTCGTCTTCACCACTCTTGAACGAAGATATAAGTGAACTAGATTCATGCAAAGAAACAGTACACAAATAAGAGCTAAAAATTAATAAAGATCTCTAAGTTACACTTGAAAACCCCATCCCAGATGAAACAATTGTAGACAAAGCAGGAGGTAGGTCTCTAGGAGAAGCTCCCACTTAGAATAGCCATCAATGCCCTCCTTACAATGGCACATTTCAGAAAGGCTAAGGTACTGACACAATGCAAGGGAGAGTTTAGTTGTTGTAATAGACCAGGGTGTCACCTCCTCTTCGATATCACTCAGCCTTAAATTTGGAATTAAAAGCATTTTAATAAAAGCCATATAAAACGCAGCAGGCTCTGGGGGGAAGACTCATCACATGGACAAAGTACACTTTTAGCAGGATCAAACTGGCCAAATGGAAATCCAAGGTGCCACCTTACAAAGCCTAATCTGAATCTGGTCAGAAGCTGTTTCTCTACCAAGTTTAGGTATGGTTCCACAACAGGGGAGGATTGGTGCGCCATATAGCCCCCCCAATGGTACTTTTAGCCATCTCAAATTCCTCTCTTGTGCGATGGCACCTGGCCTTGAAAGACATCCGAACACAAGCAAAGTCCAACTTAGTCATGCTTGGTGGGCTAGAAAATAAGTCAGGTCTCCCCAGTATAGTTAATTCAGACTTAATATATTGAATCCAAGGAATGTTGAAGCCGCTAACACTTGATAAGAAGTTGAGGATAACCTCCCTGTTAAGGTCGGCTTGCAGATTCTCCCAAATAGCAAATCACAGGGCTGAGGGGGGGGGCAGCTTGATGATGTACTCCTCATACTCCACCCCCAGCTCTTGATGAACAGTCAAGGTTGAGCAGGACCGAGGTACACCCAGCTGATGCCTCAGCACACTATTCTGCTCCCCCTGCAGGGAGATGATATTCGAGTACCCCCATAAGCCCACCCCAAACGTGAAAATAGGTAGACATTTGCTTTTATACACCACCAACAGGGCAGCCATGGGTTTGCCCCTAATGTGGGAGGCTAAACTGTAGATAAACCACTCTGCACTGCATATCTATGAGAGGTTTTATTTGTACAAAGGCCCCAACTTCCTCTAGGATCAAAAAGGAACACCCAGATATGAAAATTCTTGGGTGGAAGCAGCAGGGTATTTTCATAAAGAAACGCTACCCATCTTACGCGGCCTGCAGACACATGTCATAATAAATGTTTTGGACCAGTTAGTGGCAAGGCCAAGCAACCCTATAAAACTAAGGGGCATATTAGCAAGCTGAAGTATCGCCGCTTTTTCAGCTAATTGTGCCGAGAAAGAGGCGATACTTCCAGCGCCCTATTAACAAGGGCATGCTAAAGACTGCCTCAAGCGCACTTTGCATGTCAGTGAGAAACATCGCTAATGACATGCAAAGTGGGCGTTCCCACGTCCAACCACATGTCAAATGTGGATGGAGGTGGGAAGACCCTATTACCAAGGCAGGTGTTGGGAGAAGAAGACCTGCGATAAACTTGTTTATCGCAGGTCTCCCAACGCCTGCTCTGACCAGGTGTTAAGGCATTGATAACATGGGGGTGTGGATCATAATGCTGAATTCACCCTCCCATATTATCAAGGCACACATTAGAGTGTGAAAACAAGGTTTGTTTTCATGCGCTACTGTTCCATATCGCCGACTATTGACGGATTTAATTTCGCCAACGTGTTGCGCATTGATAATTACGCGCTAACACGGCGACAAAATCCAGCGATAGCCGGCTATAAGGAAATGTGCGATGTGCGTTATATAATGCACATCTAGATAATATGCCCCTAAGTCCATAAAAAGGATGCCCAACATATTTGGAGCTGTTGCAAGTAAAGCTTCATTATTCGAATAAAGCAGTATAGGGACCATTTTTTCCCAATGTGAAGGAAATCCAGTTTTTTTTTGTAAGGGTAGCTTCTAGTCCATATAAATATAAAAGGAATGAAATTGGGGCAAAAATGCAGCTCTGAAGCAACCCCTTGAGGGTCCACATCTGATCGATGCTGCAAGGTAATAATGTAGGGTGCGTAAAAAACTCCAGTAGGCCAGCCTCCACCTCAAGTTTGGTCAAAATCTCCTACAACTTAGAGCGTACTACACTGTCAAAGGCGTAGGACAGGTCCATAAAGGCCAGGCAAATGGAGCCCTATCTGATTATGGAATACTTGCTAATCAACAGGTGCAAGTTCAGGCATTGCTCCACTGTGTCCAACCCCTCCCTGAATACATACTGCATGCCCGATTCCCTAACCGAGGACAGAAGACACTCTAACAGGCGATCTTTACGGTGGAGTCTAGCAAAGAAATCAGACGATAGCAGCCTGGGGACTGAACATCACCATTTCTGAAAATGGAGATGAGGATGGCATTGTGCTAAGAAGCGAGCAAACCTGTCTTGACCAAGGAATTGAAACAGTGGCACAACAGAGGTGCTGAAAGTTCCAGAAGAGATGTAAACAAATCCATAGGGACCCCATCTGATCCTGGAGCCTTATTAGATGGAGATTTAAGAATGGCCTCCCAGACTTCTTCCAAAGTAAATTGTGTTGATAAGGGAAAGAACACCCCAGGCTGAGGGCTCTCATCATTATAATTATAGGCATACATTGCACTGAAATGGGTAACCCATGTCTCAGGGCTGATTGACGTAATGATGGAGCTATTAGTGTGTCCATCTGGGCTCAAATATTTACATCCACCTAAAAAAGGCCCATGGAGTGTTTCTACCTACAGGTAAGTACTAACATTCACCAAGAATGTATTTGAATCACCTTCTGTAAACGGCACAGGGTAGCCTTGTATGCTACCCTGCACTATTGAACCTTACAGCTGTCCCTTGGTGATTCCTTCAGAGCCAAATGAAGAGTAACAGAAGCCTTTCTGTATGATGAGTCAAATCATTTCCCATCATGCTTGGTTGGATTGATGGGCTTTGTAAGTAGATTACAAATTATTGGGCCCAATTTAGCAAACTTATGAGCCACCACCTACTGACACACAGAGGGAGTGAGGCAGTCAAACAGAAGGTCCAGGTGCTTGGGTCATATTTGAGCTAAACTGGCTGCTGGGGCAGCATTTTTCCAGACCAGATGAAGCCATTAAGCTTAACTTTGAAGGAACCGTGCAATCCTTTTTAGTTCAATTGACCCCATGGGGGTTACGGTCAATAAATATACTTTCTACCATTCCCCCACTGAAGTCCCAGCCCAACAATGCTCTAGAGGCAAGGGTGTAATCAATAATCAGGCCATATGCTCCCCTAAAATAGGTTGCATTTAAGGAGTGCAAAGGTTCAATCATTGAGAAAGTCAAAATAATTGATTAGGCGTTAAAGTGCTTTGCCTCACTGGGCCAGAGATGGGTGAACACATTCAACATTTCATGTTCAAATATATTAGCAGCAGTGGTCTCCTGCAAACACCCCAACTACAGTCCGAACCTCTGTGTGCAAATAGACAAGCTTACACAGAAGAGCTTGAATACAGTCAAAAAGAGTATTATTATTAATTTAATAATGGTAGCTCTAGGCTTAAAACAAGGGTTAAGCTCGGAGCTACTATTATAAAAGTTTGAAAAGACAATGTTCAAACCATGGGCCCATATAGTTAAAAGTTATTGAACTAAAGTTCTGTCAGTCCATATCAAACCAACTTTACAGTCCAGGGTAACTCTATAAAATGCCATAAAGCCCATAAAAGCTCTTCCTGATTGAGATGGAATCACTAGGCTACTACCCATCCAAAAAGATGGCATCCACAGTCCAGGTCTTTTGAAGAAGAGACTATCATTGTTATTAATGGAGGAAACCCAATTCTCATTGTCGATTTTATTGACTTGTACAGCAATGTTGCAAAATACAACTACTATTGCCTGGGTGGAAACAATAAAATTGGTCTGTCACCCAACAACTGGACCTGGGCCGCTGTCTAGTCATTTAGACGTGATGGGACTGGCAAAGTTATCAGGGACCACATTTATACTCCGCCGGTTTGTTGGACCGGGCATTGGGATACCTCATGAAAATAACAAAATTTAATGATTGGCACAGGCAAAGTCGATTGATGTCCGCCGAGTCACCCAGGGGAGTAAACCGATTCTGCATCTTGATAATAATAATAATCCACATTTGTAAAGCGCACAATCACCCGTAAGGGTCTCTAGGCGCTGGGGGCCGTCGGGAAGATTAAGCATGCTATTGCCCAGAGTCACATGGTGCTGGGCTAATCTGCCGCCGGCCCTGGGGATCGAACCGTGAACCCCAGATTCCGGAGTCAGTCACCCTGGCCACGGCGCCACACCTCTCCCATTGATGGTAAAAGTCTGGAAAAAAGTACAGGAAGTACCAGAAAGTCCTTCTCAATGTTGAGAGTGGATGGCTATATCTCTATAAAATTATCCAGGGGCAAGATCTTGATGTTGCTTTGTTTGTAATACTCTAGGGAAGAAGTTCTAATCGGGTTCCCGGCAACTATTGGTTTTCTAAATGACACAATCACACAATGGCAGAGTGTTACATCCTGCTTTTCCTCCCTCTCTGTCCTTCCTTAGTGTTTGTTCTAAGCTGCTCAGCCTGTATCTGTGATGTCACCAAGAGTTCCTTTTGTGTATGTTTGATTCTATTGGCAGTTATATCTGAGGCTGAGCAGCAGGGCAGCTGCTCACGGTGACGCTTCAATTGGGACCGTACTGAATTATATCCTTGCAGTTAACCTGCACATCAATACTTGAATACTAAAAATATACCCACATCTGGACACAGCAACACAAGGACCCATCATTTATGTGTTAATTATTACACAGAGTCACATTAGGCATTTTCCCCACTCTCTTGGCCATAAGCACTTCACCGAACAGCTTATTTTGGCAATTCAGGTTCCCATGTAACCAGTGGATTCATCCGTGCAACAAACCTGCTGTAGATTTGACCAACTCTGTGCCTGACATTGGCACATTTGCAAGAACAGTGACAAAGGGGCAAGCTGTTGGTTGAAGGTCACAATGAATGGCAGGGCAGGGACCAAAGTCAACTTGGCTAGGGGGCACAGTCATGCTTCCAGGCACATGGGTAGATGGGTCATTGCGGTGGCTACTGCCTAGACTCCTCCTGGTAGGCAAGAAGTTAGAAACAAGCACTGGCACTAGCAGTGGGCCTGCCTCAAAGCTGCCAGGGTTGGTAGCAATAAACTCATCTGGTTCTAAGTTCGGCTTCAGGTCTAAAATAGACAGCTTCCTGTCAATGGATGAGTCAAATAAGCCCTTCCAGATTTTTACCACATTGTGCCAGCTTGCCCTCAAATACATTCTTCAAAGGAGCATGAAAATTAAATGACAAGTCCTCAGAGGAGCTCAAATGGCTAACAGTCCTCTGGCGAGATTTACTAGTTTCACGCATCTGCTCATTGAGTGTGAATTCATCAGGCTTAGCAGGGCTAGGGACAGATGATTCGAGGGGAAGACTTCAGAAGAGCACAAATCCTCACCCTCCTCACCCTCAGCATATGCCTGCTTTCCCATTTCAAACACCCACCCCCGGCTGAGCACATTAGCCAACTGGCTAGTGGGAGTGGATTTTGGAGATGCCAGACACATTCTTCTTTCCACACTGAATATTTCTTTATCGATTGTGCCCGCAGCCTTCGCGATGTAACCATCCAGCATACTTATCTTCTTTTTGGCTGAGGGGTCCTCCCTGATACAATCCTGTTTGCGTTTGACCATCCCAGCTTGTTTTACACAAAGTGCCATGCCCCGGGTCTAGAGATCCTGGGAACCACAAGTACTTACTTGCACCAACTTTGGTGAACCACTCATGAACTTTTGTTTCAACTCTTCAAACTACATGCACTTCATATACCAGAGTGCTCAGGGGCGATCCAGAGGAGAGGCTAGCGGTGTGCGATCCATCGTAGATTTTTGTTTTACACAAACATCAAGGTAAAATACAAGGAGAATTTAAATCACACACGCCCTGGAAGAGGCAGGAATACAAAAGGACAACCAGTACCTTTATAAAGGAGTACGCAACCAAGAGAGGTGCCCCAGCCCAGCCTCTTCCCGGTTTTTACGGGCCCAAATGGACCAGCTCTTGGCCCAGTTTTTGCCTGGGTGTGACCTGAGCATGTTCAACACTGAAGTGTCCATTAGCGCTTTTGAGCGCTGTGGTGAGAATCGGCCCTACTCCTCGCTGGGCTCCCAACAATCTCCCACGGGCTCCAGGGAGATGGAGTCCCTCAGCAATGGGGATAACAGCAGCAACGACAACAGCAACTGGCAGTGAAGTAGTGTGGCTCACTGGTTAGAGGTGGCAGACCCGAGAGCAGAGGACGGCCCGGGACCAGGGTTTGATTCCCGGCGCGGCAGGTTTCTGGACCACGGTCAGCGGACTCGATAATTCTCTTGCCTCGGTGCCCACTCTGATCAGCGATCACACTCGGCAACTCTGGGCATTATCTTGCCTCATCTTCACTAACGGCCCCACCAGACCGCCGGGGATGCCTGGTCTCACCCTGGAGATACCCATTAGGGACCATCTTTCAGGGAAGCCAGGAAGGGTTTTGCAGCGGTTGAAGCGCCTTGGGACCCTACGGGTAAGTAGTGCGCTATATAAAATGCCTATACATACATTTACATACAAAACAACGTCCAGAGGGTTAGTTGAATAAATGCAACTGGTAGTGTGACAGCTTCCGTCTCCGTCAAAAGTTGTAGTTGCAACAGCTAATTTAACTCTGTACACCTTCCTGACGTGAACCTATGGGCTCATGTACAGAGAATCTATCCTGGAAATCAAGGGGTTACTGGACACATAAACTAAGTTATAGAAGATTTTCTAATTTTTATATGGTAGAAACAAAATATCTGGAAGACAAAAAAAAGTCTCATTGAAAATAAACAGACTGGAATCATCATCTTAGTACTGTGTCCCACATAGGTGCCTTTATCACAATGTTCAAAGCTCACATTAAACTATGAGAAGTTGTATATAATATTGTGAACCCCTTGCCCCACTAAAGATATTCAATTTCCAAAGGTAACATGTTTGTTCAAAATAAGGCATCCATTTGTACCAGACACAATTCCATCCTAGGTCTCTGCGAATAATGCATAGGTTCCTGACTTCTGAAACCCATAGTCTATCATTGTCCACATCAACATGACAAACATGCTTAGACCACAGGATCCCAAGGGATTCCACATGACAAATTATCCTACAGCTGCATACTATACACTGTAACCACTCCATTTACAACTTTGACAAAGCCCCAGGAGGCGAAACAGAATGTGGCTGAAGCCAAGTTCTTACACCAGAAGATATGAAAAATAAAAGACATATGCACAGCAGAAAGATTTGTTCTTGAACTGTTTTCTCCATCAAAGCTTGAAACAACATATGTGACTTATGTAGTTTCTTCCTAATATGAAAACTGCTTTCACCATTTAATGTATATGCCCAAAGTCTGTACAATTATAAAATTATAAATGTAATGAGGACAGGATCACTTATAAATCTATCAGTCTTTCAATACTGTCGTAAGTGCATCTCCTATTGGTATTTCCTTGCCACTTCACTATAAACAGTCAATCAACCGAGCAACAGTGGGGGACCGCATGCACCAATACTCTTCATTCCACACAACACATGAAAACATTGACTATTAGTTATAAAGTTCAGACAGTGACCTTGGGCTATGTGCGCACCCTAGTACCAACGCACGTGCTCAGATGGCCATGGTACAAATATATTTTGGTGAAACAGGCACTAGCAGAAACTGTTTGCTCATTTCATTATCACATGCAGGAAAATGATGCAAGCTGATTTTTTACAGTGTGATATATGTTTTCAATATCTCCTGTTCTGGCTCTCTGCAGAGCTCAGTGTCTGTTCTTAAGCGTTTGCAGTGTCTGAAGCGCATACACTTACCTCTGCGTTGTTCCAAATGAATGCATGGTCTGCAGACAGCAAAGCTCAGACACAGAGAACGGCAATCATTGTTCACTGCTTCTGAACTGTGCTCTCTGCAATTTATGTACTAATTGAGAGAAAGTGCGAGTTAATTATCCCATAAACCTTTGCCAAACAGATTTCATACACTTGCGGGCTAATATCATTTTAATACTAACAAAACTACTAAAGAAAATCAGCACACAATGCACTTGACTATCAAAGCCAGTTCACAAAACCAATTGTGTGTGATGTTTCAGGACTTTTCAACTATATAGAATGTTAAGTAAATTGATTAATGGCTGCTTTAATTGTGTTTTGATTACTGTATTGTTGGGTGATCATGTGTGGTAGAACCCTTGTGGTCCTAGGCTGACTCCTAACAAAGATATGTAATCAGTTGGCAGGTATTTGGGTGTGTCTGGGCATGGTCAATACAGTCTATGATGCATTGACTTCAGTTATTGGTTGTATGTGGAAGAATAAAGATCTGTACTACTGAGCTCCATGTTGACGTGGTAATTTGCATGCTTAATAGCTGGGGTGGACGCTACAACTTGCGACACGTAGGGAATAAATGCCCTGAAGAAACAAGACTGCTCACCCCTGACAGTTTACAAAGGTTCAGCAAACTGCTCGTGGGTGCCACATGCACCCCAAGAAGCAGTGTACGATTGGTGTATGAGGAGTTAAAGCACCGCTACAGCTCTTACAAGGGGATCACTGAAATATTATCGACGGTCACATTATCGACTTGCTAAAATATCGTTGAAAAATTATCGACGACAAAAATATCGACTTTCTATACTTATTACACAAACTACAAAAATATCGAGTCAAAAATATCGACTATTTAGAATATCGAGAACATAAATATCGCCTTAATAAATATCGACTACAAATATATCGTTTTACATGAAATTACCCCTAACACTACAAAAATATCGACAACTAAAATATAGACTACTAAAATATCGTTTTCGAAAAAATATCGAGTTCATTTTTGTACCCTTTCATGTCTAAAATACCATATTAATCATCAATAAAAGTCATTGCTCTATAAAAAAAACATTTTACATATAATAGCTGTTACTTTTATAACATTCCTATTCATCTACATTTGCTATACATTCTATTAAATGCGTTCTATCATTTTCAAAATATTCTTTGCATTTAACAAACATTTTCATTACTTATTTTCACTTAAAACTCTAATTTATTTAACAACTAACCTGCTTTAATGCAGAAATCACCACATACCACCATTCTCACATCAACAAACACACCAATTAACAAAAAAAAAATCAAACTAGCCTATACAATGCTTCATTACATCCTACAACCAATCAAATCAAAGCACACAAAATACACATACTATAAAAGGGATACATGCATTCTACCATTTGTTGCTGCTAACTCTATAGAAAGTAGATGCCGACACTCTAAAGATTTTGTTCCTGAAGAAACATCTTTAAAGATCCAGCTCACTAGCTAATTATTCAAGTAAGTAACAGTGCATTATTTAGAAATCTAATTTAGAAGTATACTATTTTACTTATATCTCCTAACTCTTGCACTTATTTTATTTTTATCTCCTCCAGCATTTCTGATAGAAACTACTCCAAATAAATTCCTAATACATGGTCATATTTCTTCACCTGGAAAATCAGATAGTAAGTATATATTAATGCTCTGTTAGACACCAACTGCTGTTTTTAAACACTATTTCACAAGATTCATTCTTTATTTTAAACATTATATTTACAGATATTCCGAGATTTTCCTATTTCTACACTACAAATGTTTAAAAATACACTAATTAAACATGTAAGTATATATGTTTTTGTTATTAAACACCCAATATTAAAAATGCAATTTTCTAAACAACATATCTTGCATATTACATCTTCCCTACAGATCCTATAAAAACATCCAACATCAACTATACCAACAGACAAGACTACCCTTGTAAAAAATGTAAGTATACTTGTAATTTGTCTAAAACTTCCGAAAAAAACGCAAACTATGTTCTTAACACCATGTTATATATTTTATATTTCCTCTACAGATATTCTGAATACATCATACATCTATTCTACAGATCCTATAAAAACATCCAACACCAACTATACCAAAAGACAAGACTACCCTTGTAAAAAATGTAAGTATACTTGTAATTTGTCTAAAACTTCCGAAAAAAACGCAAACTATGTTCTTAACACCATGTTATATATTTTATATTTCCTCTACAGATACTCTGAATACAACATACAGCTATTCTACCTACAGCAAAGAAAACGACTTATTTAGAAGTTAGTATACTTTTAAATATTTCCCAGTTCCCAACGGTTAAAAATAATATTTATAATAATTTACATTTATTTATTCTATCTTCTCTACAGATCTGAACTTTACTACCTTGATGTACTCCACCAAATACTACAACTCAACTATTTAAACAAGTAAGTATATGTAATGTTTACATCAAATGTACTACTAAGCAAAATTGACAACTGCTTTTTCCTAGGAAAAACTTTTGTTATGTGTAAACATTAACTTATCATTTCTATATTTTCATACCAACAGTCAATAAAGAAATACATACAAGAAAATCCTTCAAAATACAGTTCTGCATTTGTGATTACTACTTTTAGTAACTGTAAGTATAAATACATCATTAATGATGTTTGCACCACAAAGTGAAATATATGTTTTTTGATTTTGTTTCTTTCTACTCTTTCCTAGAACAAGTAAAACAAAATGACAGAAGGTGCAGAATTTGTTATGTCACTGAAAAATAAATTACTATTATGTTATATGGGTTATGTGTATAATCAGGAAAGACAAAGTGGTAGAAAAGTTTTTGGGAAGTGTACCAAATATTACTCCAACAAATGTTATGGGAGGGCTACTACTGAGGAAACTAATGTGTTATTTACCAGGGAACACAATCATCCCCCAAATGTCACAGAAATTGAAATAAGAGATGCTTTAGAAAGTATTAAAACTGCTAGCACACAAAGTGATAAACCAACAACACAAATCCTTAACCCCTTCTGTGCTGCGCTAATTTTGCTGCGGTGCTGAATGTTCCATTGGGCCAATGGAACCATGACGGAACGGTTCCGTCATAAGCACAGGCCAACTTACACTCATGACGGAACCGTTACGTCATGAGCATGGAAGGGGTTAAGGAAGAACTGTTAAAAGTCCCAGCCCATGCTTCAGGTCAACTACCCTCTATTGACCCCCTGAAACGCACAATTGCACGCGCTAAAATACTCACTAGCACAACCCAACCCAACCCAACTACTTTTGAGCAAATTATTATTTCACCAGAAATGGGCATCACACACAATAAAGACAAATTGATCCTTTTTGAAAATGAAAGCAGTACAAACAGAATCATTATGTTTGCAACTGCAAGTAATTTAAGAAAAATCCAACAGTGTCCCCAATGGATGATGGATGGAACATTTAAACCATGCCCAAAACCTTTTTATCAACTATATTCCATCCACGGTTTATACCATAACTCTAACATACCTTTCATTTACTGTTTGCTACCCATCAAACAGCAAAAAACGTATACAGAAATATTAAATGTTCTCAAAACAGAAATCAATAATTATTATCCAGAAAAAAAAATTATTGATTTCGAATTAGCTATGATTAATAGCATTTTGAGAACATTTCCCCACACAGCAATCCAGGGTTGCTATTATCATTTTAATCAAAGCATATGGAGGCATCTCCAAAAATCAACTTTAAGTATACTATACTCAACAGATAGCACCTTTGCCTATCAAGTTAAAAAATTGATAGCCCTGGCCTACGTTCCTGTTACCGATGTAGCGGAACACTACAACTTATTAATTGACAGCACATATTACAAGAGGAATGAAGATAAACTAACCCCATTACTGGACTATTTCGAAGATACTTGGGTGGGAAGGTTGCACAGATCTGAACATCAACGCCAACCCATATTCCAAATCCCTTGGTGGAATGTCTATCATAGTACTTTAAACCAAGAGGCTAAAACAAACAACAGTGTAGAAGGGTGGCATAATGCTTTCCAAGCTACCACAAGCAGAGGCAAACCCACATTCCATAACCTTCTAGAAGCTTTGAAAAAAGAACAAAGCTATCAAGAACTAAGAATGGAACAATCTGTGTCCCAAATTGGTCTAAAACTCACTAAACAAACTAAACAAATGTTCCGACTACTGCAAAGTCAAGTCACACTATACCCTACAACTAGAGGATTAGAATACCTGTCAATAATAGCTAAAAGTCTACTATAAAAATGTCTACAAAATATACTAATGTCTTCTTACAATAATGGTAAAATGACAAATCATAAACATTTGTAAACAATTATAAATAATACATATTTGTTTAACAAACTTATCAAAATTTGGAACATTATTTCTGAACAAATATGCATTTTTCATAATTACATCACACATACACATTACATAAAAATCGACATTTCCCACCCAATAAAAAAATGTACTTTAAATACTTTTTTTGTAGATGAAAAAGAAGTAATCAAGCAAAATACAATCCATACAATCCATTCCAATATAGGACAATTCCAATATGGGAAACCCTCAAAAACCCGAAAATTAAGTAAAAAAGAAATAAACGCTCCAGGAAATCCCGAAAACAGTAGTGTGGACACTTTAGTATTTAAAGTGATATACACAAAACTTTTAAAAAACGGTCACGCATAAAAAGACCACTCTGGCCCGGATATTGCCGCCGCTCTCCCAGACAACTATACTTATGTTGGGAAAAATAGGCCCAAGAAAGAAGGTGGAGGTATAGCCATAGTGTACAACAGATTATATTCCTGCAAATGGGAAGACTTTGTGTTACCCAACTGTGAGGCAGGTCTGTTCAAGCTTTCACTTTCTCCCAATTTTACTCTTTCTGGGCTGCTTATCTACCGCCCCCCGGGCCCAGCGAATTCTTGGGCAGCCTCCCTTCCGGAGTATATAGCACCGCTAATCCAGAGCTCTACAAATTTTTCCATTATCGGCGACCTCAACCTACACCTGAATGATCCTTCATGTACTATCAGTAGCAATCTCTTACAAGATCTGGCTGCTTTAAACATTCTTTTACACAACTATGGCCCTACGCATAAAGAAGGTAACCTTTTGGACCCTATCCTTTCTAATCTAGAGGCCATTGACTGTAAGGCTCCGTCTCCCATTGTATGGTCTGACCACTACATAGTGTCTTTTACTATTAAACTAGGTCAGAAATCGACCACTCCCTCTAACCCTACAGAACCTAGATTATCCAGAAATTGGAACAAATTGGACCTGAACAAATTTAATTCCTGTCTCGAGAAAACTAGACCTTTCATGGAAGATACTAGTACTGCAACTTCTGCCGCTATAAACAGCTTGCTTGCACAGGCTGCCGACGCATGCCTACCCCTGCGCATGCAAAGGCACAATTTTCATCATCCACCTGCACCCTGGTTTACTGAAGCCTTAAAAAAAGAAAAAACCATCTGTAAAAGCCTGGAGCGCAAATGGCGCATAAAATATGACTCCTGCTCTAAGCAAACCTATAAAGCTGCCTTAACAAAATATCACTTCCTATGTAAAACTGCTAAAGCTGACTATGTCAATCATACCATCCTTGAAGCAAAAAATCGTCCAAAGGCACTCTTCAAGGCAGTACAAAAACTCTCGGGCGCACTGTGTCAGCCCAAACCTCCATGTCTCAACAAGGTACATTGTAACTCACTGGCCGAATTTTTTGTCGCCAAAATTGATAACATCTATTCAAATTTTGAGAACTCATCTCCCCTTCCCTCTCTACCCAACTTACCTGCCACAATCTCATCTTCCGATCTAGGGACACCAGTCCCATCCACTTTTCATCGATCCCCCCCTCTCCACCCACGCCCTCCTGTGACCTTAGGCCCCCATCTGATACCTGTCCTTCGGTCACTCAGCTGATCGACACATGGGATCCGCTCAATATTGAGACCCTCTCCGACATCATCAGTAAAATCAAATCCGGTTCCCCACTGGACCCTATTCCACCTCAAATTCTAAAAAAACTGGACAAATCCTCCCTAGAACCCATTATGGACCTTCTAAATTCCTCCCTTAGAGAAGCTACTGTACCCTCCGCATGGAAACACGCGATGATTATGCCGTTATTAAAAAAAGTTAATGCCGACCCCAGCATTCCAGCCAACTTCCGTCCCATCTCGCTTATTCCGGTATTTTCTAAAATCTTAGAAAAGCACATTAATTCTCAACTGTCCACCCACGTTGAGCTAAGGGGAATCCTACATCCGTCACAATCCGGCATCCGATCAGGCTTTTCGACGGAATCCACTCTGCTGGGAGTCTCAGAAAACATCCGTCACCGTGTTGACAGGGGGGAAACCGTGGCACTCATTCTGCTGGACTTGAGCGCCGCATTTGACACGGTTTCCCACCCCATTCTTGTCAACGCCCTCCGATCATCTGGCATCACCGGTTCAGCCCTCAACTGGCTTGTCAGTTTCCTATCCGACCGAACCTTCCAAGTCTTCTCTTCATCATCCGCTTCCCAAACTTTTACATCTGCGTATGGAGTCCCACAGGGTTCCATCTTGAGCCCCTTGGTCTTCAACTTATACGTCAGACCTCTGGCATCTGTTGCAGAGCAAGCTGGGCTCACTATTTACTCCTACGCAGATGACACCCAGATCATCTACTCTCTTTCCTCTGACTCTCTTGCCCCCTCATCCGCTCTATGTGCAGGATTGAGAAACATCGCAGCCTGGATGTTGGACAACAAACTGCAACTGAACGGTGGAAAAACAGAACTTCTGCTGTTTGGCCACAATACCACTCTATGGGGACCCCAACACTGGCCCACTCAAATGGGCACTCCTCCTACCCCTTCTAAATCAGCACGCAACTTAGGCGTGATCTTTGACAACCAGCTGTCAATGAAAAACCATGTGGTCAAAACCTCCTCCACCTGCATCACAATCATTAAGTGGTTGCGCAAGATCATCTGGATGCTGCCTGCGGACACCCAGAAAACTGTAGTCCAGGCCTTAATCACTTCTAGGCTGGACTACAGCAACATTCTTCTTCTGGGTGCCAGCAAAGAGGTGACTCGCAAATTGCAGACAGTCCAGAATATGGCAGCACGACTGCTCTGCAAACTCCCCAACACTTCTCCTATCTCTAATTCCCTCCGCTCACTACACTGGCTCCGTATCGAAAACCGCACGAAATTCAAGGCTCTCTGTTTCATGCACAAAATAAACACTGGCCGGGCCCCACCTTATCTGACATCCTTGGTTCACCACCATTGCCCCCCCCGCACTCTGCGCTCATCTAGCCAATATCTTTTCTCAGTGCCCAGAATCAGAAAAGCCAGAATGGGAGGCCGCTCTTTTGCCTGGCTAGCCCCTTCACTATGGAATTCTCTTCCCCTTCAGTTACGAAAAGAGCCCAACTACCTTAGCTTTCGCAAACAGGTGAAAAAATGGTTATTCAACATGTAGCCTCCTCCCCTTTGACTTCCCCTCTTTATTAGTTGGTTTTAGCGGCGGGAAACCTTCGGGTAGCTGAGCGCTTTATAAACTTAAATATAATAATAATAATATCAATGTATCAATCCAATTCGAAACCCTCCAAAAACCCAAAAAATGTTGAAAAAGTGTAAAATCCGCTCCTGGCAAACACGAAAAATAGGAGAAACATTTCAAAACATAACCATAATAAGTCATACATTAGTTTCTCCGGAAAAAAACACGCTTCCTTCCATGTAGTTTTCATGCGAGGAACCGGAACCTGTAAAATAACAGACATAACGAAACCCACCCACAAATAGCCCATAACATTTGTAAATACACTCACAATTAACAGTAACCATGTAAGAAGACATTTCCGAACATTTAAATTACACTAGAACTAAAACATACACGATGCATCTATAACGACGACATTTCACCTAAACGCTACTTAAACAATTCATACATACACCAAAAAACACTACACAGTTCGAATATACTTTCAAACATTACCACTCACTTAAAATTTGTATGTAAAAATAACCTTACCTCTCTCCACGCGAAGCAACTCCCAACCGCGAGCTTCTCCAGTCCTGAATGAAGCGCAATAACCTTACGCGGTAAAAAAGTAGTCCCCTTAAACCATTTTTGAAAAGGTATCATAGACAATTTATTTATTTATTTATTTTATTTATTTAAAGGTTTTGTAGAGCGCGTAGTAACCCTAGAGCATCCCAGCGCTAGAACCTGAACTCAAGAGGGGTCAGCCATGTGGAGGGTTAAGGGTCAGGGAAGAGAAAGGTTTTTAGTGCTTTCCTGAACTGGAAGAGATTGGGATCAGTTCTCTATTCTATTATTCTATTAAAAATATTTATACAGCGCACTATCACCATCGGTTTCTTGGCGCTCTTGATAAAGATAGCGGAGGTCCAGGGGTGGATTAGTCGTATGCAGCTTGAAAGAGCAGAGTTTTCAGGAGAGTACGGAAACTATCGTACTTAGAACACAGACGGAGAGATAGGGGCAGGGAGTTCCAAGTAGAGGGAGCCAAAACAGAGAAGCTCAGGCCTCCGTGCTTTTTTCTTTTAAATCTGGGGACCTCAAGAAGGTTCAGAGATGCAGAGCGCAGAGCTCTGGCAGGAACATGACGGGACAAAGCTGATGTAATGAACTTAGGGGCTGCGTCTTCTAAGGCCTTAAAGGTGGTGCATGCCAGTTTAAAAATACACCGTTTTGAGACAGGGAGCCAGTGTAAACTGCGGAGTAGGGGAGTGACGTGTTGGTGTCTGGGCTGGCAGAAGATCAAGCGAGCAGCTTGACTCTGCACCAACTGAAGTCGATGAAGGTGACATGCGGGAATACCTGCGTACAAGATATTGGCATAGTCGAGCCTGGAGGTGATGAGGGCAATGACTACTTGGGTCAGGGCTTCTTTATTCAGAAACCTATTGATCTTACGAATACGCCTAAGATGGAAGAAGCAGGCAGAAATTACCGCATTGATGTGGGGTCTCATAGAGAGATCTTGAGAGATGGTCACCCCCAGGCTTTTGACAGAGCTCACGGGAGTTGGTGCCGTCCCCAGAGATGTAGGCCAAAAGGAAGCGTTCCATGGGTGATTGGGGCCACCCACCAAGACGAGCTCAGTTTTGGTGGGGTTTAGTTTTAAGTGACTATGGTACATCCACTCAGCTATGGTTAGCATGGTGGACTGGAAGTTAGTGCAGGAGGAGGGGAGGGAGTCAACAAAATTAACTGCAGATCATCAGCATAATTGTAAGTTGTGACCGGGAAGTTGCGGAGAGTGACAAGCAGTGGTTGGAGATATAAATTAAAAAGAAGAGGGGATAGGGCCGAGCCTTGAGGGACACCACAGTGAAGGGGAGAATAGGGCGCAGAGAAGGTGGAAAGGTGGACGGACTGTGAGCGCTGGTATAAGAAGGATTTGAGCCAGTCAAGGGCCACTCCTTGGATACCGGCGTTGGCGACACGGTCGATCAAGATGGAGTGATCGACCGTGTCGAATGCCGCAGAGAGATCCAATAGGACAAGGGCTTGGGCGATGTTCTTGTCAGCTCCTTTCCTGAGGGTGTCCATGACTGCCACTATGACCGCCTCGGTGGAGTGGAGGGGTCTAAATCCAGCTTGTTGAGGGTCTATGAACAGTGATTGTTCTATGAAGGAGCTCAGACAGCGGGTCACGTAAGTTTCCAGAATCTTGCCTAGATAGGGAAGGAGGGAAATGGGTCTATAATTGCTGAGAATGGTAGGGTCTGCATTAGGTTTCTTCAAAATAGGTAAAACGGCAGCTTGCTTGAAGGAAGATGGTACCACTCCGGTAGCAAGAGAGTTATTAAGTAGTGCTAGCGGGGGACCTGGGCAAGCAAGAAAGGCTCCTTTGAGGACCTGCGGGGGGCAGCAGTCATTGGGGGATCCCGAACTTACTTTGTGGAGGAGTGATGAGAATTCTTGTAGAGAAATCAGTGGGAATGTGGTCAAGGTACTGGTGTTGGGGGGAGGCAGAGGGGGGGCATAGGAGATGCAGGGGTAGGGATGTTATATTTTATGGTTATTATTTTTTCTGTAAAATAGGAATTGAGTGAGTCGCATAAAGCTTGTGACGGCAAAGGTTGAGGAGTGACTCGATCTGGGAGGGAGAGCTCATTTACGATAGAGAAGATGTCTTTTGTTTTGTTATTTGAATTCAGAATTTTTTGTGAGAAATAAGCTGTCTTGGCTTCCAGAATAGATTTTTTATAGGTTTTTAAAGACTCAGTGTATATGAGTTTGAGTTGAGGGTCGTAGTGGCGACGCCAGCGGCGCTCGGTTTGCCGCAAGGCGAGTTTGTCTGCTTTAAGTTGGTCCGTATACCAGCGTTGAGCATCGTGGGGGCGCATTGTTTTGATTTTTTTCAGGGGGGCAGCTGTATCGCTGGCCCGGCGTAGCCATTCATTGAGTTTCTCAGCCTGATTCTCTACTGAAGATAGCGGCAATGGTGCCGAGGCTGCCAGTGAGGTATGAAAGTCGAGAAGATTGGCCCTTTTCCAATTGCGAGCCATCTTGTTCTTAGTGCGGGTGAGAGGACACAAGGTGTGAAGATGAAGATGAAAAGAAATAAAATGGTGATCTGACCAAGAGCATGGGGAGACTGAAGGGGGTGAGATGTCGAGATTGGAGGTCCAGACTTGGTCTAGCGTGTGACCTTTCAGATGGGTGGGGGAGTGAATATGTTGTGAGAGGTTCATGCTTTTGAGAAGTTCAGTGAATTCCACTGATAAGTGGCTTTCATGGACGTCCGCTGGCCAATAGTTGAAATCACCAATTACGATAATATTGGCATGGTTAATAGTCAGTTGAGCGATAGCTTCACTGAAGAGTTTGGGGAAGAGAGGCATAGGATCAGGGGGTCTGTAGACAATGACACAGACAAAAGATGATTTAGGGGAAGTGAATTGTAGAGCCAGGTGTTCTGTTTTAGGGATGGGAGCCATCGTGATCTCCGAAAAGGTGTGGATAGAGCGAATGATAGCTGCCACTCCGCCTCCGGTCCTTCCAGCAGGTCGATTGGCGTGCATGATATAATATCCCTTAGGGATAGCAGCTAGAATATCAGGGGCAGAATCTTCGGTGAGCCATGTCTCTGCTAAAAGGAGGATATCGATAGAACTTTGGTGCAGTAATTGAAATATTTCGAGCTGGTGTCGAATGAGGGAGCGGGTGTTGAGATAAAAAATTGATAGAGAGGTGGTGGGCTGAGGAGCAGGGGGGGTGGGGTTGTGCGAACCGACCATTAGAGAGAGGTCAGAGGGAGCGAGGATGCCACATATCAGGGCCGCCTTGGCGGCTCGGGCGGGAATGGGGCCATCGTGATTGAAGCTCCTTAGGTCAGCAGGGGTATAGGAAAGGAACTCAGCATTACGGCGGGGCCTTGGGCCTGGTCGGCCGCGGACGGGCGCAGACAGGCTTGACTTGTGCGCGACTTCAGCACGAAGTCGGCGCTCCCGCTGCGCTCGTCCGCTGCTCTCGTCCGCTGCGCGTCCTCCATACCGCCATAAATACTGAAGGGGAGGGAGCACTAGACCGCTAACCTGCAAGGTTCAGTGCAGGGCGGAAGTGAGGACCCTGGCAGGAAGTGTGGTGCCTCGAACTGACCCTCCGCGCAAACGGCACAAGCCGGGGCGGAACGGGGCCACGAGGGGTGAACAGGCAGGTGAGAGTGGCCTTCAATTTCACAATAAACAATGTGCAAAGTGAGCGAGATCAGTGATATTACCGTGCTATTAAAATCAGCATGAAGTAACAGGAAACAAATCACATTACATTTTAAAATTAATAAGACCAGCGTGCTGGTAAATCAGCAGCGCTTTTTAAAAGGATGACGATTTTCAACAAAGGACACAGCAAGCCTGCATGCGCAGCCTAGATCGCCGCGTTTTATCAATGAGGCGAAGCTGTAGACCGGTTGTTAAGTAGGCGGAAGGCTCGGCAGCACTAGACCGCTAACCTGCAAAGTTCAGTGCAGGGCGGAAGTGAGGACCCTGGCAGGAAGTGTGGTGCCTTGAACTGACCCTCCGCGCAAACGGCACAAGCCGGGGCGGAACGGGGCCACGAGGGGTGAACAGGCTGGTGAGAGTGGCCTTCAATTTCACAATAAACAATGTGCAAAGTGAGCGAGATCAGTGATATTACCGTGCTATTAAAATCAGCATGAAGTAACAGGAAACAAATCACATTACATTTTAAAATTAATAAGACCAGCGTGCTGGTAAATCAGCAGCGCTTTTTAAAAAGATGACGATTTTCAACAAAGGACACAGCAAGCCTGCATGCGCAGCCTAGATCGCCGCGTTTTATCAATGAGGCGAAGCTGTAGACCGGTTGTTAAGTAGGCGGAAGGCTCAGCAGCACTAGACCGCTAACCTGCAAGGTTCAGTCTCAGTCTCCGTGGGAGGTTGTTCCAGTGTTTGGCCGTGTGGACCGAAAAGCGACGGCCTCCGGACCTGGCTTTTTTAGATCTGGGGACTGTAATGAAATTCTCTTCGCTGGACCGGAGGGCCCTTTTTGCTTTATAGGGGATGATGAATTCCTTGAGAAGGGGGGGCCGTTGTTGTAGAGAGTTTTGTGGGCCAGACAGAGGGCCTTGAAGGCAACCCTTTCTCTGACTGGAAGCCAATGGAGGAGCTTAAGAGCTGGCTTAGCCGATGATCTGGCGGGGGTGTCCGTAAGTAGGCGGGCTGCGGCATTTTGAACTTTCTGCAAAGTGTTGAGAGTGGCTTCGGGAGCTCTCAAGTAGATTGCGTTGCAGTAGTCTAGCCTTGCCAGGATGAGGCCCTGAATCAACAGTTTCTTGGCGGTCGCGGGGAGCTAGGAGCGGGGAGCGGGGATTTAAAAAATATAATACATACACATTGTTATTTCAACAAATTAATACACTAGAGTCATTATAATTTAACATGTTTAAAAAATACAAATATATTTAATATTAATTAATATATAGTAATTATTATATATTAATAATATTAAAAAATTATGTAAGACTTGGAATAAAAGATGTAAATATTTTCTTATTGTGTACATTTATAGGAATAACTTTGTGTTTGTTTTTAACTAAACATTATAATTGTTTATGGAAATAAATAATAATAATAACGAATATAACTTATTTATTGTTATTAATATCAAAATTATAACCATTTAATATATAAACAATGCCCTGAAATAATGTATTTATGTTTCTCTGAATGTATGTTTTTCTGAAAAGAATAAAGAAATGATTATGTTTAGTAATTAATAATTATATTAATACATATATTTGTTATTATTTTTATTAATTATTACAAAATGTTTTATAATAATTTATAAGTATTATAAAAGTATATAATTGCATAAATAATCTTTTGGCAATACCAGATATTATTATTAAACATATTGTTCCCCTATACTGTTATAAAGTTTACAACATAATATATTTATATGTTTCATTTAAAAACAACATTGTCTGAAATATGTAACAACAAATGTTTTAATTTGTATTTCAATTTCTTGAGCAAATGTAATAATTGTCATGTTACTTTATAAAAATGTTAATGTTAAAAATATACATTTAATAATATTAATATATAATATTAACATTATTAAATATAAATGGAAGAAGTTTAAAAAAACTTGTTTTTTATTTAATTCAATATAAATACTTGTAACTCAAAGTTAATGATGAAAATATTTTATATTTACTGAAAAAAAGTTGTTAACTAATTTTGTTTGATAATTTACATCATGTATATAAATGATAATGTGTTATTCTGCGAATACTACATTTCAAAATAATGTTATGTTATTTTTGTTTGTGATCGTATTGTAGTACACATTAAAAAATCAAAAATGTTTAATAAAGTTTTGTGAAAACATCCATTTTGCATTATTTTTTAATATTATAAGACAGTAATGTAAAAATGTATGCAAATGTGCTGGACACTGACCAATTTAATATTTCCTTTTGCTACTCCAGTCAAGCTAATATCATGGAAGGTGCTGGACACTGACCAATAATTATTTACTATTCCTACTCCAGTCAAGCTGATATCAGGGAAGGTGGTGGACACTGACCAATGATTAATTATTAATCCAACTCCAGTGTACCTAATATCAGTGAAGGTGCTGGACACTAACCAATTAATAATTACTATTCCAACTCCAGTCTAGCTACTATCAGGGAAGGTGCTAATACATATATTTTTTAGATAAATTAAAAGACTTAATAATTTAATGTAATATTTTAATTTTTAATTTCATTTAATAGCTTTAATTTTTTTTTTACCCTGTACGCCTGAACCCCAAAAACCCAAAACTGACCCTGAACACTAAAAATACCCCTTCACCCAAAAACCCCAAACTGACCCTGAACCCTAAAAATACCCCTTTACCCAAAAACACAAAACTGACCGTGAACCCTAAAAAAAACCCTTCATCCAAAAAATGAAAACTGACCCTGAACCTAAACAATACCCCTTTACCCAAGAACTGAAAACTGACCCTGAACCCTAAAAATACCCCTTTACCCCAAAAACTGAAAACTGACCCTGAACCCTTAAAAAACCCCTTAACCCAAAAACTGAAAACTGACCCTGAACACAAAAAATACCCCTTGACCCAAGAACTGAAAACTGACCCTGAACCCTAAAAATACCCCTTTACCCAAAAACTGAAAACTGACCCTGAACCCTTAAAAAACCCCTTAACCCAAAAACTAAAAACTGACCCTGAACACAAAAACATACCCCTTTACCCAAGAACTGAAAAAATGACCCAGAACCCTACAAATACCCCTTTACCCAAAAAAATGAAAACTGACCCTGAACCCAAAAAATACCCCTTTACCCAAGAACTGAAAACTGACCCTGACCCTGTGCAGTAGTGTGGCTCACTGGTTAGAGGCGGCAGACCCGAGAGCAGAGGACGGCCCGGGACCAGGGTTCGATTCCCGACGCGGCAGGTTTCTGGACCAGGGTCAGCGGACTCGATAATTCTCTCGCCTCGGTGCCCACTCTGATCAGCGATCACACTCGGCAACTCTGGGCATAAGCTTGCCTCATCTGCACTAACGGCCCCACCAGACCGCCGGGGATGCCTGGTCTCACCCTGGAGATACCCATTAAGGGACCATCTCTCAGGGAAGCCAGGAAGGGTTTCGCAGCGGACGAAGCGCGGAGATACTCCTCCGGGAGTCGATCCTAGCGCTATATAAACTTGCAATTAATTAATTAACCCTATAAATACCCCTTTACCCACAAACTGAAAACTGACCCTGAACCCTTTAAAAACCCCTTAACCCACAAACTGAAAACTGACCCTGAACCCAAAAAATACACCTTTATCCAAGAACTGAAAACTGACCCAGAACACTTAAAAAAACCCTTAACCCACAAACTGAAAACTGACTCTGAACCCAAAAAATACACCTTTACCCAAGAACTGAAAACTGACCCTGAACCCTTAAAAAACCCCTTAACCCACAAACTGAAAACTGACCCTGAACCCAAAAAATACCCCTTTACCCAAGAACTGAAAACTGACCCAGAACGCTTAAATAACCCCTTTACCCACAAACTGAAAACTGTCCCTGAACCCAAAAAATACCCCTTGACCCAAGAACTGAAAACTAACCCTGAACCCCAAAAATACACCTTTACCCAAGAACTGTAAACTGACCCTGAACCCTTAAAAAACTTTTTACCCACAAACTGAAAACTGACCCTGAACCCAAAAAAATATCCCTTTACCCAAGATTTGGAAACTGAACCTGAACCCTAAAAAGACTCCTTTACATAACATTAATTATTATTATTTAATTACCAATTAATTAATAATTAACAATAACAATAAAGTAAATATATTAGCACATTAGCTGTAATTAATAGAATTTAATCATTAATATTAATTATTCCCAATTAAATAAATTACAATAACACAAAATTATAGATAATGAAAAAATTACTCTAATTAATGTAATTAACTAATTACAATTAATTAATTACCAATTAATTAATTAAAAACATATGCAAAAAATATTATTACTTAATTAACTAATTAATATTAATTAATTTCCAATTAATTAATAATAAAAAAATTAACAAATATATATTAATTAATTAATTATTATTAAATTACTTCCCACCCTATTCCCCTATACACCCACAACCCGCTCCTAAACATTAAGTACAATTTATATTAATATTAATAAAATTATTTTTTTTAAAACATTTTTTCTACATATTCTCGATATTTCTAACTTTGACTATTTATCGATATTTTGTCTGGTCGATATTTTTGAGTCGATATTTTTGTAATAGATATTTTTTTATCATTTTTTTAGTCGATATTCTGACCAACGATAATTTTGATATCGAAATTTTATTACTGTCGATATTTTTTACTCAATATTTTGTCCATTCGATATTATGGAGTCGATATTATGTCTAGTTACCCTTACAAGGCCTCTGACGAAGGTGAAAACCCTACAGAGGAGCACAGTCAGAAACCTACTGGTAAGGTTGACAGAAGAGATACTGCGCCACAGTGTAACACGGAGTCATTGTTCTTACAAAGCAATAACAAAAAAGACTAAAGGCAGCAACAGTCAGTTACAAAGAAGTGCTAATGGCAGTGGCAACCAATGGGAGAAAGAACTAAAGGCAGAGACAATGAAAGCTCATAGAGATGCTACAGACAACAATAACAAGGTACGATGCACAAAGTTAAGAGCGGTGCAGAACATGTACAAGATACAAAATGTTACTCGCCGTCAAGAAAAAAGATGGCCCTGTGTGACATTAGCCTGGATCCATTACTCAGATGTAAGCACAGGGCTGATGCTTACAGAAAGTGCACACCTGAGTGAGCAGCAACTGTCATCGGGACAGCATATACTCTCAATGTCAGTGAGTCCTAACACGAGTTATGATGCTGCTGTGTTCCTGAAACTACAACTGCCATTCGACACCGCCAAAAAGCTGAATATCGGCACCAGATGTACTGCATGGATTGAAATGTTCGAGGACTTCAAAGATGCTCTAGAAGAAGGAGATGACACCTTTCAGGTGATGTAGTGAAAGAAGTGATAAAGAAAATATCACAAGCTGTTGAAGTATTGTACCATCGAATTAAAGATATGCGGAAGCCAAGTTCAATGCCAAATGTTGACTATGAAAGGTACCATTTTCACTAGGAAAGACAACAAGCTGGTGAACACCCTCATCAAGCATTGCAAGTTCAGCAAATTCAATGACTGGGAGCCAATGCGTCTCTGGGGAACAATATTTGCTACTCCGATTCATTCAGATGATGCATGGCTGCAAGAGCTAAGGAAAGTACAGATTGGCAGGCTGCTGATATGGAAGCTGGAGCGACACAGAAAAGCATTGATCATGAAAACTGAGTAGAAATACAAAGTGGAGGCCCAGAAGAAGTCTCAAAAGTAAAAGAAATTATGGTTTCATTTCCACCAAAAGGTAAATGTCCGACCATTGGAAGGACAAGCAAAGGCTGTGGGAGAAAAAAACATTTCATAACGGTCTGCAAAGCAAAAGAGAAACCAAGTGCATCATGGCGAGAAGATAAAATGGCCATTCCCACCAGGCCAAACGGCAACATCATTTTAGGCAAGTAGAGACTAAATGTAGTCGATCATCATCCTATTCATTTTCCAAAGATTATTCAGCATCATCGTGAGCGACAGTGAAAAAGATGGATGTACACTGGTGATGTAAAATAAATTTGAATGCATATTCGTAAAGGGCGAACTACTCACCCTTTACAGGTCTCAAGTCACTGGGGGCCGTCATGGAAATTAAGTGAGCTATTGCCCAGAATCATATGGTGCTGAGCTGCTGCCGCAGCTAGGGATCGAACAATGAACCCTGTGTTCCAAAGTCAGCTGCCCTGGCCGCTGCACCACACCTCTCCACCTGATGTTTATAAAAGAAAGACATAAACATGTAGGATTGGCTGCATGCAAAGAAGAACACAAGTCAAAGAGAGATCACCATGTGAAGCAGCCAATTTAATTTATCCAATGCCCCAAAATCATGCTAAAATTGAATGACCGTCTCTCAACTTTCATTATAGACAGTGGTGCCTCAATCAATATCAGGCTGGCAGAAAAATACAATGAAACAAAGGTGTGCACATGGTCTGCTTCTATGCCATTGCAAAGTCAAGGGTCATTTGTAGCGACCATGAGGCATAAGGACAGTGCAAGCACCAATCTATGTTCTGCAAGGTAGTTTTTCGAGTGAATGTCTACTCAATTTCAGCACTGCTGCTAATATGGGACCAATATACAAAAATGTGCATTTAAAATGAAGGTGAAATACATTTAAATCACGTCTCTTGTATTATTATAAGCAAAGATGTAAAATAACATATTTCATTCACACTCAGGCTTGTCTTAGGGAAAACTTTGCTGGATCAATTGAATGATAATAGTTTTTAGGACTTTAGTCTCTATGAGCGTACCTATTTCGTATGCACAGTGTGCCATGTTTTATAAATTAGACAATCTGCCCTATGGATGTATTAGGTATACTTTGGGATTCATGTATTTATAAATAAAAAACGTGTTTTTACATAGTCAATGATCTGTTCTTATCCATGTGTTATTGCAGCGCCTTAAAACTGCAGCCCGGACAGAGCTTAGTGGTGCTTCTGACAGGAACAAAAAGGGGGAGCAGACAAAAATGGTTCATTCTGAGAGTATGTTGCAGCAGCCCCATTTACAATTGACAAGTAAAGAGATGCTACAGCTGTCCATTGTTCTACCAGCTGTCCTGTAGCCCTTCTTACAAACAAAGGGGCACATTTATAAAGGGCTTCCAGTCTCATGGTGGAGGCCCAGCAGGCCCGCACTCATAGCTGTACCTCCTCAATAGGTAAGTGCAATACGACTGCCAGGAGTGCGGAGGCCCTTTGTGAATCAGGGACAACATATGTACATCCCACCCTTGTAAGCCTATAAAGCATCTACATTTGTATTGCAATTTGACATATTTCTGCACAAATATACCCAGTTTCTTTTACTGGCATCCGGAATCTACATATGCCCATGAAAACAACATGTAATTTCTTATTCAAATGTGTGGTGGGCCAAGTGTGCTAACATTGCTGACTTTCCCAATTCGCCCACATTTGCTTGCCGCAGATGCTTTCAGCATATTAACATTTGTAAAAAAAAATCCTCCTTAAATGTGGATACTTTGTGGTGATTCTCCACATCAATGGACAATTTGGTCAACATTCTCCCATTATTTGTTTTTCCAAACTTTGCAAACAAAAAGTAGGAGGCTTAAAAAAAAACTTTACAAACCTGTAGTAGTTCACACCATTGACCAAAACTCACTTTTCAAATAATCTTTAGAAACAAAAGGTCATGTTCAAGTTATTTGTTCACCTAATCCTACTTTGCAAGATTAATTAAAGGAAGTAGTTTCTTGGAGTTATAAGCTGTCATGGTGCTTTAGGCATTTTACACATGGAGCATTCACAATTTAAATGACTTTTGGTTTGCAATTTAACCGTGTCTTCGCAGTTATGTTCAGGTTCAGTAGGACTAGTTTAGTTGTTTACTTGTAATATCAAAAAAAGTGCCACTTACCTATGAGACTATAATGTATTCCATTGTAGAGTAGTTCAAAAGAAATCTAGGAAACTGCACATTTCTGTTACCAGACTTGACAAGCATTTTGCTGAATATCCTAACCTAAAACCTGGCGTTAAGGGGCAGTAAAAATTGCAAAGTCACCTACACAATAGGGGAGAAATCTCCCATGGTGAGGGGGTTATTGTTTTTTAGTTTGAAAAACTAACCTTCAGATTCATCATGGTTATGTTTTGCGAGTCCTTAATAGCACATTTTAAGGATTCGCTATTAAAGACTCGCAAAACAGGATGCATGTAGAAATCGCAATATTTTATGCGATTTCTACTGCTTCCTTATTTGCGATTCTCTAATTGCTAATCGCAAATAAGGAATGGCTTTCCCATTCATTCCTTATTTGTGATTAGCAATTAGCAAATCGCAAATAAGTAAGCAATTTCAAGGGTGCGAGGGTGTCCAAAGGACACCCTGTAGCACCCCTGAAATGGTAATGTACACTGGTGTTGCGCACACACATGTCCAAAAGACATATGTGTGTGTAACATACAACTTGGAAAAATGCACTAAAGTGCATTTTCTAAGTTTTTGCTATTTACCACATAGTTAGACTTCACAGTAAATAGCGGCCCCAGATTGCGAATTCGCAATTTTTAAATGGTTCATGAATTGCATTTAAGGAATCTCAAATTGAGATTCATTAAATGCAATTCATCACAATTTAGCGATTTCCAGAATTGCGATTTTAGCATTTGGGATGATGAATCCCAAATGGAAAAAATAGCACTCGCAAAGGGCCAGATTTTCAGAATCGTACCCTTTGCGAGACGATTTCGGCTTGATGAATGTAATTGTAAATTCCACTTAGGTATTTTGTTTTTGAAAATTGAAAACATTTTGAAAGTTTGACACATGGCTTCATCATGTTGCCGGAGCTGATTGTCAAACTTTCAGTGCACCTCAGATCCCACAGCCACAGTACCTTGAAATAATACATGGTAGACTCCTAATGTCAGCTAGATGTACCAATAGTCAAAGGAATGTACCTGTATAAAAATTAAGACCAATGCATTCACATAAAGCTAATATTCGCTTAGTGGCTTAGTGAGTATATCTTACTCAATGTGGGGTTGCACATGTTGACTTTGGTACACACAATAAATATTGCAAGATTTCGTTTGCTGGTACTCTTATAGAGTCCAGCCACTGCCACAGAAGACACTGTATTGAATGACAAGTTAAAAGTAGACTTCCTTAGAAAAACATTTAACAGCGGTTGTCTTTCGCCAGAACACCAGGTTTGGGCATAATACTTGGGTAGGCTTACAGTTCAACTCCAGTCAAAGTGTGCCTTATTAGGTTCACATTATGCACCCATTGTGCATCTTAGATGACAGGAGCTTATGGACTAAAGATGACAAAAAGCAATAGTGGAAGAGGTGATCATAAAACTGTGCTACTTATGGTGCCCATCAATTAAGCAAGATAATATATGAGAGACATTTAGAAACCCATTGCATGTACACCAAATTGTATAACACACCCTTTGTAATGTGAATCTTGATTGTTTTTTACATGTGGACAGAGCATCTCACCCATTCCAGAAGCAAGTTCTCAAAGATCATCAACTCGATTTTTTGTCTCTCCCGCCCAAAGAACACAGGCACTATCTTAGCTATTTAAAAAAAAAAATCCCAATGTTTCCCAGTGGCCACCTAGGGAGCAGAGATTTGGGGGTACTGCAAATAGTTCCTGCATTCAGCAGGAAGAAAATAGATTCTACAGGAAACTGCTGGGTATCCCACTCTCCATTCCGCAATACATTTGCCACAAGGAATTGAAATTAAATTATATAACTGATTTTATACGCGCCAGCCCAGCCCTCTTTTGGTTATCAGTCTGGAAGAATGAGGCAGCGATTTAACCAGAGATAATATTATTGACTGCATGAAGTGTGAGAAGGGGATGGACATCCCCTGGCTCTCTGGAGTTTATAAGAGTCTATGCAGCATTAACAAAGGTTGTATCTTTTTAAATTCCAGCGAAACAGGAACTCTGAACAAGAAAGAACTAAGAAGTGTCGTCTATTTGTTATATAACAAAGAAACATTAGTGCTGGAATCTAAAAAATCACTAGTTTCCAGCTACTTGTCCCTTGAGTGGTGCTGCCTCCCCCTATTATTATATTTCTTGTATAGCGCCAGAATCGACCCCCGAAGGGGTATCTCCGCGCTTGCCTTGGGAACCCGTCCTGGTTTTTCCCGTGAGATAGCCCCTACATGGCATCCCCAAGGTGAAAGCCCGGCATCCCACCGCTGTGGAGGTTAAGCAAGCTTAATGCCCAGAGTTGCAGAGTGTGAACCCATGATTAGGTCAGGCACCGAAGCGAGAATTATCGAGTCCATGGACATTTGAGCTCAAGACCCTGCCGTGTCGGGAATTGAACCCTGGTCCCGGGTCTGACCACTGCTTTAGGGTTTGCCTGCTCTAACCAGTGAGCCACACTTCTCCACAGATTCTATCAGATTAATGTTACCGATGAGCAACTGGGAAAGGACCCTCCTATTCCGCCTTAGAGCAGGGGCATTTAAATTTGCATTGCGTTTCCCTTTTGGCTATAACTCGCAACTCGATTTAATACCCTGCCCATGTGACGGGGCGAGTTGCCAATCTATCATCCATTTCTTGTTTTTTCGCAAATATTACATAACGTATAGCAAGGGGCTCATTTACCCATTCTTTAACAGGAGTAGGCCTGTTAGCCTGGATTCTGCCTATTTGAGTATGCTTGCCTTGACCAATGAAGAGCTTGTTTTTCGTACCAGCACATTTTTGAGGGTTGCCACTTGGGCACGCAAGTCAATGTTAAATCCTTGAGTTCTTAAAGCATTAACAGACACATTCTACAATTGCTGCTAATGGTTTTATTGTTTTTTTTTATCTCTGAGCGCGTAACATTGTGTATCTTATAAATTGTCAGAGTTTTTAGAGCACGAATGAAAATGTTTTACAATTGCTGCTAATGGATTTACCGTTTTTACTTTCGAGGGTGTAATACTGTGTTCTACAAATTGGTAATTTTTACCTGCTCTTATTGTTACTCTTGCCTTGTCATTCACATTTGTATTATGTACTTTTATGGATACGATGCATATCCGAATAAAGTTTACGAACTGAACTGAACTGAACAAGTAGACATTGAGTCACAGAGGATGAGTCACATGCACAATATAATTCTTTGAATTCTAGATTCCTTCTGTGTATGAGAGTAAAGAGAAATTGAAAAGTTTTCAAATTGAGCACCAAATATATGTTGTTGTTTGTGATCAACCAATGAAATGTTCCCTGGATCATCACATATGAATAAGTAAAAATGATTTACATGTGAGGTCTTACATTTGTGTTGATATTGTAACTGTGGTCCAACCTCCAGTTAGTAAATGGCCCAACCTTTCCCCATTTCATGGTGTTCTAACGTTGAGGAATTTACAAAAGAGAACTAAATAAAAGTCTTGCTTATATTCATCTAAGCCTCTGGACTTATCCTGAACATTTCTGAAAAGTGACAGAGAGTTGAACAGAAGAGTGAAGCAATGGTATGATGTAGGATGTAAAAAGAGAAAGGCAAATCAGGCTGGATTGTTCCTAATGGAGCAAGATCAAGACTGATTTGCATATGACTGGCTCCCAAATGAGGTGGCATGGTGGGCCCGTCAGTCAGTCAAAATTACTTTATTCGGTTATCATTAAAAACCATAAAAGCATGTTGTATTAAATCATCCTTGATTAAAATATAATCACACATCCATATATGCATAGATCATTATAAAAATCAAACAATATAAAAACATTTAATATACAAAAGGGCAAGAATACATACAATCCTGTCACATAAACCTCCTTCACTCACTATTCCCTTATTGTTCCTTGCTTTAACTGCTACTACTAGATAGCTAGCAATGCTAAAAATTTCCCAAGGGTTACTCAACATTTGCAGGTATAAATGACCTGGTCTAGCCTGCTGAAAGCCTGTGTTTTTTTTAATTGGAAGGATATAACGCCTGTGTATAGACAGATAAAAATTGCAGAACAGGACAAAATGCATAGGGGCTTATTTACAAGCCCCTTGCGCCACCCATATGTCACTTTTCCCATTTTAAAAATAATACAAAAGTGGTGCAAGGGGCTTGTAAATAAACCCCCAATAGTGTCCTGCCTTGAGAACCAATCGCATGAGCAGGGATACATGTCGTCAATCTTAGCCAAGCCTAAAGGGTCAGCCAACAAAAAAATGTAATAATTAAACATAAATCTCGTCAAAGTAAAGCGGTGTTGGGGCTTGATGACAATATCCAAGTAAGGCTCCATACAATAAGAGGTTTTTAGGAGCTGGTGGGCACAGACAGTAGGTTTCAATAATTCTGAGGACTCCCTTTCTAGTGATGCTATGCTTAGGAATGAGGCCTTGGACCATACAAGATATTTTTTACATATATTTTCTGGGTTGTTAAACAAGGTTGGGCGACCTAGCAACTCAGCTGTGCTTTTCAAATGTCTCAACCGCAGTATACTAATGGCCCTATCAAGAGTCATACAATCTTGTATGATCTCTTTGTTTAACACCAAATCAGGATTAGACCATATTAAAATCCATTTAAGAATGGGAGACATTCGAATTGCATCAGTAACATAGCAGAGGCCCACCTCTTGATGAATTATATAGGAAGATATAGATTGGGGACTGAGAGCAAGCTTCTTAAGAATGTATTTTCAACAATTTGGAGCTCAGTGCAATTATTATAATCCTCAATTTCTGAGCCATACTTCACACTGGCAATGCTCTTGGCCTTATATATATTCAACATGGCCTGCATGGTCTTGGTGCCCAGCCTACGGGCAAAATCTAGAGCTGCACCTGTTCATCTAGCCATAGCATTTCTCTTCGCCCTCCTTTGTGGAACCCAAGAACACCTATTGTCAAATAAGACGCCCAGGTACGGGAATGTAGAGACCCTAGTTACTTCAGTTCTGCCACAACAAAACTTTTTGAGTACCTTTAACTTCCCTCCCAGGCCATAATATGTGACATTGGACAGGTTTACATTTTTAAATCTAATGAGCCCATAAAATTGGTGAAGGCGTTCAACAAGTGCTGAAGCCCCACAGCTGTGCGGCCAAAAGCGCTGCATGATCTGCATAGAGCAATGTAGGAATCAATTAGTTCCTTACACGGTGGGCAAAAGAGCAATGGGTTCAGGTGTTACCCTGAGTTATTTTTAGTGGTTAGACTTACTGTAAATGTACCCCATCAACTTCTGTATGTTTGATGTAATTTCCTATGTGGCAAGGGTATGCACAGATGTGTGTCCCTTGCTCACTTTGCCACTGGAACCAAGCTGTGCCCTAATCTGGGCAAAACCAGTCTTGGGTTGCTTGTTTAGAGAGAACCTGGCCTAGCAGTTCGAGCTGGACGGTTCCTACTGGAGAAGGATCAAGACTGATTTATATTTGCCTGTTTCCAAACTGAGGTGGCTTGGTCAGCAAAAATTCTATGTGTTGGAGTGTTAAACTGAGTAATCGCCAGTAGTTAAACGAATTGAAAGCATTCCTCTCATCATGTTTTGTGCGTTTGATGTAACACCCTAAGTGGCAAGGGCATCCCCAGACGTGGTTCGCTTACTCACTGTGCAGCTATACATAAACAGGGCAAAACTGGTCTTGGGTTACCTGTGTTTTGGTTCAGGGAGGACCTGCTAGAACACAAAAGTACATTTGGATGTAGAAAGAGTAACACCAAGCTAACAAGACACTACACTGAGCTTAACCATACGCCAGATGATTTTTCATGGACAGTATTGGAGAAACCATACATACCACCTCATGTTAAAAACAAAGCCAAATTTCTATTTAACAAAGAACAAAAATTAGTGTTTAGGTTACACAGTGACACCCCTGGAATGAATTATGCTATTCTCTGGACATTGCTATAGTATCTTTTGCCCGACCTTTGCGTCTTAGTTTGAGATACGTAACTAAGTACTCAAGCTATTGCTGGTCTTCCAACATTGGAATTTGGAACAAACTGATCGTGATTGTTAATGAGTACTCACAATACAAACTGCACAGTACCAGGTTGGCATTAATTACCAATAGATATTTTTCTGATTCTTGGTACACCAGAGCTGGTTTTTAAAATCAAATTAAACTGGTCTAGTTGTCTAGTTGGATTTAATTAGTGAAGTCACTGACCAAGAATTTGGAGTGTTTTGTCTTTTGATGTATATTTCTTTTAATAATTGTGGATATATCATGTTTAATACATTACTCGCCTTAAAGAGAATCTAGGCGGGTTAGTGTTGAAACTTGTTCAGTTGAAATAAAGTTTGAATACTTTTTGCCGACTACAAGTCGTCCCCTGATGACGTTATCTTGTAGATCTTGTCTTTGATATGATGACATCACGTGTTTGTACATTTAGCTCATCAAGCTATATTTTCTCAATAAGTGGAGATTTATTGTTGGATAATCTATGGCTAATATATCACTCTTTAAGAAATGTAAAAATTAAACTCCGTGGCAAGTCATGTGTGATGGTAGCGGGAATCCAGTTTCACTTGCATAGGAACTACAAGTCGTTCCTATCTTACGTCATTGTGTAGTCCGCATAGTGGACGGGACTACACCACGTGTCTTGTACACGTGATGTGATGCCGGAAATTGGATGCTCCGTGCATCAGGTGGCCACCCGGTAAATACAGCCCTTTCCCATGCCGCGGTACCTCCCACGAACTTGGGTCAGGACTGAGGCACAGACGGAGAGGTAAGATTGCTGCAAACAAGACATGGCCGTGCTTGTCCATATCACAGCTCAGTTATTAAGCTCCGCCTTTCTTACCTTCTACTGGCAGTTTCCTAAGCTGTAGTGAAGCAATACCTGGATAGCATTCGTTAATATACTCAACTGTCTGGTGCATTATGCTTGCAGATACCAAATGACACTGCATGCTGTATTCATCATCAGCAGTTTCTTAAGCAATACCCTGACAGTATTTTTCAATATACTTAACACTGGGAGTCTCCCTGTTTGTAGTTAGTACATGGTACCACATGCTAAAACACTCTAGGGCTGTAGAGAATGCTCCATTCCTGGAGGTCGCTATGCTAAGGAGTTTAAAGGTTCAACAAAACCGGTTCGAGTTGACACACCTGTTTTTGCTGACAAGCCTAGTATTCACTGCTGTGGCAGTTAGATATGTTTTTGTTTTCATGTATGCAGGCATTTATGATTTGCTCATATTATTTAGTCATTTAGTGTCTGACTACACACAGACTCAGAAAACAATCCCCTACAGTGTAGTATGGTCATCTGAACCTGAGGTCATGACGCATAACTAGCTCAGAAAACAGATACAGGGTAATGTGTACATATGAGTTTGGCTACTATATCCGTAGGGCGGGGCATAGAGGTCTGGAGGTTGCTTTGTAATACGACAGTCTCTAGAAGAAGTGTAAAGACTGGGTGAATGACTAAAATTATCCCAGCAAAGCGATTGGGGGGCTCTGAGTGAAGGAAATTAATTATCTTACAGTGCAGGGTATCTTAATACCTGAGTGGTTACCAGGTGAGGTGGGGCCATTACCTCGTACAGGACAGGTGAGTGGATCTGTCTCAGTATCGTATAGATGAAGTAGAGAAATGCAATTGCTGTTTTTATTGTTTACTTTATTCTTTGTGTGCCACCTTCTCTTACAGGTGTGAAGATCACTCTGCCTGTATTGGGGTATTTGTTTGATCACTATTTGAGTTTATATGGCCATACACTTTTTGCAGTAGCTTTAACATGACAAGGTCCTGAAGAAAGCCAGGGCGAGAGGCCCTATTAGGCTGAAACTAGTAGACCGATTAGAACAGTGGCATATTTGATACAAGCCGCTCCTGCACCATTTTTAGCAGGTTTGAAAGCAATACTGGAATAGAAGTGTTTGTTTGCTTCCATATCCTTTTTAAATTTTCACATTCTTTGCACTGAACTTCTTTTTTCTCATTGACTGCTTTGAAAATATGATCGTAGGAGGTTTCTGTCTAATCTTGCGAACAATTTGGTTACTGCTTTTTGATTAGTATGCCATTTAATCTACAGAGGCACCCTTTGTGATAATGAGGTGCTGTTGTAGGAAAGCAGGAATTCCAGATGATGACACTGGCCATGAAGGGCAGTTGATGGAAATCCTATAGTCACTTTCCTTAGTTGCAAGAAGTTCATTTGAATGAGTAGTTATTGGGTACAACACAAGTTTTGGGGGCTGTATGTTCAGCATTTGCATTTATTCTTACTATAGTCTGTTGACCACCAGATTCCAGTTGTGTTTGAACTTATCCGGGAGGACCTGGCCTGAAAGATTAGACTGGACTGTTCCTATTGGAGCAGGGTCAAGCTTGATTTTAATATGGCTGAGTCCAAACTGAGTGAGCTAAGGAACCAATAAATGGATTGCTACCCTGATTGATTTCAAATGGTTAGATAAATTGCAAGCATTCCTCCAGTCCCCTTTGTGTGTTCGATGTAGGTAACTAAACTCATTGGTGCAAGCTATGTTCTGGATAGTTCATCATAGAGCTTTATCCATACAAATAATTGCATGTCTCTTTCTTAGTATGTTCTAGAGAAACAGCTGGTTCAGCTAAACCCCTGGCTCTCCACCAACCTCCACTTCATTCTGGATGGATTGTTTCATTACTCCCCTTGCTTTTTCTCATTTAGTCACACATATACAGAATTGCCCCCCACCAACCCAGCTGCTGCTCAAGTATTATTTGCTCCTTCAGTAAACTCTGCTCTGAAATTTGCAACGGTGCAATGGATCTAACCCCAATTCTTTTCTTCCTATAATTTTTAAACAGATGATTGTGGTTACAATAGCTCCCATTGAGGCCATATATAAAAAATCCCTACATTCTGGCATTCTTTTCAATGTAATTCTGCTTTATCTACTACTCTGATCCTGTCTTAAATTTGGCAATGCTCTTCCCGAAGTCATTTCACCATTTGCATTTCGAGGTTCATTCTTTATGCTTCTTTCAACTTGAACACTCAAGGAAGATACTAATTACGTAGAGTTTGGTGACATTCTTGACGTATGCAGCATGATCGACTTTGCCCACAAGGTACTTGGTATAGCCCATCTTGCAAGACACCCTCTAAAACATCTTCCCATTGCGTGAAGCATATCAGGGACAACCAGGAACGTTTTGCCATGGAAAGATCCTGCACTGCTTCATTTGAGTGTTTTAGACCCTCTATCTTCCATTTTGTCTTTTCAATGGAATTGCCTAAAGATACTACTCTAAATCTTCAGTAATCTTTAGCTAATGCTTTTTGTTGTAGGGGAAGAAAAATTAAAGTGCAAGGCACAAACTAAGCTATATACAAATACAACACTTTTCAACCTCTCAACTTCCCACTGATTCAATTGTCATCATTTTCTGTAACCTCTCTTAGAAAAAGAGATTCTTGTCATCTGCATGCTAATGCCCCTAGACATAATGACAAGCTTAAATCACATTAAACTAAGTGCAAAAAACTAACAACAACAAAAAACAAATTTGTCTAACAACGTACTAAGGAGCAGTTCAAAGACCATGAATGACTTACAATTATAACAGGATTAGAAGCTTCAGTTCTTCTAAACAAATCTTTTGAGTTGTAAACAAGCTTGCAGAACTTAAAATTAATAACTCGCCAAGAAAATATTGGTTACATTATTCTGTTGAAGTTAAAGAGCTCTATCTGAAAAAGCTAGCTAATTATATATGGACGACAAAGAAAGCCTTCTTTTTTCAGCGCATTGCATCTGTTTTAGATTTATCCAAACAACTTTTTTCCCATTGTTACTGAACTTCAATAGCCTTGGCCTTCAGTTTTCACCATTCCCCGCACTAGGGAACCTTATCAGATACTCTCAGCCTATTTTGAAGATGAAATGACGAGGCTCATTTTCCCCGTCTTGATGGAGTGAATTTCCCCACCCTGCAGAGGTACGTACAATCTATATACATATAGATGCTGTTGAATGGAAGCATGCAGTTTTTAAACCATTACTAAAAAAATTCTTCTTTTTACATCGATGATTCCTGTAATTTTCACAGCATCTCCTTATCTAGATAATATTTTGGAAAATATTTTTCTCCAAACAATTAAGGTACTGAGGCCCTCATTTATGAAAAGGTATGCATCGATACGAGAAAAGAGCGTTATTTCACTTTTCATTGCTCCCTCCTTGCGACACCAAAGATGCGTCACATTTACAGTATGACACATCATGTCATTATTTCTGACGTATCTATAGGCGCAAAAATTACCCATTTTGGAGTGTGTCACATAAGTGGCGCAACTCCAGCAATAGTTCATTACACATGGGCAAGTGCCATGTTAAATGGGCCTGTGTCAGTGTTACGCCTGCCATGAGGCAGGCGTGAGATATTGACTCATTTGCGTCCTAGAAGTGAAGCAGTGAAATCTTATAGACTTCAGTGCGTCACTTTTACGACCCTTTCTAGCATTGGAACGCCACCGCGCATACATTCCTGGTGCAGGTATAATGTGGCACAGGGGTTTACCTAGATATGTCACTTGGTAAATATGGCACATGGCACATTTTTTACGGCGCTGGTGTGTCACGAAAAGTGACGCAACAGTGGCGCAAAAGTCATGCAAGGGGCCCATAAATAAGCCCCTGAACATCTTACAAGCAGACTTTAGGCCCAGTCATAGAACTGAGGTAGTGGTACTCTAAGATATAGATGACCTTTGAAGAGTGCTGGATGAGGGTGGTGTACCTGTCCTTATACTTTTTGACCTCTCTGTGACATTCAACACCATCTTCCAATCGCTCCCATTGAAACTTTAAAAGTGACAGGTTTCTTGGGCCAAGTAATGAATTCAATCTGTTCCTCAGCAGTGTTCAGGCTGCCTCCTTTACTCTACTTTACGTCGAATCCCAAGAAGGTAAACTGCACTCTTTCCCAGGATGCTTCTACATTCGCTTCACTGTCATTCAGTCTGTACAAGCTCTTCTTAGGTTGTTACATAAATATGGGGCACAATTCTGTTTGTATGCAAACAACACACAGTTCCTCTTCACCATCTCATGTCATCAGAATACTTATTCATCTAGTGCTAACCATTACAACCTGGACAATTGTCTGGCAAACACTTGACAGTGGCAGTCTTCCTATTTTCGTAGGTTGAATTCTTTAAAAAAATAAGGTCCTGATTACATCTTTCAGCTTTGATCAATAAAACAAGATCACAAAGCCTCCATCAAGGGACCCAGGACTTGCCCCCAATAATGCAGCAGTAAAAATGAAGGAATTCACCTTGGCTTCTCACTGCCATCGGGACTACTAAAGTAGTAAAGAGCAGCTTCTTTCAGCTCGAAGTTCGAAAGAAACGTCTCTCTTTTCTGGATGCTGACTTCCTTACGCCAGTTGTTACTACATTAATCTAGTCAAAACTTGATTATATTATTTCGATCTATTTGCCTTAAAAAATCAGAAGTTCACATTCTGGCCGGCTGCACCAGACAGGACCATATTACTTTGATCTTAAAATCGCTTCACATTCTACCCTTTAAAGACTGTCTTTCAAAATTCTGACAGTTTGGACTCAAGGCAATTTACTGGTTCTCCAGTGCATCCCTATTTTCTGCCACAACAGCACAAGAAATATCTTTTTATGGCATTGTATTCTTTCTCTTTGTTCCCAAAAGAAGGGGCATAGCATCAAGGCCCCGCGATAAAAATAGCGCCGCTTTAGCGAACGTTTTCGGGCAAAAAGCGGCAATATATTTATCGCACTATCAACAATGACATGCTAGCGCGTGTTCCTATGCCACTGCGCTCGTTCATTCAACGCCCAGCTTTGCAACGTTAATGACATGCAAAGTGGGCGTAACTAACTGAAATACCTTGGGTAATATCGCTATCAGACATTTCTCCAATCATCAAGCTGCATGCTAACCTGCATAGCGACGATAAAAGTAGCGCTAACCGCGCCTTTCGCAGGTTTCATTATGCCTGCTTTTAAACTGACTAAACCATACAAGCCTATGGGTTGTGGATTATAAGGCTGAGACCACCCAGCCCTATCAACAAGCGTTTGAGGGATTATTGCTGGATTACCAGCGATAATCACACATTTTGCCGCTATCTCTTGAATTTATATCGCATTGGAGATAAGCGTTGTTGATAATGTGCTATGTCTGCAATATCAACCAGCGATAGCTGGCGATAATTATACTCGCGCTGGTGCGCTTAGCGATAACTATCGCTGACTGTTGCTGATATGCCCCGAAGTTCTTAACTAAACATTTTTTATAGCAGGTGCAAAAAACTTTGAACTAACTATCTCTATCACCACCACCTGAAACATGTCTTCTACTTTTTAGAAAACCCATGAAAACTGCCTTTGAAATCAACAAATGTCTGTTACCTGAGAGGTTTTTATTAGGAGTCGTTAGTCCCACTGTACCCAAAGGCTTTACCGAACAAGTCAATGGCAAATACACCCCTGTATATCCTAACTGTTGTGACTTAACATCACGCAGTATGCAAAGTTTCTCTACCAGCCTCTAAAACTATTTGTGAGTGGTTAGAGAAAAAATATGAGATCTTAGAGAAAAATGTTCCTTGTTTGATTATTTTGAACCTGATTAGCTTGGAAGTTTTCCTAAAATCGCCTCCAACTCAGCTCTTAGTAGTTTTGAAATCATTATTCTTGAGTCTTTCTGTACTTTGCTATCTTCCATTAAATGTGGCTCCTCTCTAAATATTTTGCTTCTGATAATAGTTACTCGTGCAATCCCCCTGTATTACTCTTACTCTTAAGGAAGTATCTAACCAATTGTTTTTGTCAAATATTGTTCGATTTTGTTGGAAACAGAGCTTAGTTTCCTATATTTTAAAGAAATGTGTTGCTTATACTTCTATCCTGGCTAATTTCATACTTAAAGAGATGTTTTGCTTTTACTTCTATTCTGGCAAAATGTCATGCTGCTCTTTCTTTTTCCATTACTTTCGTGGAAACACATGCTTTACACAATGTCACCCATGCAGACTTACATCCACATCATGCAGCTGGGTCCATACCTGTTGTTTTACTCGAGCTATTGAAAATTGTAGATGCCAAGTGTAAAGGCTGTACTATTTCTTCCTGTTCTCCCTGAAGCATTTGGTATAATCTCTCAATCATCTTGGGTATCATCAGTTGCCCAGCGGGGTACCACAGGTTTCACCCCGTGCACTCCAGTTTCCAACAATTATCTCCCTGACCACTAGTATTTTGGACTGCCAAATATAAAAATGTCAAACAGTTAATTTAGGAAACAGGATTAGGAATTGAGGTGGGTGAAACTCTACTCAAGCAGCAGCTACAATTCTTGTCAGGGTGAAGCCCCAAGCAACCCACAATGTACCTGTTCTTAACTTCTGAAAGCTTGAAAAAAAGTAGACATGCCTAACTTAGAGGCAATTTGTAAAGTAGTATGCAACTCTTAAACAAGCAATAAAGTATAAACAGAGCACAAGAAAAAGTCCAAACATGGGTTTAGAAAAATAGAAACACATTTAATAAATAATTTGAAACAACAGTGGCAAAAATCCAGTCAGTACTACAGGAGATGTGCAATTTTAAAGATTGAGGTGAGTAAATCTAGTATCTGGTCGTGCAAGACTGGGTGAAAGTCACAAGTTCAGGCTCACTACGATTGAGCATGTGTTGGATACAGGGACCCAGTTACTGCAGCTGAGAGAAGTACCTTCGAGAGTCTGGCATGAAAAGTTCCATTCACAGTGGCGAGCAGCAAGGAGCAGGTAAAGTGTCAAGAATGGTATTCATTGTAGAGCAAAGAGCAGCCTGGGGTCTCAGAGGGTCATCACTGTAGCACAGACAACCTGATGGGCACCATGGATGGTCATTACTGGAGAATTGTGTTGGTGGTCACCGGGAGTTGTCAATGCTATAGCGTGAAGTGCTGACCATGCATTTCCGGTCATAGCTAGGACTAGGTTTCATCCCTCATCATCCAGGATAGCTTGGCTCCAGTGGCATGGAGAGCAGGGGGCCTATGTCTGGGCATACCCGTCCTACTCGGGGTGGCACATGCAAAAAGAACTATTGATGGACAGAATGCAGAACAATGTCATTCAATCACCCCAGTACAGAGATCTGGGCATAAATCCATCGTTTTTTTGCTCCCCGTGACATTTCAGTTTGAACCCAGCCGTATGCAAATCAGTCTTGAGCCTGCACCCAATGGGAACAGTCCCGCCCAAACTGCCAGGCCATAACATGAAAAGAGATGATAACATACCTTCCCTTCTGAATAAAACAAATAATATTAACTAAGAACGATATAATTGGCAAGAATAAAACAAATACAATAATACATACCGCAAACACAGATAATACTGCCAACATCCAAACTGCCATAGAAATTATACTGAGTTCACAAAGAACCTTTAAACATTCCTGTCATCTCCGGCGTCCATAATAGCATTTCTCTTGACTTTCCAAATGATGAAAAGTCCTATGAACTTAGAGAAGAAAGTTGTGGAAAAATCACGGCTTTGTTAGAAGCACCGACAACATATTCAACATGAAAAGTTTATTTGGTCAACCCTTCACTACATCTTTTGACCTAGGATTAAATATACACCACTGCTCCACAAGAAAATCTAAGCTAGAGGAGTATGATCTGTTCTCACTGTGAAAGGTATGCCCTACAGGAAACATTTTAAATGTTGAACCGCCCATGACATACCTAATGCCTCACATCCAATCACCAAATATCTTTCCTCACGCCCTTAATGTCACCTGAGACAAAAAAATTACTCTTTCTTCACCATTGACAATTTGTGGTAAGATAGTCCTAAAACCATGTAAAGGGCATCAGTGAATAACAGGTTCTGCGGCAAACATCAACCTGCCCTAAAGTAGGTGAAACATCAAGAGCATCCTTGATGGCTTTGAAAGCAACAACACACTCCTCAGACCAAGGGCAAAGATAGCATGGCAAAATTGAGAATATATTGGCACAAATTCAGCTAATCCCAAAAAGGACCTGCCAGATCTTTATTAAAAGGTGATTGTGTTTCTTTGATGCTTTTGGCCAATTATAACTTTAGACAGATTGTGTAACCTACATATGTGACAGATCGTACACTTAAATTACATTTTACCTTGCTCAAAGTGATGCCAAATCCTGCTTCCTGTTCAAAACCATTGATTATGCTCAAACGTCTTTCGATGACACCAAAAATATAATCTTGAAATACTAAATCTCTATGTATTTCCTTTAAAACCTTCAATATTACCCTGTGAAAACAGGCCTCAGTTGATGCTAAACCAAATGACATTTAATGAAATCAATAAGCTCCCCATAGGGGATCCAAGGTAAGTTAGATGTTTCGAATCAGCATGCAAGGGAATTTGATGGGAAGCTGAAGATAAGTCCATAACACAAAAAACCTTGGCCTCTCCGAATGTCTATGAAATATTGGGGTGAGGTTGTTGTATACCTGTTCAAATCTCGCTGGTCAACACACATCCGTATTTTTTGTCCACCATCCTTGGGCACCAAAATCACAAACGCTTCTATTTCCTCAATAATGTTGGCATCCAAAAGCTTCTTGACATTTGCCGCAGTGGAACATTAAATTATTCATCTTCCTTACCTTGTGAACAGACGGAATTGCATTTGCTTTAAAAATGATCTTATCTTAAAAACAATTTATCAAATCAAGAGTGCCACTAACAAACTGCAGGTATTCACAAACAACATCGGTATTGTCACTGATATGTGTAAATAACATTACTTTCTCTACAGAAATTCCTTTGCTATGTCTTTGGTACCACCAATCCAAACATTGTGTCCTCTTTTAGCAATACAAACCTTTCCCACTGTCTCTCAGTCTTAAAATGGAGTCCTCATCACAGTGAATCTGGGAGAAAGTCAACCTTTTTTCCCTTAACTACCCCCATTTTATTACTGATACTGGAGGTAACTGAGTACGACTGAGCCCTGGGGTCTGCTAATTAGGCCCAGGGCCAGTTCTCTGATGAAAAAGGTGTATGTTAATTAGGTACAACTACAACAGGCAATGACAGACCCCTGTAAGTCCCTAAGATACAATTAGGGAAGGGGGATCCAAACTAACTATAACTCCCTAGTATCTAATAGGACAGGGAGATATTAGATTTTCTGAACTGGGCACTGCTGTGTTGCCTTCTGTAATTTTTAAAGGCAACCCTGCTTTGTTTCGATGTCTTTAAAGGTAAATTATTTGCAAATTTGAATTTAGAATTAATGGCACTTCAAAAATGGTAATCTATCTTAATTTTACATAAAGGTCTCCCCTAAAATCTCCCCTAGGTGCTCCGGGGATTGGACGTCATGTGACTATAAGCAGGGTCATTATAAAATATATTTGATAAGCCCTGTGGAGAAAAATACTGACAATTTTGTTTTTCCCCAATGTAGATACTTAGCTACGTAGGCTAAAAAATTTTAATAGTAAATATTGCTAGGAAGAAACTAAAAATGTTATAGAAGGACTTAAAAGATTATTAATAATAAATCCAACAACTTGTCACTGTTGAATTAATCATAATTATACAGAAGAGAAGTTGTAGGACTTTCATTTCTGTGAGCCAAAATCACCTTAGCAGCCTCTCCTGATTGGTCAGCCTTAACGCGCTTAGCCAAGCTGCTTTGATGAGGTGTCATGTTGCCTGTATAGAGCAGAGGTTATCAGGTGGGTGGCACTTTGCAACTGCAGAGAACAGGCCAGAAAGGGGGATGGAGGGACGTGGAAGACTGAGAAGTGAACCGTTGATAAAGCCACTTTTGCCCCGCTTTGCAAAATGCACAGGACCCAGTAGCATGTTGCACTAAACGTAACTCCTAAATAGGAAAAGGTTTTTGTGCCTAATTAGGTGTTTGGACCAATTGTGATTTTAAAAGCCTGAGGTCTTTTGGGACCACACATCATTGTAAAAGATTTAAAAAAATTAGTTGACAAATCAAGCTAGACATAACATTCACAAACATATGGACTAATGTTTGCAGGGCCTTTGAAGTGTGGGCCAATAAACCACTTCATCCATAGGTGCTTGGAGTGGGGTATCATTTGTCTTTGGAATATCCAGTGTGCTAGCTGCCAATTGAGTTCTTAAAGCAACATTATATAAACAATAGTGAGGCGAGTACACACCCGTGGCGCACTCCACACTTGATCAGAGTAATGTCTGAGACTTCACCATTTTGTCCACACCATACCCATGCTGTACTATTAGAATGAAGTGAGGCTGATATATGAATGAGTGTTTGTCAAGTCCCATATCATGGAGGAGCTGCCGAAGCCTGTTACGATTATCAAAGTCAAAGGCATGGGCAAGTCCATGAATCCTAAATACAAAAGGGACTGTTTGGTTACTGTGTACTTACCAATCACCAGGTTGAAATGTAAACACTGCTCCACAGTGCAAATACCAGCCCAAAAGCTGAATTGGCAAGGATCCAGGATGTTCTTTTCTAGTGGCCAATCATGAATCCCATTATAAAGGCCTTGACCAAAAATTTGCCAACCTTTCAATCAAAGAGACTCATCGATAACAATGGGGTTTGAGATATCACCTTTTAAAACAATTGGAACTAAAGTGGAGTTGGCTTAGGATCTTAGTATGGCTGAACAAGTCAAGCTATTAAAAACATAAGTTAGCAGGGTAACCCATTTACCCAAATTAGATTTTATTAAATCTATGGGAACTCGATTTGGGAAAGGAGATTTATCCCCCCACACACGCTCTGTTGGATTGCTACCATAACTATTTGAAGAGAAAGACTTACAATTTTGAAAATGTCAGCGGCATGGTCTGATAAGGGTAGATGGTTCACATCAGTGTCTGAATAAATATGGGCACACCCTGTCAGTAGACCTTGTTGTCAACTAGTGGCAAGTATCTGTTAATGCTTGAAAGGCCCCACAAAGTTGCCAAATGATAGTAATACGCAGAGTATGAGCCATTGGTTGCAAAGGTATATGAAAATATCCCAATGGGACAATACAGTTTTGCTTGTACTCTCAAAACGTTTGGGTGTAACAGCTTCCCCACATTGTTGGGCCACCAAAAGTTAATTATGATGCAATCACTGGGTATGTCTTTCGGAACTTTCCCAATCCAGCTTCTCTATTGAACCATTAGAGGGTCATTCCAATCCAGCATCTTGAAGATTCTATTACCCTCAAGCCAGTGTGTTACCTTGGAAAGGGGTTCCTCCCATGATTCGGTTTGGCCAATATTCAGTGGGGGCACTCCTGCCATAACCAGGACATAAGGAGAACCCTCTCGGGGAATACCTAAAATGGTGGCGCTAGGTTTGGCTTCCTGAGTAAACAGCTTTGGGTTATTTGAAAATACTCTAGTAGGGTGACAAGGAATTATGGGAGGATTGCTTGTGCTAGGACCACCCCCCCTTGCCCAAAGTGTCAGTTCAAGCCGGAGTTCCCCATGATGAATTACACATAGCTGATGTTAAGTTGGGCGATGTCCGTAAAGGTGCTATTATCTTGGTGGAATCACCAGATGCCTTACCCCCACCCTGGGCATTGCCAGCAGTAGGCGCAGTCAGAGAACTAGATTCGGAACATGCCGAAGAGCCGGGTGATTAATTATACCTATTGCTTTAAAAAGCTTAGTAAGCAAACTTTTATGAGGTTTAGGTACTTCTCCTAAAGTTAAAAAAACATAGATGAGACAATCTGTCATAAACTGTGTTTATCTGGAATAGTGACTTTGCCCATTTCCCACTTGTGCTTTCTTTTATGTGGTTCAGATGTCAGTGTAAGGCTGCTAATGTGCACAGTAGCAGAATGGCCTTCAGGACTAAGGGTAGCTGCTTGGGTCTCAGCTGTATTGGGCTTGGGCAGTGTTTTCCTTGCCCCCCCCCGCCCCCCCCCCCTCCGGGTTATCCTGCATTTAGCCTCAAAAGTTTGCGCAGTGTGTGTTATTTTGCCTAAACCAGCCTGCTGATCAAGAGAGAGCCTACACTCAGTAAGGGTTATTTCTGTGCTTACCCACCCCTTTGTCTCTCTCTAATCTAGTATTGATACTTGTAAGTTTGTGAGGCAACATGATTGGCATTCATTTTCCCAATCATACTTCGTTAATTTGTAAGAGTAAAGAGAGAAATGTTTAACCGGGATTAGCCGAATTAGTCCAATGAGGTCCTGTGGTGCTTATGTCAGAGGGGTTGCCCATTCCTTGGATACAAGCACTACAGGACATTGATTATTGAGTTGATTATGTAGCGCTCCTGCACTCCAGCACGTGGAAGTGGCCTTGAAACCTTGGCAGGCTGGGAGATGTAGTCCCACCACAGCTAGTCTGCAGCCAATGTGAGAGTCCGTAAATCAAGAGATGTGCAATTTTAAGTAATGTAGGTCAAAGAAAACACTATTCCAGCATTGTGGTCCTTATAGAGCCTTTATGGTAACTTTAGCCCAGTATTTGGATATTTAATAACCTGTAGGCAGTAAAGGCAAAGGGAGCACTGGGTTTAGGATTGCTCTGACTGTAGTAAAGAGTACAGCAGTCTGATGCATCAAAGTATTCAAACAATCCGTATTAGCAGGGAAGCACTGTGGGTATATAACAGACTGTAAAAAAGAGCCAATCTTGTTAAAGAAGTAAAGGGTTGGCGCTCTCTTTGAGGGAGTTATGGTACTTTTTCATCAGGCACGCCGATAACTCTGCTGCGAAAATGGAGGGGCCAGGAACGTGGGAAAAGTGCTTCAGGGTCCAGGAAGAACACAGCAAAGGGGCTGAGTCTCTGTGCCTCCAAGTGTGCCGGGCACAGACACAAGTAAGGTTCCCTGGTGGTATATGCTCTTGTGTTTGCAAGGACCGGGCAGTTACGATTTCCAACACTGCATGGGTGCCAGGGAACACAGTACTTTGCAAAAAATGGCACTGTTTTTTTATGAACACAACAGCCTCCGGGGATGGTGGTTGGAGGCTGGGCAGTCACACTGCTATTTCTCCTTCGGTCTCAGCCTTCTGTCTCCCAGTGTTCACACTGCTGGAATCCCTCCGAGTGGATCAGTGTTGTATCAGTATAATAAAGTCATGTGACTCATGGGGGTGCAGCGGTGGTGGTCTTTCGACCTCGCATCTACAAAAAGGGCGGTCATCCCACCATTGTCCAGCCGCAGCCGCCATGCGGTCCCACCAAGCATATTACAAGTTTTCTCTCCACCACCGTTTACTTGGCGGTTCCTACTCCATGAAATCCGAGGCGGATAGGAAACAAAGGGTGCTTCACGGCCATGGGGTGCATGCAGGGGGGAACAAAATGTACCACCCTGTGAGCACGAACCCCAGTTCCTGTGTGGTCCATGCCATTCAGGAAAAGTTGTGTGTGTTCCACTTTCCAAACACTCATATTTTAGCAAACAGCCCTACCAAAGGTTTGGGGGTGTGGCAATGGGGCAAACCCAGCACCGCACCTTCAGACTCATAATCAGGCCCTAACTGTTATGTATATGCATGTTTGGAAATATATTGTATTTTGCAGGGTGGATTTATTAATTTACTTTACAGGTTTTTGAGTGTGAGCATGCCCTATGGGCCTTAGGATTTTACATTTTTTTTAAGGGGATCATTTTTAATTTTGAGTACACCAATGCTTTTTACTTTGATATCCTTTTTTGGGGTCTCCTGGACCCTTTTTTTTTTTCAAACACTTTTACATTTTTTCTATGGTTCCTAGATACTTTGGATTGGTTCAAGGGATTTCTATTGGATTCACTTTATCTTTGCATTTTTTGGGGATGTTTGGACAATAGTTTTTCCATTTTGGGAGGATTTCTATTATTTTTATGTAGATACAGAGAAAGATCTGCGGCTACAAAAGAGTAATGGCCTGATTACTAGTATGGCAATAAGGGAACGGCCATCCAAACAGCGTAGGAAACCCCGCTGCCTGGTTGGCAGTGGTTTACAATGTTGGCGATTTACAGAACGAAAGACCACCGGAGAACATCTGTCACCGCCAGCCTTTCGCTGACCACCACAATGGCGACGTGGTGACAACAGCTTTCAAAGGGCTGTACAGGCAAGTTCACCACTGTTGGAATTATGAGTTGGCTTTCTGTTGATCCAACTGTGGCGGGAAGACCACCAGCTTTGAAACGGTGGAATCAAAGAAATTAGGGTACATACTCACCCATTTCTTACTCTTAATGACAGTCTCCCACGTGGATCTTTTTCTCCAGGGCCCCCCTCCACAGCAGCTTCATGACCCAAACAAAAACTACCATGTTGGCGCCAAAATACAGATAAGTCCATTTTCCACTATTTACTTATTGACTAGACTTGGCACATATGGTCCGGACCCCAGCAATGGGAGAGTTCTTGTAGTAGATATTTTTTCATGTGTTCTGCATATGTTCTGCATATGTGTACATTTAACACTTGTTCAGTCAACATAGCATAGCAACATAGCATTGAAGCATATGAAGAAAATTCCTCATCATCAGAAACACCACAACTGGCCCAGCGGCGACATCGTAATACAGCAAGCGGGAGACTGCCCCCACAAGTGTTTTCTAGAGACGCCAGCTTTATGGCAGTGAGACCGCTGAACTTGTAATAAAGCCTGTAGTTTTTGTCATTTCTTTTCTTTTAGGAGGGAAATGTGATATTAAATTGTTTGTGTAAACATTATGTGAATGTTCTGTGGAATTGTTTGGTTTATGTGTTGTAATTATTTTATGCGATGAATTGAGGTTGTTTTAATGTTCTTGGTTGATGACATATATATATATATATATATATATATATATATATATATATATATATATATATATATATATATATATATATATATATATATATAATTGGATTATATCAGCCCTCATTAACATTGTAATTTAAATACATTTTTGACTGTTATTCCAAAATATGAATAATATATTCACTATATTAAAATATTATATTATATTTACTATTTCAATTAAAAAATATTTGGTGTATTAGTTTGGAATTTGTCATAGTTTTTGAGGACTTTGGTAGGTTACTATTTATTTTTATAATATGCTTTTGGCTATTTCTAAGTAATCTACTCCATTGTCATTTATGAAGAGCTTGACTGTAAATTGCAACTTCTCATCCATTCCTTTGGTTTGTTTGCTAAGTAAAGGGCCAATTTAGTGAACAGATTGTTCCATTAACAGTTCTTATTAGCCTGCTATTTTTTTTAAAGCTTTTATAAATATGTGGAGTAAAGGTTGGATTCTGCCTAGTGTGGATTGGAAAGTGTTCAGACATACTCAACTCCATAGTATGTTTTGCATTCCCGTTCCAAATTGCTGTCATAGACATTCCACCATGGTATTTGGATTTGGCTTGGTGTCTGTGTCTGGAGCGATGCAATGGACAAGCCCAAGTGGCTTCAAAATAGGCCAGATTACAAGTCATGGTTTGGTCGTAGTAGGGCATATATAAAAGGGATATTTGTTTTTTGATAGTCTCCATATATGCTTTATATCAGAGTGAATGGTTTGTGGCACATTTTGAAGGTCTCATTCATCATCCATGCTTGATATTTGCTGTAGAGAATATTAGGATTATTTAGGTTGTTATGTAGAAGAAAAGCTTCCTCATAAGCGTGGCCGTAAAATCCTTTTTGTTTGGGAAATTTGCAGATTTTTGGCAAATTCGTGGTCCGCGAATCACGCAAATTTGCCCAAAAATCCGTAAATTCGCAAGCTGTGGATTTTTTTGCTTGGTCGCGCTTGAAAAATACAATATCGAGCGACCTGCATTGACTTACCATGATTCTTTGTTTGCCGAGTTGTTTTTCTCCCAGTTTGCGTGTGCTGCGCCATTTTGGATCTTGCTGGGCGTGAGAGTTTTTCAACCGCGATTACATCATCGCGGCCCGCCATCTTGCACAGCGAGAGTTTGACAATGCGAGTACGTCATAAGGGCGGGAGGAAGGAAGAGCCCCAGAGTCTCCAACTTCCTGTTTCTGTCCAGCAGGCTCCTCCCAGTGCTTTGTCTATGTCCTGGTCACTTTTTGTTTGGATCTGGAGCTGGAAGGATTACATTTTGTGGCTCCTGCTGGATATTTGTATTTGAGGACTTTTTGTTTGGATCACTTTTGGATTACTTTTGGATTTGAGATTTTACAAATAAGTTGGTGTTGTTTGCTTGGGGCAGTGCAGTTGCTGCAACTACAATTGTTAAACTTTTTCACGACTTTAATAAAAATATATTGTGTGTAGCCACAGTATGCAGTAGGCCCAGGGTTAGTCATGGGTGCATGATACAACTGTTTCTGTGAGTTTTTTTAACTTAAATATCATTTATGTCATGGAATTGAATAGCTCACTGTAATATATGGAATTTTGTTTTTAATTTTGGGTTGCGTGTAAAGCCACACTAGCCAGTAGGCCTGGGGTAGTGAGTGACAGGGCCTGGCCATGTAGCTGGGGGTCAAGGGCCCATTTTGAAGCCAGGCAGTGTGCTCAGGCCTGCACCCAGTTTGCCTTGCTTTCTTCCATTAGGCCCTGGGATAGTGAGTGATGCATGAACGAAGTCTTTCTGTGGGGTTTCTTAAATTTAAACATCATTGAGGGCATTGATGGCATTGGATTGTGGTGATTTTCTTGTGTTATTTTACTTTTTGGGGTGGTGTTGGGGCCCGGCCATGTGGGTGGGGGCCATTTTGAGGCCTGGTCCAGGCAGGGCCTGGCCATGTTGCTGGGGGTCAGGGGCCCATTTTGAAGTCAGGCAGTGTGCTCAGGCCTGTACCTAGTTTGCCTTGCTTTCTTCCTTTAGGCCCAGGGGTAGTGAGTGGTGCATGTACCAAGTCTTTCTGTGGGGTGTCTTGTTTTTAGACATCATTGACGGCATGGAAGGCATTGGATTGTGGGGATTTCTGTGTGTTTTTTGGGGTGTTGTTGGGGCCTGGCCATGTGGGTAGGGACCATTTAGAGGCCTGGTCCAGGCAGGGCTGGCCATGTGGCTGGGGGTCAAGGAGCCATTTTGAAGACAGGCAGTGTGCTTAGGCCTGCACCCAGTTTACCTTGCTTTCATCCATTAGGCCCAGGGGTAGTGAGTGGATCATGGACCAAGTCTTTCTGTGGGGTGTCTTGAATTTAAACATCATTGAGGGCATGGATGGCATTGGATTGTGGTGATTTCTGTGTGTTTTTCGACTTTTGGGGTGGTGTTGGGGCCTGGCCATGTAAGTGGGGGCCATTTTGAGGCCTGGTCCAGGCAGGGCCTGGCCATGTACCTGGGAGTCAAGGGCCCATTTTGAAGCCAGGCAGTGTGCTCAGGCCTGCACCCAGTTTGCCTTGCTTTCTTCCATTAGGCCCAGGGGTAGTGAGTGGTGCATGGACAAAGTCTTTCTGTGGGGTGTCTTGAATTTAAACATCGTTGAGGGCATGGATGGGATTGGATTGTGGTGATTTGTGTGTGGTTTTTTTTTTACTTTTTGGGGTGCTGTTGGGGCCTGGCCATGTGGGAGGGGGCCATTTTGAGGCCTGGTCCAGGCAGGGCCTGGCCATGTGGCTGGGGGTCATGGAGCCATTTTGAAGCCAGGCAGTGTGCTCAGGCCTGCACCCAGTTTACCTTGCTTTCATCCATTAGGCCCAGGGGTAGTGTGTGGATCATGGACCACGTCTTTCTGTGGGGTGTCTTGAATTTAAACATCATTGAGGGCATGGATGGCATTGGATTGTGGTGATTTTTGTGTGTTGTTCCACTTTGTGGGGTGTTTAACTGATGTTCCTCTGGCTTCCATTGCTTTTAGGTTCATAAGAGAACCACCAGTGCCAGGAAGAAGTCCTGCAGCGGTGTGTACAGCACAACGTCATGTGCCGTCACGTGTGACCACAGACAAGACAACTCTGCAACTCTGCAACTCGTGCAACTGCGGCCTGCTGTTCTGACATCTGAAGACGATGTGCCCAAAGAAAGGTGGCCGTAGCACCTCAGTGAAAAAAGTTGCCAGTGCCACTGCCTGTAAGAAGGAGCAGAAGAAGCAAGTGGCACCACCTACCAAGGAGACTGGTGGGACCACCGACACCTTTTTTGGTTAAAAAAAAAATGACAACTGCAGCAGCAGCAGTATCTGCCGGGGACCGAGCTGGAAGCAGCACCTCCGCTTCATTGGGCTCAGTGCCACCATGCCAATTTAGGTCCAAGACCATGAGTGCTGCTGAGGCAGCCACTTCAGTTTCTCAATCATCATTGACCAGTGATGTTGGCTGATCACAAGAAAGTACCATCCAATCAATGCCCGGTGTAACTCAGCTGACGAGTGTTCAACAACCGCAGCCGCAATTACGACCACAGGTGCAACTAGTACAAGCGCAAGTACATGGGCAAGGAGAGGCGCAATTAGAGGCCCAAGTAGAGATGCAAGGAGAGGCGCAAGTAGAGACGCAAGTAGAGGCGCATGGAGAAGTGCATCGAGAGGTGCAACTAGAGGTTCATGGAGCGGCACAACTGCCCACAACGCTTGTTCCTCCAGAAGTGGGGGCACATCAGCAACTTGATATTCAAGCGAAGGTATCATCCGAGGAAGCCACTCCTACTGATGATGATCCATTGTCTACCATATCCCCAGCAAGAAAAATGTCAAGGAGGGCTACTACTACTGCTACAAGTTCTTCTTCAAGCCCCCTTCATTATTATGACCTTGCTCTTGATTGGAACCCACTAAGTATGGGTGAATTTTGCGAATTCGCGATCTGCGGATTTGCGAATTCGCAATCCGCAAAATTCGCGAGTTTGTGCGAATTTGCGGATTTTTTATTTTTGCGTGTTCGCGGGTGTTTGCGGGGAGCTTTGCGTATTCGCGGGGCGCTTTGCGTGTTTGCGTTTTTTTTTTGCCTGGTTTATCATTGCCACCCTCTCTTTTTTTATGCCCTTCTGCCGTCTGTACCACTTGTTTTTGTGCCTTTCTGCCCACTGCCCAACTCTTGTTTGTGCCCTTTTGCCCTCTGCCCCACTGGTTTCTGTGCCCTTCTACCCTCTGCCTTACTCATTCCCTCTGTCCCACTTTGTGCCCTTCTGCCCTCAGCCATAAGTCAGCTTCACCAGGAAGCACTGATAGATAAAGTAAAGCAGGTGCTCGAGTTGAAGGTCAAATTAAGTTACACAGTCATTGTTCACCCCAAGTTTGGGCTGATTAATGATTGTGTTACTGAATTTGAGCTTCAACTCTAGCACCTGCTTTACTTTATCTATTAGTGCTTCCTGTTGAAGATGACTTTTGTAACTATTTTAGAGGCTCTCTCAGCTTGCCGGCGGCATTCTAAAATAGTTACAAAAAGTCAGCCTGAACATTTGACCCAATCCGTTCCGCTCGTGGATTTTGCGGGAAATTCGCGAATCTCGCGGATTGAGAATTTACTGAAAATCCGCAAAATCTGCGAGCGGAACGGATTTTCCGCCCATGCTTAGAACCCACCAATGCAGTCTGAGAGTGAGGCATGCCATGAGCCGACAAAGGTAGCTAAGCCTAAAAGGAAGGTTACTGCAAGTCTTCCACTTATGGGTGATGACGACGAACAAGAAGTGGTGTCTTCTGCTGCTAATGAAGTCTGACGATGACCCAGTCATCACAGTTATCACTCCAGCCCCAGTGGGCATGCAGCAGACAGACATTTTCACCCTATCCCGAATGGCTGCTGAGCAGGATGGCACTGGTACCACCACCAACGCAGTTAACTACAACACCAACACGACCTACAGCTTCCATAATTTTTTAGTCAGAGGGGCCGGCAGGGACCTCCATCCAGCTCGACCTCCATTACCTCAAGTAGTGGTGCTGTAAGTGAACAACAGAAACAAATTCAGCCACACCCATCCTCCACTTCGTCTGGCATTGAAACTCAAAGTAGCACCTCCACCATGAGGTAATTGGAATTTTTATGGTCAAGTGTGTCCCCTAACGTAGACCCCAAAGGCTCCATGTACACACTTCAAGTACATGTAATTTCCCTCCACAACCGAATCTGAAGACGCAAATACATTTGCGTCTAACGTTAATATGTCCTCCATCAGATCCACCATGAATGGATTGATAATTCCGTTCCTAAGTATTCCGTGCCACTGTCTTTATGTGGTGCGCTTTCACGTTTTTCCTGGCTCTGCCGAGCTAGGCCCTGATCTCTGCCTTCAAGCCACTTCTGCCTCTGATTCTGAAAGCTGCAGCCTGGAGACGCATCCCTGACCTCTGCCTTACTTCCTGCCAACCGAGCGGTGCCCGGCTCGGCCTGGTCTGCCTGCCAAAAACAGTATTTTGCCTTCAAGTTATCAGCGTAGCCAGCTCAGCTCCTCGAAAACACATTCCTGTCTAGTGAAATACGAAAACATATCCCCGACTGCAGAGCAAGGGCCAAGCCTTCCTGTCCTCCCTCATGAAATTCATTGCTCCCGTTACCATGGTAGGCCCCTGGCTCCGAGCATTTGCACCTAGACACGCATACATTCAGTATAGAATAGCCTCTGCCCAAGAGACCTTTTACTCTAGATTAAACATCCTCCAAACACAAGATATCAGATATGTTTTAGGAACAGGTCGATCTGACATGCCAGACTTTTGTCTCTTCTACTAGTGTTAAAAGTCAGACTCTTAGCTTCCTCGAGATGCACGTCAATCACACGTCATATTAGCTGCGCGCGCATCCAGGCCATAAGTTTCAGCTGACTCTGCAAGAATTCTTTAAGCATCCACCCACTCATGACACTTTTTCTGTGACGTTCCTAGTTCACGCCTCTGTGCACACCCATGTTCACGCCTTTTTGCTACGCACATGTGTTCTTATCATATACATTTCACTTGTCACGCCTACTGTATTCAATGCTATTGTGTCATTCTACTATATATGTCATGTACTGTGAATAAATTGTTGACATCTTTTCCTGCCATCATTGCATACCCGAACCCTTGTATTGATGGATTAGATCTCGAGTCATTTAGTCATCATTTATGATTAAAGCCCTTATGACTCAGACACCACGGACTCTGCTTCTCATTTGATTGAGCTATTTTCTTTAATTTTCTGAAATTATCTGGCAAACTCGTATACGGTAAAATATTTACCACATAATTTGGCGCCCGAATAGGGACCCCTCCCCCACCCCACGCGCTGGTGATGCGTCGCAGGCTTTGCCCCCGACTACAGCCGTGACCGACCCCATGCGCATCTGCAGGATTTCCTGTATCTCCCTCAGGCCTACGGAGGTGACGGAGACTGCGGCCGACATCCAGACGAGGCGGTGAGGAGTGCGGAGGATCCCGACCAGTGCCCAGCCGAGAGAGCAGTGTCCGAGGTATCGAGAGGCCCACCTGTAGTGTTGAGGCGCATGCATAGTGCGCAGCAGAAGCAGTGACGTCAGTCCAGTCCAGTCGAGTTTCTGAGGCCTTCCGTTCCGTGCTTCCCGGTGAGTACCGTTGCTGGGGACGCATCTAGACGGGTACATTAATTTGTGTCCGGTCAAGACGGGTGTGGGTACACAGACCCGGTCTGCACTGTTTTAGCAGTGTATCTGTACTGTTTAGCAGTGCATCTAGTATTGAACTATACAGTTATTATTGTTTGTTTCGAAATGTTTCAATGTGTTTTAAATGTCGTGGTGTGAGTGATTGTTCGCATTTTTCTTACTGTGTTTATTGTGTATAGTGTCTAGATCGAGGTAGCAATGCCTTTATTCTCGAAATTGCGAAAGATAGGAACTAGAAAAGGGATACTTGAGGAAGCTGTTCCCATCCCACCCAGGGACACTCCTGGGCATTTTATATACCACAAGCACGGCTTAGATGCCATATTATTTCTCGACTTGTGGGTGGAATACACGAAAGACTTGGCAGAGAATCAGAGATGGCCCGTTACAGGGACATGGGATGCCGAGTGCATCATGAGAGTAGAGGAAGCGTTGTGGAAAAAGAAAGCCAGACAGTCACAGAAAGATGCCATTGAATTATGGCGTAAAGAATCACATAGACGGACAGAGAAAGCACTCAGAAAAGCAGAGAAAAGTAAAGAGGATTCTGAAAAAGCCAAAGAAAAAGAACTACTAGAAGAAGGAGAACGAGTTAGAATGGAACAACACGACAGAGAGAGTAATGCCATTATGACAGGACTGTATCCAGTCCTGGCCGAGGGCCTGCCCAAGGCGACCCCGGAAACACCGAAAGATCTGCCCCCTCCATTGGTTTCGACTAAATTACGTCATAAGACCGCCGCAGACATTTTCCTTTCTTCTTATCTAGACGACGTAGCTCCCGCATATACCAATGTACCTGCCCATGTACCCGTACCACCTGCTGACAATAACCTACCCCATGATCATCTGCCCCCGGGTCCGCAACAGCAGACCCCTCCCGCACCGCTTCCTGCACCGTTTCCCGCACCTGCACCTGTTGTCACTTCCCCAATTGTCCTCCCTGATATTCATCCACTTAATCCTTTTGGGTCTGGCGCTGCCCAGGTCCCAACCCTGTTACAAATACCGACCCTACAGCCAGGTTATGCTCAAGCCTCCGCCTCAGGAGGTGCAACAGGAGGTTATCGCACTCCGCCACAAGTACAACGAATGACAATGAGAGAATTCGCAATGCAGCGAACACCTAAAGGAGCCCCAGCCGAAAAGCTTAAAGAACAGCTTACAGATTGCAGATATGACACAGTGCCTGGAAAAACAGGGCCCATGTTGTTAGCTTCCCTACGTTTAAGACGTGTTACAGAATATTTGATATTACTACCAGAAATGCCAGACCATCTAGACCATATGTATCATTTTATTAGAACAGGAGAAAGACCGGAGTGTGTTGGTGAAGCCATGTCACGTCAGAAAGTTGAGACTCAAGGTTTGATAATGCGATTTTTGGTTAATTGTTTGATAAGGGAACAAGATCAGCCCAGCTTTCCACAAGGTGAGATGGATAGATTGAACAGATGGGGTCAAAATATTTCAGAGGGTAAACATGATAGAGAGAGATGTGTACATGCTATGGTTAGAAAGATCCGTAAAGAAATATTAGCAATACATGCCCGTCGAGAATCTGAAAAACAACTCAAATCAGACGATCAGGACTCCTCGCAGGAGGATGAACCAGAGACTCCAGCAGAAACCTCGCAACTACCAAGTAGAGACATGGTGGCATATGTAGGTAGAGAGAAACTCCCTAGACAGTATCCTCTTGATAGGCCCTTCGATAGACCCATTCGTTTAGAAAACAAGAAACGTTACCTTTGTCCGATACCAGAGCGATGTACCCTTGAACATGTATTCCAAATTACTGACAAAGTACTGAAAGAAAGGATAGGTTATCACGAACTCAATACCCTACGTGATCAGGAACTAGCCCGGTCCGCAGTACAGTGGGCCGGAGATGACAGCATATATAAAGACGATTCAGTAGTGCAAACATTTTTAAGTCTTACTCCAGAAGAACAGCGACTAGCTGGTATATACATGACCCAACACCTCATTATACAGTATGAAAACCAAGCATCTGATCCAGGTCCGTTATATAGTTTATTGCAAGACTTACTCCTGAGAAGATGGAGAGGTCTAGGTACCGATCTAATTGAAACGATTTTAGAACAACGCCACAAATATAGAACTTTCTTGACTCCACATCTTGTTTCCGTTCCACCCCCAGTCAGGCAACCATATCACTTAGACAAACAGAATCCTTTACGAGAAGTACATCCAATCCGGAACCCTGATGATACCTTTGCACGTGTGTATGTATACACGCCCATAACTAAAATGGAATTATTGGAAATGAAGAAAATAGTGCCCAGTCATGATAAAGACCCTGCAGGTTTCCACCGTGAAATAAAGGACATGTTACTCATCGGAGATTATACCTATCCCGACATTATGAAAATATTGACAGTGTTATTGCCTGCCGGTATTTACGAGAAACTCAAAGAAAAAGAATGGGAGGTGGGAGACAAAAAGATTGATTGGGCTGCATTAGAAGCCGAAGAGACTGGTCGAACCCCAGGTGTAGGACTTGGGGAGAAAACTAAAGCATTACCAGGATTGTTAGTACAGGTTTTGCCAAGATTGTTAGCAACTAAAAAGGAGGACTGGGATGCAATCTCAGCCTGCAAACAGAAACCCGACAAAGACACTAGTGATTTTTATTCCCGATTTGAGAAATATTTTATTATTAATAGTGGCCTGAAAACAAGTAGCGAGTCATACCCACACCTTTTTGTATCCAAATTAGTCGAGAATTCATTGCCCCAGGTTAAGAACCGTGTACTGAAAGTCGAGAGCACATGGCAAGCTAATTCGCCTTCCCAAATGTTACAAATGTTACAGTATCACCAGAACAGAATCAGGGAGGAACATGATCACGAACAGAGACGTATGAAAGACACGAAAATGAAAGTACTAGTTGCTCAGTCAGTCCCAGCTGACGGTCATAAAAGGGGTACGACACAGTCCAATAATTCAGCAGCTCCTGTTAAAGGGACATGCAACTATTGTAAACAGCCAGGTCACTATGTAAACGATTGTTAAGTTTTGAAACACAACATAGCTACAGGTAAAACTAAGGAGAGACCGCGTCCTCCTAGACAGGATCAGGTCCAACAGCACGGTCCACAAAATGTCCAGCCTATGCAGGTTCCACAACAGACCGGAGCGGTACCACAGCCACAGCCCATTGCCGCAACACAACATGTCACACAGCAGATGTACCAGTATGCACAATCTGATTACCCCGATTACCAGCAATACACATGAAACAGCCTAGAGAGGGAGGTTGGCTTGCCTCTTATTGAGGTTCCTGTAGATCAAGAGGGTCCTTATGTACATAGTCAGGTATTAGGGAAAGATAGAAAATTTTTGATTGGCACAGGGGCAAGCAGGACAACCATCAGTCACGACGAGGTTCCAGGGGCACCCCTCTCAGGCTCACAGAATGTTTCCCTTGGATTTTCAGGAAAGCCTATTGTTAATGAAGTATCGAAACCAGTTCCCCTTGCAGTTGGTCCATTGTCCCGCACTACAGATTTATTGCTCACAAAATCATGCCAAGAAAACTTGCTTGGTATAAAGACCCTGAAGGCTCTAGGAGCTGTAATTTGTTGTTCTCCGGAAGGAGTAAGGTTGTTCCTTCGTGATTTTAAGGGACATTATGTATTGAGAGATTTTGACCCCAGGTTACAGAATGTTCCTGCACATTTATGGGCAAAAGGCCCCACTTATGTAGGTTGTATGCACATTACTCCATATCGTGTCACACTCAAGCCAGGAGTAGTACTACCACGCATCCGACAATACAAGTTACCACCAGATGCTGTAGTGGCTTTACTGAAAATCATTGACGAGCTCATTGCACAAGGAGTGGTTGTAGAAACCGACTCCAATGTTTGTAATTCCCCTATCATTCCAATTCTTAAACGTACTGATCCAAATGCACCTCCAGTTTATCGATTAGTTATCGATTTACGAGAATTGAATAAATGCATTGTACCACAATATCCTGTGGTCCCAGACATTTCGTCCTTATTGACAGCTATTGATTCTGAAGCGACGTTCTTTACTGTAATCGACCTCAAGAACGCCTTCTTTAGTGTCCCCATTGATCCGGAAAGCCAATATCTTTTCGGATTCTGTTTAAATGGCCGAAGCTTCAAATTTGCACGCGCACCTCAAGGATTCACAGAAAGCCCCAGCATCTACAGCCAAGCATTAAAATGACAACTTGACAGTATTCACATGCCTGCCAACACTGCCCTACTTCAATACGTCGATGATCTATTGATCACCGCCCGTAGTGAACGAGAATGTGAACAAGCATCACTGACGGTCTTGCATTTCTTAGCAGACAAGGGACACAAGGTGTCTCCTTCGAAGCTACAATTCTGTGCCCAGCAAGTGGTGTACCTTGGGCACTTGCTGACCAAGTGGGGTAGGCAGCTGACACCTGAACGAATTCAGTTAATTGCACATCTTCCGCAACCCAAGACACAGAAAGAAGTACGAGCCTTCATTGGACTCACTTCTTATTGCAGACAATGGATTCCAAAATATGCATTTCTAGCTAAACCACTCATACAGTTGACAACACAGGAGGCAGCGTCTTTGACTGTTCTCCCATGGACACAGGAACATACACAAGCTTTTGACGAATTAAAGAAAGCCTTATGTCAAGCACCAGTTTTAGCAACACCATGTTACAGCAAACCTTTTACACTTTTTGTCACAGAACGCGATGGCACAGCGTTGTCCGTTCTCACTCAGTTACAAGCAGACAAACACAGACAGTGTGCTTATTTTTCGAGTACATTGGATCCAGTAGCCCAGGCCTTGCCTGCGTGCTTAAAGTCAGTTGCAGCTACAGCTCTAGCAATCAGACAAAGTGATTCCATTGTATTAGGACATCAATTGACAGTACAAGTTCCACATTCTGTAGAGGTTCTTTTAAACAGAACACAGACTCAACACTTGACTGTAGCACGACTGACAGGTTATGAATTGACATTATTCCAACCACACATAGAAATCAGACGCTGTAATACACTGAATCCTGCTACTCTTTTACCATCGAGCACCATAGACCCCACTCCACATGACTGCGTAGAAGTGGTTGACACAGTTACAAAACCCAGACAAGACTTGACAGATGTCGCATTACCCGATCCAGACCTGACACTTTATGTGGATGGTTCATGTTTGAGAACAAGTACAGGACAGTTAGTGGCCGCGTATGCAGTGACCACTGAAACTGACGTCATAGAAACACATTGCATTGATACCCTGTCAGCCCAAGCAGCAGAGCTCATTGCTCTGACCCAAGCTTGTATACGTGCCAAGGACCTGAAAGTGAACATATACACAGATTCACGTTATGCATTCGGAGTCGTACACGACTTCGGTGTCCTTTGGCAAGAAAGAGGTTTCCTGACCTCTCACGGAGCTAAGATCCAGCATGGCCCCCTCATTCAAGCCCTATTAGAAGCAATACATTTGCCTACAGCTATAGCTATCATGAAGTGCAAGGCACATACAAAGGTCACAGACAAGATTTCTCAGGGTAACGACTTTGCAGATCGAACAGCGAAACATACAGCACTGACTCATACTCAAACGACGGACATGACCAAGACAGATGTAACCTCACTGACACATTGCATGACAGTCAGGGACCCCACACTAGATGTCATCGACATACAGACACATGCCACTCCAGATGAAATAAAGAAATGGGCTGAACAAGGAGGGGTCCAGACAGACCAAGGATGGATGACGAGGGGAAAGACCACATGGTTTCTCCCCAACTCTATGGTTCAAGTTATCATTAACACAGCACATAGTCCAGCACATTTAGGAGAAAAAGCCATGTTAGACAGTGTACAGAATCTTTGGTTCAACAAGCATTTACGAGCAGCAGCAAAACAGAAAGTGCGTACCTGCATGATCTGTTGTCAGTTCAATCCAGGAAAAGGGATTCCCGTAGAGCAAGGTGGATTCCATCCTCCCGACTATCCTTTTGAAGTCCTCCAGATGGATTATATTCAGATGGACAGATGCCGAGGGTTTAAGTATGTCCTCGTAGTCGTATGTGCCCTATCCCGATGGACAGAAGCATATCCCGTCCCAGATTACACTGCCCCGACCACTGCCAGGCAGTTGGTTCGTGAGTTTTTCCCTCAATACGATTTGCCCCGTGTCGTGTATTCAGATAACGGTCAGCCATTCTCATCCGAACTCATGAAGCAGGTCTCTCTTCTATTGGGGTACCAGTGGAAGTTTCACTGTGTCCGACATCCAGAGGCAGCAGGTCTCGTGGAGCGACACAATCAGACTCTGAAAACTCGCCTTGCAAAAGTGTGTAAAGAGAAGGGAGTGGATTGGATAGTAGCATTGCCAGTTGCACTTTCCTATATGCGAATGGTAGCCCATTCTAGGACAGGGCTATCCCCGTATGAGGTGGTCTTCGGTAGACCTCCTAATATGTGGGGGACGCCTCTGCAGCGAAAAATTACCGATGTTGATAGTACTATGTTGACAGATTACCTTGCTTCCTTGATGTCTGCACTACAATCATGTCGTTCACAGGTCGCGGCAGCCTTCCCAGACAACACCGAGGTGAAGCCACATGAACTGGTTCCAGGAGACGTTGTGGTCGTTCGGAATTTTGACAGGTCAAGCCCGTTGGAGCCCCGCTGGAAGGAGCCGAAGATTGTTTTGTTAACAACAAGGACTGCAGTAAAAATCGAGGGACGGAAGGGGTGGGTGCACTCCAGTCACGTCAAACGCTTTCATGGACTTCCGCCAAAATCCGAATCCCAGAACTCCCACGTACCAGTGACTGATACTAAACTCCCCCTTCTAGAGAAAACTCCCCAAGAGGAGTATCGCCAGAAATTGAGGTCTAGTAAGTCAGACAGTTTAATTGTTTAAGTCCCCCTCGGGTGAAGCGGTTAGGCAGTTCTGACAATGTATAAGTTAGACCCGAATAGAGAGAGAGATAGACAGGAGACCAAGAAACGAAAATATTGTAAAAGTCTCCGGAGCAGATGCGTTTGCACATTACTTATTATGTTTTTTCTGAGTCTTACGATTATTGCTTTAAGTTGGATGCTATATATGTATTTTCCTCTTGCACGTTTTTCTAATAACACTGCAGAACACACGTTTATGCGCAACAATACATTCATTCGTATGTTACACCATTCTCACCAGACCAACAATGCTACTAATTGTTGGATATATGGCCGACTCCCTCCCTACCAGAACTACAAGGGAGCTCTGCCTCTCTTTCCCTACCTGTTTACACATAATGGTTCCTGTGGTGCCTGGTTTAGTTTAATATCTTCTATAGACCCTGACTCTAAGATTTCCCAAGGCAATTGGATATGGGGAAATCTGAACACAGTCATGAACAAAGCATGTTTCCCGAACGAAGAGGGTCTTCCACAAATGACAGGGACAGATCTAGAAAATGAAGTGTATGGATTAGGCAATTTCACACTTAACCTCATGATTCTAAATGTTCAGTCAGAAACCAGTCCAGACTTGCCATCCATATCAGTTCTACCAGCGAAAGGTGTATTATGTGTCAGAAAAAATGGTTCAGTACATCTAGGTCACAGTGACTGTACTACTGTGGTCGAATTCAGTGATGAAGGCAAGTCTACATTCAAAGCTTCCCGACATTCCTATTTTATATGTGGTCAGACAGCTTATGTCCGTTTACCTCCAGACTGGGATGGTACCTGTTTCATTGCATTCTTATTGCCACCAGTATTTCTAGCCCCATCTGACTATCACAGGAATTCCCGCCTTAATATTGTTAGACACAAGAGAGACATCCCAATAGTTGATCAGACTGAAACTACATGGGAACAATATACAGATTTCAATAAAGGATTCTTTTTCTTTGTAGGTCCTGTCCAGAATAGTAAATTGATACGCAAATTAACTAGAACGTTAGAAGTAGTAGTGAATGAGACTACTTCAGCTTTGGGCAACTTAACAGAGGAGCAGTCTGCTATGAGACTTGTTGTTCTTCAGAACCGCCTTGTCCTTGACGTCATCCTGGCCGATAGATGCGGGGCTTGTAGAGTCTTCGGATCCAGTTGCTGCGTATTTATTCCAAATAATGCGCCATCAGTCTATAAGGCCATTACCCAACTTCACGAAATTGCTCACCAGATACACCAGAATCCAGGCTCCTGGACTTGGTCCGGTTGGCTCTGGAGTGTAATAACAGCCTGGGGATGGAAACTACTGTCATTCCTAGGAATCATATTGGCCATAGCATTCAGTTGTTGTCTATGTCTACAATGTGGGCCAGCGATTTGCGGCTTGTGCGCCACAGCATGTGTTCCCCATTCAAGTGCACGTTCCCATTCCCGAAAACAGAGAGAAGAACAGATGATGTTATATGAACAGATTGATGGTCTCATGAACATCGACATATCATGAAGGGTCCGTAGGGGACAAGGAGGGAATGAGGTAATTGGAATTTTTATGGTCAAGTGTGTCCCCTAACGTAGACACCAACGGCTCCATGTACGCACTTCAAGTACATGTAATTTCCCTCCACAACCGAATCTGAAGACACAAATACATTTGCGTCCAACGTTAATATGTCCTCCATCAGATCCACCATGAATGGATCGATAATTCCGTTCCTAAGTATGCCGTGCCACCGTCTTTATGTGGTGCGCTTTCACGTTTTTCCTGGCTCTGCCGAGCTAGGCCCTGATCTCTGTCTTCAAGCCACTTCTGCCTCTGTTTCTGAAAGCTGCAGCCTGGAGACGCATCCCTGACCTCTGCCTTACTTCCTGCCAACCGAGCGGTGCCCGGCTCGGCCTGGTCTGCCTGCCAAAAACAGTATTTTGCCTTCAAGTTATCAGCGTAGCCAGCTCAGCTCCTCGAAAACACATTCCTGTCTAGTGAAATACGAAAACATATCCCCGACTGCAGAGCAAGGGCCAAGCCTTCCTGTCCTCCCTCATGAAATTCATTGCTCCTGTTACCATGGTAGGCCCCTGGCTCCGAGCATTTGCACCTAGACACGCATACATTCAGTATAGAATAGCCTCTGCCCAAGAGACCTTTTACTCTAGATTAAACATCCTCCAAACACAAGATATCAGATATGTTTTAGGAACAGGTCGATCTGACATGCCAGACTTTTGTCTCTTCTACTAGTGTTAAAAGTCAGACTCTTAGCTTCCTCGAGATGCACGTCAATCACACGTCATATTAGCTGCGCGCGCATCCAGGCCATAAGTTTCAGCTGGCTCTGCAAGAATTCTTTAAGCATCCACCCACTCATGACACTTTTTCTGTGACGTTCCTAGTTCACGCCTCTGTGCACACCCATGTTCACGCCTTTTTGCTACGCACATGTGTTCTTATCATATACATTTCACTTGTCACGCCTACTGTATTCAATGCTATTGTGTCATTCTACTATATATGTCATGTACTGTGAATAAATTGTTGACATCTTTTCCTGCCATCATTGCATACCCGAACCCTTGTATTGATGGATTAGATCTCCATTGACTCGAGTCATTTAGTCATCATTTATGATTAAAGCCCTTATGACTCAGACACCACGGACTCTGCTTCTGCTGAATGAGCTATTTTCTTTAATTTTCCGAAATTATCTGGCAAACTCGTATACGGTAAAATATTTACCACAACCAACAGCAGACATCGCCAGTCCCTAGTTTGCGACTTCTTTACTGTTAGCCAAAAGGAGGAAAACATGGTCGTTTGTTCAATTTTGTAAAATATTAGTTAGTCGAGGTAAGCTTGGTACCAACTATGGTACCGGACGCCAGAGAGGTCATTTCCAAAAACACCATTATCCAATGGGAGGCGCACCTAAGGAATATCCGGGAAGCCAAAAGTAGAACTGATCCAAATGTATCCATTCACATTGCAACTCATGCTGACGAGGGGCTGATTGTGCAAGTCAAGAACCAACCAAAAATGTTTCTGGTACACCCAGTACCCCGTTCAGCAGCACTGGAGTGGTAGCGCCCACACCCTCTACCCCTGCAACATGTATAAGGCACACTAAGAGTCTGGGAGAGACACCAATGAGAAAAAGTACATCAATGAGCCTAACTGGTTTGAAGAAGTCTGCATCATCATCATCACGTAAAATGGTCCAGACCACAATTAGCAGAATGTTTTGATTGGAGGCACCATTTGAACGCAACCACCCAACGGCACGTCTGTATAAGGCAAAGCTGGCTAAAATGTTAGCGCTGGACCTTCTCCTTTTTTTTTCGTAGAAGGGGTGGGTTTTCTAGAATTTGTGGCAACAGTCTGCCCTAAATGGAAGTTTCCTAGCCGGTCCTATTTTGCCAGAGTTGCGGTTCCAGCACTACATCAAGATGTGCTGGAGGTGATTGGGGCAGGTTTGCAGCAGAGTTCTGTTCACACTATCCACCTGACAAGAGACATGTAGACCAGTTGCCAAGCCCTTGATTACATGTGCATCACTGCACACTGGGTCTCTTTTGCAGGGGTTAAAGAAAAGTTAAAGGTAGGTGTTGACACGGACACAGTTATTCAAGCTACTCGGAAACATGCAACAGTAGCTGTGTTTGCCATGGAGAAAACTCATACTGCACCTAACCTTTTGGAGGAGTTTGATAGGAAGGTCTATGAATGGCTGCATCCAAGAAATTGCATAGTTGGTTATGTTTCCACGGATAATGGCAGTAATATAGTTAAGAGAGTATGAATCCACATACTTTGAGAAACATCGAGGCTTATCACCAGCATTTGAATGTTAGTGCCAAGAAAAGAAGATCTCATGAACATAAAAGTGTGACTTTTTAAAGAGTTTGCAATGAACAAAAAGGATATTTATCGTGCAAGGTTACCGGGGAAATGCATTGTGGGGAATTGAGTTCACTCCTGCAGTCAAGCGATATGATGGTGGCCAAAGTTGACACAGGGCCAATGGGGAGTCAGTAAACACTGGGCCAATAGGGAGTTAGGAGGACGGATTAGTTGATTGATAAATGGGCAGGTGAAATGGATTTACATCATGCAGTAAGCTGTGGTGAGGACGAGAGGCTTTTGAATTTGCAGGGAAGGTACGTGAACAAACAGAACCTTTTTGTAATGAGAACCAGCAAAGATGGGGGATTATGCATGAATGCAGGAAGGACGGATGATAGAAAGCATGGGTGAAAAACGAGGAGCGTTTAAAAGTTTAAAATATTAAAGGCATTCAAGATATTTATATAGATAGGCTCTCACCCACACAATGTCCGTGATAACAGCAGTTAAGAGGGTTCAAACTGTTTTCGCACATTGCTGGTAATTCAAACGTTAGTAGAGGGCAGGTTTTAGAAAAATGGTGTAGGGAAGGGAAATGTACGTACATTGCTCAGTGCGAACGTTGGATTATGATCGGGTGCAATGATTTGCAGATGAAGTTAACAGTGTTAAGTGGGAGTGTTAAAGAACTAGCATGTGTTACACTGAAAAATATGGAACCTTGTTAAAATGTTTAAATACAACAGTAACTTATGTGATGATTTTCCGTTTTGTATAAAATGCACTTATGCAAGCGGTTGACTAATTGGCAAATGTTTTATCATTATTTTTAGTAACCCCCGAAGAAGGGCGCTTCGCCGCCCAAAATGCATTGGATTTTTATCGAATAAACACTGCTTGTGATGAGCTTGGCATTGAACGTATTTATTCAAGAGGTCTGGAAGGACACAGAGTAAATATAAGAAACTTGGAAAAAAGGCAATACATTCCACATGTGGACTTGATAAACAGAACAAGAAGAAATGTTAAAAGTTGAGAAAAGAAAACTGTTTAAAATAAATAATTGGATTACAATAGACATATATATATGTATGTCGCAAGAGCGGCACATAGCAGTGCATTTGGTTGGGGCATAAATATGTCCCACATCATAATGTCATTGTTGAACCTGGTGGCATTGGGCATGCCACTTTACCATTCCGCACGCATTCACTGAGAATAAGGAAAAATTTAATGAAATTTTGAAAACTAGGTGTGCATCCTAGAACCCAGAAATGTACAGTAATATAGTTAAGGCCATGCAGCAACGTGACTATTTCAGAGTGCCGTGTTTGGCGCACAGTATTAACATCATGGTGCAAGATTTCTTGAAAAAAGAAAACACAGTCAGCAAGTTACTGACCACCTGCCAAGGAATCTGCACACATTTCAGCCATTCTATTAAGGCCCAGAAGTAGCTGAGGAGCATTTTACATGACCGTAGACTGCCAGTCAAAGGACTCATCCAGGAGGTGGCAACACGTTGAAGCTCAACCTTTTATATGCTTGAGCGTCTGTCAGAGCAGTGGGGGGTAATAAATGATTATGTCTATAAACTGGGTTCTACTATGAAAGACATGAGGCTAGAGTTGGAGGAATGGAAGCTAGTTGCAAGCCTGACAGACATGCTTTGTCCTTTTGAGGTCTTCACTCGTGAAGTCAGCAGGGAGGACTGTTCTTTGGGCAAAGCTATCCCATTGTTGTTCATGCTAGAGCACCAACTGAAGGTGGTGTCTTCAACGTTTTGAGATGATGCTGAAAAGCAAGACGCATATCAGTTAGCGGAGAGGTTATTAAGCCGCCTAGTTGCCAATGAAAGGCTTAAAAACATACATACAGAACAATATTACATTTGTGACAGCGAAAAGGCCTCTGGTTCAACGATGACCTTAAGCAATCCAAGAAGCTATGCCTTACTTTCGAGAAAACATGGAGAAAAAACCCAACCACCGACAACATGACCACCTTCAAGGCAGCCACCGCAAACACCACCAGCTGATTCGATCCACCAAGAAATCAGCATTCAAGGACCGACTCGACAACAACGCCCACAACAGCAAGGAACTATTCAACATCGTCAAAGAATTCACCAACCCCACCCCAGCCTCAAATGACATCACTCCCTCCCAAAACCTCTGCGATTCGTTATCCTCCTTCTTCTACAACAAAATTGCCGACATACATAACAGCTTCGAACACAGTACCAATGAACAATCCTCTCCACCCCCCTCAGATCCTAAACCGACCTCTAACAACCTCAGCGCCTGGAACCCAATCACCACTGAAGACACCATCCGCTTAATGAATTCCGTCCACTCCGGCGCGCCAACCCACCCATGTCCCCACCACATCTTCAACAAAGCAGACTCCATCATCGCACCCCATCTCCGTGATGTCATCAACTGCTCCTTCAACTCTGCTACCTTCCCAGAAAGCTGGAAACATGCCGAAGTCAGCGCCCTCCTGAAGAAACCCACAGCAGACCCCTCTGAACTTAAAAACTACCGCCCCATATCCCTCCTCCCATTCCCGGCCAAAGTCATCGAGAAAGCCGTCAATAGCCAACTCGCCGCCTTCCTCGAATCCAACAACTCCCTCGACCCCTCACAATCCGGCTTTCGAGCCAAACACAGCACCGAAAACGCCCTCATCGCAGCAACAGACGACATCCGAACACTACTGGACAACGGAGAAACAGTGGCCCTCATTCTTCTCGACCTTTCGGCCGCCTTCGACACTGTCTGTCACAGCACCCTCTTGCAACGCCTCAGCAAAATCGGCATAAAAGGAAAAGCCTTGGACTGGATCATCTCGTTCCTAGCTGGGAGAACTCAGAGAGTCCGACTTCCCCCATTCAAATCAGAGGCCACCGAAGTTATCTGCGGTGTACCACAAGGATCATCACTCAGTCCCACCCTCTTCAACGTTTACATGAGTCCACTCGCTTCCATCGCGCGTCAACACAACCTTAACATCATCTCCTACGCTGATGACACCCAGCTGATCCTTTCCCTCACCAAAGACTCCAACACCGCCAAAACCAATCTTCACGAACGCATGAAGGAAGTAGCCGTCTGGATGAAAAACAGCCGCCTAAAACTTAACTCAGATAAAACGGAAGTGCTCATCCTAGGATCATCCCCCTCTGCCTGGGACGACTCATGGTGGCTTTCGGACCTGGGCTCAGCACCCATACCCACAGACCACGCACGTAACCTTGGCTTCATCCTAGACTCCTCACTCTCGATGACCAAACAAGTCAACGCCGTCTCATCCTCCTTCTTCAACGTACTTTGTATGCTCAAAAAAATCTTCCACTGGATCCCCGCCGAGACAAGAAAGACTGTCACCCACGCACTGGTTACGAGTCGACTAGACTACGGAAACACCCTATACGACGGAATTGCAGCCAAATTACAGAAAAAACTCCAACACATCCAAAACGCATCAGCGAGACTCATTTTGGACATCCCTCGCCAAGATCACATTTCCAGCCACCTGAAAGACCTCCACTGGCTTCCCGTCAACAAGGGAATAACATTCTGTCTCCTCACCCACGCACACAAGGCCCTCTACAAACTAGGGCCCGAATGCCTCAACACTCGACTATCCTTCTACACACCCACCCGCCAACTAAGATCCTCCAATCAATGCCTCGCCGCAGTTCCACGTATCCAAAGATCCACCATGGGAGGTAGATCCTTCTACTACTTGGCGGCCAAGACCTGGAACTCACTCCCCACTCACCTCCGCCTTACACAGAACCACATCTCCTTCAGAAAAGAACTTAAAACCTGGTTATTCGATAAATAATGAACCCCCTCCCCAAGGGCCTTGAGACCCTACGGGTGAGTAGTGCGCTATATAAATTCCTGAACTTGAACTTGAACTTGCCACTATTCTGGATCCACGGTACAAAAAGGCAGTGGCCAGCAAAGCATTCATTCCTTTTGAAGAAGCAGATGTTTCAAAGTACAAACATTGGCTAGCTGTGTCAGCCACTCGGTTCGAAAAAGAGCGGCAGAAAATTCAAGGAGCCGGCAGAAGTACAACAGAATAAGCAGGCAATCCGGCGTCAAGTTCCACTTCTGAATCTGTGGCTGAAGGGAGTCACTTTCCCCCACAGCTGTTAACAACACCAGCAACCGTATCCATCCTCACCTGCACCAGGCCCAGCCATAATATTGTCGGAAGCGGATTGGCTAACTCATCAAAGGTTTGCTCGTTCCAGTGCTGCAAAGGCCACAGATGGTACGTAAAGAGGAGCAACCGTGGAGAACCTTGAGTCGATGGTGCAGGCCTATCTGGATGACCCAACAGAGGTCTTTGTTAATCAGAACCTACTGCTGTATTGGTACAGGAAAAGGCCTCTAAGGCCACTGATCACCAACCTGGCTCTAAATTATTTTTCTTGCCCACTTGCAAGTGTGTCTTCTGAACGTGTTTTCAGTGCTTCTGGTGCCATTGTAACTTCAAAAAGGACCCGCCTCTCGCCCAAAAATGTGGAGAGGTTAACACTGATCAAGATGAATCAGCACTTCATACCACCAGATTACAAAATACGTGAATGCACGCAGGAAGAAGAGGACACCGACTTAGGTGACGGACGCTCTTCTCCGTTAGCTGACCTACTCCCGTCTCAATTCATAGAGTTTGAGGACAACTCAATCATGCTCCTCTATCCTCCTCCTCCAGACTCCCCCTATCCATATCCCTCAAGGCAGATGGATGAATTACGAATAATAAAGAAACTTTGTCTCGTAGAAGAGTCCCCTCAAGTGGGACTTTAATTACTGACTGACTACATGCTTGCTGATTGCTGACAGAGTTACTTCTGAAATTGACAGGAGAGGCTGCCCTGTGGGCCCTCACTTTCCGAGATGCGGAAAAAGTAGAACAAGTAATGAATAATGAGAAGATGGCATGCAGTGGACAGCAATGGCTGTCTGGCTCTGATGAAACCAATTGCTGTTTCTTTTTTGTGCATGAAATGAATCATATGTCTTGTCTTAGTTATTATTTAATCTTTTACCCAGTAATTGTAACTCATGTCTACTACTCTGGTTTTTTTACCTTGTTTAATTCAAATTTTACTTCAACTTCAGGGGCCACTTTGTTGCATTTTCCAATATGCAAAATGTCCTTGGAGTGGACTCACTTGCCAATATACCATTGGGATTGATGGATCATCAGCGTCGGTTTACGGAAGAGCTATGGCCAATTTGTGAGTGGCAAACAGGTAAACCAGTCTACAACCACTACTACAGCAGAACTACATGTCTGTCTATTCGTGGTATGTAGTGGTCGCGAGCGAGGCAGTGTACTGTTGTTGTTACGCGTGGCAGAGTCCACGCCACTCCAGACAGCAGTTCATGTAAAATTGGGGCTGTGTGGCTTGCTGCATACAACTAGATATGCTTTGTCTGTCTGACAAAGATCCTAGGTATGCTACATCAGGTTGCTTCACTCAGTCGTGCCTGCCTTGACCATCTGCATGGCCCTGCCTCAAGCTTGGGCCAAACATCCTTTATGTTTGCGAAATTTGCTGTTTTTCGTTTTTTCACGAATCTCGCAAAATTACCGAAAATTCGCAAATTATTGAGTGGAACGGATTTTTGTCCCATTTTTGCGGCAGGGCCATGCAGACGGTCAAGTCAGGCACCACTGAGTGAAGCATCCTGATGTAGCATACCTAGGCTCTTTGACACAGACAGACAAAGCGTATCTAAGGTTTAGGGTTCAGTGCGATTTACTAGGGTTTTTGGGTTTAAGTTGGTAGTGTTCCCGCTGAGTCTTGGGCTCAGGGCCCATTGCAGGCTTGTTCATAATGATGTTGGCAAGGTTTTAGGGGGGTTTGGCGTTCTTTGGTCCAGAATTGGCAGAATATTGGTCTTTTTTGTTGCTTTGCGGGTGCGTGTGTTTGGGTGAAAAGTTAAAACTAGTTGTAGACCTTCTTCTTCTTCTTCTTCAAAGACCGCAGTAGTTCGATTTTGTTCTGCCTTGCTGAGATTCTTGGGAATCGCTGGAACAAGTGTCCAGGTAAGTTTTAAGAGGATCGAAGTAGTGGAAAGCTGAAAACAGCAATGTTTTGTGAACAGCTCAATTTGCCATGTTTTGGATTTACCAGTGCTGCATGTTTTTGGGGGGCTGTTTGGGGGTGTTCTAGATTTTTGGGGGTGGGTCGGGGGGTCTTGGAGCACTGCTGGGAAGGTCTTATTTTCATTGCAAGTGGTTTTAAGAAAATCTATCGTGGAAAAGGGGGGTTTGGGCCTAGTTGCAGACAGCGTTTTGGCACAATTTAAACTGAGGCCTAGCAGTATTGCATGTTTTTGGGGGGTTCTAGGTTTTTGGGGACATTATCCATTGTTGCTTTTGGCCTGTTTTGGGGTGTTCTACTTTTTTGCGGGTGGGTTGAGGGGTCTGGGGGCAATGCTGGGAAGGTCTAATATGGGATGCAAGTGCTTTGGAGAAAATCCATGTTGACATTTCTTTTCCTTTTTAGCTCACTTGCCTGTTTCGGGGGGCTGTTTGGGGGGGTTCTAGGTTTTTTGGGGTCGGTTGGGGGGTCTGGGAGCACTGCTGGAAAGTCTAATTTTGATTGCAAGTGGTTTGAAGAAAATCCATGGTGGAAAAGGGTAGTTAGGGCCTAGCTGCAGAGCGCGTTTGGAGTGATTTTGAGGTAGGCCTCAAATTTTCTAAGTGTGACATTTTCCATTTTTGCTTTTGACCTTTTTGGAGGTGTTCTACTTTTTTGCGGGTGGGTTAAGGTGTCTGGAGGCATTGCTGGGAATGTCTAATATTGGATGCAAGTGGTTTGGAGAAAATCCATGGTGAAAAGGTTTTTCCTTTTTAGCTCACTTGCATGTTTTTGGAGGGCTGTTTGGGGGGTTCTAGGTTTTTGGGGGTGGGTTGGGGGTCTGGGAGTACTGCTTTGAAAGTCTAATTTTGATTGCAAGTGGTTTGGAGAAAATCCATGGTGGAAAAGAGGAGTTAGGACCTAGTTGCAGAGTGCGTTTGGAGTGATTTTGAGGTAGGCCTCAAATGTTCTAAGTTTGACATTTTCCATTTTTGCTTTTGACCTGTTTGGGGGTGTTCCACTTTTTTTGCAGGTGGGTTGAGGGGTCTGGGGCAATGCTGAGAAGGTCTAATATCGGATGCAAGTGGTTTGAAGAAAATCCACGGTTGGAAGTTAGGCCTAGTAGTAGTATTGCATGTTTTTGGGGAGCTGCTTGGGGGGGGTTCTAGATGTTTGGGGGTGGGTTGAGGGGTCTGGGAGCACTGCTGGGAAGGTCTAATGTTGTTCTAAAATTGCGGTTTACACTTTACACCTAGCTTGAGGGGAAAGATTCGCAAATTTCGCCCACACTTATTTATCCTTGAAAAGGAGACTCAGAGTACGCACTTTCGAAATGATGCTTGTATGCATTGTAATACTGTCGACTCTGAAACTGAAAGTGTTATTTTTGCACTACACAGCGTACCTTATATTTTTTTCTCTGTGGTGTTTTATTAAAACTTCCTGTTTTTCCATCAACAATTACAGGCCGGCTTTCACCCTATGCAATGGCAAAAAGTATGAACTCAGACTTACAATTAGCGACCCGCAATTCAGCATCCGCCAGGCAGGCAGTGGACAAGGTGTCTTCTGGTCCCCAACATTGATCGACGGAGCGTCATATGGAATGGAGGAGTCCCACGAAAAAGAGGAATGGCTGGATGCATGCAACTTCCCAAATTCAACAGGACAACTACAACAACATACAGTTACAGTATCCATCTTCATTTCTACATATCTTTTAAGTAATGTTATTGCTGTGAACTTCTATGAGTGTGACTCTGTGCATTTGTTTGCTCTCTGCTTCAATTTATCCCTCCAGCCATTGTATACTTTTGTCTTTGCTATTTTTTAAACTAATTTAATGTACTAAGTGGTTCTTCTCTCTGAGGGCAGATAGGCAAGTGAAATTGCGTAATTACTGCAGCCCTCTACTGTCACATTGTTTCTTCATAGTCAGTACATTGTAGAAAGTACTACTTACTTTTCAGTAACCCATCCATTTAGCAAACAACTTCATGCATGCAGTAGTGCATGCACTTCCTTTATGCCCCTTAAAAGATTGATAGATAGCTTTGTATCCAAAGATTTGTTTATATTTCATTTGTTGTTTGTCCATGCTGTGTTTTTTTTTCCTCTCTCCACAAAACTTTCCCCACAAACCCCATTCCCATCCAAGTTTCAAACCCTAACCCTCTTCCCCCGGGCTGTGTGGTTTTCATTGAGGTGTGAGTAAATTACAACAATAATTCCACACACTTGCTGGGGAAGATAAGGTACAAGCAACCTCCGCAAATCAATTTTAAGGCACCTAGATGAATCCTAGGATATTGTAATTCTGGTTAAAAAAACAACGAGTATTTTAAAATAAATTCTGAATTTCATGCCCACCATCGATTGGATCCATAGTCAACATCATCTTCCTACATGTGAAGAAGACTGGTTGTTACGCTACTGTGTCACTGTTCTTGTTGTAGCCATAATCACCCATACAATTCTTTTTTCCCCATACTTATCTTCAGCATTGCTTAGGCTACTGTTCCTTCTAATACTCCTCTCAGGCCACTCAATGTCTCATTTTTTTACTTTGTTTTTCATATGCTGCTACTGCTAGTGTGGTACCACTCCTACTAACACCACAACAACGGAATTTTGGTCTGGGATGGCGTAATCGCCATTTGCCATACAGCCAGCGCTGTGCCTAGCTCTATTCTCAAACACGAATCACAGGTAAGATAAGCATTTTTGGGAGGTAGAATAATGGGCTAGGACTCGGAGGAGAGACTGACAGTAGTACTAGTAGAGTACTAGTAGGCCAATTGAATTCACTTACTCTGTTAGTGGCACTTTTGAACATTTTTGGACGTTTTAGATAATTCATGCTGGTAAGTTTGAGGAAACCAAACATGCCGTAACCCCCGCCCATCCACCCCACAAAATAAGATCAACGCGTAAACTATGTTGAAGTATGTAAAATGAATAATGATATATTTCCCCTAACAAAAATAAACTAGTCCCACCCCTCCCTAATCCAAACAATTGTCCATTTCAAATAGTCCACTAGTACCAAATAATCCCCAACTCCCGATTCCCACCTCCCCAACAGTCTTTAAAAAAGGGGCAAGGGATACAGTCACTTCTGGCGGTATCTGGACAGGTAGTCCCACCGCTCCTTGTGGAGGTCCTGGAGCTGTTTTTCAAGGTCGTCCACCTTGCGCTCCAGGTACTCCACTCTTAGTCTTAGGCGGTGCATGCGTGCCTTCCAGGCTCTGGGGGGGGAGGGGGACAGCTGCTGGTGTTCTTGCAGCTGAGCGGTGGCGGGGGGCTGTCCGAGCAAGGTACTGTGCTGGAGGCTGCAGGCTGGTGGACACGGGGGCAGTGCTGGAGGAGGTTGTTGACGCCCCCTCCTCCTGTTCCCGAGCCCACAGCCGGCAATATTCCACTAGAATGGCCTCCACCTTCCGGGCCCTGGCCCGGACATCCATCTCCCTTCTGGTGAGCTTTTTGGGAGCATCTATATGAAGAAAGAAAGAAAAATAACGTAACCAATACTCTTCAACAATAACACAAAATAATTCAACAGAAAGTTGTCTCACAGTAACACCTGCAATTTGCAAGCACGGTATAACATTTTGGCATGTATCTTTCTGCCGTCTCTGTAGGCCTGTAACAGTGGGAGTTTCAGGAATTCTACTACAAGGCAGCACTATGAACTCAATACATAGTCAGAGAGTCAGAGAGTACACCAGTATTCTTCTTTTTTTTCTAGTTTTGCAAAATAAATTACTTGTAGGTGAACTTGTGGTAGCCGGCATAATGCCAGCTCAGTCAGCTTGCACCCAAGAAAAAGAGACACAAGCCATGATGACGCAGACATGCATGCATTACTTTAAGCAGTATATGCAGGTGGGGATAGGGAAGCTCTTACCTTTGTATAGGGGTGGCACTGGCCATACTTCGTTACATCAAGGGCTACTGCTCAATGTAATTTACATTTCGCACTGCCCCCCTGGCCTTCAGTACTACAAAAGGAAAATGAAGATTATTCATTTCTGATCCTGTATCCAGCCGATCACATGATCTCTTTGCTTATATGATGGATGACTTTAGGTGCTTTGTTGTGATAGATTGAGTGAACAACAGCGATAGTCCACTCATGATTAACACAGCAGAAAGAAAATTATGAAAATAAGGAGTGAGTGTGGTAACCATAATTGCCGGGAGAAGGGACTTGACTTGATATAATTGTCAACTATATAATACATACACAATATATGCTGTGCTTGCAAAGTAAACTACTGTACTGTTACTTTAGGCAAGGGAGAGTTCATGAACAATCACAACTTGTAGAATTTGGATTTCCTCTGCTTTGCATCTCTGACACGGACATGCTGTTCGCACAAAGTAACACTCTTCATGCACTGAGCGTCTGCTCTACATACACCTCTGCTATGTATGAGGAAGAAGATACCATCCAAGCTTCCAAAGTAAACGTCTATCATTCTTCTCAATGTCTCAACTGTAACAACTTTACTTTTTCTCAACAACCAAATAACACCCTTTTCATTTTATTTGGTAAACCACCGTCTTGACTTGCATTTGAGTTTCACCAAAATGATGTATTGCAATGCACACCACACATGAATTTTCTATTTGACCCACAGGCAGTCATTTTTTCTTTCTCCTCCAACCATCTTTGCTTCAAGCAGCCATGCATCTGAATCCTTCCTATCAGCCACCTCTGCCTGCATTAAAAAACACCTATCATTCTTCAGTCATAAATGTTACGACTCGCTCGTCCTTCCATTGACCCTAAGTTCTTTCCCTTTTCGTTCATCACATCCCTCAAGTTCATCTGATATGACTTGGCTTCACGATAAAAGTTTCCCCGCTGATTTGAAGTCAAATAGAGGAGGCCATTGCTTACTCAAGAACTACCGCCGCTAATGCTATTGCTAAGTCTAGGGTGACTGTCTTCTCCGTGATTGGCTAAAAAAA